>NC_090927.1:316971242-318397253 GCF_040938575.1 Ambystoma mexicanum | reverse complement strand
CACAAGAAGAGAGGGCATGCTCACTTTTATCCATGTCAAAGGGAAGACAAGTTCACTGGTTTAAGGTTCTTTTTTAAGTGTTGACTTTGCCCTAGAGTGCAGAGGGATTAGGAGGGTGGACAAGGTGGCTGCGGGTGCCATGCATGCACACGTTAAGCATGTGGAGACCAGGCTCAGGTGACTGGCACGCCAGGAACTAATTGAGAAACTCTTCTGATGAAGCCACCAAATTGCACTCCCCTTGAACCTTGCACACAATAAGGAATATTCTATCGTTGCTTCAAGTGAAAAGCTGTTTAATGTGTCAACGTGCATTGTGAACTGTCCTACAACAAAACAGGATCCCAACATACCAAACACCTACCAGCAAAAAAACCTTCCCCAAACACCCTCCCCAAACACACTCAGTGGCAACATCTTGGCTGTGTCCAACTGTCTCTTCTGGTGCCTCTTGGGCCTGGGGCTCATCACCGGCTAGTGAGGAGGTGCTGTGAGGGACACCCTGGTGTTCCAGGTATGGAGCCTGCAGTGGCAGTCACAGAGGTGGAGGGCTCTGACCACTGGGCCTAGATGTACTGCAGGGTCAGCTGGATGACCTAGTGGATTGCCACGGTAAAGGTTCAGGATGAGTCAGTGCGCTCATGCACTCTCTTTGACAGTGTGACCATGGCGGCGGTGGCATGCCCAAGTGACCGGGTTACCATATGGCTGCATCCCTGCACCCATGCATAGCGCATAGCTCCTGCAGCAGTGGCCTGCAATATCCACCATGGGAGCCTGCTGCTCCTCAGTGGCATGCAGGTGTGCATTATTGGCCACCACATTGTGCACCAGCAGAGGTTGTGGACTGTGTATGAACCTTGGGCTGTAGCATGGTGACGGATAGGATACGTTATCCTCCCCCTCATCCTCATCAGTCGTGAGCACATACGCCTTGCCATGAAGGGCTGGTGGCTGCACTGACAATGATGTCTTAGCGTGAGTGCTGGACCCCCGGCTATAACCAGACACAGGAGGGATGGCAGCACTGTGTCCCATGTCAGGGGCTAGATCTGGCCTGGCGGTGGTGACTTTGCCGACTGACGAGTCAACTGGATGGCAGAAGGATGGGCCACATGTCCACGGGACCTAATGGTGTGTCTGTAATGGTGATAGGTGGTGGTGGTGATGGTGGTGGGTGGCCCGGTAGCCATGCCCTGCTGTGTGCCCCTGCTGGCAAGGGGTGCACCCTGTGCAAGGATGGGTTCAGCTGGTGTGCCAGATGTAGAGGGCCCAGCCCCATGACTGTCTGTGAACTGTGTACCTGTTGGGAATAGAATCACAAGCTGTTAGTCATCTAGCAGTCATGTCGGCTGGCTTGCATTACAATCATGAAACATTGCATGTGTCCTGGAGCTGCACATTTCATGTTGATTACTTGGGTGTTTTCGCTACAGTATGTGCTCCTACTTGGATACATCTACACACATACCCTGGCATCTGTGTGTGCGCTGTCCATTTGCTGTCACTGACATGTGTTGGACCACTTCTCATGCCCATTGTGGTGCTTCTCTTCTAGGGAATGCATGTATTTGGACACATTTGCTTGTACGTGATTTTTGTTGTACTTACTGTCATTGCCTTCAGTCCCTGCTCCAGCCTCTCCACTTCCTATCCCTTTGATGCCCTGCATGTGGAGAATGGAGCTGGCTGTCACCAGGGCATGTGGCGGAGGGGTTCCACTGTGCCTTCTCCTTTGCTGGTGGGCTCCTTCCTGGTCTTTGCAATGAGGCTGCAGACCTTCACCTTGAGGTTGTCCCAACGCTTGCAGCAATCCCTGCCACTGTGAGGGACAGTTCCCACAGCCGTCAACTTTGCCATGACTTCTGTCCATATGGCTGCCTTCCTCGCACACTTGTTTTCCTGTACCGACTTCCAAAAAGTGCATTCGCATGCTCTACAACTGTATCAGCCAATGCAGTGAGGACCCCCTCAGTAAATTTAAGCTTGCGGAGCCGGAGATCTGGGGCACAGAACACTTGGTGCAAGGTGAGGGAGGTGGGGTACAACCATGGGAGAGACCACCACACCAATTGAGCTCATGGGTTGTCCGTTATGTCAAGGCATAAATAACACTGCCATACAAGTAAGGACATCCTGATGAACTGAGGGACATGACACTGGCTTCGGACATGTCATGTTACCAGGGCACCATGTATTTTAATCAGTCCCTGCTCCAGCCTCTCCACTTCCTATCCCTTTGATGCCCTGCATGTGGAGAATGGAGCTGGCTGTCACCAGGGCATGTGGCGGAGGGGTTCCACTGTGCCTCCTCCTTTGCTGGTGGGCTCCTTCCTGGTCTTTGCAATGAGGCTGCAGACCTTCACCTTGAGGTTGTCCCAACGCTTGCAGCAATCCCTGCCACTGTGAGGGACAGTTCCCACAGCCGTCAACTTTGCCATGACTTCTGTCCATATGGCTGCCTTCCTCGCACACTTGTTTTCCTGTACCGACTTCCAAAAAGTGCATTCGCATGCTCTACAACTGTATCAGCCAATGCAGTGAGGACCCCCTCAGTAAATTTAAGCTTGCGGAGCCGGAGATCTGGGGCACAGAACACTTGGTGCAAGGTGAGGGAGGTGGGGTACAACCATGGGAGAGACCACCACACCAATTGAGCTCATGGGTTGTCCGTTATGTCAAGGCATAAATAACACTGCCATACAAGTAAGGACATCCTGATGAACTGAGGGACATGACACTGGCTTCGGACATGTCATGTTACCAGGGCACCATGTATTTTAATACATCAACTGATCCACACAGACAACGTTGCACATGTAACCCAGAACCCCATCTGGGAGCAACAAACAGGCCCAATACAACCAACATGGCATGTTGCCCTGTCAATTACCAACTGTGGAAGCTATGAGTGTCGGCTCTGAGCTTTGCGCAAGATGTACAATGACAGACCGAACACCCCCCCACCTGAGTAGTTGACTCCACATACAAGGGCCAGAATGGTGTAATGTGACAACACATGGAACATGCATGCACAGGCTGTCTAATAAGATGCTGATGTTACAGGCAAATCATTCACAGATCACCATGATTGACAACCATGTCTGTTCCCCTTATAATTGACACTGGATACCCACAGCTTCCGTGGCTGAAGACTCATCTGAGGAATACCCTGACACCACAGGAGGTGGCCCATGTCCAGACTAGGTTGTTAATTGAGCACCCTTTGGCCTTTGATAGGCCTGCTTCCAATGTTTACACCAGACGTGGGGTGTGCCCATTTACAGACCAGAGAAGTTGGGCCAGATTGTTCTGGCATGTGCAATGCTACATAACATCTGCATCCAGTGCAACATACCCCTTCCCTAAAATGTAGGCATGTCAGCACCTGAGGAGGATGGTGTGGTGGCTGTGGGTGCCATGCATACACACATTGCATGTGAAGATCAGGCTTGGGTGACTGGCTCATCAGGAACTAATTGAGAACTTCTTCTGATGAAGCCACCAAATTGTACTCCCCTTGCACCTTTGTATATATCTATTAACTTGCAGACGTTAATCACTTGCACACAATAAGGAATATTCTGTCATTGCTTCAAGTGAAAATGTGTTTAATGTGTCAATGTTCATCGTGAACTCTCCTACAACAAAACAGCAGCCAAACATTACAAACACCCACCCTCAAAACACCCTCCCAAACACCCACCCTCAATACACCCTCCCCAAATAAACTCAGTGGCAACAGCCAGGAAGTGTCCAAATGTCACTTCCGCTCTCCTCCTAGGGCATGAGGCAGAGGGGCTTTCACCATTCCTCCTCCTGTACGGCGCAATTCTTCGTGTGCTTTGCAATGAGGGTGTGGACCCTTGCCTTAAGATCTTCCCAGCGCTTGCAAACTCGTAATGACTCTGTATGTGTTTAAACTACACCTGTGACTGTAAAAGCTTGAAAGGTATCTGTTGAGTCATTGATGTTTGTTTCTGATACTAAAGGGCTGAAGTTGAACTTTTTTTCCTGAAGTTCAAGATGTGAGGTTCTGCTGGGTTTGGTCTCACTTCTATATAAAGACAGGCCGTTAAAAAAAAAAACAGGAGTGTCAATGGTTGGAATTTGAAGAGGCAGGAGGCTGGAGTAGAATTAAATAGAAGTTGCAGCATATCTAGAGTTAGATTGGATTTTTTTGGGGGGGTGGAGTTGGGGGCACATGATTTCTGTGTGGGAATGGGGTGGGAATTGAGAGTGGACGGGAAATATAACCGACTTGCCTCTGTAAATTGTGGGATGCAGGGCAGTACACTTCATTCACAGTTTATAAGCGTAGGGGCAGTCAATTGCACCAATAACCGGCATATATTTTGCAGACAAAGAAGAGGTAGAGCCAAAGCACTGAGAATACTGTGTGCATTTTATAGCTGCAGGAAAAGGCCAAAGCACTGAAAACTTCACTTACCTTTTGTAGGTGGATGAGAGTGGAGAATGTTGTAAGGTGTCCTTTCCCAAGATGACAGGAGTCAGATGTACAAAATGACATCTTCTTTATTGGTGACAGCACAGAATAGCTCAGCCTCAAAGATGCACTGAACATCAGACTCAGGAATAGGTAAGGAAGGCATCCACTGGCACCCTCGCACTCTTCAAGTCTCTCTCCATGTGTCACACATAGAACACTGAGTAGACAGTAGACACTCCACAATCTACACTCAAAACACATTTACTATGCATGTGGGAAGTCCAAACACTGAAAACATCACATGCATTTACTAGGTTTAGGAGAAGACCAAAGCACTGAGAACCCACATGTATTTACTAGGTTTAGTAGAAGGCCAAAGCACTGAGAACCCCATGTGCACTGACAACGCCATGTGCATTTACTAGGAATGTGTGAAGACCAAAACACTGAAATACCATGTGAATGTTTTAGATGGAGAAAAGGGCAAAGGTCTGTAAGAGGATTCAATTCAACACTACAGCTAAGTCAATGCCTAGTCTGGGATACTGAATGGAAACCCTTATTGATATATCTTTACGTCCAGTTCATGCGTTCTGGATGACTACCCCTATATAACACCCCTCTCTTGGAATCCCCCTGACCCCACTGAGCCAAGAAGTAGTTATGTTTTGCAAGTTTAAAAGGTTTATTTGATAATTTAAACAATAGATATATATATCACACTTTATAATAAATCAATAATTGAATATCACACTTAATCTGAGCAGTAATCAATAACGGATAGTCCAGCACTAGCACACTTCTTTATAATCAATGATGAGTGGTTATAGGATGGATAAGATAGCAACAATACTTTTATGGTTTCAAATGGATGCAAGGTGGAATGAAATTGCAGTACAGAAATACTCAATATGATTTCAACAAAACAATGTAATCACTTTTCTCTGGCAATCCACTCCCCCCTTTATGCAATGCAAGGAAATGGAAGGAAAGCACACAGTTCTCAGAAATGCAATCAAATGTAATTCAGTTCACCCCAGCAAGCTTAGACTACAGAAGTTTGAAACACAGGCCCAAAATGCTTTTATATGTGCTGGCAATGAAGTGAAAAATATGCTAAAATGCTTTTAATTCCCTCTAGAGGTTCAGGGTGAGTGGTATCTAGTTAATATTAGTCCAGGCTCACTCTAGCAATGATTCAGGGATGGTTCTTAAGAGGCAAACAAATTTTTAGCAAGGAAAGCAAGGAAGCTGCTGTTTTCACACGTGGCTGGATTTTTAACCAAATCGCAAATCGCGGAAAAATTCACGAGTGCGAGAATCGTGATTACGGCAAAAGTATGAGGAGTAGGAAGTCGGTTCTAGGCTTGTTGAGAAGTAGAGATTTTAAGCTTTCAGAGGAAAGTTAAACCAAGTTCCTAGCCCAAACGGTTCCAGAGATACGGATGATTAAATAAAGGTAGTTTTTTGGATTTGAAATTTTAAAAGTTCAAAGCAACAGGTTACAGCTTGCAGCTAGAAAATGACAGGTGACAGCTTTGCAAATGACAGGTGACAACTTCTAGGAGGCAGTTCTGGTTAGATTAAAATATATTGAATTATATTATTTTAACTAAGAGATTGGTTCTGCACAGTTCTGCTAGGTACTCACAATATATTTTTGAATTAGGCCTCGCCACGGATCTGGTCAGGTTTTGGACTGGACTCCGGTCTGGTCTGGGTCTCTTCACAGTGATCTGGGTCAGCTCTCTGGTTCTGCTAACAGCGGTCTGGGTCAGCTCTGGATCTCTGCTGGTCTAGCCTCTCTGGATTCTGGATACTGCTCTGCTTTCTAGGTACTGCTACAGGTTCTGGAGATTGATGGATTTGAAGTCTGGATCTCTGGATGTGAAGTCGTCGATCAGCATGCTCCGCAGCAAATGGAATTGAATGTCTCTATATGTCCTGACTGTCTGCTTTTATGTGTTTTGAACGTGGGTGTGTGTGCAGTATCACTAGCCAGCCCCTCTTTCAACTTGTCATTGGCCCAATTCTCCCCTCTCCCATGATTGGCGAAGGAACTGTGAGTCAGAGTGATGCTGTAGGTTTTATGGGTCAGAGGATCCTCCCATGGTCAGTTTGACCACAAATCTATATTTGATTCAAAATGCACATTTCTCAAATACATAGTGGTTTGTCATTGCATGTACATATTACCTATCACATGAGGTAGTGTATGTCCCAAATCTGCTCTTCCTAGGAGCTTGGGTTCAAAAATGGCAACATATTTCACTTTTTAGTTGGGTTACCAATATTGGATTTTTCCCCGCATTTACACAGATGTGCCCATGGTGTGTGGGCATTAGGTGGTGGAGTGTCAGATTTTTAACATACATACATTTAGAGTAATATCCTCTTTTCCGCTAAAACCCCCCTGAACATACCACCGGGTCCTACCACGTCTTCAAATGTGCACAGAAAAATCACAAGAATAATGATATCACTTATAAAATTTTCACAAGTCCGCTCTATGAATGATCCATCTTTTTAGATTTATGTTCTGGCCCCAAAGGGGTGTGGTTTCCCCCAGCACAAGGTTGAATTTCTGTTTTTTCCAGTTCTGCCAAGCCAGCTTGCTCTCACAGGCAGTGCTCCTCCCCTTTCCTTCCAGGAGGAAGCCACTTTTAAGACCCCTGCAATAAACCATCTGCCTGGGTGAAGGGGGTTGCATTGTTCAGAGGAAGCCATTTTTACGACACCCCCAATAAAACATTTGCCTGAGTCAGGACAGGGCTTTGTTCAATTTCCTGCAGAGCCCAGGTAATTCAATCAGAGAAGTGTCATATCCCTTTTGGTGGGAACAGCAAAAGGCAGCTAAGCCTGGGAACACAGCTGTTGTGCAAGTCTCAACTCCTGTCGGGGGTAGCTGGTGGGCAGAATTCAGTTTCATTAAGCCAGGTTTCAGATAAAATGTCACTTTTTGTTCCCCAGTTTAAGTCAAGACAATTTTTACATATGCAGCTAGAATGCTGATTCTAAGTTCAAAACTATGACATTTTAACAGTGACAAACTATGTGGCAGTCACAAGTCTGTCCCTCAGTTTATTTACACATTTCGATTTTTGGTAATTTTAAATCCAGTTTCAGTTAGGCTGCTGCAGACCTGCAGAGCTCAGCCAGTCTTGTTATGAACATTCAAGTCACTTCAGAATATAACTTTACATTGTATCCACCTCTTAGTAAGTCTTTCTTTGGCCTGCTTTGGGTTCATTTATTCAGTTTTACACAAATGTCTGGTGTTGTTTTAAAACGCCGGCTTTCTGATAGTGGTGAGTACTGGTAATGCAACCATTTTTGGGATTTAAGAAATGAATTCCCCACAGTTCTAGGTTGCTTTTGGCAATCAGCATTGCCATTCCCGATGGTTTCAGGCTACTGTGTGGGTAGTCCAATGGTGGTTTTAGGCAGTGCCCTTCTGTGCCCATAACATCGGCAAAAATGGGTGGCAGCCTATTCTTCATGCATTTCCCTGGGCATTTTCTGTGAAGCTCTGGCCATCATGATGTTTTCAATGCCAGTACTGCACAGTTTTTGTGGTAGGGCTCGGATGCATGGGTAAAAACATCCCACAAGCCCCCCTCTTGCGATGGCCATTCTGTTTCACTGATGGAACTCGCAAGATCTGGGATGTTTCCTCATCTTCTTCCAATAGATGGCACAGTTCAGCATCTTTTTCTCCATCCGGTCGGATCGATCGGTTCTCCTCGCCGGTCCTGATGGGAAGATTGGGCGGTACCCCGGGCCCCTTGCGTCTCTGCTCCCGGTCTCCGGATCGTCCTCCCTGGCCAGTCTCAAGGTTTTCTTTCTCCTAGGATGACAAAGGAAGAGCAGCAATACCTATTCATAGACATTTCTCCCCTACCATTGATATAGTGGGGTGGCATATAAATTTATAGTCAAAACATATGAACATGCACATTTCTTTTTGCATTCAAAAACGAAAACACCCACATTGAGAATTTGATAGGCGATATATAGGATATTTTAAGTTAGAACTGAATTAGTCTGAGACAGTACCCTCTAGGATTCCAGAGGATTCCTCCAGTTGTTGCAGAGTGTGCCTGGGATGGCAACACTTCAACTGGTTAATGTGGACCCACTTGTCTTTCCCCTCTGCCAAACCGGCTTTGGGGATGCGGATCTTGTAGGCCACAGGGGAGATCTTGTCTATAATCTCAAAGGATCCCTTCCATGTAGGCAAACATTTTCGCTGCTTGGCCTGGTTCCTTTGGAAATTGTATAGATAGACCCGGTCCCTCACCTGATATTCCTTCCTGGAAGTTTTCAGGTCATAGTGGGTCTTCATACTCTCAGCTGATCTTTCTAGATTCCGCTGAGCATAGGCAAAAGCATGCTGAAGGTGTTTCCTTAAATTCTCCACATACTCATGAGTTGTGGAGGCATTTATTAGTGTCTGCTCTTGGGTCCTGTAGAGCAAATGCTGCGGAAGCACCATCTTGCGTCCAGTCATCAACTCAAATGGTGACATTTTGGTTGCAGATGAAGGGGTAGATCTGATGGCCATTAGGACCAGAGGTAATCGGATATCCCAACTTGGCCCAGAATCTGCCACAAACTTCTTTAATATGCTCACAATGGTTCGGTTATATCTCTCTACTGCCCCAGAAGAAGCTGGCCGGTAATCAATATGCAACTTCCTTTTGACCCCCAGTATCTCCCACATCTTTGTCATCACTTCAATGGTGAAGTGGCTACCTCTGTCTGACTCAATCCTTTGAGGTAGACCAAAACGGGAAAATATGTGGTTAATCATCAAGGCAGCTGCCGTTTCTGCCTTGCAGTTTGGGGCTGGGAGACATTCCACCCACTTGGTAAACAAGCATGTCACAGTCAACATGTACTTATTCCCCCTAGCAGAGCGAATCACGGGGCCTACAAAGTCGATTTGCAAATCTGACCATGGCAGTGTCATCCCCCTCTTTTGGAGAGGCGCCCGGTGTGTGAGGGATGTTGGCTGAAATTGTGCACACACAAGACAACCCTTCAAGTATTGGTTGAGGTCCTGGCCCATGTGTGGCCAGTATGCAACCTCTCTTAAGATTTCCAGTGTTGTGTGAAACCCCCTATGACCGGCGGTGGCCGCATCATGGGCGTGACTTAACATCAGGTTTCGGAATGAGGTAGGAACCACCCACTGATCGTGGCCAGCTTTCGATTTCCTTACCAACAAACCGTCTTGGATTCGGAACATTTTTAGATATTTCATCAACACTGTTAGGTCCTCTTTCCCAATGTAATCGGTATCCGTCAGGGGAAAGTTCTCAGGGTCCTCAAGGTGTTGGTAAAATTTACTAATTATTGGATCCCCCTTCTGAGCCGTAATCAAATCAGCATCAGGGGTCTCCTTACTCCATTGTGCACTTAAAAGATCATTGTGAGCATTTGTCTGGGACCTAGTGATAGCAGTGACCTGGATTTCCCCCAATAGGGACTCAATCTCAATTAGATCCCCTTGGATGGCCCCGGTTTTGGCCAGCTGATCAGCTAAGTCATTTCCAGTTTTGTCTTGTCCCTCTACTTTGGAATGACCCTTGATCTTTTTCCAATAGATGGTCATCTCATTCGAGGTGACCAGATCGTCCATGTTTTGGATCAACTTCCCATGTTTCAAGGGTTTGTTGTTAGCACATAACATGCCTCTGGTTTTCCAATTAACCAGGTGCTCCACGAACCCGTTCCGTACATAATCAGAATCTGTGATTATGACCAGTTCGCGGAGTTGATGTTGGACAGCAGTGAGGAAGGCCTGATGCACAGCCATCAATTCTGCCACCTGGCTACTTCGGGGACCAATTTTGTATCCAGCGGAGGGTTCTGGAAACTCCTTCACCCATGCATTCCCTACGCCAGCCACGAGTTCTTTCTCCCCGTCGTTGTCAACATGATAAGAGCATCCATCCACATAGACATTGGGCATTCCCTCACACTTGTCTTCTTCAAAGACTTTGTGTGGGGAATTAAGGTATGCCTCCGTGTTGTCCTTGATCTTTAGACTTTCGTACTCGAGACAGTTTTCTCTGGCACAATCATGCAAGTCAGCCAGACCTTGCGCAAGGGGACTCTTCTTGTTTTGGCCATATCTGACCTCCACAGGAAAGCCTTGCATTGACAGAATTCAGGAAGTAATTCGGGAATTACTCACATTTCCGGCCCCGATTCTGTTACTTTGGAGATATTGCAGAGGCTGGTGTGGAGTCTCCACTATGATGTGTTCCCCCTGGATAAACGGGCGGTAATTCTTCAATGCCCACACCGTTGCCAGGAGTGCCTTCTCACAATCATTGAATTTTTCCTCCACAGAGGATAAAGTTTTGCTCGCATAGGAGATTACTTTATTGACCTTGTCATGCTTTTGGTATAATATCGCCGTCAAGCACGTATTAGGGAACCCCGTCTCCAGGAAGAACTCCTTGTTTCTGACAGGGTAAGCTAGGCAAGGCGCTTGTGAGAGGCTTCTCTTGAGTTGTTTTACCGCCTCGGCTTGTTCTTGACCCCATTCCCACTTGACCCCCCCCCCTTCAGGAGATGAATCAGGGGTCTGGTGATCTCTGCGTAGCCCTCAATGAACTTTCTGCTGTAATTAGTCAGTCCAAGGAGGCTCCTTAGTTCGCGCAGAGTTGTGGGGTCTTTCAGTTTCTGAAGTGCTTCCACTTTCTTTTCCTGGGGACAGAGACCCTGAGGAGTAATCTCATGCCCCAAAAAATTAACACGGCTTCTACACCACTGTGCTTTCTGAAAGGAAAGTTTTGCTCCGGCGGCCCTCAACTGCGTCAGAACATAACAGATCTCCGCTATGTGTTCCTCCACAGATGAACTTTTGATGAGGACATCATCTACATAAGCCAGGTTACCCCTTGCACCCAGGTCAGGCATGGCCTTGTGTAGGAAAATGTTGAATTCATTGCCGGAGTTGAGGTACCCGAAGGGAGTCCGGGTCCATGTGTACTGCTGGCCCCCAAAGGTAAAAGCCAGCTTGTATTGGTTCTCCCTACTGACAGGCACAGTCCAGTATCCATTGGTCAGGTCTATTGCAGTGAATACCTGTGACCCCTGGATCTGGGCCAGCCCTTGGTCAATGTAGGGCAGAGGCCATCGGGAAGTATGGACCCGTTTGCTGAGCTCCCTGAGGTCGGCGCAGAGTCTCCACTGGTTGTTTGGCTTCAATATTCCCAGCACCGGATTATTGAAGGTGCTGTGAACTGGACGGATTATTCCCCGGGACTCAAGGTTCTTAATTATTTCAGTAAGGGACTCCATGGATGCGAGAGGCAAACGATATTGCTTCACAAACACTGGAGTCATGCCAGGGTCCGTGGGGATTGTTGTTGTGTGGATGTCGGTGCGGCCACAGTCATATGAGTCTACCGCAAAGAGATCTTGGAAATCCAAGAAAACTTGTTTCAACTTTTGCTTTTGTTCCAGAGTCACACAGGCATCAGCTAGGTTGACTCTCTCTTCCACCATCTGCCTGAAGCCTGGAAAGACTTCTGGTTTGGCTATCTCAGCGGCCTCCTCCAGCTGGGTGGAGAGGTCCCTGGTCAGAGTGCTGATTTGGACTGGAGGCTTCAGGTGGGAAAGGCAGCCCTCATGGACCTGGAAAATCACCTCATCCCTCCTGAAGTCACAAGTCACATCTTCCTTACCATAAGGGCAAGAAGTGTACACCAGGAAGTTCCCCCCATGCCGGGTAAAAATCCTGTCTGGTGTTGTATTGTCATCACTGTCACTGTCAAAGCAGTCTTTGGGGATTGGCCCTAACAGTTTATTACCTAAATCGATGGAAAAATGTCGGTCATCAACCGCCATTCCAATAATGGTGCCTGCGGCTAGAGTAATACTCTTTAAGTCGCTGTTATCCACCTCTATTAGAATGGTGTCATGTTCTATGTTGACTAATGGGGTTGGGTTTACCCCCAACCCTTGCTGTTGGAGAGAAGCGTTTAGATGTATGTAAGCATCAGGGTTTTTCAAATGTTGTCCTCTTTTAGCTTTCACTTCCAGGGAGAATTGTCGGGTCCTTTCTGGGATGGTGACTTCCTCTTTGATCTGAATTTCAACTGCATAAGGTAGCAATTGAGCTGACCTAAATGCTTTTTCTGGATCATCAAAGCCTATGGGATTATCCGCTAATCGGGACCAAGCTTTGAAGTTTATTAGGTCCAAACTAATGGCAAAGCGATTGAGAATGTCACTGCCTAAGTAAAAAGTGGCAGTGACGTCTCGCACGACCCAACAATTGTGGACTATGCTCTTGTTGCCAATGGAGATTTTGAGCATACACCTGCTTGGCAGGAGATGTTTGGAATTGGGTGCTTCCAGGTCCATTTCCCATTTGTCTATCAGTTTGAATGTGGGAATGGCTGGATCTTTTGGGAGTTGGCGGAACATGGCTTCGCTGATGAAGCTCTTACCGTTGTTCACACACACTCGAGCGAGAACAGAGTCCTTCCCATCATTTAACTGAACAGGGATGAACAACTGCTCTCCAATTTGCTGAATATCAGCCAGGCTCTGAGCTGATTTCACATCTTTCTGGACTATAGGAGGGGGAGTTTCTGATTGTGGATTAGTATAGAATTTCAGAGTGTTTCCTTCCAGCGTGGAATACCACTTTAGACTGGAAGGAAGGTTGATTTTCAGAAATAGAGAGGACCCCCCATCACCAGTCTGTTGTCCTACTGCTATTACTGTCACGTCTGGAATTTGGTTATTCTGGAAGTGGAATTCTACTTGGTCAGATTTTTGTTCAACCATGTGGCATGTGGCGTTTAAACTAACATGGTTGACACTCTGTTTTAATTTTATGGGTCGGCTAGTCTGGGTCCAGAGGACCTTGTTTACGCAATCTATTAGGGGTGACAACCTTCTCAGGAGGTCATTCCCTAGTAAACAAGGGGTGCCCTCTGGAGTCACAACTATGACCGGGTGTTTCAACTTGTGTCGCCCAATTTTAATGTCCAAATCTGCCGTCCCCTCGACGGGAATTTCCTTCCCGTCAAAGTTCTGGAGTTGTCCAGGAAGTGAGGTGAGAGGAATTTGGTAATTCCCTCCCCTTCCTGCATTCAGTTCATCAAAGGCCCTTCTGGACAGAAGGGTAGCTTGAGATCCCGTGTCCACCAGCGCTTAAATCGTACCCTGCCCCTGTACTTGTACCGGGGCATAATATCGTCCCTCCTTCTCCTCAAGGGGGCACAGATAATGCACATTTCTGGACAACTGGTGGGCTAACTTTCTGGTTTTGGACATTGCAAGAGAAGAAATTTGGGCAGAATTCTGTGGAGAGCCTTTGGAATCTGAAAGAAAAAGTTGGCAACTGGAGATCAGAGCCATTGTGGGTTCCCCTGGTTCCGGTTCTGGGCCGCCCCCCCTTTTTGGAGGCAGTCATCAGGATGGGTTTGAACCAGGGGATTTTGGTATTGTGGGTTCTGGGATGAGATGATGGGCGGCGGTAGCTCAGTCTCCATATCTCCCCAGTCTGAATTGGCATCCCTTGGGACCCATTTTTCCTTGGGAGGAGTTCCCCCATCTCTGAAGGAGAAGGTCCTTTCACCAGGATCCTCTGAGGATCCCTCTCCCTCAAATTGGAAGACCTGTACCGCCTCCACAAAGTGGGTCTGTTTGGGTCCTTTGTTTCTCCTACCCCCCCTCTGCTCCTTGGGAGGCAGGCTTTCAGGGGCAGGAGATTTTGTTTCCGGTTCCTGGTTTTCCAGTGGCTGTTTACAAGTTGGGAAGGAAGCTTCCTCCAAGGCTTTACACCCCCCTTCCCCTTGTGCCTCCTCCCTAGGAACCGGTGTGTTATTGGGCTGCTGCCCCCGTCTTTGTTCTGGAGTACCAGTTCCAGAGTTTGGGGCATTCTGCGGTGGCACGCTCATCTGAGGGTTCTGTTGAGCCCTCAGTATGTGAGCCAGATCCCGTGCCGAATTTTGGACCTGGCGCTCTAACTGGGAAACCCGCTCAGGCCGATACGGGGCTCTATTTTCTCCCCTGGGCTGATCCCGGGAAGGGTAGCTATCCCTTCTCTGGTAGTACCCCGGGTTGGGAAGATTTTGGTACCCCTCCACCCTTGGCCTCCCCTCTCCCGGATTAGGTTGTCTGGGCTCAGGGAATTGGGGAAAGAAGAATGGATGATTTTGGGGCTGGAAATTGGGTGGATACCTGGGGAAAAAGTTCTGCCCAGGATTTGGAGAATTTCTGCCCTCCTGGGGGAAGTTAGGAGGGAAGTTCCCTGGGTCAGGTGCTTGGCTGGATCTCCCCCCCCCTTGGGCTGGAGGAGTCCAAACATAACCCAGGATTGGTCTGTTTCCCTTGTAACGGGGACTTAGATAGTCAGGAGAGCGAGGGACCCCATTTGTGGGACTACCTCTTTCACTCCCTGTTTGTGACTGGCCCGAGGACCTTCTGGGCCTAGCATTATTAGGTGCAGGTAGGTTTTTAGGCCCCCCATCTCCAAATCCAAAACGGGGGTGACCTTTACCTCTGCCACCTTGGCAGCAGCAGGGGTGCTGTTGGTTTTGGGGTTTTTCGGCGCGTTATTTTTATTTACGTTAGGCTTCTGTACCTCATAGATCCGGGTAGCCTGTTCAATGACCCAGTCTAAAGATCTTTTCTCATGAAAATCTCTCACGAGCTGGATCATTATATATTTGGGCAAGGCATGGAAAAATGTATTGACAAATTCTCTGCTGTCTGTGCGCACCCTTCTGGTGGTCTGCGCAAAGGCACGTTTCAGTTCTTGCACAAATTCTTGTGGGGCCTGATCCTCCCCACATTGCAAATTGTAGGCTGCCTTGCGAGCCTCTTCAGGATTTCTGTGAACAGAAAAATGTTTCAAGATGGCCGCCTTATAGGTGGACCATCTTAAATGATTTTGGTCCTCCAGCCCCGCAAAGAAACTGGAGTATTCTGGGGAGAATGTCCATTTGACGTACTGGATGCAGCTACTGCTGTCCTTCAAATGGAAAGTCTCCATCATTTGCTCGTAAAGCTCCAAGTGTTCCCAAACAGAATACTTGGCATTCTTGTGATAAGGCGTGATGACACTCCTTATTGCCTTTATTTGCTTCAATGGGTCCTTAAGCAAGGCCCTTTTTGCCTTATTGGCCTTTTTGGTTCGGGTAACCCTGGTCCATTCATCCTCAGACTCAGAAGCGCTGCTCCCAGAGGTTCCTGTCTGATCTTCCAGGTTTTCCCGGATTCTGCGAGCCTGGGAATGGCTGGCAGAATGTGGGGACCTGGTCTCCTGTGTCCTGCGCCGTTCAGAGGAGTCTTCAGATTCCTCTTTGCTGCCAGGATTTGATGGGTACCCCCCCCCACTGACCTAACTGGGCAGAGGTTTTCAGGATGCCCTTAATGGGCCTACTCTCCTGGGGTTCCCCACTAAATTGCACTGTGCTTGGGTGCCCATACCCGGGTGCCCGCCCATCCATTCCTGGGAGGTACTGGCCTATGAGCCCCATGCGTCTGGCTGGATAGTAATCTGCCATCCCTGTGGCCCGGTGCTCATGTGCGCCAGGAGACATGGGGGTGGCAGAGTCCAGGGACTGAGATAGATAAAGGCCTCTGGTACTAGGGCTCCTGAGGTTATGCTCAGGAGTTTCCCTTTCCCAGCGAACCTGGTCTCTATCCGCCCCTGCTACCTGTTGCAATGCAAGAGCCTGCGCCTTCAGTTCCTCAGTTAAGGCCTTACTAGACTCTATCAGTCTCTCCTGCATCGCTACCTGTTGTTGGAGCCTATCGTTGTGCTGGCAGAGAGCCTCATTCTCTCTCTGCGTTTCCTGATTGGTCCTGGAGCACTGGGCCAGTCTTTGCTGCAGGAGGGTTACCTCCTGAGCTGTGTCCCTATTGGCCTGCTCCTGTCTTGCCAGAGCCTCCTCCACCCTCCTGGTGTGCTCTAGCAAGTCCTGGTGTTCTTTTTGGAGGTCACCCAGTCCCTGGTGGGCCAGGTGATTTTCTTCCATTTTTCTTCTTAAGTGGCAGACTTCCTGGCCTAAGGTGTCCCTTTCCTGACCAAGAGCTTGAATTTGTGACGCCAGGTCGTCCCTTTGCCTTTGGAAGGCACCAGCTTTCTGGCGCACCTGATCAAACTCTGCCTGGGTATCCAGGTCTTTCAGGATCAGTTTATTGCTCTCCTCTTTCTCTCTGTCTAGTTGGATATGCAGGGTGGCTACCTGCTCTGTGCATGCCCTGTTGAAATTGATCTGTTGCTCCAGCTTTTTCTGGCTCTGCAGTAGAGAGTCCAAACTGTCTTGGCGTTCCTTCTGCAAAGCCAGAATTCTGGTATCCTGGTCTGTCTTTTCCTGTTGCAGTATATCCATGTCCTCTTTTATTTTAATGATATACTGCCTACTATCATTTTCTGACTCCTGGCTCCCCTGCAGCATCTGCTCAGAAGAGACCAGGTCAGATTGGAACTTCTGTAGTGCCAGCAGTTGCCTACTCGCCAGATCTTGGCCTTCAGCACATTTGTCCTGCATGGCTCCCATATGTAAATATAAATATGCCGCTACCCTGGCAATCTTGTGGTGCTCATCCTTGGCCTTCGGGGCCATGTATAGTTCGCTCAGGGCCACATGCAGGGGACCCTGATCTCCCCATATATCTGACCATGTTTCAGTGACCTGTTGCGCGATTGCCTGCAACCAGACCGTTTGGTCCTGATGAGTCCACTCACCTCTCACAAATAGCTTATGTAAGAAGTGTTCTCTGGCTATTTTCATATCTACCAAGGTCGTCATTCTAGAGATTGGTCTCTGTCCTGACTTACAGAAGTTTGTATTTTATTTTTGCAAAACAGACCTTTTCCTTAGAGCGTTCCTTTGAGGAGTGCTTTACAGCGTAACACAGCTGGCATGCTGTATTAATCTGCACAAGTGATAGATCTAACCCAAACGTCCGGCTCGAGCCCCCAATTTGTAAGAGGATTCAATTCAACACTACAGCTAAGTCAATGCCTAGTCTGGGATACTGAATGGAAACCCTTATTGATATATCTTTACGTCCAGTTCATGCGTTCTGGATGACTACCCCTATATAACACCCCTCTCTTGGAATCCCCCTGACCCCACTGAGCCAAGAAGTAGTTCTGTTTTGCAAGTTTAAAAGGTTTATTTGATAATTTAAACAATAGATATATATATCACACTTTATAATAAATTAATAATTGAATATCACACTTAATCTGAGCAGTAATCAATAATGGATAGTCCAGCACTAGCACACTTCTTTATAATCAATGATGAGTGGTTATAGGATGGATAAGATAGCAACAATACTTTTATGGTTTCAAATGGATGCAAGGTGGAATGAAATTGCAGTACAGAAATACTCAATATGATTTCAACAAAACAATGTAATCACTTTTCTCTGGCAATCCACTCCCCCCTTTATGCAATGCAAGGAAATGGAAGGAAAGCACACAGTTCTCAGAAATGCAATCAAATGTAATTCAGTTCCCCCCAGCAAGCTTAGACTACAGAAGTTTGAAACACAGGCCCAAAATGCTTTTATATGTGCTGGCAATGAAGTGAAAAATATGCTAAAATGCTTTTAATTCCCTCTAGAGGTTCAGGGTGAGTGGTATCTAGTTAATATTAGTCCAGGCTCACTCTAGCAATGATTCAGGGATGGTTCTTAAGAGGCAAACAAATTTTTAGCAAGGAAAGCATGGAAGCTGCTGTTTTCACACGTGGCTGGATTTTTAACCAAATCCCAAATCGCTGTAAAATTCGCGAGTGCGAGAATCGTGATTACGGCAAAAGTATGAGGAGTAGGAAGTCGGTTCTAGGCTTCTTGAAAAGTTAAGATTCTAAGCTTTCAGAGGGAAGTGAAACCAAGTTCCTAGCCCAAACGGTTCCAGAGATACGGATGATTAAATAAAGGTAGTTTTTTGGATTTGAAATTTTAAAAGTTCAAAGCGACAGGTTACAGCTTGCAGCTAGAAAATGACAGGTGACAGCTTTGCAAATGACAGGTGACAACTTCTAGGAGCACAGTTCTGCTAGGTACTCACAATATATTTTTGAATTAGGCCTCGCCACGGATCTGGTCAGGTTTTGGACTGGACTCCGGTCTGGTCTGGGTCTCTTCACAGTGATCTGGGTCAGCTCTCTGGTTCTGCTAACAGCGGTCTGGGTCAGCTCTGGATCTCTGCTGGTCTAGCCTCTCTGGATTCTGGATACTGCTCTGCTTTCTAGGTACTGCTACAGGTTCTGGAGATTGATGGATTTGAAGTCTGGATCTCTGGATGTGAAGTCGTCGATCAGCAATGTCTCTATCTGTCCTGACTGTCTGCTTTTATGTGTTTTGAACGTGGGTGTGTGTGCAGCATCACTAGCCAGCCCGTCTTTCAACTTGTCATTGGCCCAATTGTCCCCTCTCCCATGATTGGGGAAGGAACTGTGAGTCAGAGTGATGCTGTAGGTTTTATGGGTCAGAGGATCCTCCCGTGATCAGTTTGCCCACAAATCTATATTTGATTCAAAATGCACATTTCTCAAATACATAGTGGTTTGTCATTGCATGTACATATTACCTATCACATGAGGTAGTCTCTGTCCCAAATCTGCTCTTCCTAGGAGCTTGGGTTAAAAAATGGCAACATATTTCACTTTTTAGTCGGGTTACCAATATTGGATTTTTCCCCGCATTTACACAGATGTGCCCATGGTGTGTAAGCATTAGGTGGTGGAGTGTCAGATTTTTAACATACATACATTTAGAGTAATATCCTCTTTTCCGCTAAAACCCCCCTGAACATACCACCGGGTCCTACCACGTCTTCAAATGTGCACAGAAAAATCACAAGAATAATGATATCACTTATAAAATGTTCACAAGTCCGCTCTATGAATGATCCATCTTTTTAGATTTATGTTCTGGCCCCAAAGGGGTGTGGTTTCCCCAGCACAAGGTTGAATTTCTGGTTTTTCCAGTTCTGCCAAGCCAGCTTGCTCTCACAGGCAGTGCTCCTCCCCTTTCCTTCCAGGAGGAAGCCACTTTTACGACCCCTGCAATAAACCATCTGCCTGGGAGAAGGGGGTTGCATTGTTCAGAGGAAGCCATTTTTACGACACCCCCAATAAAACATTTGCCTGAGTCAGGACAGGGCTTTGTTCAATTTCCTGCAGAGCCCAGGTAATTCAATCAGAGAAGTGTCATATCCCTTTTGGTGGGAACAGCAAAAGGCAGCTAGGCCTGGGAACACAGCTGTTGTGCAAGTCTCAACTCCTGTCGGGGGTAGTTGGTGGGCAGAATTCAGTTTCATTAAGCCAGGTTTCAGATAAAATGTCACTTTTTGTTCCCCAGTTTAAGTCAAGACAATTTTTACATATGCAGCTAGAATGCTGATTCTAAGTTCAAAACGATGACATTTTAACAGTGACAAACTATGTGGCAGTCACAAGTCTGTCCCTCAGTTTATTTACACATTTCGATTTTTGGTAATTTTAAATCCAGTTTCAGTTAGGCTGCTGCAGACCTGCAGAGCTCAGCCAGTCTTGTTATGAACATTCAAGTCACTTCAGAATATAACTTTACATTGTATCCACCTCTTACTAAGTCTTACTTTGGCCTGCTTTGGGTTCATTTATTCAGTTTTACACAAATGTCTGGTGTTGTTTTAAAACGCCGGCTTTCTGATAGTGGTGAGTACTGGTAATGCAACCATTTTTGGGATTTAAGAAATGAATTCCCCACAGTTCTAGGTTGCTTTTGGCAATCAGCATTGCCATTCCCGATGGTTTCAGGCTACTGTGTGGGTAGTCCAATGGTGGTTTTAGGCAGTGCCCTTCTGTGCCCATAACATCGGCAAAAATGGGTGGCAGCCTATTCTTCATGCATTTCCCTGGGCATTTTCTGTGAAGCTCTGGCCATCATGATGTTTTCAATGCCAGTACTGCACAGTTTTTGTGGTAGGGCTCGGATGCATGGGTAAAAACATCCCACAAGCCCCCCTCTTGCGATGGCCATTCTGTTTCACTGATGGAACTCGCAATATCTGGGATGTTTCCTCATCTTCTTCCAATAGATGGCACAGTTCAGCATCTTTTTCTCCATCCGGTCGGATCGATCGGTTCTCCTCGCCGGTCCTGATGGGAAGATTGGGCGGTACCCCGGGCCCCTTGCGTCTCTGCTCCCGGTCTCCGGATCGTCCTCCCTGGCCAGTCTCAAGGTTTTCTTTCTCCTAGGACGACAAAGGAAGAGCGGCAATACCTATTCATAGACATTTCTCCCCCACCATTGATATAGTGGGGTGGCATATAAATTTATAGTCAAAACATATGAACATGCACAATTCTTTTTGCATTCAAAAACGAAAACACCCACATTGAGAATGCGATATATAGGATATTTTAAGTTAGAACTGAATTAATCTGAGACAGTACCCTCTAGGATTCCAGAGGATTCCTCCAGTTGTTGCAGAGTGTGCCTGGGATGGCAACACTTCAACTGGTTAATGTGGACCCACTTGTCTTTCCCCTCTGCCAAACCGGCTTTGGGGATGCGGATCTTGTAGGCCACAGGGGAGATCTTGTCTATAATCTCAAAGGATCCCTTCCATGTAGGCAAAAATTTTCGCTGCTTGGCCTGGTTCCTTTGGAAATTGTATAGATAGACCCGGTCCCTCACCTGATATTCCTTCCTGGAAGTTTTCAGGTCATAGTGGGTCTTCATACTCTCAGCTGATCTTTCTAGATTCCGCTGAGCATAGGCAAAAGCATGCTGAAGGTGTTTCCTTAAATTCTCCACATACTCATGAGTTGTGGAGGCATTTATTAGTGTCTGCTCTTGGGTCCTGTAGAGCAAATGCTGCGGAAGCACCATCTTGCGTCCAGTCATCAACTCAAATGGTGACATTTTGGTTGCAGATGAAGGGGTAGATCTGATGGCCATTAGGACCAGAGGTAATCGGATATCCCAACTTGGCCCAGAATCTGCCACAAACTTCTTTAATATGCTCACAATGGTTCGGTTATATCTCTCTACTGCCCCAGAAGAAGCTGGCCGGTAATCAATATGCAACTTCCTTTTGACCCCCAGTATCTCCCACATCTTTGTCATCACTTCAATGGTGAAGTGGCTACCTCTGTCTGACTCAATCCTTTGTATGTTGAGGAGACGGCCAAAACATTCAGAACTCCACATGCAATTCAAAGGTGAAGAAGAGGGAAAAGCACTGAGAACTGCATGTGCATTCTCTAGAGAGAGGAGAATGCAAAAGGCCTGATGAAGGCAAATGCCTTTTGTATGGGGATGGGAAAGCCAAACCACTTGGAACGCCACATCGATTATTTAGACAGAGTGAAATGTAAAGCACTAAGAACCCCACATGCACTTACTAGGAATAGGAAAAGGCAAACGCATTGAGAAAACAATGTGTGGCTTTTTTGGCAGAGGAGAAGGTCAAAGCCCTGAGAACTCCTATTGCATTTTTTAAGAAGAGTAGATGGCATAACACTTACAACCACCTATGCATTTCCTAGCAGGAAGGTAAGGCCAAGTAAGTGAAAACCCCATGTAAATGTTGGTGGCAGAGCTAGAGGGCCAAACACTGAGAACCCCACAAAGCAGCTACAGTCATTGGATTCCTTCAGGAAATAGAAAAAGGCTTCAAGGCCACATTTGGTATGATACCATGTCTAGTTGTGGACTATACATGGTGAATTAATTGCTCAATAATAGTGATAAGAACCCTATGACATGGTCTTGTGGGAAATGGAGTTCTACAATAGACTACACATAAATGACAAAGGGCCTGGTGGACCTCGTGGCAGAGTTTGTGATTATCCCCATGGGGTACAGCGATCATAAAATGTTACTGGTGGCTCAGTGCCCTACCGATTGTGGTAGAGTTATGCACTATTACACCATTCCCTTGAATGTGAACGTCAAAGGGTCTAGAATAAATTGGCATCAGAGCTTTATTATAAAAATTAAATGATGTTTTCCTGAATGATTTTATGAGTTCTACAATGGATTTTAGGATGAAGACTTATACTCATAATGCTTTTGGACCCAATTTGCAGGAATCAATTGATAAATTGGGGAAAAATACAAGGAAGTTACCCTGGAAGAAAGTACATAATCATAGGTATGATGCTGCGATCCAGAATTTAAAAAAAAATCTGTCATAGGGACATCAGAGAGATTGCCAACAATGGTTGTATGACTTCTACAATGGATTTTAAGATGAAGAATTATATCCAGAACACTTTTTGACCATATGTGCATGAATGAATTGATAAATTGGGGAAGAAGCAAGGAAGTTACCCACCAAGAAAGCACAGAACCATAGGTATGATGCTACGGTGCAGAATCCGAAAAAAAAAGAATCTGTTGTAGGGAGATCAGAGAGATTAACAAAATGCTGGGTAATAAACACAAGGCAACACTGATGGCAAAACAAAAAATAAAAAATTGGATTAATGCTCATCGAGCCTGTATGTATCAAAGGGATGGCGAAAACATGATGACCACTTTGAAAGACGGTAGCGCCAGACATTTTTGGCTCTTAATAAATGTCCTACAGGGGAACTAGTCTTCTGTTCAAAGTAACTCCATATCTGAAGGGGTCTGGCATGGTCATTTCCGGGATCTTCATGGGAAAAACGTGGAATAGGTTATTGATGGTTCAGTCATAGACTCTAGTGTATGGGACCTGAAATTCACTATGGAGGACATTGCGGCCCTGATTGGTAAGTCTAGTTCTTGTAGAGTTTCAGGCCCCACCCAACTTACAAATGCGACCTTAAATAATTATGTGGATCTGTGGTCTAAAGCTCTATTTATTTTATTTAAGGATATAGTGGAAACTAGATCTTCCCCTAGCTCCTGGAAAGCATCATACATCATACCAATCTATATTCACCTACGAATTAGCGCCCTATAGCATTGTTAGATGCAGATTAAAAATGTTCACCTCCTTGGTACTAAACAAGTTGAGTAATGGAGTACTAGGAATAATATTCTGTCCACCACACATGTAGGATTTAGGAAAGCAAATGGATGCTAACTGTAGAGGGCTTTTGTTAAGTGTTTTACAACAGCAACCATGATAGGATTACTCCTCTGCAATTTATGTGGCATTCATGGACCTATCCCTTGCATTCGATTTCGTGGATAGGAACACTCTATGGTCACAATTACATAGGCTAGGATTGTCCCGGGGTTTATTCTCTATCCTGATACATTTGCACGAAGGCTCTAAAAAACAGATATGATTGAACACGGAGGGGCTGCTATCTGAAACAATATGTACTTATAATGTGCTTTGTCAAGGCTGTATATTTGTGCCTGCTTTGTTCAACCTATATGTGGCGGATGTTGGCAATGTACTAAAGGGTCCATCGTTTGCACTGTCGAAGATTAATAGTCGTAGAATCTGTTGTGCGGCATATGCAGGAGACTTATTATAGATCATACACCGATTAGGCTTCAAAGACTTATGGTTGCTTTTAATCAGTACATAGTCGACAATCTTTTGAGAGTCAATCTGCAAAAGACTATGATTATTAGGCTGAGCAAACGCTCTCACCCAATTGGTTTCACATGGTTTCTAAACAACACAAGACTGATGGTTAAGTCGAGCATTAATTATATGGGGTTTCCTATCATTTCCCAAAATGTATTTCTATAGAAACTACATGAGAGATAAAGCATCCAAGTAAATTCTCAATGGTCCTCAATGATCCCAACATTAAGGTTTTATCGAGTAAAGATCATTCCGCGTTTTTGCTAATGTCGGGACTTTTTTCCTGCATGTTATTGAAGGAGATGAATAAATATGAAGCCCTGATTTGGCGGTCTGTCTTGTATTGCCTGCCTAAATGTGTGCCGTTACCAGCAATAAGATATGAATTAGGCTTACAATAAATGCAAAGCTTGGTAGAATGGAGGTGATTGCATATTTATCGAAAATTCTATGTGAGTTCAAAAGATTCCCTATATGTGCTGCTGAGTAAAGGGGTCAGGGAAGGGGTGTCACAGGAGGGCTTTGTTTTTAAGTTGCATGAAAAATGTTGGAGGTAGGGCTGGAAACTCGTTTGCAAACCCCAGCTAAAGTGAAAAGGTTGATACAAAAGAATGTGCTCCTTAACTAAAACATTTCCCTAATAAGAAAATGTGTCATAATCGTATACGCTTTGGACTGAATGTTCTGATGAGATCATATGTGTAAGAAGGGGTATGAGGGATGCCACAACAGTCTGCCATTTCTATAATGCAGTAGACTCTAAGTAGATGATATCACATTTGTTGATTGATTGTTATGCTCTCAGACAGCAGATAATTATCCATTTTAAAACATTTGTATTGAACCTGAGTGGGTCCTTCTTGATTATCTATGGTGGGATATTCTCCATAGTAAATCAGTGGCATTAAATTTGGTAGTAGTGAGATGTGTATCTGTGGTATGCAACTAATTTTAGATGTGTGATATAAAAGTGTTTGTAAATTGTATGCCTTGATTTGGATTTAGTTGAATTGTATCATAGATGTTGCCAGTAGATATGTGAATTGTATTTAAGAATTGTGCTTGCTTAAGATAGAATGATGATGAACTATATTGGTGTATAGATATTTGGTATTGTATTGTGTCTCATCAAATATGTTGTGTTTAAGATACTGCTTGTTTTTACTGTGTTTTAAATGTTCATTGTGTAAAGACCTGACATTAATGGTTCAGGGTGTTGCAACAGTAAATCTTTCATTTTTCGTTCATCCTAAATGTATCAATGGAATCACTCCTTGAGTCCTTCTACCATGTTGGAATTCTGCCTCAATTTATTTGGCTCTACCAACCAGCAGAGCCACTAAAGCCTAATCTCTCCAACTTTAACATGTAGCCCCATTTACTACCCTCCTGCCCGATCATCTAGAAGTGGGTAGGGTGGAACATTGTGTGACCTTTGTCTCACACTAACTGACAAAGGTCACATAATGTCTTCAGTATGGGACTGCATTCTTCATAACTCTCTCTTGCTTGTTCTGCCAAAACGGCACAACACCTTAATTACACCACCACCAAGAGCATGCTACAGTGCTTGGGCTGGTAAGGTGGCCCTGCTAGTCAGTGGGGCCACTGGGCCAGGCTGTGTCAGGGCAGAAATGTTAAGTTATGTTAAATAGCCCCACCCACCTATCAATCACTTTAAACTGTTGGTGATTTCCTGGTTTGCTGCTCTTTTTCCCTACTTAAGCAGCCCTCCATACTCTTTTCCTTTGCAGCTGGTGAGCAGGAGCAAGTGGATCTAGGTCACCTGGCATAAGCCCTGCACACCTGTAGATTACATTAAACTGTTGGTGCCTTCCTGGTTTGCTGTTCTTTTTCCCTAACTAAGCAGCCCTCTAGGGTCTTTTCCTTTGCCGTTGGTGAGCAGGTACATGTGGATCTAGGTCACCTGGCATAAGCCCTGCACACCTGTCAGTTACTTTAAACAGCTGGTGCCTTCCTGGTTTGCTGCTCTTTTTCCCTACTTATGCATCCCTCCAACTTCTTTTGTTTTGCAGTTAGTGAGTAGGTACATGTGGATCTAGGTCACCTGGCCTAAACCCCGCCCACCTGTCCATCACTTTAAATTGTTGGTGCATTCCTGGTTTGCTGTTCTTTACCACTACTTACGCACCCCTCCAGATTCTTTTCCTTTGCATTTGGAGAGCAGGTGCATGTGGATCTAGGTCACCTGCCCAAGCCCCACCCACATTCATAGCCCTGCCTCTTCCTTTCTGCTCTTAATTTTAAGATCAAGGGCATCTCTCACATGAGTGTCTGAAGAAAAGGACAATTTCTGTTTGTACCTGTTCAGACCAGGAAGACCCAGGTCCCAAAACCCTGCTTAGACAACAGTTAAGCATGTGCTCTCTGTGTTTTCTCCCTCCACCACCACAGGCCATATCCACCATCATCAGGCAAATCAAATGTCAGCAACATCATCTTTCCTCTAAGGTATGGACTCCACAATGTGGCAACCTCACCCACATCAGCCCCAGGCCCATCAGCACCCCCCACACCCCACTGTCCACAATACAGAAGGTGATGCTCGCTAACATCCTCTCAGCCATCAGCCATGCAACAGACATCGCTGACTCATCAGCACAGATAACCTTGATGCCATCTTCAACACGACACCTGGCTAGCACCCACCTCTACCCACATCCTGGACGTCTTTGTCCCCAACGGCTACAGCATCTAACACAGAGACCAACTGAACAAGACATGTGCAAGCCTCGGAGTCATCCACAGGACATTGAGACCCTGCACCAGACTTGATGTCAACAACATTGACTTCTTTGAAGTCCTCTCCTGACACTTCCACTCTCCTCCAGTGACACAGTTATTTTCCATCTCATCTACAGACCACCCAAACCCAACACTGTCATCATCGGAGACTTCACCGACCTGGTCAATACCATTTCCATCATGCACACCAACAACTGTCTTCCCTCCACTACAGCTCTCCTCTCCCACTTGACTAGTCTGACCACCTAGCTACAACTTTCATCATCCTGCACACCACCCCAGTTGAATACTCCCAGCAGAAACCCATCAGATAAACCTTCAGGTCCTTCAAGAACTTCCCGGTGCAAGCCCTCATGGAAGACCTCGCTAACCTCCAATTTACATGGAGCCAACACCCAAACCAAACTGCGACTCCCTACTGGAAGCACTTAACAGCAACCTTGTGCCCTCCTTCAACTGATACACATCTCTGAAACAACGCAACTGCAAACCAAAATCATCAGCACCCTGGTACACACAAGAACTCAACCTCAGCAAAAGAGTCATCAGGAAATAAGAGAAAACCTGGCACCACTGCAAGACTGCATCTGACCTGGCGCTCCTCAAGGAACTCTGATCAACCCGCCGACAACTCATCAACACAGCAAAGGCCTCCTACTATCAGAACACCAAAGCAGGAGCTGCCAACAAAAGCAGAGCCCTCTTCAAAGTGGTCAAATACTTCTTCAGCCCACTACCCACCCCTGCCATACCACACTTCATCAAAAATCCACTGCCATCAACACCTTCTTCATTGACAAAATAAGCAAGATTTGCCCGCACATAGACACTAGCTCTGCATCCACAGACCCACCTCATACTCATACACTTACTGGTGAAATCTCCACACCCCGGACAACATTCAAGACACTCTCAACAGAGGACCTGGTAGAAACCCTGGCTGCCATTAAAGCCACATCATATAGATACAGCATCCTCCCAGCATCCATCCTGAAGACACTCCCTGCAGAAGCTCTCCTTCCCTACCTGGAGATCCATCAAAAGCTCCTAACTCAAGGCACCTTCCCATCCACCTTAAAAACAGACAAACCCACTCTAGATCCCGACAATCTATGTAACTATCGCCCCATCATCTAGGTAAGATCATTGAGAAAGCAGTAGCCGCACAACTGCAGCAACACATTGACACCAACAATCTCCTCCAAACCTACTAATCCGGGTTCAGACCCAAATGCAGCACAGAGACAGTAAGCATACAGGTGGTCGAGGACACCCTCAATATCCTTGATGACGGCCACCCCTGCCTCCTAGTTCTACTCGAACTCTCTGCGGCTTTCAGCACAGTAGACCACCAGGTGCTTACAGACACACGTAGAAAAAGAGAACATTGAAGGAAATTACCCAGTCTCTAAAACTCAAATTCTAAAGGGATAGTGTCCTGAACTATATCAGTATTGACTGTCTAAGCATGACATGGAGCAGTGTAGTGTTGATCTTGTTCTAACAAAAATTCTTTGTTTTCATGGAAATATCAAGTTTTCCAACCCACTCTTGGTAGTTTTTTTAAAGTGAGTGGGAGACAAAGGAGGTGGCTTCCCTAACGTGTGTCACAGAAGCTTGGTGAAAAGATGTTAGTATCTTTGGTCACCCATATTCAAGTTATTTCTCTGGCGTTTGTTTTGGCCTCGTTCTTTGTGGAGATGAGTAAAATGTATTGATATTAAGTTTCAAGATGAACCTTATTTTCTTTAATTCACCTTTCCGATGTTTCTTATTGTATGCCACGGTCGTAGATCTATTTCGGTTCAATTGAAAAGTTGTTTCCGCTGGGTAGTGTTGTACACCCAGCTGGGGACCTCACTAGGCCCGTTGTAACAGGAAACAGAAGGTTCTAAGTCTATGCTGGCGTGAACAATTAAATCCTGTCTCATGGACCAGCAAATGCTCTGCAACAAATAATTTTTGTTAGAACAAGATCTTTACTACATTGCTCCATATCCAGAAGACGGCCATACCAGCTTAGACAGTCAATAGTGATATTGCCTGATCTTGTGGCACACGGCGAAACATATGTTGACTATCACAAGTGGCTTTAGACATCCATAAACCGACCAGACTGAGTCTTTGTTTAACATTCTTTCTCTGCTATTCCCCAGAATGTGATTGTGCTATAAAAACTGCACTGACACACATACTAACCTCACTCAAGTTTTATGTACTATATTGTCTTAAATTCAAAATAAATATTTCTTGAGGTATTCATCCATTTGTATTAAGCGTGTAATAAATTAAATTGTTTGAATGATATATTTCTTCATTTGTTGGGCAAAGTTTTTCTTAATAATTCTGTTCTTCCTCTTACCCATTTAGATTGGGTATTTTAGGCAAGCCTCTGATCAGGAAACTATCCCTTTAGAATTTGAGTCTAAGAGACTGGGTAATTACCTTCAATGTTCTCTTTTTCTACAGGTTCCTGACCCCCTAAGGTTTTTCTTCCCTCTAAACAGGGTCCACCCTTTCTTATTTACTGGCTTACGGACACCCTACATCTGTGCAATGGGTTCAGCAACCTTGTCCTTTGCTATTTCAAGTCCTAACTCACCTACCACCAGCAGTTTGCTCAGATGGACTCCTCTAGATCGCCAATGCTACCCGTCATTTGTGTAGTCAGCAGGGTTCCATCCTCCCCCCAGTGATCTTCAATCTATACATAAAGCTGCTGGGAGCCCTCATTCAATTTCCACATCCACCAATACGCTGATGACACCCAGCTATACCTCAAGATCGACTATATCAAGGAGCCTCTCGCTGATCCAGTCTTGGATGTCCAGTGCATACTTGAAGCTCAACCCCTCCAAGACCGAATTCTACTCCTCACAAAATCGAACACCCAGACATAAGGACATGGCTATCAACCATGAACTCTGAGGGATTCACACCTGAGCTCACCTCCTGAGCCAAGTCCCTCGGGTTCTACATCGACAAACACCTCTACTTCAAGACGCAAATAGCTAAGAAAACTCAAGCCCTTTCTCCATCCAGACAACTGTAGATCTACTGTTCAAGCACTGGTCCTATCCCACCTGGATGCCTAGAAGGTATCCAGTCATCCTTGGAATTCTTTGCTGTAAAAAGGAAAGGACCAGAAAACAAACCTTCTCTCTCTATGCCCCAAGACTATGGAACCTCATCCCTGTCAGCATCAGACTCGCCCCATCATTCCTACAATTTAGAAAATAACTCATCACCTAGAGCATCACATTGCCCCTCGTGCCACCCATCTCTCTCCTCCCCGCCACCCTAATATAGCTGTACCCCTCATCTGTGCCCCTCTGTATCCCACCCCTGCTATATATCTGTTCTGTTGTTACCTCTAAAAAAGCACTCTGTTTTGCATCTGTACTGTAGTATACCTCTGGAAAGCTCTCTGTTATGTATCTGTTTTGTTGTATACCTCTGTAAAGCCAGGTGCAAGCTCAATAAATACCACCATAATAATAATAATGATGCATGTAGTAGGGGAACCATTTACTATATTTAAGAAGAATGGAGGGATCGGATCAATGCAATCTTGGATAATAGTTGTGGGCCATTGATTGATCTGTCAACTAGTGGGTTTGGGACAGGTAACAATATTACCTGATTCCATGGCGGGGGGAGACTCCCTAAAATCGAAAGTAGGTCTGAATGTATTAGCAGTTGGTGAGCAGGTGCAAGTGGATCTAGGTCCCCCGGCACTCCCTCCAAATAAAATAACATGTCGCCAAAGATTCCAATGTGCAAAGCAAAAATGTGCCTAAAGTGCAAAACACAGAGTAAGTCACAAAGGCAAACAAAGGGACCTTTGCAAGACTCACTGAATGGGAAAGGGATCTCAAAACATACAAACAGTAAAGAAGGTGACTGAACACAGCACAAGAACAACTCTCAGATTCCCACACAATGGTTTCTCTGCAAACAAAGAAAATGAATCATGTTAGAAAACATGTTTTGCTTTTTTATAATATTTTTAAAAAGGAAGTAAGGGTAAAAAGGGAAGTTTAGAGAGGGAGCCTAAAGAACACACACAAACAGTCAAAAGGTGCTAATATGGGTATCAAAAAAGCAAAAGCGCCACTAACACCTAGCAAAATTCTCCAAAATTCATCCATAATCAGTCATTTGTGAGCCTGTCCTGTTAATTCCTAACTCGACAGTCAAGAAAAGCAACAAAGGAACCCTCTCAAGTCTTAGGCCTTGCAAATGGATGGCGGCATTGAACCCCACTATGACACTTGCAGCAGGGCTTGATCCTTAGGTCACCTGCAGGGTGAGTTAAACACATCCACAAAAGGTCAACCTTCCAGCAGACGGGGCATTTTGTAAGGTTTGATCACACGTATGGCTTATAGGTGATTCCTATCAATAATTTAGCTCACTGATTGTATCAGCTTCCTCTCCAAGGACTTTGTGAACTGCCATCGGAAGCAACTCGGAAAAACTGTGAGTCTGAAAAAGTGCAATTGACCATTACCAGTTCCTAATGTTCAAAACAACATTGCTTTTAAGCAATACAAATGAGAGAGCATAATGGGCACATCCATTGATTTTAAAACTGCTTCAGACACACAATGTACCCAGCTGTTTATCCAACTCAATTTTCTAGAGACCAACATCAATGTCCAAATGGAACATTGCCATAAAGGGCACACCTCTGCTTCTTCCTGCTGGGCGCCTTTCCAGCCTGGCTCAGTGCCAGAGCCTCTTCCTGATAAAAATTTTCAGAGACAACCATTCCTAGACCCAAGTCTCAAAGCGCTATGACAACATGTGTTACCTAAGGCAATGGTACTCATTCTATTGACGTTAAAAGGATAACAGGCTATGTTTATGCACATGAATTTTAAACTGTGGCATTCCAGTTACATGTGTCTTCTGCAGTGGATGCCCTAATATGCTGACCTATTTAATCATTTTAAAATTAGCATTAATGTAGCCAAAAACCAAATAAAGACACAGCGAGCCCACCGACAGAGGCTTTCAAAGACATTAGCTAGTTCCTAAGGGCAGTGAAATCTCACTGATGCAGCATCCCTTGGCACAGGCTGATACCCTGGTTCAGCACTAAATGCTTCATCAGATGTTGCATTGTAGTGCACTAGGGCATTTGTCACAATCGTGTCATGGGGCACGTGCGATCAGTGGTATTGTCATCATTTCACTATGAGCCTAGGGCAGGGATCCTCATTATTTAAGGTGGGTATAGATCTCAATGGTGCTTATTTTATCGACTAAGGATGAAAGGCACAAATTACTGTGATAAAAGTCGAGCACATCCACGCAGGATCCCAAACGAGTCAAGCCCTGTGGAATTAACTCTTTAAACTGGCCTCCAACCAATGGGGTTCTTATTTGTTTTATCTCTTTAGTCTCCCTCTTTCATCACTTTCTAGATAGGTGCAAGGTCAGCTTTGGGAAGCAACAGAGTAATGTACATCAGTAGGGTCTACAGGCATATTTTAGATGATTACAGGGTGGAAGCAGTATTTAAAACATCGTATTTTCGATGAAGAGTATCAATTTTGTCTTGTTGGGGTTTTGTTTGAGGGATGCACTGGACATACATCAGATGGTGAGGGAGGATGTGAGCTGATTGCTGTCTTTGATGGATCATTGTTTCTGGCCGAGGTGTGTATCATCTGTGTATTTATGGATGGAGACATTGGGCCTCATTACGAGTCCGGCGGTAACCGCGACGGAAATTCCGGCAGGTTACCGCCGGACTCGTATTATTATTCCGCCTCTGTGATTGCCGGAATCACCGGGACATTACAACCCCAGTGACCCGGTAATTCCGGAGGCGGTAATCGGTAAATCCCCATTCCCATAGGGTCCTATAGAACTCCATGGGGATGGGGACCATGGAAACACCGGCTCCGTCTATGACAGAGCCGGTGTTTCCATGTCCGCCTGCAGGCGGGTGGTGTTAAACCCGCCAGGTCAGACCTGGCGAGAGTGACACCTCCCATCTTTAGGACTCTTAATCAGCCAGTCCGGAAAGAATGGTGGTGGCGGATTTACCACCACCGTTCTTTCTGGACCGGCAGGGTCGTAATGAGGCCCATTGTGTTTGGCATGAAAGTTCCCAGGGGATTGTGAGAAACCTTGGGGTGTTCTCCCATGTAGACGCCAAGAACCCTCTATTCAGATGGCTAGGGGAGGGCCATTGCTTTTGGATCCCAACTCCGGGGTGGACAAGTGAGGGAGGATCTCCCGAGTAGGGGTGGCCAGGCTTACCCTCAGGAGAATACCCTAGGAGGGATGCAGTATTCTAACCAGAAATTGGTAGAAGGGGAAATCCTAGAGGCCGTCTTTGGATATCTTGACTCCCATAACCCAAACTCAGGTGGCAAGATCCTTAGACCTTGTACTATCCATCATGGCCACAGAGCAACGAGAGAATAAATTATTTACCCAAGAGGGGGAAGGTGTACAGCGCGAGGGACACAGGTCCAGAGCACTGAAAGTAAGATGCATTCATTCTCTCTAACTCATAGGAAAAACAACCTAAAACCCTAGATCACCAGCAGACCAAAAAAAGGGAACAATTCTTTTCCGAGGGGACTAAGAAACCAGGAGAAATTGATATGTCCCTGGAAATATCCAGATAAGGTGACCACAACTCAACTTAAACCTGGTTATCCCTTTAAACACTCTCCCCTAATCTCAAGAGAAGGCTTACAATCTCACCACATCTCTCCCTCCCCATTTCCAAGGAATACTGAGAAAAGGAGGAGACCACTAAGATCAATGAGAATTACCCATAGGAACGACATAGGAAAATAAAGGGCAACTGACTTTTGAGAAAACCACTGTCCCACTAATAGAGTCAGGCTTGTGTAGGTAACCATTCACACCTGACTCCACTTGACTGTGTGTTCAGCTATAAAAGGTCTGGTCAGTCACAGAGACCTGAACAAACTGGGTATGCAGTCTGTACCAATGAAGCCCAGAAGCAGAAATAAGCTGGAGCTGCAAACAGGAGGAAGACAGCATGCTGAGATGCTGGCCTGGTGTGTGGGCTGCAGTGTGGCGAGAGCCACATTCTGCAGGCTAGGGCTCAGCAGAGTGCTCATTCCCTTGGTACCAGTGCAAAGCCCAAGGGTGCCTGAGGGGCAGGTGGGAGACCCTGACCTTAATCCTGCATTGCCTGAAGGAGCCGCCTCTCTACACAGCGCTGCCCGGAGAGTTTCATGAGGAATGTAAGAGAAACTCAGGAGCATGCATTTGAGAGCAGAGCAGGAGAAAGGCATGAATAGGAAAAGTGTCACAGAATCGGAAGGAAAGAAAAGTCTGAAAGTAAAAAGTGAAAGAAAAGCAAAAATGCTGAAAGTGCAGTGAGAAGACAGAAAGCAAAAGAAAAGCAGTGAGAAAAGCAGATCGGGGCGAAAGGCAAGTAAAAGTCTGAAAAGCGAGAAAAAGTGGCAAAGAAGCAGCAGGTGGCCGTAGCGAGAGAGGGGCATGAGAACAGCAAAGAAAAGTGCCTGGGGCATGCAAAGGAAGGTGCAAGTGTGCATGGAACAAAATAGTGTGCACGGAACAAAATAGTGTGCAGAGAAATTACAGCATCTCAGTGAAGTGAAAATTAAAGAAGGTGCAAGTGTGCACGGTAGGAAAAACAGATAAGCAAAGTGCTAGGGGAAGGGAACCCAGAAAAGCTTACAAAGGAACTGTGTTATTATTTTCAATGATGTTTTGAAACTTGATGAAGCTGAAGCGTGGGGAAGGGAACCCCAAGGAACTTAAAGAGACAGAGGTTAGTTGAAATAACTGCAAGGGACCAGTGGAGAAGGTCTTGCGAATAGCTCTGTGGACTGAACTTGTTTGTGTGACATTGGCCCAGCAGCACCTTGTGAAAAGACCACCTGAAACCAGTCCTGGTTTCCATATTTGTTGAACCACTATTTTTCTTATTTTTGAAAAGACTTCCTGTCACATTTTATGGATAGAGTGAGGGCAAGAATAGGTTTAGACACATAATTAAAATTATACTAGGGGTAGGGGGACCCTCTTTTTTGTTTACGGGGAGCCTGTGTCATGAGGGTTGTGCGGGAGTGAGGGGCCAGTAGGCCCCCCGTCCCTCCTCTTCCTTAGTACAAACATGGACCATGTGCCTCCAATGGTGGGGAGTGCCCCTGTTGCCCTTATGTGATGTCAGCATCGGTTGGCACTTGAGTAGATGGGGTCTGGAAAACTCTGCAGCTCCATTCTCAAACTGAAGCTATAGGTAATTGCAACAAAGAACAAATGTAACATCTCACTATTTCTCTGAGATCACTGCCCTGCGTGTGAACCAGCTTGAGCCAAGCGCTGTAGCTCATCCATCTCCACAAATCTGTCCATACCCGCTCACCCTCGCCGTTGGAAAATTACTGCCAGTGTAACCCTGTGCCCCTGCAAGGTATTCTCTTGATGTACCAGATATGCGTCCTCGCCATGATGCCCAAGAAGCAGGCCCCCAACTAACATTAGACCCCTGTTGCATTATATTGTCTCCCACCACTAACAAATGCCAACATGCCTTAGATTTTTTACGAGTCCAGACCCTCGCTTGAATCAATGTTATCATGATGGTCAAGACCCTTAACCTGATGCTCCATATAAGCCACTGTTATTAAAGGTGTAAATACATGTATGAGGTTTATAGGTTTACAATGATTTGTTCAAAAGAGTTGCAATGATCATTATTTAGTGCATGCTTCACAAAGAAGTATTATGTTAGTTTAGTTAGTGGCCACCCCACTTCACAGGAACCTGACCTTCACCCCTCCTGGACACTGACAACAGGATCACGTGAAGTCCACCCTCTAGGCAAAGGAGCAACCAATCCAGATGGAACAGTGACGCTGCCGCCATACAGTACTATACTGACTGTCCAATCCTGCACCAACTTAACACCCTATGTTAATTGCGTCATCTATGACGATTCCCTCCTTTAAATTATGATGTAATTGTGCTATTTGTCAGAGCGCTCTCGGGCAGCAGAGTTCTTTGGATGCCATTTAGATAATGATATTTTTTTAACTTTGCAACTGGTTCTCTTTGCGTTATTCCCCGTCAGGGGGTGTCTCATTTTTTTCTTTTTGCATGTCTAAAGACGGGGAGGGTGCCTCTATTTGGTGACCCCCGCAACGTGATTTGGGACGGTTGCCTCGAGGCCCATGCAGTGTGGCGAGATCCGGGATGCCCCCCAGCAAAACCATTGCCTCCGCGGTCGACCAGCCTGTGCACACAACGAGAAGGGGTCAAGGGTTCCCGGTTAACGAATACCCAACTGTAAAAGCTGCTCGCCGAGGTGGGCCACGGCTTGGTTGGGGGGTGGACCAGACTGTGGATAGACCGTGAACGGTAACTCTCAGACCACCCGATTGAACACGTGAGTTCCGGTTGCGAAGGTTCCCAAGAGGTAAGGGAAGGGTTAAGGAAAAAGGGGAACAGGTGGCAGGGGACTAAAAGAAAGTTAGGGTCTGTGTGAATGATACTGAGGCTTTTCTGATCTATCCTTTGTATGATGTGGCCATTAGGTTTTGTGGGGATAAAGAAGTAAGAGAAGACTGAGGAAACCGAACGTGGTAGAGGGCGGCGCCGCGTAACATTGTCTCGTCCAGTGCAGTTAAATAAGTGAAGATAAAGAGAAAATAGTAGGAGTCTCGTATATGAAGTAGACTCAGAGTAGTAATTTAGAATATTCTTTTTCCGTATGAGTAGGATTCTTGGTGAGGTAGGGAGAGGGGAGTAAGATGTGGGGATTGTATGAGAAAAATAGAACAGGGGGTAAAACAAACTAAAGTAAGGGGAAAGGGGAGTAAAAGCGCACAGGCAGTATATGTTAAATAGCAAAGTTTGTTAAAGCTTCCACTCATTTGGCGCGTCTGCTGTTAGCTATGCTGGGATTTTACCCATTGCTTCATTGGCGAATGAAAAATGTAATTTCTACAAAGCTGCTTGTTATCATTACTTCCAAATTTTTATCATTTCCTTGGAATCATCCATTGATGGAAAAACAAGCGGTGCCAACACGTGTTTTGACCTAACAGGTCTTTTTCTAGGCTGGTGGCTGATGGGGGGTGTCTAAAGTATAGCTTGTCTCTATTGCGTCAGGTTGATCCTGGGTGGTTGGATTCATCGGGGCTGAGGTCCGCCTCCATTATTTAAGAGATTATTAACTCTTGTGTTTCGTGGCTATCCGCATCAGGATCCAGCTACGATGCCTAGAAACAGACCTGTTAGGTCGAAACACGTGTCGACACCACTTATTTTTCAATCAATGGATGAATCCAAGGAAATAATAAAAATTTGGAAGTAATGATAACAAGCAGCTTTGTGGAAATTACATGTTTCATTCAGCAATGGGTAAAATCCCAGCATAGCTAACAGCACACGTGCCAAATCAGTAGAAGCTTTAACAAACTTTGCTTGATACACACAATAGGCACCATGAGCACAGGCCTTTCTTTCAAGCTCCCACCAACCGGCTGCTAGTGCACCGATAACAGAGATGGAGGGCACGGCAACCCATGGTACCTGGTGCTCCCAACGCAACTGTTAACCAGTAAATGTTATATGTTTTATGTTCTTTGTTTTCACGTGTGTCAAGGTATTATATGTTGATCTGTTAGTAACTGTTTGTGTGCATACAAATTGAAAAAGATAATCAAGGTCGATCAAGCAAATTGAAGATGCAATGTATACGAAAATGTTTTAAGTAATGGTAAAAGGACAGATGTTCACAATTGAACTAATTTGCGGTTTAAGTAAATAGTATTAAAAAAAATGGGTTTGTCCAAAAGGTGTCGATAAAAAAAGGTAAGGAGAAGGTTGCATACAAAATTGTGGTGAGAAGAGTGCCAACCAAGTGCCTGTGTGTCACGGAAATTGTATAATCATGGGTGAACAACAGCATTAGCACACATCTGCCAGCATCTCCCATTGTATAGTGAGAAAATATTGAAGTACCATGACCAGTGAGTGGAGGAGATAAAGGGAGATAGCGTAACACCCATATGGCCAAAGGGATGTTCTTTCGATAAAAGGGTGCTGAATCTAGTATCCACACATTTGGTGGCGAGATATAAGGGAAAAAAGCTACAGAACAGAAGGGAAGGGTTAGATTTGTGGCGGATGTTCGAGGAAATAACCCCCACGGATGAGGTAAGTACAGACAAAGAGACTGAGGAAGAGAAAACGGTTTATAGTAAAAAAAAAACGAATACAAAAATCTCGAAAAAAAAATATCGAATTGAAAATCTCGAAAAAAAAAATCTCAATTTTTTTTTAATACGTTTTTATTTCGAAATGGGGGGGTTCCCCCCCCAACCCCCATTTTTTCATTTTTTTTTATTTTACCCTTTTTTATACTTACCTGAACCCACAAATACATATAAATAAATAAATAAATAATTCGAGATTTTTTTTTTCGAGATTTTTGTAATTCGATATTTTTTTTCGGTTTTTTGACCGACCACCAGAGAAAACGCCAGAAGAAGTAGGTGGGACAGCGAGAGGAGAATGTACGACATCCACAACTGAGAGTGATACTACTAAAATATACCCGTTGATGACAAGGCCCGCAGTAGGATACAGCGAGCCCCAATATGTTCCCACATGCCCTACCCCGACTACCCCGGCAGGAGCAGCAGCCACTGCACCACCCCCGTATGACAGAGGGGGGCTGCACTGCCCTACTAGTGCCCCACCAGTAAACCTAGCACTGTTAACTAGGGATTTAGACAGACAGCTCGCACACGCACAGATGGAAGAAACATGATTAAGAGCGTTATGCGATAGGGGCCAGATGCTACCAGGGGGAGGGGAAGTGCCACCATTGGCAGCGGCAGACCTCACGCCCCCACCAAGTGTCGCAGGAGAATCGGCGCTAGCGACACCAGACATCACAATCAGCGCCATCACAATCAGCAGCCATACCAAGAGGGCAAGAGCAAGAGTGGCAGTCAGGAGAGTTCCTGTTCCATTTAAATGGTAAGCCAGTAAGAGTAATATGCCCAACAACCCCAGATAGCCAGACGGAGAAAGACAAGAAGAAGAGAGGGAGCAAGAAGAAGAAGTAGAAGAGGTGTGGAATAATCTCGATGAATATGAAGAAGGGGTAGCGGCGGTGGGATTCCCACTCCCATTCCATTTCGATGACTTAGATGAAAGGTCGCCGCCAAGATGGCAGGGCTGGTTAAGACAGCGGGTAGGAAACATGCTACTGTGCAAGTCAAAGAAGGGGACAGTAAGTAAGATAGGGAGAAAGCACAAATTACAAATGACTGATACAGAAAGGGGCAGGAAGGCCGCACTACATTTCGTGGGCCCAAATGGACAAAAACTATTTGCTGAAACTCCTCCCCTACTTTCGGGAGGGGCGGGGAAATGGATACACGCGTTTGAGAAAAACACAGCAGGAGTCCCATTAGCAATAGGGGATGTGAAAAGTTTGTTGGTGTCCGCTGTAGGCGATCAAGCAGACGCTGTGTGGGTGAAGGCGGGGTTACTGGGAGTGACAATGAGCTGTGACCGCCATGATGGATCGCCATTTAATAACGTTAGAGCACAAGTATGGGATGCATTGTGGCGCACGTTTCCAGACATTCCAGACTTACACGTTGTGATGCAGTGCACAATGGGAGAAGAGGAGGAGCCTATGCAATTCATCTTCCAGGTGCAAGACCTGTGGAGAATTGAAACGGTTACGGCGTGGAATTAATCCACAGCCTTGTTCTATTTCATAATCAAAAAAGGGCTCCCGAAGGAGGTACAGAAGGCCTTCGATAAAATAGCTGGGATAGAAGCCAAGGGCTGGCCTGAGATCTAAAGCATAATTGTACACCACTGTAGGAGGATCAAAGAAAGAGAAAAGGAGATAGCGCAGAAAAGACTGGCAGAGGAAGCAAAATTAGTACAGAATAATATAGTGAAGGTCGCAGCACTGAACGCAACCACATCAACTGATAAAAGAAGTGACGGGGATGACAGAGTAGGAAATGCACCAGTGAGTATGGCCGCAGCAAGGGCTGCAGGAGGACAAGAACAGTGGGATGGAGAAGAACAATACGGAGGGCCCCAGTGGCAAGGAAGACCAACAAGAGGACAAGGTGGGTACAGGGGACCATGAGGGGGATTCGGAGGAATGGGAAACAGGTTTTGGTGGGCCTGGGATGAGAGGAGGACCACAAGGGTCATGTTGGAATTGTGGAAGATGGGGGCACTATTCAAGAGATTGTAGAATGCGACCTGTGTGGTACTTTCAAGGACAGCCCCCTATGGGAAATGAACAGCAGTACGGACATCCACACCCAGGAAGCCCCTACGGGTTACCTATGGGAGGGGGCGGGCAAGGTGATCAATATTATAATGAGCCCCAAATGCAGCAAAGACAGCAACCCCCGCAACAACAGTCACAACAGAGGACAGCACAACAGCCTATGGCCAGACAAAATACAGTAGGGAATGCAAACAATAACATTTTTGCGACATCTGCTAATGGTGCACCTGCACCTTTTCGCGGCACGGCGGTAGTAGGAGATAATGTTTTCTCAGTGCCAGGAACTGAGACTTATGCAGATTAGGACAGTCCACAGAGAGCACTTGCGTGTCCAGTCCTATCCACTACCCTACGTGCAGCGGAGGAACCACTAGTGGGAGCAGAGATGGGAAATAAGCAGTTTATCTTTATGGTAGACTCAGGAGCAGAAAAATCATGTCTCCTGGAAGGGCGGTTTCCGCTCTCGGGAAAAAATTTGGAAACGCAGGGGTTCTCTGGGGCTATTTTGAAAGTTCCTTACATAAAAGATCTTGACATAACAGTGGAGGGAAAAACAGTGTGCGCACCCTTACTGTATCATGAACACACGCCAATCAATTTGCTGGGAAGAGATTTGTTGAGTAAATTAAATATGACTATCTCCTTTACTGAGTGGGGAATAGTGTGTTCAACTCCAGGAGCATGCCCCGTACGAGCAATGCTAATGATCAGTACTATGACGAATGAAGTTGCAGCAAGAGGGATGCCCATTGACATGGACATGCTCATTTACGGCATCAGAGTGTTGGCCCGGGTAGTGCCAGAGATAACAAGAAAGGAATGGAGAGTGCCCGCAGATTTTACCTTCCGCCCAATTGTGAATACAGATGTTGTGCCAGTAACCATCTTGTCTGTTGATCTAGAAGGGGTTCAGGTCTTAAGTAAACGTATCGCAGTGATAGGACTGGACACGCATTGATGTGAATGGAGAACTGTACTGTGCATAGACCCAAACATAATGTTGCACGATTTGACTGATGAAGAGCTTTTCACTGACAATGAGAATGATGGGGAGATAATAATTGAACTAAGTATACCATGCAACATCATGATTCAATACAGGGAAATATACAACCCACTCATGGCCAGTGTTATGTGCCAACTACAATTTTTGAGGAAGATATGGAGAGAGTAGTTACTGCCTGAGATCTGGACCACAGGTCCCCATGATGTAGGGTTATTGCATGAAGTAACACCCATTAAAAGAAAATTGAAGCCAGGTGCCATACCCCCAAGAGCTAAGCAATATCCACTATCAAAAGAAGCGGAGGAAGGAATAAGAGAAACAATAAGTGCTCTGTTAAAACAAGGAATAATAGTCCCATCCACCTCCCCATGTAATATGGCAATTTTTCTGATCAGAAAAGCAAAAGGAGGGGCATGGAGAATGATACAAGATCTCCGCCCACTCAATGACGCCATTCAGAAAGAGTTCCCATTATTCCCTAATCTGGCATCAATACTATGCAGCATACCCAAAGATTTGAAAAATGCTATCTTTTCTATACCACTCGATCCAGGCTCTCAGTACCTCCTGGCATTCACGCTATGTGGGAACAGGTACGAACATTGCAGATTACCGCAGGGGTATTGTGAAAGCCCAAGCATTTTCAATAGGATCTTACACGAAGATCTTGGAAACATTGATGTAGAGAGCACGATAATACAATACATAGATGATCTGCTCATCTGCAGCAAAACTGAAGAAAAGTGCAGGGAAGACTCTATAACACTGTTGAATTTACTAGCTACGAAAGGATATAAGGTAGATTAAGGAACATTTTAATGCTGCCTAGCTGAGGTCCTATACCTAGGCCAACTAATATCTTAAGATGGCAAAATAATACTTCCCGACAGGGCAGCGGCTATACATCACATGATAATACTAAAGACTGTAAACGACATGTAGAAATTTCTCGGCATCTGTAATTACTGCCGCGCCTGGATACTCGATTACGCAGCCTAAACACGCCCATTGTTACAAGCACTGAAAGAGTCCCAAAAGAATAATGTCCCAATAAAATGGACAAATGAAATGATGACACAGTATTTCAAGCTACAAGACCTGATCGCACATGCCCTAGTTCTCGCGAACCCAGATTACTACAGGAAATTTTACCTATTCTCACACTGCAATGGCACATAGATGACTGCAGTGTTAATGCAGAAAATGTCCCTAGGCCATAAGCCATTGGCCTACTACAGCGGAACGCTGGATGCGGTAATGCAAGGTCACTTCGCATGCGAACAAGCTCTCGGTGCAGCGGCCTTCGCCATTGAAAAGAGCGCCACAATTGTAATGGGCAGTTCAGTAACGTTGTATGCGGCGCATTCACTCTTTGCAATTTTAGAGCGATCCAAATCAACGTTGACAAAACAGAGGGCAACAGCTTATGAGATAATACTTTCCAGTCCAAATGTGTATGTGGTGAGATGTAAAACAGTAAATCCAGCCACGTTCATTACAGAACCATGTAGAGTAGAAGACATGAAGGAGCACGACTGTGCAACATACGAGGGAGAGGAAGATGATATCCCCAAAGCAAGTGAGAACACATTACAGGAAGGAGAAATATACTTCATAGATGGGTCAGCATCCATAGATACTGAAACAGGGGAAAAACATGTGGGGATGGCCGTGGTAAGAATGGAAAAAGACAACTATGAAACGATTGTCCAAAAACGCCTCCCTTCTCATTATTCCGCACAAGCGGCTGAACTGGTGGCATTAATTGAAGCACTGCATACAGCAAAAGGATGTGCAGTGACCATATATTCGGATTCAACATATGCCGCCACAACAACGGTACTTTCAGGACTAATGCGATGGCAACGAAGAGGGTTCCGACAGGCAGATGGGTCGCCAGTTCAACATGCAACATTACTAAATGAATTAATAGAAGCATTAGCGGAACCATCAGTAGTGGCGGTGGTGAAATGCCAAGCCCATACTAATAACACAGATGCGGTCTCATTGGGAAACGCGGCAGCAGCCGCAGCAGCAGACACAGCAGCAAAAGAAACCTCGTATTTCAATGTACCCCCAACGACCGAATGCATTGTCAAAACACCCACCGCACAACCATTAGAATAAGGGTATAGCAATACACCAATAGCACAAATAATAGAGCTGCAGAAGAGAACCCCAATAGAAGAGCAAGAGTTATAGGCCAAATGAGGGTGTAAGCAATCACCAACAGATTTGATATGGAGACAGGAGGTGACTGGGAAGGTAGTGATAGCAGTGGAATTATTAGAGGTAGCATTCCAACAGCTGCACTTCCCGGCCCATTTAGCAAAACAACATATCGCAGCAGACATACAGGAGCACTGGTTTGTTCCCAATCTGCAGGAGCATTTGTCAAAATTCACCATAGAATGCACCACATGCCAGGCATACAATTCAGGAATGACCCTAAGAACATTGCTAGGAACTTTACTGCATCATGTGGGGCCCTTCAGAGAGCTCAACATTGATTATGCGGACATGGGGGAAAGGTGTAATGGGGCAAGATACTTGATTGTGGTGGTATGCCCCTTCTCAAGATAGGTGGAGGCAGGACCATGCCCCCACCCAGACCCGAAGTGTGCTGCCAAGTTTTTGGTGCGGGAAGTGTTCTCAAGGTGGGGTATTTGTGATGTAATAAGATCAGACAACAGCACACATTTTGTGAATGACCTCTTCAAGGAAGTGACATCGCTCCTAGGGGTAAAGCACAAACTGTGTTCTATTTACCATCCAATGGCTAACAGGATGGTGGAAAAGATCAACGGCCTGCTCAAAAGTAAATTGTCAAATGTGTGCAACACACTCAAGAAGAGTTGGGTGTATTGCCTGCCCCTAGCACTGTTCCACCTCAGAATGCAGCCAAGCAAAGACCACCATTTGAGCCCCCATGAAATTGTAACTGGCAGGCCTATCCACACGCTACTCTCCCCGATAAAAAAAGCATCAGGTTTGCACTGGGCTGCCACAGTGCTGGGGGAAGAATTTAAGGAATATCTTACCCAGTTGACACGCGCAGTGCATAGCATAGCGCGACAAATTGCACCACCCTTTACTGAGAATGCTGCGACAGACACTATAACGCCAGCCCAAGACAGCCCAAGTGGCCCATTAATGCCAGGAGATAATGTATACGTAAGGAGTTTTGTTCGGCGGTGGAACTCGCCTTGGTTTCATGGACCCTATGCGGTCCTCTATTGCACACCCACAGGAGTTAAAGTGAAGGGACTGAAGTATTGGGTGCATCTCTCAGATGTGAGGAAGGCACGGCGATACAGCACTCCCTCAGTGTGAGGAAACAAGCGCCACTGAAATAGTGAATAAAAGTGAAACGTAATTACAAAAAGGGCAAAAGGAACAGTGCACGTGAAGGTGCTTGCATGTCTCTCTCTCTCTCTCTCTCTCTCTCTCTCTCTCTCTTATCTTTTCTTTCTACCTCTCGCTCGCATGTCCCATACTTTCTATCAAAGTAAATGAAAAGAACATAAAGTGTGTACATACAGAAGTGATGTTAGTAGCCCAATACAAGTAAAGTGCACAATCAGTAGAACAAAAACATTATTGTAAAAGATTAATAATTAAGTGATTAATAAGAATAATATCACAAACAGTATTGAACTATGTGATGTAAATAATGAATATATGCTTGTCATTTAACCATTTTATATCGCCTCTCCAGGTAACACAATGACCGAAAGGAGCGCGCTCACAGACAATGGCTCAATGTTAGTTAGCGATAGGATTGCCAATAGAGCCAGTAAGTATAGTAATGTTGAGTGTGCCTTAAAATATTCTGCGGTCTTGTTGTCTGTGATGCTATTCTTCATGGCATGGTATTATACGCTCCTATGTCTTGTCCATGATATGAACAAAGGGGGGAGCGGGGCACGGCTGATACGAGAAGGGTCGGTACTAATATGGACAGGGGTAAAACCGATGTGGCAAGAAAATTATTCTACCACTGATAATAATGCTAATGTAACCTACACTATGATGCACTTTAATGACACAACAACTGCCCCTCTCCTACCAATTGCTGTAATAAGCCTGTATAATCACAATGAAACAAAAAATTATGATGGTGACTATTTTTGGTCAAATGAACTAACCAAAATGAATATTAATGCACAGACAACCAGAGACCCCGCCTCATGTTATGTTGCTGCTACTCATGAACCACCAGCCCGGCTAGCTGAGCGCACAGTAAATAATGTTAATGACACAGCATGATCTGGGGTGTTCCCAATACATTATCGAAAAGTTAGAAGCTATCGCAAAGGGAGAGGAAAAAGGGGGGTGGATGGAAAAAGATATGACATCTACCATGGCCTGGGATTAGATGAAATAGAAGACCCCCGCCACCCCGACCAGTCAAACAAATGGTACTCAGACATGAGTGCCACAGCAAAGCAAGCCACGAATGAGAGCTGCTATGTTTGCTCTCTCATACCGCACGCATCAGGGACGCCCAAAATACTGGTTCCACAGGAGGTGCCCTTGTCAGACGCCCAATGTTTAATTAATCTTGTATTGTGTAGGATTCGGAGCACCTTCCAGGCACACACAGTTACAATAGAGATGCTGCAGAACGAGAGAACATGCACAAGCAGATGCCAAGGAGTAATATGCACCAAAGAACCCTTCTTCATCATAAAAGGAACGAGATTCACAGAAAATAAATGCCAAGTGGTTGCAGATAGTGCAGTGGGAGCTGATCCAACTCACCAACGACACTGAAGAAGGGTTCAACATGATAAAAGTGGCGCTTCGTGCCTTGCGCCTAATGACAATGCAGAACTGGTACGTCCTAGATCTCCTCATGGCGATGGACGGCAGTGTTTGCCGAATAAATCGGGAGCGCATGTTACACATTCGTGCCATCTGAAGATGCAGATAATGTAACACTTTCCCATGTAATATCAGTAGTACACAGCTTGGGGGAAAGGATGTCGAAAGAAGGGGGAGTAGATCCAACCACCTGGTTTGACAACATGTTCAGCTGGATACTGTCCTGGTTCAACACAATGATAAAAATGTTCGTTCCTAACATCGTCTTTATAATGCTATTTTTCTGTGTGTGCCAATTAGGTATCCGATGTTGTGCAAAATCTATACCTAATTCAGCTATGATGATGGTAACGATTGGCCAAAAGGCAACAGTAACAACCATGATAGATGCACAGATGCAAACTGGGGAACCTAACCCACCAAAATATCGCATGACAGCAATATACCACCAGAATGGGGACAGGGTTGACAATCTATATCATACCACCATAAAAGAACCAAAGAGCTGCAATGCTACAATGAAGTGTGGGTCGACCTGGATGGGGATGGAGGGATATATATGACATGCACACCTGATGAATATGCAAGAAAAGGGCACAGCCTGAAGAGTGTATGTAGGGCATGGATGCCCATAAAAGGAACTCCAGCTTGGGATGAAGCAATAGCTGAAGCTGAGTATTATCGAAGAGAGAACAAAAGAACTAATAGTTTGTTTCTTTAGATGTAACAAAGGGGGGAATGTGTGGGATTGAGGGACCAGTAGCCCCCCCGCCCCTCCTCTTCCTTAGTACAAACTTGGACCATGTCACGCCAATGGTGGGGAGTGCCGCCAATGGTGGGGAGTGCCCCCGTTGCCCTTATGTGATGTCAGCATCGGTTGGCACTTGCGTAGATGGGGCCATTGCGCAGGACACAGGGCATTCATTTTGTACCCCCTTGACTCCATCTTGGTAACTAGGCCTCACTGCGATAATACGAAAAGGCTTCTGTCCCCTTTGCAGCGCCACGCACACAGCACACATGGCCCCCACCTTTTCTCTCACCATGTCTGGAAAACTCTGCAGCTCCATTCTCACACTGAAGCCAGAGGTAATTGCAACAAAGAACAAATGTAACATCTCAATCTTCCTCTGAGATCACAGCCCTGCGTGTAAACCGGCTTGAGGCAAGCGCTGTAGCTCATCCATCTCCACAAATCTGTCCATGCCCCCTCACCCTCACCATTGGAGAATTACTGCCAGTGTAACCCTGTGTTCCTGCAAGGTATTCTCTTGATGTACCAGATATGTGACCTCGCCATGATGGCCACCAAGCAGGCACCCAACTAACATTGGACCTCTGTTGCAGTATATTGTCTCCCACCACTAACAAATGCCAACGTGCCTTAGATTTTTTACGAGTCCAGATCTTCGCTTCAATCAATGTTATCATGATGGTCAAGACCCTTAACCTGATGCTCCATTTAAGCCACTGTTATTAACGATGTAAATACATGTATGAGGTTTATAGGTTTACAATGATTTGTTCAAAAGAGTTGCAATGATCATTATTTAGTGCATGCTTCAAAAAGATGTATTATGTTAGTTTAGTTGGTGGCCACCGCGCTTCACAGCATCCTGAACTTCATCCCTCCTGGACACTGACAACGGGATCACGTGAAGTCCACCCTCCATGCAAATGAGCGACCAATCCAGATGGAACAGTGATGCTGCCACCATAGAGTACTATACTGACTGTCCAATCCTGCACCAATTTAACACCCTATGTTAACTGCGTCTTCTATGACGATTCTGTCCTTTATAATATGATGTAATTGTGATATTTGACAGAGCGCTCTCGGGCAGCAGAATTCTTTGGATGCCATTTAGATAAATATATTTTTTTAACTTTGCAACCGGTTCTCTTAGCCTTATGCCCCATCAGGGGGTGTCTCATTTATTCTTTTTGCACGTCTAAAGACGGGGAGGGTGCCTACAGGGTTTATACTGAACATATAATAAATGAACCCAGGCAACCTCTCCCTTTCACACTTGTAAGTATGTTATACACGACTTCTGACAGATTATTCAATTCGTCTGAATTTTTCATCAGTAGATCAACACCATTTTGTTTCAACAAAATCACTATTTCATTTAACACAAATTGTTAAAATAGGCCCACTGAAGGCTATAAAAACTCTAACATATAAACAACCAAATCTCTAAACAGTTAATTTTGTATCCACACAGATACAGTATATTGTATAATCATATAATGCTCTTGCGGGATGTTAAATACATAGTGAGGGGTTAGTATTCGTAGTGAATTATAGTGCTGTTATTGTTCCAGTACACATATCAAGTCGACACTTTTTGTGTTTCCAGCATGAGTGTAGCATGAGTGTAGTCTGTGCTGTTGTTATGGTAGCTGTATTCATGCTTTCCTCAGGACTGGTGAGAGGGAGAGGACGACCATGATGTTGTCTGGCTCATCCCAACCTTTTCTTGGTTGAGAAGTAAAATCTACAAAATGAAATAAGGCTTTCTGTAAAAACAGGACTTGTTGTATCTACAAGCTTGTCTCAATCTACTAGAACGGTGTGGGTATCAAGCATACCTGTTCTGGTTAATTTCGGTGTGTTGGGTCGTTTTCTTTGTCTCTGGTGTCTTATATACACCACTGGTTATTTCCCAATTTTTCCTGGGATCGATTTGAAAACGTTTTCAAAATGTCATTGAGTTGATGACTTTAATTGTTGTCATCTCGGAATATATCTGAAAAAATAATACCGTAATTTCAGGATTATTGGTCATCTCTTCTCATTTATTGTTCCCCCCCAATTAGTTTGGCTGGTGTCTTCTAGAGTGTATTGTATGGATTTGTGCTACTAGGCTCTTATTTTGTATTAATATGCAACTATAAATATGTCTTACGATCTAACTAGGTTACGTGCAAAAATGGGCTTGCATTGATTGCGAGCTCTCAGAGATTTGGATAAAGCCTCTGGTCATACAGGGAGCCGCTGCTAGGTTATGGGACTCTTGTATGTTTCAAGGCATTTTTAGAAAACTGCTGCATTGCCTTAAAGGTGCAAAAGATTTATACTCTGCGTGTAACTTAAACTAAAGTTGCTACCATCTGATATGTGGTAAAAGGATCGATTTATTTACTTACAGATGTTCGTACCAGCACGGGAAAATGGGACGCTGTAGAGACCTGCTTGAGCGCTGTGCATGCGCTTTCGCGCAAAGGGGACTCGGACACGTACTTGTACCTAATTGCGTATTGGTACGTGTAACAAGCATTGCTAGTCAATGTGTTGTTGCTGATTCGGAGGTCTCTCATCTGCAAAGATTCGGACTGCAGTTACTCATATTCTGTTACCCAAACGTTTGTCCATATATTGTTAAATGCATAGCCTGGTTTGTATGTGTGTCCGGTATACATGTTCAACTATGCACACCAAATATGACACTGTTGTACTGATCGCCACATAACAGCTAGGATAGGCATGCACATTACAATTAACTTTTTTCCAATGTTGTTATAGCTATTGTACAGATTACTAAAGAGCAAATGAATTAACACCACATATCCTTAACCCAGGTTGTGCATAATATGTTGTACTTGTGCATAATATGTCTAACTTGACTAGTACATGTTTTTCGATGACAGTTTTTAAACACGTAAATACTTTTTAACATTCAATCATTTGACCCCACCCTGAAGTGACATCACAGGAAATGATGGAACACAACCTTTTAGCTCTTGGCAAAACAGGAGGTGGCACCACACAGCGTTGTTGCTAAGTACTCTACGAAACATATGGTTACGATATCACCTTAATGTGGTATACATTTCATACAAGAATGGATCACCCATATCTATTGTTAAAATCAGTGTATATAGGCCCATATTACCAAGAGTGCAAGCAGACATCCAAGACAACATCATAATGATGTGTTATTATATAGCACTTATGCTCTTCAAATAGAACAAATATTCATACAATATGACATAACCTTTGTTGGTGCACATTTATCGACCACAGAAGGATGCAATGTTGAGTTTGCCTTACTGGGATTTGAACCTGCAACCTGCAGATCACACACATCGCAGCAGTGAGCGCTCCGCCCATTGAGCTAACTTACCAGCTACAGCTTTCTACCGGCTATAGTAAAATGAAGCAATTGCATGTCTGATTATTCTCAAAGTCAGAAGAAATATTACACTCTTTAGTGGATACCATTAAACTGGTAGCTGAGATTCAACAGCAGTCCAGTTCATCTGCAGGTCTGGTGCAAAGTTGGCCACATGACAAACCTGCATGGATCTACTTTTCAGGCTTCAGAGGTTGGTACAATACATACCATTGGGAGGGTTCATAACTGTGTATTAAAGAATTTAGAGTAGCCCAGGGAAAGCAGCGCACTCACACGCATCCCATACTCTGGGCACTCATTACCTCATACATACAAACAAACATCCTGAACAGCATGCCACGGAAATAGGAAAGAGACACATTAAAATAAAGCATTAATTGTGGCACTATGAAATCAAGAGCCACTTGATGTGCTATGGTCAAACATGTGTACACTGTACACGAGCTTTTAAGCACAAGGATTTTGTCAAGTACCCGAGGACACCGAGATGGAATGCCTTGTGATAATCGTAACAGAGACAGCAGCAGAAAAAAACGTGCTGTAACTGCAACTTGCGAAAAGGAAAATTCTTAGTCCTAAATAGATTCTTATTCGGCTCTAAATGGTTTTTGGAACATTTGGTCTGCATTGTGAATTTGAGGTGTTTAAGAACAGACTAAATCAGTGACTCGTCAACTGAAGTGCGCCTGAAATAAACCTTTCATGAGTCTAGCAATTATTGTATACAATTCCAGAAAGACACATTATTTGTTATTCCTATTCTTTCTTATTGAGGTTCACTGCACAAAGTGTTACACTTGTGGAAACCCCCTTTTTTTTAAGAGACCTAACCAGAAAGCCAGTCACTCCAGAAACACAGACCCACATGGTGCTTGTCACAGCTCAGGAGCTACCAAAGATTTGTAGTGTGTTTTTAGGGGTAGCAAGGGAGACAACAGGGGTCACACAGATTTAACACATTTAACTGTGTAGTCATCAACAGAATAAAAAGCTTCTATACTGTTCTCAGGTGTGAGAGGGATACCCTGGCATTAAGCAAGCGCTAAATCCATAAAATTCCCAGTGGCTTCATTATTGACTAAGTGCAGAACTGTTCCCCATATCTTATAGGTTGTAAAAAGATCCACTAGAACAAATACATGTTTGAAGTGACAGAGGGATGACAGGAAGTAGGGGATATGATCACTCGCCCTCAGACTCCGGGCTGTGTGCTAAATAATGTCCGACCTGTGATGAGGAATTCTGGTGGCACATGTATGCTGAGTTTTCAGAGTCATCACAATAAAAACTTAGATTTAGCCACATTGGGCAGTCCCTTTCTTTCCCTTGATACCATCTATTTGCATGGATTCGGAGTCAGGCAAAGGTGTATTTATGACACTTTGAATCTTGGGTTTGTGAATCTTGGGTTTGGCCCTCTGGATTCCAGCCAACTCCTAGCTCTCAAACCATCATCATTTCAGTAGTCTAGCCTCACTACTAAGGCCAAGTATTCAAACAAGGTATTGGGAGGGGAGGTTAGTAGGCTTAAGTTATGGTTTAGCTCTAACCTCAAACCCTGCTATAAGATTGTTAATTCAGTGTATTCTGGCCAAGATGTCCGTGCCACCAATCCCTGAAAGGGTGCAGTGAAGGGGAGCAGGTCTCAATTAAAATCTTAGTGGCAACAAGTTATTTCCTCACCGACAAAATAGCATATTTCTGGGTAAACATGATCTTGAGCACTACAATAAATCCATTATAATCCGTTAATGGCCTGAACTGGCTATTTATAAGTAGCCCATGCCACAGCTGCCCTTTCCAGATTTAATAAGAAAAAAGGAATGTTTAGCCTGATATGAATCATGTCACTGGGATGCTTTAAATAGCATATCGTACACTGTGTAATGAACAAATTAAACTCTTGGGCATTGCCCTTAATATATTTGGCATTCACCGGCATGAGATACTGGGTCTGGTATTTGGGGAATGCTGATATGAGGGACGGTCCAAGTGGTCCATGTGCTAATGCTTTGACCTTCACAGAGCCACACCGGTTCCCCACATTTGGTACCTTAACTGGCTAATTGGCCGTCAGCCCCTTGAATGGCCTTGATGGATTGCAGATAAGCAGTGATCTCTTGATGGGAGGTAGTCATTTTTGTACAGCTGCAACAAGTAATGTAATGTAATGTAATTTGTCATTTGTATAGCGCCTTTGCCCATTAGTATGGCCTCAACACGCTGTTGGTTGAACCCCCTCAGGTGATCGAAGTCCAATGTATGGGAAATTCATCGGAGGAGTTTAAAACGTGTGCATGCATTTTAGCCAATATGAAGGTAGATAGGGGTTGGGTGGCCAAGTCCCCGTTAGCTACCCATGTCGAGCTAGCATGTGGATTGGTGCTGTGAGGTAGTCTGGGGAGTATCTGAGAGTAGGAGACTATTTACGTGTCCAGTTATACCGAATGTATGTCTTGGTAGATAACTGCATTCTTTAAGTCTCTAATTAGGATCTCAATGTTTCCTGCAATCAAAATATATGCGCACAATGTGTCAGCCCAACGTCAGGAAAATGTGAATGCTCGCTCAGTAAACTTGAAGGCCAGCCACTCAAACCCTTAGGAAACACATCCCTTCACAGTAGGAATTACACAGACATGTTTCTCTGGCATGCCCAGTGATTCCTGATGTTAATCCAGGAAGGGAACAGCAGAGGGGAATAATAACCCTCCACAGTGCCGGTATCCCAGGTCATAAAGTACCTCAGATTTCAGGGCCTAAGCCTCACCATGGTTGTGAGATTCTTGAAAAGGCATGACGATGAAGTAGTCAGCTCGTATTCTAAGATCCATGGTGTAGACCTCAACACACTCCCTACAAATATCTTCACTGGAAAGAATGGGTAAATAATAAATACCTGAGGCTTGCAGTGGAATAACTCTCTCTGAAGTGTAGTTGCAAGGAAGTTGTTTCTGAAGGGAAGAGCAAGGAATCTGGGTGTGCGCTGATATGGCGTCTCTCTGCAACTTGCTTTCTGGGGTTGGTCCTGATGCCAGCAGGCAGCATGGTTCATGCAGACCTCACCAGTTACAGGAAAGTCCATTGTTACTGCATGGAAGCAGATGTATCTGCTGAATCACACCATGCTTGAGGCCCCAGGTCCTCCAGGGTAAGAGGTGAGAACCTCTATGGGTCTAAATCCTTGGTAAACCAGTGCTTGAATGGTTGGGATCCCTAGCAAGTATTAAGGGTCCACTGTTGATACATGTGTGATTGTGATTTGCATCTGCCTGTTAGCAGGTCAGAGTCTGTGTAGTTAGAAAGTTGGGAGGTTTTTTTGAGTGATTCTAGAGGGTTACAATGATACCTTTTCTTCCCTGGATCCCTGAGAGAGTGATGTCACTGGAAGAATGCTGTGTGAGTGCTGAGAATGTTAGCATGTGAAAGGGGTTACACACCTAGGTAGTGGGATATGTGAGCCTGGGTGGTGGAAGCCAGCGGGCTCCTTTAAATCGCTTTCTTACAGTAACACAACGTGGAGCTGAGCCGGTGGTGAGCCACACAAAGTCTGTGCGACCATCTGTGCGACCATCTTGTGGGCTATGCACCTGACAGCATGGTGAGGGTATCAGTGGAAATGGTATCTAAAGACTTCTCAGAGCACATACATTGAGTTATTTAAAAAAAGGAGCAAGTACAAAAATTATGGTACCACACCCAGGCCTGAAGTCCTAAAAAAAAGTGGGGGGACTCTGGAGAGCATTGAGAAGTGGCGTAATGTTATGTCAACGTGAAATGTGCAAATTCCATTCAGGCTTTTCCTTCTCCTTCACGACAGAAAAAAAAAAAAAAACATACCACAACAAAGCATTTGACAAGGGTACACATTTTCATATGACCTTGATGCTTCAATATAAAATGTATGCACCTTTGAAATCTGACAACCTGTAAAAATCCGTATAGAAAGATGTCAATATGAGACTTTTTGCAGCTTTTCTTCAATGATTGCTGTGGTCTTGCAGTTAAGTGTCTCATTTTAGAGGTGTGAGGCCAAGGTTCAATTCCTGTCCTGGGTTCAAAACCAAACGCAACCTATTGTTTTTTTTAATTTAATTTGTGCATTTCTTAAACACAGAGAGGGTCAGCAGCCACCCTCTCAAAAATGTGGTCCATCGATTTGAGCCCTGGCCACATCCACCTTCAGCATCCATGCCACCAATGCGACTAGTACCTATACCACTGTCCCCCAGCATCCATGCAAACGGCTAGACTGTCCCCCCAGCACCAATGCCAACAGTGCCCCCCAGAATCCATGATCCTCCCCCTCGCTGCCACATACTTGCTTCCGGGCCTTGCACTGCATCACAGCCAGCGGTGCAGCCTCCACCCTATTATGGCAACCACTGGAATGTCTTTTCCAACAACTGTGGGAGATCCCAGCGACTTTGTTTCTGCAGCATGTAGGCTGCCCCTGGTACAATAGACTTATAACAAGGAAAACTACCTGGACTGGTAGTATCGGCAATGACCACCAGTTTTTGATCCAATAGAACATTTAATATGAACTTTCTAAAATATATTTCAGCATTCCCCCTTCGTTTTTAACTTACAGGTTTAGTTATATAAAAACATAAACAATTTGCATCTGTCAGTGTCAAGTGCTAAAGTGACTGATTGTACAATGTAAATCACAAACAACACTTGTGCAAAACTGGCAATTTTTAGCTAGACTCTCTTCCAGGTCTACATAACCATCATGTTCTACAACTTATTCTAATCAATATCTAGAACTTCTTCGGGGGCTATAAAGCAAATAAACACGTGCCTTATTAGTTAGAAGCTGGGGTGGAAATGTACAAATTGTTAACCTCATTTATGTGGCAAGTCAATTAGTTTCTATGCTGCTAGGAGCTGTACAATCTAATGGCTACTCCAAGCACCGTCATTAGGTTCTCATCTGCCCATACATATACTGGCTCCTTATTACCCTTATGCAAAACTACTCAACACCAAGCTGGTCTAATTAGGTTCTCTAATATTCTTGGTTTAGAAGGCCCTCAGAGTCGGCCCTGCACTCTGGCTAGGCGTACAGCAACTTGCTGGTTGCCGCTTGTGACTATCTGTGAATAAAGCAAAAAGAACATAGGTTAACCTTTGACCTCAACGTTTATCAGACCACTTTACTTCTCATTTACTTGCCTTACAGTCCTACAGTTCAAGGCTCCTCGGTGCTTGCTTTAACTGCACCTGTAAACACATTTCAGCATCAATATCTGTTTAAATTTTAGGGCTCATTACACCCCCTATCTAAATGTTACTGCCTCTTACTTGTTTAATAGATGGTCACACTCCATATATCTTGCAGGGTAACTACTTTCATTCTTGAGTGACAATCTGCCAATATAAGCCGAACACTATTTTCAGTTTTGTTACCCGATTGACATCCACTTACACAATGCACACGTCTCTGATACAGGGTTGCACTGCAGGAACTTACTCGTCTGTTCTATTAACACTCTCGTGACTTAGAGGGTCACATGTGTTCTTCTTGCGGTGCCGATTACCGAACGGTGCAGCGTGCCCTTTGCTGAAAACGAGATACATTCATTAATAGTTAACAGCAGATGTTCAGTGAGAAAGTGTGGAGAAAGTGAGTGACTGTTAAAAAGAAAGTGGGGGCATGACAGTGTAGCGTGCGGGAGTGGCCCAGCAGGTGGACATGCACCCGACCTGTTGATATTCCAAGGAGGTGAAGTCTTCAATATTGGGCCTCATTACGACCCCGGCGCTAAACCATGGTGGTGCTATTAGCACCACCGTCCATGCCGGGGTCCGCCATGGTGAATGGCAGAATTACCGCCCCATTCCAAGGTTGGCGGGGCGGTAATTCCCCATTCACCGTGGGCCCTTCCCCATTCCCATTTGTGCCCCATAGGGCTCAATGGGAATGGGGAAGGCGCTAAGTACGGTGCTGCAAATTGTGGCACCGTACTTAGCATGAAGGTCCCTTTGCGGGTCCCTACTATAATGCCTGCTAAAAGCTAAAAGTTTTACGGCGCCGTTAAACCCTTAACGCCAGGGTCGTAATGAGGCCCAATGAGTGTGTGCAGAGAGGTGTGCCTAAAGGGACTGGGCAATCAGTTGCATTGATCCAGTAAAACTGAGAGTCGCCAGCACACTGGGGTGTCTCACATTACCCAATTCTCCTACTAGCACAAGAACTCGTACCACAGGACACCTAAAGAAATAACTGTTATCAGATCAATGCTTCCAAAATATGTCATTTCTTTCCCGTCTGCACTGGCATGCATGTAGGGATGCACACATCAACATGCAGTGAGCTACACCCCCGAGCTCCCCTAAATGGTGTGTTCTAGTGCCCCCTAATGCAGGCCTTTATCTTGAAGTCTGGCAGGCTGAAGGTTGTTTGGAGGGTGGATGTAAGTGCAAAATATTTGGCATGTCCAAACTCTAGCACGTCCCCACATCAGGGGACATGACAGTGCATTCAAAACAACCTGTAAAACTACCTGGACGGGAAGTATCGGCAATCACCAGCAGTTTCTGATCCAATAGAACTTTTAATATTCATTTTCTAAAAAAAACATTTTAACATTCCCCCTTTGTTTTTAACTTCAAGGTTTAGTTACATAAAAACATTAACAATGTCATCTCACGTATCTACTAAAAGCAACTTAAAGTGCACAGTGCTAATGCGACTGAGCGTACAATGTAAACCACAAACAACACCTGTGCAAAACTTGCAATTGTGTTGATTCTTATTTATGTCAAACTCTTGTGCCAACACGTGTTTCGTGCTTTGCACTCTTCACCGGAATTTAATTTTACATCTTTATGTTATCTTTATATCTCATTAATTCAGTATGATTTCCATTAAAGTCCTCCTTTATTGCTCCATCCTTTAGTCCAGTGACTACTGAATGCTCAGATTCTGCGGCTACTTGGTTCAGTGTCTATATTAGTATTCATTATTAAAGAGATTCCCCTCCAAATTTCGAGCGTGTACTTCCCACTGATAAAAGAGCTACAAACGGTGGCTTTTCACTATGGGAGCTACACCTTCAAAATATATAAGTTTGAAAGGAAATTCAAGTGCATTCATATGAATGTTTATTTTCATATCATTCTTGGCAGGTCGGTACAGACCTACCACCCATGATATGTTATTGTGCTTCCTTATTTCTGGACATGAGACACACAGAGAGGCGTCTCAATATTAATGTGTTTGCAACACCATAGATCAATCACTTGCACAGCACAGCAGGTGTGTGCTTTCTTCTCCTTTTGTTATCCGTCTCCTTATGTTCTTTACAAAAATGTCTCCCAAAAGTGATGCAATACCAACTGAGCTGTCTTACTACTTGAACCATGAGGGCTGCAGGCTACACATAGATGTCTGCAGCTTTTGTTGTAACCTGGTGAGCAGTATTGCCTGGATTCAAGCTAGTTATTCGCAGCGAACACTCATACCTCGGTAACAGTCATACAATGAAAGTACTGAAGCATATTACTGTTTTCCATCCTCTGGTCTGATCCTTTTACACATCCAAGAATCAGTCAGAAGAACTCACTGCGAAGGTAGAACGGGCAGATTTAAAGAGAGCCTATTGCTGCTGACAGACAAACAGGTGTGACCTAACATGTAATCCCTTTGACATGGATTGCATGAGTATTGAATGAGTTGAATTATAATAGAATGAGCCATTAGGGTTTGCAAAGAAGCATACACTGTTCAGGTCTACCAGCCTACCAGACTCTGTATTTCATCAGTGCAAGGTCAGTAAAATGAGTGCCAGTGAGCTGCGTAGTCCATGAAGGTTTGTGAAGAGTTAGTCAACATCTTTAAAAGCATATGTCAAGCATAAGTCTACAACCCTTTCATATTGACATAAGCAAGCACAGGTCAAATGAAAACAGTGGGTTCACTGGAACGACATAACATGTGAGTTCACTAGAAAGCAATCCTACATTTAAAGAAATCATAAGTAGCAGGAATTTGAGCGAAAAAATGTGGCCAAGGTTTTAAAGAGAATTAAAGTATGCATATCATTTTTTAAATGACTCGAGTCTGTCCTTGTTTTTATGTTTAAATAACTCATGATGAGTCGTTTTTTTAAAACAGATTTTTAGGGCTAGGTTTGTTGGAAACTGTGCCCATCCATAGGCATAACTGAAATAGGCAACCAAATAGTCAGCTTTTCCAATTTAAGTAAGAAATTCAGGCAGACACATTATGAACATTGCATTATCTCGTGCTTATCCAAATTCTATTCTCAATCAGTGACTGGTGAGTAGAAATAAACCTGAAATGGCCAAGACCTCTGAAACCTATAATGAACTGAAGCCTGAGAATATGAAGAAAGCGCAGTTGTGGCAGCAGTGGCTCTGTGGTACCGGTCTCATTGGCAAGAAACATCTTACTTACTTGCATTCACTGTTATCTGGCTCTGTGAGTGCGGGTATCTGGAACTACTAAGAGTCCCTTTTTTCAGTTTCTTCTTCTCACGCAGCACACTGCAAAAACCCGGAAGAAGATGAGCACATAATAGCGGCACCCGCACGAAACGTGTGAAACACAGAAAGTACAGTTGTGGCAGTTGCACCGGGTCAAGAAGACCCTCAGAGCAAGAGCAAATTAAGGTCAAGTAAGTGCCTCTAAGGTGTATGCACTGAGAAGTAAAATTGTTACTGACACAATGGATGCACCGGGAGAAGGCCCATCAGGAATTACTCAAAGGGAGGATGTTGTTGTTGATACTCCTGCCAGCAGGAATTCTCTATCAGTAATCCAGGAAAGTGGCGAAAATAACAAATGATTTTTAAAAAAATGAGAGTAAAAAAACAGCAAGTGGGCTTTGCAAAGATTGATATCGAGGATCTAGAACAGCGTGCCAATGTAGATCTCATTTTGGATGTTTCACTTATGTTAATTTTAATGTTAAAGGACATTTGTACGGCGCTCTGTCACCACCAGAGTGGTCCCCTGGCGCTCTGGCGGCTCTGAAAAAGGAGGGTTGGTTGAGTTAGTGGGAGGAAGCAGGAAAAGTGCAAGGGAGCAGTGATGTGCTGTTGGCGGCCTCAGCCCGGTGGGTCCGTTGGCTGGGCATGGGGTGTTTGCGGCCGGGAGTCGTTGTGTACTGTTGTGCAGGACTATGTGTGTTTTGTTTTGTTGTTACAATGTAGTGAAGTTTGTGCGGTTTGTTGTGCTGTAGGTTTTGGTTGTGTTTGGTTTGGAGTTTGAGAGGTGTATGCAGAAAGGAAAAAGTTAGTAGGGTTGGTTAGTTTGTGTCTCTATCCTAAGTTGGGGCGCTCGGCTTGTGTAGTCTCCCCTGATGCGGTTCTGTCCTGCTCTCGGTCCGACTGACATATAAGGTTCCTTACTCCTCTGGCCCCCGCCTCTAACATGCTCTCTCATAGCTCCCCTTATCCTCCCTTCATATTCCTGTGGCCAGTGCACCTGCCAATGTCAACATCTCAGATAGTGTGGTGATTGCTAATATCTCGACAATTCCACACCACTGTGGTGCCTGACGGTAACTAAGGGGCGGGTGAAAGTGTTGGTCGGATTGTCTGGGTTAGTTGACTCAGTTTCCGTGCGTGCCGCCTGTGTTCCAGTCTATTTGGTGTCATCCGTCCTGGTGCCGTGGGAGTTACCTCTCGGGTCGGGGATGCCCTTGTCCTTTCCGGTTTAGTCATCTTTTTTCCGGTTTTGCTTTGCATATTTAGTCTGTGGTGTTGAAGAGCCAGGTTTTTAGTGATTTCCTGAATTTTAGGTGATCTTCAGTGTTTCTTATTTCTTTTGGGATGTTGTTCCAGGTTTTTGCGGCTAAGTGGTAGAAGGAGGTGCCTCCAAGCTTTTCTTAAGGCACGGTTTGAGTTCCAGGCAGATTTCATTGCTTGATCGAAGGGGTCTCGTTGGTTTGTAGACTGTTATTTTCTTTTGTAGGACATCTGCTCCTTGCCCGCTGATTGCCCTGTGCGTTATGCACATTGTTTTGAAGGTGAGGTGATGTTTTTCTGGGAGCCAATGTAGTGCTTTTAGGGCTGGAGTGATGTGGTCTCTTCTGGATAGTTTGAGGAGTAGTCTTGCTGCTGCATTTTGGATCCGTTGCAGTTTCTTCAGGAGGTATTCTGTTATTCCGAGGTAGAGGCTGTTTGCATAGTTGATTTTTGACATGATTAGGGCGACGATAGTAATTGTTTTGTGCATGAAGAAGAGGAAAGGTAGAATTTGTCTTGCCGTGTGGAGGAGGAAAAAGCATTTTTTCACTGTTGCATTTATTTGTGGTTCCAGGGTTAGGGTGTTGTCCATTCGGACTCCCAGATTTTTTACTACCTTCGATGGTGTTGGTGCGTTTCCCATTTCCGTAGGCCATGGGATGGTGGTTTTGTTCTCTTGGTCTTTGGATACGATCATGATTTCTGTCTTTCCTGGGTTGATTTTCAGGTTGTTGGCATCCATCCAGTTGAAGACTTCTTTTAGGCAGTCAGTTAGGGTTGAATGGTAGGCATCGGTGTCATTGATTTTGTAGATGATCTGAGTGTCATCTGCGTAGTTGTAACATGTTATGTTGTATTTTTTGAAGATTCTGATGACCGAAGTCTGATAGATGTTGAAATATAGTGGAGATAGTGAGGATCCTTGTGGCACTCCACAGTCATTAACTCGTGGAGTGGATTTGAAAGGTTTTATCCATACGGTTTCTGTTCTGTCTGCTAGGAATGATTTGGTCCAGCGTAGTGCTGTGCCTGTTATGCCTATGTCTTCTAGTCTTTTTGTCAGGGTGTCGTGGCTAACTGTGTCAAAGGCTGTGGAGAGGTCGAGCAGAATAAGTGCTGAGGTAGTGTTTGAGTCTGCGTTAGTTTTTAGGTCATCCCAGATTGATAGTAGTGCTGTTTCCATTCCTCCCGCTGGTCTGAAACCGATTTGAGCTTGGTCCAGCAGATGGTGTTTTTCTACATGTTCTTGGGTTTGTTTATCTACGTAGGTTTCTAGAAGTTTTGCTGGGTAGGGGATGTTAGAGATCGACCTGTAGTTGGAGAGGTCATCTAAGTCACCACTTGTGTTTTTCAAGAGCGGTTTGATGTATGCTGCTTTGAAGATCTTTGGTACAGTCCCTGTTGATAGTGATAGATTTAGAAGGTTTTTATAGTGTTCTGCTGGCGATCCTTGCGCAAGGATTGATTTGTAGATGTCTGGGGGGCATGGGTCCATGGGGGATCCCCCTTTCTTGCTTCATTTTACCAGCATTGCGAATGCCTATGCTGATATTTCAGGAAAGCTTTTGAGTTTGTGCTGTGGTTCCATGTTAGGTTCGTTGGGTTGTATGTTGTGATTGGTTGGTCGCTTTTGTATGGTTTGTTGGATGTCATTGATTTTTTTTTTTAAGTGGTCTGCCAGATCGTTGCATAGTTTTTTTTGAGGGGGTTGGGATGTTGTTGCAGCCTGGTGGGTTTCTCATTTCTTCAATGATGCTAAACATTTCTTTTTGAGTGTTGGTGGCATTGTTGATTCTGTCATCGTAATATCTTCCCTTTGCCTTTTGAATTTCCTTTTTGTATGCGCGGATTTGTTTCTGGTACAGTGTTTTTTTTCCTGGGTTGTATTCTTTCCTCCATTCCAATTCCGTCTTTTTGTTTTCCTTTTTCATGTCGCTTAATAGTGGGGTGAACCATTTTGCCATTGCTCTTTTTTTTGATGGGGTGAACGGTTTTTCTGGGGCGATCTTGTCTATTGTATCCACTATCCATTTGTGCAGAATCTCTGCTTTCCCGTCTAGGTCCACTAGTTCCAGTTCTGTAGTTGAGGGTTTCGCTAATTCCAATTGTTCGAATAGGTTGCTTTCTTTGACGTGTTTCCAGTTTCTTTTTGTGGTGGTTGTGAGTTTCAGATGTTGAATGTAGGCTTGGGTAGGCAGAGTGATCACCAATGGGATGATGAGATGGTATTTGTATAGGAGGTGCTGTGGCGATGAGTTTTTCTTTGGCGAAAATTACGTCTAGGGTGTGTCCTGCCGAGTGCATTGCTCATTTGACTAGTTGTTGTTTCATGGTGCTGAGTTGTTCAATTAGTGAGTTTTGGGACTCCAAAACAGATGTTGAAGTCTCCCAGGATGATTAGGTGTTTGTGGTTGATGGCTAAATTGGTGATGGCTTCTATGAAGTTATTGATGAATGTTGCATTGTATGTCGGCGGTCTGTATACCAGGATGAATGTGATGTTGGTTTTCGGGCTCACTATTAGGTGTATGACCATGGTTTCGCAGTTGAGGATGTTGAGTGGAACGTCAGTTTTTATTTTCAGGTGTTCTTTGAATGCTATAGTGATGCCTCCTCCTTTTTGTTTTTTCTGTTTATTTGTCGGCATTTGAAGTTGGTTGGAAGGCAGCTTTGGAGTGTGATTTTGTAGTTATCGTCCAGCCGTGTTTCTGTGATGAACAGGATGTCAATGCCATTGTTGTTGAGTAGGTTGAAGATCTCTGTTGAGTGTTTTGACATGGATCTTGCGTTTCTTAGATTGCAGTGAAGTTTGGAGGTGTTGTTTGGTTTGGGCTTTGTTGAGGTCGTCTTCTGCTCGGTGTTGAGGTTTCCTTCCTGGTCGGTCACTTGTTAGGCTGTGGGAATCGGGGTGGCAGTGTCTTCAAAAAGTTCTTCTAGGTTTTGTCTTGGGTTCTTTGTGTTTTCATCGGGTTCGGCTTCCGGGAATTGTGGTTGTTGATTGGAAGTTCCTCTTGCTTTGGTGATGTAGGGGGTTATTGTGTCGGTCGCCTGTTTGTTGTTTGTGTTGGTCATCCTTCTTCTCCTTGCTTGTGTTAGGTTGTTTGATCTTGCTGCTTCTAAAGTTGGATTGGGTTGCCATGGAGGCCAGTTGTCTGCGAGGTATGGAGTTAGGTGGAGGTATTTATCTCTTCTCTCTGAGTTGCTTTGGTTTGTGTTCTTGTCTGTGGGGGTCCAGTCTATGGTTGTTGTTCTAAGTTGCTGTTCTGGAGTGTTTGTTCTTTCATCTCTTCGTCTATTCCTTGGAATGGGTCATTTGCGCAGCATTGTGAGATTGAGGGTTGTTTATTCTTTGTTCGGTGACGTCAGGTTGGAGATCCGACAGTGCAATTTGGGAACTGAGGCCTTGTTACCAATGCAGTTTGGGGATCACACAATGCAGTCAGTGCAGTTTGGGGATCGGACAATGCAACTTGGGTACAGAGGCCCGATGCAATTTGGGAACATAGGCCTTGTTACCAATGCAGTTTGGAGATCACACAATGCAGTCAGTTCAGTTTGGGGATCAGACAATGCAACATGGGCACAGAGGCCTTGCTTATCAATGCAATTTGGGGATCACACAATGCAATCAATTCAGTTTGGAGATCAGACAATGCAATTTGGGCACAGAGGCCCTGCTGAGTTTGAGACACCTGAATAGTGGGAGAGAGGCCTATCAATGCAGGTTGGAGATCACACAATGCAACTTGGGCACAGAGGCCCTGCCGTCAATGCAGTTTGGCGATCATACAATGAAATCAATGCAGTTTGTAGAACAGACAATGCAATTTGGGCACAGAGGCCCTGCTATCAATGCAGTTTGGAGAACAGACAATGCAATTTGGGCACAGAGGCTTTGCTAAGGTTGAGACACCTGTATAGTGGGAGAGAGGCCTATCAAAGCGGGCTGGAGATCACACAATGCAACTTGGGCACAGAGGCCCTGCCGTCAATGCAATTTGGGGATCATACAATGAAATCAATGCACTTTGTAGACCAGACAATGCAATTTGGGCACAGAGGCCCTGCTATCAATGCAGTTTGGAGAACAGACAATGCAATTTGGGCACAGAGGCTCTGCTAAGTTTGAGACACCTGTATAGTGGGAGAGAGGCCTATCAATGCAGTTTGGGGATCAGACAATGCAATCAATGCAGTTTGGAGGTTGGACAATGCAATTTGGGCACAGAGGCCATGCTATCAATGCAGTTTGGGTATCACACAATGGAATTACTGCAGTTTGGAGAACAAACACTGCAGTTTGGGCACAGAGGCCCTGCTATCAATGCAGTTTGGGGATCAGACAATGCAATTTGGGCACAGAGGCCCTGTTATCAATGCAGTTTGGAGAACAAACAATGCAATTTGGGCACAGAGGCTCTGCTAAGTTTGAGACACCTGTATAGTGGGAGAGAGGCCTATCAATGCAGGTTGGAGATCACACAATGCAACCTGGGCACAGAGGCCCTGCCGTCAATGCAGTTTAGGGATCACAAAATGCAATGAATGCAGTTTGTAGAACAGACAATGCAACTTGGGCACAGAGGCCCTCCTATCAATGCAGTGTGGAGAACAGACAAGGCAATTTGGGCACAGAGGCTCTGCTAAGTTTGAGACACCTGTATAGTGGAAGAGAGGCCTATCAATGCAGTTTGGGGATCAGACAATGCAATCAATGCAGTTTGGAGGTCAGACAATGCAATTTGGGCACAGAGGCCCTGCTACCAATGCAGTTTGGGGATCACACAATGCAATCACTGCAGTTTGGGGAACAGACAATGCAATTTGGGCACAGAGGACCTGCTATCAATGCAGTTTGGAGATCAGAGAATGCAATTTGGGCACATAGGCCCTGCTATCAATGCAGTTTGGGGCAACGGGGGGTGATCGCATTGGCAAATATTGATTTAGCCTAGTGGACAGGTATCTAGGGTAAAGCTGTACCTCTCCCCAACCCAAGCCACCCTACCTTACTGGTCGTTGTAGTTGCTGGTTGACGGCTGGCCACTGGCTTCCCCTGCGGACACCTGCTGACACCTCCTGGAGCCGCCTCTGCTGGAGCCGCCCTTGGCCTTGGGGCCCTTAGCCGCAGGGCTGCACGGGCAGAGGGCTGCCCTGGGAGGACCAGTGATGAAGTGTGGGTAAACCAATGAGAGCGGGCCTGGGCGGGTCGGGAGGCGGGGTGGGAAGGAGAAACCAGGAAGAGGAAGCGAGGTCAAAGCGGGCTGCAGGGGGGCTCAGAAAGGCCTCTTGGCCTCAAACAAATTTAAAAACAAGGCACTCCTGGAGGGCCCTGGCTACTCATCGAACTCCTCTGCAAATGGAGCCGGTGAGCTAGCGCGTTGCTCGGTTTCTGTGGCTCAGTCCCAAGGACCAATGAGAGCGGGCCTGGCCAGGTCGGGAGGCGGGAGGGAAGGAGAAACCAGGAAGAGGGAGCGCGGTCGGAGCGGGCTGCAGGGGGGCTCAGAAAGGCCTCAGGGCCTCAAACAAATTTAAAAACAAGGCACTCCTGGAGGGCCCTGGCTACTCGCCAAGCTCCTCTGCAAATGGAGCCAGTGAGCTAGCGTGTTGCTGGGTTTCTGTGGCTCCGTCCCGAGGACCAATGAGAGCGGGCCTGGGCGGGTCGGGAGGCGGGAGGGAAGGAGAATCCAGGAAGAGGGAGCGCTGTCGAAGCGGGCACCAGGGGGGCTCAGAAAGGCCTCGGGGCCTCAAACAAATTTAAAAACAAGGCACTCCTGGAGGGCCCTGGCTACTCACCGAGCTCCTCTGCAAAAAAGCACCAGTAGTCTCCCTTGAGATAATGAATGTCATGTTTGGCGCCCGCTGGATACTATGGTGCGCATGGAGTACCCTCCATTAGGGTTCCATCATGTTTTCATCGAATGGTCAGTGCCGGTCTAGTTGTTCCCAAGATGGCGCCTGCTTTGCAGTATACCTTCAGTTCGGAGCTTCGATCCCCACGTTGCAACCCTTTCATCTTGCGCTAGGGTAAGAAGCTAGTTTCTCTCCCTGCCTTCTTGCTATATTCCTTTTGTCTTCTTGGTTTCTGTCTTCCGACCTTACTCTCATTACTGGACCTTTCTGGCTACGCTGCCTCCTTTGCTCACGGTCTTCCACCTCCAGCCAGCCTGCTTTTGGATTCCGTTGGTCTCTTGCTGGCACTGTCCTGCCATTCTTATTCATACATACTACTGGCTTCCATACTATGTCCTACGTACAGAAGATCTACTGCACATTCCATCAAATTTTTTTTGTTGCCCTGTTGGGCTATACCTGAGGGGGGGAGGGTATCTCGCGCTCTCCGTTATACACAGATGAGCATAGTGTCTTCCTCTCGGGATAGACCCTATCACCACGAAAGCCAACGATCTACGCTGAGGAAAACCATGCTGGTTTAATCAAGGAAATGCTCCTCAGCAACCCCATCCAGCTCTTCAGGTGAGGAGGAGGGAACTGATGTTGAGGGTGAAGCGGGTGCACCACTCATTGGATTCAAGACCACTTAGCCCTGGTATGGATAATAGGGTGAATGTTATGCCGTATGGACCTCAGCAACACTTGTGAACTATAAAGACTGTATTTGATCTATCAATCATTCACAAGCTAATGCTAGTAGCCCAGTTGCATGCAAAGGAAGATGATGGAGAATCGACTCCATTCGGTACATCAAGCCCAGCAATAAGCAGAATTTCCCTATTAAAGGACGAGAACTCATTTGATAAACCCGATGATTATCTAGAGAATCCACCATCCATTCCTGCTCTGTCCCACATTTGAATTTGCTTAGTAGAGGCTATGATCACCTTCATTTTGAGATGAGGGAAGTGCGGGTGATGTTAAAGATTATGAGCTCAAAACTCTACTTCCTGGTGGGTTTTATAACAGTTCTTGGCAATAGACCCAGAGGGATGGAAGGAATGCTGGAGTCTACCAATTGTTGCCCTCAGACAAATTAGCCAACCCCACCACCATCTCTACCTGGGAATAATGTACAGGATGCAGTTGAAATGATCCAGGAAGCAATGCCTTTGATGATTGTGTTGGATCTTAAGAATCTTCGAGAGGTATGCTCACCCCACCCCTGGGTGGGGATGTGCATCGCCAAAAGACAAATAGAAAGAGACACTGGGAGAATCCAGAAAAATGAAGAGAAAACAAATGAATTTAATAACACAACCAGATGACCCTCCAGATCAAACGCAGAGCAATAATCAGGGTGCTCAGGTGCCAGAAAAATACAAAAACACTTGAAAGCCACGAAAGTAAAAAAAAACAGCAGCTCTCGGAAATTCCTGCAGAAATAAAGGGGCCAGTTATGCTCGCTGATTGTAGAAGATAGGGGGAGAGGTGACTTGGGCACTGAGGATCATCCACCAAAAGTCACAAAGAATTCAAGAAGGGGTGAGGGGATGAGCTCACTCCTGACTCTGGGAATGGAGGGTGCTGGGATGCGAAAGCAGGGGTCGATAATTCAGTTTTTACAGAGACCTAATGACTAGAATCAGCGCATTGCTTAGCATGCACTGCAGCCATCAATCTGAATTTAATCAACTCTGGGAACCGGTTGGTGTCGCATCCAGGGAACATAGCCAAACTAAATCTTGGGATAAATATACTGCTTGAGAAATGTGATCTGGATGAATTAGAGGATTGTTTCTCAGAGGCAAATGTTTGTATCTTTATTGAAGGAGAAATAGATCTACTAAAGATCAGGAATGAAACACATTGCCACTTGGGGCAGAATGGGAAATCCTGTAAATTTGATGTACTTATACAAGGAAGGAAGACGGTGTTATGGAGTGAGATCAGGATGTTAAAAAAGGTTTACAACATGGAATTGTGCAGCTGTATGAATACAAAACTGTGACAAGGTTACAAACGCTGAGTGAGGTATCACAAGGCATGCACCTATCAACAAGAAGGGGAGAATGTGTTGAAAACAATAGCAGGAAATTATTTTAGCATGTGCTGGTAGGTAATAAGTGAAGATCCTGGGTTTCAGGAACTTGCTCAGGTGAATCCTATCCCTGAAGAGGTTTGGTTGAATTATATTAGCACCAACTGTGTAACATAGGAGACAATCTGGGAGAAGGGCAAGCATCCTTAGCATTGGTTTTAGAGCTCTGATAGGGCTTGTAACGAAGCATTGATTACAGCCATGGAAAGGTCTTAAATCATGGGTCCAGGTGGGATTTCTAATTTCACATTGAGGGCAGATCCGAGGTTATGGGCGCAGATTCTGTTCACCCTATATCAGGACATTATAGCAAAAGAAAAGTTCCCAGAGCCTTTGATCATTATCCCTATTTTTAAGAAAGGCGGCAGGCTCTCTCCTAACAATTACCGTCCTATCGCCCTCTCTTAGATGTCAGCAGTAAGATCTTTGTGACTCTTGTCCTGGAATCTCTGTCATGGATAAAAGAGTCTGGAAGGTGGGATTGTAATCAATCCGGGTTCAGAAAGACCGTGGGGACACAGGTTAAAGCTTTCATCCTTAAGATGTTTTTGGCTTTCAAAAGGGTTTGGGGTTGTAACATCAGATTTCAACAGGGTGAATAGGTATAGACTTTGGAGGAAAATAAGAAAATAAGGATTGCAAAATGATTTCTTGTAAATATTAAAGGCTCTTCATGAAGACACAAAAGTGCAGGTTTGATTAAATGTGGAAGGAAGGTTAACTGGCCCTGTAGGCATTAATATGAGCGTGCATCATGGGTGTGCATTGGCCCCTGCATTAAGTAACATTAACCTTTAAGATTTAGGATTGTGATTAAAGGATGTCTGTGTGTTTCCTCCTAATCTAGGGTTATGCACATTTCATTATTTGTTATATGCAGACAATTTGGCCATGTTTGATCAAACAACAATTGGATTGCAGCGCTCGCTGAAAAGATTGGGATAAATTATGGATGAGCATAGATTTAGCATTAAAATAAAGAAAACAAAAATCTTTTTAGCTGGTAGAAAAATGAAGAAATGTACATTTTTGGGCAAATTAAAAGGAGAGACCATTGAGCACATTGATAGGTATGTGTACTTGAGCTATATGATTTATAATTCATAGAATAAATATGAGTACATTGACCACATTAAAAAGAAGTAATTTATATGTGGCCCAACACAAAAGAATTATTAAAAAAATGTGGTCATTTTCATTAATGCCTGACCTTAAATAATACAAAGCTAACATAGCTCCCGCTTAACTGTATGACGCTGACTTTCAGTTTCAATCATTTTTAGGGATTTATTTAGAGAGCATTGGGTTTGCCCAGATGTGTGCCAGTCCTGATAATTTGCCATGAATCCGGCCTTTTGTCAATGATAGCATGGCAAGCATGGAAATCTGCCACATTCCATAGAACAAATAGACTCCCCTGAGCATTCACTTCTTCAGAATCGCCAGGTATTAATGTTGGGTTCATCCCCCGTTACAGGGGCTGCAACGGGGTATAACAGCCCGGCAGCTCAAGTTATCAGCCGAGCGACACGTGTGCTAAGGTGAAGGGGGATCTTGGGAAGCGCCCGACACCAATGAGATTACTCAAAAAGCGGGCTTTCCTTTGTGAATACAGCCTGCGCTCCGAGCATTCTCATTGGTGGAAGGCGCCTCCCAGAGTGCTAATTGAAAATTAAGCATGTCAGTACTTATGAAGATGGATTAGTGAGATAGGAAATTGGGATTGCTTGGGATTGATCTGTGTATTGTCTGGAGGTGGAGCCATTAAAAATGAAAAGGGCAGTGGAGAAAGGGATTGAATTGACACTATGCAGATGATTATTAATTATTTCCTGTTTATGATGGCATTCAGTAGTATAAAACCTATTTTGACAGCAGAGGTATATTGTAAAATGTTCCTTTCCAGTTTGGAGAAATACATACTTAACATTTAGAGTGCACCTCCTCCCCACCAATGAAGTGGAAGGTGCAAGGAAGGGAATAGAATAGAAAGAGCCAATAGAAAGGGTAGATATTGTAAGAGAACGGGGATTGTTGGAAACAACAGAACATCTGATGCTAAAATGCCCATATATATGATTGATACGACATAAACATCTGTTCTCATTTATAGGGGATATACGATAATACAATCACGATCGCTTTTGGGAAGACATTTTGAACGGAAGATGCGTGTTTCGTTCTTTGGCATCCGTGCGCTGTGTGGATGAAATTTTAGGATTTTAAAAGGAAAATTAATTCTTGGGGTGGGAAGTAGGGTAATCGGAATTTCTTTTTTATATTGAATAACATGACATTTTATTGTTTTTATTCATTTTGTAATCTTGTGATATAATTATGTATTGTGAAATTCTATGCATTGTTTGATGAAATTGTGCAAGGTTAAATGTGTTTTGCTCTCCCTTACCTGCTCGTTCCACCTGTAACTTTTATGTCTGTAACTAGCACCTGGACACCTCTGGTTGAGGGTGGTCCTGCAAACGAATGAATGAATAAATAAATAAATAAATACATACATACATAAATATGAAACATTCATAACACAATTAAAATAAAATTTAAAAAGGGTTATGCAACGATTTGACAAACCCAGAACTGACTGTGAAAAAGAACTTGACACAGCAATCCGGGAATTATGGGGTCAATCAATAAGCAATGACTACAGATTCAGCCCAAATATGCAGACAATAGACACACAGCATGGAATATAACTGAGAGAATTTTGGATATCTAGGGGGGATAAAGTTATATGTGGTGTGCCGTCTGTATGTTTAGCATTACGGTGGCAAGTCACTGTATATTCCTGGCTGGTAGCTTCCAACTTGACATTTTTACCACTGCTAACAGCAACTACAGATGTTTCTGACAAACTGACAGAGGCTTGTTTCATATGCAAATTAAATGTTCACACTTGACAAGAAGATGGCGGACCGAAATATAAGAGAGAGTGTCAGCAACTATTGAACTAGGGGGTGACCTTTAAGAAGGAAATTATATCAAACAAGCTGCTGAACTAAGAGTGTGGAAACGCATTTGGTTGAAAACGGTGATATGGCAGCGAAAAGGATGACTCTCCGTCGCTGGAAGGGCAACCATATGTTTCAAATGGACTCTTCATTCTGCAACGTTGCCAAATATGACATTTCCACGATTCAAGATACCTTTAAGGGGATACTGGGTCCCTTTCTAGGTTTATATGCACAATAACTCGGATTCCTTTGACTTCACTATTCATCGTCCAAAGGAATGCCAATTGTGTTGAAGTGTGCTGCAGTGCAGGTGTACTGTCAAGTGTCCACATACTCACCGTAGAGTGGACCTTTGTGTGTGTGTGTGTGTGTGTGTGTGTGTGTAGAAGTCACTGGACCTAGTGATTTAGAAATGTGTAAACTGCACAGACTGGGCCCACTTCACTTACGTGCAAACAGATCCCCGTGCAAATGTATTCATGTGCACTGGGAAGCGCAAAACGAAGGTGTAAATCACCTGTACACCTTTGCTACTAGACTGAGCAGTGCAACTAGAGTAAACGCTGCCTCCACGTTTGCGTAGCAGTAACAATGTACAAGGGATGCAGATGGAATGAGCCTACTTCTTGCTGGTATAAAAAACCTCAGACTCCATTGGTTTTAAACCAGCATGAACATGTCATAAAGCCAAGTGACTTTCGGAAGCAGAGGGGGAAAAAAAGGCAGAAACGTAACTCCTGTTCTATGCCACCCTGACCCCTGTTTTTAGAACCTTTGCGAACACTCCAGGGACTTGGAAAATGAGGCCATTATAATTGCCCGACTTCTTTCTGTATTGTATAAAATCAAAACGCTGATAAAGATCTGTATACAACAAAAGATATTACTAGCATTGTTTATGTGATGTCTGATTGAAAGAAATTACATATTTGTATCGTTGATAATTGTATTCAAACACATTTGAGCATAATACACATTATTTTTGAGAACCGACTGCAAATAATTTGAGGCCAGGTGCTCTGTTAGCCTGCGTGCATTATAAGACAAGCGCGCGAATGTGTCAGAGCTTGCTGTGCAAACTGGCAGCTGACTATGTGTTTCCTTAATCAATGAAGACAGTGTTTCATAAAAGGACTCGCGAGTTAAAACAATCATTACGTGATCTTAGGCCGCCTTCCAGTTTGTGAAAAGCTTGGCAGTCGATACACAAATGAATGAGTCATTGTGTTTGGCAGCAAGTTTCAGAGAGTCAAATACCTCACAATACAATATATAATTCTAAGTAGCAGTGATATTCTTCCGAACAGCTAATTTCAGCCCATGTAAAATGTATGTGCTTAGGACTCATGTTTATTTATGTCCTAATTATTTATAAGCTCTTCATTAGAATTCTACCCACTGGTCCTCGATTTTTCTTAAGCATGTTACAATGTCTTGAGTGCTGCAGCTTGATTAGCATACGGTATTTGAAATGAGGATTGACGCAGGCAATAGATTTGGCTTTTACATAAGCATTGTATTTGCATTTTTAGCTGAGGGTTACCCGTGCCACCTACAGTTCACTGGCGAAGTGCACGCTAGGATTCTGTGAATGTATGTGCTGTCATTGTTTCACACAATGTTGGATGCATTGGCCGTCATTGTTTCACACAATGTTGGATGCATTGGCCAGTCCTAGGATTTGAGGGTCCAAGTGCTTCAAGTTAAATATGAGGCCCCTTAATTTGCATGGGATGACATCGCAGGCAGTGATATCACAGGAATTGACATCACATGAAACTACATCGCAGGAAGTGACATCACAGGAAGTCAGGGTCACTTGCATGCAAACATGGTTCTTCATAATTTGACTATTGCCCCAGAGTGGGAATTTCCGAAATTTAAATGAAACCAGTACAGAGGTAAACCACTTAAATAGGTTTTGCCTACAAATTGAGAGCACGATCCTAGAGCCCATGACCCACCAAGGAAGCCTACTACTAACCAGTCAGTCTTGGGCATGTAAGTGTCATCCCAGAGGATACTGCACCACATAAAAGTGTGCCGACTGGAAACATTTTCTGTAGAAAAACAGAAATTGTGCAGGTTTAAGACACGTAGTAATCGATACACTAAAGGAGCCAGGCCTTGGGACTGGGATGCTTAGTCAGACCACACGCACAAACGCTAACAGTTAACAAAGGGAATCCAATTACTAATATAAAGCGTTTCCTTGTAAGCAAGCAGCTGCTTTTGCATGAATGCATTTTTAGGCAATTGAAAACGTGATGGGGTGTTAGTAGTTGCATGTCAGGGGAGTGATTAGCAGGTGGATGACAGGTGACAGCTCATTCAATCAGGAGTTCTAATCTTAAGTGTGTGTAAGAGTTGCGGGGAGAATGAGTCACTTTCCAAATGAGCTTGGGATGTGAATGGCTGTCTTTCCCTGATTCCTAACCCAGTCCTTCGGCCCTTTCAGAGACCTCTGCCCAGCGAATTCCCTAAGCCCAGTGCCCTGAGTCACTGCTCCATCTTTCCTCTTTACAGTTATAAAAAGGAACTGCACCCTAAAGAGAGACCTAAAGCAGCCAATGGCTGTGTCAGCGAATGATCAGAACCAGTGGTGTACAAGGAATGGCTGTTGGTGCTCCTTCCCTCCATTTTGTGAATGGGAATGTGGGAATATCCATCTCTTTGTCCTGCCTTGTGAACCTTCCAGTGGCCACTTCTTTGCACTGCACTTCCCTTCCCGCCTCTGCCACCTCACCCCTTCTTGTGAATGGGAAGTCAGTGTCTCTATTTCTTTTGCAATAGCACAAAGCCTGGTACTCTCCTCATGTTACTCAGGTGCCAAATGCATGACATTCTTCATAAGCCGGATCTTCCGTATTCTCCTTATCCAGCTGTGTCTCCTGCCCGCTATTACTTTCTCCCCTTTTCCTTTGCTTCGATTTCTGTCTGGTTCCTTGCTTCTGGCGATCTTGGCTTCCCCTCATCCTGATTTCTTCTCTTTTCTGCTCCTCGGTTAATGGGTACTACAGAAGTATTGTCGCTCCGTGACTTCTATATCGTCCCATCCCAATTGTTCTTTCAGTTTCTTGTCCCTGCTCCTCTCCAGGTGCATCCCCTCCCCCATCCGTGCATCGCAACCACTGAGTACCTGCCTGCCTATGCTGCATATCTGGCGCTATCATACACCGACCAAGCGGAGCGGTTCTCCCAGACCCTCACCAATTCCCTATAGTTCTCTTTTAAAGCATCCAAAATTTTAACCAAGGGAGGGGGGCGGGCTAGCAGTAGAGGCGGCAGCTTAGGAGAGCGTGTTGGGTCCCCTGATAACACATTCCTTGGTAGCATCTACAACCAGAATGGAGAGAGCTACCTTGTTGGTACCCAAGTCAAATGATCTTGCTTCAGAATCCAACCCATTTAGACTCATTACCCATGGCAACACAGGCATCCATAACGTTCTTTCCATTTTACAAACACATTGGCATCTATTATGTCTGGATAAAGATCTGAAAAAAACATCTAGATACTACTCCAAGCATCGCCTACAGTATGGAGCCTACACTTCTTTTGTGTCCTTCATATATGGGAGAAACACAAAAGACCGGAGACTGGCTGTTAAAAGGCAAAAAGGTGGCATTCATAAATGTGGATCTTATTCCATGTGCCCACTTGCTTTAGAAACAGATACTGTCAAATTTGTCAGCCTGGGTACACATAGGATTGAGATGTTTATTAATTGCAACAGCAAATATGTCATTTACTGTAACACATGCATTTGAGGTTCACATAAAATTGGCAGCACATTTTGGGCATTGCATGTGAGAATCCAAATACATTTAAGTACTATCTCTTACCAGGATGCTAAGTATACACTTGAGACTAACTGGCAGCAGCATCATCAGCTTGATAATACTTAGGATCTCTGTTTTGTTGGTCTTATGCAAGTGACTCTGCCATTAAGAGGAGGCAAAAGTGAACTCAATTTGAGGCAATTGGAATCACGGTTGATTTGTAAATACAGCCCTGTTTTTCAAGAACTCAACACAGATAAAGAGTTTCCTGTCTTTCTAGAAAGTGTAAATAATACACTGACACACTTATCTAATTGTTTCTTCATTAACACTTTTATAATTTCTTTAGTATTGCCGCTTCAGAGTCTATATACCTAACATAGTTCAATAGGGTTTTGCCTTACTGTAAATCCACAAGAATAATGGGATGTGATTATCAGTAGGCTATGTAGCTGTTTCTGTCAGGATTGGCATTTGCACATTTGAATTATGCTGTATCCAACTATTGGCCTGCTTTGGTTTACACTCTGTTAAGAATAACATCTTGCACAGTGAAATTGAAGTCTGTTAACATTACCCAGTTACTCAAATTTTTCTGCCAATGTGGCTAGATGTACTCTGTAGAGCAATATTTTCCTTTACAAAACATCTGAGCCTATGTCCGGGTTTTATAATTGTATCTAATGTTCCTACTTATAAACGTGTCTCATTTAGCATCTGTCTGAATATCAATATTATGCAGGACCACTTGGGGTATAGCTATTTAAAGTAAGGTGGCCCCCACTTCAAATGTAGAAGTGATTACAGGCTAAGTATGCAGAACATAATCAATTAAGTTGATCCGAGTTCACTTGACTATCGTTTCAAAATTAAGGGCAAATCCGCGTGAATATCATACATTATTGTGAATCAAGCCAACGTGAGTATAACACAGTAGTTTGTGTTACTTTGTGTCTTAAATGTGTAGTGCCAATGCATTGGGTTCACTTTCGAGATGGCGACCGGTGTTGTTAAGTAATTGAATGCTGCTTTTGCCTGGCATTCTCAGTGAAAACTTGCATCTGTGGCAGTCGCTGAGGGGATGCACTGATATGCCAACGGGCTGCTCAATAGAAGTAGGTTCTAGAAACAAGTTATATGTGCACACACAACTGTGAGCCTCGAGAGACTCTGTTCTCACAGCACAATATATTCTGTGTTAATTTGTTATATAAAATAGTCATAGGCACCCCTCTGTGAGAACAAACATGGCTAAATGGCCTGTCTTTTTGTAAGGTACCCACTCAAGAGTCTACAGCCACACTTTAGATCACTGTACCTTTCACAGAAGGGAAATATCCATTTGCATATCAGTCTTTGTCCCACCCACATGGGCAGTCCATCACAGAAATGCTATGGCAATGCTCTTCTGAATAGAGTACCAACAGCAACCCCAGACACATGTTTCAGCCTGGTTGGGCCTAATCGGTGAGGTGGAGCTGTGCCTCTCTGGGCACAGTGAGCAAGGGGTCCATGTCTGGATGGCCCTAGAAAACATAAGGTGACTAAACCTAAATCCCTTAAACTATCAAAAATAGTCATAGGTGCCCCTCTGCGAGAACGAACAGGGCTAAATGACATGTTCTTTGGGAAGGTACCCGCTCTAGAGTCTGCAGCCACACTTTAGCTTACTCTCCCTTTCACAAAAGGGAAATATCAATTTGCATATCAATCTTTGTCCCGGCCACATGGGCAGTCCAGCATGGAAACGCTATAGCAATTCCCTTCTGAACAAGACTACCAATAGCAAACCCAGACACGTTTTTCAGCCTTGTTGGGCCTCATCAGTGAAGTGGAGCTGCGCCTCTCTGAGCACAGTGAGCAGGGAGTCCACGTCTGGGTGATCCTAGGAAACCTAGGGTGACTAAACCTAAGTCCCTTAAACAATTTAACCTTTTTGTTATTATGTTTTTGTGGCAGCTGATTTATACGTATTTCTACCACACTGCTGGGTTAATTTTGAAACTACTGCAGGTATTTTTACCTTGCATGAGTGTGTGACAGGTTTACTTTTATGGCAAAGGTTTCATGCACTGTAACACAATACATATAGTTGTGAACCTTTTTCACAGTTTTATTACTATCACCCAATGTATGGGTAGGACCAACAGAAATTGTTTCATGTATGCATCTATTTAACTATAAGGTACAGGCTTGCTATTGATTGTTAGTTTTATCCACCAATTTAGTTATTTTTTTAAACAAAACCGTTTGACTTGGTTCACTTTTACTGTTTGTGGACTAACAGGCAGTGTGCTTTATCCAAGGTAGTTGGAAGATTGCTATACACTCGAGAACTTGAATGCCCACAATCACTAATTAGGTCAATGCTTGCAAAATTTAAGAGTGAATGGCCACAATCACGAATTAGGAAACTTCTGAAATGACACTGCACGCGGAGTGCGAGGCCACTTGCCTGCATGCACTATAGAGCACGCCAATCACTGAACTTGGCTCAGATGTCACCTAATTGTGGCCAACTCGTGATTTGTCATGTGTTATTTTCGAGAAGTATGCACACTGATTTACATTTGTTTTTGTCTCCCCCCTCTTGATTGTCTCTTTTCTTCCCCTTGCTTTAGATTTGACTCAATGTTATGTTTATATGTGTCATGTGTGCGTCCTACTAATGGTCGGTTGATGCCTATTATATTTTATTTTTGCTTCTTGTTTGCTTGGAATGTTTTGTTATGACAATTTTGGTATATTTCCGAACTTCATGACCCTGATGTCTGTGCTTTCTGTTTCCTAATGATGCAATGTTATGTTGTGTATTTTGGCAATTTCCAATGTGTGTAACATTATATTATTTTGTCTTATTGTGTCATACTATTGTTACAACAGCTTGGAAGAAGACTGAGGTTGAAACATGTATTGGCTGTTCCTCTTCGATTAAAATGTAGTTTTCTGACTGGTTTGAAGTGGGAGAATGGAAGACCAGGCTCCCGTCCTTCACCTCTCGAGCGTGGCCTAAAGGTTCACGGCCCAAGCACCCGCCACGAGAAGAGTTTGCCCATCTACCAGACGACCAGATACCCTGGTACAGGAACATACGGATGTGTCCATCTGCCTGCACAGCAGCCCGCCCGGCCCATGCCGATGCCTGCGGCATGGATCAACTGGACTAAAACTATACATTGTTAGAGATGCCATGACGACATAGCCAACGGATAGCACATCTGCACAAATATACACACTGGACATTCCCACACCGATCTACACGAAGAATATACTCGTGCTATGACGTAGGCGACAGGCATATTCACGGACGTGCATCTTTATTATTTTTACATAGGCTTTCAGAATGCAGAAACGCAAGACGCGTCATGAACTCATCTACAAAGCTTGCTCACGCTTCTCTTGAAACCAGTTACCACCATAAGAAGTATAATGAAGACACGATACTGGTCATGGAACTATATGCTATTATAACCTAAAGCACCTATGCACCAGGCCCAAGTAGGCCTCAAACAAGAGCTCCCGTGGACATTAACAAAGCAAGAGTCTAGTTGCTGATCTTGCAGAATGGGCCCGGCGAAACAACCAGCCAAGGTCGCAATGTTGCAAACCCACATTCTAAGAACAAAGCATCAATGGCACGATGTTGCAACCTCGCACTCCGCGCACCAACGTTAAGGTCACACCTGCAACTTAAACCAGACACACAGTGGAAAAGCAATATTAATTGTGCAGAATTCTGCCTCAAACACGGTCCCTCCCCACATGACCAAGCCGAACCTGACGAGGTGCCAAACCCAGGAGAAAAGAGGCGTCTGGATCCTTCGCTAACGAGACACAGGCAGATACACTTGAAAGGCAATGGACATCTGCGACAGTGGGAGCGGTCAGCCTTCCAGCTATGAATGAATCCTCACATTGTCTGCACGTACCCATAATGAAACATTGTTGCAAATTGCAGGTACACCGAGAGCTGGGAACGGCGGTGGTCCCAGGCTGGGAGGCTCACGGGTGCACCAATCAGAACATGGGTCTCTTATCACTGACGACAGTAATATTAACCAATCCTCAGGAGTCTTCATGTAACAATTCTCATGTATCTAATTGTAGGGACGACCCAGATATATCACCTGACTACCCTTTGTCCACTAACATCGTTCTCTATATGTGTGCTATACTAACCCTACCACTCAAGCAACCAATTGAGAGTGGCGATAGGTTTTTTGTTAACTTTCTGAAGTGACGCAAGTAGCGCGTCATAACACAGTAAAAAGGGCCTGCGAGCCCCACGATTGTGTGTGTGTCAGGACGGACGCGTACGCTCCTTGACCCATCCCTGCCGTTTTGTCACCTTGCTCCTTGTGTGTGTCTCATACTCTATCTCATCTGGGATATACACGGGAGGAGTTGGGGCCTCCCTGCCTGGAGGTCTGCGGACGGCCCGGCCGACCCCGGCAGAATTTCCCCCCGACAAGTTGGAGGCACTGCTGAGATCTGTTTAAGATCGACTTTTATTTTTCACTTTTTCCAGGCACTTCCGTTGCGAGGAGGCCCGGCGGCGCGGCCCCCTCTGCCGTTGACCCCTTCTGAGGACTACAGGACCATCGCGGAGCTGCGAGAAGACCGGACAGCGCAATCCGGATATTGGCCCTCGGGAGCCGGTTGAGAAGTATCCCGCCCGCGGTCGGCGAGTGTCCAGACGTGGTCCAGACGAGGGGAGGTGGCGAGCCGCTTGGAGGGGTGCACGCAGTCGAGCGGCCCTGCATCGAGAGAACTTGGTGAGCATGACACGCACAACAAGCAATGCGAAATTGTGAGGGAGGGGGAGGAAGTAAATAAGGGAGGAGGGAGGTGTTGTACGGATGCACGGCGAAGGTTTAACAACTTAGTGTTGCCAATGGAATGAATGGTAGCGAAACGAGTGCGAGAGCAGTCGGCTACGTTACGCGAAAGAGGGGGGCGGGGCACGAAAACATCACGTGCGGCCGCTCGTAAGACACTGATTGGCCTAAGTCGCGACTACGTGTGAGGGTGGGTGTGTGTGGTTTCCTACGATTTGGCATTTATTGATCAATGAGTAGACGAGGATCCCTATTGTTCGAGCAAGAAACTCGATAGGTAGATGACGTTTCCCTGTAGGCGGTAGCTAGTTGCCTAGTTGCCCAATACAGAAGATAATTGGCTGGTTAAGCCCTCCTGTTGAGGGGCGTATCACACGCGAGGCGACGCAGCGTGCGCAGTCCGATTATATTATTGATTTGATTACCTTGTTCCAGGAGAGACAGGAAGACAGCTGTAGGGTTAGCGGGGGTAGATTGCAAGTGTATTTTGAACATAATAAGAATGTACCAGTAGCTCGAAGAAATCGGTGACGTCACCAGTAGGGATTTAATAGGATATAGCGAGCACAAGGAACTTTGGTTTTGAGAATGGTGGGGAAGAGAAATATGATAAGGGAGCGGATACGTAAATAAACGATAGACGAGTGGATCGGAAGAGGAGAAGGGGAGAGGGGCGTGGCTGCGCACGGAGAACGCCGGCCACGGCAAGTGTAAAAGGAGGAGGAGAACGGGGAAACAGGACGACTCTATAAGAGCGTCGTAAGGGGTACGCAGCCGCAGGGGGCTGCGTGCGCCTCGGCCGCAGGGGGCCGTAGGGGAAGGAATATACAATATAAAATCATACACATATATATTTTTGTTTTTATGTTTTTAATAAAGTTTTACTGCATATTCTGTCAAAGGATTGTCGTAAGTCCCCACACTTGCGGGGCCAGGTAAACAATATAAGGTTATATATTGTAAACTGCTAGTGAAGGGAAGGGTAACAAGGGGAGCGCCACTATGTCATACGGGATAGGGTCGGGAGGGTGGGGGAACACCCTCACTACCCCACTACAACACATATGCACCACACTGCCACCCCATAGGGAGAAATTAATTAAGTACAGCATAGAGTGGACGCAGGGGACGGACCACAAAATGTTAACACCATGGCCGCCTAATGGTAGTTTCGATCCATATGCCCAACATTCACTGCTAAACCATCTGCACAATACATACAAGGGGAAGAAGTTGGCAAACCATGTGGAGGTGTTTAACTTATGGAGGATGTTCCAGGGGTCCCGACCAGGACCAAATGGAATGTTCACTATGGAGAAAACACCGGAAGAAAAGGAGATTAAGAAAGAAGGAAAGGATGGGGAAAAGGGGTGTGAAAACACAAAGAATACGGGGAACGGAGGAGAGGGAGGAGAAAAGATTGATAAATCAGACGACATAAAAAAGGAACCGAGCAATGAGATACCCATAACACCGGGAGTGAAAACAGAGGGAGGAGGGTTGTACCCTTTAAGAGAATTAGGAGAAATAGAAGGACAGTTAAGGGCGGCTGAAGGATACTCGAACCCGGCATACAGCCCTCCACCATATGTGGCTCATAGGAAGATGACAGTGGGGGAGGGGAAGATTGGAGAAGAGCAGACTGTAGAGATAGGAAATGATGAGTGGGTAGCTGCACAGATATTATTAAAATTACGAGGTTCACTAACTGGAGAAGAGAGGGAGGTAGTAAAGAGAACAGACGAGGATAGTGCAAGAGAGAGTGAGATGAGGGGGGAGGAGCTATTACGACAAAAGGAAGAGATTTTGGAGGAAAGGTTAGCAAAACTAAGGGATGAGCAGAATGAATTGATCAAACAGCTTGAGAGGGAGGAAAGAGAGAGATAGTGAGGAAAAGGAAAGAAGGTAAGGACGAATTGGACAAATTAAGGGAACGAAATGAGGAGCAAAGGAGAGAAGCTGAAACGGTAAAAGCAGCAGCAGACAGGGTGTCAAGAGTAGTGCTGAGAGAAAAGAAGAAGGAAGAAGAAGAAAAGGAAAAGGAAATGGCAATATGGAGGAGGAGAGTATTATCAGAGACAGCTAAGAAATATGAAGAGGGGAAAGTAATAGAAAGTATAGTAGAAAGAGAAAGGGTGAAATGGGAAAGGAAGAAAGAGGATGAAAAAATATTGGAACAGATGAGCAACGAAGTGATGGAGGAATTAAAAAGGAAAAGGGAGGAAAATAGTAGGGAGATGGAGGAGAGAAGTGAAGGGGAAAGAGAAGGGAGGAGTAGGGAGAGTGAAAGATGGGGGGATGTATATAGAAGTAGAGAAGTAGCAACAACATCAGCACTAGGGGGAGCAGTTGGTAACAAAGGAAAAGGAGAAATAGACCTAATAGACTTAGAAACAGTAACAATAAAAGGGAAAAAAGCAGAGTGGGGGGTGCCATTTATGAATGATTTTTGCAGTGAGGAGGAAGAAGGAGTAGAGAGGGGAGGAAGAAAGAGTGAAAGGGAAAGCTTAGATAAGCTATACCTCACTCGAACAAACATAGACTCGCCATGGATCAGTAGGAGAAGGGAGGACCTGGAGAGAAGTGAGGAGGGAGTGGAAGGACTAGTGGAAAGACAAACCCATGAAACCACACCATCCCCATCTCCATCACGCCCTCCCCATCACACCCTACATGCTCAACCACCGCACGCTCGTTGCGCAGAATAAAGCTTGCGCCCTTCATGGACGAACTGACTCCCTATGCATGTCGACTTAGAGACCTCCCTAGTCGCAGGCAAGACAGACAAATAAACATGCCCACATTAACTACAGGAAATGACGAAAGGGGAAAGGATGGAGAAGGAGTTAGGAGCAGGGGTAATAAGGACGGAATTGAAGAGGTAAAGGAACCGGAAGAAGAGGAGGGGTGTGAGGACTCGATATTATGGAACGTAAAGGGTGACACAAGACACAACTTAATGCCACTGTTGGAGAGAGGAGGGGTTAGACCACAGTACGTCCCTTGGAAGCACACGGATAAAGAAAATATAAAATGTAGGCTCCCATCACTAAGTGGAGGTGCGGGTAAGTGGATATATGAAATGGAAAAACACACCGCAGGACAGAAACTACCAGTAGGAGATGTAAAGGGCCTGTTAATATCAATATTAGGGGATAGAGCGGATGACATTTGGAAGAGAGTGGGATTCCATGGGGTAACAATAAGAAACACATCGCATGATGGGGCACCATTTGCAAACTGCAGACATGCGCTGTGGCAAGCACTGAGAGTACAGTACCCAGACACATCAGACATAGGAGCAATTACTTCCCGTAAGATGCGTGAGAATGAGGATCCTGTTGATTATATCCAGGATATTCAAGAGAAGTGGCGCATGGAAACTAGAGAACAATGGGACAAAACACCAGCCATATTTTATCATATACTAGTACAAGGGCTCCCAGAAGGAGTTCAGAAACAACTAAAGAAAGTAGTGGGAATGGAAGCAAAACCATGGCCAGAAATACAACTGACTATAGTACATCACTGCAGGACATGGCAAGGAAAAATGAAACAAAAGGAAGAGGACAGGAAAACAGAAGAGGCCAAACTAGTACAGAAAAAACTTACTAAATACACAATGGAAGGGGCACTAATAACTACGCCCACACCAATGGCCCAAAGCCCCACACAAGTAGTGGCTGCACAAGATCCCGCTCAAATAGCACCTCCACAAGGTGTAATACAGCAAGTGCCGCCACTGCAATTACACGCACCAAACATGGGAGGAGGGTACCCAATGCAAGGAGCTGGGTATTATAGTTATAATAGGGGGAGAGGAGGATTTATGAGAGGGAGAGGATACGGATATAATGCCCAACAGCAGGTGGGAGGACTTAGAAATTCCTACCCCACAGGGCAACCAGCATACCAGGACAACACAGGGAGCTTCCCATGGCAAAGCAGGGAACCACCCGTGTGTTGGAGTTGTGGATTATTAGGACACATGTCACGTACGTGTAGGGTCAGGCCAGGAACACCAGCATGGAATGAACAGGCACAACTTAGGACCTCACAAGAACAGCAGGGCATACAACAACAGCAGACGTTACAACAAGGAAGTGACCCACAACAACAAATAACACAACAACAGCCACTGCCACAACAACAAGTAGCGCTAACACAGCAACCCCAAACTCAACAAACACAATTGGGTAGGGTGACGGTCTTGGGACACAACCCTTATACAGGGAATGGCCAATCATTGTACCCACAATAGGACAGCCCACAGACGGCCTTGGTGTGTCCCATCCTGTCAGTAACACCTAATAGTGCGGAGGAGCCACGCATAGAGGTAACGATAGGTGACAAAAAATTATCATTCCTTGTTGACACCGGGGCAACCCGGTCTTGCATAAGGGAAGGTAAATTTAAGATGTCAGGCGAAGCCATGAACACCCAAGGATTTTCTGGGGCTAAAGGGTTGGTTCCCTTTACTGATAACGTTCCCTTATCTCTTGGAGATTATGATCTGTCAGTTCCACTTTTATATTATAGTGCCTCACCAGTGAATATACTGGGGAGGGACATAATGAACAGGTTGAATATGATGATCTCCTTTACAGAGGATGGCATAATTTGCTCTACTCCAGGGATTTACATGCTCGCAGCACGACAGATTATGCAAGCATACTGTGGACAGACAGCGATTAGGGCGGAGCCAGTAGATGTCGAGCTATTCCAGTATGGAACAGACATGGCATTTGCATGGATGCCAGGAATAGAAGGGCAAATATGGAGGAGGCCAGCAGCCTATCTGTTCCGACCAGAAACACCTGTTAATGAACCAGAAGGGAAGGTGTTTGTAATGGACATTGAGAGCATTATTGCAACAGCTGATTATATTGCTGTGCATGCCCAAGATAAAGAAGGGAGAGCATGGAGGGCAGTGATAGCACTAGCAGAAGGATGTAGGCTGACCCAGGTGTCAGATGAAGAGCTGTTCTCAGAAGAAAAGGAGGAAGGTGAAATGGTATTCATGATGAGTGTAGAAATTTGGCTAAGAGTGGCTCACAAACAAGTAGCACAGAAAATTGCAATGGCACTTGAGGCACCCGCATGCACCCCGGTCCCCTTCTTTAAGGAGGATATGTCAAAGGTGCCCAAATCATTATGGACTATTAGCCCTTATGACGTGGGATGCATAAAAAGCATAGGGGGTGTAAGGATAAAATTGAAAAAAGGTGCCATACTACCAAGAGTGAAACAGTACCCACTGTCAAAAGAGGCAGACGAGGGCATATATGAAACCATAACAGCCCTTATAAACAATGGCATATTGGTTCCCTCAGAGTCACCATGTAACACGGCTGTGTACCCAGTGCGCAAGGCTAAAGGGGGGTCTTGGCGCTTCATACAGGACCTCAGGCCCTTAAACAAAATAGTAGAAGCAGAGTATCCAGTAACAGCAAACCCGGCAACAATATTGTGTGGCATTCCAGCAGAAGCATCACGATTTACAGTGATTGACCTTAAAAATGCTTTTTTCTCAATACCATTACACCCAGACTCACAACATTTGACAAGCTTCACTTACCGAAATACAAAGTGGAAACATACCAGATTGCCACAGGGGTATTGTGAATCACCCTCAACTTTCAATAGAGTAATACAGATGGATTTGGGTAACGTTGAAGTGGAAAGCACAGTGTTACAGTATGTGGATGACATAATAATTTGCAGTACAAACGAAAGTAAATGCAGAGAGGACTCCTTAAAAATGTTGACGATATTGGCTGAAAAAGGCTACAAGGTAGACATGGATAAGATACAATACTGTCAGGAACAAGTACTTTACATTGGCCAACTGATATCCCAACATGGAAGAAAGATTGCACCACAAAGGGCCCAGGCCATTTCAAGCACTCCAATGCCACAGACTGTGAGAGAACTGCAGCAATTTCTGGGGCTGTGCAACTACTGTAGAGCATGGGTATTTGATTACAGTTCATACATAGGACCCCTGCTTGAGGGTTTGAGGGAAGCCAATAAAGGGGAGAAAAAGTTGAGGTGGACTATGGAAATGAGGGAGGCTTTTGATGAATTGAAAGACGCGATATCAACCACTCCAGTACTGGCATCCCCAGACTATGAGCGACGATTTTTTATATTTTCACATTGCGACTCAGCAGTAATGAAAGCAGTATTGGCCCAAAAAACGAGCATGGGTTATAAACCAGTAGCATTTTACAGCGGTCACTTAGACCCTGTGATGTTAGGTCACTTCCCTTGCGAACAAGGTCTCGCTGCAGCTGCTTTTGCAGTGGAAAAAGCATCAGCAATAACCATGGGGTGTCCAACTACACTGTTTGTGGAACATGCACTATTTGCAATATTGAATAAACCTAAGTCCACACTAACAACGCAGAGGGCATCAGGTTATGAGATCATTTTGTCTAGAGCTGAACTAGCAATTGTTAGATGTAGCACGGTTAACCCTGCAAGGTTCCTAGCAGAAGTAATTGAGGAGGGAGATTACGCCCATGACTGCACCCAAATAACTGAAATGTACTTGTGTACTAGAAAAGTTGAAGAAAATGCACTGGAGGGAGGTGAGCTTTTGTTTATTGATGGGTCATCAACTATTGATCAAGGAGATGGGATACGGAGGACTGGGGCAGCAGTGGTAAAAATGATGGAGGCGCCGGTGTGTGTGGCTATGAAATGTGTACAATTACCACAGCATTATTCTGCTCAAGCCGCGGAACTGGTTGCACTAATATTGGCATTGAAGGAAAGTTTTGACAAACGAGTAACCATATATTCCGACAGTGCATATGTTACATCCACTGTCCACTCAGGGCTATCAAAATGGAGAAGAAGAGGGTTTAGGAGAGCTGATGGCATTCCAGTGCAACATGCCCTCCTATTGGCTGAACTAATTGAAGTAATAAACGACCCCCAAGAACTAGCCCTAGTAAAATGCACCGCACACACCAACGGTGAAGATCACGTCTCAAAAGGGAATGCAGCAGCAGACGCACACGCGAAATATGCTGCATATTTTGGTGAGATATGGAACCCCACAGACTCACAGAGAGGGAGGGGAATGGCTAGGGAGATGTTGATAAGAGAAGGGTACACCCATCTCCCAGCCACGCAGATTATGGAGCTACAAGCGGCTGCACCAATGGCCGAAAAAGAAATATGGGTAAAAAGAGGATGTACAATGTCACCAACCGACGCACTATGGCGCCAGGGTGGCACTGGGAAAATTGTAATACCGTTGGCACTTTTAAACACCGCCCTGAGCCAATTACATCACCCAGCCCATACAGGCAAGGAAATAATTGCAGCACGAATTAGAGAAGATTGGTTCTGTCCCGAGTTAAATTCCCATGTGTCGAATTTTATCAGCAATTGTCTCACATGTCAGCAGTTTACGGCCGGTCATACCCTAAAAGTGATAAGGGGTACCATACCCCGGCCAGAGGGACCTTTCCGGCACCTTCACATTGACTATGTTGATATGATCAACATATGTCAAGGTAATAGGTATATGATTGTAGTAGTATGTCCATTCTCTAGGTGGATTGAAGCAGGGCCCTGTTCACACCCAGATGCATTTAGAGCAGCCAAATTCCTAGTAAGGGAGGTCTTCCCGAGGTGGGGAGTGTGCGAGGTGTTAAGGTCAGACATTGGCCCACATTTCGCAAACGAAATGTTCCAGCATATCACATCCTTGTTGAGCATAAAACACAAATTTGCATGTGCATACCACCCACAGGCCAACGGTGTATGTGAAAGCCTGAATGGCCTATTGAAGGAGGCAATTGCAAAAATACAACAAACAACAAAGAAAAGCTGGTTGTATTGCCTTCCATTAGCCCTATTTGAATTAAGGAATAGGCCAGGGTCCGACCACCACCTCACCCCTCACGAGGTGGTTACTGGACGTCAAATGCGCCTTCCCCTAACACCAACGTCAAGGGCATTCACTGACCACGAAAGTTCAGCGAGTGTGTTAGGTGATGAAATGTATCAATATGTGTCTTCTTTGATTACTAGTGTTGTGTTTGTGTCTCAACAGCTCGAGCGCACACGGGGCGGGTCTACCAGCAATCAAGAAGAAGGCGCCAGTACAGAATTGGAAAAGGAGAACTTGTGCAAACTTGCCAAAGGTGACCACGTGCTGCTTCGCAATTTCAACAGGAAGTGGAACGATAAGAGGTTCACTGGCCCCCATCTAGTAGAGGACGTATCAACAAGAGCAGTAAAACTAAAGGATAAGCATGCCTGGAACCACCTACATGATGTAAAGATCTACAAACTGCAGACCCGCCCCAGCGCCAACGACAGGTCCATTGGAAGAACGGCAACAACATCCCCAACAGAAGAAGGAAGTTCTACCACAGACAACGACCCAATTGTTCACTTACCGTGTCACTACCCAGCTTCCCCGGAGACAATAACTGACGAAGAAAGGGGTGATCCCCATACTGCCCACCCCATGGTCACACGCTCAAAGAGTAAAAATACTTCCGCCATCTGAGCCCAAACCCCCGCCCATTGACTGTCAAGTATAGTTATAACTGAACTGAAAGACATTGCCTCACAAATACACATGTAAACACGTGAATGTTCTCTTTTTCTCTCGCACATACAGGAACTGCGTATTATTGTATTGTTAAGAACATAGCTTACTAACAAGTTCACTGCCCAGGTGTAGATGGTGCTCCCAGACGATAACTACCCAGAAGAATTGTCACACCAATTTGTATACGAAATAAAAAGGCCAACATACCTAAAAAAGAGAAGGGTACGTGTCTACTACACAGCATTCCTCTTGGCCATAGAATATTCCATGCCCCACCTCCGCCAATACTTGCCGGTCCTAAGAGACAGATCACTTAGAGAAGCGTGGGAACAGCTCTTCGTCTGGGCACTGAATGACTATTTGATAGGGAGAGCTTAAAGGAAACAAATAACTAACATTTAATAACAAGCACTTGAGAATTTTTAGGCGGGCAACTTTAACGTCGCAAGAATACGCTGCCAGGACTGCAGCAAGGTAAGAGTAAAATGCCGGTGAGATTAGCATATGTAATAAAAGTAATAGGGATTTTTATGATCACCGGGTTCTTGGCTGCCTCTGTATGGCAATACAGCTATGCTATTAATTTTATTGCTGCACCCAAACCTAATATACCCCCGTCCCCTGCTGCAACAGGTGTTACGTCAGGTGATAGTAGTAACATTGCACCCAAGCAAAATAGAGTTAAACGCAGCACATACTCAGACAATAAAGGTATTGATAATTATATACAAGATTCAGCACACGTCACAAACAACATATGGTACCAACACATGACCCGTTTTGGTAAGCAGACAACTGAGGACAGTTGCTACGTGTGCTCATTAATACCATACGCCATGAATGCTTCACGAACATTTGTTGCCACAGAAATAGATGAAAAGATAGCACAGTGCATAATATACTTGGCACTGTTCCAAACAAAAGGAAGATTTCAAGGGACGGTAGTGCACATGACATGGAAAACACGAGACTCATACCCATATGAAAACAACTTCCTCAAGACCTATCTGAGTTACCACAAGAGCAGTTTACATGCTAAAGCATTCAGATACATAACAAGTGGCCCTGCAAAAGGAGAAACAAAGAAGGTAACACTGCAGTATCTACCATGTGATTGGTACGCCACTGAAGTTCCGGGTAAACAAGGATGTTGGGAAAGGCCGCTGGTGACGATAACAGGGAAGGTGTATCTGGACAACAGCTGGGAGATAGGAGTGATTGGCAGCAACATGGTAACAAAAGAAACTATCTCAACTATCGAGACACACAATCACCGATGTTGGACGACATGGATCAAGTATGTACCAATGCTCACGTGGGTAGAAACAGATGAAGACCCAATAACAATACTACCGCTGACTGCGCCCAAGGTATGCTATCAGCATAAAGGAGAAGTGGACGTAGGATATAACACCAATTGTGCAAGTGTGACGGAGTTACCTGAGGGGGGAGCAGGAACAGCAGTAATAATGGATCATTATTGGGCCTGTGGAGAAAAGGCATACCATACACTGCCCCCCCTGTGGAATGGTGTGTGCACAATGGTGCACGTCAATGTACCATCACTAGTGGTACCTAAGAAGCATGTCAATGTGGCGAACTTTCCCAAAATGGATGAAGGGGACAAAAGAAAAAAGAGGTCTGCACCACTTCAGGAGGAGCAAGGGAACAGGACCAACAGCAATGATACTGTCCTAAATAGAAGAAAAAGACAAGGAGAGCCACTGACAGGAAATTACCTGTGGGGAAGGTCGGAAACGGCACTAACCTCAATACCGCCAGAACACAGACTATTCAGCAGAGCAGCAATGTTCTTCTCCTCAATAATACATCCGGGACTGCAGGCTTACGCAAACGCAAAATGGCTCCAAATAACTAGATGGGAACTAATGATGACCATCAATTCTACAGTAAATGGGTTCAACGCAATAAAAGAGGAGCTGCGAGCTATAAGGATGGTAGCACTACAGAACAGATATGTATTGGACCTTCTCACGGCAATGGAAGGAGGAGTTTGTTCAAAGATAGGACAATCATGCTGCACGTTCATACCTGCCAACGATGCTGATAATGGTACACTGACGGAAGCAGTTTCACAATTGGCCCAGATGCACTCCAAAATGATGGATGAAAGTAACGGTGTAGACAAGGATAAGAGCTGGTTTTCACTATTATGGTCATGGATGCCATCGTGGCTGGCAGATGGACTGAAAATAATAGTGGGGTGTACTATTTTGGCTGGAGCTACGCTGATCATAATTAGATTTTGGAAGGCCCGGAAGGCACGTACCACTGACGAGTTGCTCGAAATGGTGGGAATGCACCCCTTGATGCCAGCAGATGACGGCCAACATACAGGTGTGATAATACAGGAGAGGGAGAAGTTGCGCACCCAAATCATCACCAACCATCTAGACCCACCATCAGTGAAGATTGAGAACCCAAGAAACCCCAGGAGCTACATAGGGAAATGGGTATACTGTACTCCTGGAGGAACCTGTGAATATATGTATTGGTCATTCGAAGATCATGTGAACCATTATGGACATCTAGGAGGAATAACTAAGATATGGCGAGTAAGAGGAGATAACGAGAAGGATATGTTTGTGGTCGACAAGTCGACCAGAGGGGGGACTGAAGTGGGAGAATGGAAGACCAGGCTCCCGTCCTTCACCTCTCGAGCGTGGCCTAAAGGTTCACGGCCCAAGCACCCGCCATGAGAAGAGTTTGCCCATCTACCAGACGACCAGATACCCTGGTACAGGAACATACGGATGTGTCCATCTGCCTGCACAGCAGCCCGCCCCGCCCATGCCGATGCCTGCGGCATGGATCAACTGGACTAAAACTATACGTCGTTAGAGATGCCATGACGACATAGCCAACGGATAGCACATCTGCACAAATATACACACTGGACATTCCCACACCGATCTACACGAAGAATATACTCAGTGCTATGACGTAGGCGACAGGCATATTCACGGACGTGCATCTTTATTATTTTTACATAGGCTTTCAGAATGCAGAAACGCAAGACGCGTCATGAACTCATCTACAAAGCTTGCTCACGCTTCTCTTGAAACCAGTTACCACCATAAGAAGTATAATGAAGACACGATACTGGTCATGGAACTATATGCTATTATAACCTAAAGCACCTATGCACCAGGCCCAAGTAGGCCTCAAACAAGAGCTCCCGTGGACATTAACAAAGCAAGAGTCTAGTTGCTGATCTTGCAGAATGGACCCGGCGAAACAACCAGCCAAGGTCGCAATGTTGCAAACCCACATTCTAAGAACAAAGCATCAAAGGCACGATGTTGCAACCTCGCACTCCGCGCACCAACGTTAAGGTCACACCTGCAACTTAAACCAGACACACAGTGGAAAAGCAATATTAATTGTGCAGAATTCTGCCTCAAACACGGTCCCTCCCAACGTGACCAAGCCGAACCTGACGAGGTGCCAAACCCAGGAGAAAAGAGGCGTCTGGATCCTTCGCTAACGAGACACAGGCAGATACACTTGAAAGGCAATGGACATCTGCGACAGTGGGAGCGGTCAGCCTTCCAGCTATGAATAAATCCTCACATTGTCTGCACGTACCCATAATGAAACGTTGCAAATTGCAGGTACACCGAGAGCTGGGAACGGCGGTGGTCCCAGGCTGGGAGGCTCACGGGTGCACCAATCAGAACATGGGGCTCTTATCACTGACGACAGTAATATTAACCAATCCTCAGGAGTCTTCATGTAACAATTCTCATGTATCTAATTGTAGGGACGACCCAGATATATCACCTGACTACCCTTTGTCCACTAACATCGTTCTCTATATGTGTGCTATACTAACCCTACCACTCGAGCAACCAATTGAGAGTGGCGATAGGTTTTTTGTTAACTTTCTGAAGTGACGCAAGTAGCGCGTCATAACACAGTAAAAATGGCCTGCGAGCCCCACGATTGTGTGTGTGTCAGGACGGACGCGTACGCTCCTTGACCCATCCCTGCCGTTTTGTCTAATAAACAGCAGAGTCACCTTGCTCCTTGTGTGTGTCTCATACTCTATCTCATCTGGGATATACACGGGAGGAGTTGGGGCCTCCCTGCCTGGAGGTCTGCGGACGGCCCGGCCGACCCCGGCAGAATTTCCCCCCGACAGGTTCTTGCTTTTTCAGCGCAGTGTGGTTTTGTACCTGTAGATTTAGGTGTTAAATGAGGCTGTGGAAAGAGGCAAGCCTGGAGGATCACAACAGGGTAAGCAGCAGAACGCTGAAGTAAAGGTTGATGACACTCCCAAAATGAGGTTAAGAAAGAGGTAAACCCCTTCACAACTATGTCACAAATATCAGTTCCCATGAGGCAGCAGAGCAGGAGTGCATGGTCCTCATCTCAACCATACTTGGCAAGTCACGCAGCATAAGTGCAATGTCACCACATCCATCCATGGACTCGCTTAGATAATCATGTATGTACCACTCCAGTGTGGAAGCCCACTTGTTGCCAATCAGGGCAATAGTAATTATTAAGTAAAGTTAAAGAGTTGGTGGGTGATTTTTTTTCTCCAAACATTTAGGAAATGGAAGCAATGATGGTCAAACTTACAGTGGTGTCCAGTGTTGCTTTTTAAAAGACGTTTAACAACTGCCTTCTTAAAGTCTGCTGAAGAGTAACTCTCTAATAGTGGCCCCTTGCGTAGGTTGCACACATATTAGTATCTAGGGTATCAATCCAGAGTGAAACTGTCTTAGTTCCAAGAGCACGGTCGTGGATGTAATGTGTTTCCATGACGATGCACATATTCTTTTTTATGTGAGGTTTATGGATGGAATTATCCGAATGAAGCAAGGTGCTGAGGATGATGATGGTGATGGCTAAAGTACTGTTATTAAAATGATTAGTCTAGCCGTTGGTTGAGGCTGCATCACGTATCAAGGATACCTTGTCAGTGAAAACATTGAATAATTCCTAACAGTCAACAGAGGAAGGGATTTTCAGTTGATTGACAGAGGAAAATGTGAGTTGAATAACAATATGACACATCTCTTTATGAATTTTTGATGCTATCCATGTGTTCAGAATAGAATAGCTTCTTTCCAGCACTAATATAAGCTTTATATTTGCTGAAATTAATTAAATAGCTATTTTTGTCTTGAGAGGGATAGGTTTTTTCTATTTTTATTCTAGCATTTCCTCATAGTGCTTTTTATTTAGCAAAAAATGTAGATAACCAACACCCCTGACAATGCTTATGTTTAACAGAAATGGTTTTCAATGGACCCACTGGGTTTAAAACTGGACTCAACAAGAGTGGGAACTGGATTGTCTGGATACAGAAGCAATCGCATTTAATGTTTAGTTTAGCCATAAAAAAATACTGAAAAATATAAACTATTCATACATATATGCAAACATATTCTCCGGTCGAAAGATGGCCCTTCTTAAATAAAATGTGTCAATACTATGTACAAAACTATGATGAGATAAAAACAATAATGCTTAAAAACCTTTAGCCTTGCAGCTGTTTGATATTCGGGTAGGAACCTAATATCCCAATGGGCCACAAGGAAGCCCAAGGTCCAAGGGTTCGCCTCCCATCTTGGGATCAATTACGCGTTTGGCATAGATAACACCTGTTTTTTTCACACTAAGACCATGCTGTCAACATATATTAGTCACAAGCTACTTTTGGTTGACTTGTAGAAAACAAGAATAGGAGGTCAGGTTTCATTGTGTGCGCTTGTGAGGATATACGAATGAAATCTTAATCAAGTTCACCTGGGTCAAAGCCTCTAAGGGGTTCAATCATAGACAGCATCAATACTTGATTTTCTAGCCAATCTCAAAGTTACAGCGGATCCCCTATTTAAATTGCAAAACATGCTCACGGCCATAAAATGTACGCAACATTATACACTGGCTAGGTATTTACTTGCAGATAGTTGGATTCTTGAAATGATTTTGTCATCTTCTGGTCTGCCACATATTTCTGAAAGCAGTCCTTCATGTAGCCGAGTGAAGCTTTTGTCAGGCTCGCTAAGATTCACCTGACATCTGCACGCCCAGTTGTTTCTAAGATTCACAAAACATGGCAACACTGCCAAGAGCTGGATTAAGGGTATCCTTCAAATGTGTCCCAAAGCTTCTTGCCACCACAAACAGATTTATGGTGTATCTATGTAATTATACTATGTGGCACATTGACATCCATCCATAATTAAACAGTTCATAGGTTAGAGTGAATTACATTCCGGGTACCAGTGTCACAGATGAAAGACAACCATCCAGTTGCCCTATGCCTTTTCTAAATAAGTTGAAAAAGTCCTCAAGCAACATATGCTGCATTCGAAAGATGCAATCTTAATGATCTTTTTTGACATATGGGTGACATCTCAATCGATTTAACAATGAAAAGTGGATACAAGTAATACATGAAGCAGCCACTGGAGCATTTCATGCATTTCTTTACGGTTTTGCCAAGTTGTGGTTATTAACTTTTTATTTGTGTATAAAACAATCCCTGGTAGAGTGTCATGCAGCAATGCAATAGTTACACTGGCAGCAATCAGCTTGTTTAGGGCGTGACATGGTCCCAGGTTCCCATGTAGAAGACTCCACCAGACACGAGGTCAATACAGGCACACAGCAGATGGGTCAGAGAAGCCAGTATAACATCTAAGATGGTTAGAAGACTAATGTACGCCTAGGTGCACCCTGTGAGTCCAGATCATCCACAGGTGTGCCTCAAGAACACACCCTTCATTCAATTTCCCGGTGCAAACGCTCTGTGAAAAAATCATCAAGGGGGAGAAGGGGCTGCTCGTTAGTGAGTTACATGGGCCAGAGCTCATGTTTGGTTAAGGTTGGAGGATGGACGGTGGTTGGAAACCAGGAGGCTTCATGAGCAGAGGAAACTGGAGGTGTGATGGAAGGGGAGAGCTGGAGGAGTGCTAAGAGTGGATCTATGTGATCACTGCATGCCCTGAAATCTCGACGACAAAAATATTCGAAAATGGTGGCGCGCGGTGATCACATAGATCACACTTTCCCGCATTCCCCCTCCCCGCAAACCCTCAAACAATACTTACCTTTTCTCTGCTTACTTACCCTCTCTCTGGAGCCTCAACTTGCCTGTCTCCCTGTGACAGAAATGTCCTATCCCCTTCCATTGCAGGGTCCTTTTTATGTTTTTGTAACTTTCTTTTCTGCCGCATTCCTTTCAACGTAAGCCGGGCCAGCCCCGCACTCCCAAACCAATTGGACCGTACATGGTGAGTGGGGGACCCGCAACCTCCCGCTCCCCTTGGTCGATATAATGTGTTTGGGTATTTTTTGTTAGTGGCTAATACACAGCATGTGTGCATTCAGAAATGTTTTCTGTCATTTGTTTACGATGCCATGAGAGTTGAAGGAGTGGTGACTTAGAAAGTGACATCAGGAGAGGAGGAAGGTGGTGACATCAGGAGTGAAGAAGGAGCGTTTTGCTGTAGTCACCCACAGTGAGACAGGTATGCCCATATGTGGGTCCCATGCCTGCAGGGCCTAGAAACCCTAGCTACTACTCACTGTTGAGGCCCAACAAGGTGGATGTGGATGCTTGTGGCCTTGTGCAGAAGGGATGTGACCAAGCAGTTTGGTCTAGACTGACCTTTTTGGGGTGGGACCAAACCTGATTTGCATATGGTCTTTTCCCTTTTGTAATGGCTTGGCAGGTGTAGAAAGATGGTCTGGAGGGTTGCCCAGAGCGATGCCAAAGGTTAAGATTAAGGGGGTAATTCATAGAATTCAGCGCACAAGTGGCGCACGCGGCTGGCGCACAGTGTGCGCGTGCAAATCCCTGCGCCAGCCGCGTGCGCTAAAATCCATTTCCGCGCACAGCGTATTCATGGATTCCAGCCACCAAAACCAGCCGTGGCGCACAGTGGCGCAGCGACCCTGCAGCAGCGCCAGTTACGCCCCCAAGAACGCCTCTCACGCAGGGAAAAGCCATCAATATACCCAATCCAGCGCAAAGGGCTGCGCTAACCCTGTACCAGCACGGCAAGCGGGCTACGTGTATCACTGGGGTGTGCGGGAAGTACCTCACGCGATTGGCCCGTGCGAGCAGGGTACACGTATTTCAGGGGTGCGCGAGAAGTTCCACACGCGTTTCCATCAGTGTACGTGTATTTCAGGGTGCGGGGGAAGTTTCACACGCGAAATCAGCAGGGTACGTGTATTCCAGGGGTGCGCGGGAAGTTCCACACGCGATTCCATCAGGGTACTTGTATTTCAGGGTGCGGGGGAAGTTTCACACACGAAATCAGCAGAGTACGTGTATTCCAGGGGTGCGCGGGAAGTTCCACACGCGATTCCATCAGGGTACGTGTATTTCGGGGTGCGAGGGAAGTTTCACATGCGAAATCAGCAGGGTACGTGTATTCCAGGGGTAGCCGGGAAGTTCCACACGCGATTCCATCAGGGTACATGTATTTCAGGGTGCGGGGGAAGTTTCACACGTGAAATCAGCAGGGTACGTGTATTCCAGGGGTGCGCGGGAAGTTCCACACACGATTACATCAGGGTACGTGTATTTCAGGGGTGCGTGGGAAGTTCCACACGCGATTGGCCCCGTGCGAGCAGGGTACGCGTATTTCAGGGGTGCGCGGGAAGTTCCACACGCGATTCCATCAGGGTACGTGTATTTCAGGGTGCGGGGGGAGTTTCACACGCGAAATCAGCAGGGTACGTGTATTCCAGGGGTGCGCAGGAAGTTCCACACACGATTCCATCAGGGTACGTGTATTTCAGGGGTGCGCGGGAAGTTCCACACACGATTGGCCCCGTGCGAGCAGGGTACGTGTATTTCAGGGGTGCGCGGGAAGTTCCACACGCGATTCCATCAGGGTACGCGTATTTTTATAGGGTGCGGGGGAAGTTTCACACGCAAAATCAGCAGGGTACGTGTATTCCAGGGGTTCGCGGGAAGTTGCACACGCGATTCCATCAGGGTACGTGTATTTCAGGGGTGCGCGGGAAGTTCCACATGCGATTGGCCCCGTGCGAGCAGGGTACGAGTATTTAAGGGGTGCGTGGGAAGTTCCACACGCGATTCCATCAGGGTATGTGTATTTCGGGGTGTGGGGGAAGTTTCACATGCGAAATCAGCAGGGTACGTGTATTCCAGGGGTGCGCGGGAAGTTCCACACGCGATTCCATCAGGGTACGTGTATTTCAGGGGTGCGTGGGAAGTTCCACACGCGATTGGCCCCGTGCGAGCAGGGTACGCGTATTTCAGGGGTGCGTGGGAAGTTCCACACGCGATTCCATCAGGGTACGTGTATTTCAGGGTGCGGGGGAAGTTTCACACACGAAATCAGCAGGGTACGTGTATTCCAGGGGTGCGCGGGAAGTTCCACACGCAATTCCATCAGGGTACGTGTATTTCAGGGGTGCGCGTGAAGTTCCACACGCGATTGGCCCCGTGCGAGCAGGGTACACGTATTTCAGGGGTGCGCGGGAAGTTCCACACGCGATTCCATCAGGGTACGTGTATTTCGGGGTGCGGGGGAAGTTTCACACGCGAAATCAGCAGGGTACGTGTATTCCAGGGGTGCGCGGGAAGTTCCACATGCGATTCCATCAGGGTACGTGTATTTCAGGGGTGCGCGGGAAGTTCCACACGCGATTGGCCCCGTGCGAGCAGGGTACTCGTATTTCAGGGGTGCGCGGGAAGTTCCACACGCGATTCCATCAGGGTACGTGTATTTCGGGGTGCGGGGGAAGTTTCACACGCGAAATCAGCAGGGTACGTGTATTCCAGGGGTGTGCGGGAAGTTCCACACGTGATTCCATCAGGGTACGTGTATTTCAGGAGTGCCCGGGAAGTTCCACACGCGATTGGCCCCGTGCGAGCAGGGTACGCGTATTTCAGGGGTGCGCGGGAAGTTCCACACGCGATTCCATCAGGGTACGTGTATTACAGGGGTGCGCGGGGAGCACCACACGTGAATTGCACGTGTGGGTCCTCCCAGGTGTTCCCTCTACACCCTCCACGGCCCCTGCAGGTGGCTCACACCACAGGGGCCTACCCTGCACATGTCCTGCAGGCACCCCATCCACCATGTGTCATGATGCCTACCTCCAAGGAGCCAGGCCCAGCCCAGCAACCCCAGAGGCAGACATCATTTTCCCCAAGGACGTATCAGCAGGCCCAAGTTGGGGCCTTTTGGACGCAGTCCTGGCGCCTTTGGCGCCAGGCTCATTCTGGACCCCAGTCCTGGCGCCTTAGGCGCCAGGCTCATAAAGCAAGACATGTGTGTAAGTGTTTTAATGTGCACTTACCTGAAGCAGACCGTGCTGCTACATCCAGGCCCTCTTGAGGACTGAATGGGACTACTTTATCTTTTGGACTACTTTATCACTCGGGTGTGGTCTGAGGAAGAATACATATCTGAGTGGAAGGATACATACCTGGAACTACTTTACATGCTATTTAAACCACACCCGAAGAGCAGCACATGCTTCGCGTTGTTCTGCATCTAGCAGCTGGACGCTCACCGTGTTTGCTCCTGCATTCAGACTTCTGCCACGCCTGCCAGCATCCTGATCACCTACAAAGGAAGAGAAAGAGAGAATAGGAGAAGGAAAAGACTTTACCTGCAAGATCCGCATTCCGGAGTCAGCTCGCCGACGATCCTGCAAAGGAAGACACTTAATTTAAAAGCACATCGCATCGACCGCCGCAGCGCCGCATTCCACTCACCTTCACAGGGCGCCTCCATGTTCAGCAGCGATCACCCGGATTCGCAGCCACGCTTCCACGCCTAGGGAGAAAAAGACAAGAGCAAAGGTGAGAGAGAGAAGGGAATGAGGAAACCTAAACCTCCATGTTAAGACTTACCTGTTGGGTCATTCCCTTTTCATTTCGGGTCCGCGCCGCATCCAGGCGTTTCCGGACCCTGGCCCCTATGGGGAAAAAGACATTAGCGTCAATGAGCGAATGAAAAGACATTACCCAAAAACGCTCATCAAGACTTACCTGATTTCTACAGGGATTGCACCTCGCATCTCGGGTCGGTGCCTTTTCCCCGGCATTCCGTACCCCGGCCCCTATGGGGAAAATGACATTGACATTAGCATATTGATGCAAGGACAAAAGGGGAACCTTTCAAGGAACTTACCTGGAAGCCAAGAAAGTTTGGTTCTCATAAAACCAAGAATCCAGTAAAGTAACTGGATACCAACGCGCCCCTGCATCAGAAGCAGGAAGGAGAGCTCGCCCTTCAAGACCCTAAGGTGAGACGCCACGGGAAGCACAGAAGGGTTTCGAGGAGGGTGAGAGGGGAAAGGGGGAGGCTGGTAGCATTCCCCGCAGACAGTTAATCCCTTATTCTCGTCTACAGAAGGATACTTTTGCAAGCCGGACAAGCAGGAGTTGGGAGTCCGGTCCATTCCATCTTCTGAGCCCCGCGCAACACCTTAGAAGAGGTCACAGCAGCACGATCCTGGCCAGCGCCTCCGTGGGAGTCAGGTGAGCGTAACAGAACGCGAAGCCTACCCACAATTTCCCACCCGGGCGCTATGGAGACTTCTGAGACAGACCAGCTGGCCCAGCTGTTGGGGGAATTAATGGCAGAGGTACACTCAGCTCGCCAAGAGACTAATGCCCTCAAAAGAGAACTCATTCTCTCCAAGGAACAAACTGATGACCTGGCCAAACGATTGCTACAGAGTCAGGCTGGACAAATTCCTTTACCTAGTCCCGGGGGAATTTCCACTTCGTTGGGTTCGAGTAACCCTGTTCAGATCAATCTGCCGGGATCCATGCCTTTAGCACCGCCTGAACGTTTTGCGGGGGACCCAAAGAAATATGCCATTTTTATGAACCAATGTCGCTTACTTTTTATATGCAGACCAGGAGCCTTCCCTGATGATAGGACCAAAGTGGCCTTCGTGTTATCGTACCTAAGTGGCTGTGCTGCCGATTGGTCTGTTCCCTTGGTGAACCAGAACGATCCAATTCTCCAGGATTTTCAGGGCTTTCAGGCCAGCATGGAAAGGTTGTTCGCTCGACACTCGCAGGGACAGGCCCTTGACAACGAACTGCTATCTCTACGACAAGGTAGTCAAGATCTTTTGTCTTATATAGCCTCCTTTAACAGACTGGTGGTGGAAACCGGATGGCCTGAAAATAAAAGGATCACTTTATTTCACCGGGGTCTGCGCGGAGAGCTAAAAGACATTCTGGCCCAAGTAGTGAATCCACCCCAGGGCTGCGCAGAATATATTGACTTTGTGGTACAACTGGATCACAGACTTCAGAATAGGAAAGCAGATCGGTCCAAGTTTGAAACCCGAGTACCGATCAGAACCCTCGTAAACCCCAGGAATACCGAAGCTTCGGAACCTATGCAAATAGGGGGAGTTAAGGGGCTGTTAATTCAGAAGGAACGCGAGAGAAGGCGACAAAAGCAACTATGCCTCTATTGCGGGGCTTCCGGTCACTTTCTTCGTGATTGTCCGGTAAAACCACCTAGGAAGGTGGTTGGTGCCTCTGACAACAACTTAATGGAACCTGTTTCGGGAAACGACCTGGCTCGACAAGCGTAGAGGTCCGCTTGCCGAGCTTGAAAACGAACTCTCTGACCTCGCATTTTGTCTTGCCAATGGTGCTCGTGGATCCAAAAAAGCCCCAACGGTTGCATGCCATCAAAGCATACGTCGACAGCGGAGCTATCGGAAACTACGTGGACCGCGAATTGGCCTCCAGGATGAACCTATCTCTGCATCCAAAAATAAACCAGGATGTCATTACTACGGTTGATGGTACCGAAATAGCCTCTGGGCCGGTAACGCATTCCACCACAGAAGTGACACTTGTGAGTCAGGATGGACATCGGGAAGCAATAGTATTTGATATAATCAAGGCTCCACAGTTTCAAGTAATCCTCGGAATTCCTTGGTTAGAAACACACAATCCTCGAATAGACTGGCGAGCAAAGAGAATAACTTTTCCAGATTGTGGTCCCACTTGTTATCCTAGAAATCCAGCTATTGGTTTAGCCACAGTAACCCCCGCCACTGTTCAACTACCGGCAGAATACCTTGAATACCAGGACATTTTTCAGAAAGAACAGGCTAACACGCTACCCCCTCATCGTTCTTACGATTGCCAGATCAATCTAGTTCCCAATGCTCAACCGCCGTGTAGTAGGATTTATGCTCTCACTGAACCTGAAAACCAGCATTTGCGTCAGTATTTGGATCAGTACCTTGCCAATGGCTTTATTCGCCCATCAAAGTCCCCGGTCTCTTCCGCTTTGTTCTTCGTGCTGAAAAAAGAAGGAGACCTTAGAACTTGTATTGACTACCGCGCTTTAAATCAGATAACGATAAAGAATCGTTATCCCCTGCCTCTGATCCCTGAACTTCTTGATCAAGTAAAAGATGCTTGTATATACACCAAGTTAGATCTCCGGGGAGCTTATCACCTAGTGCGAATAAAAGAAGGTGACGAGTGGAAGACAGCTTTCCGCACCAAATACGGGCTCTTCGAATATCAGGTTATGCCCTTCGGTTTGTGCAACGCGCCTGCAGCTTTTCAATTCTTCATGAACGATGTTCTGCTAGAACTTATCGATGTTTGTGTCATCGTATACATCGACGACATCCTGGTTTACTCATCTTCTGAGTCAGATCATCGAAAACATGTTCGAGCAGTTCTAGAGAAATTGCTCCAGCACAAACTATTTGCCAAGCTGGAAAAGTGTGTCTTTGATACCACTGAGGTTGAATTCCTCAGATTTGTTCTGACTCCTAAAGGAATTCGAATGGATTCACGAAAGGTGGACGCCATCCTCAAATGGCCATCTCCCGGTTCAGTGAAAGGGGTTCAGAGTATGCTTGGCTTTGCCAACTTCTATCGAAGATTCATCCCGGAGTTTTCACGAATAGTCCAACCCATTACTGCTCTTTTACGCAAGAATAAACATTTTGAATGGACTCCAGAGGCCGAACAAGCCTTTCAAGACCTAAAGATCAAATTCACTTCCGCACCTGTGTTGAAGCACCCGCGTCCTGATCTCCCGTATATTGTTGAAACTGACGCATCCAGTTTAGCCATGGTAGCTGTCCTGTCGCAAAGGGATCCGAAAACTAACCAGCTACACCCTGTAGCCTTTTGGTCCAGGAAATTCTCAGCTCCTGAAATTAATTACGCAATTACCGACAAAGAGTTACTGGCCATTAAATCTGCTTTTAAGGCTTGGCGTCATTACCTCCTCGGTGCAAGACACACCATCACTGTAATTACGGATCACACAAATTTGCAGTATTTAAAGACGGCCAAAGCCCAATCTTCACGACAACTCCGATGGGCTTTATTCTTTGCAGAATTTGATTTTATAATTACCTATCGCCCTGGCTGCAAGAATGGCAAAGCGGACGCCTTATCCCGGATTGGCATGGAAGAACCCACTTCGTGTTTAGAACCTGTGCCGATAATACCTGAACAAAGAATCTTAGGTTTGACTTCATTGCAAACCATCGAGGACGTTGAAACTCGAGTCAAACTACTTTTTGACCCTTCAGCCTTACTGGAATGGACTCAAAAGGGTCCCCACTTCACCGTTAAGGATAACTTATCGTATTTCCAAGAGGGGTTATTTCTGCCAAGTAAGGAATTGAAAGAACTAGTTATTGCTCATTATCATGAATCGTTAATGGAAGGACACCCTGGTATCGCTAAAACGGAAGAAAAGATCAAACGCCAATTCTGGTGGCCTTCTTGGAGAAAAGACATTAAGTCTTTTGTGATGTCTTGCAGAGTTTGCGCCCAAAATAAAGGTCAAAGGAACAGGCCAGCCGGCCTACTTCAACCCTTGGAGATTCCACCGGCACCTTGGCACACCTTGTCTATGGACTTCATTACGGACCTGCCTCCGTGTGGTGGTTACAACACTATCCTAGTAATCGTGGATCTGTTCTCCAAAATGGCCCACTTTATCCCTCTAAAAGGATTGCCTTCAGCTTCCATCCTGGCCAAGGAATTCCTGGAGAATATAGTTCGAATACATGGTTTCCCTTCCGTACTAGTCTCAGATCGTGGAAGTCAATTCATTTCCCATTTTTGGAGGAAGTGTTGCCAACTAGCACAAATAGATGTGCGATTATCCACCAGCCACCACCCCCAGACCGACGGACAAACCAAGAGGACAAATCAGACTCTCGAGCAATATCTTCGGTGCATGTTGCACCAATCCGAGTACAATTGGAAAGACATTCTTTGGATCGCAGAATATGCATACAACAATTCTATGCATTCCGGAACCGGTCAAACTCCTTTTTATACTTTGTATGGTCACCATCCTCGAACCTCTGACCTAGATCCACCTCTGACCCTGGAAATGCCCGCAGTAAATCATCTGCATTCCACAATAACCCGAGCCTTCAAAGAAGCTACAACTCATTTACAGCAAGCCAAGAAAAAGTACAAAGAAAACGCTGATTTGCACCGAAGTAAAACACCTCCTTACCAAGTAGGAGACCAGGTTTGGCTAGCAACTAGACATTTATCTCTCAAGTGCCCACAGACTTTCAATCCCAGATTCATTGGGCCTTACCCCATCAAAGCCATAAACAACCCAGTGGCCTTTAAACTGGATTTGCCTTCCAACATGCGTATTCATCCCGTTTTTCACGCATCACTTTTGAAACCGGTACAACCAGGAACCCGACTGTCCAAGCCTCCAGATCCTATTCAAATTGATGGGGAATTAGAATTCGAAGTGAAAGACATTTTAGACTCCAAAATGTTAAAGTGAAAACTCTTCTATCTTGTTGACTGGAAGGGTTATGGACCTCAAGAGAGATCGTGGGAGCCTAGTAACCATATTCACGCACCTCGATTAATACGAAGGTTCCACCGTAGATTCCCGAACAAGCCAAAACCCTCGGAGGAAACAACCTTGGGAGGGGCCTTGTGGGGGGGTACTGTCATGATGCCTACCTCCAAGGAGCCAGGCCCAGCCCAGCAACCCCAGAGGCAGACATAATTTTCCCCAAGGACGTCTCAGCAGGCCCAAGTTGGGGCCTTTTGGACGCAGTCCTGGCGCTTTTGGCGCCAGGCTCATTCTGGACCCCAGTCCTGGCGCCTTAGGCGCCAGGCTCATAAAGCAAGACATGTGTATAAGTGTTTTAATATGCACTTACCTGAAGCAGACCGTGCTGCTACATCCAGGCCCTCTTGAGGACTGAATGGGACTACTTTATCTTTTGGACTACTTTATCACTCGGGTGTGGTCTGAGGAAGAATACATATCTGAGTGGAAGGATACATACCTGGAACTACTTTACATGCTATTTAAACCACACCCGAAGAGCAGCACATGCTTCGCGTTGTTCTGCATCTAGCAGCTGGACGCTCACCGTGTTTGCTCCTGCATTCGGACTTCTGCCACGCCTGCCAGCATCCTGATCACCTACAAAGGAAGAGAAAGAGAGAATAGGAGAAGGAAAAGACTTTACCTGCAAGATCCGCATTCCGGAGTCAGCTCGCCGACGATCCTGCAAAGGAAGACACTTAATTTAAAAGCACATCGCATCGACCGCCGCAGCGCCGCATTCCACTCACCTTCACAGGGCGCCTCCATGTTCAGCAGCGATCACCCGGATTCGCAGCCACGCTTCCACGCCTAGGGAGAAAAAGACAAGAGCAAAGGTGAGAGAGAGAAGGGAATGAGGAAACCTAAACCTCCATGTTAAGACTTACCTGTTGGGTCATTACCTTTTCATTTCGGGTCCGCGCCGCATCCAGGCGTTTCCAGACCCCGGCCCCTATGGGGAAAAAGACATTAGCGTCAATGAGCGAATGAAAAGACATTACCCAAAAACGCTCATCAAGACTTACCTGATTTCTACAGGGATTGCACCTCGCATCTCGGGTCGGTGCCTTTTCCCCGGCATTCCGTACCCCGGCCCCTATGGGGAAAATGACATTGACATTAGCATATTGATGCAAGGACAAAAGGGGAACCTTTCAAGGAACTTACCTGGAAGCCAAGCAAGTTTGGTTCTCATAAAACCAAGAATCCAGTGAAGTAACTGGATACCAACGCGCCCCTGCATCAGAAGCAGGAAGGAGAGCTCGCCCTTCAAGACCCTAAGGTGAGACGCCACGGGAAGCACAGAAGGGTTTCGAGGAGGGTGAGAGGGGAAAGGGGGAGGCTGGTAGCATTCCCCGCAGACAGTTAATCCCTTAGTCTCGCCTACAGAAGGATACCTTTGCAAGCCGGACAAGCAGGAGTTGGGAGTCCGGTCCAGTCCATCTTCTGAGCCCCGCGCAACCCTTAGAAGAGGTCACAGCAGCACGATCCTGGCCAGCGCCTCCGTGGGAGTCAGGTGAGCGTAACACCATGGCCATGCCCCCCAGCCAACCCACATGTCAACTTGCACTACTGCCCACGAACGCATGTCCCCCTGCACCCCCAGCCACCAGGGGCACCCTCCACAGGCCCCCACCCATGTCTCCCACCACCCCCCAGCAGTGCAGGGGCACCCTCCACCAGGCCCCCACCCATGTCTCCCACCACCCCCACCCCCCAGCCACCAGGGGCAGCCTCCACCAGGCCCCCACCCATGTCCAACTCATGTTCCCCAGCCCCCCACCCCCCAGTACTGTGGGGCACCTGCCAGCAGGCCCCCACCCATGTCCAACTCATGTTCCCCACCACCCCACCCCCCAGCACTGTGGGGCACCTGCCAGCAGGCCCCCACTCATGTCCAACTCACGTACCCCTGCACCCCCACCCCCCAGCACTGTGGGGCACCTGCCAGCAGGCCCCCACCCATGTCCAACTCATGTTCCCCACCCCCCCACCCCCCAGCACTGTGGGGCACTTGCCAGCAGGCCCCCACCCATGTGCAACTCATGTTCCCCACCCCCCCACCCCCCAGCACTGTGGGGCACCTGCCAGCAGGCCCCCACCAATGTCTAACTCATGTTCCCCACCCCCCACCCCCCAGCACTGTGCGGCACCTGCCAGCAGGCCCCCACCCATGTCCAACTCATGTTCCCCACCCCCTACCCCCCAGCACTGTGGGGCACCTGCCAGCAGGTCCCCACCCATGTCCAACTCATGTCTCCCACCACCCCCACCCCCCAGCAGTGCAGGGGCACCCACCACCAGGCCCCCACCCATGTCTCCCAGCACCCCCACCCCCAGCAGTGAAGGGGCACCCACCACCAGGCCCCCAACCATGTCTCCCACCACTCCCACCCCCCAGCAGTCATGGGGCACCCTCCACCAGGCCCTCGCCCATGTCCCATCCATGCCCCCCTGCACCTGGTTCCCACCAATCCCCAATCATGTCCGTAATGGCCATCCTCCCCTGCCAAAAGGCCCAACCAACTATCACATCCACCCACATATCAAAGGCAATTACATGTTACACACCCAATGTAAATAATGCAAATGAACACATGTCTGTCACACACAATGGCTGCAAGTGAATGTTAAAACACCCAACATGACATGCATGAAAGCAATGAGATGATACGACACATTGAAGGATGAAAATAAAAATGTATTTAAAATCAACTTGAATGGAAATGAAATGAGAAAAACCACAAAGCAAAACAACCAAAAGAAGATGAATGTCCATGAAAAAAATCAAAAACACACAGCACAATCAAAATAAATGGTGTCCAAAGTCACAGTCAGAAAAGTAATCCAAGTGTAAATGATAAACAAAAACCATTGCTCGATGGCGATGGAAAAAATCCAGAAAATATAAAAATCCATTGAAGAACTATTTACAAGATAATCCCGGGTCCATGAGCCCAACCAAATGAAACCTAACTATGACAACTAACTAAAAACTGAACTACATACAAAAATGTGGCGCATTGTCCAATCGCAACCAAATAAAAAAAAAATAAAGGAAACCTAACACTAACTATATAACTATATACAAAGGCGGCGGGCAAGTCCAGCGGCTCACTCCGTGGTGTTCCGGGCCAGGGCATCTGTCACGCTCACCTGATTCCCACGGGGGCGCTGGCCTGGTTTCGAGTGCTGATGCCTCTTCAATGGTGAAGCACAGGGCTCTGAAGATGGATATGACGGGCCCCTCTACTCTGGCTAATCTGGCTCGCAGGAATATCCTCCTGTACGTGAAAAGGTAGTATTACAATCTGGCGGAATAATGCTCGAGCCTCCCACTTCCTTCCAACCCTCCTCGATACCCTTCCACGATCCCCCGTGAAGTCTCACTTTAGGGTCTGACAGGACGAGCTCTCCATCCTGCTTCTGACGCAGGGGCGCGTTGAACCCAGTTACTTCACTGGATTGAGGTTGGATGGGAGTTCAGGTAAGCTTGATTATACTGGTAAGGCGCTGTAAAAGTTCTGTTGCAAGTTCAAAAGTTCAAGCTTTAAATAATAATGTTCATTGTCTTTTACAGGTGATGAAAGAAGATTCCTTTGGAGACTTCTTGCAACAAAGCGCTAATGTTGATGTCTTTTCCCCATAGGGGCCGGGGTTCGGAATGCCGGAGATATGGCGCCGACCCGAAGTGAAAAGTGCAGTTCCAGTAATGATCTGGTAAGTCCTAGATGAGCGCTCAGGTAATGTTTTTTTGCATTCGCTCATCTAATGTCTTTGTCTTTTTTCCCCATAGGGGCCGGGGTCTGGAAAATGCCTGGAAGCAGCAAGACCCGAAATGAAATGGGAATGACCCAACAGGCAAGTCTTAGAAGGAAACTGAGCTTTTCCTATTCCCTTCCTTCTCTCACCTTGTGTTCTTGTCTTTTTCTCTCTAGGCTCTGGGAAGTGGCAGCGGATCCGGATGATCGCTGCTGAAGATGGAGGCGCCCAAGAAAGGTGAGTGAAATGCAGCGCTGCAGCGATCGGAGCAAAATGCTTTTAAAAATGATGTCTTCCTTTTCAGGATCGTCGGTGAGATGTCTCCGTGGTGCAGGTTTAGCCGGTAAGGCCTTCTTCCTCACCAATTCTCTTCTTATCCCCCTTTGCAGGTGTCCCAGGATGCTGACGGGCGTGGCTGAAGTCCAAAAGCAGGAGCAGACACGGTGAGCGTCCAGCTGCTAGGTGCAGAACAACGCAAAGCATGTGTGGCTGTTCGGGTGGGGTTTAAATAGCTTTGGAAGAAGTTCCAGGTATGTATCCTTCCACCGATCAGATATGTATCCTTCCCCGACCACACCCGGGTGGAAAGTAGTCCCACAGGTAAAGTAGTCCCATTCAGGCCTCAAGAGGGCCTGGATGTAGCAGCATGGTCTGCATCAGGTAAGTGCACATAAAAACACTTGAACACATGTCCAGCTTTATGAGCCTGGCACCTAAGGCACCAGGACTGGGGTCCAACATGAGCCTGGCGCCTAAGGCGCCAGGACTGCGTCCAAAGGGCCCCAGCTTGGGCCCGCTGGAACTTCCCTGGGGGGAATGATGCCTGCCTCTGGGGTTGTTGGGTCGGACCTGCACTCAGCCCGCCAGGAGACTAACGCTCTCAAAAGAGAACTGATCCTATCCAAGGAAAGAACAGATGACCTGGCCAAAAGGTTATTGCAGGCCCAGGCAGGGCACATTCTTTTACCAAATTCCGGTGGTACTTCCACATCAATGGGTTTGAATAACCCGGTACAAATCAATCTACCTGGACACATGCCTTTGGCCCCGCCTGAACGTTTTGCGGGGGATCCCAAGAAATATGCCGTCTTTATGAACCAATGTCGTTTACACTTTCTATGCAGACCCGGGGCCTTCCCTAACGACCAGACCAAGGTAGCCTTTATACTATCTTACCTCAGTGGCAGTGCTGCCGATTGGTCTATTCCATTGGTAAATCAGGATGATCCCATTCTCCAGGATTTTCAGAGCTTCCTGGCCAGCATGGAAAGATTGTTTGCTCGACACTCTCAAGGACAGGCCTTTGATAACGAACTGCTATCCTTACGACAAGGTAATCAGGATCTCCTGTCCTACATTGCCACCTTTAATAGACTGCTTGTGGAAACTCGATGGCCAGAAAATAAAAGGATCACATTGTTTCATCGAGGCCTGCGCGGAGAGCTTAAAGATGTTCTAGCTCAGATAGTAAATCCACCCCAGGTCTGCACAGACTAAATAGACTTTGTGGTTCAACTTGATCACAGACTTCAAAATAGAAAAGCAGATCGGTTCAAGTACGAAACTCGAGTACCGATCAAAACCCACGCTAACTCCAAGAGCGCCGATGTATCCGAACCTATGCAAATCGGCGGTGTTAAAGGACCATTAACGCAGAAGGAACGAGAGAGAAGGCGGCAAATGCAACTTTGTCTGTATTGCGGGGCTTCCAGTCACTTTCTTCAAAATTGTCCGGTTAAACCACCTAAGAAGGTGGTTGGAGCCACTGATAACAATTTATTGACACCTGATTCGGGAAACGACCTAGCCCGACAAGCGTAGGGGTCCACTTGCCGAGCTTGAAAACAAACTCTTTGACATCGCATTTTGTCATGCCAATGGTGCTCGTGGACCCAAAACATCCTCAGCAGTTGCATGCTATAAAAGCATACATCGACAGTGGAGCTATTGGAAATTACGTAGACCATGAATTGGCTTCCAGAATTAAGCTCCCTCTCCGCCCGAAAGTAACCCAAGATGTCATTACTACAGTAGATGGAACCGAAATATCCTCAGGGCCTGTAACGCATTCCACTGTTGAATTGACACTGGTGGGTCAGGATGGACATCGGGAAGCAATCGTGTTTGATGTGATCAAGGCCCCACAATTTCAAGTAATTCTTGGAATTCCTTGGTTAGAAACACATAATCCAAGAATAGACTGGCGAGCAAAGAAGATAAGTTTTCCTGATTGTGAACCGATTTATTATCCAAGAAATCCAGCTATGGGTTTAGCCTCAGCGACTTCCACCTCTGTACAGCTACCGTCAGAATACCAAGAATTCCAAGACGTTTTTCAGAAAGAACAGGCTAACACGTTACCTCCCCATCGATCTTATGATTGCCAAATCGATCTGGTACCCAATGCTCAACTACCTTGTAGTAGGATTTATGCTCTTACGGAACCTGAGAACCTGCATTTGCGTCAGTATTTAGATCAGTACCTAGCCAATGGTTTTACTCGCCCGTACAAGTCTCCTGTCTCTTCAGCTTTGTTTTTCGTGCCGAAAAAAGAGGGCGACCTTAGAACATGTATAGACTATCGCGCCCTAAACCAAATAACGACTAAGAATCGTTATCCTCTGCCCCTGATCCTTGAGCTTATCGACCAGGTGAAAGACTCTAGTGTGTACACCAAGTTAGATCTCCGAGGAGCTTATCACCTGGTGCGTATAAAAGAAGGCGGCGAATGGAAGACTGCATTCCGCACCAAATTTGGGCTCTTCGAATATCAGGTGATGCCCTTCGGTTTGTGCAATGCACCTGCCGCCTTTCAGTACTTTATGAATGATGTTTTTCGGGAACTTATTGATGTCTGTGTCATTGTTTATATTGACGACATCCTAGTGTACTCTTCTTCAGAAGCCGATCACAGAAAACATGTTAGGGCAGTTCTTGTGCGCCAGCACAAACTATTTGCCAAGCTCGAAAAATGCGTTTTTCATACCACAGAAGTTGAGTTTCTCGGATTCATCCTGACACCTCAAGGAGTCCGAATGGACTCGCGAAAGGTGGACGCCATCCTCAAATGGCCATCTCCTAGCTCAGTGAATGAAGTTCAGAGCATGCTTGGCTTTGCCAATTTCTATCGAAGATTCATCCCGGAATTTTCCCGAACAGTCCAACCCATCACAGCTCTCCTAAAGAAAAATAAACGCTTCGAATGGACTCTTGAGGCCGAACAAGCCTTTCAGGACCTGAAAACCAAATTCACCTCTGCACCTGTATTGAGGCACCCACACCCAGATCTCCCTTACATTGTGGAAACCGACGCATCCAGTTCGGCCATGGGAGCTGTCCTGTCGCAAAGAGACCCAGAAACTAACCAACTACACCCTGTGGCCTTTTGGTCCAGAAAATTCTCTCCTCCTGAAATCAACTACGCAATTACCGACAAAGAGTTACTGGCTATTAAATCTGCTTTCAAGGCTTGGCGTCACTACCTTCTCGGGGCAAGACACACCATCACCGTAATTACGGACCACAGAAATTTGCAGTATTTAAAGACGGCCAGAGCTCAATCTTCACGACAACTCCGATGGGCTCTATTCTTTGCGGAATTTGATTTTGTAATTACCTATCGCCCTGGCTGCAAGAATGGTAATGCAGACGCCTTATCCCGGATTGGCATGGAAGAACCCAATTCGAGTTTAGAACCTATGTCAATCATACCTGAACAAAAAATCTTAGGCTTAACTTCATTGCAAGCTATTGAGGATATCCAAACGCAAGTAAAACGACTTCTAGACTCTTCAGCCTTACTGGAATGGAGTCAAAAGGGTCCTCATTACACCGTTAAGGATGATTTACCCTACTTCCAGGAGCGGTTGTTTCTGCCAAGTAAAGAATTGCAGGAACTTGTTATTGCCCATCATCATGAATCATTAATGGAAGGACACCCTGGTATCGCTAAAACGGAGGAAAAAATCAAACGCCACTTCTGGTGGCCTTCTTGGAGAAAAGACATAAAGTCTTTTGTGTTGTCTTGCGGAATTTGCGCCCAAAACAAGGGTCAAAAGAAAAGGCCAGCCGGCCTACTTCAACCCTTGGATATTCCACCGGCACCATGGCACACCTTGTCAATGGACTTTATAACTGACCTGCCTCCTTGTGGTGGTTACAACACTATCCTTGTAATTGTGGATCTATTCTCCAAAATGGCCCACTTTATCCCTTTAAAAGGGTTGCCTTCAGCTTCCACCTTGGCCAAGGAATTTCTGGAGAATATAGTTCGCATACATGGTTTCCCTTCCATATTAGTCTCGGATCGTGGAAGTCAATTTATCTCCCATTTTTGGAAGAAGTGTTGTCAACTAGCACAAATAGATGTGCGGTTATCCACCAGCCACCACCCCCAGACCGACGGACAAACCGAGAGAACCAATCAGTCTCTCGAGCAATATCTTGCAATATCTGTTCGATGTCCCGGAGGCGCTCCTGTTCCATGGCATCGAGGGTCCGCAGGGACGACGCCATCTCCTCCTCCAACCCCCTGCGGATTGCCTCGAGGCACTCGGCCCGCCTCAGGGCCCTCCGCATGGAGTTTTCCGCCCTGACCATTGTGAGCCGCGCCTCTTCTGCCCGCCGCCGCTCCGCACCTATCTGCTGGCCCAACCGCTGCCACACGGAAGACACTTCCCATCCTGGGTCCTCCTGCCCTCCGGCCGATGCCTGCCCCTCTGATGTTGATGGCCCCGAGCCATGATGCCTCCCACGTTGACTCTGCTGCTGCCTCCGACGCCACTGCCTCTTCCAGCACGACGGCACCCAGGCTGATGGAATCCACCGACGCCGTCGTGCACGTGCCCTGCCTGATGATGCCGGCACATCCTCCATCTGCTGGGGTACAGTTGCTGTGGTGTCCACCCCTGCTGGACCTCTGACTCCCGACTGTGGCAGGGATGGGATCCCCACCGAGCTGGCTGCATTGGTCAGGGCAGGTCCACAGGGGGCCCTGGTGGCATCTGGGCAGGAAGACGGCAAGGAGAACGACTGGCGTAGAGTCTCCACAGAGGAGGAGAGGGCCGCCAGATTGGCCGACACATGCAGGAAACCCCCGAACATGGACGATCCCTATTGGGCCACGTCGGCACGGTGCTCTTCGTGATGACGTGCGTGCTCCTCCTGGGAAGCACGCACGGCATCACGAATCACAGCTGTGCGCATCTCGACCCCAATCAGGACCTTCTCCATTCGGCCAGGGGTCCCCTCGTCCGCAGGTGGAGGGGAGTCAGATGACATGGACATCCCCTCTACCTGCGGACGGGCCTGGGACGGGGCATCCCTGCTGGTGCATGGTGGTGCACCCACAGGGTCAGGGACAGCGACATGCACAGGCCCCTCCACGGTGACCTGTGCTGCCTCCTGCCCCTGGACTGCACCACTTGCACCAGCAGGGATGCCCCCACCAGGCCCCATGTGCGCCTCAGTGGCGGCCTCCTCCTCCTTTGTGGAAACCACCAACCTGGATGGCTCCTCACCGTCTTCCGCCGTAGCAGGCCCCTGTGGGGGCTCACCCACCCCTTCCGCTGCAGCCGTGGGGGCATCCCCGCCGCCTTGCTCCACAGCGCCGTCTCCACCCTCTTCTTCACTAGCCGCTGCGTAGAGGGAGACATAGAACACACGCATCAGGGTACTGTACAATGGTCCCCTAGACAGGAAGCAATAGCAGATGAGTGCCACTGTCAAAGTACACTTTCATCATCTCCCTCCACAACACATGTCTCAGTCCAGGCAAAACACACACAGTGACAGTCATGGTGCATGCCATGGACATTTCCATACATGTCCAATGGACTCTCAAAACATACAATGTAATGGAACTCACATGCATCATGGGTCATGCCTATCACATGCACACACTTCACCTCAGTCACATCCATCTGGCCCGTACACCCCAATCACAGTGGATACAAGGATGACTAGGCTGCATCAGTGAATCTGTACATTGTCACAGACATGTGTCATGCATCCATGGCATTCACAAGTCACAGACACGCAGGTCAGGCACACAGACATGGATACCATATATGTACCTGGCATCAGCACCCATCCCTCACCCCCACCCATGTCCAGGAACAGAGACTGCCATGCTCTCATGTGTACAATCTGCATAGGGCTCACCATGTCGCATTTAAACACATGCAACAACCGTGCGGTTCACACATTACTGGTCGCACATGCAATACCATGATGTCCCTGCACACATACATGCGTACATGGCCTATGTCACACATACAGGCAAGTATCAGACAATCAGCACACTGCAACATGCCCTGTCTCACACAGCAATGCTTGGCCACTTACCGCTCAACTCCAGACGGGTCTCCCTCTCAAGGACCTGGGCGTGGAGCGCTGGGTATACGCGTTTCAGGACCCTCATCTGGATGGAACTCATGCGGCCCCGGCCCCCCTCCATGAGGCGCCGGGCCTTTATGAGGGCCCTGGACCTCAAGTCCTCCCAGCGCTTCTTGACCTTCTCGATGGTGCGGGTTGCCACCCCCTCCGCGTTGATGGCAACCACACAGTCGGCCCAGATCCTTTCCCGTCCTTCCTTGTTGGCGCGGGACGATCCGAAGAGGGCATCATACTGCCCCAGGACTTGCTCCACCAGGACACCAACTTCGGTGGCAGTGAAGCTGTTGCCCCTCTGCCCCTCTGGCCGGGGGTTGCCACTGGTGCCAGATGTTGATGTGCCCGACATGGCAACCCCAGGGGCAGGAGTGGGTGGGCAACTGGGTCCTGGGGCTGGGCTGTGGAGCGATGTTATCCGAGTCGGGAGTCTTCTGTTCCAGCAGGGGTGGACACAGCAACTGGACCCCTGCAGATGGCTGATGTGCAGGCACCAAATGGCAGGGCACGGTGGCAGCAGGCAGGCAGGCAGCAGCAGATGGCACGTGGGAAGCTGCTCGGGGCACTGGGGGGCAGTAATTCGGCCTTCTAGGCAGGAGCGTGGTCTTCTGTGTGTTTTCGCGTGGCCAGCTTCATACGGAGTAATTTGGCACGTGAAAATCCTGCACGTCGGGGTGAAAATCGAGGAAAGGCCCTTAGCGCGTAAGCGCGTCAGCACGCGTACGTGATTTCATTGGACCAAAGGCCCTTACAGCATAAGCGCGTCTGTGACGTTTTGCGCACGGGCGTTGCCCTGGCAGGGCTTGGAGACCCCGCGTGCCTTTACACTGCTCTGTACGTGCTTTTCGTGCGGTGCGTGTGTTTTCCATCCGTTGGGGTTCACACGCTATTACTTCACAGCGGGTGTTGGCTACGCGTTCTTCTACACGCAAGGCAGACGGTGAGTGGTACCCCGCTCCCCCAGGGCCGATCGTGTGAAAAAGTTCATGCAAACCCCTGAAATACACATAGCCTGCTCCCCCAGGGCCGATCGCATGAAAATGTTCACGCGAACCCCTGCAATACACGTAGCCCGCTCCCCCAGGGCCCATCGCGTGAAAAAGTTCACACGAACCCCCTGCAATACACATAGCCCGCTCCCCCAGGGCCGATCGCAGCCCGCTCCCCCAGGCCAGATCGCGTGTGTGACTTCCCGCGCACCCCCGGAATACACGTACCCCGCTCAATCGCGTGTGTAACTTCCCACGCAACCCAGAAATACACGTGCCCTGCTCGCACAGGCACAATTGCTGTATGTTGCCACTTTTGTAATGCGCAGGGACGCTACCGCCTGCCTTCGTGTGGAGGACGTGTTTCGGCTCGTGTGTGTCTTTGGCTGTGTGAGGCTTTTCCCTATTCGATTCCATGAATACGTGTGGTTCAGGTGCGTGTTGTTCCCCATTCCGCGCGTTACGCCCCGTGTTCCGCCCACTTTCTAGTGTATGCGCTGAGGTTGTGCGCTTTCACTGTGCGAGTCGCGCACGTCTTTCGGGATGTTGCAGTGACGTGTGCGCCACGGGTTTGGCGCACATCCCGAGGAAAACACGCGCAGGGACTTCCATGAATCGCACGCGTGCGCGTGCGCCTGTTTTTTTGCATTTGCGCCTGCTTGCGCAAAGATTTTCGGCGCACGTTTGTTCCATGAATCGGCCCCTAATTGTAAACCCTCCAGCCATCACCTCTTTTGTTTTGCTGTAGTCACCCTGAGTGGTACGGGTATGCCCAGAGATGGCTCCCATGCAATCAGGCCTAGACACCCAAGCTTTTCCTCAATCATGAGGCCGAATCAGGCTGAAAGGTGTTTGGGTATGCTTGTGGTTTTATGCAGAAGGGATGTTATCTAGCAGTTCAGGCTGCACTGCCCATTTGGGGCTGGGACAATGCTTTTGTAATGGCTTGGCGGGTGAAGAACGATGGTCTGGAGGGTTACCCAGAGCAATAGCAGAGGTTAAGATTAATTCTAAACCTTTCAGCATCACCTCTTTTGTTTTGCTGACAGAAGGGCCATACAAAGGGTTCACATGTCAAAGTACAAGTACCAGCACTATTAACCATTTTATAATCTATAACTAACAAGAGACAACCAAACAATTCCTTCCACAAAGGGTAGGCTATTTATGCCCCGGAATGCATGGACAAAGGCATTACTGAGTTCATTAAATTTATTTTGTTATTTTTATAATCTTAATCAACATCACATAAAACAATGTGTACAAATATGACAATTATTAGTTGAACAATTGTTAAAAACTAAATTCTCAAGTAAACACCACACCAACTGATGACCTTATATCTCAACATTTATCACATAATCTTTCATTCCCATTCAACCCAAAATCATTCATACATGTGCAAATCAATGCAATCTCTATTGTGTGTTCCAAAAGCAGAACAACCCGTCTATACCAATAAACCTTAAGACTCTAAACCGTATTTGTCGTTTTATGAAGTGCATAAATGTGTTTTATAAAGATGGTATATATTAACAAATGTCTTTCAATATATACATGTACTGTAAGACTTCTATGTAACCCAAGTAGAGTTCAGCTCCTGGATTGAATGGAACCTCTTGTCTTGTCGGGCAATTAGTCGGTAGACCTATTTCCAACTAATGCACCAATGGTTGGCTGACAGAAGGGGTCACACAAGGAGTGAAATGAAAGTGATTCCATCTGGAGTGGAGAGGTATGAGATGTTGAAATCAGGAGGGGGTGAGGTGGTAAAATCAGGAGTGGAAAAGACAGTGGTGAATATAAAAGCGTGTAAAAAGAAGTAGGTTTAAACTGTGTCCAATTGCGCTGGGACGTATCTTCCAATATGTACCGGTAAGCAGCGTGGCTAACAGTCTGTGGTAAAGCTAAACCATAGCGTGAGTAAAGTGCACGTATACTATCAGCTCAACGCTCGTTTGCCCTCAATTTTTCTACAATTTTTCAACACTTGATTTAGTGCCCAATGTATTCTTTGTTGCAACATCCAACACGTGTTTAGACTAGATCGTCTTTTTAAATGCTGTTAGTGTTATGATACATTAAATTAATAGGAATTGTACAAACAAAAAAAGAGATAAAAAAAATGGTTATATAATATATAAACACATATTTTTCAGTTATTGGGCATCATGCCATTGCAAACAAGGTTCAAAAGTGCATACCGTTTGCGGCATTCGGGACGGGTAAGAAGGAAGCAGAATAGACAGGTATACTGGCTAGTTCATTTGACCCGTTATCGCATATGCATTAGCATGATTGCTCAATTGGATATAAGGAACTAATCATACCATGGCCTGTTCTGAGAATAATTAGGTTTGTCACATGTTATAGGTGCTAATCACAATGGATTGTGACCTGGTATTGTCTCACAAGATTAGTTATGAAAATATCTTTTGGTGACGGTGCGTACGGTGGTCGTGCAGGGGAGCATTGATAAGTGATTGGTTGCTCACCCTGTTGTGTTCCATTAAATAAAGAGTAAAAGTGTTAACAGGTTGGCTCACCTAAACTTCTTTGTCGAGTGGACCTGTACACATACACATAAAGTTCCCATACGTCATAAAGCAGAGACATTAATTCATAGTTCTTATGTGTGTGCTTGTTAACATACTGTTAAGATAATCGATAGGCAGTTTCCTCTTGAATGCTGCTCTATAGATAATGGTCTATTACCCCCAAATTATAACGTGGCAGTTGCGCTAGGTGCCTGTAGTCTTAAAAAGTACTAATTAGTTGGATGACAAATTCAAGGCTGCCTGTTAACTAGCTATTATTAATCAGGTTTAAATCGAAACCAGTCAACCGTCTCACTGTTATTCAGCTTGGTGTCCTGTTCGGATTCACCTCTGTGCAGTCCGCATGCTTTCGCATCAGGGGCATTCCCTGGTTATTTTATAGTGCGTAACGTGCGTAACGACGTGATGATGTCGCTCGCATGAGAAGCATGTCGAATGCCGGGATTAGAAGTCCATAAAGAATAATCATTGTTTGTCCAAGTCTTTAATCAAGGGTATTCATAAACCGTGTTCTTTGTGGGTGCCCACCTCCACCCCTTACCATCTAATATATTTTCCCATTGCAACAACAGTATTATCTGGTTAAATTGCTGTTTCACACATGTACCCTGTTGGATGGATATTTGATGGGACATTATTACAATACGTTTTTTTTCTTTTCTTTGTTCGTGGATTGCGTAAACACTGCTGTACAGGTATAACTGTTATATTAAGCTTGCAAAATTCCATGGTAAATTTGTTTTGACTGTACTGTTTTTGCATCCATATATAAAATATTTTGCTGACGAAAAAGTAAAAACATTTATGTCATCAAATACAAATTGTAACTTAGTACGTGCTGTGTTATAGCATAAACAATTATGAACACATAGAGCCAAAAACCGACCATACTATCAAATGAATACTTTTTTAACATTGAAGTCAGATAATCATACATGTGTACGAACAACAAATAAAAAAGTGCTTCTCCACTTGATTCTTGTAGGTCTCCTATGGAAATATGGTCACACATTTAAAACTCACACCACAAGTCAAATGATAAACCCCAAATGGGTCAGTGCTTAAAATATAATATATTTTATATTACTCTGCCCTATTCTAGCCTGAACGAGTCTCTAGAATTCAAGAGTGGAGAGGAAGAAGGTAAGATCAGAAGTGGGGCAGCCTGGTAAATACCTTCAGGAGTGGGACAGAAGGCGGTGGTGCCACAGACTGTGCCAACGCCAGAGCAGAGTGAGCAGGAAGAGGTGGCTACTGTCAACGCCAGTCCCAGGGAAGAAGGGGGGAGAACATCAGAACTAATGAGTGAGTCAGAAACTAACGTAACCTCAGAGCATAGTGTTAAAGAAGGAAATGTGAGGAAGCAAAGAAGATGGAGGAGCAGGGAAGATTACAGGGAAAACCAGGCACTGGTCTGCCAGAATGAGCAGGTTTCGCTCAGCCAGGTCAGCCTTAGGCAGGTGCAGCCAGTAGGAGGAAGCATGTGACAGAGTCAGGGAGAGTACAGTCAGCACAGTTCGAAGAGGTGGGGCAGAAGTCCTGATATGCCTCCACTCTATCCTGCTCAGCCTACGCTGCCCCATGACCCAGCCATGAAAAAAGTTTGACAACTGCATTTGTGCAGGGGTACAGTACTCTGCAGAGCCCACGCCAAAAATGTAATACAGAAGAAGAAAGTTTGGAAACCCAGTATACCCTGCAAGTTGAACGACTTGGAGAAACAATGAAGGCATTGGGAACCCAGTGAGTCTGCAACGCTGAAGAAGCATGAGGAACTGCAACTCCCAGGGACGTTGTGGACTGGGACATTAAAGTCAGGGCCCAGTGAGAGGGCCCAGTCCCTGCATCTGGCAGGAAAGACACACACTAGTAGGAGACGAACCTGACTGTTGCATTCATTGTATGGGTTAAGGTTCCTGGTACTTTTAGTTTCACACATTGTCCATATCCCTTTAATACACTCACTAAATAAAACTAGATTGTCTTGACATCCTTCTTGGCCCATCACTGTCACATTATAAGGGCAAAATGCTCTTGTATCTGCAACATTCGACAATTAACTTGTGTGATCACTGACAAGCACGTGTGTGTTTATTGGTAATTGTTTTTTGCAGAACCAGCATTAAATGTCATGTCTCATTTCCACTTTAAGTGGCCTATCGGGAGTCCATATCATTCTACAGCCTTTCCAGTATCTAGTTCGTGTGATTGCAGATGAGGAGGCACAGCAGCCTTGTGACCGATGTCTTGGAGTACAGGCATAGGTCGTTTCACCTGTTTCGGTTCTTAAGCCATCGCGTTGCTTCTTCAGCATCCCAACATCGTTTTCCGTTGGTAGGTGTCTTCAAGGAGGCCCAGCCACCATTTAAGCCCACTTTGGCATGCAAATAAGTAAAATAATAATACAAATGTAGGCTATTCCACACCAAGTCTGCCCGGCCTGTCTTAACGGATTCTACATAGGCCTTGGTTTGTGGCATGAATTGTTTGAGCAAGGGCAACTCAGCTTTTGCATAAGCCAGTAAAGGCTTTGCGTCTACATTTTGGTAAATCATGGGGGTCCACCAGAAGAGAAGATATGTTGTTCCTTGTCACTTTGGGAACCATTCCCTTAGTGGTTCGGGTATCTAGATTCCTGATTCCAAGTGTAACTAGCTGGGGTTGCTGTTATCACACATTGAGCAAGTGGGAGGATAGGTCCAGGAAGTCCACAGAGCACACATTTGTGTGTCAGTTTCAACATCTGTAAGTGCAGCCGGAGATTACCCAGTGCCTGTTCCACCACAAGAGGGCTGCTTGCCTTTGCTACCTATGTGGGAGATGTGGACTTAGTCACTTAGAGTTGTGTTGTGTACATGACGATTGAAGAATTCTGGAGCATATACCAGTCTATGCCCTGAAAACTAGATGGCTCGTTTTCCTCTTGCCTGTGTCCCACATTGGTGTATGTTGGCCAGCACCAACCATAGTTGTGGTCATTTAGCAAGAGACAGCTGACATCATGACATTTCTTCACACTGTAGCAGTGCTTAAGGTGGTTTGCTCTAGCATCCCTCATTCCTGACTGTTGTCCCTCTGCCATGGAACTCACTTGTTGCAAGTCCAGAGTTTATCACCCTTGCAACACGCAATGTCTGCTGTCAATGTACCATGGCAGGCAAGCAAGAGTTATTACACACAGACTGAAGTTCAAGGGCGGAGGGATCCCAGTTGATTGTGCTCCATGCTGAGGACATCTCGGTTGTTGGTGCCCTCTTGGATGTCAACCAAGTAGAAGTAGCACCAGTGCTTTTAACTTTTGCAGGCTGCAAGGTGGTTTGAGAAGGTGGGAGGGCAGACACTGTGATTGATCTTACAGGTTAGCACTTCTGAAGCCGTCTTATCTTTGACATTTTTGTGTTGGGGAATGAGCATGCCCACTTGCTAGAAACACCTCAGCTATACAATGATGCTCACTTGCTAGAAACACCTCAAGCTATACAATGAAGTACAATATCAATCTCATCCGGACCCCCACACCCTCCATGTCAGAGCCCAAACAATTGACAGATCCAATATTGTTCCCAACAATCCCATGACACGTTCTAGCACGTGTTACTTAGTGAATAACTTAATTTAACAGAGTATCAAGGATTTCCAACACATTCAGGTGGTGGGGAACACTCCTACCATCCGAAAACATCATTCTCAAGGAAGGGACCCACATTTGGGATGGGTATACCATGTGGCATTTCATCATCAAAAAATTGCCATAACTAGATGTATGGTGCCTGATTTGGGAAGATAATCGATAGGAGATCTTCCTTTGTGGGTTTACATGAATTCCATATTAGCAGACAAAAACAAGCATTGGGGAGATCTGGTCCTCCCTAAATAGATGAGTAGCTGGGGCACTCAATAACACAACAGAATCAAAAGAAAATGCCTCTCATGAGACCACTCGACTTCTGGTGATGGTATGAAGAGGTGAGTAGGATGTAGGTAAATTGAAAATAGTACTTGCAATAAACAAAGTCGAAGACTTCGTGGAGGGGAACATACATGTAGGAAGGTGACCCGCGCTCATTTCGAGCGGATGCACCGAGCGAGACAGACGCCTCCGAGACAGACGCCTCCATGATAGACACAGAGCCACCAGCCAGTCCACGACAGATAGACCTCCTCCAGCACACAGTGTGCATAGAGGATTAACCTGGCCCCGTTTCAGACAAATCTGAAACTCTCGGATTCATCCTCCCTCTTCTGAATCATGGTCCTGATGAATATGGCCCCAATTACGAGTGCCATCGAAACCGGTCGACCCCACAGGTCATGAGGGCTCTCATGACCTAGACCAAATATCTGTATGGAAAGGGATAAGATATTGCCACGGATTAACCACTCCTGCGCGCACTCAGATGAAAAGAGTGTGCTATTTTTACCAGAGCTTCACCTCACCACCTTGGCCCTTCGGCCACTTTTATTTGTGCACTTCCAACCGCTGAAGTTTCTCTGCCTTCCTGTGACCTACGGGAACCATTAAAATAACAACACAGGACAACAGAATACGAACAGTTAACCCCTCCTAGGTTGAACCACCATCATACAGCTACAGAATTTAATCTCCAGTTCTGAACAGCGATGTACCTACTCCGTTGGATTTGCCGCTTTTCTCGCCACATCTTGCACTTGAGTTCGAGGATATGAACTTTTAGCTTTACCTCAGATATATCGAGCAATAAAATATTTCTTACTATAAAACCGTTGTTTTTGTGTTACCACGTCCAGCCCCCTTTAACGGTTAAAAGGAAACCAACGGCTTGTCCGTGCTCTCCCTTTTTTTGTTTTCTCCGCAACAATGTAACCCTGTTTGTTGTTATAGACCTTGCAGTAGTTCAGTTTGCTGAGTATTGGAGTAGACAGAGGCGATTTAGTTTAGTGGCAATTAAGATACAGACAGATTTCCCTTATGGTTAAATGGTTGCATATTGCTTAGGTGTCATTGGCCAGGATGATTTGGATTAAGGTCAGGTCACTGTTGAAAAGAATGGCAAGTTTGCGAGGCATAGGGGATGCAGAGCAGAGGCCAGGGAAAGAGATGGGCGAGAGGAGAGTGAGGTTGAATTTTAGAGGCTCAGAGAAAGATGACTTAGTTGAGCAGTTGGCCAGGTGGCAGCACTTAGCCATCCATTGGCAAATGGTCATTAGGCAGTTGGTTATGCATACAGGGTTGATATGGTGAAGGGGATGAAGTAGTCATGAAGTGATGGTTAAATTCATAAGTGGGGATTCATTCGCTGAATGAGAAAGTGCACAGGGTGACGTGGACCTAGTATTAATCCTTGAGGAACTCTAATTGGAAGGGGTGTCCAGAAGGGACTGCTGGAGTACCATGAAATGGAGAAGGAGGGGAGATGAGGTAGGAGGAAATTCAGTCCAGTGGGGTGCCCTTGAAGCCAAGAAGGAAAAGTATTTGAAGGAGGGAGGGATGATCCACTTCCTCAAAATCAGGAATGGAGGAGAGGTAAGAGTGATGGGCAGGTGCAGAATGATTGGTGACATGGATGAGAATCGCCTCATTTAAGTGTTTGGACTGGAATATAGTCTGGAGAGGGTCGGTAAATTATTGTTCCTTGAAATAGGTGACTATGCAGTTGAAGACAACCCTCTCAAGGATTTTGTACTGTTAAGAAAAGATAGAAACAGGTCTTTAGAGTGAAGGTTTTTCATCTGTCAGAAAAGTAGGACTGTTTCTGTTTTATAAAGGCTGGGGAAATTCCAACTGGGCGAGGGGGAGGTGGAATAGGGCAGAGAGAGAACTGATTGTGATTCTTCAATAGTGTAATAGGCGGATTTGGTTGAGTCAACAGCTGTAGTCAGGGCTAGCAGGACGTTCTCATAGGCAGCATGGAGAATGGGTGATCGGTCTATGTGCCAGAGTCGTAAATAGCAGTACATTGTTGTCCTCAACACTGGATGGCTAGGGAATCTTTGGTTGAGGACACAGGTAAAGAAGCTGGCAGCCTTGTGATCATTGAAGTGATTGTGCAGTGCAGAGTTATAGTCAGTAAAGGCCAGATCAAGGGAAGAAGGTAAGTGGAGGAGAGAATGGAGCTTGGAGGGAGGTGTTGACTTGTTTGAAGAAGATGTCTATGGGGTAACTTGAATTTATTTGGTGAATGACAAGGGAGGGCATGGGAGTGTTGGAGTGGAATATTAATGGTAAAGTGATGAAAGAGTGCTCAGAGGAGGATGGGTCAATTGGGAAAACATGAGGGGCCAGGATGGAAGATAGGAATATGAGATTGACAGTATCTGATTGGGAGTTTATGTAGGTTAACCTGTGAGTTGTCAGAGAGAGTGAAGTCAAGTTGGTGCAGTTTGGCTTTGGACATATTGGGAAGGTTAAAGTTGTAAGGGACATCAGCTGAGAGCCATCCGAGTATCAGGCAAGATCGGAGAAGAATAGGTTCAGTGTACCAAATAGGCCATACATTAGGAAGATAATGAGGGGGCTGGACTGAGATATTCTCAAAGGAAGAGGGGACGAAATCAGAGTGGAGAAGGGGCATAGATGGTGTCTACTTGCTATTAATTTGACCAAAACCACAGACTTTTTGTCGAGTTGTGGGAAGTGAGAGAAAGAGAAAATGTTGGTGTAAATAGCAGCAGGGCAGACAGTGTAGTGGGGGAAATCCAGGTTTCAGTGATAGCCATCAGGAAGAGTTTGGGGGATGGGAATTTAAATAATTAGTGAGAAATTATTTGGAGTGGGATTGGACATTCCACAGACCCAGAATAGGTGAGGTTGGAGTGAGTGTGATGTGGGAGAAAAGTGTGTCTGGAGTGGTGTTTGGGTGGAAGGATAAGGATGTAGTTGGGGACACAGTAGCATGGACACAGGCGAAGTGGAGGAAATAGAGGAGGCAGGTTAATTACTCACGTGAAAGACATGGGAGAGAGAGAGATAAAGAACAGTGATGAGGAGAATCAGGATTGGACATTATTACATAGGAGACCTGCATGAAGGGGGGATATGCCGGATATACCTATTTCAAAGAAATACATAGACTCCCCTCATTCAAAAGGGCATGGATCACTGCACTTTCCTTATACCAAATATCAAATCTGACATGTGTTCACACATAAACAGAAAAATACACAAAATGTGTATTCATCATAATCACAATATGCATAAAAACGTGTCTACATCTGGTAATTCTGTTAAACTCGTTACTTCCATAAAATATTCAATCATTCATATCCCATCCTCATCAAATTATATTCCAACCTAAACATATTTGTCTAAACCAGTCCAATTATCACATCACCACACAAAGTGACATTAGTGTAACAGCACATTAAAACAAAATCTAAATGCATATGGAGAACGGCAAAGTCTACTATTGATGGCAGAAATAAGTGCCCTATGCTGTGCTATAGATACCTTGTTGCCCCCAGTCGCTGTTGCCCTACATGTTTCTGTTCTTGCTCAATGAGAACATTCTTCAGAGGCCCTCTCGTAGATACTACAGGAGAAAATCATTATTTCACCCATAAGTTTCTTTTTTAATGTGCCGACTGATAAAATCACCTGATCATATCTGGTGCCCAAAATGTGCATTACCATATATGAATCTTCATGTGCAATTCTCAGCCGTCTCCCTTTTATACGACTCCCATGTTGAAAAGATTCTTGCTATATGGAAACCCGATCCATAGTTTCTCCTGGACAATAATTCATCCCATCTGTATGTGGAAGTCCACCACTGACAATGGCCCGATCCACCTTTCTCTAGAATCCTCATAGTGCACGGACCCCATCTTCAAAAAGAATCCAAACTACAAATGGATTGAAGCAACTCGATAGGCAAATAATAATAGGGGCTGGTGGAGGAGAGGAGTGTGGTCACCGTGTCCCAGGCAGCCAAACCCTTAAAGTTAAATACACAAGGCCCTACATGACCAAAACACTGCAAGTTAAATGCACAGCGTACTAGGTGAACACAAAATGCAAATTAAAAACACAGGGCACTCGTCGACCAAACACTGCAATGCTGTTTTTTATTGGATTGCCCTTGATCACTCTGGTCGCCTGTTGAATTTGTGGATTATGAATTTTCTCCTATTTGGGAGTAATTCTTCAGTTTTTATTTCTGTTTGTTTGTCCATGTGTTTTTGTTTTTATGTGCGGCCTAACGCCTGAAGGATTGAATACATAACTAAATAAGGTCAGGAAACACTGCAAGCGAGATGTTCTTGGCCCTAGGCAACTAACCACTGCAAGTTAGATACCCAGAACATGTATTTTTATAAAATAAATCAAAGGGTCCTAATTTAAAAATGAGCACAGTCCTAAACTACCCAAATTGCAAGTTTAAAATACAAGGTCCTAGATGACCAAGGCACACTAGTTAAAAGGGTAAGGTATGTTGCATTTGTGGCAGTTCATATCAGTGATCATGTGGGTGTAGGAATTTTGACCTATGGAATAAATCGGCATGCATGTGCAACTGGACAGAGGGGATAATGGGGCAGAATGTATTGACTTAGCACCTACCACTCTGTAACACGATGACACATATTTGCCCATAGCTCAGATGCTCATTGCAATAATTCCTGGTACTGGGATGCCTATGGACAGGTAATGTGTGCACAGCACATAGCCAGACTTACCAATTAGTAGTCTGCCTAGCCTATAGTCTGCCTAGCCTAGGCCCTCAATCGGGATGACACAGATATTTAATCAGTTCTGTAAGAGGAAGGGTTCTTCTTCACTCTGGCATGATATATGTGTATTCAGGAGTGTGGATTCCAATGGACATTGAGGTGCAATACTGTAGGCTGTTTGTGTGCACTGCACCAGGTTCAGTCATGGGCTAATCTAAAGTTCCTCACTGATATTAGCAGAGCTGGAATCAAAGCTACCAAGTCTTATTGAAGAGTGGTGACATCATCCAAGATGTGCTAGATGTCATCTGTTAGGATATTAATGAAGCTGAAGGGTTTGTTCAGTATGTCCAATGTTTAGCTACTAACACTTAGTATTTGGGTTAACAAGGTGATGACATTGGTTACTAACACTTAATATTGGGGTACATAGAGTGGGTTAGATTTGTTAAGCTACAGGCCATAGAAATGTTGGTAGCAGCAGGCGCACTAACATTGTCAGTTCCAGAAAATAATGCAAAATTGAAAGCTGAATGGCAGTGTTTTGCAAGGCAAAGCACCAATGTGACAGTACGATGTTCCATGAAAAGAGCATGTTTATTGTTCATACAAAGGCAAATGCAGGAAGGATAGAAGGCAGTAGAAATGTACACATTCGAAAATTACAAAGGGTGGTGACAGGTGACATCACAGAGTAGGAGGGAAAATGTTAATGAATTTATGCAGAGCCATATGAAGGGGGCAGTGTTGGTTGTCAAGGATTCAAAAGGTGCAGGGAGAAGACAGAAAGAAAAAAGGATTTGGCTCAGCTGGGCTTTTTGCTGTTGTGAGTTAAAAACATTTGGGTTTTGAGGAGACTTGCTCTTTTGCCACCAATCAAATCCAGTGAGAAACCTTGGGACTAGCTCATTCAAACCTTGGGCTGCTGGTGAATGTGACTACTTGCTATCTTTTGGGAGATTCCTGGAAAGAGAGGGCTGTGCCTTTTGGCTGGGGATTTTGGCGAAGATCATGTGTTGAGACTCTGATCTCTGTAGCGAGAGCAGAGGTAGACCGTTGTAAAAGGTAGAGACTTCCAGAAATCATTTCAGGGGTGATTATTAATAGATCAACAATCTGCAGGGTCATTTGTGGGATAATTGCCAGAATGTCAGGGTGGAAATGGAAGGCAAAACTCTTTTGATCCTTGAGGTACCGATGGATCAATGAAGTAGTATGCATCCAATGAAATAGATGGGGGTTTGTTCCTCTATTAAGAGGGGTGGCTCATTATCTCATAATCCATATTTTCATTACCAATCTAATGTTAGGCAAGGGTAAGGGAGTAACCAAGAGCTGAAACTCAGCTCACATTGCATTGTCTTAATTGCAAATGAATGCCAGTTAGGATTTACCAGTTCAGAGAGAAAATAATATGCATTTGAAATGCAAAATGTTTATTGATGTAGAGTGTGTTTTCGTAGATAATGAAGAGAGGAGAGACAAGCTACGTGAGAGAGGGATGTCTGCACTGCAAGGAGAGAGGAGAACTCAAGCCAGCAGGCCATAGAAAGCAAATATAAATCAACGCGTATTGACCCATTGAAGATTATGAAATCAGTTCAAGTACTGGTAAAACCCTATAAAAAGAACTCAGACTTGCCCGTAGAAGAACATTTTGAGCCTGTTGTACAAATCTATCAGACCTTAAAAATCTCAAATGATCAATATATTTGCTTATTTAATTGGACATTGAGCAAACACATTCTGGTTTAATGTGCAGTTTAAATAAACAGAACATCTCCTTGTGGCAGGATTACTAACAGGAGGTAAGAAGGTTCTTTTCACCCCATGAGTACATGCAAAAGGCAAACAGGGCAACCTATGTGTTGTCACCTGGCATAGATGAGTCACCCAAGCATTTTTTACAAATAATAAAAAGATTGTTCATGCAATTTGATATGGTTAGTGATGTTAACTCGACTCACTCGTTATAGCTTACAATAGCCGATAGTGACCCAGTTAGCCTGTGAATTCACAAATGAAAAAAGTATAAATTGGAATATCTACCAAACCATGAAAATTTGAGAGACAATAACGTTTCCTGAAGTTACAGAAATTAGGTTAGGGAGGAATATGGCACTGGAAACAGGCAAAAGAAAAAATGGCACGATGCAGAATCAGAAAAGTGTGGCGACACACGGAATAGCAACACCACAAATGCCAGTATTTCAATCTACAAATCCATTACAAAATGGATACATACATCAATCCCCGGTTGCTTGGCAACTCACCATGGGTAGGATTTCAGTACAGTGTGACATAGCCAAACAGCACCCCAAAATCACTTCCCGGGCCATACAAGGTGTTGGGATCACAGAGCAGATTTAATCGTGTGACAATGACATATGGGAACAGCAATAAGATGGCACCTAAAATATGTGGGTAGATTCATTGAAAATGTGAATCAACAAAGGAAACAGTAAAATGAAAGCCTTAATGTAACATATAGAAAATGCTCCTATGCTCAACCTACAGTACAAGGGGGTTATGAACAGAGAACAACCCCACGATCTCCCCCTCCCGTAACATGGGAATTCAGGGGAAACACTTACCAAATCCAGTCATCTGAAGCTAATCAGAGTAACCAAAACAGGCCAGGGCAATTTGAATCCAATCAGTATAGGCCCAGAGTACATAGAGATGATTATAGGGATCAGGTTAGGTTTCAGAGCCTAGAAAAACTATTGAAAATGATTGCTGAGCAAATCGGGAGACTGTGCACTAGAAAGAGATATCAACAACAAATCACAAATCGGAATGAAGAGCAGAAGAGTGGCACTGCCCAAGGAACCAGCAAATGACTAATCAGGCAAACACGACAAACTGGCGGACAGAAACAAAATAACACACCATTAGATGAACATACAGGACTGCTCTGTGACTTAGATTTGGGGAAACAAAGTGGTGATGAAATAGGAAATAAAAACACACACAAGAAAGGGGTGTGGTTCAACCTAGAGTTAAATCAAAGTATTTAACCCATTGAGGTGTGTGAAGACAGTGAAAGGCAAAAGAAAAATATGCATAGTACACCAGTTTTAGTGGTGAAATAAAACAAACCAAAAATAGGTACATTGCAAATGGAAAGAGTGAGTGAAGTACAAATAAACAAATAACCCTCAGTGTTAAGGGTGTAGGATGGGGCACTCACGACAAGGGAGGTGAAGGAGAAAGTGTTCAAATGTGTGATGATGAAAAGGGCCATTACATATTTAATTCCTTGGATGATTCTGTTAAAAAAGCACCAGTGAAAGCACAGTACACTTCAGAAATAAATTAAAGAAAAGTTGATTCCATCACCTGTGAAGTTAGAATGCATACAAACACAAGTAATAGGGTTTCATTATCAGATATATCTAATACTGTTCATATTTCCATAGAGGTAAAAACTTAAAGGAGACAGGCATGTGAGTCCCCAGCGGAATATTTCATGCCACCGATGTTCAATGAGGTGCGATTAACAGGTAAAGTAGAAGTGCAACATAATTTCCAAGCACAACATTTTCAGATGTTTTAACACATGAAAAAGAAGTTAATGAAACCACTGAGAAATCATGTACCATTGAGAAGGTAAGCGCTGATACTGAAAACACTGTAGAAAAAGAAAATAAGATATTGGGTATGAACATAAGGGGGGAGGCCAGTCAATAGTGAAGCTTCAATTGGAATCACAGAACAGAAGGTTACACAAAGAGGACAGGAAAGTAGAAAAAGAAAGTCAAAAGGGGGGTAGTGAACCATTCCACATGCACCTGTGTTTAGCAAGAAATCAAGGAAGATTAAAGAAAATCAGTCCTGAGAACAGCAGCAACTCACTTTCCCTATGGATACTCGATGAATTTTTTAGAAAGATATTATGCCCTTGTCACAGTGGAAGAAGAATGCTGTGTCTTTGCAATGGTGGAAACAAGAGCACAGGCTACTGTAATGTCAAGGAAAATGCTGGATAACATAAATGATGTAAGACCACAACAGAACATTTTGAAATTAAGAGTGATTGAGGGCCCGGTGAATAATTTTAATGGTGAGGAAATACCTGTGCAAGGTGCTACTGCAGTAGATAGGGAAACATAGACTGAAACAAGAAGTGGTGGTTATGTCGACTGAGGAGACAAATTGCCTGAAATGTCTGTCACTGCTGATTGATGGAATGAATGGTGTTCTATGGTCGTTGCCCAAAAAGGCCCTGAAGCCTAAAAAGTGGTAAGCCAGGTTACCAGTGAAAAAAATGCCACGCCATTGCCAAGTCCGATAGAGCGGTAGAGGTATTTCTTCAGAATTGATGTGTACCTAGTTTCACTGTCATTCTCATGTGTTAGGATGAAATGCAGGATAAAAGAGAAAACAGTCATTAGAGATTAATTTAGATCCCAGGCAGAACTGGAAGATACAAGTGGATGAGGACACATTACAAGTCTATCTAATTGAGCAAGACTCTAAACAATGGGATACATAGGTGTCAGATCAGGAAACATATATTTCAACCATTGTGGAAATACACATGAATGGAGGTTAGGCATGGGTACCAGTGCACATGGATTGGTATCCGGAAATGATTGAGGCAGTACTGGCCCTGGAATAGGAGAGGAATTTCATAAATGAAAACGTGTTCAAACAAATGCTTGACAGAAAAGAAATACCACAGTTTGCAATAAAAAAGAATCAACAAATATTTGGATTAGACAGTCCTGATTTGGGGGAGATACATGTTGAAAATAAAAATAGGGTCCAGAAGCATCCATCACAATATATGGACTGTGAGTGGAACTAAGGCCAAATTCTATCTGGGAACGGATGTCATGCACATAATGTGTACGGTTTTAGATTTTCTAAATCAAAAGGTTTGGTCCGGACTGGGTGGAGTATCACCAGAATTTGGGAATAAAAGGCAAGCATATTGTTGTACTCAGATAATGCCATGTGCAGTTGAACTCCAAGTGAAAAAGGATGTTATTCCTGCATTCACAAGGCAGATTACAGTAGCATTAAAATCCAGAGCCAGAAAATGATGGAGTCTGATGCATTTGTGTGTATCAATGAATCCATGAGACAGCAGGGGCTAGCATGTGAGTATATGCCTTTGGTAGATGTTGGGGATGGTCCCATCTGGATACTGGTGCATAACAAAGGATGTCAGGAGATTTACATGGAGTAAGGTGCACCATTAGGGATAGCAATGCTAAAATCATATTGCATTGCAGATTTGAACAACCCAGTTATTGGGAATGTTCCCGAATGTGATGCCACTTAACAAGGTAAAGTGCCTGAGTCTTTAGACTCCAAACCAAAAGGGGTCTTCAGAACTCAGTCCATATATCCTTATGAACCAAAAGATGTGATTTGCTACCATCAGGAAGTTTGCATTCTATTTTGCTTGGATTGCAATCAGTCAGAGGGTGAACAGCAAATTGAGATGGAGGCTGAAATGCCAAGATAATTGAGAGTGGTGTCTGTTCAAAATGATACTGCCACACAATTAGAAGAAAGCACAGAGATTCCTCCTCTGTAGGATTTTCCAGAATCATCTAAAATGGTGGAGGAACAAGTTCAAGCTGTGGATGCATGCACAGATGAGTTAGAGGGAGACCGTTTGAGGAAAATATTTTTAGAATTCAGGAATATGTTTGACAGAGATGCATATTATAGTGGACATACTTATTAGCATGTCGCTACATTTCTAGAAGGATATGGTGGTGAACCCATCTTTGTGTGACAAATATAGGCTACCCTTGGCCTGTTTGGAGTTTTTGGCAGAAACAATCAAAAACTTTGAGTCCAGAGGGATCATTAGACCTATTAACAGTACCTCAAGCATGCCTACATTAGGTGTATTTCAGCCCAACGAGCAGTGATCTGTGTGGAAGGTACCTATGTCAAAGTGGTCTCTTCCATTCATCAACGAAGGCCTTGCAAAAATGCAAAGATCAAAGTATTGTTCCACTTTAGCTGACAGCTGGGTACTGGTGTGTTTGTTTAGGACATACAGAATCTATTTGCGTTTACATTCCAAGGAAGGCAATATGCATGGAAAAGAGCTGCATTTGGCTATATCAACAGTGGCAGTGAGTTTGGAATTGTTCTGAGTAAGGCATTTCTGCATGTAGCAGAGAGAGGGACTGTGTTTATTTGGATGATAGCCTGATTAAGAATGAGGGAGTACAAATCCATTTTAATTAAATAAGACATGTGCTCAGCCAATTGCAAAAGGCTGTGGCAAATGTATCATCTCAGATGGTGTAGAAAAAGAGTATATTTGTTGGGACATGAAATCACGAACCAGGTATTGAACCCACAGAAGAAAAAGGTTGAGGCTGTTAAAACGTTGAAAGATCCCAAACTCTGAAAGGGTTAAAAAGCTTGTTAGGAATAACAAGTTACAAAAGGAAGTTCATTGAGGATTATGCAGAAATTGCACAGCCATTGGGCCTCATTCAGACCCTGCCAGTCCGGAAACAAGTGTGCCGGTAAGCTTACCAGCAACGTTGTTTCTGGACCGGCATATTACAGGTCTTCGTGCCAAAGCTGCCGTGACCGGCAGCTCTGACCCTGCTGGGCATAGTAGCCACAGTAGGCAGACCTGTCAAGAAGCACCGGCACTGTTAACAATGGTGCCAGTGCTTCTGTGTCCCCATTCCCATAGAGTGACGTTTCGGGTCACCGGGGTTGTAATCCCCAGGTGGCACTGGGAAGTCAGGCGCGGTAAGTAGTTATGGGTCCGGCGACAAACCGCCAGTAGCACTGGCATGGTTACTGCAGGACCCGTAATGAGCCCCATTGGCTAAAATACTGAAACAGGGTGTTCCCTGGAAATGGGGGCAGGAACAGCATGAATCAGTAACCAAAATGAAGGATTGTTTAGTAAGGGTATTAGACCCATGCTATTTCTCTGTAGAGGGGCTCTCATATGCCTTTGTAACTTTGTAAAACTTGGGGTTTCACCCTAAGTATCCTAGGGTAATCCAGACGTGGACCCCTTGTTCAAAGTGTCTTAGAGAGGCTCAGCTTCATGTCCCTGATGATGCCTGACTAGGCCAAAATACCTGTCTGGGGTTGCTGATGGCACTCTTGCTCAGAAGAAATCTGCCTAGCATTTCAGTGCTGGACTGCGCTTGAGGGTAAGACAAAGACTGATATGCAAATGGGTATTTCTCCTCTGTGAAGGGCATAGTGAGCTAAAACATGGTTGTAGACCCTCCTGAGTATAGGAAATTCCACAGAGCAGGGTATTTGACCCACGTTCATTCTCAGTAGAGGGGCTCCCACACTATTTTGTAACTTTGTAAAACTTGGGGTTTCCCCCTAAGTAATTTAGGGTAATCCAGATGTGGACTCCTTGCTCACTGTGTCTTAGAGAGGCTCAGCTTCACCTCACTGATGAGGCCCGACTAGGCCGAAACACGTGCCTGGGGTTGCTGATGGTACTATGTTTCAGAGGAGATTTGCCTAGCATTTGGGTGCTGGACTGCCCTTGAGGGTGGGACAAAGTCTGATATGCAAATGGGTATTTCTCCTCTGTGAAGGTTTCAGTGAGCTTAAACGCAATTGTAGATCCTCATGAGCAGAAGAAATAGCATATAACATGATATTTAACACAAGTGAAAGTACCGAGAAGTGAATCCCTAAAGCGGGTAGTTGCGCACACAATATAATTAGTTCACTCTAAACGCTATTCTGGTACGAAAGTGGGTCATTAGCAGCAGTAGCAGAGCGTAGAAGGGTAGCTTCTCGGTATCCCTTCTATACAGTGAACAGTAGGTAAGATAGTGCCTGCTTATCTGCGCTGCCCAAACCAAATAGTAAAAGAAGGAGGGGTTGGTTTTGTACCAAAAGTGAATAATCAATAGCCTGATGCCAAACTATCTTGAATTATACAGTGAATATTTTTAATTGACAAAAGCACAAAAGCACTGCACGCCAACACGTGTTTCAGCCCTCTCTGGGCCGTCTTCAGGGCGTATCTATATCACAATTAGGTGTAACACTGAACAATGTACTATCCCGCGTGATCTCCAAGGAAGGTTATGTGTTACTGCAGGTCTAATGTCCGTAAAGTACGGTCGTCATCTGGTGACCCTTCATGGCTGAGCTGTGTGCCCGCGAGCCTTACGTGAGATCCCGTATGTACGGCGGGCACACAGCTCAGCCATGAAGGGTCACCAGATGACGACCGTACTTTACGGACATTAGACCTGCAGTAACACATAACCTTCCTTGGAGATCACGCGGGATAGTACATTGTTCAGTGTTACACCTAATTGTGATATAGATACGCCCTGAAGACGGCCCAGAGAGGGCTGAAACACGTGTTGGCGTGCAGTGCTTTTGTGCTTTTGTCAATTAAAAATATTCACTGTATAATTCAAGATAGTTTGGCATCAGGCTATTGATTATTCACTTTTGGTACAAAACCAACCCCTCCTTCTTTTACTATTTGGTTTGGGCAGCGCAGATAAGCAGGCACTATCTTACCTACTGATATTTAACACATGTTCATTCTCAGTAAGGCACCATATTTGGAGTATCCAAAGAAGAATAAGGATTTCACAGACATATGCATGTCGATGTTCTTGTATCAAAAGCATGATTTGAATAACAAGACCATTGCATAGTCCAGCAAAGCTTTGTCACAAGTTGAAACCAAATTTTATGAATGTGTTAAAGCACTATTGACAGCTGTTTAGGCGTTGCAACTTTTCCACCCCATTATGCAAGTAGGGCGGGTAATTGTTAAAATTCCCCATCAACCTCTGCAATTTTTTTTGCAAAGTAAAAGGATGCCACCAGGGAATTTAGCCCAAAGAAGAATTACATTGTGGACCTTGGCCTTACAAGCATACCCTGTAGAAGCGAATCATGGGCAGAACAAGTATAGTCCAGTGGCCCATGGGGTTGCAGAATTGCATGGTTCTGCATGTGTAGAAACCACAAACAATACAGAATTAGAAACTAATTTGATTGAATTTGAACAATAACCACACCAGGCATTTGATGGAGACACACTTTAGAAATCTTCAAGCAGTATATGTGGATGAGTGAGCATATAATGTAAGTAAAGACCCTGAATAGGAATTGGTGGCAGGAATCGGCAATATCTGGGTCAAAGATTATGACATTCCATCAATGAGCAGGAGGAAAGGTCCCAATGTACTCAGGTAGGAGAGTTGGCTGCCATCTGCAAAGCAATATCCACAAAAGCAGAAAACAAAGTAAAAGAAAAAAATGTTGGTTACCGACTCTGGCTATGCCCAGAATTGTTTTGCAGAGTACTTTCCGGGATAGAAACATAGATGGATGGTCACTTGTAACAAGAAACCCTTCACGCATGGGAATCTGATTCAGGCCATTAACACTATTGTTTCAGAGAATGAGCTAAACATTCATTGGAGGAAGATAAGGCAGCACTCCAAAACACCTGGAGAAGATAAGAAAGGAAATGATAAGGCTGATCAGTGGCCCAAGAGCAGGTGGTAATGGGAGAACTGGCTTCCATCCAGCATCAGTGAGAGTCAGGCCGACTTGGTGACACATTCCAAATCTCAAAGGGTTGACAATGAACCAGCGGTTCAATAGAGCTTTGACATACCCAATCAGGATTTGATTAAGGCACAAAAGGAAGACCAAATAATATGCATGTTTTACAATCATGTGTCAGATGCAGAAAAGAATCCCTCAACAGAGGACTGCAAGGGAAGAGAGGAATTGAGAGTAATGATGAAGAGTAAAACAATGTTTCAGCTGCAAGACCAGCTTTTGGTCCAAAACTCCATCCCAGGTCATATCCATTGGGTGGTCCCTGTTTCAATGCGGGGGGTACTGTTGCATCACACCCATTATGCAATAACAGCAGGTAATTGATGTGTGCAGAAAACGACTGAAATCTTAATGGAATATGCTTAATGGCTGCATATGGCCCAAGATGTGGAATTAAATACCCAAGGGTTTGCACTTTCAGCCTACCTTCTACACACATAGTGCAGCATTAATGAAGAGAGGATTGACACTACCCTGCTCAGATTTGCACAAAGATGTCATTGTCCTGGTCCAAAGATCATCACAGAGAAACAAATACATACTGACAGTTACCTGTTTAATGTCAACATGTTTGAATGTATACCTGCACCAGATTGTAGAGTGCAGACCGTGGCTACCTTATTGATGAATCACATATTTTCCAGGTTTGGCTGTCCCCAGAGAATAGAGTCATACCGCGGATATCATTTTACCAGTGCAGTGATAACCAAAATGTGGTAAATTTGTTTGGTGAAGGAGAAAGTTAATCTTTTGAATCTGCCATCCCCCAGTGGTGGAGAAGAAAGATGCAACAGATCAATCATTGACAAACTTAAAAAGATTGTGGTTGAAGCAGGGTTTAGTTGGGACTCAAATGGCAATTAGAGCAACAACAAACAAACTGACAAATCTCAGCCCACATGAGATTATCACAGGCAGGAAGGTGGTACTCCCCTAGCATGTGTTGTACAGGACCAATGAGACATTTTTGGTCACTGGGACACACACGTTTGCATTTGCGCAGAGAAATCTAGAAAGATTGGCCATGGGTGCCAAGTCATACTATGACAGGAAGTCATTATTCAGGGAATATGAGATAGTTGACCAGTTATACAGAAATAATTTAAAATTCATGGCATCTTGACGTGGCCCATTTGAAATTGTGATCAAGGTTTTGCCTGTGGTGTATAGAATACTAATAAAGGAAGTGGATCGGTTTGTCCACATGTATCAAATAAAACAGTTGCACCTGAAACATGAGGTGCAACGAATAGAACAAACTGTAGAAACCAATAAGGACTGAGAGCTGTAATGGTAACCCTCGGAAGCAAGGATGATACCATCAAATTGGTGGGTAAATCATTTTGCGATGGTGCACAAAGGGAAGGACACGAGTAAAAGGATTAATTAATTAAGTGTGTTGGTGTACCCTTGGGAATGAACAAACTATTGCAGTATTAGTAAGCCTTTGATAAACTGGTTGTTTTTTGTTACTTAACCTGTCTGTCCCTCTTCTCTTTTGTAGAAATGTCATACTCGCTTCTCACCAAAAAGGTTTACTGGAACCCTATGCCCACGGAGGAGTCCCCAGGATGAAAAAAGGAGGAAGGGCCCATGAGCGGAAAAAGACTGGCAGATGCAGAGGAGAAACCCATTTGAAAACACGGTGAACCACGATGCCTGGGAAGAACAGAAGAGTCAAGAATTATATTGATCTACTTAAAAATGTGTTCGTCATAGCGTGTTAAGTGACATGACGCATGCCACACCGGCAGATGGACAACTTTTGATCAAGCCGGGGCCAGCATCAGGCATTGTGATGGAGGAAGCCCCTGGATTCATATTAAGGAATATATGTCTTTTATATTAAAACATTTCTACTAGTGTATCTAGATAGCGTTGTGTTATTAGGTTTATATTTGACGAAAGTTAAATCTGCTCAGGTGAGACAATGGATCAAAATTTGCATGGGAGGGGCCCAAAGAAAGGTGAAAGAGATGTTGATGCAGCTTTAAAATACCTTTATGAGCACATCAGGTGTTAAGAGAAACAGGCAACGTATAATGGTAGGTTTTCTGATAGCAACAATTGTGGTCACACTAATTGGGGCTATTGTGGAGACAACTGTATCAAAAACAAATGCAGTGTCATTGAACTTGTTGGGGATGAAAGCCTGAGAATAAGGCCAAGACTTGAAAATGATACAACAAATACTGGACAAGGTTAGAGTGGAACCGAGGGAACTGGTTCAATATGTGAATCAAACAATTACAACCCTAAATGATCAATCAATGCTGTTAGAGTGTAGTGTCAATTGTGATAAACTAGAAAGTGTCTCACCCACTAGTCCCCGGGGATCTGTCATCCAGGTGGCCAGGAAAAAAGCCATCGCTTTTGGGTCCAGTTCCTGGGGGTGGACCACTGTGGGAGGATCACCTGGGTCTTTGGGGAGTGGGAGAGGGATGACAGATCGAGAGATGCAGTTTCCCCTTCCCTGTAACATCTTTACCCCATCCAGTCAGATTGGATATGTAGGAACCTTTCCCCCAAACCCCTTTTCCTACACAAACACTTTCACACTGACAGCCTGCTCTGGAAGAATACAAACTAACACCCAAGCAGTATACCTAACTTGTCCCAATACAATGGTCAGGCGAGGTCAGGCAATTACTGCCCATCACTCACACCTATCTTGTGAGTGAGCTGGTTCCTCAAGCGGAGATTTTGAGGGATATCATCATCCTCAGCAGGTGCCTCCCTCTGGAATAACCTCCCTGCTGCCCTCCATCTTGAGCCTGATCTTCTTAAGTTCCAGAAACTCCTCAAGACCTTCCTCCTCTCCTCTTCCTTCTCTCTCCCTCTACCCTGCTAACCTACCTCTCTGCTCTTTCCTTCTCCCCTCTTCTTGATCACAACTGGCTGACTGGCTGCCAGGTAGAGTCTCACAGGCCCCGGACACCCCCGCCAGTCCTCTCTCGCACTTGCTTTGGCCCCCTGCTACACTTGAGAAATGACCCAAGAGAGTGGCTCTCTCTGCACTTAAACCAGTTTCCACCGACTGGTTGCACTTGGACCTCCCTTTATTCGTCTGTGCACTTGCACAATCCGAAGATACTGTGCTGAAAGATTGTCTGTCTGCTCGCCCGTGTCTTCACCCCTTAATTGCACTTGGCAAAACTGCAGAGTCGCTTCCAGGCCTATTTGCTGTGCCTCAGCTGTAATTGTAGTATATGCACTTACTCTGCCTGTGCAGACTATTATCGTCTCAGAATTGCTGGGCCTCTAATTTCGACTGTTGACTTTTCCCATGTTCCCACCCTCCTTGAGCGCTTTGAAACTCTTGCCTTGTGTAGAGGTACTTTATAAATAAACATTACCATTACCTGACTTCCATTAAGCTTTCCCACATGGATAAAAGGCGGAGCAGGAAAAAACACTCTGAGCGAGGCAAAGCACACAAGGAAACAGCAGTTTCGAGACGGCAGCTGAATGAGAGAAGAAAGATGGCAAAATAGGAGGGGAATCGCAAGGCGGGAAATTCCCTTGACCTTTGTAACAATCGACTGTTACTTTCATGCGCCCTCAAGATTAGAAAGCGTAAGACCAGGAAACCAGGCTGAAGAATCTGGTATTGTGTGTCAGAGATACCCTGTGTCAGCCCGTGTCACCAATGAAGGCAGGGAGAAGCAGCAGCCGCTGTGGTACTGTCCTTGACTCCAAGAACAAAGCAGCGTCAGTGAAATCAACACAGGAGGTTAGTTGGGGAGACTGATACAAGACCGGTCTATGTTGAAACCAAGTTTGCAAGCGGCAACATTGTAAGGGGAGCGCTGGAACGAACATTGTTAAAATGTGTGTGAGAAAAGACGCAAGTAAAGTTGAACTGCTGATGAGTGTTCAAACTTTAAAGAGACTTTGATATGATACCTTTGACAGAGTGGTTTGGCACTGCGTGGGTGCTCAATCAAAGGTAACTGTAAGGTATTCAGCTTAGAAGTAGCAGAACTGAAAGTTAAAGGGCTATAATAAGAAGAGGACAAAGAACTGTGAATTGAAGTGGACCTGTGACGGGTTGAGCAAAATCCTGGGCATCGTCAAAAGTCTTCAATTTTTATATACTAAGGAAAATTTTGAAAATGAGAAAAATGTGGTCAGTGCCCGGCGGAGGTAGACCAATTGAAGGTTTTGTGTTAGAGTGGGTTTGAGCCCGGCAGAGGGGTACCCGGGGTGCATAGTGAATCACCAAAAAAGTTGTGCTTATAAGAATCCTGAGGAGAAAGGAACTTTGAATGTTTGTTTGTAGCATCAGGCCCTCTGAAATAGGAGACGTTGAATGGCAAAGAGACTTTGGCACAGGAGGTCCTGATACTGAGATTTTAAACTGCATCCTCGTGCTAGAAAAGCCAGAGCATGTGCTAAGCTTGAGTGTGCTGCCTTGTCCCGTGCTGAAAATGTGGGGAAGGGAAGCTAACGCTCAACTATCCTGACATATCATTTCTTGAGAAAAGTTCCTTTGTATAACTTTGTTTCCCAGACCATTTTTATTTAGAAGTAAGGATTGGCAATAGGTTTATTAGTATAGGCCCTTTTATTTTGACCAGACTCTATTAGGACTGCGTTATTATTGTTAGATGGTCGTAGCTTGTTCCAATTTTTAGATTTAGGATAGAGTGGATGGAGGTTGGGTTTCTCTTGAGCATTTCATATATCACCCCATAATTGATATATCAAACCAAGATAGTACATAATGTAGGCAGCTGACAGAATTATAAATACATACACATGTTGATTCCTGAAATGGTGGCCTTTCAAACATGGGAGACGGTTTGTACCTCATTCCATAATGATATACTTATCTAAAGGTCAAGGAGGAAAACGACATCTGCCCAGAGAAACAATTTCGACCCTCATGCAACAAATGCACTATGTGTTATAGAGGAAAGTGTGGTATCAATAGGTAGTCCAAAATCTGAAGCTTTAACACATGCCAAATTAATTAAGCACAGGGGCTGGGTAATACATGTGCAGTGAATTATACAGTTAAACACCTGAAACATGGGTCATTTGTTGTTAGGCCATTGCAATACAATATGTTCTTTATGACAGTGGCCCACATTCCAAGATTGGAGGTAGCCATGGTGCTATTTGCGCCATGGCTGCCTCCAATACCGGGTCCGGCACCGGTCTGGTTGAATGGGGACTTACCGGGACATTCCGACCTGTGTGGAACTGGTAAGTCCCCATTCAACCAACCATTCCCCATTCCCATTTGAGCCTCCATAGGGCTCAATGGGAATGGGAAGGCACTAATAACGGGCCCGCGAATAGCAGGCCCGTTATTAGCACCCTGGTCCCTTAGCGGGACCCGTAAAGGACGTGTGGTCAGACCACATGTCCTTTACGGTTCCCGCTAAGTGACCTCGGAATTGGGCGGTAAGGGATTACCAGCACCGGTCTCCTTACCGGTGCCCGGTATCCCTTACCGCTCAACTCATAATGACCCCCAGTGTCTAAGGATACTGTGATAACAGTGGGTGGTCTTACAATGATTTGGTACAGTATAAAACATTGAGTTATTCCAAAGGTACAAGTTCCATATGGATCCTAATACATAAAACCTCCTGAAACATAAGGTAGTACACACAATTAAATTGAATATATGAAAGGACAATATCAGAGTGAGCGTTCTGGGTTTGGCTGATTGGTATGTACACATGTGGGGGATGTTGCAGTGGACGGAGATGGGATTGATGATTGTAGGCTTATCCATAGTTGCCATTTTGGTATGGTTAGTGGCACTTACAAAAATGTTACACGACAATTCAACAGGATTGAAAGCAATTGAAAAGAAGAAAGTATGTCTAAAAGGGGCACATGATTTCCAGACTTGGAGGTTAGTTGTTCTGCAGAGCCCCTATGTTTGATCAGTGTCCTCTGCAGAGAAGGGGGGAAATGTTAGGATATTTATGAATCTGAAGGGTTTGTGCAGTATTTTCAATATGTAGCTACTAACACTTAGCATGGGGGTTAACCAAGGGGTGACATTGGTTATTATCAATTCATATTAGGGTAAATATAGTGGGTTAGATTTGCTAGGCTACAGACTACAGAAATCCTGGTAGCAGCAGACACGCTAACATTGTCAGTTTCAGAAAATAATGCAACATTGAAACCTGAATGGCAGTGCTTCTAAGGCAGGGTAAGCGATGTTGATTGAAAAGAGCATGATTATTGTTCATACAGAGGCAAATGCAGGAAGTATAGAAGGAAGAAGAAATATTGTGTATTCCTCTAGTCCGCAGGATGGGGTGATGAACAAAAATACTGTCCAGAGGTTGCCAGGGTAAAAGCTGGAAAAGTATGAGCGGTGGTGACAGGTGACATCATGGAGTAGGAGGCAAACTTTAAGAGAATACATGCAGAGCCACATAAAGGGGCACTGTTGTTTGAAATGGGTTTAAAAGGTGCAGGGAGAAGAAATGAAACATGTAAAAGGATTTGGAGTTGGCTGGGCTTTTTGCTGGAATGAGTTAAAAACCTTTGAGTTTTGAGGAGACTTGCTCTGCTGACTCCGATAGAATCCAGTGAGAAACCTTTGGACTGGCTTCTGAATTTTGCTACTCTCAAATATAAAGTATTTAGTATTGTTGCTATTCCTGGTTGAAACTGGGAGGTTTGCAAAAGGCTGGGGTGAAAGGTCTTGGCCTTGGGCTTCTGGTGAATGTGACTGCTCACTACCTTTTGGAAGCTTCCTGAAGAGACAGGGCTGTGGTGAGGATCGTATGATGGTCTCCAGATCAGTGTAGCTGGGAGTTGGATATGCAGAGAGAATTCTATGAAGGCCGTTAGGCGAGAGCAGAAGCAGACCCTTCTGAAAGGCATAGTCTAGAAATCATTTCACGGCTGAGTATAAATAGGTTGACAATCAATTAGGACACCCTTTTCTGCAGGGTAATTGACAAAGTGTTTAAGTGGATAGGTAGGCAAAATTCCTGTGATCCTTGAGGTATCAAAGGATCAATGAAGTAGCCTGAATCCAAAGCATTAGATGGGTTTGTTCTTCTACACAGAGGGGAGGGGGTTATAATCTCATAATCTTGTTACCAAGATAGCCGGTCAAGTGGCACAGCGAGTACAGCGCTTGCTTTGACACCCGTGCAGAGCTTGCTAGCGCTATATAAATGCCAAATTATTATTATTTACCAGTTTAATGTTAGGCAAGGGTAGGGGAGTAACCAAGAGCTGAAACTGAACTCATATTGCATTGCCTTAATCACGAATGAATGCCAGTTAGGATTCCCCAGGCAAGAGAGAAAATCACATATGTTGAGTGTGTTTTTCTTTTATTCTCACACATACTCAACGCAAAATGCTTATTGATATGAAGCATGTCTTTCCCTTCTTTACACATGTGCCCAATGCAAATGATTACCACATGTACATTTTTGTTTAAGAAGTGATCTAGTTGGATTGTTTATCAGTTCATACTGATGAGTTTGAATGTAAAGTGCATAACTGTGAAAGTGTGTGGTGATTTTCATTGTATCTAAATCCTGTTCTATTTCTTGCATCTATTGGTAAAAGGGTGTTATAAATGGGTAACACAGGACAACGTCTGTAGCTTCCTTGCTAATATCCCTTGGTATATAAACAAATGTGGCAAAAGGGAAGGGTCAGGATTCTGCCTACACATTCCAGATGTTTGGGCAGCTGTTCCCTGTTTTTTGATGCATCATGTACCAAACTGTGTATAACCGTCACTTTCTTCATTACCTTGTTTTTAAATAATAAGAGCTGGATAATTGGACAAAACACAGTAGTAATATGACAATTAGAATCTGCTGTAGTGGAGTAAAAATAACATAATTCAGTGTATGTTATGTTAAGTTATGCTACTGGAATTTCTATCATTCATAACAGCCATTTGTATGGTCCACAGTGGATATGCGTATTCTGAGTAGGAGCATAGACTTAGAGTGCTGTAGTTGAAGGGTAGAGTCAGATAACTTGATAGGCAGATTGGTGAGGGGCACAAAGAAACCTGAAGCCACACATAGGACAAAAAAACAGATCATAATATGAATAGCAAGGCATTAAAAAGGCTTGCAAGTAAAAGCCATGCAAAATCATGAAAACGTCCTAACATGCTAAAACAATTGGAGCCAGAGTCACAAATAATAGCGCAAATGAAAGGCACGTAGAGAATGCATCATTTAATTTGCGCTAATTGTAGAAATGCACAGGTCACCTTATTCTCTTATCTGAAACCCCAACTCCACCACAGAGATCATGCAACATCAGCAATGCATCCAGTAAGCTGGCAACTCATCTGCTCCCACCCCATTAGAAGAGAAGCTCTGTGTGATTACTGCACTCTATAGGGCCACAAACTCGGTGGAAGAATAATAAACAACTCTTCCTCCCAAACTGACAAGACAGTCAATGTACCCACCCGATAATGTGCCGCTGAGAGCTTGCTCGTGTAACCCCTGCCCCCTTCAAACAACCACATCTTTCTGCCCTCATAGGCAATGTCAAAACTCAAATTCTCGAGTAATCCAACACCAGACTGTGCTCTTAAAACCCTCCAACCTAGTCTCTTAAAACCATTCTGTACCCCCAACATGTCCTCAGTACTAGATCAATCCACCAGGATCCCCCTTGCCCTCTACATTGTGTCTCGCTCTACCCATCTGGTGCCCAACAAAACTAAGTGCCACAGAAAGTACTCCACAACCACCACTAAGAGCTTGTGCTTCTAGCACCCAAGCCACTCGACCAACACCTTCTGCCCCCCAGCACCCACAGTTCCACCAACCACTATATTACTACCCATCATCACCTCCAGATGCACCCACTAAACACCTACAAGCCGATTCATGGAATAATTAGCGCGGCGCAAGTGGCCAAAAACGTGCGATTCGCAGCGGAATAGCGAAAATCGCAGTGCAAGTGCGAAAATCGCACGAAAAGCAGCGCACATCGATTCATGGAAGGCCGTGCGCGAGAAAACCATCGGATGTGCGCTAAAAAAGTGTGCGGTGCACGTTGGCGCACAGGCCATCTAACGGCGTGCGCCAGGTCACAGCGAAAATCGCACAGGCCACAGCGAAAATCGCACATAGCGCAGCGCACACAACAAAAGTAGGCGGAACACGGGGCGTAACACTCGGAATGGGGAACAACTTGCCAAAATGTGGGCGTCACGGGGGAAGTACAGGGTGCAAGTGCGCGGAACGCTGACACGCTCGCCTACAACACGTATTCATGGAATCGAATAGGGCAAAAAAGCGTACGGTCAAACCAGCGCACAGGCACAAACACGACCGCCACAAGAAAGCAGGCGGTAGCGTCTCTGCGCCTGTAATAAATGTGCGCCAAAAGGTGCGCCAACAACAGCACCTATATACAGCCATGATAAATGTCCTATACTGTGGCCCTCCAGGACAAATGACGTGCAAAGGGGTACCCACAAACACGGACACCCGCTGACTGAAAAATAACGTGTGCGTGTATTCCGAGGTGCGTGGGAAGTCTCACACGCGATTTGGCAGGGTACGTGGATTTCAGGGGTGCGTGGGAAGTTCCACACGCGATTTGGCCGGGTACGTGCGCGGGTATTTCCACACGCGATTTGGCTGGGTACGTGGATCTCAGGGGTGCGCGGGAAGTCTCACACGCGATTTGGCAGGGTACGTGGATTTCAGGGGTGCGCGGGAAGTCCCACACGCGATTTGGCCGGGTACGTGCGCGGGAATTTCCACACGCGATTTGGCTGGGTACGTGGATCTCTGGGGTGCGTGGGAAGTCCCACACGCGATTTGGCAGGGTACGTGGATTTCAGGGGTGCGTGGGAAGTTCCACACGCGATTTGGCTGGGTACGTGCGTGGGAATTTCCACACGCGACTTGGCTGGGTACGTGGATCTCAGGGGTGCGCGGGAAGTCCCACACGCGATTTGGCAGGGTACGTGCGTGTGAATTTCCACACGTGATTTGGCTGGGTACGTGTATGACAGGGGTACGTGGGAAATTCTACACGCGATTTGGCTGTGTGCTCCCAGGTATTCCCTGTACACCCTCCACGGCCCCTGCAGGCAGCCGACACCACAGGGGACTACCCTGCACACCTGCTCATGTCACCCAGCACCCCCACCCACCAGCATCCAGGGGCACCCTCCACCAGGCCCCCACTCATGTCTCCCACCACCCCCACCCCCAGCATCCAGGGGCACCCTCCACCAGGCCCCCACTCATGTCCCCCTGCACCCCCACCCCCCAGCAGTGCAGGGGCACCCTCCACCAGGCCCCCACTCATGTCCCCTATCACCCCCACCCCCCAGCAGTGCAGGGGCAGCACCACCAGGCCCCCACTCATGTCTCCCACCACCGCCACCCCCCAGCAGTGCAGGGGCACCCTCCACCAGGCCCCCACTCATGTCCCCCTGCACCCCCACCCCCCCAGCAGTGCAGGGGCACCCTCCACCAGGCCCCCACCCATGTCCCCTATCACCCCCACCCCCGAGCAGTGCAGGGGCAGCACCACCAGGCTCCCACTCATGTCTCCCACCACCCCCACCACCCAGCAGTGCAGGGGCACCCTCCACCAGGCCCCCACTAATGTCTCCCACCACCCCTACCCCCCAGCATCCAGGGGCACCCTCCACCAGGCCCCCACTCATGGCCCCTATCACCCCCACCCCCCAGCAGTGCAGGGGCAGCACCACCAGGCCCCCACTCATGTCTCCCACCACCCCCACACCCCAGCAGTGCAGGGGCACACTCCACCAGGCCCCCACTCATGTCTCCCACCACCCCCACCCCCCAGCAGTGCAGGGGCACCCTCCACCAGGCCCCCACTCATGTCTCCCACCACCCCCACCCCCCAGCATCCAGGGGCACCCTCCACCAGGCCCCCACTCATGGCCCCTATCACCCCCACGCCCCAGCAGTGCAGGGGCAGCACCACCAGGCCCCCACTCATGTCTCGCACCCCCCAGCATCCAGGGGCACCCTCCACCAGGCCCCCACTCATGGCCCCTATCACCCCCACCCCCCAGCAGTGCAGGGGCACCCTCCACCAGGCCCCCACTCATGGCCCCTATCACCCCCACCCCCCAGCAGTGCAGGGGCAGCACCACCAGGCCCCCACTCATGTCTCCCACCACCCCCACCCCCCAGCAGTGCAGGGGCACCCTCCACCAGGCCCCCACTCATGTCTCCCACCACCCCACCCCCCAGCAGTGCAGGGGCACCCTCCACCAGGCCCCCACTCATGTCTCCCACCACCCCCACCCCCCAGAATCCAGGGGCACCCTCCACCAGGCCCCCACTCATGGCCCCTATCACCCCCACCCCCCAGCAGTGCAGGGGCAGCACCACCAGGCCCCCACTCATGTCTCCCACCACCCCCACCCCCCAGCATCCAGGGGCACCCTCCACCAGGCCCCCACTCATGGCCCCTATCACCCCCACCCCCCAGCATCCAGGGGCACCCTCCACCAGGCCCCGACTCATGGCCCCTATCACCCCCACCCCCCAGCAGTGCAGGGGCAGCACCACCAGGCCCCCACTCATGTCTCCCACCACCTCCACCCCCCAGCAGTGCAGGGGCACCCTCCACCAGGCCCCCACTCATGGCTCCCACCACCCCACCCCCCAGCATCCAGGGGCACCCTGCACCAGGCCCCCACTCATGGCCCCTATCACCCCCCTCCCCCAGCAGTGCAAGGGCAGCACCACCAGGCCCCCACTCATGTCTCCCACCACCCCCACCCCCCAGCAGTGCAGGGGCACCCTCCACCAGGCCCCCACTCATGTGTCCCACCACCCCCACCCCCCAGCAGTGCAGGGGCACCCTCCACCAGGCCCCCACTCATGTCTCCCACCACCCCCACCCCCCAGCATCCAGGGACACCCTCCACCAGGCCCCCACTCATGTCCCCCTGCACCCCCACCCCCCAGCAGTACAGGGGCACCCTCCAACAGGCCCCCAACCATGTCCCCTATCACCCCCACCGCCCAGCAGTGCAGGGGCAGCACCACCAGGCCCCCACTCATGTCTCCCACCACCCCCACCCCCCAGCAGTGCAGGGGCACCCTCCACCAGGCCCCCACTCATGTCTCCCACCACCCCCACACCCCAGCAGTGCAGGGGCACCCTCCACCAGGCCCCCACTCATGTCCCCCTGCACCCCCACCCCCCAGCATCCAGGGGCACCCTCCACCAGGCCCCCACTCATGCCCCCCTGCACCCCCACGCCCCAGCAGTGCAGGGGCACCCTCCACCAGGCCCCCACTCATGTCCCCTATCACCCCCACGCCCCAGCAGTGCAGGGGCAGCACCACCAGGCCCCCACTCATGTCTCCCACCACCCCCACCCCCCAGCAGTGCAGGGGCACCCTCCACCAGGCCCCCACTCATGTCCCCCTGCACCCCCACCCCCCAGCAGTGCAGGGGCACCCTCCACCAGGCCCCCACTCATGTCCCCTATCACCCCCACTCCCCAGCAGTGCAGGGACAGCACCACCAGGCCCCCACTCATGTCTCCCACCACCCCCACCCCCCAGCAGTGCAGGGGCACCCTCCACCAGGCCCCCACTCATGTCTCCCACCACCCCCACCCCCCAGCATCCAGGGGCAACCTCCACCAGGCCCCCACTCATACCTCCCACCACCCCCACCCCCAGCAGTGCAGGGGCACCCTCCACCAGGCCCCCACTCATGTCTCCCACCACCCGCACCCCCCAGCATCCAGGGGCTCCCTCCACCAGGCCCCCACTCATGGCCCCTATCACCCCCACCCCCCAGCATCCAGGGACACCCTCCACCAGGCCCCCACTCATGGCCCCTATCACCCCCACCCCCAGCAGTGCAGGGGCAGCACCACCAGGCCCCCACTCATGTCTCCCACCGCCCCCACCCCCAGCAGTGCAGGGGCACCCTCCACCAGGCCCCCACTCATGTCTCCCACCACCCCCACCCCCAGCATCCAGGGGCACCCTGCACCAGGCCCCCACTCATGGCCCCTATCAGCCCCACCCCCCAGCAGTGCATGGGCAGCACCACCAGGCCCCCACTCATGTCTCCCACCACCCCCACCCCCCAGCAGTGCAGGGGCACCCTCCACCAGGCCCCCACTCATGTCTCCCACCACCCCCACCCCCCAGCAGTGCAGGGGCACCCTCCACCAGGCCCCCACTCATGTCTCCCACCACCCCCACCCCCAGCATCCAGGGGCACCCTCCACCAGGCCCCCACTCATGTCTCCCACCACTCCCACCCCCCAGCATCCAGGGGCACCCTCCACCAGGCCCCCACTCATGGCCCCTATCACCCCCACCCCCAGCATCCAGGGGCACCCTCCACCAGGCCCCCACTCATGGCCCCTATCACCCCCACCCCCCAGCAGTGCAGGGGCACCCTCCACCAGGACCCACTCATGTCCCCCTGCACCCCCATCCCCCATCAGTGCAGGGGCACCCTCCACCAGGCCCCCACTCATGTCTCCCACCACCCCAACCCCCCAGCATCCAGGGGTACCCTGCAGCAGGCCCCCACTCATGGCCCCTATCACCCGCACCCCCCAGCAGTGCAGGGGCAGCACCACCAGGCCCCCACTCATGTCTCCCACCATCCCCACCACCCAGCAGTGCAGGGGTACCCTCCACCAGGCCCCCAATCATGTCTCCCACCACCCCCACCCCCCAGCAGTGCAGGGGCAGCACCACCAGGCCCCCACTCATGTCTCCCACCACCCCCAACCCCCAGCAGTGCAGGGGCACCCTCCACCAGGCCCCCACTCATGTCTCCCACCACCCCACCCCCCAGCAGTGCAGGGGCACCCTCCACCAGGCCCCCACTCATGTCTCCCACCACCCCCACCCCCCAGCATCCAGGGGCACCCTCCACCAGGCCCCCACTCATGTCTCCCACCACCCCCACCCCCCAGCATCCAGGGGCACCCTCCACCAGGCCCCCACTCATGGCCCCTATCACCCCCACCCCCCAGCATCCAGGGGCACCCTCCACCAGGCCCCCATTCATGGCCCCTATCACCCCCACCCCCAGCAGTGCAGGGGCACCCTCCACCAGGCCCCCACTCATGTCCCCCTGCACCCCCACCCCCAGCAGTGCAGGGGCACCCTCCACCAGGCCCCCACTCATGTCTCCCACCACCCCCACCCCCCAGCATCCAGCGGCACCCTGCACCAGGCCCCCACTCATGGCCCCTATCACCCCCACCCCCCAGCAGTGCAGGGGCAGCACCACCAGGCCCTCACTCATGTCTCCCACCACCCCCACCCCCCTGCATCCAGGGGCACCCTCCACCAGGCCCCCACTCATGGCCCCTATCACCCCCACCCCCCAGCATCCAGGGGCACCCTCCACCAGGCCCCCACTCATGGCCACTATCACCCCCACCCCCCAGCAGTGCAGGGGCACCCTCCACCAGGCCCCCACTCATGTCCCCCTGCACCCCCACTCCCAGCAGTGCAGGGGCACCCTCCACCAGGCCCCCACTCATGTCTCCCACCACCCCCACCCCCCAGCATCCAGGGGCACCCTGCACCGGGCCACCACTCATGGCCCCTATCACCCCCACCCCCCAGCAGTGCAGGGAAAGCACCATCAGGCCCCTACTCATGTCTCCCACCACCCCCACCCCCCTGCAGTGCAGGGGCACCCTCCACCAGGCCCCCACTCATGTCTCCCACCACCCCCACCCCCCAGCAGTGCAGGGGCAGCACCACCAGGCCCCCACTCATGTCTCCCACCACCCCCACCCCCCAGCAGTGCAGGGGCACCCTCCACCAGGCCCCCACTCATGTCTCCCACCACTCCCACCCCCAGCAGTGCAGGGGCACCCTCCACCAGGCTCCCACTCATGTCTCCCACCACCCCCACCCCCAGCATCCAGGGGCACCCTCCACCAGGCCCCCACTCATGTCTCCCACCACCCCCACCCCCCAGCATTCAGGGGCACCCTCCACCAGGCCCCCACTCATGGCCCCTATCACCCCCACCCCCCAGCATCCAGGGGCACCCTCCACCAGGCCCCCACTCATGGCCCCTATCACCCCCCCGGCAGTGTAGGGGCACCCTCCACCAGGCCCCCACTCATGTCCCCCTGCACCCCCACCCCCAGCAGTGCAGGGGCACCCTCCACCAAGCCCCCACTCATGTATCCCACCACCCCCACCCCCCAGCAGTGCAGGGGCACCCTCCACCAGGCCCCCACTCATGTCTCCCACCACCCCCGAACCCAGCAGTGCAGGGGCGCCCTCCACCAGGCCCCCACTCATGTCTCCCACCACCCCCACCCCCCAGCAGTGCAGGGGCACCCTCCACCAGGCCCCCATTCATGTCTCCCACCACCCCCACCCCCGAGCAGTGCAGGGGCACCCTCCACCAGGCCCCCACTCATGTCTCCCACCACCCCCACCCCCCAGCAGTGCAGGGGCACCCTCCACCAGGCCCCCACCCATGTCCCCCTGCACCCAGGTCCTCACAATCCCCAATCATGTGCGTTATGGTCAGCCTCCACAGCCAAAAGGCCCTACCAAGTAACCCATTGGAAATGGAAATTACATGTTACACCCCCAATGTTCATAAAGCAAATGAACCCATGTCCGTCACACACAATGGTTGCAATTGAATGAGAAAACACCCAACATGACATGCATGAAACCAATGAGATGATACCACACAGTGAAGTATGAAAACAAAATTTAGTATTAAAAAAATTGAATGCAAATGAAATGAAACAAACTACTATGGCAATGAAAAAAAGATAAGCTGCATCTCCGTCCAAAAAAATCAAAAATACAAATCCAAATCCAAACAAAAAAATGCTGTCCAAAGTCACATTAAAAATAAAATCAATCCGAGAGAGAAAAATAAATGCAAAGACCATTGCTCCATGGTGAATAAATAAAAAAAAAAGAATCAAACAATCCAATGAAGAACTATGTACAAAACATCCAAGGGTCCATGAGCCCAACTGAACAAAGGAAACCTACAAAAAACCCTAACTAAAATGCAACTATATACAAAAAGTGGAGCAGTGTCCGTCGACTCCAAATCATAAGAAGAAACAAAGGAAACCTAAAACTAAAGAACTATATACAAAGGCGGCGGGCAAGTCCAGCGGCTCACTCTGTGGTTATCCGGGCCAGGGCATCATCAAACTCCTCGTCTATGTCCCGGAGGCAGTCCTGTTCCATGGCCCCGAGGGTCCGCAGGGACGACGCCATCTGCTCCTCCAACCCCCTGCGGATTGCCTCGAGGCACTCCGCCCGCCTCAGGGCCCTCCGCATGGAGTTCTCCGCCCTGACCATCGTGAGCCGCGCCACTACCGCCCGCCGCCACTCCGCACCTATCTGCTGGCCCAACCGCAGCCACACGGAAGACACTTCCTGCCCTGGGTCCTCCTGCCCTCCGGCCGATGCCTGCCCCTCCGATGTTGATGGCCCCGAGCCATGATGCCTCCCACGTTGACTCTGCTGCTGCCTCCGATGCAACTGCCTCTGCCAGCATGACTGCATCCAGGCTGATGGAATCCACCGACGTCGTTGTGCATGTGCCCTGCCTGATGATGCCGGCACATCCTCCATCTGCTGGGGTACAGTTGCTGTGGTGTCCACCCCTGCTGGACCTCCGACTCCCGACTGTGGCAGGGATGGGATTCCCACCGAGCTGGCTGCAATGGTCAGGGCAGGTCCACAGGGGGCCTTGGTGGCATCTGGGCCGGAAGATAGCAAGGAGAACGACCGGCGTATAGCCTCCACAGAGGAGGAGAGGGCCGCCAGATTGGCCGACACATGCAGGAAACCCCCGAACATGGAAGATCCCAATTGGGCCACGTCGGCACGGTGCTCTTTGTGATAACGTGCGTGCTCCTCCCGGGAAGCACGCACGTCATCACGAATTTCACCCGCGCACATCACGACCCCAATCAGGACCTTTGCCATACGGCCACGGGTCCCCTCGTCCGCAGGTGGAGGGGAGTCAGGTGACATGGACATCCCCTCTACCTGCGGACGGGCCTGGGACGGGGCATCCCTGCTGGTGCATGGTGGTGCACTCACAGGGTCAGGGACAGCGACATGCACAGGCCCCTCCATGGTGACCTGTGCTGCCTCCTGCCCCTGCCCCTGGACTGCACCACTTGCACCAGCAGGGATGCCCCCACCAGGCCCCATGTGTGCCTCAGTGGCGGCCTCCTCCTCCTCTGTGGAAAGCACCAACCTGGATGGCTCCTCACCGTCTTCCGCCATAGCAGGCCCCTGTGGGGTATCACCCACCCCTTCCGCTGCAGCCGTGGGGGCATCCCCGCCGCCTTGCTCCACAGCGCCGTCTCCGCCCTCTTCTTCACTAGCCGCTGCGTAGAGGGAGACATAGAACACAAGCATCAGGGTACTGTTCAATGGTCCCCTAGACAGGAAGCAATAGCAGATGAGTACCACAGTCAAAGTACACTTGCGTCATGTCCCTCCACAACACATGGGTCAGTCCAGGCAAAACACACACAGTAACAGGCATGGTGCATGCCATGGACATTTCCATACATGTCCAATGGACTCTTGAAACATACAATGATATGGAACTCACATGCATCATGGGTCATGCCTATCACATGCACACACTACACCTCAGTCACATCCATCTGGCCTCATACACCCCAAACACAGCGGATACAAGGATAACTAGGCTGCATCAGTGAATCTGTGCATTGTCACACACATGTGTCATGCATCCATGGCATTCACAAGTCACAGACACACAGGTCAGGCACACAGACATGGCTACCATATATGTACCTGGCATCAGCACCCATCCCTCACCCCCACCCATGTCCAGGAACAGAGACTGGCATGCTCTCTTGTGTAAAATCTGCATAGGGCTCCCCATGTCGCATTTAAATACATGCAACAACCATGTGGTTCACACATCACTGGTCGCACATGCATTACCATGATGTCCCTGCACACATACATGCATACATGGCCTATGTCACACATACAGGCAAGTATCAGACAACCAGCACATCGCAACATACCCTGTCTCACACAGCAATGCTTGGCCACTTACCGCTCAACTCCAGACGGGTCTCCCTCTCAAGGATCTGGGCGTGGAGCGCTGGGCGTACGCGTTCCAGGACCCTCATCTGTATGGAACTCATGCAGCCCCGGCCCCCCTCCATGAGGCGCCGGGCCTTCACGAGGGTCCTGGACCTCAAGTCCTCCCAGCGCTTCTTGATCTTCTGGACGTCGCGGGTTGCCACACCCTCCGCGTTGATGGCAACCACACAGTCGGCCCAGATACTCTCCCGTCCTTGCTTGCTGGCGCGGGACGATCCAAAGAGTGCATCATACTGCCCCAGGACATGTTCCACCAGGACACCAACTTCGGTGGCAGTGAAGCTGGTGCCCCTCTGCCCCTCTGGCCTGGGGTTGCCACTGGTGCCAGATGTGGAAGTGCCCGACATGGCAACCCCAGAGGCAGGAGTGGGTGGGCAACTGGGTCCTGGGGCTGGGCTGTGGAGCGATGTTATCCCAGTCGGGAGTCTTCAGTTCCAGCAGGGGTGGACACAGCAACTGGACCCCTGCAGATGGCTGATGTGCAGGCACCAAATGGCAGGGCACGGTGGCAGCAGGCAGGCAGGCAGGCAGCAGCAGCAGATGGCACGTGGGAGGCTGCTCGGGGCACTGGGGGGCAGTAATTTGGCCTTCTGGGCAGGAGCGTGGTCTTCCGTGTGTTTTCGCGTGGCCAGCTTGATACGGAGTGATCTGGCACGTGAAAATCCTGCACGTCAGCGTGAAATTCGAGGAAAGGCCCTTAGCGCGTAAGCGCGTCAGCACTCATACGCGATTCTATTGGACGAAAGGCCCTCAGCGCGTAAGCGCGTATGTGACGTGACCCGCCCGGGTGTTTCCCTCATAGCACGTGATGACGGAGCACACGTGGAAAGACTGCACGTCAGAGTGTCATCGCATGTAATTGGACAAAAGTGCGCGTACACGCGATTGGCCCATGTACGTGTATTACAGGGGTGCGCGGGCACTTACACACGCGAGTACATCAGTGCACGTGTATTCCGGGGTGCGCGGGAATTTCCACACGTTCGCCTACAACACGCGCAAAGAAACACATACGCCAGTAGGAAGCAGGCATACGTCGACCCGCGACGCATAAATTTGCGTGCAAAAAAAATAACAAGCTCAGACGCCAGGATGAATATACCGTTCCTAGCAGCAGTGGCCGTGGGCTACCAAATGAGGAGGAGGAGGATAGTCAGGGCCAGAATATTCACACCCAGAACCAGCCTGATGACCAGGTGTATGGGAGGTACAGGTTTCCACCACACATAATACTGGACCTGGTGAGTGAGTGGGAGGATGACCTCACATCACCCACTCTGTGCTCCCAAGCACTCAGCCCCCTGGAGAAGGTCCTCAATGTACTGCACTTCTTAGCCACTGGATCATTTCAGCGGACAAGTGCCATAGTGGGTGGGGTGTCACAGGCCACGCAGTCACACTGCCTACACCAGGTCTTGAACATCATCACTGCACGCCCATCAGTCCGCAGGCACATATACCTGCCCAGAACACATGCAGAAAGGCATGCTGCCGACCTGGATTTTCAGGGTGTGGCACGATTCCCCAAAGTGCTAGGTGCCATCGACTGCACCCATGTGGCTCTACGTCCCCCCAGGGCATCTGAGCACATCTATAGGAAAAGCAAGCACTGGCATTCCATCAACGTGCAGGTAGTATGTAATGCCAAGGGAATCATCACCTCAGTATATGCCAACTATCCCGGGTCCACCCACGACAGCTTCATTTACCGAATGTCCACCCTAAGCCGGGACCTAGAAGCTGGGCGGCATGGCGATACATGGCTGCTTGGTGAGTATGAATGCCACTGCACATGCATGCATGTCAGATACTGAGCAAGGTCACAACCCCACCAATAATACCAATCACCACCTCCACAGGGGACAGTGCCTACCCTCTCAGCCCCCACATGATGACGCCAATTCGGAACCCCACCACGCCACCCGAGGTAAGATATACCGCAGCCCACATTGCAACCCGGGGCATAGTGGAGCGCACATTCGGAGTGCTTAAGTCACGCTTTCGCTCCCTTAACCGTTCTGGTGGGCAGCTGTTATATGCTCCCCCAGTAGTGTGCAGGATCATAGTGGCAGCATGTGTCCTGCACAACGTTGCAACACGCCGGGGCCTGCCTGTGGACATGGTGGTGCCCCCACATCCCCAACCACATGCACGCCCGCTGCGCATGGGAGGGGAAAGGGCACGGGGGGAGGCAGCCCGTACATAGCTAGTGGCTAATTACTTCACATAGAAATCACACCCCTGTGGAGTGCACACTGCCCTGGCACATACCATCTGACAATCAATGATGACTCAACCTGACACTGATCCTGAATGTCTGGAGAATCAACCGTCAAAACCATATCAGCCTGAGATTGTTCACCTGGAAGTGTTACAATGTGTGCACCCCTACCTACACAGACACCACCAATGCAGGTTTGTGAATAAACACATTCATGCAGCTAAAATGAATACCCACTTGCAAAATGCAACATGAGGACAGTGCCATGTCACCCAACCCATCCCCAGCACCGCCACACGACACACCGTGCCATGTCATGCTATGTGCAGGTAAACAAAGTAATCCCCACAACATGACACAAGTGTCACAATGTACAGTGTCCCTAATTGAAACTCGCGACACCTGAAATGCTCACAGTAATGCAGGACCTACAACACACTTGAGCAGGTATTTAGCAAAAACACTTATCAGCTACTGACCCTCAAAACTACCATTAACATGACATTATGAATGTAAGGAATTAGTAGTCTCACCACCTGGAAATGCCTGCACTCCCACCACTTCCAACTGTATGGTGTTGCCGCCATGTAGAGTTGTAGGTGCACTGCTGCCAACATGGACCCCATCTCCAAAGTAGAGGGCCTTGTGTAGACATGAGGAAAGGACCTGCAAATTAGGAGGTAGACACGGATGATGAGTTACACATCAATGCAACATGCAGTGTACAACACAACAGCAATATGCACTAGGAATGTATACACAGTATTGACTAGACTACCCACACATGTAGTGGGAGTGCAATGTCACCATGTACGTCAATGTCACTTGGGCACACCCTTTGCAAGCCCATGGAAACGGGAAGCAGGAGGGGTGTGTGTGACATAAACCCAAGCATCTGAACCAAATACATGACAAGCCTGCATGTGCCCAGCCACAATGCAGCGTATGCCCACGGGAGCCACACAAGGCAACACATTGTCCCAAAAAAAAAAAAAAATTAAAATAAATAAAAAAAAATCAAAAATGGCCATTAATGGGCCCGGGGGGGTTGGGGAGGCCACCCAGGAGGTCCGAGGACAGGGTGCACACCAAAACCCACCTGTGTGGATCTTGCGAAAAAAAAACACCTCCATGGGCTCATGGCCCACACGGCTACCCTATTGTGGGAGTATCACTGCTGTCGCTATTATCACCCTGTGCAGCTGCATCCGGAGGTGGTTGCACTATGGGAGGCAGCCCATGCAAGGCCCTAGTCTGTTCCTCCATGGCTGCAAGCAGGCGGGTGTGGTTGGTCTCGTTCTGGAGGATGAGTGTGCGGAGGTCCCCATGCAACAACTCACGGGATGCCCGGACCTCCGCCCTAGTTGCCTTCATCTCAGCTGAGAGCGTACGGGTGAGACGCTCCAGCTGCTGTTCTGTCCTTCGGTTTGTTGAAGCCTCAAGCTCAACAAGAGTCGTCCTGAGGTGAAGGAGTTCCAGCCTCAGGGCTTCCCTGTGGCCCTGGGACTCTATGGATATGGCTTCCTGCAGAGTCGCCAGTGCCGCCCGCCTGTCCCTGTTGGATGCCAACATGTCCTCCCTCTGTGACTGGCAGATGGAGTAGGTTGCCTGCTGTAGTCACTCCATCAGCCTTTCGGGGGGGGCAATGGAAGTGGCCACCCTATCCATGGCCTGAGCCATCATCTCTGATGATGCTGCCTGTTGGGTTGCCATACCGTAAATGGATTGCTCCCATGCAGTATTGCCAGGTGGCGTACGGCCACCATGTCGGCGGGCACCACACCTGTCTGGGGCAAGGCGAACTGTGCCTTGCTGTGCCGGCACTGCCTGAGGCTGCAGGACTGCATTCCCCCTCTGATCTGCTGGCCCAGGAACAGGATCAGATGTCGCAGAGTGTGACCCTGCATCCGTAACCACCAAAGGCGTAGCTGCCAACACTGACATCCCCATTGAGGGTTCTGACCCTGGTGCAGGTGGGTGGGACAGAACAGAATCCCTCCCAGGAACACTCACCTGCGACGGCACGTAGGTTTCATCATCTGAATCAACACCTGAGTACACCTCGGGGGAGGTGCAGCCAGAGACACCCCTTGAGAGCACGACCTGCAGCAGTTGTGGGTTCTCACCCACCACCACACCACGTCCCTCACTGGTGGTCGGTCGGCCCTCGGACCCCTCCTGGGTCTGCACCATCTCCACAACCCCAGCAGTATCAGGTGCGTCTTCCCCTGCAAAGACATAAAAGCAAACAACTGGAAACAGGCATTAGCACCATGGCACACAATGAGGGCTGAGAAGCAACAGAACCAGTACTTGATTGACACATGTCCCACATGACTAAAACCCTCCCATGCATGCACCCTCACTGCATATGAAGGGCAGGCAAATGGCACACACTGATGACACCAAGATGGAAGGGGAACACATTTTCTGCATGCTGACTGGCAGTGGCATCACACATTGGCCAGTGATTGCCAGGTGAAATACACATGCCATCACACAGATGGCATGTACCATTGCTATTGAGTGAAGATGGAGAGGAGGGCAGCACTTATTCATTCAGTCCAGTTCCCTCATGTAATAGCTTTTCTAATTCAAACAGGTCTGATTTTTCACCTGGAGCTGCCAGTCCAAAATGGTCCGATTGCACAGGGACATGTCTAAACAAATGATATCCAGGTAACAAAGTCACTCCACTTTACCATAGCCATGTCAGACATGTGACTAGAGGACTGAGAAATGCCTAGTAAAAGTGGTGGAATGCAAACAATCTGCCTGAATGAACAGAGAAAAATAAGCAACAATGTTGTTGCAAGGTGACACTTCAAGGGCAACTGGCATGCTGTTGGGCTATATGTCTACTGTTGGCAGAAGGGATACTGCTATGGCCAAATGCTGCTGCGCAGAATGTATTGCATGAAGCACATGGGTGACCCAAACAACTCAGGCGTCCACACCCTCACCTGGCACACAAACAGAAGCCCTAACACACACACCATGCACATGGATGACACACACATGCATGTGCACTCACCGGACAGTGCCTCATAATCAGGCAGATCTCCCACGCCTTGGATCTGTTCCTCCGTGACGTAGGTCCCAGCGACTGACTCATGTGGAGTGAGTTCCATGTCTTCTACTGGAGACCCACCTCCAGTCACTAGAGTTGCGGCATGACTTGAGGCCAGCTTATTCTTTGCCCTGCGCTTTAGGTCATTCCAGCGCTTATAGCAATCATTGGCTGTGCGCCTCACGATTCCAAGGGCACTTACGATGTCCGCAACGGTCTGCCAGTGTGCCTGGCGTTGTGCAGGTGTGGTCTTGGATCCTGCAACAATGACCATCTCGTTATCATGTGCGGACACATACTCGACAAGTGCATTCAGTTCGGCATCCGTGAAGCTGGGCTTCCTCGACGGGCCGGACTGTGTAGCCGTGTCTGGGGCATCAGCCTGTGCCGGACGAGCACTCTTCCTCTTCCGCTTGGAAGGTGGTGGTGATCCTGAGTGTCCTACGCCGCTCTGGATACTAGGGGCAGGAGCCCTGGTGGACTCTGTATCAGGAGTGTGGGATTGCACACTCAGCATGGGAGTTGGTGCAGGCATTGGCTCAAGTGTAATGGTGTCAGGGGGAATGTCAGCAGGATGGACTAGGACCGACACTGTCCTGGCTGGGTGTGTGAGAGCTGGGGTGGATTGAGCTGCAGCTGCCCCTGCAGCCTCTCCACCCTCCCTACTTGGGGCAGCAGATGACCTTTCTGCCCCTGATCCACGTGGCCTGATGACATCAACGTGCACCGGCGCACGTGTCATATGCCTGCTGACCTGGAAGTCAGCCATGGAGTCAGCCAGGTCTGGTGCCACAATGGGCTGGTCCAACAAGGGCTGAGCATGGATGGTGTCAGCCACATCAGCCTCAACCAGGGGGGGGGGGATTATGGGTGCCCTTGACTGGTCCTCCACACATGGGGGGACAGGGTCACCCTGCAAGTAACGACCACGTCCCCTACCGGATCCACCACGGCCACCACTTGTGGCTCGTCCACCTTTGCCACCCTTACGGATTCCTCGCCTCCCAACCATGGCACTGATGTTAATGTGCGTATGGGAGTGGCTGTAAACTATTGTCCTGGGCAATTGGGGGTCAAAGGGGTTGGGTACCAGATGGTAATTGTACCCTAGTGCTATAGCAAGGCTGAATGTGACCCCTGGGGAAAGATGACGGGTCACGCAACGCACAGGAAGCCCAAAAAAGGGAGATGACGTGCACGCAACCCCTCCTAGACCACGTGTGCGGAAGAAAAAACCTGCACTACGCTGTGGCACCCAGTAACACAAGAATGAACGTATGCGTGTCACACGCAGCCTAGAATGACCTCTGCACAGATGTTAGATACGTGCGTGACTCACCTTCTGCCAGGAAAAAGAGCGTGAAAAAGAAGCACGTGTGCGCATTGGCAACACCCCCGCCAAAAGAAGAATTGTACGCTGTCCGAGGAGACAGGACAACAGTAGAAGGGAACGCTGTTTGAGGGAACAGGCCCAGGAAAACCAGAAAAAGAGAAAAAAGAGAAAAAGCTGTCAGAGGTAACAGGGAGTACGAACTTGAAACGCTGTGAAGTAAATCGTGTGTGAAACAACAAGAAGTACAGATTTCACCCACTCGCTCTCCACGAAAAGCACGTACAAGGAAATGGTGTTCTACACGTACCTTTTATGCAGGCCCACACGTCCAGCGTCACTTACGCGGCGTGTACGCGCTAGGGCCATTTCCACCAATTACACGCTTTGTCACTTCTGCGTGTAGGGCCATTTGCACCAATTACATGCTTTGTCACTTCCGCGTGTACGCGCTAAGGCCATTTCCACCAATTACACGCTTTGACACTCGGACGTGTCTTTCATTTTTTTAACACGCAACATTTCCAACGTGTGCCATATTCAACGTGCATGTGACTTCATAGACGCGCATACGCTGGTGGCCTTTGGGCCAATGAATGTACAGATGTGTGCTGACGCGTTTACGTGCTAAGGGCCTTTCCTCGAATTACACGCAGACGTGTTGGATTTTCACGTGCAAAATCACTCCGTATCAAGGTAGCCACGCATTCACACACGTAAGACCACGCTCCTGCCCAGAAGGCCGAATTACTGCCCCCCAGAGCCCCGAGCACGCTCCCACCTGCCATCTGCTGCTGCCTGACTGCCTGCTGCCCACGTGCCCTGCCATTTGCTGCCTGCACATCAGCCAGGGGTGCTGTTGCTGTGACCACCCCTGCTGGAACCGAAGACTCCCGACTGCTTTTCCATCGCCCCACATCCCAGCCCCAGGACCCAGTTGCCCACCCACTCCTGCCTCTGGGGTTGCCATGTCGGGCACTGCAACATCTGACACCAGTGGCAACCCCCGGCCAAGGAGGCAGAGGGGCACCAGCTTCACTGCCACCGAAGTTGGTGTCCTGGTGGAGCATGTCCTGGGGCAGTATGATGCCCTCTTCGGAAGGTTGCGCGCTGACAAGGAAGGACGGACTCGGATCTGGATGGACATCGTGACTGCCATCAACGCGGAGGAGGTGGCAGTCCGTGACTACGAACGTGTCAGGAAGCGCTGGGAGGACTTCAGGTCCAGGACCCTCAACAAGGCCCAGCGCCTCCTGAAGGCAGCGGATGCTAAGGGGCGCCGGGGCCACTTGTCGGAAGATCAGATGAGGGTCCTGGAACGCATATCCCCAGCGCTCCACATCCAGGTCCTTGAGAAGCAGACCTGTCTGGAGTCGAGCGGTAAGTGTACATGCATACTGATTGTAAGCTGTGCGAGTGGTGGTGTGCCAGGAGTGTGCAGGTTGAACATGTATTTTTATGTGGCCAAGTAGGGGGAGTGTACAGGGCCGTGAGGGTGACACATGCGAGGGGTCTCATGTGTGACACATGGATGGTGCTTGTGTGTGTGGGCTTGCATGGCACAGGATGTGGAGGAATGATTGTCAGGTGTGACATGGATGTCGATCAAAACACTGCGACAGTTGGCGGAGGTGTACACATGCATGCAAGTTTGGTGTTGTGTGTGCATGTGTAGTGTACTCCCTATGTTGCATGTGATGTGTGGATGACCTTTGGCTGCTCATGCTGTTGTATGTGAATGGATGGTGCTGGCTGTTGCAATATGGCTGTGGTATGGCTCATGTGTGCAAGTTGAAATGACATGTGTGTTGGGGATTGTGATGCCATGTCTGAGGTTTACCAATGCCACTCATGTATAACTGTCATGTGTGTATGAGTCCATTTTACAGTGCCCTGATGCCTGTGTTTTCTTTCTCCCTGTCTGCAGCGTCAACTGATGAAGAGGGCGGAGAAGGTGCTGTGGAGCACAGCGGCAGGGGTCGCACCACCAGCTGGAGACGCAAGGCCCGGATCCCCTCCCAGGTTGTGATCTCGTCGGGGAGTGAGGAGTCCGGTGCCACATCCCAGGCCGCAGCTGCCGAAGGGAGGTCCAAGAGGCAGAGGTTGGAGTTGGACTCCTCGGCAGCAGAAGGGGCAGCTGGGACCCCACAGGGCGCAACGGAGGAAGGTGGCACGGAGTCATCCAGGTTGGTGGGGGGTTTGGTGGAGGAGGAGGCCGTGCAAGCGACAGAGGTGGGGTCTGGAGGTGGGGATTCCACTGGTGCTAGTGGTGCAGTGCAGAATCAGGGACAGGAGGCAGCACAGGCCGCCGCGGAGGTGCCTGTGTGCAATCCTGTCCCTGCTCCTGTCACTGCATCATCTTGCATCAGCGGGGATGCCTACCTCCAGACCCATTCTCAGGGAGAGGATTGGCTTACAACACCTGGCCTTCCTCTCCCTGCGGATGTGGTTATCCTGCACCAGGTTGAGCCTGTCCAGGGTGGGGTGGCGTTGCGTCAACGGGCCATGCGAGCTGACCTGCAGTCTTTTCATGATGAGTCTGCACATCTTCTCGCATGGCTCGTTGACCGAGTTCACCCACTGGGACAGCTCACCAGGGCTGGATTCCTCCGTTTCCTGGACCTTGTTCCGACCCCCTTCTCCACAGAACCCCCTATGCCCCAGTCGTCCTCCATGCCATCTTCCCACCCATGTGTTACCTGGGTGCCCTGTGGAGCTGCCTCCGACCGTGCGGCCAGGCTGGTTAACAACAGATCCCTGCCACAGTCGGGAGTCGGACGTCCAGCAGGGGTGGCCACATCAACGACTGCACCCCAGCTGGAGGAGGATGTGCAGCCACCATTGGACAGGGTACATGGACAGCAGCAGCTGCAGCAGCAGGAGGCTGTATGTGGGAGCCACGATAGCTCGGGGCCTTCAACATCGGAGGGGCAGGCATCGGCCGGAGGGCAGGAGGACCCTGGACGGGCAGTGTCTTCCGTGTGGCAGCGGTTGGGCCACGCCATAGATGCGGAGCGGCGGCGGGCGGAAGAGGCGCGGCTCACGATAGTCAGGGCGGAGAACTCCATGCGGAGGGCCCTGAGGCAGGCCGAGTGCCTCGAGGCAATCCGCAGGGAGTTGGAGGTGAACATGTCGGCGTCCCTGCGGACCCTCGGGGCCATGGAACAGGACCGCCTCCAGGACATAGACGAGGAGTTCGATGAAGCCCTGGCCCGGAACACCACTGAGTGAGCCGCTGGACTGGCCCGCCGCCATTGTATATAGTCATTTAGTGATAGGTTTCCTTTATTGTTTATTTTTATTTGGAGTCGACGGACACTGCTCCACCTTTTGTATATAGTTCCATTTTAGATAGGTTTTTTTGTAGGTTTCATTTCTTCTTTTGGGATGATGGACCCTGAATACTTTGTACATAGTTGGACTTTGCATTTAGATATTTTTTTTACTATGAATATTTTTTTCCATGGAGCAATGGTTTTCTATTTCTTTTTTCCCTTCATTTCCTTTTTATGGACTTGAACTTTGGAAGACATTTTTTTGGATTATCATTTATTGATTTTAATTTGAAAAGGGACAGCCAGCTTAATTTGCTTTATTTTATACTTGTGTATATTGTTTAATGTTGATTGCCATTACTGTTGTTTTTAATACATTATTTTGATTTTTTCATTCTTCAATGTTTTCATGCATGTCATGATATGGGTTTTCAGGTTCACTTGCAACCATTGTGTGTGTGTGAGACACATGTGTTGATTTACATTGTTTCCCTTGGAGTAGTATCATGGGCACATGTAATACTTGGTTGTGTCTTTGGGCTGTGGTGGCTGGCCATGAGGCACATGCTTGAGTATTGTCAGGGTCTGTGGGCAGGGGGACATGAGTGGGGGCCTGGTGGAGGGTGCCCCTGGATGCTGGGGGGTGGGGGTGGTGGGAGACATGAGTGGGGGCCTGGCGGAGGCTGCCCATGGTGGCTGGGGGATGGGGGTGGTGGGAGACATGGGTGGGGGCCTGGTGGAGGGTGCCCCACACTGCTGGGGGGGTGGGGATGGTGGGAGACATGAGTGGGGGCCAGGCGGGGGCTGCCCATGGTGGCTGGGGGGTGGGGGGGTGGTAGACATGGGTGGGAGCATGGTGGGGGCTGCCCCTGCACTGCTGGGGGGTGGGGGTGGTGGGAGACATGAGTGGGGGCCTGGTGGAGGCTGCCCCTGCACTGCTGGGGGGTGGGGGTGGTGGGAGACATGAGTGGGGGCCGGGTGGAGGCTGCCCCTGCACTGCTGGGGGTGGGGGTGGTGGGGGACATGAGTGGGGGCCTGGTGGAGGCTGCCCCTGCACTGCTGGGGGGTGGGGGTGGTGGGAGACATGAGTGGGGGCCTGGTGGAGGCTGCCCCTGCACTCCTGGGGGTGGGGGTGCAGGGGGACATGAGTGGGGGCCTGGTGGAGGCTGCCCCTGGTGGCTGGGGGGTGGGGGTGGTGGGAGACATGAGTGGGGGCCTGGTGGAGGCTGCCCCTGCACTGCTGGGGGGTGGGGGTGGTGGGAGACATGAGTGGGGCCCTGGTGGAGGCTGCCCCTGCACTGCTGGGGGTGGGGGTGCAGGGGGACATGAGTGGGGGCCTGGTGAAGGCTGCCCCTGGTGGCTGGGGGGTGGGGGTGGTGGGAGACATGAGTGGGGGCCTGGTGGAGGGTGCCCTTGCACTGCTAGGGGGTGGGGGTGGTGGGAGACATGAGTGGGGGCCTGGTGGAGGCTGCCCCTGCACTGCTGGGGGTGGGGGTGCAGGGGGACATGAGTGGGGGCCTGGTGGAGGCTGCCCCTGCACTGCTGGGGGGTGGGGGTGGTGGGAGACATGAGTGAGGGCCTGGTGAAGGCAGCCCCTGCACTGCTGGGGGTGGGGGTGGTGGGGGACATGAGTGGGGGCCTGGTGGAGGCTGCCCCTGCACTGCTGGGGGGTGGGGGTGATGGGGGACATGAGTGGGGGCCTGGTGGTGCTGCCCCTGCTAGGGGGTGGGGGTGATAGGGGACATGAGTGGGTGCCTGGTGGCGGCTGCCCCTGGTGGCTGGGGGGTGGGGGTGGTGGGGGACGTGAGTGGGGGCCTGGTGGAGGGTGCCCCTGGTGGCTGGGGGGTGGGGGTGGTGGGAGACATGAGTGGGGGCCTGGTGGAGGGTGCCCCTGCACTGCTGGGGGTGGGGGTGGTGGGAGACATGAGTGGGGGCCTGGTGGAGGCTGCCCCTGCACTGCTGGGGATGGGGGTGGTGGGAGACATGAGTGGGGGTCTGGTGGAGGCTGCCCCTGCACTGCTGGGGGGTTGGGGGGTGGGAGACATGAGCAGGTGTGCAGGGTAGTCCCCTGTTTTGTGGGCTGCCTGCAGGGGCCGTGGAGGGTGTACAGGGAACACCTGTGAGGACCCACCCAGCCTAATCGCGTGTGTAACTTCCCGCGCACCCCTGTAATACACGTACCCAGCCAAATCGCGTGTGTAACTTCCTGTGCACCCCTGTAATACACGTACCCAGCCAAATCGCGTGTGATAATTCCCGCCTACCCCTGTAATACACGTACCCTGGCTAATCGCGTGTAAAACTTCACAAGTACCCCTGTCATAAACGTACCCAGCCAAATCGCGTGTGATAATTCCTGCGTACCCCTGTAATACACCCTGGCTAATCGCGTGTAGAACTTCACGCGTACCCCTGTAATACACGTACCCTGGCTAATCGCATGTAAAACTTCATGCGTACCCCTGTAATACATGTACCCTGGCTAAGCGTACCCCTGTAATACACGTACCCTGGCTAATCGCGTGTAAAACTTCCCGCGTACCCCTGTAATACACTTACCCTGGCTAATCGCATGTGAAACTTCCCGCGTACCCCTGATATGAACGTTACCCGCTTTGCGTTTCTTGTTTGGCAGCCCTGTAAACTGGTCCAGGGTTAGCGCAGCCCTTTGTGATGATTTAGCGATTTTGATGGCTTTTCCTTGCGCGAGGGCGTTCTTGGGGGCGTTACTGGCGCTGCTGCAGGGTCGCTGCGATACTCTGCGCCCCGGCTGGTTTGGGAGCCTAAAATCCATGAATACGCTGTGCGCGGAAATCGGTTTTGCCGCACGCGCCTGGCGCAGACAATCGCACGCGGACACTCTGCGTCAGCCGCTTGCGACACTTTTCTGCGAAATTCTATGAATTACCCTGCTAGAGTGCTCCACCATCACTGCTGCCACTCACTGCCCCATGCTAGAACCACTAACCTGGATCCTCAGCAAATACTGCCACAATGAACCACTGTGCCCACCCAAAACACTCCACAACCACCACTCGCAGTGATCATAACCATCCCGCAAACAACCTGACATCTCTATTGATCACGTTGACCACTCCTCACATAGAGCAGATGATTCAAGCCTGAAATAATTCAGCTCCATAAAATCAATAGTGCTCTTGTACACCATTGTATGAGTCCTGGGATATAATGTCCACAAAAGACGACTGTCTTTATACAAGTCAACCATCTTGAAGGCAAAATAGTGTGATCTTATCCTAAATCAGTATAACATTGGAACATTGTACAGTCCACAAATTCAGCTATATGGCTTTTGTACCTTTCAGAGACAAGAGGAAAAGTGGATCATAAAAACCTTTAAGCTTTTTTAAATTGGCACACATTTCGAATTGCTCTCTGTATATTTCTATCCATCACGTTTCCCAAAGAAATTCTGCTCAAGTTAACACCATATATCTTCGCCCTTGTCTGAGGCAATGTAGCCCACCGAGAGCTAGAAAGTGGGGGCAAATTAGATCCAGTGAGTTTAGCACTTCCCCATGGCCTCTGTGATCTGGAGGAGACTGGGATTTCTGTTTGTGAGTTCTCTTTTCAAGGAAGGATGTGTTGCGTAGACATCTGACAACGAGAAATGTGGGAGAGGCACGGTTCTAAATTATAGCTGAATTCACTGGCTTTTCTAACACTTGTACACACGATCACTGTTCTATCACATTGCTCATGAAATACTGAGGGTTCCATTTTCTAGACACCAAGAATATATACAAACTGTGTTGCATGGCTTTGCTTTGTTATCGCCCTGATCAGGGGCGTTGCTAGGTGGGGGCTAAGGGGGCTATAGCCCCTGATCTTTTGGTTGTAGCCCCGGATAGAATCTCAGGAGCTACAGCCAAAAGACTAGCTAGCCCCCAGTCCCAACAGTTCCGACATCAGTTTAGCCCCGGGTATTTTCCAGACCTAGCAACTCCCCTGGGCCCTGATATATTAGGGGCGTGGGGGGGCGGGGGGTGGGCTATTGAACCCATTCTACGCATGTCACACTGAGTCATGGACGGGAAGGCAGAACACAGGACCTAAAGACTAAGTGGCCTGTCTGAATGCGCACAGCATGACAGCAACATTAATCTCACGGCAGACAGCATACACTATGTAATGATCACCAAACTGTATTGCTCCTTCTCTTATCAAATTACTGTAATATCTCCTTGAAACCAGGGAGCTCACATTGGCAAACAGCAGCCACGGAGCTCTGGCTAATAAGATTGCCCGAATGCTGATGGGCCATAAGACCTAATTTGTCCAAATGTTATCATGCAGTTGAATGTCAGGGCAAAGTCACATCTCATTGATTTTGTAAAGCCTTCTTTCATTCCTTGCTAAGTAGAGCCCCATTGCGTGAGAAAGGTTAATGAGTTTACCGCGCTGATCGCATGTCCATGCAGCCTCCCCATCCATCTTGTGTGACATTAAAAAGGGTCCCTCTTGTGCTAACATACACACACATATACGCAGCATTATTGAAGTACCTCCCACCGTCGATTGCCATGGTGACGTTGTGGTGCGTTCTTCTAATAGTAAGCTATTGTTTCATTTAGAGTTTGGGCTTTTCGTAAATGGGGTGTATTTGATGTTTATTGTTGAATTCATTTAACAAGTAGACATGAAAAATGAAAGGAGATTCTTCAATGTCAGCTGTGCAAAAGGAACATTCTAGCAGTATACATGGGTGGCATTGATATTTGTAAACATAATTTTGAAACACTTCTCTGTCGAAATCCTGCGAAAACGAATTTCCCTTATGTGTTTATCAGCAACACAAGAGGAAAACGTAGGTAAACAATTTTAATTTAGTTTGCAGAGAACATCTCAAAAATGATTACATTTTCATCAATTGCCCTACGTTTCACCATTTTGTTAAAATAGGCTAAACGTAGCGCACAATGTAATGAAACGTTGACAATAATTAATATTGTAATACGTATGGAGTGAAATAGTATACTTCATATTAGCTCTTCCAGTAACACATAATAGTATATGGCATTCCGTATTTGCTAATCATGTATTAAACTGCAGCCATTCACGAAATGAAACCATACCAATGCAATTGCTCGGCTCTCAATATATAGTAATTGCTGAAGCTGGATGGACCAGAGCACAGATCTGGCAGCGCACTTAATCATAACACTGGTGTCACAGGAAATATGTCATTGAGAGACTACCAAACAATATACATTAAATCTGTCTTTCAATATGTACACGTGTATAACAGTAGACCTTCTGTTCAGAAATACATGCAATATTTATTAATTATCCATCGTGATGTATCTTTGAACACCAACGTGTTGCGCAGCAGCTTCTTCAGGGCATTTTGAATACAGCTGAAGAAAGAGAATGGGCGTTGCTGCGAGGAAATCAAGTGAGAGACATACTGATAAAGGCAACGCCATGGGGTATGCCTCCCATTTTAATTGACATCTGCGGCAATGATTATGTGCCTCACACAGTTTCCCAGTGGTGTCGCTGTAAGAATGAAAGTAAAGGTCAGAAATTGCCTGTGAACTTGATTCAGCTCCGCTGTGTCTCTGTAACTGGTATGTTCTTCAGGCAATGAAGCTAATGAAGGAAAGTACAATTAAAGCTGAGCTGCACTTAGAGCAGTTCCTGTCTGAGAATTTGCTGCAAGATGGGAGTGTCAGTGAGACAAACAGGAGAATTACAAAATGACAGCAACTGATGGAAAAAGAGTCTCTTCTGTTTATTTCAGAACTCCAATTCGGGCTACCTGCAGCTGCAGGACATCAGCACCTGACGTGAGATAGAGTCTGGTGGGATTGGTACAATGCAAAGCCCTAGACCCAGGTTTGGTCAGAGACACACTGCCATAGGTCATGGAGAGGGGCCCCTAACTCGTGTATGCTAATGAGATCAGATTACATGTATCTGAAAGAGCTGGGGAATGCTTTTCCAAGAGACAGACTTGGAACCCTATTTCCATGTTCATAGGCTCGACACATGGGGTTTTAACAGAAGATGTGCTAGTGGGCTAAAGCCTCCCCGAGTGTCTATGCAAACATAGTTTTAACTACTCCCCATTCACTACTCTCAACGTTGTACAAAGGTATTATTATGTTCACTTTCATTAGAAGAAAGCGTAAAACTTCTGCACAGACTCGTTAGAATGATACCTTAAGGGGGTCACTATGCTCTTCATCTTCTTATGAGAGGGGGGTGGTGTCATATCGCCTAGGCAGGGCAGAAACATTGGGATCACGGATTAAATTGGATCTGCATGCAATCCTGGCCCTCTTATGTAAATAGTAGAGTCCGACAGTGGAACACACGGGGCAAACATGTACACCACATTCCCAATACAATAGTTGAATTGCCCTGGTGTGGTTGCAGCTTTTCCTTCTGTTCTGAAATCTCCCTTGCAACAGGGAGGCAAGTGTGATACAGAATCAAACATAGGCCTTGGTCCCAGCCTTAAGCTCAGATGGCCTAAGCAAAAGCAAGGCCCATCCATATTCCTGTAGCAGCTGAATAATTATATCTGCTGAGATGATAACCTCAATGCACAGACGTCCTTAATATCAATGTTTATATAGTGTCTATGAGTTCGTTTTCAAATCAAAACAAATGTATTCCTTTTAGGTACCATAATACTCTAATTGTGTACCCCTTATTGCCTTTTTTCTTTCTTTATTTCAACGAATTTTGTATTTTCATCAAAAGGGTGCTCCTCATGATCGTACTCATTCTGTTGGAAGTAGGCTGTTGAGCTTTGTTCAGTATTGCTTCATTTTGTTTTGAAATAATGCTTTTATACCGTATTATTTTATATTATTTCATGTGTAGAACAAGACTAGGATTCCCATCAGATTGAGGAAAATATCTAGGCCTGTGTGAACTTCACCTCATGAAAATCGAATCATCAGAATTGTAGGTGATTGGAACTGGTCAAACATTTGTTGAGCTTCTTAAGACATTCGACCAAATGGAACACATTTGCATCTTCAAACGGTTTGTATCGTCGAACCTGCTCCTCACCTCATTACACCAGCAGCACTCATCTTTGAAAAACCAATACACCACTGCAGAGACCTTCAACTCGCTGTTTTTTTGAGCCCTGCATTGAACCCACAGGAACTCGCCTTAACCCAACTCAAACCTTGACTGTAACTTTTGGAAAGCCATTGTGCCATGCATCAACTCGATCCAGAGGTAACCTTCTCACAAACCGGCTCAATGGCCAACCAGAGCCAGATGTGACCTTTCAAAAGTTGTTGCTCCAAATGCTGCATCAATCCACACAGGCACCTGTGTCAAAGATGGCTAAACATAGTCTTGCCATCTGGATCAATGCGGCACTCTGCATCTCAAATCTGGTTTAACCACAAAGAAAGCACACTGAAGCCCTGTTTGACCCTGTCCAACCATCGAAGACCAAAATAAGGTAGTGTTGTGAGGTTGTCTCTCCCTGGTCCATTTCTGCAACCATAGTGACTTTAAAATTCCCTCTTTGCAACTTTTCTTGGAAAGGCTTATCGTTTAAGAGACCTTGCAAAAGGGAGTTTTGAAACAGAATTGATTTACTGTATAAGCACCTATCAAATGCACAATAAATAAATGACATTGCTGCATGTGTTTGTTGCCTGAGGACACCTGTTCAAGTACCCCAAGTGATATTCTCTACACGATATGCATTTGCTGTGTTCTTGCTATGGGGTGGGTTTTTGCTTATGTTTTCCAGTTAGTTATTTGCATTTATTGTTAATTGCTTATTTAAAGTATGTATATATTTGTATGGAACCGAATGGACCGTCTTATATTTTTGAGTCTTTGAACTATTGCCGTTTGGGTTGCAACTGTGATCCCTTCACAAACATTTTCAGAAAATGGCCTGGCCAGTGCCCACAATATCTAAAAAGGGCAAAGGATGTATACCCATGCACTGTATCTATGTTATAAGTGAGTTTGCAGATTGTCTAGTAGTAGTGTGTGGCCGAGTAAGCAGTCAAGCACTACTCATCCCTCTATTCATTCAGAGCTATAGTAATTTGTTCACATTGCCCGCTACTCCCACATGAGGAAAAAACCCATGCCCTCCCTCTCCACCTGCATGCCCTGCTGCTCGTCCAGATGCCACACCTCTTTAAGGGCATGCACAAGAGGTCTTGCCCCTCTGCTTCCATTGGAGACCATGCCACCTTGCAGGTTTGTTGCTAGGTCTGGAAAGGATCTGGGCCTGCGCTGTTGGGATTTGGGGCTAGCTAGCCTTCTGGTTGTAGCTCCTGAGCTTCTATCCGGGGCTACAACCAAGAGACCAAGGGCTATAGCCCCCTCAGCCCCTGCCTAGCAACGCCTCTGCCCCCTTGCCTCTCTGCTCGTGACTTGCTCCTGTGGCCCTAGTTTCTCTCCAGCTCCTTCTGTATGGGCCACTGCCAAGGGTTCAGGCACGTACCTGTAAACCAGCAAACATCATTTAGCTTGAGGAAATTCTCCCCATCATCTGAAGAGAAAAACAGCGCCTTCTCTTGTTCTCTCACCTTCTTCCACTCTGAGCAAGGCATGTGCACCATCTCAACAAAGAGAACATAGGGAACCAAAAACACCCAGAGAACCCTGAACACTACCACAAGACAACTTACTACACCACACAACACTACACTATTGGAAAATCCGCACAACAGCAAAGACTTACAACATCAACAAACATGCATTTGGTAACTGTGAACAGTAAATAATTCTTTTTGTGGTTTTTGTTTTTGATAGGGACAGGAATATTTTGGGGGGTTAATTGGTGAAACAAAAGAAAAAAGGAACAAGATGATAGGGAAAATGGTTATTCTTTTCCTTTTATTGAGGCTAACAAACAAAGAACGAACATTAGAAGAGAGGGGAACACAGATTGACAAAAAACAATCCTTTGCATAGCAAACAACAAACAAACACCTACCTACTAAAACTGCTATAATCTCTGCTGTAATCTCATCAAACACTCCAAACTGCCTGCACACGTCCCCTCACAGTCTTGTAAAACCCTAAAGGATGCTGGGCCTTTTTTGTAAAGCCTCACACTTCTTTGGGGATATTCGAGGGCTCTAATTGGCTAAACGAAATCAGCAAATACGACCGAGATTCAACCTGTGAACTGTGGATCCTGATTGGACAGCAAATCTTTGCGAGACATCCGGAAACCAGCCCAGAGTTATACTTGGGATTCAACCTTGCTAAAAACCCATCCTATAGTCCCGAATAGTAAGCTTCTGTTTGATGGAAAAAGTGCCACCAAATAACAGGATCATTTTTCATGGAAAAAGAGCGCATTAATCCTGCAAGTGTCGTTCCCCAAGATCAACACTGCGTGAACCTGCACACATAATAAAAAATGCACGACCCGCGTATTCAAGGAATTGTCTGCGCAAAGTAATCGTATACACAAGTCTCGGCCGGAATGCCCCAACATTGCCCCCACGCAAAACAAACACAGCATGAACAGCTATCTTTGCGTGCACCCCTGGGTGTGAATACATGCACCCTTCAAACAGTGCGGAGGGACCCCGCTAGCGGGCCTGCATTTCGGAGTTCTACCCGTAACTGTCACCGGCACCCTGAGGACATGCGTACAGTTTCAGGGAAAGCATTTGTTTTTCTGGTCAAACTGAGTGCGAACCCCCATAAACAGTCACTGCACCCCACTATGCTGTGTACGTGCACCCCTAAGTACGATTTGAACCCCGTCTGCATGCACACACCCCTTAATCTTACATGCAAATTCAACTACAGAGTTGCGATTCCTTCGCGCAAGTCCACACGACTGCTTCTTTGTGGCAGAGACTTTTAGGGCACTGCGTGGGCATTTCGCAGGCAAGAGGTAGCGCGGTCTTTTCCATGAATACGCTTTGTCATGTGCATTTGTGGGCATGCTATGGACTGCATGCAGTCCGTCCCTCATAACGCCCACTTTCTGGCTTGTTCTTCCCCATTTTGCTCATTCCGCCCCCTATTCTGTCCCATAAGCAAGCCGGAGTCTCGCACAAGGCACTCGGCCGCTCGCAGAGCCATGCCTAGCCTGCACAAACTCTGTGCAAGTCCCAGAAAAGTCCCATGCAGTTGGTTCCATGAATCGATGAGCAGCGTTTTGCATGCAGTTTGACCTGCAAGTCCCCTATTCTATGCGCAAATATTTCCATGAATCGGGCACTTTTAACCATTTTTTTAATTTACTCACATTAATGGGGTTTGCACCCTATCTCACCTACCCCCTATTTTCCTTCAACCGCACATTCACTTACCTTTCACTACCAACCATAAACCTGTATGGTTTTTATGGACATTTGGGAAGTTAGTGTTGTCCAAATGGGACTCTCGAGTTTGGAATTGAATGACTTCAAGCCACATTGCTGATGTGCTTTTGACACAGAGACCCTTCTATACTGTAATTAGTCATTTAAACACATGAAGTGAGTCCTCTTGTCTGAGAAATCACACTTATGACTATCAAAATACTGTGTCCTCTTCATAAGGAGAAAGTGTATACAACGTACCTGCAATGTGGTATGTACAACAATGGAGAAAATCGATTTTGTTTACCTATTTGACAGTAGGTCTTTATTTGGACACAATGCTCTCATTCTGCTACCTCATCTATCTTTATATATATAAAAGTGAAAATGTGTTTGTCGCGGGGTATGTGGCGAAGCTTTGTTCCTTACACAATTCTGCCCCGTTTCACCAATCTGCACCAAATTCAGCATAGCTGTCTGTTAAAACCATCAGGATATTAATGGCTACATGACATTTGGACATCCCACCCCTTTCCCCAGATTTCAGCAAAAGTAAACATTTGTTTGTGGGTTTGTGGGCATGTAGCTTGGCGAAGAACTGTTCCTTATACAATTCCACACTGTTTCACCAATCTGCACCAAATTCTGCATAGTTGCCTGTTAAGACTCCCCGGATATTACTGGCTACATGACATTTGGACACCCCATCCCTTTCCCCAGATTTCAACAAAAGTCAAAATGTGTTTGTGGGTTTGTGGCAAATCATTGTTCCTTACACAATTCCACACTGTCAGGGGTTTTGACCCATGTTCGAGTTGTTATGCTGCAACATTTGGTGCTGTGGGCTTAGAAAATCCAAGATGGCCGAAAAGCCCATATTGCGCCGGAATCTAGGAAGGCCGCGCAGTTTTGCGCACACCAAAATGGTCGCCAGACCTGCCGCCCACCAGTGCGAGCGTGATGGGCCAGAAGCGCCATGAGTGAAACTTGGTGCCAAAGGAAAAACAGCAGTGCCTGTTAGCTCAAAAAGCTCTTTGAAATCACCTTTGTTTCTCTGAAATGCAAGCTAAAAATGCCTATTTTAAACATTGCAAGATATTCAAAAATCTCACTGAACGCCAGCAGACATTTGGCAGAATGAAGTCGTGTGTGCATACACAATCTGGGAAAAGAAAGAGCCTAAAATAATGTCCATAATGAAACTGGCTGAGCTGTGGATGTCAGCAGCTTAAGTTAAATTGGACTGAAAGCCACTAAAATCTAAATGTTTAAAATAAATGAGTGACCTACTGTTGAGTGTCACATAGTTTGCAACTGTTAAATGTCATAGTTTTGAACTTAGAATCAGCATTCTAGCTGCATGTGTAAAAATTGTAAGTTTGATTTGAATGAAGAAAAACTGGGAACAAAAGTGACATTTAGTTGAAGCCTGGCTTAAAGAGATTGAATTCTGCCCGGCAACTACCCCCGACAGGAGTTGAAACTTGCTCAGCCACTGCATTCCCAGGCCTGGCTGCTTTCTGCTGCCCCCACCAAAAGGAGATGACACCTCTCTGATTGAATCAGGGGAGGAGCACCTGGGGACTGCAGGAAACTGAACAATGAGCCTTCCTTGGCTCAGGCAAATGGTAATTCAGGAGGGTCGTAAATGGCTTCCTCTTGAGAGAAACTGGGAGGGGCAGTGCCTCTGTGAGCAAATTGAGTTGGAGGAAGTGGACAAACCAGAAATTCCACAATGTGCTTTGGGAAACCACACCCCTCTGGGCCAGAGCATAATTTTAAAAAGATGGATAATTCATAGTACGGACTTGTCAAAATTATATAATTAATATCATTATTCTTGTGATTTTTCTGTGCACATTTTAAGAGGTGTTAGGACTCTGTGGTATGTTCTGGGGAGTAGTAGCAGAAAATAAGGTATTACTCCGAATGTCTGTATGTTAGAAATCTGACACTTTATCATCTGATGCCCATATTCCTTGTGCATGTTTGTGTAAATTCTGGAAAAGTTTAGAGGTTGTGTAATTGATGAAAAGGGCGGAATTCTGTCATAAGTGGACACAACATCTTACAAAGACAGGGATCGGATGGTTTGGTGCTACAGAAAATATGTCAACTGGACATATAATATTAGAAAAATGGTACATAGATAAATATGTATTTGGATCAAAAATAGATTTGTGTGTAACTTGACCAGGGGTGGATCCTCTGACCCAGAAACTACCTCATCACGATGACACTCCATTTCCTTCCCCCAATCAAGGGAGATAGGAGAGCTTGGCCAATGATAAGTTGTGAGGGGCAGGCTTAGTTATGTCCACGCACACACCCACTTGCAGAACACATAAAAAGAGACTGCTTGGACAGGCAAGACATTCACTTTCCACTTTCTTGCAGAGCATTTTGACGGGCGACTTCACATCCAGATTCCAGACTTTATATCCAGAGATCCAGAACTTAACTCCAGAACTTAAAGCAGAGAGGCCTGGACCACCAGCTAAATCCTTTTTCAGCAGGCCTCAAAATCATTTGCAAATTATTCAAACAGCCGGGCTGAGCTGTCTGACTCTGGCTAGAACCCTGTGCCAGAAACACCCAGAAAGCAGAGCTGTATCCATAACCAGAGACCAGACCGCTGTGAAGTGCAGAGCAGAGCTGATCCAGAGAGCTGTGACTTCGGAACCACCCGCCAGGAGTCCAGTCTAAACCTGATCAGACCTTGACGGCCTATTTCAACTTTAGAGTGTGAGTACTCAGCTAGAACTGTGCCAGAACCAATCTCTTAGTTTAAAATAATCTAATGCAAACTATTTTAACCTATTTAGAACTGCATCATAAGAAATCGTGAGTCCATTCTGCAAAAGTGGCATTTTGCCATTTTGAATCATTATTTAATTTCTGAAAAACTACCTTCATAAAATCGTCCGTATTTTTTGAACCACGTGTCCTAGGATTCTCAGCTTTCTAACAAGCCCTAAACTGACTTGCTACTCCTTATAGTGCCTCCGTAATCGCGGTCGACATACTCGGAAAAAGTGCCACGAATTGACAGTTTGCTTCATTTCAACCACGTGTAAAAATATCTGTCTTTTGCTTCCATTACTGAATCCCGTTTTCAACCTGATAACCATCCCTGAACCATTGGTAGGGCTGACCTGGACTGATTTAAAGTATCTCTCACTCACCCTGAACCTCTAGAGGGAATTAAAAGCATTTTCAGCATATTTTTCACTTCATTGCCACCATATATAAAAGGATCTTGCCTGCTTTAAAATCATACCTGTTTTCCTCTAAGCTCGCTGGGGGGAACTGGAAATTTGTATTGCATTTTGTATTCCTGAGAATTGTGTGCTCTCCTTCCATCTCCTTATCTTGCATAGGGGGGGAGGGAATTGTCAAAGAAAAAGTGATCATATTATCTTTTGTTGAAATCATATCAAGTTTATTTCTGTGCTGCATTTTTCCCTCATTGCTTTCCTTGAAACCATAAAAGTATTTTTTGCTACCTTATCCTTCCTATACTAACTCCTCATTGATTGTAAAGAAGTGTGCTAGTGTCAGATTATCTATTGTCGATCAACATTATATTCATATGCCTATGTGTGATATCAAATATTAATTTATTATAAAAGTGATATATATATATATGTATTGTTTAATTTTTCCAATAAATCTTTTAAATTGCAAAATAAACCTAATTCTTGGCTCAGTGAGGTCAGGGGAATCCAAAGAGAGGGGCATTATATAAGGGTTTATCATCCAGAGTATAACTTGTCATAGAAATATATAAATAAGGGCTTCCCTTGGGCATCCCAGACGAGGCACTGACTTAGTGGGATTGTGGGATTGCTTGATTGGAGTCATTTGACAACACCATTTCACCATCCTGCACCAAATTTTACATAGTCACCTGTTAGGATCATCCAGACATTACTGGCTGCATGACATTTGGACACCCCACCCGTTTCCGTGGATTTCAGCAAAAGTCAACATTTGTTTGTGCGTTTGTGGGTATGTAGCTTGGCAAAGCAACGTTCCTTATACAATTCCACACCGTTTCACCAATCTGCACCACATTTTGAATAGTTACCTGTTTGAGCCCTCTGGACATTACGTTGCTACGTGACATTTGGAAACCTCACCCTGTTTCCTGGCTTTCAGCAGAAGTTAAAATGTGTTTGTGGGTTTGAAGCTTGGTGAAGCATTGATCCATGTACAATTCTACGTGGTTTCACCAATCTGCACCAAATTTTACATAGATACCTGTTAGGACCCTCCAGACATTACTGGCTACATGACATTTGAACACCACGCTGTGTTCCCCGGATTTCAGCACAAGTCAACATTTGTTTATGGGTTTGTGGCTTGGTGGAGCGTTGTTCCTTATACAATTCCACACTTTTTCACCAATGTGCACCAAGTTTTACATAGTTGCCTGTTAGGACCATCTAGACATTACTAGCTACATGACATTTGGAGACCCACCCCTTTCCCTGGATTTCAGCACCTTCACACATGAGAAGGTTGCCTGAAATCAGCGAAATATCAGTGTGGTAATATAAGGACCGGTCCCGACATGAGGAACAAAACGCGAGGTCCAGGCCCTAGGATCAGATTCAGGATATGATTCTGGGAAAAGTTACTGAGTACAACTAAGTCAATACAGTGGTGGATGCTGACAAAGTCGTAAATTATCTAACCAAATTCTTCAACTCACTCGACCCCCGGGCATGCCAATACATCACCTTCGACTGAAATTTGGGTGACCCATCATGCTGCCTCGCAATCTTGACCCACCTAGGCTGTCTAATGGCACAAGGCTATGTGTTAAAAAATTGGTGCACAGCATAATTAAATCGATAGTGTTCACCGGGAAGGGAGACACAAACTGTTGTTTATAAACAAGCCTTACAATTAACATGTGTTTGTTAGCCATTGGGGCTCTCCATCTTTCTAGGAAAGTCGAATCTGTGTGTTTTTACATCTGGTTTTGTGTTTACAAATACGGATTTTTTCCCTCTGTTTTTACATCTGCTGATGAATTTAAAAATTAGGCCTTTTCCCTCATTCTAGGAAAGTCAAATCTGTGTGTTTTTACATCTGCTGTTCAGTTAAAAAATTAGGCTTCTCCCGCTATCCCTCTATCTTAGATTTTCCCTTTACCATGATAACTCGCTTCGAGGTATCTTGCCTTTCTGCTGTATGATGTAGCCTAGGTTTTTTTCCCTTTCATGCACACCTGATTCTAGATTGCAATACAAAAAGTTGTGGGATCGCTAACAAGTTGCGTGCGCTCTTTTCCACTCTCAAATTTCAAAAAAAAAAAAATATATATAATAAAAATACGGAGGGGTCGGCAGCAAGTGATATCACTCCCTCAAACTTCCCACAAAGATTGTACAAAGTAGACAAAAAAATTCAGAGTTCGGGAGGATATCTCGCGCTCACACCAACAACTTCTTGTAAACCCTATTATCACTAGTGCTACAATTCTTCTGAATAGGTACAAAAAATTCTTCAAGTTGCATAACAGTTGTCAAATATATTATTTAATTTTGACTTTCAAAGTGTAGAACAGCCGACACGTGTTTCGACCTTTGGTCGTTATCAAGGCTGCATAAATCATTACATTCATTAAATATATCATAAAAAAGAAAGAGAAAATTCAAGAAACCATACCATATAGTGCCAACATGTCAGATCAGGATATGGGAAAATTCACGCCATAAGCAAGATGTAAAATGAAAATTCAAAGAAAAATAAACAAAAGGCAATAGTTTAGTTTTTCCACATTGAAAAAAATAAAAATAGATAAATAAATACATTAATTCTGTGTGTTCAACATGGTACCCAATTATCATCTGATTGTATAATAATACTCAACCCCAATATATTAGTTACACAGATTACTGGTTATCACCCTGTGACGCCATTCCAACATGACCAGAGAGTATGTGAATATTCCAAATACATCATTGAACAATAAAGTTGCAACTTACCCTCTCTATATCAATAGGATAAATCTTTGTCTTTGTATAGTAGACCCTTTAGGTTAAAATTGAGTAATATGAATTACATAAGCATTTTATCCCATATTGTAACATAAATTAAAAAATAAAATATTCACCAACCTGAAAGTCTATGTTGCTAACATGCCATATGTTCCAATGGTCTTAGCATTCCAAAATTTTTTTATCCAATATTGGCTTTCTCCTACAAAAATATATGTATTATGGTAATTGTGCTTCATAGGGTTAACTATAGATCCCCCATGTGCTGTCATTTCAAATATATTGTTGAGCAAAATGATATTGTATTGTGTTTGGTTCCCATACACACATCATGAGTTACTTAAAGGACCTCCCCCAAAAATACCAAAAAGAAAGTTCATTATATCTTGTTTACGAATCTCCATAGGCTTACCTATACATGGGCTGGATCCCCGAACTTCAATATACTAAGGTGGTCCCACGAGGTTGTCCTTCCATTTAAATGTATTGTCAACTCGCGAGGTCGCGGGCCGCAACGCGATGACGTCACGCGCACGCACGCGCGATGACGTCACGCAAGCGCGATGACGTCACGCGCATAACCGCGCGATGACGTCACGCGCACGTCCGCGTGACGGCGCCTAATATACGCACAATTAGCGTGATACGAACAAATATAAATAATTCTTGTTCATTAACTAAATCGATGTGGTTATCCAATGTCTTAATAATGATAAGGCTACTCTAACTCAAATTTAACTTGCTGTATTGGTTAATACAAAATGAGACAATAAAACCACAATTAGTTCTACAGTTACATCCTCATGATGTATATGCGTCCATGAGACATATGAATTTCATTACAAACCTTAAATTTAATTTCAGGGATGTAATGAAATTTATGTGTTTGGTGGACGTATACACATCATGAGGATGTAAGTGTAGAATTAGGTATGGTTCTATTGTATTATTTTTTATTAACCAATACGGCTAGTTAAATTCGAGTGGAAGTAGCAGCCAAGGAATAAGATATAAATGCTCGTATCAGAAGATAGGATCCCATGTATTCATTAGTGAAAGTGTAGATTATACAATTAATTTAAGGTTTGTAATGAAATTCATATGTCTCATGGACGCATATACATCATGAGGATGTAACTGTAGAACTAATTGTGGTTTTATTGTCTCATTTTGTATTAACCAATACAGCAAGTTAAATTTGAGTTAGAGTAGCCTTATCATTATTAAGACATTGGATAACCACAATTGATCGATTTAGTTAATGAACAAGAATTATTTATATTTGTTCGTATCACGCTAATTGTGCGTATATTAGGCGCCGTCACGCGGACGTGCGCGTGACGTCATCGCGCGGTTATGCGCGTGACGTCATCGCGCTTGCGTGACGTCATCGCGCGTGCGTGCGCGTGACGTCATTGCGTTGCGGCCCGCGACCTCGCGAGTTGACAATACATTTAAATGGAAGGACAACCTCGTGGGACCACCTTAGTATATTGAAGTTCGGGGATCCAGCCCATGTATAGGTAAGCCTATGGAGATTCGTAAACAAGATATAATGAACTTTCTTTTTGGTATTTTTGGGGGAGGTCCTTTAAGTAACTCATGATGTGTGTATGGGAACCAAACACAATACAATATCATTTTGCTCAACAATATATTTGAAATGACAGCACATGGGGGATCTATAGTTAACCCTATGAAGCACAATTACCATAATACATATATTTTTGTAGGAGAAAGCCAATATTGGATAAAAAAATTTTGGAATGCTAAGACCATTGGAACATATGGCATGTTAGCAACATAGACTTTCAGGTTGGTGAATATTTTATTTTTTAATTTATGTTACAATATGGGATAAAATGCTTATGTAATTCATATTACTCAATTTTAACCTAAAGGGTCTACTATACAAAGACAGAAGATATAACCTATTGATATAGAGAGGGTAAGTTGCAACTTTATTGTTCAATGATGTATTTGGAATATTCACATACTCTCTGGTCATGTTGGAATGGCGTCACAGGGTGATAACCAGTAATCTGTGTAACTAATATATTGGGGTTGAGTATTATTATACAATCAGATGATAATTGGGTACCATGTTGAACACACAGAATTAATGTATTTATTTATCCATTTTTATTTTTTTCTATGTGGAAAAACTAAACTATTGCCTTTTGTTTATTTTTCTTTGAATTTTCATTTTACATCTTGCTTATGGCGTGAATTTTCCCATATCCTGATCTGACATGTTGGCACTATATGGTATGGTTTCTTGAATTTTCTCTTTCTTTTTTATGATATATTTAATGAATGTAATGATTTATGCAGCCTTGATAACGACCAAAGGTCGAAACACGTGTCGGCTGTTCTACACTTTGAAAGTCAAAATTAAATAATATATTTGACAACTGTTATGCAACTTGAAGAATTTTTTGTACCTATTCAGAAGAATTGTAGCACTAGTGATAATAGGGTTTACAAGAAGTTGTTGGTGTGAGCGCGAGATATCCTCCCGAACTCTGAATTTTTTTGATTCTAGATTGCTGCTTTACTGTGTGGTGAAGTTTGCTGTTGTGCACTGCAGTTATCCCTCTCTACCTCTCTCCCCCATCCTTCTCTCTGCGCTCTCCCTCAATGGTTCTCTCTATCGCCCCTATCTTCTCTAACTGGTAGTCTATCACCTATCCTACCCCGCAGTCTTGAAGGAACAAGTTCAAGAAGGATCTCCCGGTCTCCAATCCAGACTTGCCCATCGATTTCACCTATATCAACACTTCTTCTAGGTAGACTTTCACCGACATCCTCTTTATCGTTCCCTCTCTGGACCTTTGGATTCCCCATATGGTCTCAGTGCTCTCCCCTTTCTCTTCCTCTCCCATTAAAGTTGGCACCCATTGTGAACTACTCTTAGCATTCTTCCTGTCTGTTGGGGCCATCATTAATGTCTACCTAAATGGCAGTGTCATGGTCCTGGGCTCTCAGCCTAATCTCCTCCTTCTTGATAGGTGTCCTCTGGGTTTGGTGGTGTTTGATCATCTGAGAATTGATCATGGCAAATTGTTAAAAGAAAAACAGCCAGCATGCGATCAATTCTCAGATGATCAAACACACTCACACCAACCCACCCACCACCCCCCTTCCCTACGTACCTCTTTGCGTGCCACCTGATCCACTTCAACCCTGTGGCATGAGATCCATCGCTGCAGGGTCCCTTTTCTTATTTTTCTTTTTTTTTTCGGTCCCCCGCAAACTCCTGCTCCACATGTTAGGTATGTATTAGCCTAATTGTTTGTTTTTATTTGACCGAATGTTACTGGCCAAATTCACTAAAATGTAACATTCATTCAAATGAAAATGTACAATTATTACCGTCTTCCATCTCTCATCAACTTCCTCAATTCTCCTGCAACTCCTCATTCTGTCACCTCGGACAGATGTACCACACTCCTTTACCCCTCCACAGAAGACTTTCAAAAGTGGCAACCGGCTCCACTTAGCTACCCTCAACTCTTGCTCTGCAGTCAAACACTACTCTGACATCTGCCACCTCCTTGAAGACCTTGACCTAGATGTCCTTGCTCTCATTGAGACATACTTCACTGCCAGCTCTGTCACAAGCTTTGACACTCTCCTCCCTGAGGGTTACAAGATTCTCTCTCAGCCCAGATCTAACCGGTCCAGGGCAGAGTGGCCCTGATTTTCCCTGAGTGGGTCCCTGTTACTGTCATACCCACTCAGACCTACACCTCTTTCGAATGCCTCATCTGCAGGCTTGCTGTCTCTCCTGTCCTCTCTCTGACTCTGGTCACCATCTACTTGTACCTATCCAGGTTTCCCTCTTCTTCTCAGAATGTACTGACCTCACCTCTTCTTTCCTGTCCCCCACCTCCAGAATTCTCTTCCTCGGAGACTTCAATATTTACGCTGACTGCGTCCTCTGGACTTTTCCGAAACCTCTTTGACTCTCTTTCCCTCTCCATTCTTCCCTCCGGTCCAACACATTCAGCTGGAAACACCATGGATGCTCTCATCTCTGCAGACATCTCCATCTCCGACCCTCACATGACTCCTCTATCCTGGTCTGATCATTCTCTCCTGTCCTCTCACCAGAACCTCCTGTGTCCCCCAGATAAGCCCCTGCCCGCACTGCCAGTCTCCTTCTCCTCCATTCGACCTATGAAGCAACTGTCAGTTTCTGCTTTTGCCGCCACCTTCACTCCCCCCTTCTCCTGCCACTGACTCTCACTCTGACACAGCCGTTACTAAACTTCAACTCTCCATCTCCACACTCTGGACATCCTTGCACCTGTCATGAGGATCTGCATGAAACCTGCCTCCAAGCACAGCTCCTGGTGTGACTCTGACCTGACCTCCATGAAAAGCAAGTGCAGAGACTTCGAGCGCATGCTCGAACAAACTGACCTGCCACCGAAGGCAATCCAGACTTTCCATCTGCTTGAAGAAGAGGGTTTTAATCCAAGCCTGAATCTTTGGGGCCATTAACAACATGGCTGAACTTTTCAAAATCTGCAAGGAACTCGCCAATCCTACTGCAGTTTCCATTTCTTATCTGCCTCCCCTGGCCCTCTGCACTTCTCTGGCCTCTCACTTCATTACTAAAACTCAGGACTTCCTGTCCTCTCTCTCCTCTACACCATACCCTTCTCCCTCACCCGCTCTCAGGACTCCCTTGGCCCCCTGCCTCCTCCCCTCTTACTCTCCTCTTTCTCTCCAACATCACCTGATGAGGTTTCCAGACAAGTCCGCTCTATGAAAGTCTCATCCAAACAGGTGCTCCTCTGCTCCTCCAGAACTATCAAGGACAACTTTGTCTCCCTTGCTCCAGCCTTGGCTGATTTCTGCAAACACTTCTTTGCCACTGGATACTTCCTGTCACTCCTAAAGCACTCCCTTGTGCACCCTATCCTCAAAAAGCCTTCTGCCGACACCTCCTGTCCAGCTAACTACTGCCCTATCTCCATTAGATCCTTCCTGGGAAAACTCTTGAAGAAGATGGCCATCTCCCAGCGTATACACCACACTGAATCTGTTTGTTGTTTCCACAACCACCAGCCTGGCTTCAGAGCTGCCAGAGACACAGTAACTGCACTCCTGAACACCCGTGAAGACTTGCTCTCTAATCTCAATTTCAGCTATCCTTCCGTTCTCATCCTTCTTGACCTTTCCTCCTCCTTTGATATTGGCAATCATGCCACCCTTATAAATCTGCTCGCTGAAAGCCTTGGCATCACGGACCTGGCTCTAGACTGGCTGACCTTCTTCCTCTCTGATTGACCTTTCCAGGTTCAACTGGGCCCTTTGCTCTCCACCATCCCACTCTCCACCTGTATTCTTTCGCCTTGGCTTTTCAACATCTACCTTGCCCCCTAGCCCTTTTGATCTCTGCCTACTCTCCTAAATTCCAATGTTATATGGACAACACGCAACTCTCCTTTAAGCCTCCCTCCTTTGCTTCCTCTTCCTCCATCATTCCTGACTGTCTGTCTGCTATTCAGGCATGGTGCACTGCTGATGATCTCTGCCTTAATGCTAATAAGACCGAGATTCTTATCATTGGGACTCCACCTCCCTCCTTCCCCGTTACACTCTGGTTGCCCTCCATGGGCCCCATCCCCTCATCCTCCTGACAGGCAAAAAACCTTGGGGTTATCTTCCACCCCTCTCCTTATCGCCTTACATCACAGACCTTGCCAAGAAGGCTCACTTTCAGCTGCACTGCCTTAGAGGCATTCTCCCTTTCCTCACCTCTCCCAGAAAATCAATGTCTCCAGAGCTCTGGTCCTCTCCAGGCTGGACTACTGCACATCCTCTTTCTCTACCTACCTAACGCTTCCCTTCACCCTGTTCAAGTAATCTAGAATAGAACTGGGAGACTTATCCTTGGCCTCAAGCCAAGGGACTGCATCTCTCCAGCCCTAAAATCTCTCCACTGGCTCCTGGTTGCTTCGAGGAACAAGTTAAACACCATCTGCAGCATCCACGAGCCTGGGTCCCGACTACATAGCCCTCCATACCATGAGGTGAGGCTTTTTCTGTTTGTGCGCACTTACTGATGTTGCCCTATGCGTGTTCGTACTGCTGATGTAGCCCCCTCCACCATCAGGCGATGCTTTTCCTGATTGTACATCTACATTGAAACTTTACTTACATACATGTTAAGCTCTTACATGTACCTGCACTTTCTGTATCTAGAGCCTAGATGCCTCTGAACTTTGTGTGCTGAACTAAATCTGAAAAACAATCAAATAAATAAATCAATACATCCAACTCTCTCTCCCTAAATAACTCCCTACTAGAGCCCTTAGTTTTATGGCACCAACTTTCTGCAGATCAGGCCTTTCTCCAAGCAGCGAATGGGGAGTAGATCTCTATCCTCCGCAGGTGCCTCCCTCTGGAAATTCATCCCTGCCCCTCTCAGACTTGAGCCAAATCTCCTTAAGTTCTGGAAGCTTCTCAAGTCCTGCCTTTTATCTTCTGCCTTCTCTTTCCCCTGCCCAGCTAATATTCCCCCTCTGCCTCCTGACTGGCTGCCTGGTTCCTTCAGATTCTTGCAATGCACCAGGCCCTCCCTCGCCAGTCTACCCCTGCACTTGGTCTCCTCTGATTCCCCTCCCCCAACCTGCACTTTCCCTTCTGTGTCCCTACCTCTTCACTAACCTGGCTGGACCTGCATCCCCTGTCCCTTCAAGCCCTGTTCCTCGCACTTAGCACGTCAACCTTCTGCCCCTGCACTCTCTTCTCCCTGGACTCTGTCAACCTGGCCTTCACGGGGCACCCGCTTAACCCTACAGCACTCCCTCCCCCTTTCCTCTCACCTGCCTTCTGTTTACTGCACTTGCACAATCTGAATGTCATAAAGCCTAGTAGGACATGTTCTGGTTTTGTCATCCCTGTCCCCCCACCCCTGTGTCTGGTTTAACCTTGAAAGACAGAATATATAGGCACATTATGAACACCCAATAAATAAATACAACAATTAAGTAAAACGCCTGGTATATCAGCTAGTTGTTCATACAACATTCCAGTACCAAGGTTATCAAAAATCGGTGCCATTGAGCATGGCATTTACTGGTCTCCAAATAACATCCTCGCATAACATGGCTGGCTGTGACCTCCTCTGTGGCAGTCCACTGGCTGACCGCAACCAGCACAACATTTGGTTCCCTATAGCAATATCTGATCCAGCTCATGAATGCCATTTCCAGGAGAGATAGCTCCGTCCTCCATAGGTGCACCAATGGAAGATCTACAGAGTTGTGTTATTATTAAACTCCCTCATATTGAACTTGAGAACACACTGGTGGATCAGAGAATAAGGTAAATGCATCAGGTCCCTGCGGTGCTAATTCCACAATGACATCAGGCCTGTATCACATGGTTGTACCTGCAACAGCAGAATCCTCTGGGCCAGTAATGGGAGCAGCCTGCTCTGGGCCAGGTCGAAAAATCGGTGACAATCCCTGTTATTTCTTGGAACAATAGGTCCTGGCAAAATATTCCTCTAACTCAGCTCCACAGCTGATGTGAGATTACTCAAACTGCTCTGGATAGAGTGTCCAGTTCCTGTCTGGATCATTGCTAAAGTAACTTCACACCCAACACAAGGTCTTGCTGTGTTGGGCATGAAGGCTGAATGATGAATGAAGTATTGGTCATAGAATGCCAGGATTATCCTGATCAGCTTAGTTGCTTGTTCCATCCCACAGGTTTCTTCTCCAGCTCTCTTATCAATGAAGAACAAGGCATACCAATCTTCACTACTTTTACTTGCAACAAGCACAGTCAATTAACTCAAACTCCTTTTCCCCGGGGAGCAAAGGTACTGTGTTTATTTGTATTGATTGTATTTATTGATGGTTGGGTTATTTCAACCAAAAATCATGCACATAGGAAATAGTACAGGAGTCTTAGGCAGCACTGGCATGGGGTTCCTACACAATATATTCAGGATATGTAAATGTGAAATCATAAAGCAAGAACATAGCTGGGAAGCAACAAAGCACTTAAGTAGGGTGTGCACCAAGGGCCTACAAGTATGGGTCTAGAGACAAGAGAGGAGCAGGTATTAATAGTTGTTGCTCGGGAGGGAAATCTCAGGGGGAGAAATAGATTGAGCTAAGCAGTCAGTGATTAGAAAGATGTTCTTTTAGGACAAGGGTTTTACGGTCCTTCCCGAAGAGGTAGCCAGTCTTATCTGCATTGCTAACCTGTTCCATGGTCAGGGTGAATAGCAGAAAAGGCATGTTTCTTCTTGTTTCCCTTTTGCAGTTGTTTCTAAACTATTGATGTTGTAGTCTCTGTTAGTGTGTTGGCCTTCAGATGCTGAGTTCTAGTTGTGACTGCTTGGTGGGAGATGAAGCATGTCTTCAACATGAGGCAAGCTTTTAGGGATAGGCAGTGCAGCACCTTGAGGATGATTTTGATGTATTTTAAATTCCTTAGCCCTGTGATAAGGCATGCTGGAACCAGCTGCATGGCTTTTACAGAGGTCCACTTGGCATATGTGACTCCCGTGAATAGTGCTTTGCAACCAACCAGGTGGGAAATGACTGGGGCTTGGACAACTGGTTTTGCAGCTTAGAATGGAAGGAAAGGCCTGGCTTTGTGGAGGAGGGCAAGCTGGCACAATTCTTCTTGGGTCTTCTTGGCAATGTGTGTTTTGAATGAGAGGTCGTAGTCAATGGCAAAGAGAAACGATTTTGCATTGGGTGATAGTCAAGGCAGAAGTCTATCAAACATCATACCAGTCAGGCGATTCAGGACTTGGGTGTGCTGAATGGCGATTCTCAGAATAATGAAATCAGTCTTTGGGGGGTTGAGTTTCAGGTAAACTCTTGACATCAAGGGTTGAATGAGGGACGGATAGAGCCTGAATTGATGGATGCCACTGATGCAATTTATCTTTATATCTGTATGAAAAAGTAGCTAGTTGTGGTGGAGGGCAGATAATCGAACCCTGGTAGATTAGCAATGCAACAGGTACAACTATTAAATTTATTATAGGCCTTGTGTCGTAATATATTATTCAACTACACATATTAAAAACTGAACATAATAATAGAGTATTGTGGCTATGTTGAATTTGAGTCATTTGGGAAGGGTCAGAGGAACCCATTCTTAGGTCAATGTGTAGATCTCAATCCTAGTCTTAAATCCTTCAAGAGATGTTGCAGGTATGATATCTGAGGAGTGAATCCAAGCAGATTGGGGCAAGTAAGGTGATGGAGAAGTAGTGGGAGGAGATGAAGGGATGTTGGGTTAAAGAGGGAGGACAAACATATTGTTTTGGAGGGAGAGTACAAGTAAATTAGCTGCAACGAGAACGGTTGAGGGCAAGACCGTGTAAGGAATTTAAAAATAGAGTTATTGTGCAGTGAGGCAGTATTCAAGGTGGCTGTGTTCAGAGGTGAGGGAGAACCTTTTAGGTTGTACTGGGTGCGAGTAGAATAGTTCAGGACTTTGTTAAGGGTAGATGGAGAAGAGGGGGAGACTATGAAGTAAGTTTGAGCAGTAATTGAGTTTATTAAGCACAACAGCAGAGTTTAGTGTTAAAGGGTGGGGGAGGTGGGGGTCTTTTCCTTTTTTTTTCTTTTTTTTAATTAACTTTATTTCCATATTCAACAATAATAATGAAAATATTACATATGTATAAACAGCAGATGAATCAGTAATACACTGTCAAATACATGTCATTAAAGCTTCGATCATAGAAACTATCACATATCCGTTAAACCCTATTCACAAATAACAACCCCACATTCACAACCACACAGAACAAAACACAAACACCCACCCTCACAATATCATTCTTGAGACAAGATACAACACCTATAGACCCCATCAAACCAAACAACCTTCACCCATAAAGATCAATACATTTCCCCCATTGTTCATCATAACATGTTTCCTTGTGCAATTTACAGAACATAGTCTTTTCGTATGCAGAAAGAACTTGCACATCAAAAATCCAGTCCTCTACCGAAAGTTTCTTCCTCGTCTTCCAGACTTTCAATATCTGTTTTGTAGCCACCAACAAAACCTTGGCGATCCAACTCGATGTTACCCAATCAATTTTATAACCCGCGGTCAATAATTGCAAAATAATTGCGGATGAGTTCCTTGGATAAGTAATGTCCCAGACCCGATCAATCCTATCAACCACATCACACCAAAAGTTCTTGACTCTCTCACAGCTCCATAACATATGGATTAACATACCATTCTCCTTCCCACAACCCCAACAACTATCATTATCAGTCATACCTAGAGTACACATACGAGACAGAGTCCAATAGATTCTACCCAAATTCCTCTGATGAATATATGCGTGTACATTTTCACAATTCTAACAGTAATACATTTTGCATAAAACCACATATTATTGCCATTCCTGTCCAGAACATGTCACACCGTTCTACTGCCTCTTCACACGTGCGGCCAGAAATTAAATTAACGACTTTATATTTTTTACCATTTAAATAGCAAGTTATGAGTCTTTTAAACATGTGTTCTTTGTTCATGTTTAGCAACAGATGGTCCCCCCTTTTTGTCTCCAGGCAGTCCAGGCCATCCCCCTCCTTGCTTGTTCCTTCCAGAGGCCATTTATGACCCCCTTCACACTTCCAGTTTCCTGGGCTGCAGCTTTGTCATTGTTCCTTTGCTTTCTGTAGACAAGATTCTGTTCTAACCCGCAATTAACGCCTCCCAGTGAGTTTCTGCTGAGAGGAAGGCTCTCCTTCTGGGAGAAAAACTTGCTTTTCCAGTTCTTGCAGCTTCAGCCAGGCTAATTAACTTCTTAAATCCAGCAGAACCCAAATTTGTTACATCAAACATAAATACATTTCTTTCTTGGCCTTAAAATCTGTAGGAAAAAACAACAAAAATCTGTATTCTTTTTTGGCAACAGTCCTTTTCATGTTTGCTAATCCAGCAGACTTTTTAGTTTTAGGTCCTATAACGTTTCCTCAGTACTCCTCTGACAGCTATCATTCAGGTAGCCCTGGGTACTGCACCCAGATCTTGGCCTATGCTGTCAGTTTGCAGACAACCCAGTGTGTCTGAAGAATGTTTTGCTCTTCACATTGGGACTTTGTATGTCCACAATGTTTCATTAGACAAATTAATTTTAGCACCAGGCAAGATTTTGAATGTTGAGATGTGTTGTGTATAGGCATTTGGGAGTTTTTAGCAACAAAGCAGATGTCATTTGTAGGCACATTATTGGGTTTCACTTGCAAAGTGCTGCTTCTCTTTCTGCACCCTGTTTGCTGGTCATGGAGCCCACTGGCAAATTTTCGCAGGGTTTGCTCTATCCCACCGCACATGCACCATGGGTGGCAGGTTGTGCATCCCTCTTTTTGTGTGCTGATCCACATGATTTCTGTAGGTGTTTGGCACGCGCAAGCGTTTTGCCGCCATTGTTGTTGTTTCTTTCCCCATAACTGGCAGAGTGATGCTGCATAGCATAGCGGAGTGGGTCAATACATTCCACAAACACAAAACAAATATGATGGCTGAAAAAGGTATCTTTTTTATGAAGCAAAAGTACTAGGGAGAGTGGGGATAAGAGCGGTAGATTACTGGCTAAGAAAATGAAAGGGATGATGGAATCATCATTTATACACAATTTTGAGAATGCACAGGGTGAAATTGTTATTAGGAATGCAGACATTTGCCAATGTTTCCATTCTAATTACAAAGCTATTTACACAGAAGATACCTTTCCATTAGAGTCAGAACTAGAGAACTTTTTTAGCGAATTGGACCTTCCCAAATAAAAAATGGAAGATGCGGAGGCATTAGATGCAAAATTTGAAATAGGAGAGCTCTTAAAAGCCATCGAACAACTTAATGTTGGCAAGTCACCAGGATTGGACGGTTTGCCTTCAGAGTTTTATAGATCTTTTGGGGATAGGCTAACTCCCACTATGTGTGATCTGTTCAATGATTTAATCTGCAAAGGGAATATTTGCTGATCAGTGCAGGAAGCCCTTACTCTGATTCTGAAACCAAGAAAGGATCATAAGAAGTGGGGTAATTATAGACCCATATCTTCACTTAATGTGGATATTAAAATGTTCTCAAAAGTTGGATAAATATATTGTGGGCCTAATACACAAATCGCAAGTAGGATTTATGAGGAATAGGTCCGGGTATGACAATATCAGGACCATTATTGATATATTGGGATTACCAAGGGATGTGCTACAGGAAACAGTACTTGTATTTATTGATGCTCAGAAAGCCTTTGACAGAATGAATTGGGCATTTTTGGAGTTTACGATGCAAAAGTTAGGATTTGGGTCATATTTCTTGCAAGCTATCAGATGTTTTCATGGTGATGCGACAGCTAGAATTTGGGTGAACAATGAGGCTTCTGCTTCATTTAAATTGGAGAGGGGTACAAGGCAGGGATGCCCGCTGTCACCGTTCTTGTTTAACTTAGCTTTAGAATCATTTCTTGCATATGTACTTAGGGATAATGGTATCAAGGGACTAATGTTTAGGGGCACAGAAATCAAAGTCTTGTCATATGCTGATGGTATTTATATTCTCAAATTCGAGGGAGGGGAGTTGTGCGCTGAAGAGAGTTTTTGAAAGAGTGGGTAAACTTTCTGGTCACAAAGTAAACTGGGAAAAGTCAGAAGTTTTTCCACTTTCAGAGAGATGTATGAGGGGTGATTTTGAAGATTTGAACTGTAAATGTAAACTGTAAATGGTCTGATTTGAAAGTTAAGTGGTTAGGGGTATAACTCACCATGGTCTTGAAATGAATTGTTGGGTTAAATGTTGAAATTTTGATTAGTGACCTAATTAGATATATCAGAAAATGGGAGAGTTTGAATCTGGGAATTTGGGCTCAGGTTAATGCCATTAAAATGACTTTATTGCCAAAAGTGTTATATTTCATCCTATCACTTCCCTTGCCTTTTACAAAGAAATTATTAAAAAAAGGCTTGATAATACATTTCAGAGATTTCTATGGAGTGAGAAGGGGATTTGGTTACCCGTATCTGGTTAAGTACCATAAGGGCTTTATTTTTTTGTTGTTAAAAGGCTGCTCATTACATGGTATCCATGGATAGTTATGAGCCAATTCGGCTTACAATTGAGAGGAAGGTATTTCGCCTGTTGGAATTGAACAATATTTACTCAATGGAAAGAATTTCATCAAGATGAGTTAGATTGCAAACTATAAATGCAACACATATGACTCTAGTTTCTTGGTTGATAGATAATGATCAGTATATTTATTTGCATTCCAAGGCTTCAATTTGGTGTAAACCTAGTCTTCAGCTGGCAAACAAAACTCTATATTGGAGTAGTTGGATTGTTAAAGGTATTTTAAGGATAGAGGACATTATACAGGATGGACAGTTGGTTCCCTTTTTAGAGTCGCAGAGGAAGTTTGGTTTGGGAATGAGGGAGTTGGCTAGGTATAAAGAAGTTAAGATACTTCTCTGTCAAAGGCTAGGAATGTTTTTAGATTCACTGGGAACTCAACCTGTCATATGTGAAGTACTCGGATCATGGCCATGCGCAATATCTACTTACGTCAACCTAATGCCTCCAGAAGATATTAATGTTAAGTCATGGGATAGACTGAAAGTAAAATGGGAAAATTAATTTCAGTGCCCATTTTCGGAAGGCGAATGAGGGAAGATACTACAGGTGGGTTATAGGAGTACATTTGATTTGAATTTACACCTAGTTCATCAGAAAATTCTGGGTGTTTGTATTGGACACCTGTGCGTATGCATGGATTTGGCCTCCTAGATAATGAGGTATGCTGGGGATGTGGGAAAAAGAGAGTGACTATGGTTCACATGATGTGGAATTGTTTTGAGATCAATGAATTTCTGGGAGGATCTGTTAGATCGGTTGAATACAGTATTGTCTATAGGTTTTCCGAGGACACCCTTGTCGACAATTCTTTTATCAGATAGAGGAAGATGTATGACTGCTAGAAGGTATAGGTATTGGATTAATAGGTTTCAATAGTGGCAGTGAAACACATTTTGCGATTGTGGAAAACTAGGAAAAAGCCGCAGGGGGAAGATTGGGTCAATGATATGGAGTTGTTATCAGATTTTGAAAAGTATATGTATTATACGAGAAATCAGGAAGAGATGTATTTGGATAACTGGTTTCCCTTTAATGATTTGTATGGTGCAGAGAAATGGGTTTAGTAAATGAAATCTGATAGCTGTGTGCTCATGTGGGTTATGACAAATATAAAGCATGCTGGGTGTAGGGTGTGTTTATGTTTTATGTGGGGTGCTTAGTTTATTTTTTATTTCATTTATTTATTTATTTATTTATTTTCTTCTTCCCTCTTTTTTCTTTCTCTTTCTTCCTGCATGTGTTCTCCCTCTTTTTTCTTGGTTTTAGATCTTATACAAATGTACTAATTGTGTATAGAGGGTTGATGACAATAGGGTATCGGTATGTTTGTTAATATGCTCATTGGATAATTATAATCTTTTAGGAATTACTCATTTAACTCACTGATGGTTTATATTTTCTGTAAATACTAATGTTAGAACTTTTGAGATTTGTTACCTATTGTTGATCCTGTTATATGTTTTATTGGAAAATATAAATAAAGATTTCATCAAAATAAATGGGAAGGAGAAGGGGCATATAGTGTGAACAGGAGTAGGTCAAGGATAGAACACCAACAACCAAGGGATGGGTGGAGGAGGTGTCTTGAGTACCAGGAACTGGAGAATGAGCATTCAAAGTCAAGGTCGTAGGAGGCAAACCATTTGAGTGTGGCCCCACTAAAGCCAAGAGATGAGTATAAAGGTGGGAGGGGTGGTCAACAGCACTATAGGCTGCAGAGTGTTTGAGTAGGATTAGAATAGAAGATTGTTGGGAATGGTGGATGGTTGTTAAACAAATTGAAGATATGGCTAATTTGTGTTTCAGTGAAGAGTTAATTCTTTTTTTAATTGTATGTGGTTTACAAAACCTTTACAACATCTTGAAGTAAATGTGAGTTCATTCATTATAAAACGAGACAAGATACATCAAAACAGTAATAATATCAGTTAATTCCTTAATCCTGATTTTATGGGGTTGTCAAGAGAGTAATCCTCAAGCTACTTGGAAATGCAGTTGAAGACAACTCATGCGAGGTTTTGAAGTGGTGGGGAATAATAGAACAAAGTCTGTTGAAGTAGTGGTTGATGGGCTCAGCGGCGAATTTATTAAGAATGTGGATTATTGTACTTTTTAGAGCAGGCACATAATTTGCCAGAGGAGAGTGAGCAATTGAAGAGGAAGGTGATGATGTGATAAATGTAACTACTTTGATAGTTTGAGGTGTACTCTAGTCAATGATCACACTGGAACGGTTGGCTGAGAGAAGTGGGTGGAGTGAGATAAATAAGCGAGAGATGAGGGGGTAATGGGAGATAGAGAGACAGCGAGAGGAGAAGGTGAGAAGGATAGAAGGGTTGTTAAGATATGACATTCAGTTTGTTATTTTTCATGAGAAGTAGTTGAATAACTGTGAAAAAGGAGGAAAGAGAGCATAGCCAGTGGAGATTACACCTCAGGTTGCAAATACATTTCCAAAGGTAATCTGTCTGGAGCTGCCCAAAATGCAATTTTTAACATAAAAGGAGGAGGGTTCAAAAACAAAACAAGGCATTCGGAGAATGCATCTGCTTCAAAGAAAAGTGGCCTCTTAAATACAGTGTACACATTGTTATGATCTCAACAGTTTTTAGTGTGTCTTCTAGAGAACCTTAGTTTAGTTTACAGTGTAAACATGGGACTCATTACAGTTTTGTCAGCTGGTAATTAATTCAGGAGCTGGTGATAAATCAGGCCCCTACTGGCAAATAATTGCTGTTGCCGGTTTCTGGCAATCTCATCCATGTGGTCCTTTGGGACTCCATGGAATGGGGATTTACTGCCCTTTCTGCCCCTGATAATATCCCATTAATTCTGGGGTATCAGGTGGTGGAAATTGTAGGGGCAGTTTGCTGGCATCCCGCTGTAATTAACAGTGGGATAGGCAAACCTGTAATAAAGCAAATTGTCTTCTTTTATTCATTGACTTCTTAAGTCTATTTTTTTCAGAAATGCATTAATTTTCCATTGAGGTTTCTAGGCATTTAAAAATAATATTAGACAACCTGAGTATATAATCATTCAGTGAAATAACTTTGTGGAAATGACGTTATTGTTACAAGTAAAACAAATCCATTGAAATTCACCAGTTATGGGAAGCTAAGCAACCATAACTCGCGCCACTACAGTGCACTGCTAAGACTAACACCCAGGACATGAAGGATGACATCACAAACATCTTCATTACAAACATCATTGATGTAATTTCTGATGACAACACATATCTGGGTCACTTATTTTTGCTCACTGAGATATCTAAGTCTAAGTCAGTTGCTATTGTTCACTGACAGTGAGAATTTCCAAAATCCAAAAGGTGCTATATATCTAAACAAAACCCTGTTTTTAGTCTTAAAGTACTTTCCTTAAGGTTTGGCTTCAGCTCATGGTGCGCATACATGAGGCAATAAGCAGGCCTCAAACATACAATTAATCTGTGTAAATGATGATAAACTCTAATGTTATTGTAAGTTTCTGTTGATGTTGTTTCTCTCCTTCTTACTGGAGTTCCCCTGTATGTGCCTCAGATTCCAATGCATTTGTGTCTCTTCATAGGTATGTTTTGTACTAACACACGTGTGTATTACATCTTCTATTGTTACCTATTAATTTAAAGTTTAACATTAGACTAAATTGTGATAGCCTTGCATTCATTATTTTACTAACTTATATTATCAGATAAAAAATACTATACTTCTGTGGTGCATGCTGAATCCATTTCCTATGTATATGTATTATTAGGTTGTTTTATTAACAAGAACACGCCAATATAACATTGTGTTTGAATTAGTATATTTTCTTATACATTAGTTCATGAGAGGTCCCCCGATCATCCGTGATATGTTGCTGACAAAATTGTACACGTGATGTCATCAGTGATGAAATTAATGACATTTGTGATGTCACCTTTCATGTCCGGGTGTTAGTCTTACCAGTGCCCGGTGGCGGCACGAGTTATGATTGCTTAGCTTGACATAACTGGTGAATTTCAAGGGTTTTCCGGGTTTTACTGGTAACCGTAATGTCGTTTTAACAATGCTTTTCACTGCATTTCATAGGTTTTTATCAGTGCAACGTAATCGCAACGTCTCTGTAATAAAGATTTTTCAATGAATTTTATGGGTTTTTCCAAGTGCACCCTAATTTTCTAAAATTCCTAACATTATAATTACCCGCAATATAGCAGCATGTTCGGCTGATCTAAAAAGTGTAACCTTAAAACTGAGCCATTCCCCACATTCTAGCAATATTTGTAACACTTCTATGACTTGTTTGTGGTATCTAGCCATAGCATCTTACAATCTAAAAATAAAAGCATTGAAAAAAAGCATCTAATGCAGTTTTTTTAAGGTAAAGGGTTTATTTGATTTGTATTGGGTTTTTAAAGGTAAAAAAAAGGGGATTGGGCGGGGGACTCCCCCATTAAAAAATAAAATAAAATAATGCATTAGATGCTTTTTTTCTGTGCTTTTTTTTTAGATGGTAAGGCATTTGATTTTGATGCTTTGGCATTGGATGCTATGCCTGTAAACCCTTTTTTTGCACCTTTTTTTGGTCACCAACGTTCATGAATGCCTGGCGTCATTACACATTTTCCAGACAGGGTCACTTGACCATCCACTCGTGGTGTGATGAAGTGTTCGCGAATGGTTCGATGCTTCGCGTACAATTTGAAACAGCATTTTCAGCTGATCTAGGAAGTTTCAAGTTGAAAATGTACCCTAGCACAGCTTCTGGACCTATTCTTACTGATGTTCCATCTGCAATCCAGGAGAGAACACATGCCTGGAAGAATATTAGCACAACTGATATTTATCTTCAAAAATGGCATCAGCCATGGTCATTCGTTCTCTCCAGGAGCCACCACCACCAAAAACCACCATATCCAGCTGGAGGGCCTGCACAACGGAAAAAGCGCAATGATGCAGAAAAGAAGCAAGATGACCATGAAGATGATGTAGAAGAAATGCCTACCTCCAGCACCCAGAGAGAATCATGTGTGGCAGTTCTTTACCACCATTGGGGTGGACAGAAGGCTAAAACTACCAAGGTAAATGGACTAAGTGCATTTAGTCTTGGATAACCTGGGCAGGACTTCTACAGGACCCCCTCCATGCGCCACCACATCAAATACAACCACCTGGATGCTATGAGAAAGCTGTTCCTTTCTCATAAAGTAGTAGGTTGTCTTTGTCTACCTCATCTTCTTCAACCAATACTGCCACCACACAGGCTACTCCTGTGGGGCACAAAATCCCACCAGTTACCTTGCAAGCCATACAAGAGGCTGTTGATCTATATCTTTCCAAGACAACAGTACTCTGTATATTCTGCAACCCACCACTCTGCAGGCGGAGCAGTTTCGAAGTGATTTTGAGGCTGTAATCAAGGAGCATGAGAAACACTACCCCCTATCTTAGATGTATTACACGCCCAACATCTTCCCCTGTCCACCTGCCCATCCATATCTGTGGTTCGTGCCCCTTTCATAATTTCCCTCTCCACCTTACTTCCTGGCATTTCCAGCAAAAAAACCACAATTCAAAATCAAAAACACAAAAAAAGCTTCCTTTATGAACCACCTTTCACAGTTATAAAATAGAAGTAAAAAAAAATCAGTTTATAGACGCCATCTACTTTACATTTTTCGGAAAAGTAGTTAGACTCAATAAGATTCTCCAACTTTCCCATTAGCATTTTCGACCATGCTAATGGAAATAATGAACAATTTTATACTAGAGAAAAAGAAAAAGGCACAGAAACAATTTTCTGTCCCAAATACATTTCTCTAGCATACAATAAGGACCATAATCAATGGACCTTCATGACTATCCAAGATCTCCTCAGTCTCCTCTCCTGGCCATGCATCATTAAAAAACCCAGATTGCACACACACACCATCGCATAAGACAGCCCTTCTACACTTTTCATTATTATGTTTGTAACACTCCCTCATTGCCTGCTTTCAAACAGTCACACGTCTATCCACCAACCAGTACCGAAAAAACTCTACATATAACCTTATCAACATATTCTCTACATATAACCTTATCAACATATTAAACTTCCACATACCAACTGCCACTTAAGAATGCTCTAGAAATCTTTTGCATCTGCATTTCCCTTGCTTATCCAAAATAATTGTACACACTGCTGCTATAAATACGCATATGTATTGTGCAGAAAGAGTAGTGCGTGAATGGAAAGGGAAGTAGGGAACGCCAAGTGCTGATAGGAGCCCAAAAGGAAAGTGCCAAGAGATGCCAAGGTGGGAGGCCACTGGCTAACTGCTGGGGCAGAGGAGCTCCAAGGATAGGGTACAAGCCGCCAGGTGTTAGACCCACAAGGGCATTGCTGAAAGGGTTGGGGGGGTTGTACTGGTGTTGACTAGATATAGGGCTGGGACCTGTGAGGTTCATGAGGGACCAGGCCAACAGTTTCAGTGGCAGTAGGATGAGTTAGTAGGGAAGGGCTTCAGTAAAACAGCAAGAGCAAAGCAGAGTTTTCGGAAGTTTCTGGGACTTAAGGAAATCCAGCTGAAGTATAAGAGGAGCAGGAAGGCTGTTCCAAAGAGAGGCACTGGCCTAACAGATAGACATGCCTCCTCTTCCCTGTTTCAAAAAGCGTTTGACAAGCAGAGAATGGAGTTAGAGGAGCGGAGGGCTCTAGCAGGCAGTATTTCGGGTGACAAAGTTGGAGATATTGTAGTCCCAGGCCCCAGAAAGCGTTGTCAATGATACAGATGATCTTTAATTTCATCCTTTCAACCACCAGAAGCCAATGTACACATTGTAGGGCTGCAGAGATACGATCCTTTGGCTTGAGACCAAGAATAAATCTTGCAGCCCTATTCTAGATTAGCCAAAGGGGGCGTAGACAACGAAGGCGGAGGCTGTTGCAGTAGTCCAGCCTACACAGGACCATGGCTTTACAGACTTTGAGCTTCTGAGGGAAGGTCAGGAACGGTATAATGACTATCAAGAGGCAAAGCTGAAAGCTGAAAGCGGACTTTCTTTACAAGCTCCAAAATGTAAGGAGTAAAGGAGAGAGGGGACTTAAAGAACACCCCAAGGTTTTTTAACCTCACAGGATGGTGAGAGTAGAGAACCCAAAAAGGGCAGCTAGAGGGTAGGAGAAAAACAGGGCACAGGTGTCACAATAATAAAAATCTCCATTTTACTGGCATTGAACAGAGATTGGTAGCTGCACACAATGCCTCAATGGCAGTCAAACACTCAGGGATAAAAAACGAGGAAATAAATTATTGAGGGAGGTTTAAGGAAAGCTGTGTGTCATTAACATAACACTGGAAATGAGCAAAGAAGAAGGACATCAGGAGAGCGAGGTGTCCTTCTATCATAAATATCATATAAACTTCAATGATATCATTCCACCATCACCATATTACAAATACTGTTTAATAAATACTATACACATATTAATACACTATGGGCCTCATTACGAGGAAGGAGGTAACCATGCCGCAATTTGCGGCATGGCTACCTCCGTTCGGGTACCGGGTCCTGGTTCCCTGAATGGGGAAGTACCAGACCATTCCAACCTTGGAGGCCCGGTATATCCCCATTCAGGGAACCCAGACCCGGACAGTCCCAATTCCCATTTGAGCCCCAATAGGGCTCAATGGGAATGGGAAGCATGCTAACAACGGGCCCGTTAATGACAGGCCCGTTGTTAGCATGCTGATATGCTCGGGGAACCCGCTAATAATGCCTGGTAAAACCGGGCAACCTTAGCGGGTCGCGCAAGCAGACCTCGTAATGGGGTGGTAAGGGGTTAACTGCTCCGGCACCTTTACTGGCGCCGTTAACACCTTACCGCCCTCCTCGTAATGAAGCCCTAATGAGGCCCTATGTGTTACTAGTGGCCAGATTCTTGGGGGCATGGTCCAGCACAATATAATTAAACCATATAACAAGTGCGTACAATACACCTTCAAATAACAAGACTCACCCAGACCCCCTTACACCGCACTACCATTCAAATGATGTCCGTGGATACTAAAATTGACCTTGGACTTGGCGGCACCTGCATACCTTTTTTCCACCTATAAAAACAGCTCCATGTCAACCTTATTCCACTCCCCCAGCATTGACAGGCCACCTTTCCACCATCAAATAACCCCAAATGTGTTTCCCAGACTTTTTTGTCACTGCGCTGTCTGCGGTCAGCGTCGATCCTCACAGACTCGGTGGCACCTGCAAACCCCTTTTTCACCTATAAAAACAGCTCCATGTCATCTTTATTCCACTCCCCCACCCTTTCCAGACCTTCTTTTTCGGCAACCAAATATCTCCAAATGTGTTTACCAGAGTTTTTCCCCACTGCGCTATCCGCGGACACCAGCGGTTGTCAGTGATTCCAACATGGTGACTGTTTAAAAAATATAACGCTCCTCACGATTTTAACCATCCAATCAGTGGGTGCGTACAATGTTTGTGAAAATCACGCCACCCCCTGATTGGCCCAGGCGTGTCTGCAGACCTCCAATCAGGAAGTGAGTTTGCGGACTGTCCCAGATATGTATCTTCTTTTTGGCCATTTTGTTTAAAAACTACTGAACTGATTTACACCAAAATTACAAAAGTGCCCACTTTCGGGTCCAAGCCGCTGCTCGGACGGCAAATCTGGTGAAAATGCGTCTAGCGGTTTGGGCTGTAGGAGCAAGCAACATCTTTTTCCATTGCATCTATGAGGATTTCCACACATTTTGGGACCCCCTTATACCTTTGCCCCCCCTGGATTAAACCAAACAAAACTGTCATTCTCAGCATACATATATGTGTATATGTATATTACAGGGCGGCGATAGCCTCCCTATAGGTAAGGTGTGTTGGAGACACATAGGAACCCCTCAAAATTCTATTGTTAGTAACTTTTGATTCAAGAAACGGATTTGGCTGAATTTTCAAAAGTTATTAAAAGTCTGAGTGCCCCCCCCCTGACTGCAAAGTTTCATAAAGAATTGTTAAAAAATCAATGTATTAACCATCCAAATGCTGGACGGATTCGGACCAGGCCCAAAACAACTTTGGCATGAAGGGTTGACTTGCAATCCATGCATTGTTTGGGGTTATTCCATGCTGTGGTTATTTTAAAATTCGACAGAGAAAGGGGTGCCCCCTTCTCCAAAAATTATAGTTATATATCCCATGGTGGATTGCAGTATCAGGTTTTTCAGAAATGAAACGATTCCCATCTTGTGAGAGATAATTGCGGCTGTACCCTAGGTTAAGGGAAAATTAAACGCAGTAAAAAGCTATTTGCAGGTACAAAAAATACAAATGCTATCAGGGTAAAGGTGGGGGGATGGCTAGAAAGCACTGAGTGAATATTGGGAGTTGGAAGGGGTCCAGGGACCGAGTTTGCAACACAAAGCTTTCTGTAGCCTCAGCTATTCCCGCGAGTCGCCAACAACTGAAAGCAAGCTGCTTTACAGAAGCAGTGTGTGCTCTGTGTTGAAAGGGAGAGGGGAGGGGAAGAGAGGAGGCCATCTGGGGGGTGAGGGAGCTGACACAGATGAGGGAGGGACATGGTGAGGTGCTGGGGGAGGAAAGCATTTTTTTCTGGCTGTTTTTCCGATATTTGCAACTATATCCGAGGCTACAAAAGACTACAGATAGCCAAGGGTATGTGTAGTACAGTGGTTGTGGCTACACAGTTCAGGGTGTCAGTGTTTTATATTATTTTGAAAGTACTTTGTTTAGAAACGTTGATGTTGGGGTGTGAAAAATCACTGGCCACGGCCAAAGGCCATGATCCATGACTTGTTAGGTATTAGAGAGTCTTTTTTTACTTTGGATGTGTGTTTTCAGACTTTGAGTATGTGAGACTTTGGAGAAAGATAGAAGAAAATAGTTTGAAAAGATTTATATAAAAAGGAGAAATTGTAGTCTAGTTTTAGATGTGCAATATAATGTATTTTAGGTTGTGTATTTTCACTAATGGTATTATGTCGTGTGGGTGTGCAATATTTAGTTTACTGCTATGTATTATGTTTCATGATTCTTATTTTGCAGTTGCTTGACATAAGTACATCAGTTGTGTTGTTCTGTATTTATCATTTAAGTTGGATTGTACTATGAATCTTAAAGTCAGTCCCCCCTTTTTTCTGACTTTTTGTAGCCGCGGCTACTGTGAAAGTCAATGAACTCTAGTTGCAGGTATAATAAAAAATGTTTTTGGGTTATTATTTTTTGTATTTGTGTATGTATGTATGATGAGGAGTCCTTAAAGGAGTGTGTTGGCTTACACTGAGTGTACAACTTTAGCACACCAGGAGTAATGTTTTGATGTTATGAAGGAACACTGAATGTCCTTCATCAGTTAGGTGTACTCCCACATGTCTAAATTCTGAATGCGGAAACTACTTTATTAACGTTTCTCTGGGATTTCTCAATTTTTCCATTAATTCTGGTGGTCCATCTCCATTTTTCAGTGAGATTAGAAAAGATAAAGATGGTGTGAGGAAATAGTTCCATTAGTTTTACCATGACTTGTTTCATCATTAAAGTAAGTGTCACCCCTCGTACATTGCCCAAATCATTGCCTCCACAATGAATTAGTATGATGACTGTGTGCCCTGTACTTCTCAGACTTAACAATTTTGGAAAAACCTAAAACCAACGCATTCCCCGCAATCAAAGCCATTTAATGGAAAAATCTCTCAAACCTTGGTCTTGTTAATATTAAGTTTCTCACAAAAAGCCAGCAACCAAAACAACCAACTGTCTCCAATCAACCACACAGTTTTCACACCAGCCATGATATCCGCAGTCTTTCTCTGTTTCCAGGAAACTGGTTCCTAGTTTGAATTTGTAGTAGTTTGTATGAGCAGGGCATGTATGATGTGTGTTTGTTTGTTGTACTTTCTGATTGGTTGATGATCCTTTTGATATTATTTGCGACTATATAGCAGCCAACCAGGGTGCAGCATTGGTATTCGTGGGTAGATAGCTCCCTCTGCTTTCCCGGCTATTGTTCGCGCAAATGACACGTCATGTGTTTGTGGATGTTTGGTAGCCACGGCTATCTGAAATTTTGGGTGGAGTGGCATCTTATATGAATTGAGTGGGGGATTGTAAGAGACTAGGAGAGTGGAGGCCGACTATGAGGAGTGGAGTGGGGCTGGTAGGCATCTTGGGGACATTTTGTTGGTTGAGTGGAAATGCAATTTTGAATCCATAGTTTTTGCAATTATGCGCGGTTATCAGAAAACATCCAGGAAGGGCTTTTTGTATAACTGCTTCCATGAAAAGCACATCCGTAGGTGCGCCGATATTATTCTGTGTTATATTTGAGGGGACTGGAACCGCTGGTATTTTTAAAGACACATCTATAAATATACATTTTCAGTGAAGTAATCGTATTTTTATGGGGATGATACAGTACAACAGTACAGAATATATGTGTGTGTGTGTGTATTATTTTATGTACTTGGTTGTTCACTTACTTGATTTGAAGGTTTGAAGGCCAATTTAGTTTGATTTAGGGCTTGCAGAAAATTGTACATGTACCCGCTGCTACAAGTAAGCAGCAGTGATGATGTTATCATTTGGTTTTTGAATTCATTGCCACTGAGGAAGAAAGCAACTTGGATGCAAAGCACTGCTGAGAGTTGGCGCTTCCTTAAAGTAAACAAAACACTGTTCCATAAAAAAGGCAGAGGAGGTAATTTGCACATTCTGCAACAAAACTCTACGACATGGCACTTCAAATATTCTGTCTCAAACTTTGGGAACAATCACGACAAATGATTTGGTGTGAGTTTTCTGGAATGATATGGATGATGTGTATTGGAAATTGCACAAGATGCTCTGGCCAATACTGTGCTGCAGTCTTTTTTGGCTTATACATGCTCTTATATTTTTACTGTAGCTGAGAGTGGTGGTTGTGCAAAATGAAACTCCACCCATTAAAGGTGCTGCCAGCTACAGCTAGAGTTCTCAAACACCTGCAGCACGGGACCACTCTATTTAAAGAGTTATTAGAAATGCTAGAGAGGTTCACAGAGGAGGGAGTTCATGAAGTATTTACAGATGGGGTGCTCCTATTTCCAGCAGTACCACTTGGAAGAGTGAGAGGCCATCTCAAAGCCTGAGAACATCCATTATGATTAATCATGTAGTTTTAGTCCATTGGGAAAGCACACAGACATTATTAAAGAAAAATGCATGGGTTCCATTCTTTTGCCAGCACCACCTGCAGCACTTCCATTCCCCAGTGCAGCAATATTACAAACTGCAAATGAAGCCTCATCTTCAGCAGTGGTGTCAACCACACAGACTCCTGTTTTACCAACTCCAGATCTTTTCATGATGCAAGTCATGTGTATTTTATTGTCACAAATGGGTAGTCCAGGGAGGTGCTACATTTGCGGAATGGCAGAAGTTAATCGCTGAATACCCGATTACTTGTCATTCTTTTTTTTTAAGTGCCAGCTTTCCCCCCTTTTAAATACAAAATAAAAATAAAAATAAATTGATGTTGCTTTTTATTTTAATTCCCTTTGTTAGATGTTTCATCATTATGTGTTTTTCTCCCCTATTCCATCCCCCTCTTTCCGTCCCCCAAAATGGCCCTTGTAAGAGTCACCTTTTAAGTTACAAAAATAGATAAAATTGAACACAGACTGCAAAAATATATTACAATATCTATTATAATTTATTTTATGCAGTTTCAGTAATTAAAATCTCCCAATTGTTTGTTTGTTGACGTGGTTACACTGTTAACAGGGGCAGTAGTTTAGCTGCGAATAAAAGCTCTCCAGTCATTGCTCATGTTAGCTTTGCAACTTTTTGTATGGAATTACAAAACAATTGTAATTCAAGGGAAAAACATTAGTTGCAGGGATGTTAAGGTGAACAATACATTGTATTGCAGGAGAATCTGGAAAGCAGGGATGTTCAATTATCAAGGATTTTAAGGGCATTGTTGATCACCTTGCCGGTAGCCATTTTTGTGCTGCATCTGGTTCTGAGGGCAGATTGGCAGGACTGAAGATGGTCAGTTCCATGGTTATTGCTTTCTCAAGGATCTTAGCTAGGAAGGGAATATAGGTGGTGGGGCAGTAGTTACTGAGGTTGTCCTGGGCCAGTGTTGGCTTCTTGCTTCTTGAGAAGTGAGAGAATGTACTGTTCTGGAAGGTTGAGGGGAAGGTGCCTTGAGTTAAGGAGTGGTTGATGAATGTCAAGTTAGAGAAGAGTGCTTCAGTCAGAAGGGTCTTGAGCAAGGAGGCAGTGACAATATGTCATCTGTGTACAATGTGATATTGAGGAAGCTACGGTGGCAGTGAGGTCTTACATAGTGAGTTAAGGTCATTGTGACTTTGTAAGATGGCATGTCTAGTGTGCTGTCAGTTGTGGCATTGATGTCTATGTGTTGGTGGAACAAACTGATCTTCTTGATAAAGTTGATGGTGGTGAATTTATCGACGGGTTGAGGTACGGATGAATCAAGAAAAGTGTTGATGCAACACTTGAGGATTTTGAAGAGGGCTCTCTTTTCATTGTTGGTCTTGTCTATCTTGTTTTCGTAGTAATTGTCCTTGGAAGTGGTGATCAGTTTCCTGTGTGTAGCACAGAGTTCCTTGAGCAGGGCAAGGTAGGATGCACATCAGTATTTTCTTGCTTCCTGATGGCTGTTTTGTTGAAGTTGAGTTATTGAGTGCACCAGGGTGTATGATGGTTAGGCTTGAGGGTGTTTTTCTTCACTAGAAGTGATATGCAGTTCTGTTTTGTCTGAGGAAGATAGGCCCATGTGAGGTGAAGGTCAGCAGTTCTTCTCCGAGAGTCTCCACTGAGATATTATTGAATGATCTGAATCCTCTGAGAGGTTTCTCTTGTTTTTGGGGAGAAAGGAGTATGGTTCCTGTAGCCATAAATACTTGACTAGACCCCAACCAGGCCACTCATTATCCATTACTGTATGAAGCCCCCAAATTATGGGGTAAGGCTGCAGTGCAGAGTTTAGCCATTTTGCATTTTCTGGTGATTATAATTAATAATGTATCCTCCTTGAAGCCTCTAGCACCAGTCTAGGGACAACTGGGCAAACATCTTCTGTCTGATTTCTGTTCCTGATGTTCTGTAACTGTCAGCTGATATGTACATCCTATCACCTCTTCCTTCTAAACTTTGCCTCCCCCTCTCATGTCCATACTCTCCTTCCCCATCTCTAGTTTGCCTCTTTCTGGTCACCAGTCTTCGCTGAAACATTCCACTCTTTGTGTCAGGGTTTCCACTACCTCCTGATCTTCTCCATTGATAGCTGACTGACAATTGCCCTGTTGCTGTCCTCCTCCTGCTGTTTCTCCAAATCCTCTGTAGCATCACCATCCTACTCTTAATATTTTCCAACATACTCCTTATTGTCACCAAGCTCGTAATGATGTTTCCCTTCCTACTTCTTGCTATGATATGATATGATATGATATGGTATGATATGATATGATATGATATGATATGATATGATATGATATGATATGGCATGTATAACGTGCCTGTACACAAGTGTTTCTAGGTGCAAGAAGACAATGGGGGGAAACAAAAAGGAGGACACAACAACGATCTTACTACACCTTGTGTCATTTAGATCATGCAAGCACAAGGAAGGGGGAGGAGAGAAGTGATGAGGGTAGGGGAGGATGGAGAAGTGCGGGACAGAGGAGAAAAACAAGAGTGCAGCCAACAGGTGGCAAGTACGGGTACTTGGGTACTCATAAGTGCAGCCAGCGGGTGGCAAATAAGTGCAAGGGAGGAGACTGTAGGGTTACAGATACAGACCACAAGTGCAGGGGTGTCAAGAGGCAGTGCATGATTGCAAATGGACAGGCAGGGACATGGGCCCGAATTCAGAGGGTGACTAGGTGACCAGTGCATGGAACAGGCAGGTGATCCTCAAGGGGGAGGAAAAGAGAAAGCAGAAAAGGGTCTTCAGTTGCTTCCAGAACCAGAGATGATTCTGCTGAAGTTTCAGAGAGGCAGGGAGGCTGTTCCAGAGGCAGGCCCCAGCAGAAGAAAGAGATCTGCCTCTAACTCTTTGCTTTGAAAAGCGACTGACCTTCAGAAAGTTGGAGGTGGACGAGCGGAGAGCTTGAAAAAGCAAATATTAATGTGTTGTTTTTTTTTTTGCAATAAAATGTTAATCAATTAAATGCACACAAAAAAACATATTTAGGAAGAGAGAGTTGGAGGTAGTATGGTCCCAGGCTCCAGAAAGCCTTGTGGACAATGAAAAGGGTATTGAACGTGATCCTTGCTGCCACTGGGAGCCAGTGAAGGGATTTCAGAGCTGGGAAGATACGATCTCTGGGCTTGAGGCCAAGGACAAGTCTTGCAGTGCTGTTCTGGATGAGTTGTAGAGGACGGAGAGTAGAGGTATGAAGATTTAGAAAGAGGCTGTTGCAGTAGCCCAGCCTAGAGAGAACCAGAGCACTGGAGACAGTGAGGTTCTGAGGGAAAGTGAGGAAGGGAAGAATACCTCAGAGGAGGTGCAGTTGTTTAGTTTGACGTCAGAGATGTGAGTATAGTGAGAAGTATAAAATGATCCTGAGGTTCTTAACCTCACACTTAGGAGAAGGAGGAGGGCCCAGGGTGGGCAGCCAGAGAGTGAGAGGAAAGGAGGTAGCTGGTGTTTCCGATGATGAAGATCTCAGTCTCACTGGCATTACGGCAGAGATCATTGGCAGCACACCACTCCTGAACTGCAGAAAGACAGTCTGGAATTAGAGAAGGAGTAGAGGGAGCCTGAAGGAGAGCTGAGTGTCATCCATATAGGACTGGAAGCTGGAACAGAGGGAAGCTATTCAGTGGGCAAGAGGTGCCAGGCATTGGTTGAACAGCCCGGGAGAAATATTAGACCCCTGGGGAACACCACAGGTAACTAATCTCTTCCTTTGTAACCCTGAATTCTTATATTCAGCGGTCTCTGCTTGATTTTTCTCAATAATTTCCTTCTTATCACCCACGTCCTCCTTCCTATTGCCAGCCAAACCTCCTCCTGATGTTTTCCAAGCTCTTTTGTGCTTTCATTAAGCTCTCGATATGATAACCCTCTTCCTGAGCCTCTATCCACGATGGGTACACCTTAGTGTTGGCTTTGCCAAACCTCATGGTCATTTATCCATTTCCAGTTCACCCTTGCTTGGTCTTCCCCAGTAACCAATATCTCGAGCCAGTGTGATTCCATCATGAGGTTGCAGCAAGCAGCCATCTCATTCCTCTCTCTACCATCAGCTGTCCCTTGCTTGGCTCACTCAGCCCCCTAGACATCTCCTCTATATACTTTCTTACTTCACCACTCTCTCCCACACTCGTCGCCCCAATTCCAAATCCGCTGCAGAATTCCTCTGTTGATTCTCAAAACTCGGAATTCCTTTCTTCGTCAAACACCCAAGTTGACTGCATGGGGTATCTGTTTTTATTGAGTACTGCTTATTCCCCTGGCCTTTACTTTCAATATGATCTGAAACTGTGTTTACAAATTAGGGTCAGTCTGGGATTGGCCTCCATTTTAAACTGCACCTGGTCTCAAATTGCGCACAGGGGACCAGACACAGGGGAAAAAGACTGCCAAAATCTAGAGCAGCTGGACCAGACAATACGTGTAATGCTCTATTGCAAAAGGCCCCTGATTTATGGGCAAGAGTGCTACTTATTTTATTTAAATGGATCGGGAGCCATGGGAAACTCCCTGAGACATGGAAAAATAGCATAATATTACCAATATATAAGAAAGGGCCAAGTAAAGATCCTGCTAATTATAGAATGTTGGCCATGCTCGACATTCTGGCTAAAATATTTGCCAAGATCCTGTTAACTGAGTTAAATCATTGGATAACCGAATGTGGAATTCTGCCAGATAATCAATCAGGATTCCAAGCAGGCTCTTCAACCACGCACAACATAGTTAAGGTTGTAACTGCAATAGAATACTCATGTAAGGTACGTGGATTGTTGGTATATGCTGCATTTATAGACTTTTCTGCGGCATTTGCTACCATTACTCGGAGTAAACTATGGGCCAAGTTAACCAAATGGGGAATTCCTCCAGGACTATTGTATATGATACAACTGTTATATACCGACACATCGGTCCGTGTTCGTCTAGACCTTGAAGGAAGACTATCTGATGCAATCTCAACCATACGTGGAGTCAAACAAGACTGTACATTAGCAGCCACACTTTTTAACTTATATTTGGCAGACTTTCTAAATGAGGTTAGCAATGATTCAACTTTTGACATTAAGATCGGCACTACTAAGCTTGGGTGGCTAGGTTACGCTGATGACCTTGTACTGATTGACTACACACCCAAGGGCCTCCAAGTAAAATTAGATGAATTAGCTAAGTTTGCATATAAGAACGATTTGGTCATCAATACTGATAAGACTAAAGTGATGACATTTGACTCCAAAAACCTGACTAGAAACCATAAAGCAAAATGGACGGTAGAACTAAGATATCTTGAGGTTGTAAATGAATACAAATATTTAGGAGTGGTTATAGATAATAAGCTCGATTGGAAAAAACATTGGTGGGAAACAAAGCGAAAATGTATGGTAGCCACAATGGCTCTAAGAAAATGTATTGGTACTCAAGGAAATATCTCTGTGAAGACTGTGACCAAGCTATACTCTGCTAAAATTGTTTCCTGTTTACTCTATGGTGCGGAAATATGGGGTAGCCACTTTAAAAAAGAGTTAAAAGTATTCGAAGCTAAAATGCTTAAGATATTACTGAGGATGCCAAACAATTTGTCTAATGAATACTTATTGTTGGAATGTGGATTGACAGGTGTGAATAGTCGGATAGAGATAATGGTGCCTATGTTATATGTTAAGCTTCGTCGTCTCTCTAATGGCACGTTTGTAATAAAAGTTATGGATCAATATGTCAGATCTCCTACCAAACAAACATTTGTCACCATAAATAAGTGGCACATGATCTATGATAAATGGACAAAAAGTGACAATGATGACTGGCTGCTGTTCTCCATTGCGCAGATCAAGCGTAAACTAAAAAGGCTAATTAGTGAGCAAGATAAAGAACAGATGACAGTGAATCTGGGTGAAAAAGTAAATAGTGGTCCTTTCCTAAAGCAATTGATGCCCAGGGATGGTATACCCGCCTACCAGCAAGCATGCATTCTCAGAAAGTATAACGATCAGATGGTATCTAAAGTTTAAATTTAACATCTGTAATACACTAGTTATACTAGGTGCAAAAAATGGTATCCACAAGGATAGTCGATATTGTAGATTATGTGGGAATAACACATTAGAAACTGCCTACCACATAATATGTGAATGTGAAAGCATCGAGGGAATACGTAGAAAATATCTGATGAAATATAACAATGATACATCCATGTGTAAAATGTCTGAAATATGGACGAGTCTGATGGTTGGAAATCATATGAATTTAATATTTTATATGATGAAGTTTTTTGTGAAAATTTTAGAGATTTTAACTGAACTATCAAATGGTGTTTTAAAATTTTTATAGCGATATCTTTTAAGTAGAGAAGTTAAAGTGTATGACAGATAACATGATTTGTAATAAAGATGTGATTTTATGTACAATATATGTAAAACGATTATGTTATATGCATATTAAATCAATAAATAAATAAATAAATACATAAATAGAGACTGCTTAGGACAGACAGGATACACACATTTTTCCACTACTCAACTATTCTTGGCGAAGCACCCTGCAGGAAGACTCCAGACTCCAGATAGATCCAGAGGCCAGACTCTAGAACCAAACTCTAGAACTTTGAAGCAGAGAGGCCTAATTCACAAGCTGAACCCTTCTCAGCAGGCCTGCAGAATCTAGCAACCTGATTCTAACCCCTAAACTTCCACGGGGCCTAAACAAACCATTCAATAGCCGGTCTGAGCTGTTCTATTCTAGCCAAGAACCCTGTGCTAGAACCAAGGTCCACACCCAGAAAGCAGAGCTGTATCCAGAACCCATCACATCCAGTCCAAGAGGCCACCCATACTGCAGCGCAGTGCTGAGAGCAGAACCCAGAGTGCCTGAGACATGTCCAGTGGCGAGTGAAGCCAAACCCTTGACCAGATCTTTGACAAGGCCCACTCCATTCTAAAGCCTAGGAGTGAGTATTTAGTCTAGAACTATCCATAGTCATCTCTTAGTTTAAAGTAATACTATTCCATCCATTCCACTTATCCAGAACTGCATTATAGAATCCTTTGTCCTTTGTCCTTTGTGCATTATAGAATTCCTCCACATATGTCTGTGATAATTGTAGCAATAATCATCTTCGCGCTGGTATTTTCTGAAGAGGCACAAGTGTTTTGACGGACAGAGATCAGGTGGCGCCCTGTTCTGGTCTTTGCCCATTGAGTGTCTTGCTTCTTCATAGCTCCTTAGTATAAGTCCATATTGATTCATACTCTTTAAAGCGTGATCTGTCATTTTTGAAATCTTTACTTTATTTCTGAAAAATCTACCTTCACAAAAACCTCTGTAACTTTTGAACCGCACTGTCATTTTCAAAGAAATTCATTACAGTTTTACCGTAATCGCATTTTACGCACACAGAAAAATTGCCGCAAATTGCCATTTAGCTTCATTTCAACACATGCCAAAATAGCTGTTTCTTGTTTGCAACTGCTGAATTTCGTTTTCAATCTGATAATCATTCATGAATCATTGCTAGTGTTGACCTGAACCAAGCAAAGTAACTATCACCTATCCTGAATCTCCTTTCGTGAATTAAAATCATTTTAGCATATTTTTCACCTTCATTGCAATCACATTCAAAAGTATTTTGCCTGTTTAAAATCATACCTGTTTTCTCTAAGCTTGCTGGGGGAACTGGAATTGAACTGCATTATTGATTGTATTCCTGAAACCTGTGTGCGCTCATTTCCACCTCTTCATATTGCATACTGGGGAGAGTGAGTAGTCGCAGGGGAAAGAGTGATCATATTGTCTTTTGTTGAAATCATATTAAGTTTATTTCTGTGTTGCATTCTTTCCATCTTGCATTTCCTTGAATCATATAAAGTATTATCTGCTACCTTATCCTTTCTAATCCTACTCCTAACTGATTAAAGAGATTGTTGATATTGTCATATTACCCATTTCTGATCCGCGTTCATATTCATAAGGGTGATATTCAGATAGTTTTTTATTCATAAAAGTGTGATATATATATATATATATTGTTCAATTCCTCAAATAAACCTTTTAATTTGCAAAACAAACCTACTTCTTGGCTCAGTGAGGTCGGGGAGATCCAAAGAGAGGGGCGTTATGTAAGGGTTCATCATCCAGATTTAAAGAACTTTGACATAAAAATATATAAATAAGGGCTTCCATTGGGCATCCCAGACTAGGCATTGACTTAGTTGGAGTGCTGGATTGAAGTCACTTACACATGGTAATCAGGATATATGGCATAAATGGTATATACTGTAGTTGATAGAATTGTAATATTCCTACCCTCCACCTTGTGCATATGGACTGCGCATATGGACTGTGTTTGGTGTTCTAAACTCTTGTTTACTTAATATATTAATAAATAAAGGTACTTTCCATAAACTGTGCCCTTAAGTAGGTTCTTAATCCCTTCTCCTTGATTATGTTGTTTATTTACGTGACTTATTCACAATTACACCAGTGAGGCACCTTACTTTTGTCTTCATGGTATAAGTTTGATGCTGAAATTCCAAATCTTTCTCACCAACATATTGTCTGTATTGTGTATTGTGTAAATTGGGATGTTAATATGTATAGAATGTACTTACTTATAATTGCAATGCTCCTTCTCAAAATATTGCTCAGATGTTCATTTTACACTGTTGTTCACTGAATAAATCTTTGTAAATAACGGTGCTTTGCATGAAGCATCTAAGTGTTTGTTGGGGAAATCGATACTAATGTACTGGTGTATAGCGGCATTCCTTCTATACAATTTCTTTTTACTTCGTGTAAACATTGGCTATGTATGTTTTTTTTATGACATAGTCCTTTTCATAAAGGTTTGTGTGTGTTCTCAAACGTTATGCTACTTTTTGTATACATTGCCTCTACCAAATATGTCATGACAAGTTGCAAGCCAATCCAGCCATGGCTTCCAAAGTATGGCATAAAGCATGTTTACATTTTCCTATATGAATTACAATGTAACCTTCACTATACTGCTGCTGCCGCTATTTTTACTGAACAACTGGGACTCGGCTGTACAGCAGGGAAAATAGGCAATTGTTATAGAAAGGGAAACAGAAATTTAGTTCGTGTAAATTGTTTTTGGCCAATCTAGGGAATTGGGGCCAAACCAGATTTTAGATCCCAAGGCTCAGTAGGGCTTGGTTCCAACCAGTTGTCTCAAGTGTGAAAAAAGCAGCTCAATGGTGCACTTCACAGCACTGATATCACTAAAGCGGTTGGCTGCTCAGAAGTCACACACACTTGATGGCTCACTCAGCCAGTTGCTGCATGAACAGCTGCTTGTGTGATTGCGGCTTCACAGTGGCTCATTGCAGCTGTATGTCATCACAACATCCTGCTAAGTAACAGCAGTTACCAGAGGTAAATACCTGAGATTACAGTACCGGGGGTCATCCAGAGACCATACAGACCTGTTGATGTATTCTGCTACTTCCTTCATGGGTTGAAGTTAGCAGTAGTGCATCCAGGCATACTCTCTTTCTCTGGATACATAGGTTTCATGGGCTCGGGTTCTCGGCTGCAGGCGGGATCCAAGTTCTTCCAACACATTCACCTCCCATTTCCCAGGATAATTGTAATGATTGAATGAACACATTCATCAGCACTTTCATCTACTCAAGCGGTTCATTAAGTAACATAAAATTTAAAGAAAGTGAAAGTACATTTAATTCTGTCAGTTTCAGCTGCCTGCCTCCTCCCAAGTCATCTCTCCCAGAGCTAACGTTGGCAACAAGGTGAATGCTGTGCCACTTATTGCTGCTGACGCCTCTTCTGTGGTTCTTCTGTGGTCCGATTGCAGTTTGTTAGTTTGTCACACTGGAACAGCAGGGCGGGAACCGCTCTCTCGTTCCATTTTTGATCACACCCTCTCAAAAAGGGCCTTTTGTTGTAATGGGACATCAAGGGAAGAGTCTATCTCCTGTGGTCAGTTAGCGTCACTCCTATGGAAGCAAGCTTCGAGATATCAACAGCTCTAACATTGCACCAACATAGTGTGTGGTGTCCCACTCCATGTGTAGGGTAATAGGTTAATCGAAGCAGGACCTTTGCTTTCTTCCAAACCTACTGCTAAAACCTAATGGGGCATCTAAGTTGTGGAGTGCCCTTCTTTTGAAGCTCCTACTGTATTCACTTTACAGCAGAACCAAGCATGCTGGGATTTTCAGACTGGTGGAAGGGATTGTTGCCCAATCCTTGAGCTTTGATGCTGCATTAGCTCCAGCCATATCTTGCCTCCCTAAGAACAAAGTGTCTGTATTTATCTTCCCATACTGTCCATGGTCTAATGGTATGTTTTGGGTTCTGTCCTGCCTTTAGAAGCCCCAGCTATATGTCCAGTGAGAAAACAAAGAGCAACCTGGCCAGGGCCCAAGTCAGTTTTGTAAGTTCTTTAAGAATGAGTTGCATGGCGACTTATTTTAACACTATCTTACCTGCAATAGCTGTCACTCAAGATGTCTGCAAAGATATGCATCCTCCAAAGTCAGCTGGCAGTATTCTTGTCAATGCAATCTCACATTTAAAATACCTTTGCACTTCACCAATTAGGTTTGGCAGCACATCTACACAGTTCTACACTTCCTTCTCCCTCAGATGTAGGTAGGTCATGGACAGAGTGGAGAGTGTGCAACTAAGAAAAGCCTAAAGTTCTGATTTCGGAGAAGTGGTTGATGAGGGAAGGTTAAAGTCACCTAAGATAATGAGGTGAAGTTTAGTGGAAAGAGAATCAAGGAGTTTCCCAAGTTCATCAAAGAAGGCTCCAGTGGGACCAGTAGTGCGATAGATGGAGATGATGTGAACTGAGTTAGGCATAACAATAGCAGAGATGTTGAATTCAAACAAGGCAGGAGAGAACATGGTATTGGAGATGTGTGAGGTATTGAGGTGGAAGAGTAGGTTTCTAGTGTCGACATCTCTCCCAGTCTGATGTGTGGAGTGAATGGAGGCTATTATGGAGTCGTGTAGGACTGGTAGGGTGGCAGTGTCAGATGGAGAAGTCAGGTTTCAGAGATAGCAAGAATGTCTAGAAGAGGAGAGCTGGCATGAAAGTAGTCTGTGCTAGGGAGAATTCTCAGAAATGTGCTAATTCCCTTCACCTTATAGACCCCCAGCAACTTTGCTGGATTATGAGGATTATGAGGACTTGATGTTTTCTTCCTGGAAAGAGTCTGAGCCTTTTTTTCCCACTCTTTCATGTATTTTGATGTGTGTTTTACATTTGTGTTCTCTGATTATGGGGTTTTAGATAACTCCATAGGCATCATCTTTCATGTGTGTTACACAGCACCCTCAGTGCAGTGACACAGGGATGTTTTTTAGATTTCCCAAAGGTTTAAATATCTTCTCTGGGATCAACTACTGTTTCCCAGAGAATATAAAGTGAAATTGACTTTACTAGTCTTTTCCAAATTCATAGACCCAGCACATACCATCTTACAATGGAGTGCTCATGTAGTAGTCAAATGCTACCATTTCCTAATGAAAAGGCTGGTGGCAGTGGTTTTACAACAAACTACATGATTTTTCCCGACGAGAACAGCGGTAGCTAAAAATCACGGGAGCCATGTTTTCCAAGATGGCGCCTTAAACGCCCTTTTGTTTAAACGGGTCCCGGTCTTCTTTTTTCACCATTTCTTTTTGGAAAGGTCCTTCTAGTGTTTGTCTCTGTGTGCCAAACCAGGTTTTGTCCCTTTGTTCATGTGCCTTTTGCGGGCTTCAGGACTGAAGTCCACCTTTGGAGTCTGATTGTCTGGGTTGGGCAGGAAGTGAAGGAGGTGCCCAAAACTTCCCGTGCTTAGTCTCCCAGGAGACCCAAATGCACTCTGGCGTGATTGGCTGGTCCGACAAGGACAGCCACCCAGCTGGGTGAGTGACAGCTAGGCTGGAATGAAAGAGAGAAAACTGTTTAAAAGGTGAGTCTTGCGGACTGGAAGGCAAAGTCGACCACTGGCACAAAAGAACCGAAGATGAGCTGGAAGAGGACGGCTGCTGCAACCTCTGGAATGGTGGTTTGCCCGGTGTAGCCCTGCTGCAGGTCCGAATTGCCAAACTCCATTTGACAGAGAAGCTCCTTCAAGGACGGCTTCTTCCTTTGAGTTGGTGGGACCAATCAACTCGTAAGACACTTGGACACCATTCTCAAAACTGGTTAGGATTAACCAGGGAGAGGGACACCAGTTTGTGCTCTCGAATCTACAGCTTCTGGAACTGAAGTGACTACATTTTGTTTGCTTTCTTCAATGATCTCGTGCAGTGCAGGAGTCCCCCAACGTCCTCCCTCTTGTCCCCATGACTGAGGCTCAGGAACAGCGAGATCTGCAGGAACTGCCAGGAACCACGACTTCAGTATCATTTGTTTACTTCATATAAATGTACTGTGCCAACCCGATTGGGAGAACGCCACTCCCGCAGTGAAAGTTCGTGAAACTTTCCCAACTTGCAGGCCTAATCAGCTTTTGACCCCACAAATGATCCTTTTCGTCTAAACTACTTCTGAGAACTTTTGCAAAGACTTTACCGTTTTATACCAGAACTGCTCTTTCCTATCCAGAACACTAGCCCATTGACTTTGGCCTGGCCTATTGACTTGAATTGAACTATTCTGGTGAACTGAAACAATTTGCACTGCACTGCCTAGAGAGTATATGTAATCTATTCTACTTACTTTTGTCCTTTTTTCTCATTGCTAAGTAACTGAACTGTCATTTTGTTCCTTTGTCAGGGGAGCTCAAACTGTCTCAAGAACTTAGAGCTTGCTATTGAAGTGTATTAGTCTATAATATTAAGTTGTCTTATTCTAGTGAAATGTTTTATAAATGATTGTGCAAATAAATTAATACGTGTTTTACCAAGAAACCTTGAGTATAAGTGTCTACTTGTAACACTGGGATTGAAAGTCCTCTGTGTAACTACATGTACTGCTCACATTCGCTCTTGAGATAAGCTTGGCTGCTCATCTCGCTACCAACAAACAGTGTGGTACAGACTTATACCAAAGGTTGGTGTTGCTTACACCTGTAGTTCTAATTGTGTGTAGTGGTCCCAGTGGGTACTGCCTGGAATTCTGCCTAACAGTCTGTGATAAAGGAAGTTTTGTTGAATACAGACTGAGATTTCAGAGTGCAATGTTCAGTTGATTCAGTAAGGAGAAGTAGGGGAGTTGAATCTCAGAGGAAGAGAGGCAAAGCAGATCGGTGTTAGGGGAGGTATGGATAGCGGGTCATGTTTGTTTGTTGGAAGTAGGTGAAGGAGAGATGAATTTGTGGGAGTTTGGAGATGTGAGTTTTTTTGTATAGGGATAGGAAAGGGAGTAAGGGGGCAGGGATATTTGTTTAGCCAGCAAGGACATGGTGTTTCCTTAATGTGTCATTGCATTTTTAATGGTATTAAGAGAAAACTAAACATGAAGAGTGTTCTTACATGAAGGTGGGGAAAGCATTTGTGTAGCCAGTATTAACAGGTTTTCTGCTTGTGGCATGAGATTTCCATGGCCATTAAGTACAAAGCCAATAGGGGTATGTTTTTTGAAAACCTGGCATAGATTGTCAAAGCCCGCATGAACTTAATTTCTTATGGTATCATTACTGAGCATAATAATACTGGCCATGCAGAGAGGTGGATGGGACATTTGGCTAGGCACCGTCCCCTTGTTTCTTTGCCAGGTGACGGATCTATGGTTTGATTGGGACCTCAAGAACTTCCTCTTCGCCTCTGCCTTTCCCTCTCTTCTCCCCTGCTGATCTGCTTTCTCTCTCAGCAATGCTGCACCTGGCCACCATCTGCCCTTTGGGCCCAGGTACCTGCTCGCCCTGTCGCCCTCCTGCACTGCCCCCTGGCCACTGCTTGCACTGGGGCCTGTATCTGTACCCATACAGCTCCCCCCACTCTTTGTCTGCACTGATCAGATACTCCCTATCTGACTAACCTTGCACTTGGCCCGCACAGGCTGCACTACCACTGTTTCTGATCACTGTATTTATTTATTTATTTACTTATTTTTTATCTTGTCCTCTCTTATGCTCTGCACTTTCCAATTTCTCCCCCCTCCCATGCACTTTCCCCCTTTTTCCCTTCCCCATGCACTTGCGCGTTCTCAATGTCACTGGACCAAGTAAGATCATTGTGTTTGTTCTCTCCACTGTTCCCCCCCTTTGCCTTGTCGGGCTCTGAAACACCTGTGTATGAGCATGATATAAATAAAATATCATATCATATCATATCATATCATATCATTAAAAGACCTGCTTGCATCACCTAGTGCAGTGTGTGGCGTGCCCTTGCAGCAGCATGATTATCACGTACATGTGCGGTAGTCCAGGCTGGCCTGGAGTCTGGTACGGCCCAGGCTTTGTAGAGGAGTTTGGGTGAGGAGCCCCTCATCATGGATCTCAGAGGGGTGCTGAAATTTGTGTTATACCAGGGGCAAAATCGGAATGCTGCATTCTGCAAAAATATGTGTTTAAATTGCAAAGACACTGGTATACCAACTGAGGGGCAGCTCACCCTCCATGTTCTTCCACTGGCTCTACAGTGTAGGGAATCCGAAATTGTTGAAACAGTCCAGGACTTTTTTTGAAAGGTGGTTTCGATACAAGAGCCATCATGAAGGCTTTACACATCCAGCAAGACCTTGTTCTGGCCTGGACATCTTTTATTTTCTTTTTAAACAATCTTTATTTCAGGTAGCTGCAGTGTACACTGCAATATTTGTAGGAGTGCATTTTTGAATATTGCAGACTACAGGCAGCTAGGGAGAAGTGATATGCTCAAACAAATTTCAGAAAAAGGGCAACGTAATGTGTAATGTGAGCCCCCCAGTGGAACGCGGAGACGTGCATCATTGGGCCGGCAGAAAACAGGAAAGTGTCATTGGAGGGCGGTGGTGGAAGGGGTGGGGAGTGGTTGGGCCTCTGAAAACATAGAGCGGAATGGTTGAGGCGGATAGAGCAGCCCTACAGAAGGCCTCTGCAATGATGGTCTTGATGTTCACTCTAAAATGCCTTTTTAATAGTCAAGTCTCTGTCCCTTTAAGGGTCATAAGTATTCAGATTATACATCTCAATTTTAAAGCACCCAGTTTACTTCTCAATCCATTCAAAAAACAAAAAGAAATGAAATTACGAGCTAAGTGTTTTTTAGGGTTTCAAGTTTTGGTTGGTCTTGATGAGCAAAACATGTTCTTCCTTAACACTACAAGTGCCTCTTTCAAACAATGACATCACGTGGGCGAGTTTATCACACGGGCTCCCTATAGCGAGTTTAAGTCATAAAAGCAGCACAGTTTATGGGACGATTGTAGACATCTCATGTTGTCTAGTGGCAAATAACTTTCACAAGAGACTACGAAACCATCCAGTATGGCCATGATGTGAAATAATCAAGCAGTCCTGACTTTCAGGCTCGCACTGTACTGCCTTCTGCTACTTGCAATCTTTCATGTGTAATGCACAATGGAATGTGCCAAAAGCCTCCAGATTGACAGAGCATGGTTTCAGAGCTCTGATTCAACACATGTTTTAAGAAGCCAGAGCTTGGACGAAGAAGAGGTGTTAACTGGGAAAAGTGGGCAGCCACTCATCTCCGTCACTGACTTGAGTGAACCTCAGTATATTTCTACTCAGCAGCTCCTTGAATGCAAACTACTGACACCCAATAGAAGAGAAAATACATGCTTCAGCCATGTTAGGAACACCAGTGTGATGCCACCAGTACATCCGGCGGAGTGAACCGTGCCCGGAGTTCACAACACTTTGATTATGCTCTTGCGAAATGATCTGGGAATCTGAAAGGTATTTCCATTTCTGTAATTTAGAAGAACGTGGAGGTCTATTTCGATCGGAAATGGCTTGCAGTGACACATTTACAGGTGGCAAGGGCAGTGTTCCAGCAGCATTCTCCTCCCCATGGGGAAAATTAGCCTTTACCAGATGCACGGCGATGGTTAATTATAGTGGCCTCCCTGTATAAAGAGTGTGCCTTTCAATTGTATTTGTATTTTATTTATTTGTAAAGCGCACAAGGCCCACAGGCATCCGGCCGCATCTCTTAGGTAACAATATGGTATGAAAATACAGTGGAATAACAGAAATTTACCAAAAAATTACAACGATGATTAAGTACATAAGCATTCATTACAGGGATTCTTAAAGCATGCACGTGCTGGTATGATCAAGTGTGTTCTACATGGGATTCGATCCTAGCATAATCTCTGCAAAATTACACAAAAGTGAAACACACAAGCAGAGAGCCTTGCTTCTGCCTGCAGGGCTGTCATGAGAGGGGAGGGTGGGTGGGTGGCAGGTGGGGCAAACTGCCCCGGGCCTCGCGTTTGCATCAGGCCTCGTGGCATCATCTTCTACTAGAAGGCAGCACAATTCATCCGTGTCCTTTATTCACAGGGGAGACTGTGCTGTCTGCTCTCTGCCTCTGCAATGATGTTGCTGTTAGTTGCGAAGCCGTTTGGCTCCCCAACAAACAGCAAAATAATGGGAGACAGCGGGGCTCAGAAGAGTCTTCTGCCTCCCGTTATTCAGCTGACAACGTCGACATGCTGAATGACAAGAGAGTACTCCTCTCCGGTCAGTCAGTGTGTTCATGTTGCTCAGCTTAACCACGCTGACAGGCAGCATCTCTACGTGTCGGCTGCATGGATGCTTTTGAAGGGAGCATGGAGGTAAGGTAAGTGTTTTTTATTTGAAATTAAATGTGTATATATGTGCATTTAAATGAGTATGTATATGTGCACAAATGCATGCGTGCCTGTTGGTGTTTATGTTTGTGTCAATGCTGTATTTAGTTTTATGTATGCATGCATGTGGATGAAGGCATGGGTGAAATTGATTTATGTAAGCGTGTGTTCAGCCCCACCCCTAAATTTAGTCGCTCTGGGGGCCACTTCATTAAGGGGTGGCTTCATGGCATCAGAGGTGCACTTAGGCTAAAATGTCAGGGGAGGGACTAAAACTTCAAATGTTGGGAGAGGCGCTAACATCAGAAGCTGTGAGGGTGGGGCAAACTTACTTGTGTGGAGTCATCTAACATCTTTCCACATTCGAATGAAACTATTCTGGTGCAGCTTAAATGTCACAAGCAGCTAACTCTCGCCTTCACTTCTGAAATGTCACACTTAAGGACTGCTGTGAGAATGAGATGTTGCATGTCACCACTTCCCTTGTAATCACTCCCCTGGCATGCAGGTGCTAACTAAACATCATAATTTGAATTACCTAAAAATGTATGCATATGAATGCACGTGTAAACAGTGAAATGTTTTATGTTAGTAATTGCAGGGCCTTTGTTAACGGCGAAGGCCAGGGACCATTTCACGTTTGTGTCCTGTTCAGTCTGGCAACAGCTCTATTGGTCAACCCGGCAGGGGCTGGATGACAGTTTTGAAAGCGGATAGTGAGTGGGGCCAATAAACCCATTGGGCTGTCGGTCTTTCCAATGAGGGATGGTATCTGGGCCTTTTCAGCTTTTACAGTTCAAATGGGCCACCAAGTAGCTGCCACCATTTTGGCAGTCTTATGACACAGAAACCTACTGATAATCTACAGTTTTTGACCATTTGCGGCATTATTTTGACTTCATTGTTGATTTAAGCACTCCACAGGTGCCTTGAACTATTTTTCCAATCAGAAAGGCGAGGCGTACCCCAAACTTCAAAAAGAAATCGGCCCCCAACAGCGCTGACACATCGTCACCCATCCGTGCTATGATTTCCCTCCCAATTCCCTGAGCCCAGCTAGGAAGCCGAATAACTATTTCACCTTCCCTTTGGCCACTAGTCGTACCTTTCACCCCAATTCAGAGGCTTTTTACTTTCATAATGCTATGCTAATCTCTGGAGAGGTGGGCAATCTAAAAACTGAGACTTTGGCTATATCAAAGTGAGTCTGTTGATATCGCATGGATAGGTTTTTTTGCTCTGCATGTTTGATGCTGATCCCACTCCTTAACGAGTGCTGCACGCTGGCGACACATCAAAAGAGGCCGTCTGCCTCAAAGTGGCCGGGGGCTGGCGCCGCCCATGCAGCCAGGTCGAGTCAACAAAGGCCAACATTTCAGGATGGGGCTAGAGCCCGATCTGCTCAATGGTATTGCGCCACTGCATGTCATTTTTTTTGTTTGGGTTATTAAGTGTGCCACCAATAAGCCAAAACTATTGCTTTAGCGAACAAACAGTGATGGAAATAGACTTTTTTTCTGTGGCATCCCTCCTTCCTCAGTGAAAGAGGGTCCAGCGGTGGGAGGATTAGGAGGGTGTAGGGCAGGTATTTTAGACACCCCATGAACATTTGCCTCTTCCCCTCAGAGGATTTATTGTCAGCAAAGTTCAAAAGCTACACCCCTTTTAAACTTAAAAAATGCACATCAATGTTTCCAGTACAGTGCCACATTGACAAGGTATTTCTCAAGGCTCCCCCTCAGACCCTCAAGTGGTCTTGTGGGGAAGTATCTCACTTTGGAAGCTAGTAACCACAGTTCAAATCCCTGCCCAACATAGTTTAAACCACAAACACACCACAGCAATCTAAAATAAACATATAGTGCACATAGATTTCCCACATTGTGTAGTTGTATCTGAGATCTGGTGAGTAGTTTTTTGCCAGATCATGGATCTATGAAGATCCCTCCCAATGACAGCATTGAGTACAGATAGGAAGAAATGGCATATGAGGAGGGACACAAAGCTTGTAGATGTTGTTTAGTTATTTCCCACCCATTGACTTCTCATGGCCATGCTAATCCCTATGGCAATTCTCACCTAGTTCCTGTCCTCCCCATTCAAAACACCTCCTCATTGGAACTCTTCAGCCCCAATAAACACTATTCAACAAGATTAAATAAATATTAACCAAAATATGGTGACCGAAATTACACTGTTCATACAGATGCAACTACTTGAGTTCAAAAATGCTTAGTATCTTTGCAGGAAATACAAAATGTAATTTCAATACATTTGTCACTCAACAAGGCTTTTGGGCCTCATTATAAGTTTGCCGTTATCCCACCAGTAATTCCAGCGGGATACCGTCAAACTGACCTACCGTTTCCACCACCTGATATCCCGTAATTTCTGTTATATTACAGGTGTCAGAAAAGGCAGTAAATCCCCATTCCATGGAGGGGTTTGCGGGTACTACTGGCGGCATTACCAGTGCCGGTAATACCAGCAGTTTTTTGCCGGTTAGGGCCTGATTTACCTCCAGCTCTTGGTCGTGGCTGGATGTAATCCAGTGACCCCCACCAGCAAACTTGTAGTTTTGTGGTGTGCTAAAAGTGGGAATCACAGAAACACCAGCACTTTAACTGCACTTTTCCGCGAAGCGCAAAACTTGTAATGAGGGCCTGATTTACAAAGCCATTTTCAATGTGATTTTCCCATTTTAAAGTGTTTTGGTAAATCAGGTCCTAAGACTTTTATGTTCGTCATTTAAAGAACCTAGATGTCTTTATTTAAAATCTATACATTTTACATGCATTCTCTATCATACAGTAGGCCATTTTTTCAGGGCAGGTTCGTGTTCTTTGTGTAACCAAAAAGTAACAGCTAGTGTAAACTTATTAGAAAGGGGATCCAAGCTCCTGCAAATCTCCAAGTGAATTTCTAGTAGGGTTGCACGTTCCCGCACATATTGCCTACAGCCCAAAGCTGAGCCCATCTCTTAAGCGAATCGACAACCTGCAAGCGAAATACAGCAAGTGTTGCACGTTAATTACTAGCAAAAGCAAGCAATGACAACAACACTAATGTTGGCATCTGTGTGGCATTGTATCAGCATTGGCCAGGCATTCTATTGCCATAATCTGTCCAGGCATTCACAACATGAGAGAAGTATTGTGAAGTCACGACATAAGTGAAACAATGCCTACACAGCTGGAGAGCATCACCATTCCTCTGGGGACCCACATATCTGTGAAGTTGCCCTATACCCGCCGCCCCCCGCCCCCGGTGGATCACACTTATGGTCCCATGTCCCGTGCAGGCAGACATGGCTGTCACAAGATGTGGTGAGGCCTGGGGCGAAAACATTTGGTGAGGCCCCCTCAAAAATGTTTGCACTGGGCCAGCGGTGGCACGTCCGCAAACAGGAGACCCGAGAAATCTCTCCTTGAGTTTGTGTGCAGGATCCCAAATATGGTTTATTAATACAACTCCAAATCAACTATAGCAAAGTCAGATTTCTCTACTGAAGAAAGGTTGATGCCAGACTAACTTTTGTATCATATGCATAAATATATATAGGATGGCATGGTCTCTCTGCTCCGCCACCTCCAACTCTCTGAGAGTCAGTCACTATTCCAAGAAAAAAGTTGGGGGCAGACATCTTTCTTCAGCTGGGGCCTCCCTCTGGAAACAGCCTCCCTGCCTCTCTCAAACTTGAGCAGAACCATCTCCAGTTCCGGAACCAACTCAAGACCTTTCTCTTTGCTTCTGCCTTCTCTCTTCCTCTCCCCTGCTGATCACCTGCAGGATCCATGCACTGGTCACCCTCTGCATTTGGGCCCAGGTCCATGCCTTTCCAGTTGTAATCCCGCACTGCCCCTTGGCTCCCCTGCACCTGTGGTCTGTATCTGTAACCCTAAAGTCCCCTTTCGAGCACTTAATCTCCATCCGTTGGCTGCACTTATGAGTACCCGCACTTGCCACCCGTTGGCTGCACTCTTGTTTCTCCTTTGTTCCTGCACTTCTCCATCCTACCCCACCCTCGGCACTTCTCCCCTTCCCCCCTTCTCTGCTCATGCGCGATCTGAATGACACAAGGCCTAGTAAGATTGGTGTTTTGTCCTTTTTTTTTGTTTTCCCTCCTTGCGTTTTCACGCCTAGAAACACTCGTGTACAGGACCGTTATAAATGCATTATCATATCATTAAGGAGCACCCTGCCCCTGTTTGCGCATTAAAACACACATCAGACACAATGACAGATGTTGTACAGTGGAGGCTGGTACATTTCTGAACTTTAGAGGCTTAAATGTCTGTGCCAATTATGCAGGATAAACGGAGCACAGTGAGAGAGCCCAAACCAGACAAGGGTTGCTGAGGCGGGGGTTCTCACTCCCAAGAACATGTTTGAAACATTGGGTTAAAATTATGCATTTTGCAACACTTTCTTTGAAAAATTGGGTAGAAATCCATACAGTTTGCAATTGGTTTTGTATGGAAGCACATGGAAAATCCCAATTGTTGAAAATCACAAACCATGCAGAGGAAAATTTTCCAATACATTTCATGCCGCCTTTCCACACAACATATGCTAGTATAAAAATATATTCATGCTGGTTGTTCTCATGTATGTCCATGCAGGCTGCATCAATATAGGCCATTATTACCATGTACAGACTGCCAGCCAGTAGAAATGCCATGCCACAGAAAGTATATCCAGGCTGACTGTGCACCATACGTGTTATTGGGCTAAATTCAATGTGGGCCAATTTAGCCCAGTAGTATGTTTGCTTTAACCTTGATGCGTAGTCCTGTGCATCAAGTGTAAAGCAAAAAGAGCATTGGCAATGCTAACCGTTTGGGCTTTTGTGTAGGAATGGGAAAGGCACTTCTGTATTGGTATTAGCTGGCCGTTGATGGTTCCAGGTGCAAAATGGTTTGAGTACCTGAGCAGCTAATAGCAGTGCAACAAATGTCTAATACTTATACACAAGCCAAAACTGTTGGCTTTGCCAATGCTTGTTTTTACCAGGACTTCAGCGAAAGACACGCAGGGTGCTTTTAAATGGAGTGGCCAAAGGCAGACCTGATCAAGACATTTTTATTACACCAGTTCGGTGTTTACAACTCCAATGAAGTCATTAACCCTCAGAAGACTCCTTGGAGAAAACACTTGCAGGCACATTGAGGGCAAGGTTTGATGGCAAAGCTTGTGTAATGCTAGCTAAAACTAGTGTAAGAAAACAGTATGCCTGGTAGCTAAAGATCACTCTTCTCTTTTCTAAATAATACTGCTGTTTCAACAGTACAGTGGATCACGGCCTACTTTACATAAAGCCTCTGTCCGTTATAAAAAAAAAAAAATCATCCTCATATACATTTACTGAAGCAGTACAAATATACAGTTCAAGCGTGTAAAGGTGCCTTTAGTCATTGCTGACTTGTCAAGATGTTCAACACATTTATATCAAACACACATAAAACAAACGATACCACACAATTGATTAAATGTTTAAAGTGTGGCCTCCATTTTCAATAAAGGAGCGACGCCAGCGTTATGTGATCTCCGCAGGCAGTGCAGGAGTGCGGGAGGAGTAGTTACTTCCAGGAATTCATTACTGCAGTTGTCAGCTGTTGTTGTCGGGTAGCCTTTGTCATTTCATAGATGCATCTTCTCAGATTCACCCAAAATCAGTCATGGGTATTGACTTCTGGTAATGCATGGATGAAAGAGCACATGTGGGCACATTGGTTTTACTCTCTCCATTACAGATCGTTGTGCAAATGCTTTCAGCACTGTTATGTGACAGCGTCTTTGTGACATCTTTCATATGTCATGCTCCAATGGGCCCCGCTATCGAGTTTCGAACCAGAATATGTGTGTTGTGTTGTCCAGGATTCACTAAGGATAATCTGCAAGAAAGTTGTCTTTGTAGCGCAATGGGTGTCCAGTGATATTTTCGAAACGAAAATACCAAAAACCATTTTTAGCGAAACGAAAATACCGAAAGAAACACTGAATTTTAAAACTTAAATTGTGTATGGAGTGTGGGATAAGGGAGTAAAACGGGAGGGGAGGGGTTTGGGGGGAGCTTATAGACACAGGGGGGTGGAGAGTAGCCCCTAATTAAAAAACGGTATTTAGTCGGTGTTTAAGCGGTAAAAGATTGTTTTTAATACCTTTTTTTATTTATTTTTGTAATTGTTTTAGTTACAGCAACTTTTCAAATATTTTTAACACAATAATACTGAAAGTCACAAAATTACACAATTACACAATTAGAAGGCACATTAAGAAAATACAAATACATCAGCTTCAATTTACAAGTTTACAATAGGTTATAACACACCAATAACTAATATTGCTACAATCGTTTTTAAAACGCTAAAAGACATTAGAAAAACACTAAACACATAAGGAGAGCAAGAGAGAAAAAGGAACACAGTCTTAATCAATCAAACCAACACAGTTACTATAACTCCTAATTTAAGTGTTGTTTCCTCTCTTAAGGTGGATTTTACATTTCCTTAACTTGTGGTAACACCATTTGTAAGAATTGCACTAGCGGGTGGGGACGGGTTTGGGGTGAGCTTATAGACACAGGGAATGGGGGGGGGTGGCCCCTATTTAAAAAATTGTATTTGGTCGGTGTTTAAGCACGTTTCGGTAAAAAGAAATACGGTAAAAGATATTTTTTTAAATATCACATGGATCCGCATAATCGTCTACATGCAACTACAAACATACATTAGGTAACATAATTCTGGATGTTTCCCTCTCAATCAAATTGTCGGCCCACGCTCCCTTAAACTAATTGTCAAATGGTGTAATGCATGTTGTTTGGATGTAGGAGTTGCCCTGACAGGGTTTATAGCACGGTTCATCATGCTTTCCAAATAATAACTACTCCGAGGTGGAAAAAAGACGCCAGCCATGACATTGCATGAGGGTAGTAGACTGAGATGTATGCACCGAAAAGAGAACACAGAGAATGCAGGAAAGCAGCATGGATTAAGGAAGAATAAGTCCAGGGGGAAATACACATATCATCAGGAAAATTGGGCATCGATGGAACCTCTGAGCCCCGTGAACCATTCAACATAGTAAGTGGCTCCTGCGGATTCCCTGGAACCACACAGGGGTAGACTCAAAGGAAAGTAAGTGTGTGATTAATTGACTGAGTGAGTGGCCCATTTAGTGAGTGAATAATTGATTAATTGATTGAGTGACTGAGGGAGTAAGTGACTGTTAGGGAGAATTCTCATAAATGTGCTAATTCCTCTCTACCTTAGAGACCCCCAAATCTTTTGCCAAACTTTGTGACTTTGAACCTTTTCTATTTGTTTTCTGTGTTTGTTTCTTTGATTATAGTGTTTTAGACAACTCTGTGGGCATCATCTTTTGATGTTTATTACACAGCACCCTCAGTGCAGTGACACAGGGATGTCTTTTAGACTTCCCAAAGGTTTAAATACCTTCTCTGGGATGAACTACTGTCTCACAGAGAATGTAAAGTGAAATTGACTTTACTAGCCTTTTCCAAATTCATAGACCCAGCACACAACATCTTACAATGGAGTGCTGGAGGGGTTACATAGTATCCCCTGTGTCTAAACACTCATGTAGCAGTCAAATGCTACCCTTTCCTATAGAAAAGGCTGGTGGCAGTGATTTTACAACAAACTACCATCATTTTTCCCGACCGCGAACACCAGTAGCTAAAAATCACGGGAGCCATGTTTTTCAAGATGGCGCCTTAAACCCCTTTGTTTAAACGGATCCCGGTCTTCTTTTTTTGTCATTTCTTTTTGGAAAGGTCCTTCTAGTGTTTGTCTCTGCGTGCCAAACCAGGTTTGGTCCCTTTGTTCATGTGCCTTTGGCGGGATTCAGGACTGAAGTCTGCACTTGGGGTCTGAGTGTCTGGGGTGGGCAGAAAGTGAGGGAGGTGCCCAAAACTCCCTGTGCTTAGTCCCCTAGGAGACCCAAATGCACTCTGGTGTGATTGGCTGGCTGACCACCTGGCAAGGACATCCACCCTGCTGGGTGAGTGACAGCTAGGCTGGAATGAAAACTGTTTAAAAGGCGAGTCTCCAGGACTGGAAGGAAGAGTCTACCACTGGAACGAAAGAACCGAAGACGAGCTGGAAGAGGACGGCTGCTGCAACCATTGGGCCGTTAGTTTGCCCGGTGAAGCCCTGCTGCAGGTCCGTATTACAAACCCCATTCGACAGAGAAGCTCCTTCAAGGACGGCTTCTTTCTTTGAGTTGGTGGGACCAATCAACTCATAGAACACCTGGATAATATTCTCAAGGCTGGTTAGGTTTAACCAGGGAGAGGGACACCAGTTTGTGTTCTTGAATCTACAGCTACTGGAACTGAAATGACTCCATTTTGTTTTCTTTCTTCAGCAATCACGTGCAGTGCAGGAGTCCCCTGACGTCTTCTCTCTTGTCCCTTGACTGAGGCTCAGGAACAGCGAGATCTGCAGGAACTGCCAGGAACCACGACTTCAAAAAAATGTAAGGTACTGTGCTAACCTGATTGAGAGAACGTCACTCTCACGGAGAAAGTTTTTGAAACTTTCCCAACTTGCAGGCCTAATCAGCTTGTGACCCCACAAATGATTCTTTTTCACATAAACTACTTCTGAGAACCTTTGCGAAGGCTTTACCGTTTGATACCAGAACGGCTCTTTCCTATCCAGAACACTAGGCAATTGGCTTTGGCCTGGCCTAGTGACTTGAATTGAACTATTCTGGTGAACTGAAACTATTTGAACTGCATAGAAAGTATATATAATCTGTTCTACCTAGTTTTGTCCTTTTTACTCACTGCTAAGTAACCAAACTTCCATTTGGCTCCTTTTTCAAGTGAGCTCAATAAGTCTCAAAAACTTAAGAGTTTTGTATTGAAGTGTATTGTTCTATAATATTAAGTTGTCTTCTTCTAGTGAAATGTTATATAAATGTTTGTGTAAAATAAATTAATAAGTGTTTTAACAATAAATCTTGAGTATGAGTGTCTACTTGATCCACTGTGATTGAAAGTCCTTTGTGTAACTACTTGTACTGCTCACATTCACTCTTGAGATAATCCAGGCTGCTCAGCTCACTACCAACAATCTGTGTGGTACAGACTTATACCAAAGGTTGTTCTTGCTTACACCTCTAGTCCTAATTGTGTGTGGTGGTCCCAGAGGGTATTGCATGCAATTCTGCCTAACAGTGACCAAGTGAACGATTGACTGAGAGAGTGAGTGACGAATGTGTGTAAGTGGCTAAGTTCATACTATCATAAAGCCGTCAGATAGCACAGCCAGTAGAGTGCTCGCATTGACATCGGTGAGGATGCCCATTGAATCCTGGCAGGGCCAAACTCAAGCTTTTATCTTTCGAAGGTCGAAAAATGAGCATCATACGCCTTGGGTAAAAATAAGCAGTGCTCAGATACCAGAGGGATCGTAGCGCTATATAAATGTGAATTGTTATTATTATTATAAAGCACACTGTGTTTGGAGCTTAACATCTTGTGGTGGTAGGCTAACATTTTGGGGATGCAGAGCTAAAGCAGAAAATCAGGCCGAGAGAAATGCTTAGGCATACAGGAAATGGTTGAAGCATTTTCGGGAAGCTGCTCAGTCACGCTGCTTACACAACTCCGAAGATAGCCTGCTTTCCACTGACGCCATTTTAAATGTGTGGCCTTCCCTTAACTTTGTCACCAATTAAGACACGCAGCTCATGTTCCATTACATATTATGATTCCTGCTCACTACCCTCAACACTCCCACAGGAGTATCCTTTCCTGCCATCTCCATCCTGGGAAGTGCATGAGGCAGACATTTTTACAATCAGTTTGGTATCCACGTTGTATCTTAATGCTGCAAAAGTGAAGCTATATCATTTTTCCAAAAAAGACGTTTATCGACGATAATTGGCAGCTATTTTTGTCTGCCACCAAACAAAGGCTTAACACATATGAGACTTCCTAAAATACTCCCTGCATAGCAATACTTCATTTTCTAGCAATGAAAATAATGTAACATCGTTTTTACAGCATTAAATATGGGTACCAAAGTCAGTGGTAAAATGGCCCCTTCTTTAGACCGCATTCGGGGGTTTGTGGTTAATTGATAGCATTGAGCGTGGAGGGCACTCTGTGGATAACAGATACGCTTTCAATGCCTTCTCAAATTTTGCTGTCCATTTAGCTTAATAAACTAAATATCAACCTGATTGGATACACTCATTTTAACGTTCCCTACTTAGGGGAACCAATAGAAATCAGCATAGATAATGCCAGTTTTTGCATTGGCTGTCAGTGTCAAATCTATTTAACCATACAACACAACTATACTATCACTGAGGCAAGAACACTGCTCTGCCTGTGATAATGTTAAGTATTATTAAGCAAGCAAGAGTTATGGGGTGGCCATATACTGTCTCTTCCCCCAATCAATTTTACCACAAAAGAGACAGAACAATTCTACTACAAAGTTATTCCTCACACTTCGTTTCCTTACAGCTGACTACACGTCCCTATAAAGAGTCTCCCTTTCCCTTCCAGTAGATTTTTTCTTTCTAACTAAGACACATTCACTGTGAGCGAGAAAAATAAAGTCTCGAAATCGACTCACAGTGAATGCGCATATTTTAGCATAGTGAAAGCAGTGGGAGAGTCAGGGCGAGTCTTCTTACTATCCCTCACCCTAGATATGCATTAAGTATAGATAGGCATTAAGTATAGCTCTAACTATGGACAGAAAGAAGAGATCTACTGGAAGGGAAAGAGAGACTCTTTATAGGGATGTGTAGTCAGAGGTAAGGAAACGAAGTGTGAGGAATAATTTTGTAGTAGAATTGAAAAATAAAAAGAAAGTAAAAATAAAAAAAGGATTATTAAGCACCAAGATATTAGAAAGCACCATACACCATATGGCACCAGGATAGGTTCCTTCAGGAAACAAAGCTGACCTGTTTAAACTAGCCACTGGCCAAAATACTGAACATGCAACCACCATTTTGTCAGACACTGATCATAGCAGCACCAGTTTTTAATCAAAAGAAATGCCTCTGACAAATGTTAACCACATGGCTGCCATCTTGTCTTTGGAGATACCATTTCAACCTGATGCCGATAGCATGACACCATCTTTGAAGTACTATGATGCCCCCAAACAGATTAGACTGAAGGACTTTCATCTTTCCAGTAGAGGTTTAATAAGGATAATGCCAATCAAATCAAGGCAACCTTCCTTCTGTTGATTTTGGCCATCCAAGGGTGTGGGTGGAGAGAAATCAATACGTGTTTATACCCAGAGGACCTCATATGATATGAGCTGTTCTAAAGTGTTGGTAAATAAAAATTTGGGGAGAGGGAATGATACCTATTGTGGAGCAATGCCCCAAGAAACACTTGCATACGGGCGTGATAGAAATAAAATATCAATATCAATATCAATACCTGAAATGAATTAGTGTTATATTGAGTCTGAGAGTTTATTATTTTTCATTTCAATCCCAGCAGACATTTGTTAGGGCAATACCTATCGACTGACTACGGATCAGGGTTGGAAGCCTGCCGCTGAAATGTTCGAAGGCCAAAAGGCTGAACGTTATTTTTCTGAAAATAACTTTGGGTCTTCTCTCCCCTGAACATTTCAGCCTTTGCCCTTGCTCCTACCCCTAAACCCACCCCCTAATTACCTTGTGGTGGCACACTACACTGTGTGCCGCCGACTGTTCCCTTTCACTTCCGTGATCGGGAACCGGCGCAGCAGGATCCTTTCCTTTTTATTTTTAAATGTTTAACTTTTGACGGGACCAGCTGTGGGGGATATCCCTGCAACTTCCACTCACAATATAGTGAACAAGGGCGTGGGGGACACCAATGCAGCCCCTGCATCGTTTGCCACCGAATGTGTGATTTAGTTGAAATTTTCAGCCGCTTGGAATTTTTGAACGTCTGAAATTTGGCTAAATCTCCCATTCAGTCTTTTTTCCTTAGACCTTTTGGACGCTCCAATTGACTACTGGCAATTCTTGCACTCAAGAGTCCATTGGTGGGGCATTCACAGTAAGGATTGCTGAGGGAACTCTTTGAGAGACTCTCAAGTGCACTTGGTGAAGACAATCTACCCACCATTTTCAGATTTGGATGTTTAATACCAGTTGCCACAATGGGATATTTTTTTCCAGTGGATACACGTAAATAGGCATTGGCCCAATGTGCCTCGCATGTGGAGGTGGAAAATTGAAGCTGTTAAACAGAGACCATCGATCTGGAAGTAGAACATCACATGACTACCTGTGAGGGACTGGAAGTAGAGGACAGACTCTGACTGGGTACGCAGGTACCCATTGTTCGTACGAGGGCTTGAAAGGTTAACCAGCGATGTCATATTATGTATGGGGTCAGACCATGCGAATACCATAAAGGCAGGTGAGTTGGTGGGCAGGTTGGGTTGGCTCGGTGGTTTTCAAGCCTCTTAGTTGCCTCATTTATTTTTTACTCCAATAGATGGTGAGCATGACCCGGGCTTTTGTGTAATTCTGCATTCCACTGGGCCTCCAGAACCTCCTACTGGATACCCTCATGAGTGGCTAAGACAAAACATAGGAGACCTTTATTGCAGAATCTCCAATGAGGCTTCCAAAGGAGGATACCAGCGCTGGTGAGCATGCATGCTGGGCCATACATGGAACCAAGCAACACTTTTAGGACAGCAGGATGGGCAATGTGGGGTGGGATGTCTTTAGGTGATTTTCCAAAATGGGATGGAGGTGCTGGGTTGGGTATCTGACACTGGTTGGAGGATGTGCCTGTTTTATAGCGGTGGTTCTCTGAGTCCTGTCTTTCCTTAAAAAATAATCTGGCAATAATCTGGCAAAATGTCGACATTAGGATTTGATACACTGTGGGTATTGAGCCTAGTAGGAGGATTTCCCGCTACAAAACAGGACCTTGAAGATACCTGTGACACCCAGGTACTAGTTATTGTACTAGTTAGTGTAAGGGAGATAAGGGTAACAGGAAAAAATAAGTAAACGCCAACATAAATAGCAAAAGAGGGTTGAGTGTATGATGAGACTCCTTATCCATGTCATGATCACTCTGTCCTGTCTTTGGTTATTAAATAATAAGCCCCGCCCCTTTTAGGACAGCAAAGGAGTGGAGTCAATGAACAAATGAAACATGGTTGCCTGGGTAATGGGGCAAGTGTTTGGAGTGACTGTCAAATAAACTATGGTAAGCAGACATGGGAATGCAACAATCGAAGCAAGTAGACAAACCCCCAAAGGGGTCACCCGCCTACTATGATTTGTTGGACATATTTATCCACTCAGCAGTACTTCCCCACATCACCAAGCTGCACTTCAGCAGAACTAGCAAAAAGGCTGCACTGGCTCCTGTGAGCACCATTCCATCCAAACAGTGTTTTGCAGTGACAAAAGGATGGCTGCATTGTTTTGCTAAGTGCCATTGGGCAAGATGGAACAGGGAGCACCCTGAGAAAGGCTACTAGGGTGTGTTCTGGTTTGGCTTAAAGAAGTTTAGTGAAAAAGCAGCTCTGTTTTGCTGTAAGCCCAAAGGTCCCATTGAAAAAAGGCAATATTTCACCTTTAAAATGATGCTGCTCTGATGCGATTTTCCTCTGTTCTTCATCACACTAATTTCATCAGTAAGACCCTGTCATGTTCAGCCATATTTACATTGTGCTCCTTCAGAAAAAAGCATTTTTCCGGAATGGCAGGCTGTGCCAGCCAAATCTGAGAAAATCAACAAAAGCTTTACTTCAGCTGCACGGAAAAATGCTTAACTTTGGCACCAAAATGTCAAAAATTACTGCTTGAAAAGAAATTCTAGCTTTCTGTGCACATGTCAATTTCAGGAGACCTTTGCCTTGTACAGAATGCTGTGCAAAGGAAGCTGGCTACAGCTACACAACAATATTCGGAAATAGATGGAAGAGAAATTCCAGCAACATTTACCATGGGTCAAAATGGGCTTTTTTAACAAACCAGGAAAAAATGCCTGTTTTAAAAGTGCAATGTTGAGTAAAAACCTGTTAATGCCGAACAATGTAAAGGGGTTTGTTGCTGGGGAAACATATATGGGCTGTTTTATTCAACAGGATTGTTTTGATTCACGACAAAATAAAAGAAAATAAAACTGTTAAACTGTATTGGCTGGATTGTTTACTTGTAAGACTTTTATCTTTGCCATAGGACTTTGCAAAATGTGAAAAATTAACAGTTTAAATTTGATTTTATGGGCTTTCATTTAAGACGGCATAGACTTCACTGACACACAGGAAATAGAAACGGCAGAGAATTGGATATAATAAGGAAAATGTACGGGATGCCACTGTAAAATTGAATATGGATATGCCTAATAATAATCTATACACATGTGTAAAGTTATAGAATTTTAAGTAATATAATTCTCACTGAAAAGGACGAAAAACTGGTAGAAGGTCAAAACAACGTCCTACAACCGTGAGGATTGGACTGCGATGCTCTACATACAATATGTAATATGCCCGTGTGATTTGTTAAAGTGCCATGAATGTACAAATGTGTAAATTAGGTTATGACTGATTTTTGGCAAAAAGGACTGTGGGATGGCTTTTTACCTCATAAAATGCAACCTCATAAACTGGGACTCCTCCTCGAGGAGGCAACCAACATTGATTGTCCTATTTGCTTCTTGGAGATAGGCCTAGCTCAGTTCTGCCCACCAATAATTCTGTGATGTCACCATGCTCTATATAAAGGGTGGTGGCCAAAACTCCAGACACAATCTTTCCTGAATTTCCTGCACCTGCGTTCCTGATCTTCCACATTCATCTTGCCAGATTCCAGATCCCACTGCAAAGCTAAAGCACAGCTGATTCCAGACTTCACTGCAAGGCCAAAGCATTGCTGAAATACCAATAAAATCCCATTAAAAAGTGGAAATGCTGTGGTACTTTTAGCCTCCTGAAACCAAACCGGCTTGCTGCCCACCAACTGCTTGCCCACCAACTGCCTCCAGCGATACCTGTGCCATCCAGTGACCTGAATTGCCCAGCTGTACTTGCCATCCGGTGACCAGAATTGCCCGGCTGTTTCCTGTAAGGTGCGCCGTGTGGTGACCAGACCCAGTTGGCTGTTCCCGAAATTCCAAACCTAAGCGCAAAATGTGAGTATCTCCTCATCCCAGAGAAACACATAGTCTCCCCATCTTGACCCTTTTGTCTTTATTCCACTCCCAAAGCAATCCTATCCAAACCATGGTAACTTGTTAAAGCTGTTAGAATTCTCTGTGTACCCTGTCCTTGACTTTCTAAGTGCTAGCACCATCTTTCTATTCATTCTGTCTTGTGTAGATCATAAGCCCTTAGCCCTATTTTGAGTACTCAAACTAATTTACAATTAAAATTGAATGCTGGGTGACAAGGTTGATGTCGCAAACCAACCTTGGAGCTTACTGTGTCCCTCTTTAACAATTTAGTCTAAATAATTTAGTTTAATTAAAATTTGCCTTTCTTTCCAACCGATTTTCACATTTGTAACTGCTTTATTTTCCTAAAAACGAACCTCATTCTATCTTCCAAATCTCTCTCAATTCACCAGCCAGAGACATCCTTTCACCTCTGTATTGTCCTTGTGATATACATCCCCCAGCCCAAAAACCACATTGAAAATCCAAGTATTTCACCCGTTTTTCATAAAATGTGCTTGTGTCATTTTAAACGGAAATTGAAAAATATGCAACTTTCCAGCTTGTAATTCGGCTGCACAGTGTTCCTACTTTCAACTTGTTTGTGAATTGTATGCCTTGTGTTGACAGCTTGCCTTGTGATTGTTAGTGTTTATACATTCATGCTAGTGTGAGAAAGAATATTTGCCTCATAGATTTAACCGCACATTTCTTGTGATTTTGTAAGGAAGGAATTCATTATTTGTGGGTTAAGTGAACATTGCAGGGGTAGACCTTAACTTGGGTGCGAGCTATCCTAATCCAAAAGTGCTCCTATTCACTTGTGCTTTGGATATGTTCTACTAGAAGTTTAATCAAGTGATTTGCTTCCATTTACATTATCATTATCACCCTCATTGGTGATTGCTGTTCCATATTAAAATGTGTGTGATTTATTTTAATTTTAAAAATAAATAAATATTGTATTTTCACCAACCGGCCTGGTTCATGGTCCATTGAGACCCGGGGTATTTGTAAAAAGGGGTGTGAAACAGGTCGCGTATCGGCTCAATTTGAATTAATTGAAATTAAAGAAAAAGAATTCCTATTAAGCGCCACATCCCAGGATAAGACCAAGTGTCCTGGTCCGGTGTGTGACGCCCGATTGAAATCCTTAACAAATCGGGGGCTCGTCCGTGATTGAGTTTGTTTATTCACCCGTGACAGCCTAACAAAGCAGACTAACCTCCAAGGTCGGAATACTCTGTGTAGTTGGAATACCGAGGTACACTGTAGAAGCGCCTCCCCAAAACAAAAATCCTAAGTGCCAGGCCTGTGTATACAATTAAAGTGAAATAAACCCTAAAAATAGACAAAAAGCAATAGAATACAGATTGCCCTTCTATAAATAAATTAATAAAGAAAGAACACTTTCTAAAATGGCCACAGTATAGATAAACATAGCTAGGGAACACCATCTGCACAAATTATTTGTCAGGGGGGAATGGCCAGAACAAGATGAAAAAGTCTGGCTAGAAGAAATGACGCAACAAGTCACCACCATAGACATGGATACATGACAGGACGGTGGCTTATTACACCAAGCACTGAGCAAGTTATACATGACTCTGAAAATTAAAGAGGAGCAGAGTAAAATTGTCAGAATTGCGGCCTATATGTATCTTCATATGTCAGTAATGCGGGAAAAGCATGAGGAAAACTTGCGCAAAATCAATCCGAACTTTTAGCTCAGAACCAGACTTAACTGAAATTAACGGAACAAAAATTGAAAAAGAGCCAAGATTTTGAGGCAGAATCTGGAGATTATATTCAAAAGCTAAAAGAGGACTTGGTCCTCAAACAGCAGAATAATGTAGACGAAGAGGCCCAATTAGACGCATTAAAAGTATCTGTCAGGAAAAGGTTGACTCTCTGGAAGAGAGTCTACAGAAGCTGACTCAACAATTAATATATAACAGGGTCTGCTCAGGACAAATAACCATGCTGCAAGATCAGGGAAAAAGGTTGGAAGAGGAAAATAATATATTCATTATGAAGACCTCCACTCCCAAGCAGAATTTGATGAAGAGCGTAAGACATTAGGTGCCATAACTCAACAAAGGCATGACCTGGCTGAACAAAAGGCCGCTCATTGACAGGAAATGTGTAATTTAAAAATTAATCTGGAGAGAAGAGAGTCAGATCTTTAGGGACTGACTGGCCTAAAAGAAGAATATGACAAATTAATAGGACTTAGGAGACAAATAGAACTCGAGTTAGAGCAGGCCATTGAGGCTCACCTCCTACAACAAAAATTGGCTCAGTGTGCCCAAACTATACAGGAAGTACAAAGAGATAATGAGGCACTCTGTGAGGAGAAAGATGGTCTCCACAAGCAAGTGGCGGCTCAAGTGTGGGTCATAGAGGCCAGTAAAGCCCTGATAGCCGAGCAAAAGGCTCAGATCTTTGCCTATCAGCAAGGGATAAGGGCTAGGGACTCCAACCCATTTAATATTTTGCCCACTGCTGACTTGATGGCTACTGGTTCACATGAGCCAGAAACCATGAGGCCATCAGAATTAAATAGGCCTAGCATGATGGAGATGACAGGTCAGCGCCTCCCAGAAATTGATTGCAGGGCATCCCTGGGTAGATACAAACATATAATGGCTGATGTCTCTGACCAGGAAACCTCCTATGAGGAGAAAGTCAGGGACTTAGATCTACAGAATCACTACCTCCAAAGGAACCAGTTGTTCAATTTGCACAGGAACAACTGGAAAAGAGGCCCCAAAGAGCATCCTGAGCATCCTGAAGACCTCCACCCAATCAGGGCAGTGGGGGGATACTCTGCCAACCCTGGAAACAGGGAGAAGTCAGAAGACGACTCTCCTTTGGGCCACAGGGGAGTAGAAACTAGGCCCCACCATTCTGCAAGCTCCTCACAAGCTCAAAGAATCAAGGAGAGCTTAGAAGATCAGGAGGGGTCCTCCAACAGTAGCACCTCTGTGTCTGAGGGCGAGTGGGCTCGGGTGACTAAGCCACGGAAGGCAAATAAACTAAAGAGAGTTATGGCAATAGACCACATCAGGCAGATTAAGGCCATTAGGAGTTTCATAACACCATACCACAAAAACGCAAAATATTCTGTCTGGGAACATTTGGAACTCTATGAGCAGATGATGGACACTTTCCACCTTAAAAACAACCAGAACTGCATAGAGTATGCAAAGTGGACGTTCTAGAGTACTCCGGCTTTATTGCTGGACTGGAGGACCAGAACCATTCAAGATGGTCCACTTACAGGGCGGCCATCTTGAAACACTTTTCCACCCACAGAAACCCCCAAGAGGCTCGCGAATCGGCCTACAATTTGCAGTGCAGGGAATGTCAGGCCCCATGAGAATTTGTGCAGGAGCTAAAATGTGCCTTTGCACAAACCACTAGGAGGGTGCGCACGGAAAGCAGGGAGTTTATAACTACCTTCCTTCATGGGCTCCCAAAGTATATTATGACCCAGCTGGTGAGGGATTTCCATGATAAAAGATCTCTGGAGTGGGTCATAGAGCAGGTGCCCCACATTTATGAAGTCCAAAAACCTGCAGAAAACAAAAATCAGACCAAAACCCCCAAACCAGCCAACACCCCGGCTGCTGCTAAGGCAGCGGAGTGAAGGTTGCTCCCATTTTAGACCTAGAAATGGGAGATCCTAAAAATGCACCGATCCCAAACCCACAAAACCAGAGGCCAAGAAGGCCTTCAGGCCAATCACCAACAGGTGGCAATCAGGGAGGTAATCCCACTAATGGGACCCCTAATTCTCCTGAGTAGATCAGCCCCAGGTACAAGGCCACCGGCCTATCTTGGGGTATGTATGGACTCTTCCCACCCAATGAGAAGGGGTCCTGCCAGGTAAGTACTACTCCCCCAGGAAACTTCCCTCCTAACTTCCCCCTGGAAGGCAGTAATCCCCCAAATCCAGGGTTAAGTTTCTTTCCACAGTACCCTCAAAACCCCAACCTGCAAGGAAATCCTCCTTTCTTTCCCCGGTTTCAGGAGCCCAGACAACCCAAACTGGGATAGAGGAGGCCAAGGAGGGAGGGTTACCAAAATCCACCATCTCCAGGGTATTACGGAGAAGGGATAGTTACCCTTCTCGTGAACAACCGAGGTATGAGCAAAGACCCCCGTACCAGCTGGAACGGGTGTCCAAACTGCAGCACCAGGTCCAGAACCTTACCCAGGTTCTGGGTCACATGTTGAGGGCTCAACAGAACCCTCAGATGAACATGGTGGCTCAGAACCCCACCAACCAAGGGTCTGGCACCCCAGAACAATGACTGGGAGAGAACGCCGCCAATTTACCGGTTCCAGAGGAGGAGGTAGGGGGGGAAAGGGGGTCTAAAGACCTAGAGGAAGCTTCCTTCTTCACTCATGAAAAGCCCCTGGACACCACGGAACCGTAACAAAAATCTCCTGCCCCTGAAAATCTGCAACCCAGGGAACAGATGGTGGGTGGGAGAAATAAAGACCTCAAAAAGGCCCATTTTGGGGAGGAAGTAGGTGTCCTCCAATTTGAAGGGGAAGAATCCTTATAGGATTCTGGGAAAACCATCTTCTCCTTCAGGGACGGGGGAACTCCTCCCAAAGAAAAATGGGTCCCAAGAGATCTAAATGAAAACTGGGTGGATGTGGGGACTGATTCAGAATCGCCCATCCTCGAACCCCAGAATGAGCATCCAGAGAATCAAATATTAAACGATGGATCCCAAACCTCACAAACTGATTCTGGTGACTGCCTCCTAGAAGGGGTGGAGGGCAGCCCAGAATCAGAAAAGAAGGAGCCTGAAACTCCCCAAATATCAGAATGTAAAATTTTGCTTTTAGATTCCCAAACTCTAACACAGAATGATGGCCAAACTAAACCTGTGTGGGAGTCCAAAATAAAGAAATGGACCGCCCAGCTTGCCCAAAATGCACCATTACCATTTCCGGCTTGAGGAGAAGAAGGGTAGCTTTTATGCCCCGGTCCAGGTGCAAGGGCAGTGTACTTTTTCAGCACCGGTGGACACTGGATTCCAAGCCACTCTTCTGTCAAAAAGGGCCTTTGATCAGCTAAATTCAGGAAGGTGGGAGAGATACCAGATCCCTCTCACCCCTCTTCCTGGACAACTCCGGAACTTCGATGGGAATTAAATTCCTGTCGAGGGGAGAGAGGATTTGGAAATAAAAATTGAGTGACACAAACACCCGGTCATGGTCATAGCCGTCGCACCAGAGGGAACCCCCTGTCTATTAGGCAATGACATCCTCCATGGGTTGTCTCCCCTAATAGACTGTGTGAACAAGGTACTCTGGACTCAGACTAACAGGCCAATACAATTAAAACAGAGTGCCACCCATGTTAGTTTAAATGGCACATGCCACATGGTTGAACAAAAACCTGACCATATTGAGTTTCATTTCCAGAACAATCAAATACCTGACGTGACAATAATTGCTGTAGGCCAACAAACTCATGATAGGTGCTCCTCTCCATTCCTGAAAATTAACCTTCCTTCCAGTTTTAAGTAGCATTCCATGCTGGAAGGAAATACTTTGAAATGTTATACTGATTCACAATCTGGAAAGCCCAATCATGTAGTCAAAAGTGATGAGAAACCAGCTCAAAATTTAGCCGATATTCAGAAAATTGGAGAACAGTTGTTCATCCCTATTCAGTTAAATAAGGGGAAGGAGTCTATTCTATCCCGAGTGTGCATGAACAGCAGTAAGCGCTTCATCAGCGAATCCATGTTCAGTCTGCTCCCAAAAGATCCAGCCATTTCCACATTTAAATTGATCAATAAGTGGGAAATGGGCCTGTAAACTCCCAATTCCAAACATCTCCTGCCTAGCAGGTGCATGCTCAAAATTTCTATAGGTGACAAAAGCATAGAACATAATTGTTGTGTAGTGTGAGATGTCCCTGTTGCATTCTATTTAGGCACTGACATTCTCAATCAGCTTGCCATTAATTTGGACCTGATAAATTACAAAGCCTGGTCCCGACTAGGGGGCAATCCCATGGACTTTGATGTTTCAGAAAAAGCATTTCAGTCAGCCCAATTTCTGCTGTATACAGTTGAAGTTCAAATTGCAGAGGTGGTCACCATGCCAGGACAGACACAACTATTCCCACTTGAATTAAAAATTAAAAGAGGACAGAGACTGCAAAATCCTGATGCATATGTACACCTCAATGCCCATCTCCAACAGCAGGGGTTGGGGTTAAACCCAACACCATTAGTCAATGTAGAGCACAACACCATTCCAATATTGATGGATAACAGCAACCCTAGGAGCATCACTCTGGGCGCCAGGCACCATTATTGGAATGGCGCTTGATGACTGACATTTTTCCATGGATCTAGGAAATGAACTGATAGGACCAGTCCCCAATGACTGCTTTGACAATAACAGTGACAATGAATTACCACCAGACAGGATCTTCACAGGACAAGGGGGGATTTCCTGGTGTATTCTTCCTGCCCTTACAGGGAGGAAGAGGTGACCTGTGACATCAGGCAGGAGGAGGTGATATTTCAGGTACCCAATGACTGCCTCTTCTGCCTTAAACCCTCTGTCCATGTCAATACTCTAACCAGAGACCTCTCCACCCAGCTGGAGGAGGCAGCTGAGATAACAAAACTGGAAGTCTTTCCAGGCTTCAGCGAAATGGTTGAAGAGCGGGTCAATCTAGCTGATGCCTGTGAGACTCCGGAGCAAAAGCAAAAGTTGAAACAGGTGTTCTTAGATTTTCAAGATCGCTTTGCGGTGGACTCCTATGACTGTGGTCGCACCGAAATCCATACTACAAAAATTCCTACAGACCCTGAAATGACTACAGTGTTTGGCAAGCAATACTGCTTGCCTCTCGCATCCATAGAGTCCCTAACAGAAATAATCAAAAACCTTGAGTCCTGTGGGATAAATCATCCAGTCCACAGCACCTTTAATAATCCGCTGCCTGGGATTTTAAAACTGAACGGCCAGTGGAGACTCTGTGCAGACCTTAGGGAGCTAAATAAATGGGTCCACATGTCCTGATGGCCTCTGCCCTACATTGACCAAGGGCTGGCCCAGATCCAGTTGTAAAAGGTATACACTGCCATTGACCTGACCAATGGGTACTGGACCATAGCAGTCAGTAGGGAGGACCAATAAAGGCTGGCCTTTACTTTTGGGGGGCAGCAGTACACATGGACCCAGACTCCCTTCGGATACATCAACTCTAGCAACAAATTCAACATCTTCCTACATAAGGCCATGCCCGACTTGAGTGAAAGGGGTAACCTGGCCTATGTGGATGATGTCCTGATAAAAAAGCTCAACAGTGGAGGAACATATAGCGGAAATCCATTATGTTCCGACACATTTGAGGGTTGCCGGAGCAGAACTGTCCTTCCAAAAGCACAGTGGTGCAGGACCTGTGTCAAATTCTTGGGGCATGAGATAACTCCTCAGGGTCTCTGTCCCCATGAGAAGAAAGTGGAATCACTCCTAAAACTTAAAGATCCCACAACTCTGCGTGCGCTAAGAAGGTTCCTTGGACTAACTAATTACAGTAGGAAGTTCATTGAGGATTACGCAGAGATCACAAGACTCCTGATCCATCTGTTGAAGGGGGGGTCAAGTGGGAGTGGGGTGCAGAACAGGCCAAGGCAATAAAGCAACTCAAAAGAAGCCTCTGACAAGAGCCTTGTCTGGCTTACCCTGTCAAAAAGAAGGATTTCTTCCTAGAGACAGGGTTTTTGAATACATGCTTGACAACAGTATTATATCAAAAGCATGACAAGGTCAATAAAGTCATCTCCTATGCAAGCAAGACTTTGTCCTCCGTGGAGGAAAGGAAAAATTCAATGATTGTGAGAAGGCACTCCTGGCAATGGTGTGGGCATTGAAGAATTACCGCCCATTCATCCAGGGAGGAACACATCATAGTGGAGAGTCCACACCAGCCTTTGCAATACCTCCAAAGTGACAAAATCCGGGCTAGAAATGTGAGTATTTCCAGAATCACTTCATGGATTCTGTCAATGCAAGGCTTTCCTGTGGAGGTCAGATATGGCCAAAACAAGAAAAGTCCCCTCGCGCAAGGTCTGGTTGACTTGCATGATTGTGCTAGAGAAAACAGTCTTGAGGACGAAGGTCTTACAATCCAGGACAACATGGAGGAGTACCTGAGTTCCCTGCACAAAGTACATGAAGAAGACAAGTGCGAGGAAATGGCCACAGTTTATGTGGCCGAGTGCTCCTAGGATGTTGACAGCAATGGGGAAAAGGAACTGGTGTCCGGCATTGGGAATGCCTGGGAGAATGATGCCCCAGAACCCTCCGCTGGGCACAAAATTGGGCCCTGTAGTATTCAGATGGCAGAGTTGAAGCAAGTTCAACAGGCCATCCTCACTGCCATCCAACACCAACTCCACGAACTGGTCATAATCACTGAATCAGATTATGTCTGGAATGGGTTCGCGTAGCACCTGGTTAACTGGAAAACCAGAGGCATGCTATGTGCTAACAACAAGCCACTTAAAAATGGCAAGCTAATCCAAAATATTGATGATCTGATCACCTCTAGAGAGATGATCATATATTGGAAAAAGATTAAGGGTTCTGGCGCTTCCGAGATATGTTTCCATGGTGGCGATAAGGCACGAACTAAGCTTAGATTCGCTAGCCGGCCTGATACAATGGAAATCAATCACCCTTTCACGTAAAATGAACTTGAACAGCGTCGCCCCGGCCTATGAAATTTTGAAAGAATCCAGTGAACAACCATATGCAGGAATTTTAGCTATTTGGGCAGTGAAAATCAAAAAGCTATTAGCAATCACTGACATCTCTTGGGCAACACTACAAGATACTCCACAGATTGCTAAAAAGAAGTTCAGAAGATGGCTTTGGATAAAAAATAGCGAAATGCATGAGGCTATGCCAACTTCGCTTAGTCTGGGATTATCATGCAACAATCTAGACAAGCTGCCCAAGAATTTATCAAGATTCCTGTCTAGACCACATCGAAATACATTTCTAAGGCTACGACTTGACATCTGTAAAACCAAAGAGATGATGTATCTGAGACATCAAGAATAGACAACTGAGACCAATGAATGTAGCTATGTGTCCACCCACCGGTCATTTTTTCTCCAGCATCTAACATCGACCTTCCAAAAAACTGAAAATCTGTGGTACACATTAATAGCTGGAAATAATGTTAGAGTAACTTGTGCAGTGGTGGATCTTCCTGAAAAGATTTTAGAAGCCAAACCTTGTTAAAACGAACTTCAATTTGGAAGAACTGCAAATTTCGAATTTAGAACTTAATGTACTGAACAGGAAACAAGGTTTCAGATTGGAGAAGAGAACTAAGAATGTGTTAAAAGAATGTGTAATTAAAGTTGTATAAATAACTAATTGTTATAATAAAAAAAAATAAGGGTTGTTCCAGAGGGGCCAGACAAAACTGGAAACGACCTGGCTGATCAGCTGGCCAAAACCAGAGCCCTCCAGGGGGACATCCTTGAGATCGAGTCCCTGTTGGGGGAAATCCAGGTCACTGCTATCACTAGGTCCCATACAAATGCTCACAATTAACTTCCAACTGCCCAGTGGAGTAAGGAGACCTCAAATGCTGATTTAATCATGGCACAAAAATGAGATCCGATTATTGGTAAATTTTATCAACACATTGAGGACCCTGAGAACTTTCCCCTGATGGACACCGATAACATTGGGAAAGAGGACTTCAAGGTGTTGATGAAATGTGCAAAAATGTTCTGAATCCAAGATGGCAAGATGGTCTGTTGGTAAGGAGATCCATATCTGGCTGTGACCAGTGGGTTGTACCCACCTCATCTGAAGCCTGATGCTTAGTCACGCCCATGATGAGGCCACAGTCAGTCATCGGGGGTTTCACACTACTTTAGAAATCTTATGAGAGGACCTTGACCAATACTTGAAGGGGTGTCTTGTGTGTGCACAATTTCAGCCAACATCACTCACACATCGAGCTCTCCTCCAGAAGAGGGGGATGACACTGCCTTGGTCAGATTTACAAGTAGATTTAATCAGGCCTGTGGTTTGCTCCTCTAGGGGGAACAAGTACATGTCAACAGTAACATGCTTGTTTACCAAATGGGTTGAATGTCTCCCGGCCCCAAATTGCAAGGCAGAAACAGCAGCTGCCCTGATGATCAACCACATCTTCTCACGTTTTGGCCTACCCCAAAGGATTGAGTCAGACCGAGGCAGTTCCTTCACCAAAGAAGTGATGACACAGGTGCGGGCGATACTTGGGGTAAAAATGAAACTTCACATTGCATAACGCTGTCCTCTAGTGGTGGAGTTAAGAGGTACAATAAAAACATTGTGAGCATTCTAAAAAAGTTTGTGGCAGATTCTTGGCCAAGTTGGGACATCCGATTACCGCTTGTCCTGGTGGCCATCAGATCTACACCTTCTTCTGTGACCAAGGTGTCTCCATTTGAGCTGATGACTGGACGAAGGATGGTGCTACCTCAGCATCTGTTCTACAGAACACAAGAGCAGACACTGATAAACACCTCCACAACTCATGAGTATGTTGAGAATCTAAGAGAATACCTTCAACATGCTTTTGCGTATGCTCAGCAGAATCTTGAAAAATCTGCAGAGGGTATGAAGACTCAATATGATTTAAAAACAACCAAAAAGGAATACCAAGTAGAAGACAATGCCAACTATGACAATTTTCAAAGGAACCAGACTAAAGAGTGAAAATCTTTGCCAAGCTGGTGCAGTCCTTTTGAAATTGTAGATACAATTTCACCTGTTGCCTATAGAACCCGCATACCCAAAGGAGAACTAACCGAAGAAACATGGGTCCATATTAATCAGTTAAAAAGTTGTCACCCTAGGCACACTTTGCAGCTTATTGAGGAGCCAAGTGAAAATCAAATAGAGGAGACTTCAGAGAATAAGAAAAAGAAGAACCAGAAGGGAACTGATAGATTTATAGGTATAATTATTTAGCAGGGAGAATTTTTCATCATTTGGCTTTATTGTAGAGAATATTGTCATTATTAAATGTATATGTGTCCCACTGCTGTCCACCCCCTGGAGGGGAGTTAGTGGAAAAATGTAGTAACCAGTTCTTTATTTTATAGATTCATACTGGTTGCGCCCTTCGTAGACCGAGGAGGACATCCCCGGGGACCTGGATAGGAGAGATCAAAGAAGAAGCTGGGGGTGTCGCTCCGCAAAGAAAGATCCAAGGGAAAGCTGCGGGTGTCGCTCCACACTACGAGAGACTATGGGAGGATCGTGGAGTACCGCTCCCTGATGGAAGGACTCCACCTGATGAACCCTGCTTTGCCCCATTGATGAATCCCACTTTACCCAACTCTCCCTCGACAAGGAATCTCAGAAGAGTCGGGGGGATTTGTGGGATATAGTTACCCACTCAGCAGTACTTGCCCACATCACTAAGCTGCACTTCAGCAGAACCAGCAAAATGGCTGTGCTGGCTCCTGTGAACACCATTGCATCCAAACTGCATTTTGCAGAACCAAAAGGATGGCTGTACTGTTTTGCCATGCTCTGTTGGGCACGATGGAACAGGGAGCACCCTGAGAAAGGCTAATAGGGTGTGTTCTTGTTTGGCTTAAAGAAATGGAGTGAAAAAACACCCCTGTTTTGCTGCAAGCCCAAAGGTCCCATTGAAAAAGGGAATATGTCACCTTTAAAATGATGCCGCTCTGATGTTATTTTCCTCGGTTCTTCATCACACTAATTTCATCAGTAAGACCCTGTCATGCCCAGCCAAATTCATATTGTGCTCCTTCAGAAAAGATCATTATTCCTGAAAGACAGGCTGTGCCAGTCAAATCTGAGAAAATCAACAAAAGCTTTACTTCAGCTGCACGGAAAAATGTCAAAAATCACTGCTTGAAAAGAAATGTTAGCTTTCTGTGCACATGTAAATTTCAGGAGACCTTTGCCTTGTACAGAGTGTTGTGTAAAGGAAGCTGGCTACAGCTACAGAACAGTATTGGAAAGTAGATGGAAGAGAAATCCCAGCAACTTTTACCATGTGTCAAAATGGGCCTTTTCAAACCAGGAAAAAATGCCTGTTTTAAAAGTGCGATGTTGAGTAAAAATGTGTTCATGCCTAACAATGTAAAGGGGTTTGTTGCTGGGTAAACATATATGCGCTGTTTTATTCAACATGATTTTTTGATTCAGGACAAAATAAAATAAAATAAACTGTTAAACTGCATTGGCTGGATTTTGCAAGCTCCAGAATAGGTTTTTCCTGCTGGCCAAGCTAAGGCTTCCCCCAAAAGGAACAACCATAAACTTTCAGGACACTTGGCTGATAATTACTACGCTGGAAAACTTTGACTGACCAATACAAAGAAAGTTCACATAATCATCATACTTTGGTCTGGTCTGAGCCCTCTTACAATGGAGATCTGGGAAACGAACATGTCAAATGAAAAATCACACCTCCCTGTGACTTCTACAAGAAGCTTCAAGGGAAAACTACATGACAACCCTGAGTTTAGGGGGGTAGCTTGGAAGATGTGCCCATATATGGAAAACAATACTGAACATTTGTTTCCAAAGGCTATTTTATGAATAAAACTTGTAAGACTTTTATCTTTAACATAGGACTTTGCAAAAATGTGAAAAGTTAACAGTTTAAATGTGATTTTAATGGCTTTAATTTAAGACGTCATAGACTTCACTGACACATGGGGAATAGAAATGGCAGAGAATTGGGTATTATAAGGAAAGGGTACAGGATGCCACTGTAGAATTGTATACGGATATGCCTAATAATAATCTATACACATGTGTAAAGTTATAGAATTTTAAGTAATATAATTCTCACTGAAAAGGGTGAAAGACAGGTAGAAGGGTGAAACAAGGTCCTACAACCGTGAGGATTGGACTGCTATGCTCTACATACACTATGTAATCTGCCCATGTGATTTGTTAAAGTGCCACAAATGTACAAATATGTAAATTAGGTTATGATTGATTTTTGGCAAAAAGGACTGTGGGATGGCTTTTTACCTCATAAAATGCAACCTTATAAGCTGGGACTCCTCTTCAAGGAGGCAACCAACTTTGATTGTCCTATCAGCTTCTTGGAGGTAGGCCTAGCTCATGTCTGCCCACCAATAATTCTGTGATGTCACCATGCTCTATGTAAAGGGTGGTTGCCCAAACTCCAGACACACTCTTTCCTGAATTTCCTGCGCCTGCGTTCCTTATTTCCACATTCATCTTGCCAGATTCCAGATCCCACTGCAAAGCTAAGGCAGAGCTGGATCCAGACTTCACTGCAAGGCCAAAGCATTGCTGACCATCCCAGCAAGGCCTCAATCCTGAAATCCCACTAAAACCCTTTAAAAAGGGGAACGGCTATGGTACCTTTAGCCTCTTGAAACCAAACCGGCTTGCTGCCCACTTTTTGCCCACCAACTGCCTCCAGTGATACCTGTGCCATCCAGTGACCTGAATTGCCCAGCTGTACTTGCCATCGGTGACCTAAATTTCCCAGCTGGCTGCCGTAAGGCGCACCCGCTGTGTGGTGACCAGACCCAGTTGGCTGTTACAAAATTCCAAACACAAGCGTGGAATGTGAGTATCTACTCATCCCAGAGGAACACATAGTCTCCCCATCTTGACCCTTTTGTCTTTATTCCACTCCCTAAGGAATCCTATCCAAACCATGGTAACTTGTTAAAACTGTTAGAATTCTCAATGCACCCTGTCCTTGACTTTCTAAGTGCTAGCGCCATCTTTCTATTCATTCTGTCTTGTGTAGATCATAAGCCCTTAGCCCTATTTTGAGTAATCAAACAAATTTCTGCTTAAAAGTTGAATGCTGGGTTGACAAGGTTGATGTCGCGAATTAACCTTGGAGCTTACTGTGTCCCTCTTTAACAATATAGTCTAAATAATTTAGTTTAAGTAAAATTTGCCTTTCTTCCAAAACCTTATTTCAAACTTTTTAATTGCTTTATTTTCCTAAAAACGAACCTCATTCTACCTTCCAAATCTCTCTCAATTCACCAGCTAGAGACATCCATTCACCTATGTATTATCCCTCTGATATACATCTATCCTCCAGCCTAAAATCTGCATTGAAAATCCAAGTATGTCATCTGTTTTTCATTAAATGTGTTTGTGTCATTTTAAACAGGAATTGAAAAAATGCAACTTTCCAAACTGTAATTCGGCTGCACTGTGCTCCTACTTTCAACTTGTTTGTGAACTGTATGCCTTGTGCTGAGAGCTTCCTTGTGATTGTTAATGTTTATACATTTATGCCAGTGTGAGAAATCATATTTGCCTCATAGATTTAACCGCACATTAAATATTTATTTGTCAATTTCCCAGTGCCATTTCAAGCTACTGCAAGGGGCTTTGAAATACTCTGATTTTGTGAGGGAAGGTCGGATTTTGAATCTGTTCGCTGCCCCTTATCCCTGAATACCTGCTGCTTCTTTTATTTCTGGGTTGAGGGAACATTGCATGGGGAAACCTTAACTTGGGTGCTATCTATCCTAATCCAAAAGTGCTCCCATTCATTTGTGCTTTGGATATGTTCTACTAGAAGGTTAACCAAGTGCTTTGCTTCCATTTACATTGTCATTATCACCCCATTGGTGATTACTGCCTCATATTAAAATGTGTGTGATTTTTGTGAATTTTAAAAATAAATAAATATTGTATTTTCACCAACCGGCCTGGTTCCTGGTCAATTGAGACCGGGTATTTGTAAAAGGGAGAGTGAAATGGGTTGTGTATTGGCTCAATTTGAATTCATTGAAATTAAAGAAAAAGCATTCCAATTAAGGGCCACATCCCAGGATAAGACCAAGTGTCCTGGTCCAGTGTGTGACGCCCGATTGGAATTCTTAACAATGTTCAATCAATTCAGTAGTACTTTGTGTTATTTCTTTGGACACTTGGCATTTTATTACCTGACATAATGACATACCCAATTCCCTTTGAAGGGACCTTCAATTTAAATAAACTGGGAGGCCTTAGGAGGGTGTTAGAGGCACAGGGAACAAAGATGTGACCAATACAGTGGGGGCTTCAGTCACTTGGCTGGAGAAGGCGAAAGCTGGGAGAAATTATAGTAAGATTAACGCACTGAGAGACGTAAATGACTAATGAGAGGACAAATAAAGTTTCTTAGAAACCAAAGGGGGACTGATAGTAGTCCACTTGTGCTCCCAGATACTTCAGGATGCAGTGGTGGAGAAGGAAAAGGTAGAGGATGAACAGGAAGATCGAGATAATGAAATGCTGGAGGATATACTTGAGTTGTTTGCTAGTATGAGATTGCCTATGGGTGGCAGGCATGCCAACCATAACAAGATCAGCTGCAGGAAGAGGCAGAGATTGTAGATATGTCACCTTTGTTGCCTCCTGCCTTCAGGACACCAGGAGCAAGTGGGCAGGTGACCATGTGTACACCTCCTTCATACACATCGTCTGTGATGAGGGTATGTGCAGTATGCAGGAGAGACTTGCAAGTCTTCCAAGCTCCCATCAGGTGAGTGCCATCTGGCCATGAGGATGGAAAGCAACAACAAAGAAGCATTGTCACTGTAAAAGTCCCCAAACCACCCGGGGACCTCAGGACATTGGCGAAGAAATTTCCAAATATTAGATAGGAACCCCAAAGATTTGTGGAGGAGCTGCAGACAGTTCCCAGCTATATTCCCTCTTGGGCAGATATGTATCAGCTTATGAGAACAGTAATGCCACCAGAGGTTAGACTGCAGTTGACGGTTGAAAACCATTTTGTCACGTGTCAGTAGCAGAAGAAAGAAACATTCGGGAATAAACATTTACAGGGACAGCTAGTCAAACCATGTACACAGCAGGGACAGACCGAGGAACAGGGCCAGGGAGGGAGCCAGATGGGACAGCAGGTACAACAGAATCAGCAAGGAGGATACATAGGACAGCAGCAACAGTAGAAATCATGGGATAATTTGATCAGCAGCATTTATGGGGAGCGCAGGATCAACAGGAACAAGGATGGTGGCAGAAGCAACTGGCCGCAAGAGCTGCAGTGCCAAACTCCTTAACCTGTAATTATTGTAGAAAGGAGGGCCACCTGAAGAATGAATGTCCATTCAGACCAGAGAGACTGTATCATCAAGGAAACATGGGACCTATGAACACTAAATGCCTCAGCATGGTGGACAGCGCTACATGCTGGCAGCCCCACAAGGGAATTGCTTCAATCCCCAAATTCAAATGTTAATCTTTTTATTCCTGATAACCATAATGGGCCCGATGTAGACCTGACTGGTTTCTCACAACCAGAAGGCTAAGGGACTCTGGAAGCTCCCATGATTCCAGTAGAACAGAAAGGTATGTAAATTTGATGTCAGGTGCAAGGGAATCCGGTAGTTTGTTTAGTGGATACTTTGTGGATGAATTCCTTCCCTCATATTCCCTTATCCAGAGAGAAAGTCATTGTGGTGGACATCTAAACACTATGATTGTCCTTCTAATTATTGTGCCTCTCATGGTTACATTGAGGTCTATTACAGACCAGCATTCTTTTCTCCTTAGCCCAAAATTATGTGTACATTTGTTGGGGGAGAGATTTGTTATGTAAAATGTTTTTGAGTTTGCCATCGGATAACACTGAAGCAGTCATGGTAACTTTCAGGGAAACACAGGAGAACAACCAGGCGGAAGAGGATAGACAATGGGCTGGCAAACTACAGGTTTTGATCTATTCAGTACTTGATTCTCTGTGAGCCACCCATCACAGTTAAGTAGGGTATATACATACATATGAGCCAGTATGCATAAAAGTAGACCCTTTTAAGAAGTTGCCTACCGAGGCTGAGGCAGGTATCCCACTAGTCATTGAATCACTCTCATACCCGCGGATTATAGTCTCTACTATCAGTCCATACAATACTCAGATTTTTCTAGTGAAAAAGCCAGGGTAGGAGGTTTACCGTTTTGTTCAAGACTTAAGAGTCATCAATGCTGTGATAATACCCTCCTTTCCAGTGGTGCCACCTCCAGCTACCTAACTGTTCTGCATCCCGACAGAGGCAACACACTTCACAATGGTCAACCACTGTTCAAATTGTTTCTCAGTGCCAATGCCTAAGGATAGTCAATAGTTATTTGCATTTTCTCATAGAGAAGTCTGTACACTTGGACCTGTTTGCCGCAGGGGTAAATAGAGTCCACCACTCTCTTCTTGAAATTACCAAAAAAAGATCTTGATGGCATAAAGCTGCCAAATCGATGCTGGTACAATATGCTGATGACTTACTTATTGCTTCACCATCATAGAACGGCTGCAAAGAAGACACTAAAGTACTAATGACAGCATTGGCAGAGAAGGAGTACAAATCTTCCAAGAGACTGTTTACAAATCCATAAACACCAGAGAATTACTCAAATCATAGCATTTTTTGGGGAATCGGATACTGCCGGTAGTGGATCTTTGGATATGGAGAGATAGTTAAACTACTACTAGAATATATATGTCTAAATACTGTAGATCCCTTCCTGTGGAGATCAGAGGCACAGAAGGCTTTAACTAAAATTAAGATGTGACTGCCTGCAGCGCCAGCTCTAGTCTTGCCTGATTACAAAAAGGGATTCACATTTTAATGTCATGAATGGAATAGTATTGCTCTGGCCATCCTCACCCAAAAGAATGGGATCCATCATAGACCTGTAGCTTATTATGGTGAGGAGTTAGAATTGGTCTCAGCTGGATTGCCGCCCTGTTTAGGATCGCCACTGGAAGTGGCTGTCCCACATGCAGTGGTATCTTTATTGTTGAAAACAAAGACCCAGCATGTGGTTGTATCACGAGCAAGCACATATGAGTTACTTCTACTATATTCGTCAAACCTTACTTTGAACCAGTGCTACCTCTGTAATCGAACCACCCTGTCACCTACAATGCAAGAGGGACAGCCACCTGACTTCACCCTTCATGGTTGTGTTTCAGTCATTGATCATCTAGTGATGCCCAAAACAGATCTTTCTGACTTGCCACTGCCAGATCCAGACTTTGAGTAGTTCATGGATGGATCTTGTTTTAGGGACCAACGTGGGAAGGTGGTCGTGGAGTGTGTATCCTGTGCCCGAGTGGAGTTAGTAGAGAGTGGAAAGCTACCTCAAGTTATGTATGCACAGGTAGTAGAGCAGGTTGCTCTCACAAGGTTCTACCAGCTGGCTGCTCAACAAGCAGTTAACATTGACACTGATTCTCATTATACGTTTGGTGTGGACCATGACTTTGGACAGCTCTGGAAGCAGAGAGGCTTCATGTCCTCAACTGGAACGCCCATAAAAATTGTCAATCTGTAATGGCTCTATTAGATGCTATCCTGCAAACCAATTGGATTGTGATTGTCAAATGTGCAGGACACCAGTCTCTCATATTACTTGTGGGAATGATTTCACTGATAGAACAGTGAAATTGGCAGCCATCTAGGAATATTCGTGTCACACTTTGTTAGATTGTACCATGGGCAGGCACACACAAGAAGATATAGGATGATAATGCTGGTGAATTGTTTATGGTTTGCACCTGATATCACGACTTTGGCTCAGGAGGTTTGCAAGAAATTGGTTATTTGTACACATAAATATGTCACCAAAACCATGCCGATCAGACATTGGGCACATCCTCCCCCGAATGGGCCATTTGTGGGGCTACATTATTTCCTACAGTTACCTCAGTATAATTAATGGCAGTATTTCTTGTGATTGTGGACATGTTTTTTGGTTGGGTGAGGCACACACTTGCAGGAAATCAGACACGGTGACAGTAACAAAAATCTTGATTTGTGAATTTGAAACTACATTTGGGATACTGGTGTATATTAGCAGCATCGAGGCACTCATTTTATGAGTAGTATCATTAGCATATTGTTATCAACCTTAAGAATTCAGCACAATTTGCACTGTCCACACCACCCTCAGTCATCAGGACCAGTAAAGAAATTAAATGGGGTCTTGAAGAGCAAACTAGCTAAACTATGTCAAGAGACAGGATTGAAGTGGCCAGAATCCTTCCCATTAGTTGTATTCAGTATGAGAAGCACCACACACAGGAAAACAGAGCTCAATCCTTATGATAATCTTTATGGGCAACCCATGCGGCTTCCTGCACATGTACCTCCACCCATGGAATCTATGAATGTTAATCTGCAGCTGTCAGTATATGAAGACCGCAATATCTTCTGTCAGTCTCACTTTTTAATCTGATCGAAGCATCTCTACCATTGGAACGATCTACCCATGTCATTCGTTACAGCCCGGTGGCAGCGTCCTTATAAAAGCTAATCAAAGAACACAGCTCTAGCCACCAAGTGGAATGTGCCATTCCTGGTTCTGCTTACCTCCAATTCTGCTGTAAAGGTTCTGGGGCATCCAACATGGGTGCACACGAGCCACTGCAAGTGGGCAGTAGCACAGCAGTGTACTTTTGGTGATGTTAGCGACCTTCTTGCTTAATCTGACATATACTAATGTAGTTGTAGGAGAACCCGACCCCATTGTGAAAACAATACCAGCTATAAAGAATATGACTAACATGGTAATGTCTTCTAATGTGAGGGCATGGCCATGGTATAAGAACCACTATGTAGTGCACATGAAAGGTGGGACCTGCTATCTGAAAAGCGCCTCAGAGTGTAGAGTTGATCTATACCACAGCCAGCTGAATGCTCAATTAGGGTTGTTACTTATACATGTGCTAATTTAGATGAGTGATGAGGACTACTTCAAAGCCTTGAATTCCAAGCTGGAAGAACCCACTGTAATATTCCAACCTAGCCTTAGAGAAAGAGTTTTTCCTACTACTAACATACATAATAGCAATGTGAAAACAGTTGATAAATATCCTGAGCCTGCCCACATCTCAAATTTGATTTACTATTGCTATTCTTTTATTTTCATCAGGAAGAGAAACAAGATGATTTACAAACACATTTACTGATACAAATAATGGCCCAGCCCACAGTGGCGGTAGCCCAGCGAGAACGGGGTTGCAATATCAGCTTGGTATCAGACAAAATTAACCTACCCTTAGCCATGCACCGAGTGGTGGTGCCGGGGTATTGTGAGTTAGAGGATCTTAGTGCGATTTTGGGGAGATGTAGAGAATGGCCAAAATGTTTAGAATGGTATTTACTGATTATCCTAAATTCTAGGAATGATATCTTGATGGTTAAAGTATGTTCTAATTTGACAGCTGCACAGTGTCATTCTTCAGGGGCCCTAGACTGTAGAATGGGTACCATGATTCAGCATTTGCACACTCCAGAGATGGGTAGAAAGGAGTTTATGAAATATTCACAGGTATATAGCGAGAAACTGTCATACAATACATTGCCAAAATTGGATAAGTCTGAATATAGATATTTGGTGTTGAATACAATGGTAGCTACAGTGCTATTTACTCTTCTGATATCTGGTTTCAACTCATTATCCAAATTACACAAGGGGGGCTGGAATCCCGTTGGAACAACTGAGTGAAGAGCAATTTGGAGGACAACAGAAAAGGGTAGTAGTTGTTCATAAAATATGGACAGACACTAACACTGCTCTTGCAACATGGGGTATTTACAAAGGGTCACACTTAGATCGCCATATAGATCGGCTAGAGAAGAACACCAGGCTTGAATCTGGGACAGAGCTTTCCAACAGTTAGGCACATGTTGGAAAGGTACATGTTATCAGTATCCTCAGACAACCGACCCAGGTGGCCTTTCAATGCTTGATGAGAGGTGGGCTTGAAGCAGACAAGAACCTGGAGTGAGACATGGCATTTCGAAGAGGGACGAGATTATCTGAACTCACAACTGCTCCCTATCGTGGAAGACATCCATCACGACAGCTGGCCAAGATTGTTGAAAAATTACTCTGGAGTGCCAGAGCACTTATGAGATATTTCTGGAAGTACAGTGGCTGGAACTGCGTATCTAAAGAGCGCTCTTTCATCATGCAAGGTCTGATTAAATGATTGCGGGCATTGACGAGCCAAAAAGCACCTGGTACATGGGCAGGATGCCGCTGGTAATGGATGACCCATCATGAAGTCTGGGTGGTTAAGCTGCCCCAAGGTGCCTCTCAATATCTTAGCTCTCTCCCGTGGATGACTTGAGATTTGTGGTTTAGAATTGGATTGAATTGGGAATCATGTCCTTTGCAGCCCCTGGAGTTCCAATTCTAAAATACGTTAGATGAAGAACAAATAATGTTAATAGGGAATAGAATGTGTTGGGAAGGAGAAAGTGGGGAGAAGATTGTCCAGGGGAAAGGATAGGTTTGTGGAATTGGTTGTCCCTCCAGAAACAGATCTGCATTTTCACAATTTATACAGAGTTTAATCAATTCTCATTTTCCAAGTACAAAAATAAGAACGGTAAAGGTGTAAGGGAGAGGCCTGAGAACCTTGTTGAGGAAGAGGAGGTGATTAGGAAAGTCTTAGATAAAACAAAGAGTCTTCATATTTTAGAGACTATGGGCCTCATCATGAGTTGGGCGGTAAAGCCGGGGCCAACCACCAAAGCCACTGGCGCTATTAGCGCCGGATCACAGGTTTGGCAGAACGGGTATTGCCGATTCCCCATTGAAGCCATTAGAGAATTCCCCATTCCCCATTTGGCTCAATAGGGAAATTTTGCGCTTTTACCGCCGGTGGATTTCCCGCTGGCGGGAAACGCACCAAAAATCGGCACATTTTCAGCAGATTTCCCCCCAGCTCAGAGCTGGGGGGAAATCAGCCAAAGCCATGATTTGGCAGACGCTTAAATGCGGCGGTAACAGCGCTACCGCTGCATTTAAGGGCTACTGCCAAACTCGTAATGAGGCCCTGTATATAATGAGGACAAGCATGCATTTGAAGTTGCACATCGCACTGCTACTATAATCAAAAAGCATCTTAACAAACTTACATTACCAGTCTCACTGCATTTTCCCTTATCTTGGCAGTGGTAGTATGGTGTTGCAGATAGTGCTGTCACCAGAAATAATCTAAAAAAAAAAAAGAGGTGATGGCTGGAAGGTTTAGAATTAATCTTAACCACTGGCAATGCTCTGGGCAACCCTCCAGACCACCGTTCTTCGCCTGCCAAGCCATTACAGAAGGCAAAGACCATATGCAAATCAGGCTTGGCCCCACCCCAAAAGAGGCAGTCCAGCCCGAACGGCTAGGCCACATCCCTTCTGCACGAGACCACAAGCATCCCCAAACATGTTTCGCCCTTGTTGGGGCTCATCAGTGAGGAGTAGCTTGGGTCTCTGGGCCCAGCAGGCACGGGACCCACGTCTGGGCATACCCGTCCCACTCGGGGTGACATAGCAAAAACAAAGAGGTGATGGCTGGAAGGTTTAGAATTAATCTTAACCACTGGCAATGCTCTGGGCAACCCTCCAGATCACCGTTCTTCGCCTGCCAAGCCGTTACAGAAGGGAAAGACCATATGCAAATCAGGCTTGGCCCCACCCCAAAAGAGGCAGTCCAGCCCGAACTGCTAGGCCACATCCCTTCTGCACGAGACCACAAGCATCCCCAAACATGTTTCGCCCTTGTTGGGGCTCATCAGTGAGGAGTAGCTTGGGTCTCTAGGCCCAGCAGGCACGGGTCCCACGTCTGGGCATACCCGTCCAACTCGGGGTGACATAGCAAAAACAAAGAGGTGATGGCTGGAAGGTTTAGAATTAATCTTAACCACTGGCAATGCTCTGGGCAACCCTCCAGACCACCGTTCTTCGCCTGCCAAGCCATTACAGAAGGGAAAGACCATATGCAAATCAGGCTTGGCCCCACCCCAAAAGAGGCAGTCCAGCCCGAACTGCTAGGCCACATCCCTTCTGCACGAGACCACAAGCATCCCCAAACATGTTTCGCCCTTGTTGGGGCTCATCAGTGAGGAGTAGCTTGGGTCTCTGGGCCCAGCAGGCACGGGACCCACGTCTGGGCTTTCCCATCCCACTCGGGGTGACATAGCAAAAACAAAGAGGTGATGGCTGGAAGGTTTAGAATTAATCTTAACCACTGGCAATGCTCTGGGCAACCCTCCAGACCACCGTTCTTCGCCTGCGAAGCCATTACAGAAGGGAAAGACCATGTGCAAATCAGGCTTGGCCCCACCCCAAAAGAGGCATTCCAGCCCGAACTGCTAGGCCACATCCCTTCTGCACGAGACCACAAGCATCCCCAAACATGTTTCGCCCTTGTTGAGGCTCATCAGTGAGGAGTAGCTTGGGTCTCTAGGCCCAGCAGGCACGGGACCCACGTCTGGGCATACCCGTCCCACTCGGGGTGACATAGCAAAAACAAAGAGGTGATGGCTGGAAGGTTTAGAATTAATCTTAACCACTGCAAATGCTCTGGGCAACCCTCCAGACCACCGTTCTTCGCCTGCCAAACCGTTACAGAAGGGAAAGACCATATGCAAATCAGGCTTGGCCCCACCCCAAAAGAGGCAGTCCAGCCCGAACTGCTAGGCCACATCCCTTCTGCACGAGACCACAAGCATCCCCAAACATGTTTCGCCCTTGTTGGGGCACATCAGTGAGGAGTAGCTTGGGTCTCTAGGCCCAGCAGGCACGGGACCCACGTCTGGGCTTTCCCGTCCCACTCGGGGTGACATAGCAAAAACAAAGAGGTGATGGCTGGAAGGTTTAGAATTAATCTTAACCACTGGCAATGCTCTGGGCAACCCTCCAGACCACCGTTCTTCGCCTGCGAAGCCATTACAGAAGGGAAAGACCATGTACAAATCAGGCTTGGCCCCACCCCAAAAGAGGCAGTCCAGCCCGAACTGCTAGGCCACATCCCTTCTGCACGAGACCACAAGCATCCCCAAACATGTTTCGCCCTTGTTGAGGCTCATCAGTGAGGAGTAGCTTGGGTCTCTAGGCCCAGCAGGCACGGGACCCACGTCTGGGCATACCCGTCCCACTCGGGGTGACATAGCAAAAACAAAGAGGTGATGGCTGGAAGGTTTAGAATTAATCTTAACCACTGCAAATGCTCTGGGCAACCCTCCAGAACACCGTTCTTCGCCTGCCAAACCGTTACAGAAGGGAAAGACCATATGCAAATCAGGCTTGGCCCCACCCCAAAAGAGGCAGTCCAGCCCGAACTGCTAGGCCACATCCCTTCTGCACGAGACCACAAGCATCCCCAAACATGTTTCGCCCTTGTTGGGGCTCATCAGTGAGGAGTAGCTTGGGTCTCTAGGCCCAGCAGGCACGGGACCCACGTCTGGGCATACCTGTCCAACTCGGGGTGACATAGCAAAAACAAAGAGGTGATGGCTGGAAGGTTTAGAATTAATCTTAACCACTGGCAATGCTCTGGGCAACCCTCCAGACCACCGTTCTTCGCCTGCCAAGCCATTACAGAAGGGAAAGACCATATGCAAATCAGGCTTGGCCCCACCGCAAAAGAGGCAGTCCAGACTGAACTGCTAGGCCACATCCCTTCTGCACGAGACCACAAGCATCCCAAACATGTTTCGACCTTGTTGGGGCTCATCAGTGAGGAGTAGCTTGGGTCTCTAGGCCCAGCAGGCACGGGACCCACGTCTGGGCATACCCGTCCCACTCGGGATGACATAGCAAAAACAAAGAGGTGATGGCTGGAAGGTTTAGAATTAATCTTACCCACTGGCAATGCTCTGGGCAACCCTCCAGACCACCGTTCTTCGCCTGCCAAGCCATTACAGAAGGGAAAGACCATGTGCAAATCAGGCTTGGCCCCACCCCAAAAGAGGCAGTCCAGCCCGAACTGCTAGGCCACATCCCTTCTGCACGAGACCACAAGCATCCCCAAACATGTTTCGCCGTTGTTGAGGCTCATCAGTGAGGAGTAGCTTGGGTCTCTAGGCCCAGCAGGCACGGGACCCACGTCTGGGCATACCCGTCCCACTCGGGGTGACATAGCAAAAACAAAGAGGTGATGGCTGGAAGATTTAGAATTAATCTTAACCTCTGCAAATGCTCTGGGCAACCCTCCAGAACACCGTTCTTTGCCTGCCAAACCGTTAGAGAAGGGAAAGACCATATGCAAATCAGGCTTGGCCCCACCCCAAAAGAGGCAGTCCAGCCCGAACTGCTAGGCCACATCCCTTCTGCACGAGACCACAAGCATCCCCAAACATGTTTCGCCCTTGTTGGGGCTCATCAGTGAGGAGTAGCTTGGGTCTCTAGGCCCAGCAGGCACGGGACCCACGTCTGGGCATACCTGTCCAACTCGGGGTGACATAGCAAAAACAAAGAGGTGATGGCTGGAAGGTTTAGAATTAATCTTAACCACTGGCAATGCTCTGGGTAACCCTCCAGACCACCGTTCTTCTCCTGCCAAGCCATTACAGAAGGGAAAGACCGTATGCAAATCAGGCTTGGCCCCACCCAAAAAGAGGCAGTCCAGCCCGAACTGCTAGGCCACATCCCTTCTGCACGAGACCACAAGCATCCCCAAACATGTTTCGCTCTTGTTGGGGCTCATCAGTGAGGAGTAGCTTGGGTCTGTAGGCCCAGCAGGCACGGGACCCACGTCTGGGCATACCCGTCCCACTCGGGGTGACATAGCAAAAACAAAGAGGTGATGGCTGGAAGGTTTAGAATTAATCTTAACCACTGGCAATGCTCTGGGCAACCCTCCAGACCACCGTTCTTCGCCTGCCAAGCCATTACAGAAGGGAAAGACCATATGCAAATCAGGCTTGGCCCCACCCCAAAAGAGGCAGTCCAGCCTGAACTGCTAGGCCACATCCCTTCTGCACGAGACCACAAGCATCCCAAACATGTTTCGACCTTGTTGGGGCTCATCAGTGAGGAGTAGCTTGGGTCTCTAGGCCCAGCAGGCACGGGACCCACGTCTGGGCATACCCGTCCCACTCGGGATGACATAGCAAAAACAAAGAGGTGATGGCTGGAAGGTTTAGAATTAATCTTACCCACTGGCAATGCTCTGGGCAACCCTCCAGACCACCGTTCTTCGCCTGCCAAGCCATTACAGAAGGGAAAGCCTATATGCAAATCAGGCTTGGCCCCACCCCAAAAGAGGCAGTCCAGCCCGAACTGCTAGGCCACATCCCTTCTGCACGAGACCACACGGATCCCAAAACATGTTTCGCCCCTGTTGGGGCTCATCATTGAGGAGTAGCTTGGGTCTCTAGGCCCAGCAGGCACGGGACCCACGTCTGGGAATACCCGTCCCACTCGGGGTGACATAGCAAAAACAAAGAGGTGATGGCTGGAAGGTTTAGAATTAATCTTAACCACTGGCAATGCTCTGGGTAACCCTCCAGACCACCGTTCTTCTCCTGCCAAGCCATTACAGAAGGGAAAGACCGTATGCAAATCAGGCTTGGCCCCACCCGAAAAGAGGCAGTCCAGCCCGAACTGCTAGGCCACATCCCTTCTGCACGAGACCACAAGCATCCCCAAACATGTTTCGCTCTTGTTGGGGCTCATCAGTGAGGAGTAGCTTGGGTCTGTAGGCCCAGCAGGCACGGGACCCACGTCTGGGCATACCTGTCCCACTCGGGGTGACATAGCAAAAACAAAGCGGTGATGGCTGGAAGGTTTAGAATTAATCTTAACCACTGGCAATGCTCTGGGCAACCCTCCAGACCACCGTTCTTCGCCTGCCAAGGCATTACAGAAGGGAAAGACCGAATGCAAATCAGGCTTGGCCCCACTCCAAAAGAGGGAGTCCAGCCCGAACTGCTAGGCCACATCCCTTCTGCACGAGACCACAAGCAGCCCCAAACATGTTTCGCCCTTGTTGGGGCTCATCAGTGAGGAGTAGCTTGGGCCTCTGGGCCCAGCAGGCACGGGACCCACGTCTGGGCATACCCGTCCCACTCGGGGTGACATAGCAAAAAAAAAGAGGTGATGGCTGGAAGGTTTAGAATTAATCTTAACCACTGGCAATGCTCTGGGAAACCTCCAGACCACCGTTCTTCGCCTGCCAAGCCGTTACAGAAGGGTAAGACCATATGCAAATCAGGCTTGGCCCCACCCCAAAAGAGGCAGTCCAGCCCGAACTGCTAGGCCACATCCCTTCTGCACGAGACCACAAGCATCCCCAAATATGTTTCGCACTTGTTGGGGCTCATCAGTGAGGAGTAGCTTGGGTGTCTAGGCCCAGCAGGCACGGGACCCACGTCTGGGCATACCTGTCCAACTCGGGTTGACATAGCAAAAACAAAGAGGTGATGGCTGGAGGGTTTAGAATTAATCTTAACCACTGGCAATGCTCTGGGCAACCCTCCAGACCACCGTCCTTTGCCTGCCAAGCCATTACAGAAGGGAAAGACCATGTGCGAATCAGGCTTGGCCCCACCCCAAAAGAGGCAGTCCAGCCCGAACTGCTAGGCCACATCCCTTCTGCACGAGACCACAAGCATCCCCAAACATGTTTCGCCCTTGTTGGGGCTCATCAGTGAGGAGTAGCTTAAATGTGGGGGTAACAGCGCTACCGCTGTATTTAAGGGCTACTGCCAAACTCGTAATGAGGCCCTGTATATAATGAGGACAAGCATGCATTTGAATTTGCACATCGCACTGCTACTATAATCAAAAAGCATCTTAACAAACTTACATTACAAGTCTCACTGCATTTTCCCTTATCTTGGCAGTGGTAGTATGGTGTTGCAGATAGTGCTGTCACCAGAAATAATCTAAAAAAAACAAAGAGGTGATGGCTGGAAGGTTTTGAATTAATCTTAACCACTGGCAATGCTCTGGGCAACCCTCCAGACCACCGGTCTTCGCCTGCCAAGCCATTACAGAAGGGAAAGACCATATTCAAATCAGGCTTGGCCCCACCCCAAAAGAGGCAGTCCAGCCCGAACTGCTAGGCCACATCCCTTCTGCACGAGACCACAAGCATCCCCAAACATGTTTCGCCCTTGTTGGGGCTCATCATTGAGGAGTAGCTTGGGTCTCTGGGCCCAGCAGGCACGGGACCCACCTCTGGGCATACCCGTCCCACTCGGGGTGACAAAGCAAAAACAAAGAGGTAATGGCTGGAAGGTTTAGAATTAATCTTAACCACTGGCAATGCTCTGGGCAACCCTCCAGACGACCGTTCTTCGCCTGCCAAGCCATTACAGAAGGGAAAGACCATATGCAAATCAGGCTTGGCCCCACCCCAAAAGAGGCAGTCCAGCCCGAACTGCTAGGCCACATCCCTTCTGCACGAGACCACAAGCATCCCCAAAAATGTTTCACCCTTGTTGGGGCTCATCAGTGAGGAGTAGCTTGGGTCTCTAGGCCCAGCAGGCACGGGAACCTCGTCTGGGCATACCAGTCCCACTCGGGGTGACATAGCAAAAACAAAGAGGTAATGGCTGGAAGGTTTAGAATTAATCTTAACCACTGGCAATGCTCTGGGCAACCCTCCAGACCACCGTTCTTCGCCTGCCAAGCCATTACAGAAGGGAAAGACCATATTCAAATCAGGCTTGGCCCCACCCCAAAAGAGGCAGTCCAGCCCGAACTGCTAGGCCACATCCCGTCTGCACGAGACAACAAGGATCCCCAAACATGTTTTGCCCTTTTGGGGCTCATCAGTGAGGAGTAGCTTGGGTCTCTAGGCCCAGCAGGCATGGGACCCATGTCTGGGCATACCCGTCCCACTCGGGGTGACAAAAGCAAAACAAAAGAGGTGATGGTTGGAAGGTTTAGAATAAATCTCAACCTCTGGCATTGCTCTGGGCAACCCTCCAGACCACCGTTCTTCGCCTGCCAAGCCATTACAGAAGGGAAAGACCATATGCAAATCAGGCTTGGCCCCACCCCAAAAGAGTCAGTCCAACCCGAATTGCTAGGCCACATCCCTTCTGCACGAGACCACAAGCATCCCCAAACATGTTTCGCCCTTTTGGGGCTCATCAGTGAGGAGTAGCTTGGGTCTCTAGGCCCAGCAGGCACGGGATCCACGTCTGGTTATACCCGTCCAACTCGGGGTGACATAGCAAGAACAAAGAGGTGATGGCTGGAAGGTTTAGCATTAATCTTAACCACTGGCAATGCTCTGGGCAACCCTCCAGACCACTGTTCTTTTGTTTTGTTTTGCTTTTGTCACCCCGAGTGGGACGGGTATGCCCAGACGTGGGTCCCGTGCCTGCTGGGCCTAGAGACCCAATCTACTCCTCACTGATGACGCCCAACAAGGTTGAAACATGTCTGGGGATGCTTGTGGTCTCGTGCAGAAGGGATGTGACCTAGCAGTTCGGGCTGGACTACCCCTTTGGGGGTGGGACCAAGCCTGATTTGCATGTGGTCTTCCCCTTTTGTAATGGCTTGGCATGCGAAGAGCGATGGTCTGGAGGGTTGCCCAGAGCAATGCCAGAGGTTGAGATTTATTCTAAACCTTCCAACCATCACTTCTTTTGTTTTGCTTTTGTCACCCCGAGTGGGACGGGTATGCCCAGACGTGGTGTCGGAATTGAAACAATGTTATGCCTCCTATCGCAACAATTGTATGTGTATTGGCCTACGCCAAGTTGTCTAAACATCATATGCGAACAAACTCCACGGCAAGGTCTTGACCTTAGAGAAAGTAATGTAAATCGCCATCTTGGATTAAGCGGCCATTTTCGGTTCTCTTGTTATATGGAAGTCACCCTGAACATCAAAATGGAGGCCGAATGACATTCTGAGTAAAATTCTGGCCGTTGTGACCTCCGTACACATGAATAATTAATATGCCTGCAGAACACTTGTCGGTGTCGCGAACTGAGACCTTGTCCTACTGTTGACCTATGTGTAAATGTACAACTATATCAGCGAAACTAATCAAAATGCATATATTATAGGATTGACCTGGCTAGGAACCCAGAGGCCCGACTCCTAGAATAGTTAACCCGCGAGGGGGTTGGCCGAGGGCTGGATAAAGAATATAAAAAGCCCAAGGATTCCAATGTATGGTCTCTCTTACTAATGCATCGAACCTTTGTTGAAGATCGTTACGTTACTCTGAGAGCCGAATAGCTATCCGTTTGTCAATTGACTTTGGTAACTGTTGTAGCTTTTAAATAAAGCACTTGTATGTACTTTGTAACCTGTGTTGGTGTGTTTCTTTTTGTGCTTCCCGGCCTCATATTATTTTTATGTTTTCACAGTGGGTCCCGTGCCTGCTGGCCCTAGAGACCCAAGCTACTCCTCACTGATGACACCCAACAAGGTTGAAACATGTCTGGGGATGCTTGTGGTCTCGTGCAGAAGGGATGTAATCCAGCAGTTCGGGCTGGACTACCCCTTTGGGGGTTGGACCAAGCCTATTTTGCATGTGGTCTTTCCCCTTTTGTAATGGCTTGGCAGGCGAAGAACGATGGTCTGGAGGGTTGCCCAGAGCAATGCCAGAGGTTGAGATTTATTCTAAACCTTCCAACCATCACCTCTTTTGTTTTGCTTTTGTCACCCCGAGTGGAACGGGTATGCCCAGACGTGGGTCCCGTGCCTGCTGGGCCTAGAAACCCAAGCTACTCCTCACTGATGACGCCCAACAAGGTTGAAACATGTCTGGAGATGCTTGTGGTCTCGTGCAGAAGGGATGTGACCTAGCAGTTCGGGCTGGACTACCCCTTTGGGGGTGGGACCAAGCCTGATTTGCATGTGGTCTTTCACTTTTTGTAATGGCTTGGCAGGCGAAGAACGATGGTCTGGAGGGTTGCCCAGAGCAATGCCAGAGGTTGAGATTTATTCTAAACCTTCCAACCATCACCTCTTTTGTTTTGCTTTTGTCACCCCGAGTGGGACGGGTATGCCCAGACGTGGGTCCCGTGCCTGCTGGGCCTAGAGACCCAAGCTACTCCTCACTGATGACGCCCAACAAGGTTGAAACATGTCTGGGGATGCTTGTGGTCTCGTGCAGAAGGATGTGACCTAGCAGTTCGGGCTGGACTACCCGTTTGGGGGTGGGACCAAGCCTGATTTGCATGTGGTCTTTCCCCTTTTGTAATGGCTTGGCAGGCGAAGAACGATGGTCTGGAGGGTTGCCCAGAGCAATGGCAGAGGTTGAGATTTATTCTAAACCTTCCAACCATGACCTCTTTTGTTTTGCTTTTGTCACCCCGAGTGGGACGGGTATGCCCAGACGTGGGTCCTGTGCCTGCTGGGCCTAGAGACCCAAGCTACTCCTCACTGATGACGCCCAACAAGGTTGAAACATGTCTGGGGATGCTTGTGGTCTCATGCAGAAGGGATGTGACCTAGCAGTTCGGGCTGGACTACCCCTTTGGGGGTGGGACCAAGCCTGATTTGCATGTGGTCTTTCCCCTTTTGTAATGGCTTGGCAGGCGAAGAACGATGGTCTGGAGGGTTGCCCAGAGCAATGGCAGAGGTTGAGATTTATTCTAAACCTTCCAACCATGACCTCTTTTGTTTTGCTTTTGTCACCCCGAGTGGGACGGGTATGCCCAGACGTGGGTCCTGTGCCTGCTGGGCCTAGAGACCCAAGCTACTCCTGACTGATGACGCCCAACAAGGTTGAAACATGTCTGGGGATGCTTGTGGTCTCGTGCAGAAGTGATGTAACCTAGCAGTTCGGGCTGGACTACCCCTTTGGGGGTGGGACCAAGCCTGATTTGCATGTGGTCTTTCCCCTTTTGTAATGGCTTGGCAGGCGAAGAACGATGGTCTGGAGGGTTGCCCAGAGCAATGCCAGAGGTTGAGATTTATTCTAAACCTTCCAACCATCACCTCTTTTGTTTTGCTTTTTTCACCCTGAGTGGGACGGGTATGCCCCGACATGGGTCCCGTGCCTGCTGGGCCTAGAGACCCAAGCTACTCCTGACTGATGACGCCCAACAATGTTGAAACATGTCTGGGGATGCTTGTGGTCTCGTGCAGAAGGGATGTGACCTAGCAGTTCGGGCTGGCCTACCCCTTTGGGGGTGGGACCAAGCCTGATTTGCATGTGGTCTTTCCCCTTTTGTAATGGCTTGGCAGGCGAAGAACGATGGTCTGGAGGGTTGCCCAGAGCAATGCCAGAGGTTGAGATTTATTCTAAACCTTCCAACCATCACCTCTTTTGTTTTGCTTTTGTCACCCCGAGTGGGACGGGTATGCCCAGACGTGGGTCCTGTGCCTGCTGGGCCTAGAGACCCAAGCTACTCCTCACTGATGACGCCCAACAAGGTTGAAACATGTCTGGGGATGCTTGTGGTCTCATGCAGAAGGGATGTGACCTAGCAGTTCGGGCTGGACTACCCCTTTGGGGGTGGGACCAAGCCTGATTTGCATGTGGTCTTTCCCCTTTTGTAATGGCTTGGCAGGCGAAGAACGATGGTCTGGAGGGTTGCCCAGAGCAATGGCAGAGGTTGAGATTTATTCTAAACCTTCCAACCATGACCTCTTTTGTTTTGCTTTTGTCACCCCGAGTGGGACGGGTATGCCCAGACGTGGGTCCTGTGCCTGCTGGGCCTAGAGACCCAAGTTACTCCTGACTGATGACGCCCAACAAGGTTGAAACATGTCTGGGGATGCTTGTGGTCTCGTGCAGAAGTGATGTAACCTAGCAGTTCGGGCTGGACTACCCCTTTGGGGGTGGGACCAAGCCTGATTTGCATGTGGTCTTTCCCCTTTTGTAATGGCTTGGCAGGCGAAGAACGATGGTCTGGAGGGTTGCCCAGAGCAATGCCAGAGGTTGAGATTTATTCTAAACCTTCCAACCATCACCTCTTTTGTTTTGCTTTTTTCACCCTGAGTGGGACGGGTATGCCCCGACATGGGTCCCGTGCCTGCTGGGCCTAGAGACCCAAGCTACTCCTGACTGATGACGCCCAACAATGTTGAAACATGTCTGGGGATGCTTGTGGTCTCGTGCAGAAGGGATGTGACCTAGCAGTTCGGGCTGGCCTACCCCTTTGGGGGTGGGACCAAGCCTGATTTGCATGTGGTCTTTCACCTTTTGTAATGGCTTGGCAGGCAAAGAACGATGGTCTGGAGGGTTGCCCAGAGCAATGCCAGAGGTTGAGATTTATTCTAAACCTTCCAACCATCACCTCTTTTGTTTTGCTTTTGTCACCCCGAGTGGGACGGGTATGCCCAGACGTGGGTCCCGTGCCTGCTGGGCCTAGAGACCCAAGCTACTCCTGACTGATGACGCCCAACAAGGTTGAAACATGTCTGGGGATGCTTGTGGTCTCGTTCAGAAGGGATGTGACCTAGCAGTTCGGGCTGGACTAACCCTTTGAGGGTGGGACCAAGCCTGATTTGCATGTGGTCTTTCACTTTTTGTAATGGCTTGGCAGGCGAAGAACGATGGTCTGGAGGGTTGCCCAGAGCAATGCCAGAGGTTGAGATTTATTCTAAACCTTCCAACCATCACCTCTTTTGTTTTGCTTTTGTCACCCCGAGTGGGACGGGTATGCCCAGACGTGGGTCCCGTGCCTGCTGGGCCTAGAGACCCAAGCTACTCCTCACTGATAACACCCAACAAGGTTGAAACATGTCTGGGGATGCTTGTGGTCTCGTGCAGAAGCGATGTGACCTAGCAGTTTGGGCTGGACTACCCCTTTAGGGGTGAGACCAAGCCTGATTTGCATGTGGTCTTTCCCCTTTTGTAATGGCTTGGCAGGCGAAGAACGATGGTCTGGAGGGTTGCCCAGAGCAATGGCAGAGGTTGAGATTTATTCTAAACCTTCCAACCATCACCTCTTTTGTTTTGCTTTTGTCACCCCGAGTGGGACGGGTATGCCCAGACGTGGGTCCTGTGCCTGCTGGGCCTAGAGACCCAAGCTACTCCTCACTGATGACGCCCAACAAGGTTGAAACATGTCTGGGGATGCTTGTGGTCTCATGCAGAAGGGATGTGACCTAGCAGTTCGGGCTGGACTACCCCTTTGGGGGTGGGACCAAGCCTGATTTGCATGTGGTCTTTCACCTTTTGTAATGGCTTGGCAGGCGAAGAATGATGGTCTGGAGGGTTGCCCAGAGCAATGCCAGAGGTTGAGATTTATTCTAAACCTTCCAACCATCACCTCTTTTGTTTTGCTTTTGTCACCCCGAGTGGGACGGGTATGCCCAACGTGGGTCCCGTGCCTGCTGGGCCTAGAGACCCAAGCTACTCCTGACTGATGACGCCCAACAAGGTTGAAACATGTCTGGGGATGCTTGTGGTCTCGTGCAGAAGGGATGTAACCTAGCAGTTCGGGCTGGACTACCCCTTTGGGGGTGGGACCAAGCCTGATTTGCATGTGGTCTTTCCCCTTTTGTAATGGCTTGGCAGGCGAAGAACGATGGTCTGGAGGGTTGCCCAGAGCAATGCCAGAGGTTGAGATTTATTCTAAACCTTCCAACCATCACCTCTTTTGTTTTGCTTTTGTCACCCTGAGTGGGACGGATATGCCCAGACATGGGTCCCGTGCCTGCTGGGCCTAGAGACCCAAGCTACTCCTGACTGATGACGCCCAACAATGTTGAAACATGTCTGGGGATGCTTGTGGTCTCGTGCAGAAGGGATGTGACCTAGCAGTTCGGGCTGGCCTACCCCTTTGGGGGTGGGACCAAGCCTGATTTGCATGTGGTCTTTCACCTTTTGTAATGGCTTGGCAGGCAAAGAACGATGGTCTGGAGGGCTGCCCAGAGCAATGCCAGAGGTTGAGATTTATTCTAAACCTTCCAACCATCACCTCTTTTGTTTTGCTTTTGTCACCCCGAGTGGGACGGGTATGCCCAGACATGGGTCCCGTGCCTGCTGGGCCTAGAGACCCAAGCTACTCCTCACCGATGACGCCCAATAAGGTTGAAATATGTCTGGGGATGCTTGTGGTCTCGTGCAGAAGGGATGTGACCTAGCAGTTCGGGCTGGACTACCCCTTTGGGGGTGGGACCAAGCCTGATTTGCATGTGGTCTTTCCCCTTTTGTAATGGCTTGGCAGGCGAAGAACGATGGTCTGGAGGGTTGCCCAGAGCAATGCCAGAGGTTGAGATTTATTTTAAACCTTCCAACCATCACCTCTTTTGTTTTGCTTTTGTCACCCCGAGTGGGACGGGTATGCCCAGACGTGGGCCCCGTGCCTGCTGGGCCTAGAGACCCAAGCTACTCCTGACTGATGACGCCCAACAAGGTTGAAACATGTCTGGGAATGCTTGTGGTCTCGTTCAGAAGGGATGTGACCTAGCAGTTCGGGCTGGACTAAATCTTTGAGGGTGGGACCAAGCCTGATTTGCATGTGGTCTTTCACTTTTTGTAATGGCTTGGCAGGCGAAGAACGATGGTCTGGAGGGTTGCCCAGAGCAATGCCAGAGGTTGAGATTTATTCTAAACCTTCCAACCATCACCTCTTTTGTTTTGCTTTTGTCACCCCGAGTGGGACGGGTATGCCCAGACGTGGGTCCCGTGCCTGCTGGGCCTAGAGACCCAAGCTACTCCTCATTGATAACACCCAACAAGGTTGAAACATGTCTGGGGATGCTTGTGGTCTCGAGCAAAAGGGATGTGACCTAGCAGTTCGGGCTAGACTACCCCTTTGGGGGTGGGACCAAGCCTGATTTGCATGTGGTCTTTCCCCTTTTGTAATGGCTTGCCAGGCGAAGAACGATGGTCTGGAGGGTTGCCCAGAGCAATGCCAGAGGTTGAGATTTATTCTAAACCTTCCAACCATCACCTCTTTTGTTTTGCTTTTGTCACCCCGAGTGGGACGGGTATGCCCAGACGTAGGTCCCGTGCCTGCTGGGCCTAGAGACCCAAGCTACTCCTCACTGATGACGCCCAACAAGGTTGAAACATGTCTGGGGATGCTTGTGGTCTCGTGCAGAAGGGATGTGACCTAGCAGTTCGGGCTGGACTACCCCTTTGGGGGTGGGACCAAGCCTGCTTTGCATGTGGTCTTTCCCCTTTTGTAATGGCTTGGCAGGCGAAGAACGATGGTCTGGAGGGTTGCCCAGAGCAATGCCAGAGGTTGAGATTTATTCTAAACCTTTCAACCATCACCTCTTTTGTTTTGCTTTTGTCACCCCGAGTGGGACGGGTATGCCCAGACGTGGGTCCCGTGCCTGCTGGGCCTAGAGACCCAAGCTACTCCTCACTGATGACGCCCAACAAGGTTGAAACATGTCTGGGGATGCTTGTGGTCTCGTGCAAAAGGGATGTGACCTAGCAGTTCGGGATGGACTACCCCTTTGGGGGTGGGACCAAGCCTGATTTGCATGTGGTCTTTCCCCTTTTGTAATGGCTTGCCAGGCGAAGAACGATGGTCTGGAGGGTTGCCCAGAGCAATGTCAGAGGTTGAGATTTATTCTAAACCTTCCAACCATCACCTCTTTTGTTTTGCTTTTGTCACCCCGAGTGGGTCGGGTATGCCCAGACGTAGGTCCCGTGCCTGCAGGGCCTAGAGACCCAAGCTACTCCTCACTGATGACGCCCAACAAGGTTGAAACATGTCTGGGGATGCTTGTGGTCTCGTGCAGAAGGGATGTGACCTAGCAGTTCGGGCTGGACTACCCCTTTGGGGGTGGGACCAAGCCTGATTTGCATGTGGTCTTTCCCCTTTTGTAATGGCTTGCCAGGCGAAGAACTGTAGGGTGTCCTGACCCACGTTTAAGCTACCCTGCTACAACATTTGGTGCTGTGGGCTTAGGAAATTCAAGATGGCGGAAAACCCACATGTGCGCCGAAATCCAGGAAAGCTGCGCAGTTGTGCGCACACCAAAATGGTTACCTAACTTGCCACCCACCAGGGTAAAGAAAGGTCTTTGTTAACAAAATCCACTTTTACTGATGTCAAAAAGTTGCTGAAATCGTGACTCATTGGATCACTTTAAAGATTCAACCCTTTTTGTGGGGTTCCACATAACCATCTTACTGTAAGGAGCCCCATCAAAACAATGTTAAGCAAGGATTTACTACCATGTAAGAACCATTCCTGTTTAGAATGCATTAATCCAAGAAAATCCCAAAAATGGGTGCAGTACCAGTACTCACCACTATCCAAAAGCCGGCGTTTTAAAACCCACTGTGTGTTTTTCTGAAGGCAAGCAAAATGCCTATTTCAAACCTTGCAACATGTGCAAAATATTCACTGAACACCAGCAGACATTTGGCAGAATGGAGTTTTGTGTGCCTACAGAATCTGGGAAATGAAGATCATAAGACAAGGTTTATAACAAGACTGGCTGAGCTGTGGATTGCAGCAGTTTAAGTTGCACTGGATTTAAAGACACTAAAATCGAAAATGTTTAGATTAAATGAGTGACCTATGTTTGGTGTCACATGCCTTTGTAACTGTTGAAATGTCATAGTTTTGCACTTAGAATCAGCATTCTAGCTGCATGTGTAAAATTGCAAGTTAAGTTAAAAAGCAACAAAAAACCTGCAAGTTAGCTGAAGGTCTGGCTTAAGGAACTTGATTTTGCCTAGCAACGGATCCCATCAGGAGTGAAACTTGAGTCACAACTATGTTCCCAGGCCAATGTTCCTTTTGCTGCCCATACTAAGGATATGCCATCTATCTGATAATTGAATTTCCTGTGCTCTGCCAGAGAGTGAACAAAGCCCTCTCCACTCAGGCAAAGGTTTTTATTACAGACGTCGTAAAAAGTGGCTTCCTCCTGGAGAAGCTGGGAGGGGCACTGCCTGTGAGAAGCAAGCTGGCTTGGCAGAAACTGGAAAGACTGGTTTCTGTACCATGTGACCTGAAAAGACACACCCCTGCAGCAAGGATATGGTTTTATAAAAAGGGGGATAATTCATAGTGCGGACATGTGAAAATTTTATAAATGATACCATAATTCTTGTGATTTTTCTGCCCACAGTTTAAGACGTGGTAGGAACCGGTGGTATGTTTAGGGGGGTTTTAGCGGAAAAGTGGATATTACTCTAAATGTGTGCATGTTAAAAATCTGAAACTTCATCAGTTAATGTCCCTACCCCCTGCACACATGTATGTAAAGTTGGGTCCATGTCGGAAATTGAAAAAGCAGTTAAAAAGTCAATTATGTACACTCTTTGAATGCAAGCTCCGAGAATGAGCAGATTTGGACATAGACATGGCTAAATTCAGCCACACCATGTATATGTAATTTCAAACAACTGTGTAACTCTGAAGTATGGATTTTGATCATATATATATTTGGGTGCACAGATGATAAGGGAGGTTGTTTCAAGAGATCATAAAATGACATCAATCTGACTCACAGTTCAGTTTGCCAATCAAGCAGAGGAATGGAAGCCTGACCAATGACGAATGAGAGGGGCAAGTCTAGTGATGCAACACACACACCCATTCTCAAGAAACAGATAAAAGCAGAGAGTCAGGACACATAGAGACATTCAATTTCATCTGCCGCTGGAAGCCCTGCCGGAAAAATCCATACTTACCTCCATCAAACTCCAGAAAGCCAAACTAGAGACTTCAATCTATCCAGAGCAGAGACCAGACCAGAGAGAAAGCAGTGCTGTGCCTAGCAGAGACCAGACCAGAGAGAAAGCAGTGCTGTGCCTAGCCGAGACCAGACCAGGCGCTGTGAGCAGAATCCGGAAAGACCTGACCAGACTGAAGATCGTGACCAAGTCGCTTTCCTGTTCAAAATCTCTTGTGAGTACTTAGCAAAACTCAGAACACATCTCTTAGTTTAAATTCATCTAATTCAATCTATTTAACCTAAGTAGAACTGCCTCCTATCTGTCACCTGTCATTTCTAGTAAAATTTGTCATTTTGAAAAAGTGTGCGTTTAAAATTTACAAAACCAAAAACGACCTTTACTAAATTACTCATATCTCCGCAACCGTTTGGGCTAGAGACTTGCAATAACTTTCATTTGGAAGCTGAGATCCCAGGCTTTCCTAGGACCCCAAAACGGTAGAGATAGTCCTTGCGGTTCCTTTGTAATAGCGCTCGGCGCATCCGCGAATTTTGCCGCGATTTGCAATTTCTTCACATGTCAAAAAACTGCTGCTGCCTGATTTCATTTGCCAGAAATTCGTTTAACCTGCTAACTATCCCTGCATCATTGCTAGTGTGAGCCTGGACTAATATTAACTAGATACCACTCATCCTGAACCTCTAAAAGGGAATTAAGAGCGTTTCCAGCATATTTCTCATTCATTGCTAGCACCTATCAAAGCATTTGCCTGTGTTTTCAAACTTCTGTTAAGCTTGCTGGATTGAACTGAATTACAGTTGATTGCATTTCTGAGAACTGTGTGTTTTCCTTCCATTTCCTTGCCTTGCATCAAGGGGGGGAGGGGAGTAGCCAGAGAAAAGTGATTACATTGTTTGGTTGAAATCATATTGCGTATTTTCTGTACTGCATTCATTGAATATTGCATCCACCTGAGCCTACATAAAGCATCCTCTACCACATTATACTTTTGTTCCTATTTACCAGTGTGCTACCTTATCCATTTCATGTCAACTCATTAGTGATTAAAGAAGTGTGCTAGTGCCAGATTCTCCGTTGTTAATATTTACCATATCAGATTAAGTGTGATATTCAATTATTAATTTATTAAAAAGTGTGATATATATTTTAATTTATCAAATAAACCTTTTAAACTTGCAAAACAGAATTACTTCTTGGCTCAGTGGGGTCAGGGGGATTCCAAGAGAGGGGTGTTATACAAGGGTAGTCATCCAGAACGCATGAACTGGACCTAAAGATATATCAATAAGGGTTTTCATTCAGTATTCTAGACTAGGCGTTAACTTGGCTGTAGTGCTGAATTGAATCCTCTTACAGAACGATGGTCTGGAGGGTTGCCCAGAGCAATGCCAGATGTTGAGATTTATTCTAAACCTTCCAACCATCACCTCTTTTGTTTTGCTTTTGTCACCCCGAGTGGGACGGGTATGCCCAGACGTGGGTCCCGTGCCTGCTGGGCCTAGAGACCCAAGCTACTCCTGAGTGATGACGCCCAACAAGGTTTAAACATGTCTGGGGATGCTTGTGGTCTTGTGCAGAAGGGATGTGACCTAGCAGTTTGGGCTGGACTAACCCTTTGGTGGTGGGACTAAGCCTGATTTGCATGTGGTCTTTCACTTTTTGTAATGGCTTGGCAGGCGAAGAACGATGGTCTGGAGGGTTGCCCAGAGCAATGCCAGAGGTTGAGATTTATTCTAAACATTCCAACCATCACCTCTTTTTTGCTTTTTTCACCCCGCGTGGGACGGGTATGCCCAGACGTGGGTCCCGTGCCTTCTGGGCCTAGACACCCAAGCTACTCCTCACTGATAACTCCCAACAAGGTTGAAACATGTCTGGGGATGTTTGTGGTCTCGTGCAGAAGGGATGTGACCTAGCAGTTCGGGCTGGACTACCCCTTTGAGGGTGGGACCAAGCCTGATTTGCATGTGGTCTTTCCCCTTTTGTAATCGCTTGGCAGGCGAAGAACGATGGTCTGGAGGGTTGCCCAGAGCAATGCCAGAGGTTGAGATTTATTCTAAACCTTCCAACCATCACCTCTTTTGTTTTGCTTTTGTCACCCCGAGTGGGACCGGTATGCCCAGACGTGGGTCCCGTGCCTGCTGGGCCTAGAGACCCAAGCTACTCCTCACTGATGACGCCCAACAAAGTTGAAACATGTCTGGGGATGCTTGTGGTCTCGTGCAGAAGGGATGTGACCTAGCAGTTCGGGCTGGACTACCCCTTTGGGGGTGGGACCAAGCCTGATTTGCATGTGGTCTTTCCCCTTTTGTAATGGCTTGGCAGGCGAAGAACGATGGTCTGGAGGGTTGCCCAGAGCAATGCTAGAGGTTGAGATTTATTCTAAACCTTCCAACCATCACCTCTTTTGTTTTGCTTTTGTCACCCCGAGTGGGACGGGTATGCCCAGACGTGGGTCCCGTGCCTGCTGGGCCTAGAGACCCAAGCTACTCCTCACTGATGACGCCCAACAAGGTTGAAACATGTCTGGGGATGCTTGTGGTCTCGTGCAGAAGGGATGTGACCTAGCAGTTCGGGCTGGACTACCCCTTTGTGGGTGGGACCAAGCCTGATTTGCATGTGGTCTTTCCCCTTTTGTAATGGCTTGGCAGGCGAAGAACGATGGTCTGGAGGGTTGCCCAGAGCAATGCTAGAGGTTGAGATTTATTCTAAACCTTCCAACCATCACCTCTTTTGTTTTGCTTTTGTCACCCCGAGTGGGACGGGTATGCCCAGACGTGGGTCCCGTGCCTGCGGGGCCTAGAGACCCAAGCTACTCCTGACTGATGTCGCCCAACAAGGTTGAAACATGTCTGGGTATGCTTGTGGTCTCGTGTAGAAGGGATGTGACCTAGCAGTTCGGGCTGGACTACCCCTTTGGGGGTGGGACCAAGCCTGATTTGCATGTGGTCCTTCCCCTTTTGTAATGGCTTGGCAGGCGAAGAACGATGGTCTGGAGGGTTGCCCAGAGCAATGCCAGAGGTTGAGATTTATTCTAAACCTTCCAACCATCACCTCTTTTAATTTGCTTTTGTCACCCCGAGTGGGACGGGTATGCCCAGACGTGGTGTCGGAATTGAAACAATGTTATGCCTCCTAACGCAACAATTGTATGTGTATTGGCCTACGCCAAGTTGTCTAAACATCATATGCGAACAAACTCCACGGCAAGGTCTTGATCTTAGAGAAAGTAATGTAAATCGCCATCTTGGATTAAGCCGCCATTTTAGGTTCTCTTGTTATATGGAAGTCACCCTGAACATCAAAATGGAGGCTGAACGACATTCTGAGTAAAATTCTGGCCGTTGTGACCTCCGTACACATGAATAATTAATATGCCTGCAGGCCACTTGTCGGGGTCGCGAACTGAGAGCTTGTCCTACTGTTGACCTATGTGTAAATGTACAACTGTATCAGCGAAACTAATCAAAATGCATACATTATAGGATTGACCTGGCTAGGAACCCATAGGCCCGACTCCTAGAATGGTTAACCCGCGAGGGGGTTGGCCGAGGGCTGGATAAAGAATATAAAAAGCCCAAGGATTCCAATGTACGGTCTCTCTTACTAATGCATCGAACCTTCGTTGAAGTTCGTTACGTTACTCTAAGAGCCGAATAGCTATCCGTTTGTCAATTGACTTTGGTAACTGTTGTAGCTTTTAAATAAAGCACTTGTATGTACTTTGTAACCTGTGTTGGTGTGTTTCTTTTTGGGCTTCCCGGCCTCATATTATTTTTATGTTTTCACAGTGGGTCCCGTGCCTGCTGGGCCTATAGACCCAAGCTACTCCTCACTGATGACGCCCAACAAGGTTGAAACATGTCTGGGGATGCTTGTGGTCTTGTGCGGAAGGGATGTGACCAAGCAGTTCGAGCTGGACTACCCCTTTGGGCGTGGGATCAAGCCTGATTTGCATGTGGTCTTTCCCCTTTTGTAATGGCTTGCCAGGCGAAGAACGATGGTCTGGAGGGTTGCCCAGAGCAATGCCAGAGGTTGAGATTTATTCTAAACCTTCCAACCATCACCTGTTCTGTTTTGCTTTTGTCACCCCGAGTGGGACGGGTATGCCCAGACGTAGGTCCCGTGCCTGCTGGGCCTAGAGACCCAAGCTACTCCTCACTGATGACGCCCAACAAGGTTGAAACATGTCTGGGGATGCTTGTGGTCTCGTGCGGAAGGGATGTGACCTAGCAGTTCGGGCTGGACTACCCCTTTGGGCGTGGGATCAAGCCTGATTTGCATGTGGTCTTTCCCCTTTTGTAATGGCTTGCAAGGCGAAGAACGATGGTCTGGAGGGTTGCCCAGAGCAATGCCAGAGGTTGAGATTTATTCTAAACCTTCCAACCATCACCTCTTTTGTTTTGCTTTTGTCACCCAAAATGGGACGGGTATACCCAGACATGGGTCCCGTGCCTGCTGGGCCTAGAGACCCAAGCTACTCCTGACTGATGACGCCCAACAAGGTTGAAACATGTCTGGGGATACGTGTGGTCTCGTCCAGAAGGGATGTGACCTAGCAGTTCGGGCTGGACTACCCTTTTGGGGGTGGGACCAATCCTGATTTGCATGTGGTCTTTCCCCTTTTGTAATGGCTTGGCAGGCGAAGAACGATGGCCTGGAGGGTTGCCCAGAGCAATGCCAGAGGTTGAGATTTATTCTAAACCTTCCAACCATCACCTCTTTTGTTTTGCTTTTGTCACCCCGAGTGGGACGGGTATGCCCAGACGTAGATCCCGTGCCTGCTGGGCCTAGAGACCCAAGCTACTCCTGACTGATGACGCCCAACAATGTAGAAACATGTCTGGGGATGCTTGTGGTCTCGTGCAGAAGGGATGTGACCTAGCAGTTCGGGCTGGCCTACCCCTTTGGGGGTGGGACCAAGCCTGATTTGCATGTGGTCTTTCACCTTTTGTAATGGCTTGGCAGGCAAAGAACGATGGTCTGGAGGGTTGCCCAGAGCAATGCCAGAGGTTGAGATTTATTCTAAACCTTCCAACCATCACCTCTTTTGTTTTGCTTTTCTCACCCCGAGTGGGACGGGTATGCCCAGACATGGGTCCCGTGCCTGCTGGGCCTAGAGACCCAAGCTACTCCTCACCGATGACGCCCAATAAGGTTGAAATATGTCTGGGGATGCTTGTGGTCTCGTGCAGAAGGGATGTGACCTAGCAGTTCGGGCTGGACTACCCCTTTGGGGGTGGGACCAAGCCTGATTTGCATGTGGTCTTTCCCCTTTTGTAATGGCTTGGCAGGCGAAGAACGATGGTCTGGCGGGTTGCCCAGAGCAATGCCAGAGGTTGAGATTTATTCTAAACCTTCCAACCATCACCTCTTTTGTTTTGCTTTTGTCACCCCGAGTGGGACGGGTATGCCCAGACGTGGGCCCCGTGCCTGCTGGGCCTAGAGACCCAAGCTACTCCTGACTGATGACGCCCAACAAGGTTGAAACATGTCTGGGAATGCTTGTGGTCTCGTTCAGAAGGGATGTGACCTAGCAGTTCGGGCTGGACTAACCCTTTTAGGGTGGGACCAAGCCTGATTTGCATGTGGTCTTTCACTTTTTGTAATGGCTTGGCAGGCGAAGAACGATGGTCTGGAGGGTTGCCCAGAGCAATGCCAGAGGTTGAGATTTATTCTAAACCTTCCAACCATCACCTCTTTTGTTTTGCTTTTGTCACCCCGAGTGGGACGGGTATGCCCAGACTTGGGTCCCGTGCCTGCTGGGCCTAGAGACCCAAGCTACTCCTCACTGATAACACCCAACAAGGTTGAAACATGTCTGGGGATGCTTGTGGTCTCGAGCAAAAGGGATGTGACCTAGCAGTTCGGGCTAGACTACCCCTTTGGGGGTGGGACCAAGCCTGATTTGCATGTGGTCTTTCCCCTTTTGTAATGGCTTGCCAGGCGAAGAACGATGGTCTGGAGGGTTGCCCAGAGCAATGCCAGAGGTTGAGATTTATTCTAAACCTTCCAACCATCACCTCTTTTGTTTTGCTTTTGTCACCCCGAGTGGGACGGGTATGCCCAGACGTAGGTACCGTGCCTGCTGGGCCTAGAGACCCAAGCTACTCCTCACTGATGACGCCCAACAAGGTTGAAACATGTCTGGGGATGCTTGTGGTCTCGTGCAGAAGGGATGTGACCTAGCAGTTCGGGCTGGACTACCCCTTTGGGGGTGGGACCAAGCCTGCTTTGCATGTGGTCTTTCCCCTTTTGTAATGGCTTGGCAGGCGAAGAACGATGGTCTGGAGGGTTGCCCAGAGCAATGCCAGAGGTTGAGATTTATTCTAAACCTTTCAACCATCACCTCTTTTGTTTTGCTTTTGTCACCCCGAGTGGGACGGGTATGCCCAGACGTGGGTCCCGTGCCTGCTGGGCCTAGAGACCCAAGCTACTCCTCACTGATGACGCCCAACAAGGTTGAAACATGTCTGGGGATGCTTGTGGTCTCGTGCAAAAGGGATGTGACCTAGCAGTTCGGGATGGACTACCCCTTTGGGGGTGGGACCAAGCCTGATTTGCATGTGGTCTTTCCCCTTTTGTAATGGCTTGCCAGGCGAAGAACGATGGTCTGGAGGGTTGCCCAGAGCAATGTCAGAGGTTGAGATTTATTCTAAACCTTCCAACCATCACCTCTTTTGTTTTGCTTTTGTCACCCCGAGTGGGTCGGGTATGCCCAGACGTAGGTCCCGTGCCTGCAGGGCCTAGAGACCCAAGCTACTCCTCACTGATGACGCCCAACAAGGTTGAAACATGTCTGGGGATGCTTGTGGTCTCGTGCAGAAGGGATGTGACCTAGCAGTTCGGGCTGGACTACCCCTTTGGGGGTGGGACCAAGCCTGATTTGCATGTGGTCTTTCCCCTTTTGTAATGGCTTGCCAGGCGAAGAACGATGGTCTGGAGGGTTGCCCAGAGCAATGCCAGATGTTGAGATTTATTCTAAACCTTCCAACCATCACCTCTTTTCTTTTGCTTTTGTCACCCCGAGTGGGATGGGTATGCCCAGACGTGGGTCCCGTGCCTGCTGGGCCTAGAGACCCAAGCTACTCCTGAGTGATGACGCCCAACAAGGTTTAAACATGTCTGGGGATGCTTGTGGTCTTGTGCAGAAGGGATGTGACCTAGCAGTTTGGGCTGGACTAACCCTTTGGGGGTGGGACTAAGCCTGATTTGCATGTGGTCTTTCACTTTTTGTAATGGCTTGGCAGGCGAAGAACGATGGTCTGGAGGGTTGCCCAGAGCAATGCCAGAGGTTGAGATTTATTCTAAACCTTCCAACCATCACCTCTTTTGTTTTGCTTTTGTCACCCCGAGTGGGAGGGGTATGCCCAGACGTGGGTCCCGTGCCTGCGGGGCCTAGAGACCCAAGCTACTCCTGACTGATGTCGCCCAACAAGGTTGAAACATGTCTGGGTATGCTTGTGGTCTCGTGTAGAAGGGATGTGACCTAGCAGTTCGGGCTGGACTACCCCTTTGGGGGTGGGACCAAGCCTGATTTGCATGTGGTCTTTCCCCTTTTGTAATGGCTTGGCAGGCGAAGAACGATGGTCTGGAGGGTTGCCCAGAGCAATGCCAGAGGTTGAGATTTATTCTAAACCTTCCAACCATCACCTCTTTTGTTTTGCTTTTGTCACCCCGAGTGGGACGGGTATGCCCAGACGTGGGTCCCGTGCCTGCTGGGCCTAGAGACCCAAGCTACTCCTCACTGATGACGCCCAACAAGGTTGAAACATGTCTGGGGATGCTTGTGGTCTCGTGCAGAAGGGATGTGACCTAGCAGTTCGGGCTGGACTACCCCTTTGGGGGTGGGACCAAGCCTGATTTGCATGTGGTCTTTCCCCTTTTGTAATGGCTTGGCAGGCGAAGAACGATGGTCTGGAGGGTTGCCCAGAGCAATGCTAGAGGTTGAGATTTATTCTAAACCTTCCAACCATCACCTCTTTTGTTTTGCTTTTGTCACCCCGAGTGGGACGGGTATGCCCAGACGTGGGTCCCGTGCCTGCTGGGCCTAGAGACCCAAGCTACTCCTCACTGATGACGCCCAACAAGGTTGAAACATGTCTGGGGATGCTTGTGGTCTCGTACAGAAGGGATGTGACCTAGCAGTTCGGGCTGGACTACCCCTTTGGGGGTGGGACCAAGCCTGATTTGCATGTGGTCTTTCCCCTTTTGTAATGGCTTGGCAGGCAAAGAACGATGGTCTGGAGGGTTGTCCAGAGCAATGCCAGAGGTTGAGATTTATTCTAAACCTTCCAACCATCACCTCTTTTGTTTTGCTTTTGTCACCCCGAGTGGGACGGGTATGCCCAGACGTGGGTCCCGTGCCTGCTGGGCCTAGAGACCCAAGCTACTCCTCACTGATGACGCCCAACAAGGTTGAAACATGTCTGGGGATGCTTGTGGTCTCGTGCAAAAGGGATGTGACCTAGCAGTTCGGCCTGGACTACCCCTTTGGGGGTGGTACCAAGCCTGATTTGCATGTGGTCTTTCCCCTTTTGTAATGGCTTGCCAGGCGAAGAACGATGGTCTGGAGGGTTGCCCAGAGCAATGCCAGAGGTTGAGATTTATTCTAAACCTTCCAACCATCACCTCTTTTGTTTTGCTTTTGTCACCCCGAGTGGGAGGGGTATGCCCAGACGTGGGTCCCGTGCCTGCGGGGCCTAGAGACCCAAGCTACTCCTGACTGATGTCGCCCAACAAGGTTGAAACATGTCTGGGTATGCTTGTGGTCTCGTGTAGAAGGGATGTGACCTAGCAGTTCGGGCTGGACTACCCCTTTGGGGGTGGGACCAAGCCTGATTTGCATGTGGTCCTTCCCCTTTTGTAATGGCTTGGCAGGCGAAGAACGATGGTCTGGAGGGTTGCCCAGAGCAATGCCAGAGGTTGAGATTTATTCTAAACCTTCCAACCATCACCTCTTTTAATTTGCTTTTGTCACCCCGAGTGGGACGGGTATGCCCAGACGTGGTGTCGGAATTGAAACAATGTTATGCCTCCTAACGCAACAATTGTATGTGTATTGGCCTACGCCAAGTTGTCTAAACATCATATGCGAACAAACTCCACGGCAAGGTCTTGATCTTAGAGAAAGTAATGTAAATCGCCATCTTGGATTAAGCCGCCATTTTAGGTTCTCTTGTTATATGGAAGTCACCCTGAACATCAAAATGGAGGCTGAACGACATTCTGAGTAAAATTCTGGCCGTTGTGACCTCCGTACACATGAATAATTAATATGCCTGCAGGCCACTTGTCGGGGTCGCGAACTGAGAGCTTGTCCTACTGTTGACCTATGTGTAAATGTACAACTGTATCAGAGAAACTAATCAAAATGCATACATTATAGGATTGACCTGGCTAGGAACCCATAGGCCCGACTCCTAGAATGGTTAACCCGCGAGGGGGTTGGCCGAGGGCTGGATAAAGAATATAAAAAGCCCAAGGATTCCAATGTACGGTCTCTCTTACTAATGCATCGAACCTTCGTTGAAGTTCGTTACGTTACTCTAAGAGCCGAATAGCTATCCGTTTGTCAATTGACTTTGGTAACTGTTGTAGATTTAAATAAAGCACTTGTATGTACTTTGTAACCTGTGTTGGTGTGTTTCTTTTTGGGCTTCCCGGCCTCATATTATTTTTATGTTTTCACAGTGGGTCCCGTGCCTGCTGGGCCTATAGACCCAAGCTACTCCTCACTGATGACGCCCAACAAGGTTGAAACATGTCTGGGGATGCTTGTGGTCTTGTGCAAAAGGGTTGTGACCAAGCAGTTCGAGCTGGACTACCCCTTTGGGGGTGGGACCAAGCCTGATTTGCATGTGGTCTTTCCCCTTTTGTAATGGCTTGCGAGGCGAAGAACGATGGTCTGGAGGGTTGCCCAGAGCAATGCCAGAGGTTGAGATTTATTCTAAACCTTCCAACCATCACCTGTTCTGTTTTGCTTTTGTCATCCCGAGTGGGACGGGTATGCCCAGACGTAGGTCCCGTGCCTGCTGGGCCTAGAGACCCAAGCTACTCCTCACTGATGACGCCCAACAAGGTTGAAACATGTCTGGGGATGCTTGTGGTCTCGTGCGGAAGGGATGTGACCTAGCAGTTCGGGCTGGACTACCCCTTTGGGCGTGGGATCAAGCCTGATTTGCATGTGGTCTTTCCCCTTTTGTAATGGCTTGCAAGGCGAAGAACGATGGTCTGGAGGGTTGCCCAGAGCAATGCCAGAGGTTGAGATGTATTCTAAACCTTCCAACCATCACCTCTTTTGTTTTGCTTTTGTCACCCAAAATGGGACGGGTATACCCAGACATGGGTCCCGTGCCTGCTGGGCCTAGAGACCCAAGCTACTCCTGACTGATGACGCCCAACAAGGTTGAAACATGTCTGGGGATACGTGTGGTCTCGTCCAGAAGGGATGTGACCTAGCAGTTCGGGCTGGACTACCCTTTTGGGGGTGGGACCAATCCTGATTTGCATGTGGTCTTTCCCCTTTTGTAATGGCTTGGCAGGCGAAGAACGATGGCCTGGAGGGTTGCCCAGAGCAATGCCAGAGGTTGAGATTTATTCTAAACCTTCCAACCATCACCTCTTTTGTTTTGCTTTTGTCACCCCGAGTGGGACGGGTATGCCCAGACGTAGATCCCGTGCCTGCTGGGCCTAGAGACCCAAGCTACTCCTCACTGATGACGCCCAACAAGGTTGAAACATGTCTGGGGATGCTTGTGGTCTCGTGCAGAAGGGATGTGACCTAGCAGTTCGGGCTGGACTACCCCTTTGGGGGTGGGACCAAGCCTGATTTGCATGTGGTATTTCCCCTTTTGTAATGGCTTGGCAGGCGAAGAACGATGGTCTGGAGGGTTGCCCAGAGCAATGCCAGAGGTTGAGATTTATTCTAAACCTTCCAACCATCACCTCTTTTGTTTTGCTTTTGTCACCCCGAGTGGGACGGGTATGCCCAGACGTGGGTCCCGTGCCTGCTGGGCCTAGAGACCCAAGCTACTCCTCACTGATGACGCCCAACAAGGTTGAAACATGTCTGGGGATGCTTGTGGTCTCGTGCAAAATGGATGTGACCTAGTAGTTCGGGCTGGACTACCCCTTTGGGGGTGGGACCAAGCCTGATTTGCAAGTGGTCTTTCCCCTTTTGTAATGGCTTGCCAGGCGAAGAACGATGGTCTGGAGGGTTGCCCAGAGCAATGCCAGAGGTTGAGATTTATTCTAAACCTTCCAACCATCACCTCTTTTGTTTTGCTTTTGTCACCCCGAGTGGGACGGTATGCCCAGACATGGGTCCCGTGCCTGCTGGGCCTGGAGACCCAAGCTACTCCTGACTGATGACGCCCAACAAGGTTGAAACATGTCTGGGGATGCTTGTGGTCTCGTCCATAAGGGATGTGACCTAGCAGTTCGGGCTGGACTACACCTTTGGGGGTGGGACCAAGCCTGATTTGCATGTGGTCTTTCACCTTTTGTAATGGCTTGGCAGGCGAAGAACGATGGTCTGGAGGGTTGCCCAGAGCAATGCCAGAGGTTGAGATTTTTTCTAAACCTTCCAACCATCACCTCTTTTGTTTTGCTTTTGTCACCCCGAGTGGGACGGGTATGCCCAGACGTGGGTCCCATGCCTGCTGGGCCTAGAGACCCAAGCTACTCCTCACTGATGACGCCCAACAAGGTTGAAACATGTCTGGGGATGCTTGTGGTCTCATGCAGAAGGGATGTGACCTAGCACTTCGGACTGGACTACCCCTTTGGGGGTGGGACCAAGCCTGATTTGCATGTGGTCTTTCACCTTTTGTAATGGCTTGGCAGGCGAAGAACGATGGTCTGGAGGGTTGCCCAGAGCAATGCCAGAGGTTGAGATTTATTCTAAACCTTCCAACCATCACCTCTTTTGTTTTGCTTTTGTCACCCCGAGTGGGACGGGTATGCCCAGACGTGGGTCCCGTGCCTGCTGGGCCTAGAGACCCAAGCTACTCCTGACTGATGACGCCCAACAAGGTTGAAACATGTATGGGGATACTTGTGGTCTCGTGCAGAAGGGATGTGACCTAGCAGTTCTGGCTGGACTACCCCTTTGGGGGTGGGACCAAGCCTGATTTGCATGTGGTCTTTCCCCTTTTGTAATGGCTTGGCAGGCGAAGAACGATGGTCTGGAGGGTTGCCCAGAGCAATGCCAGAGGTTGAGATTTATTCTAAACCTTCCAACCATCACCTCTTTTGTTTTGCTTTTGTCACCCCGAGTGGGACGGGTATGCCCAGACATGGGTCCCGTGCCTGCTGGGCCTAGAGACCCAAGCTACTCCTGACTGATGACGCCCAACAAGGTTGAAACATGTCTGGGGATGCTTGTGGTCTCGTGCAGAAGGGATGTGACCTAGCAGTTCGGGCTGGACTACCCCTTTCGGGTGGGACCAAGCCTGATTTGCATGTGGTCTTTCCCCTTTTGTAATGGCTTGCCAGGCGAAGAACGATGGTCTGGAGGGTTGCCCAGAGCAATGCCAGAGGTTCAGATTTATTCTAAACCTTCCAACCATCACCTCTTTTGTTTTGCTTTTGTCACCCCGAGTGGGACGGGTATGCCCAGACGTAGGTCCCGTGCCTGCTGGGCCTAGAGACCCAAGCTACTCCTCACTGATGACGTCCAACAAGCTTGAAACATGTCTGGGGATGCTTGTGGTCTCGTGCAGAAGGGATGTGACCTAGCAGTTCGGGCTGGACTAACCCTTTGGGGGTGGGACCAAGCCTGATTTGCATGTGGTCTTTCCCTTTTTGTAATGGCTTGGCAGGCGAAGAACGATGGTCTGGAGGGTTGCCCAGAGCAATGCCAGAGATTGAGATTTATTCTAAACCTTCCAACCATCACCTCTTTTGTTTTGCTTTTTTCACCCCGAGTGGGACGGGTATGCCCAGACATGGGTCCCGTGCCTGCTGGGCCTAGAGACCCAAGCTACTCCTGACTGATGACGCCCAACAAGGTTGAAACATGTCTGGGGATGCTTGTGGTCTCGTCCAGAAGGGATGTGACCTAGCAGTTCGGGCTGGACTACACCTTTGGGGGTGGGACCAAGCCTGATTTGCATGTGGTCTTTCACCTTTTGTAATGGCTTGGCAGGCGAAGAACGATGGTCTGGAGGGTTGCCCAGAGCAATGCCAAAGGTTGAGATTTATTCTAAACCTTCCAACCATCACCTCTTTTGTTTTGCTTTTGTCACCCCGAGTGGGACGGGTATGCCCAGACGTAGGTCCCGTGCCTGCTGGGCCTAGATACCCAAGCTACTCCTCACTGATGACGTCCAACAAGCTTGAAACATGTCTGGGGATGCTTGTGGTCTCGTGCAGAAGGGATGTGACCTAGCAGTTCGGGCTGGACTAACCCTTTGGGGGTGGGACCAAGCCTGATTTGCATGTGGTCTTTCCCTTTTTGTAATGGCTTGGCAGGCGAAGAACGATGGTCTGGAGGGTTGCCCAGAGCAATGCCAGAGGTTGAGATTTATTCTAAACCTTCCAACCATCACCTCTTTTGTTTTGCTTTTGTCACCCCGAGTGGGACGGGTATGCCCAGACGTGGGTCCCATGCCTGCTGGGCCTAGAGACCCAAGCTACTCCTCACTGATGACGCCCAACAAGGTTGAAACATGTCTGGGGATGCTTGTGGTCTCATGCAGAAGGGATGTGACCTAGCACTTCGGACTGGACTACCCCTTTGGGGGTGGGACCAAGCCTGATTTGCATGTGGTCTTTCACCTTTTGTAATGGCTTGGCAGGCGAAGAACGATGGTCTGGAGGGTTGCCCAGAGCAATGCCAGAGGTTGAGATTTATTCTAAACCTTCCAACCATCACCTCTTTTGTTTTGCTTTTGTCACCCCGAGTGGGACGGGTATGCCCAGACGTGGGTCCCGTGCCTGCTGGGCCTAGAGACCCAAGCTACTCCTGACTGATGACGCCCAACAAGGTTGAAACATGTATGGGGATGCTTGTGGTCTCGTGCAGAAGGGATGTGACCTAGCAGTTCTGGCTGGACTACCCCTTTGGGGGTGGGACCAAGCCTGATTTGCATGTGGTCTTTCCCCTTTTGTAATGGCTTGGCAGGCGAAGAACGATGGTCTGGAGGGTTGCCCAGAGCAATGCCAGAGGTTGAGATTTATTCTAAACCTTCCAACCATCACCTCTTTTGTTTTGCTTTTGTCACCCCGAGTGGGACGGGTATGCCCAGACATGGGTCCCGTGCCTGCTGGGCCTAGAGACCCAAGCTACTCCTGACTGATGACGCCCAACAAGGTTGAAACATGTCTGGGGATGCTTGTGGTCTCGTGCAGAAGGGATGTGACCTAGCAGTTCGGGCTGGACTACCCCTTTCGGGTGGGACCAAGCCTGATTTGCATGTGGTCTTTCCCCTTTTGTAATGGCTTGCCAGGCGAAGAACGATGGTCTGGAGGGTTGCCCAGAGCAATGCCAGAGGTTGAGATTTATTCTAAACCTTCCAACCATCACCTCTTTTGTTTTGCTTTTGTCACCCCGAGTGGGACGGGTATGCCCAGACGTAGGTCCCGTGCCTGCTGGGCCTAGAGACCCAAGCTACTCCTCACTGATGACGTCCAACAAGCTTGAAACATGTCTGGGGATGCTTGTGGTCTCGTGCAGAAGGGATGTGACCTAGCAGTTCGGGCTGGACTAACCCTTTGGGGGTGGGACCAAGCCTGATTTGCATGTGGTCTTTCCCTTTTTGTAATGGCTTGGCAGGCGAAGAACGATGGTCTGGAGGGTTGCCCAGAGCAATGCCAGAGGTTGAGATTTATTCTAAACCTTCCAACCATCACCTCTTTTGTTTTGCTTTTTTCACCCCGAGTGGGACGGGTATGCCCAGACATGGGTCCCGTGCCTGCTGGGCCTAGAGACCCAAGCTACTCCTGACTGATGACGCCCAACAAGGTTGAAACATGTCTGGGGATGCTTGTGGTCTCGTACAGAAGGGATGTGACCTAGCAGTTCGGGCTGGACTACACCTTTGGGGGTGGGACCAAGCCTGATTTGCATGTGGTCTTTCACCTTTTGTAATGGCTTGGCAGGCGAAGAACGATGGTCTGGAGGGTTGCCCCGAGCAATGCCAAAGGTTGAGATTTATTCTAAACCTTCCAACCATCACCTCTTTTGTTTTGCTTTTGTCACCCCGAGTGGGACGGGTATGCCCAGACGTGGGTCCCGTGCCTGCTGGGCCTAGAGACCCAAGCTACTCCTGAATGATGACGCCCAACAAGGTTGAAACATGTCTGGGGATGCTTGTGGTCTCATGCAGAAGGGATGTGACCTAGCAGTTCGGGCTGGACTACCCCTTTGGGGGTGGGACCAAGCCCGATTTGCATGTGGTCTTTCACCTTTTGTAATGGTTTGCCAGGTGAAGAATGATGGTCTGGAGGGTTGCCCAGAGCAATGCCAGAGGTTGAGATTTATTCTAAACCTTCCAACCATCACCTCTTTTGTTTTGCTTTTGTCACCCCGAGTGGGACGGGTATGCCCAGACGTGGGTCCCTTGCCTGCTGGGCCTAGAGACCCAAGCTACTCCTCACTGATGACGCCCAACAAGGTTGAAACATGTCTGGGGATGCTTGTGGTCTCGTGCAGAAGGGATGTGACCTAGCAGTTCGGGCTGGACTACCCCTTTGGGGGTGGGACCAAGCCTGATTTGCATGTGGTATTTCCCCTTTTGTAATGGCTTGGCAGGCGAAGACCGATGGCCTGGAGGGTTGCCCAGAGCAATGCCAGAGGTTGAGATTTATTCTAAACCTTCCAACCATCACCTCTTTTGTTTTGCTTTTGTCACCCCGAGTGGGACGGGTATGCCCAGATGTGGGTCCCGTGCCTGCTGGGCCTAGAGACCCAAGCTACTCCTCACTGATGACGCCCAACAAAGTTGAAACATGTCTGGGGATGCTTGTGGTCTCGTGCAGAAGGGATGTGACCTAGCAGTTCGGGCTGGACTACCCCTTTGGGGGTGGGACCAAGCCTGATTTGCATGTGGTCTTTCCACTTTTATAATGGCTTGGCAGGCGAAGAACGAAGGTCTGGAGGGTTGCCCAGAGCAATGCCAGAGGTTGAGATTTATTCTAAACCTTCCAACCATCACCTCTTTTGTTTTGCTTTTGTCACCCCGAGTGGGACGGGTATGCCCGACATGGGTCCCGTGCCTGCGGGGCCTAGAGACCCAAGCTACTCCTGACTGATGACGCCCAACAAGGTTGAAACATGTCTGGGGATGCTTGTGGTCTCGTCCAGAAGGGATGTGACCTAGCAGTTCGGGCTGGACTACACCTTTGGGGGTGGGACCAAGCCTGATTTGCATGTGGTCTTTCACCTTTTGTAATGGCTTGGCAGGCGAAGAACGATGGTCTGGAGGGTTGCCCCGAGCAATGCCAAAGGTTGAGATTTATTCTAAACCTTCCAACCATCACCTCTTTTGTTTTGCTTTTGTCACCCCGAGTGGGACGGGTATGCCCAGACGTGGGTCCCGTGCCTGCTGGGCCTAGAGACCCAAGCTACTCCTGACTGATGACGCCCAACAAGGTTGAAACATGTCTGGGGATGCTTGTGGTCTCATGCAGAAGGGATGTGACCTAGCAGTTCGGGCTGGACTACCCCTTTGGGGGTGGGACCAAGCCCGATTTGCATGTGGTCTTTCACCTTTTGTAATGGTTTGCCAGGTGAAGAATGATGGTCTGGAGGGTTGCCCAGAGCAATGCCAGAGGTTGAGATTTATTCTAAACCTTCCAACCATCACCTCTTTTGTTTTGCTTTTGTCACCCCGAGTGGGACGGGTATGCCCAGACGTGGGTCCCTTGCCTGCTGGGCCTAGAGACCCAAGCTACTCCTCACTGATGACGCCCAACAAGGTTGAAACATGTCTGGGGATGCTTGTGGTCTCGTGCAGAAGGGATGTGACCTAGCAGTTCGGGCTGGACTACCCCTTTGGGGGTGGGACCAAGCCTGATTTGCATGTGGTATTTCCCCTTTTGTAATGGCTTGGCAGGCGAAGACCGATGGCCTAGAGGGTTGCCCAGAGCAATGCCAGAGGTTGAGATTTATTCTAAACCTTCCAACCATCACCTCTTTTGTTTTGCTTTTGTCACCCCGAGTGGGACGGGTATGCCCAGATGTGGGTCCCGTGCCTGCTGGGCCTAGAGACCCAAGCTACTCCTCACTGATGACGCCCAACAAAGTTGAAACATGTCTGGGGATGCTTGTGGTCTCGTGCAGAAGGGATGTGACCTAGCAGTTCGGGCTGGACTACCCCTTTGGGGGTGGGACCAAGCCTGATTTGCATGTGGTCTTTCCACTTTTATAATGGCTTGGCAGGCGAAGAACGAAGGTCTGGAGGGTTGCCCAGAGCAATGCCAGAGGTTGAGATTTATTCTAAACCTTCCAACCATCACCTCTTTTGTTTTGCTTTTGTCACCCCGAGTGGGACGGGTATGCCCAGACATGGGTCCCGTGCCTGCGGGGCCTAGAGACCCAAGCTACTCCTGACTGATGACGCCCAACAAGGTTGAAACATGTCTGGGTATGCTTGTGGTCTCGTGTAGAAGGGATGTGACCTAGCAGTTCGGGCTGGACTACCCCTTTGGGGGTGGGACCAAGCCTGATTTGCATGTGGTCCTTCCCCTTTTGTAATGGCTTGGCAGGCAAAGAACGATGGTCTGGACGGTTGCCCAGAGCAATGCCAGAGGTTGAGATTTATTCTAAACCTTCCAACCATCACCTCTTTTAATTTGCTTTTGTCACCCCGAGTGGGACGGGTATGCCCAGACGTGGTGTCGGAATTGAAACAATGTTATGCCTCCTAACGCAACAATTGTATGTGTATTGGCCTACGCCAAGTTGTCTAAACATCATATGCGAACAAACTCCACGGCAAGGTCTTGATCTTAGAGAAAGTAATGTAAATCGCCATCTTGGATTAAGCCGCCATTTTAGGTTCTCTTGTTATATGGAAGTCACCCTGAACATCAAAATGGAGGCTGAACGACATTCTGAGTAAAATTCTGGCCGTTGTGACCTCCGTACACATGAATAATTAATATGCCTGCAGGCCACTTGTCGGGGTCGCAAACTGAGACCTTGTCCTACTGTTGACCTATGTGTAAATGTACAACTGTATCAGCGAAACTAATCAAAATGCATATATTATAGGATTGACCTGGCTAGGAACCCATAGGCCCGACTCCTAGAATGGTTAACCCGCGAGGGGGTTGGCCGAGGGCTGGATAAAGAATATAAAAAGCCCAAGGATTCCAATGTACGGTCTCTCTTACTAATGCATCGAACCTTCGTTGAAGTTCGTTACGTTACTCTAAGAGCTGAATAGCTATCCGTTTGTCAATTGACTTTGGTAACTGTTGTAGCTTTTAAATAAAGCACTTGTATGTACTTTGTAACCTGTGTTGGTGTGTTTCTTTTTGGGCTTCCCAGCCTCATATTATTTTTATGTTTTCACAGTGGGTCCCGTGCCTGCTGGGCCTAGAGACCCAAGCTACTCCTCACTGATGACGCCCAACAAGGTTGAAACATGTCTGGGGATGCTTGTGGTCTCGTGCAAAAGGGTTGTGACCAAGCAGTTCGAGCTGGACTACCCCTTTGGGGGTGGGACCAATCCTGATTTGCATGTGGTCTTTCCCCTTTTGTAATGGCTTGGCAGGCGAAGAACGATGGCCTGGAAGATTGCCCAGAGCAATGCCAGAGGTTGAGATTTATTCTAAACCTTCCAACCATCACCTCTTTTGTTTTGCTTTCGTCACCCCGAGTGGGACGGGTATGCCCAGACGTGGGTCCCGTGCCTGCTGGGCCTAGAGACCCAAGCTACTCCTCACTGATGACGCCCAACAAGGTTGAAACATGTCTGGGGATGCTTGTGGTCTCGTGCAGAAGGGATGTGACCTAGCAGTTCGGGCTGGACTACCCCTTTGGGGGTGGGACCAAGCCTGATTTGCATGTGGTCTTTCCCCTTTTGTAATGGCTTGCCAGGCGAAGAACGATGGTCTGGATGGTTGCCCAGAGCAATGCCAGAGGTTGAGATTTATTCTAAACCTTCCAACCATCACCTCTTTTGTTTTGCTTTGCCACCCCGAGTGGGACGGGTATGCCCAGACATGGGTCCTGTGCCTGCTGGGCCTAGAGACCCAAGCTACTCCTGACTGATGACGCCCAACAAGGTTGAAACATGTCTGGGGATGCTTGTGGTCTCGTCCAGAAGAGATGTGACCTAGCAGTTCGGGCTGGACTACACCTTTGCGGGTGGGACCAAGCCTGATTTGCATGTGGTCTTTCACCTTTTGTAATGGCTTGGCAGGCGAAGAACGATGGTCTGGAGGGTTGCCCAGAGCAATGCCAGAGGTTGTGATTTTTTCTAAACCTTCCAACCATCACCTCTTTTGTTTTGCTTTTGTCACCCCCGAGTGGGACGGGTATGCCCAGACGTGGGTCCCGTGCCTGCTGGGCCTAGAGACCCAAGCTACTCCTCACTGATGACGCCCAACAAGGTTGAAACATGTCTGGGGATGCTTGTGGTCTCATGCAGAAGGGATGTGACCTAGCAGTTCGGACTGGACTAATCCTTTGGGGGTGGGACCAAGCCTGATTAGCATGTGGTCTTTCACCTTTTGTAATGGCTTGGCAGGCGAAGAACGATGGTCTGGAGGGTTGCCCAGAGCAATGCCAGAGGTTGAGATTTATTCTAAACCTTCCAACCATCACCTCTTTTGTTTTGCTTTTGTCACCCCGAGTGGGACGGGTATGCCCAGACCTGGGTCCCGTGCCTGCTGGGCCTAGAGACCCAAGCTACTCCTGACTGATGACGCCCAACAAGGTTGAAACATGTCTGGGGATGCTTGTGTTCTCGTGCAGAAGGGATGTGACCTAGCAGTTCTGGCTGGACTACCCCTTTGGGGGTGGGACCAAGCCTGATTTGCATGTGGTCTTTCCCCTTTTGTAATGGCTTGGCAGGCGAAGAACGATGGTCTGGAGGGTTGCCCAGAGCAATGCCAGAGGTTGAGATTTATTCTAAATCTTCCAACCATCACCTCTTTTGTTTTGCTTTTGTCACCCCGAGTGGGACGGGTATGCCCAGACATGGGTCCCGTGCCTGCTGGGCCTAGAGACCCAAGCTACTCCTGACTGTTGACGCCCAACAAGGTTAAAACATGTCTGGGGATGCTTGTGGTCTCGTGCAAAAGGGATGTGACCTAGCAGGTCGGGCTGGACTACCCCTTTGGGGTGGGACCAAGCCTGATTTGCATGTGGTCTTTCCCCTTTTGTAATGGCTTGCCAGGCGAAGAACGATGGTCTGGAGGGTTGCCCAGAGCAATGCCAGAGGTTCAGATTTATTCTAAACCTTCCAACCATCACCTCTTTTGTTTTGCTTTTGTCACCCCGAGTGGGACGGGTATGCCCAGACGTGGGTCCCGTGCCTGCGGGGCCTAGAGACCCAAGCTACTCCTGACTGATGTCGCCCAACAAGGTTGAAACATGTCTGGGTATGCTTGTGGTCTCGTGTAGAAGGGATGTGACCTAGCAGTTCGGGCTGGACTACCCCTTTGGGGGTGGGACCAAGCCTGATTTGCATGTGGTCCTTCCCCTTTTGTAATGGCTTGGCAGGCGAAGAACGATGGTCTGGAGGGTTGCCCAGAGCAATGCCAGAGGTTGAGATTTATTCTAAACCTTCCAACCATCACCTCTTTTAATTTGCTTTTGTCACCCCGAGTGGGACGGGTATGCCCAGACGTGGTGTCGGAATTGAAACAATGTTATGCCTCCTAACGCAACAATTGTATGTGTATTGGCCTACGCCAAGTTGTCTAAACATCATATGCGAACAAACTCCACGGCAAGGTCTTGATCTTAGAGAAAGTAATGTAAATCGCCATCTTGGATTAAGCCGCCATTTTAGGTTCTCTTGTTATATGGAAGTCACCCTGAACATCAAAATGGAGGCTGAACGACATTCTGAGTAAAATTCTGGCCGTTGTGACCTCCGTACACATGAATAATTAATATGCCTGCAGGCCACTTGTCGGGGTCGCGAACTGAGAGCTTGTCCTACTGTTGACCTATGTGTAAATGTACAACTGTATCAGCGAAACTAATCAAAATGCATACATTATAGGATTGACCTGGCTAGGAACCCATAGGCCCGACTCCTAGAATGGTTAACCCGCGAGGGGGTTGGCCGAGGGCTGGATAAAGAATATAAAAAGCCCAAGGATTCCAATGTACGGTCTCTCTTACTAATGCATCGAACCTTCGTTGAAGTTCGTTACGTTACTCTAAGAGCCGAATAGCTATCCGTTTGTCAATTGACTTTGGTAACTGTTGTAGCTTTTAAATAAAGCACTTGTATGTACTTTGTAACCTATGTTGGTGTGTTTCTTTTTGGGCTTCCCGGCCTCATATTATTTTTATGTTTTCACAGTGGGTCCCGTGCCTGCTGGGCCTATAGACCCAAGCTACTCCTCACTGATGACGCCCAACAAGGTTGAAACATGTCTGGGGATGCTTGTGGTCTCGTGCAAAAGGGTTGTGACCAAGCAGTTCGAGCTGGACTACCCCTTTGGGGGTGGGACCAAGCCTGATTTGCATGTGGTCTTTCCCCTTTTGTAATGGCTTGCCAGGCGAAGAACGATGGTCTGGAGGGTTGCCCAGAGCAATGCCAGAGGTTGAGATTTATTCTAAACTTTCCAACCATCACCTGTTCTGTTTTGCTTTTGTCACCCCGAGTGGGACGGGTATGCCCAGACGTAGGTCCCGTGCCTGCTGGGCCTAGAGACCCAAGCTACTCCTCACTGATGACGCCCAACAAGGTTGAAACATGTCTGGGGATGCTTGTGGTCTCGTGCGGAAGGGATGTGACCTAGCAGTTCGGGCTGGACTACCCCTTTGGGCGTGGGATCAAGCCTGATTTGCATGTGGTCTTTCCCCTTTTGTAATGGCTTGCAAGGCGAAGAACGATGGTCTGGAGGGTTGCCCAGAGCAATGCCAGAGGTTGAGATTTATTCTAAACCTTCCAACCATCACCTCTTTTGTTTTGCTTTTGTCACCCAAAATGGGACGGGTATACCCAGACATGGGTCCCGTGCCTGCTGGGCCTAGAGACCCAAGCTACTCCTGACTGATGACGCCCAACAAGGTTGAAACATGTCTGGGGATACGTGTGGTCTCGTCCAGAAGGGATGTGACCTAGCAGTTCGGGCTGGACTACCCTTTTGGGGGTGGGACCAATCCTGATTTGCATGTGGTCTTTCCCCTTTTGTAATGGCTTGGCAGGCGAAGAACGATGGCCTGGAGGGTTGCCCAGAGCAATGCCAGAGGTTGAGATTTATTCTAAACCTTCCAACCATCACCTCTTTTGTTTTGCTTTTGTCACCCCGAGTGGGACGGGTATGCCCAGACGTAGATCCCGTGCCTGCTGGGCCTAGAGACCCAAGCTACTCCTCACTGATGACGCCCAACAAGGTTGAAACATGTCTGGGGATGCTTGTGGTCTCGTGCAGAAGGGATGTGACCTAGCAGTTCGGGCTGGACTACCCCTTTGGGGGTGGGACCAAGCCTGATTTGCATGTGGTATTTCCCCTTTTGTAATGGCTTGGCAGGCGAAGAACGATGGTCTGGAGGGTTGCCCAGAGCAATGCCAGAGGTTGAGATTTATTCTAAACCTTCCAACCATCACCTCTTTTGTTTTGCTTTTGTCACCCCGAGTGGGACGGGTATGCCCAGACGTGGGTCCCGTGCCTGCTGGGCCTAGAGACCCAAGCTACTCCTCACTGATGACGCCCAACAAGGTTGAAACATGTCTGGGGATGCTTGTGGTCTCGTGCAAAATGGATGTGACCTAGTAGTTCGGGCTGGACTACCCCTTTGGGGGTGGGACCAAGCCTGATTTGCATGTGGTCTTTCCCCTTTTGTAATGGCTTGCCAGGCGAAGAACGATGGTCTGGAGGGTTGCCCAGAGCAATGCCAGAGGTTGAGATTTATTCTAAACCTTCCAACCATCACCTCTTTTGTTTTGCTTTTGTCACCCCGAGTGGGACGGTATGCCCAGACATGGGTCCCGTGCCTGCTGGGCCTAGAGACCCAAGCTACTCCTGACTGATGACGCCCAACAAGGTTGAAACATGTCTGGGGATGCTTGTGGTCTCGTCCATAAGGGATGTGACCTAGCAGTTCGGGCTGGACTACACCTTTGGGGGTGGGACCAAGCCTGATTTGCATGTGGTCTTTCACCTTTTGTAATGGCTTGGCAGGCGAAGAACGATGGTCTGGAGGGTTGCCCAGAGCAATGCCAGAGGTTGAGATTTTTTCTAAACCTTCCAACCATCACCTCTTTTGTTTTGCTTTTGTCACCCCGAGTGGGACGGGTATGCCCAGACGTGGGTCCCATGCCTGCTGGGCCTAGAGACCCAAGCTACTCCTCACTGATGACGCCCAACAAGGTTGAAACATGTCTGGGATGCTTGTGGTCTCATGCAGAAGGGATGTGACCTAGCACTTCGGACTGGACTACCCCTTTGGGGGTGGGACCAAGCCTGATTTGCATGTGGTCTTTCCCTTTTTGTAATGGCTTGGCAGGCGAAGAACGATGGTCTGGAGGGTTGCCCAGAGCAATGCCAGAGGTTGAGATTTATTCTAAACCTTCCAACCATCACCTCTTTTGTTTTGCTTTTGTCACCCCGAGTGGGACGGGTATGCCCAGACATGGGTCCCGTGCCTGCTGGGCCTAGAGACCCAAGCTACTCCTGACTGATGACGCCCAACAAGGTTGAAACATGTCTGGGGATGCTTGTGGTCTCGTGCAGAAGGGATGTGACCTAGCAGTTCGGGCTGGACTACCCCTTTCGGGTGGGACCAAGCCTGATTTGCATGTGGTCTTTCCCCTTTTGTAATGGCTTGCCAGGCGAAGAACGATAGTCTGGAGGGTTGCCCAGAGCAATGCCAGAGGTTCAGATTTATTCTAAACCTTCCAACCATCACCTCTTTTGTTTTGCTTTTGTCACCCCGAGTGGGACGGGTATGCCCAGACGTAGGTCCCGTGCCTGCTGGGCCTAGAGACCCAAGCTACTCCTCACTGATGACGTCCAACAAGCTTGAAACATGTCTGGGGATGCTTGTGGTCTCGTGCAGAAGGGATGTGACCTAGCAGTTCGGGCTGGACTAACCCTTTGGGGGTGGGACCAAGCCTGATTTGCATGTGGTCTTTCCCTTTTTGTAATGGCTTGGCAGGCGAAGAACGATGGTCTGGAGGGTTGCCCAGAGCAATGCCAGAGGTTGAGATTTATTCTAAACCTTCCAACCATCACCCCTTTTGTTTTGCTTTTTTCACCCCGAGTGGGACGGGTATGCCCAGACATGGGTCCCGTGCCTGCTGGGCCTAGAGACCCAAGCTACTCCTGACTGATGACGCCCAACAAGGTTGAAACATGTCTGGGGATGCTTGTGGTCTCGTCCAGAAGGGATGTGACCTAGCAGTTCGGGCTGGACTACACCTTTGGGGGTGGGACCAAGCCTGATTTGCATGTGGTCTTTCACCTTTTGTAATGGCTTGGCAGGCGAAGAACGATGGTCTGGAGGGTTGCCCAGAGCAATGCCAGAGGTTGAGATTTATTCTAAACCTTCCAACCATCACCTCTTTTGTTTTGCTTTTGTCACCCCGAGTGGGACGGGTATGCCCAGACGTAGGTCCCGTGCCTGCTGGGCCTAGAGACCCAAGCTACTCCTCACTGATGACGTCCAACAAGCTTGAAACATGTCTGGGGATGCTTGTGGTCTCGTGCAGAAGGGATGTGACCTAGCAGTTCGGGCTGGACTAACCCTTTGGGGGTGGGACCAAGCCTGATTTGCATGTGGTCTTTCCCTTTTTGTAATGGCTTGGCAGGCGAAGAACGATGGTCTGGAGGGTTGCCCAGAGCAATGCCAGAGGTTGAGATTTATTCTAAACCTTCCAACCATCACCTCTTTTGTTTTGCTTTTGTCACCCCGAGTGGGACGGGTATGCCCAGACGTGGGTCCCATGCCTGCTGGGCCTAGAGACCCAAGCTACTCCTCACTGATGACGCCCAACAAGGTTGAAACATGTCTGGGGATGCTTGTGGTCTCATGCAGAAGGGATGTGACCTAGCACTTCGGACTGGACTACCCCTTTGGGGGTGGGACCAAGCCTGATTTGCATGTGGTCTTTCACCTTTTGTAATGGCTTGGCAGGCGAAGAACGATGGTCTGGAGGGTTGCCCAGAGCAATGCCAGAGGTTGAGATTTATTCTAAACCTTCCAACCATCACCTCTTTTGTTTTGCTTTTGTCACCCCGAGTGGGACGGGTATGCCCAGACGTGGGTCCCGTGCCTGCTGGGCCTAGAGACCCAAGCTACTCCTGACTGATGACGCCCAACAAGGTTGAAACATGTATGGGGATGCTTGTGGTCTCGTGCAGAAGGGATGTGACCTAGCAGTTCTGGCTGGACTACCCCTTTGGGGGTGGGACCAAGCCTGATTTGCATGTGGTCTTTCCCCTTTTGTAATGGCTTGGCAGGCGAAGAACGATGGTCTGGAGGGTTGCCCAGAGCAATGCCAGAGGTTGAGATTTATTCTAAACCTTCCAACCATCACCTCTTTTGTTTTGCTTTTGTCACCCCGAGTGGGACGGGTATGCCCAGACATGGGTCCCGTGCCTGCTGGGCCTAGAGACCCAAGCTACTCCTGACTGATGACGCCCAACAAGGTTGAAACATGTCTGGGGATGCTTGTGGTCTCGTGCAGAAGGGATGTGACCTAGCAGTTCTGGCTGGACTACCCCTTTGGGGGTGGGACCAAGCCTGATTTGCATGTGGTCTTTCCCCTTTTGTAATGGCTTGGCAGGCGAAGAACGATGGTCTGGAGGGTTGCCCAGAGCAATGCCAGAGGTTCAGATTTATTCTAAATCTTCCAACCATCACCTCTTTTGTTTTGCTTTTGTCACCCCGAGTGGGACGGGTATGCCCAGACATGGGTCCCGTGCCTGCTGGGCCTAGAGACCCAAGCTACTCCTGACTGTTGACGCCCAACAAGGTTAAAACATGTCTGGGGATGCTTGTGGTCTCGTGCAAAAGGGATGTGACCTAGCAGTTCGGGCTGGACTACCCCTTTGGGGTGGGACCAAGCCTGATTTGCATGTGGTCTTTCCCCTTTTGTAATGGCTTGCCAGGCGAAGAACGATGGTCTGGAGGGTTGCCCAGAGCAATGCCAGAGGTTCAGATTTATTCTAAACCTTCCAACCATCACCTCTTTTGTTTTGCTTTTGTCACCCCGAGTGGGACGGGTATGCCCAGACGTGGGTCCCGTGCCTGCGGGGCCTAGAGACCCAAGCTACTCCTGACTGATGTCGCCCAACAAGGTTGAAACATGTCTGGGTATGCTTGTGGTCTCGTGTAGAAGGGATGTGACCTAGCAGTTCGGGCTGGACTACCCCTTTGGGGGTGGGACTAAGCCTGATTTGCATGTGGTCCTTCCCCTTTTGTAATGGCTTGGCAGGCGAAGAACGATGGTCTGGAGGGTTGCCCAGAGCAATGCCAGAGGTTGAGATTTATTCTAAACCTTCCAACCATCACCTCTTTTAATTTGCTTTTGTCACCCCGAGTGGGACGGGTATGCCCAGACGTGGTGTCGGAATTGAAACAATGTTATGCCTCCTAACGCAACAATTGTATGTGTATTGGCCTACGCCAAGTTGTCTAAACATCATATGCGAACAAACTCCACGGCAAGGTCTTGATCTTAGAGAAAGTAATGTAAATCGCCATCTTGGATTAAGCCGCCATTTTAGGTTCTCTTGTTATATGGAAGTCACCCTGAACATCAAAATGGAGGCTGAACGACATTCTGAGTAAAATTCTGGCCGTTGTGACCTCCGTACACATGAATAATTAATATGCCTGCAGGCCACTTGTCGGGGTCGCGAACTGAGAGCTTGTCCTACTGTTGACCTATGTGTAAATGTACAACTGTATCAGCGAAACTAATCAAAATGCATACATTATAGGATTGACCTGGCTAGGAACCCATAGGCCCGACTCCTAGAATGGTTAACCCGCGAGGGGGTTGGCCGAGGGCTGGATAAAGAATATAAAAAGCCCAAGGATTCCAATGTACGGTCTCTCTTACTAATGCATCGAACCTTCGTTGAAGTTCGTTACGTTACTCTAAGAGCCGAATAGCTATCCGTTTGTCAATTGACTTTGGTAACTGTTGTAGCTTTTAAATAAAGCACTTGTATGTACTTTGTAACCTGTGTTGGTGTGTTTCTTTTTGGGCTTCCCGGCCTCATATTATTTTTATGTTTTCACAGTGGGTCCCGTGCCTGCTGGGCCTATAGACCCAAGCTACTCCTCACTGATGACGCCCAACAAGGTTGAAACATGTCTGGGGATGCTTGTGGTCTCGTGCAAAAGGGTTGTGACCAAGCAGTTCGAGCTGGACTACCCCTTTGGGGGTGGGACCAAGCCTGATTTGCATGTGGTCTTTCCCCTTTTGTAATGGCTTGCCAGGCGAAGAACGATGGTCTGGAGGGTTGCCCAGAGCAATGCCAGAGGTTGAGATTTATTCTAAACCTTCCAACCATCACCTGTTCTGTTTTGCTTTTGTCACCCCGAGTGGGACGGGTATGCCCAGACGTAGGTCCCGTGCCTGCTGGGCCTAGAGACCCAAGCTACTCCTCACTGATGACGCCCAACAAGGTTGAAACATGTCTGGGGATGCTTGTGGTCTCGTGCGGAAGGGATGTGACCTAGCAGTTCGGGCTGGACTACCCCTTTGGGCGTGGGATCAAGCCTGATTTGCATGTGGTCTTTCCCCTTTTGTAATGGCTTGCAAGGCGAAGAACGATGGTCTGGAGGGTTGCCCAGAGCAATGCCAGAGGTTGAGATTTATTCTAAACCTTCCAACCATCACCTCTTTTGTTTTGCTTTTGTCACCCAAAATGGGACGGGTATACCCAGACATGGGTCCCGTGCCTGCTGGGCCTAGAGACCCAAGCTACTCCTGACTGATGACGCCCAACAAGGTTGAAACATGTCTGGGGATACGTGTGGTCTCGTCCAGAAGGGATGTGACCTAGCAGTTCGGGCTGGACTACCCTTTTGGGGGTGGGACCAATCCTGATTTGCATGTGGTCTTTCCCCTTTTGTAATGGCTTGGCAGGCGAAGAACGATGGCCTGGAGGGTTGCCCAGAGCAATGCCAGAGGTTGAGATTTATTCTAAACCTTCCAACCATCACCTCTTTTGTTTTGCTTTTGTCACCCCGAGTGGGACGGGTATGCCCAGACGTAGATCCCGTGCCTGCTGGGCCTAGAGACCCAAGCTACTCCTCACTGATGACGCCCAACAAGGTTGAAACATGTCTGGGGATGCTTGTGGTCTCGTGCAGAAGGGATGTGACCTAGCAGTTCGGGCTGGACTACCCCTTTGGGGGTGGGACCAAGCCTGATTTGCATGTGGTATTTCCCCTTTTGTAATGGCTTGGCAGGCGAAGAACGATGGTCTGGAGGGTTGCCCAGAGCAATGCCAGAGGTTGAGATTTATTCTAAACCTTCCAACCATCACCTCTTTTGTTTTGCTTTTGTCACCCCGAGTGGGACGGGTATGCCCAGACGTGGGTCCCGTGCCTGCTGGGCCTAGAGACCCAAGCTACTCCTCACTGATGACGCCCAACAAGGTTGAAACATGTCTGGGGATGCTTGTGGTCTCGTGCAAAATGGATGTGACCTAGTAGTTCGGGCTGGACTACCCCTTTGGGGGTGGGACCAAGCCTGATTTGCATGTGGTCTTTCCCCTTTTGTAATGGCTTGCCAGGCGAAGAACGATGGTCTGGAGGGTTGCCCAGAGCAATGCCAGAGGTTGAGATTTATTCTAAACCTTCCAACCATCACCTCTTTTGTTTTGCTTTTGTCACCCCGAGTGGGACGGTATGCCCAGACATGGGTCCCGTGCCTGCTGGGCCTAGAGACCCAAGCTACTCCTGACTGATGACGCCCAACAAGGTTGAAACATGTCTGGGGATGCTTGTGGTCTCGTCCATAAGGGATGTGACCTAGCAGTTCGGGCTGGACTACACCTTTGGGGGTGGGACCAAGCCTGATTTGCATGTGGTCTTTCACCTTTTGTAATGGCTTGGCAGGCGAAGAACGATGGTCTGGAGGGTTGCCCAGAGCAATGCCAGAGGTTGAGATTTTTTCTAAACCTTCCAACCATCACCTCTTTTGTTTTGCTTTTGTCACCCCGAGTGGGACGGGTATGCCCAGACGTGGGTCCCATGCCTGCTGGGCCTAGAGACCCAAGCTACTCCTCACTGATGACGCCCAACAAGGTTGAAACATGTCTGGGGATGCTTGTGGTCTCATGCAGAAGGGATGTGACCTAGCACTTCGGACTGGACTACCCCTTTGGGGGTGGGACCAAGCCTGATTTGCATGTGGTCTTTCACCTTTTGTAATGGCTTGGCAGGCGAAGAACGATGGTCTGGAGGGTTGCCCAGAGCAATGCCAGAGGTTGAGATTTATTCTAAACCTTCCAACCATCACCTCTTTTGTTTTGCTTTTGTCACCCCGAGTGGGACGGGTATGCCCAGACGTGGGTCCCGTGCCTGCTGGGCCTAGAGACCCAAGCTACTCCTGACTGATGACGCCCAACAAGGTTGAAACATGTATGGGGATGCTTGTGGTCTCGTGCAGAAGGGATGTGACCTAGCAGTTCTGGCTGGACTACCCCTTTGGGGGTGGGACCAAGCCTGATTTGCATGTGGTCTTTCCCCTTTTGTAATGGCTTGGCAGGCGAAGAACGATGGTCTGGAGGGTTGCCCAGAGCAATGCCAGAGGTTGAGATTTATTCTAAACCTTCCAACCATCACCTCTTTTGTTTTGCTTTTGTCACCCCGAGTGGGACGGGTATGCCCAGACATGGGTCCCGTGCCTGCTGGGCCTAGAGACCCAAGCTACTCCTGACTGATGACGCCCAACAAGGTTGAAACATGTCTGGGGATGCTTGTGGTCTCGTGCAGAAGGGATGTGACCTAGCAGTTCGGGCTGGACTACCCCTTTCGGGTGGGACCAAGCCTGATTTGCATGTGGTCTTTCCCCTTTTGTAATGGCTTGCCAGGCGAAGAACGATGGTCTGGAGGGTTGCCCAGAGCAATGCCAGAGGTTCAGATTTATTCTAAACCTTCCAACCATCACCTCTTTTGTTTTGCTTTTGTCACCCCGAGTGGGACGGGTATGCCCAGACGTAGGTCCCGTGCCTGCTGGGCCTAGAGACCCAAGCTACTCCTCACTGATGACGTCCAACAAGCTTGAAACATGTCTGGGGATGCTTGTGGTCTCGTGCAGAAGGGATGTGACCTAGCAGTTCGGGCTGGACTAACCCTTTGGGGGTGGGACCAAGCCTGATTTGCATGTGGTCTTTCCCTTTTTGTAATGGCTTGGCAGGCGAAGAACGATGGTCTGGAGGGTTGCCCAGAGCAATGCCAGAGGTTGAGATTTATTCTAAACCTTCCAACCATCACCTCTTTTGTTTTGCTTTTTTCACCCCGAGTGGGACGGGTATGCCCAGACATGGGTCCCGTGCCTGCTGGGCCTAGAGACCCAAGCTACTCCTGACTGATGACGCCCAACAAGGTTGAAACATGTCTGGGGATGCTTGTGGTCTCGTCCAGAAGGGATGTGACCTAGCAGTTCGGGCTGGACTACACCTTTGGGGGTGGGACCAAGCCTGATTTGCATGTGGTCTTTCACCTTTTGTAATGGCTTGGCAGGCGAAGAACGATGGTCTGGAGGGTTGCCCAGAGCAATGCCAAAGGTTGAGATTTATTCTAAACCTTCCAACCATCACCTCTTTTGTTTTGCTTTTGTCACCCCGAGTGGGACGGATATGCCCAGACGTAGGTCCCGTGCCTGCTGGGCCTAGAGACCCAAGCTACTCCTCACTGATGACGTCCAACAAGCTTGAAACATGTCTGGGGATGCTTGTGGTCTCGTGCAGAAGGGATGTGACCTAGCAGTTCGGGCTGGACTAACCCTTTGGGGGTGGGACCAAGCCTGATTTGCATGTGGTCTTTCCCTTTTTGTAATGGCTTGGCAGGAGAAGAACGATGGTCTGGAGGGTTGCCCAGAGCAATGCCAGAGGTTGAGATTTATTCTAAACCTTCCAACCATCACCTCTTTTGTTTTGCTTTTGTCACCCCGAGTGGGACGGGTATGCCCAGACGTGGGTCCCGTGCCTGCTGGGCCTAGAGACCCAAGCTACTCCTGACTGATGACGCCCAACAAGGTTGAAACATGTCTGGGGATGCTTGTGTTCTCGTGCAGAAGGGATGTGACCTAGCAGTTCTGGCTGGACTACCCCTTTGGGGGTGGGACCAAGCCTGATTTGCATGTGGTCTTTCCCCTTTTGTAATGGCTTGGCAGGCGAAGAACGATGGTCTGGAGGGTTGCCCAGAGCAATGCCAGAGGTTGAGATTCATTCTAAATCTTCCAACCATCACCTCTTTTGTTTTGCTTTTGTCACCCCGAGTGGGACGGGTATGCCCAGACATGGGTCCCGTGCCTGCTGGGCCTAGAGACCCAAGCTACTCCTGACTGTTGACGCCCAACAAGGTTAAAACATGTCTGGGGATGCTTGTGGTCTCGTGCAAAAGGGATGTGACCTAGCAGTTCGGGCTGGACTACCCCTTTGGGGTGGGACCAAGCCTGATTTGCATGTGGTCTTTCCCCTTTTGTAATGGATTGCCAGGCGAAGAACGATGGTCTGGAGGGTTGCCCAGAGCAATGCCAGAGGTTCAGATTTATTCTAAACCTTCCAACCATCACCTCTTTTGTTTTGCTTTTGTCACCCCGAGTGGGACGGGTATGCCCAGACGTGGGTCCCGTGCCTGCGGGGCCTAGAGACCCAAGCTACTCCTGACTGATGTCGCCCAACAAGGTTGAAACATGTCTGGGTATGCTTGTGGTCTCGTGTAGAAGGGATGTGACCTAGCAGTTCGGGCTGGACTACCCCTTTGGGGGTGGGACCAAGCCTGATTTGCATGTGGTCCTTCCCCTTTTGTAATGGCTTGGCAGGCGAAGAACGATGGTCTGGAGGGTTGCCCAGAGCAATGCCAGAGGTTGAGATTTATTCTAAACCTTCCAACCATCACCTCTTTTAATTTGCTTTTGTCACCCCGAGTGGGACGGGTATGCCCAGACGTGGTGTCGGAATTGAAACAATGTTATGCCTCCTAACGCAACAATTGTATGTGTATTGGCCTACGCCAAGTTGTCTAAACATCATATGCGAACAAACTCCACGGCAAGGTCTTGATCTTAGAGAAAGTAATGTAAATCGCCATCTTGGATTAAGCCGCCATTTTAGGTTCTCTTGTTATATGGAAGTCACCCTGAACATCAAAATGGAGGCTGAACGACATTCTGAGTAAAATTCTGGCCGTTGTGACCTCCGTACACATGAATAATTAATATGCCTGCAGGCCACTTGTCGGGGTCGCGAACTGAGAGCTTGTCCTACTGTTGACCTATGTGTAAATGTACAACTGTATCAGCGAAACTAATCAAAATGCATACATTATAGGATTGACCTGGCTAGGAACCCATAGGCCCGACTCCTAGAATGGTTAACCCGCGAGGGGGTTGGCCGAGGGCTGGATAAAGAATATAAAAAGCCCAAGGATTCCAATGTACGGTCTCTCTTACTAATGCATCGAACCTTCGTTGAAGTTCGTTACGTTACTCTAAGAGCCGAATAGCTATCCGTTTGTCAATTGACTTTGGTAACTGTTGTAGCTTTTAAATAAAGCACTTGTATGTACTTTGTAACCTGTGTTGGTGTGTTTCTTTTTGGGCTTCCCGGCCTCATATTATTTTTATGTTTTCACAGTGGGTCCCGTGCCTGCTGGGCCTATAGACCCAAGCTACTCCTCACTGATGACGCCCAACAAGGTTGAAACATGTCTGGGGATGCTTGTGGTCTCGTGCAAAAGGGTTGTGACCAAGCAGTTCGAGCTGGACTACCCCTTTGGGGGTGGGACCAAGCCTGATTTGCATGTGGTCTTTCCCCTTTTGTAATGGCTTGCCAGGCGAAGAACGATGGTCTGGAGGGTTGCCCAGAGCAATGCCAGAGGTTGAGATTTATTCTAAACCTTCCAACCATCACCTGTTCTGTTTTGCTTTTGTCACCCCGAGTGGGACGGGTATGCCCAGACGTAGGTCCCGTGCCTGCTGGGCCTAGAGACCCAAGCTACTCCTCACTGATGACGCCCAACAAGGTTGAAACATGTCTGGGGATGCTTGTGGTCTCGTGCGGAAGGGATGTGACCTAGCAGTTCGGGCTGGACTACCCCTTTGGGCGTGGGATCAAGCCTGATTTGCATGTGGTCTTTCCCCTTTTGTAATGGCTTGCAAGGCGAAGAACGATGGTCTGGAGGGTTGCCCAGAGCAATGCCAGAGGTTGAGATTTATTCTAAACCTTCCAACCATCACCTCTTTTGTTTTGCTTTTGTCACCCAAAATGGGACGGGTATACCCAGACATGGGTCCCGTGCCTGCTGGGCCTAGAGACCCAAGCTACTCCTGACTGATGACGCCCAACAAGGTTGAAACATGTCTGGGGATACGTGTGGTCTCGTCCAGAAGGGATGTGACCTAGCAGTTCGGGCTGGACTACCCTTTTGGGGGTGGGACCAATCCTGATTTGCATGTGGTCTTTCCCCTTTTGTAATGGCTTGGCAGGCGAAGAACGATGGCCTGGAGGGTTGCCCAGAGCAATGCCAGAGGTTGAGATTTATTCTAAACCTTCCAACCATCACCTCTTTTGTTTTGCTTTTGTCACCCCGAGTGGGACGGGTATGCCCAGACGTAGATCCCGTGCCTGCTGGGCCTAGAGACCCAAGCTACTCCTCACTGATGACGCCCAACAAGGTTGAAACATGTCTGGGGATGCTTGTGGTCTCGTGCAGAAGGGATGTGACCTAGCAGTTCGGGCTGGACTACCCCTTTGGGGGTGGGACCAAGCCTGATTTGCATGTGGTATTTCCCCTTTTGTAATGGCTTGGCAGGCGAAGAACGATGGTCTGGAGGGTTGCCCAGAGCAATGCCAGAGGTTGAGATTTATTCTAAACCTTCCAACCATCACCTCTTTTGTTTTGCTTTTCTCACCCCGAGTGGGACGGGTATGCCCAGACGTGGGTCCCGTGCCTGCTGTGCCTAGAGACCCAAGCTACTCCTCACTGATGACGCCCAACAAGGTTGAAACATGTCTGGGGATGCTTGTGGTCTAGTGCAAAATGGATGTGACCTAGTAGTTCGGGCTGGACTACCCCTTTGGGGGTGGGACCAAGCCTGATTTGCATGTGGTCTTTCCCCTTTTGTAATGGCTTGCCAGGCGAAGAACGATGGTCTGGAGGGTTGCCCAGAGCAATGCCAGAGGTTGAGATTTATTCTAAACCTTCCAACCATCACCTCTTTTGTTTTGCTTTTGTCACCCCGAGTGGGACGGTATGCCCAGACATGGGTCCCGTGCCTGCTGGGCCTAGAGACCCAAGCTACTCCTGACTGATGACGCCCAACAAGGTTGAAACATGTCTGGGGATGCTTGTGGTCTCGTCCATAAGGGATGTGACCTAGCAGTTCGGGCTGGACTACACCTTTGGGGGTGGGACCAAGCCTGATTTGCATGTGGTCTTTCACCTTTTGTAATGGCTTGGCAGGCGAAGAACGATGGTCTGGAGGGTTGCCCAGAGCAATGCCAGAGGTTGAGATTTTTTCTAAACCTTCCAACCATCACCTCTTTTGTTTTGCTTTTGTCACCCCGAGTGGGACGGGTATGCCCAGACGTGGGTCCCATGCCTGCTGGGCCTAGAGACCCAAGCTACTCCTCACTGATGACGCCCAACAAGGTTGAAACATGTCTGGGGATGCTTGTGGTCTCATGCAGAAGGGATGTGACCTAGCAGTTCGGACTGGACTACCCCTTTGGGGGTGGGACCAAGCCTGATTAGCATGTGGTCTTTCACCTTTTGTAATGGCTTGGCAGGCGAAGAACGATGGTCTGGAGGGTTGCCCAGAGCAATGCCAGAGGTTGAGATTTATTCTAAACCTTCCAACCATCACCTCTTTTGTTTTGCTTTTGTCACCCCGAGTGGGACGGGTATGCCCAGACGTGGGTCCCGTGCCTGCTGGGCCTAGAGACCCAAGCTACTCCTGACTGATGACGCCCAACAAGGTTGAAACATGTCTGGGGATGCTTGTGTTCTCGTGCAGAAGGGATGTGACCTAGCAGTTCTGGCTGGACTACCCCTTTGGGGGTGGGACCAAGCCTGATTTGCATGTGGTCTTTCCCCTTTTGTAATGGCTTGGCAGGCGAAGAACGATGGTCTGGAGGGTTGCCCAGAGCAATGCCAGAGGTTGAGATTTATTCTAAATCTTCCAACCATCACCTCTTTTGTTTTGCTTTTGTCACCCCGAGTGGGACGGGTATGCCCAGACATGGGTCCCGTGCCTGCTGGGCCTAGAGACCCAAGCTACTCCTGACTGTTGACGCCCAACAAGGTTAAAACATGTCTGGGGATGCTTGTGGTCTCGTGCAAAAGGGATGTGACCTAGCAGTTCGGGCTGGACTACCCCTTTGGGGTGGGACCAAGCCTGATTTGCATGTGGTCTTTCCCCTTTTGTAATGGCTTGCCAGGTGAAGAACGATGGTCTGGAGGGTTGCCCAGAGCAATGCCAGAGGTTCAGATTTATTCCAAACCTTCTAACCATCACCTCTTTTGTTTTGCTTTTGTCACCCCGAGTGGGACGGGTATGCCCAGACGTGGGTCCCGTGCCTGCGGGGCCTAGAGACCCAAGCTACTCCTGACTGATGTCGCCCAACAAGGTTGAAACATGTCTGGGTATGCTTGTGGTCTCGTGTAGAAGGGATGTGACCTAGCAGTTCGGGCTGGACTACCCCTTTGGGGGTGGGACCAAGCCTGATTTGCATGTGGTCTTTCCCCTTTTGTAATGGCTTGCCAGGCGAAGAACGATGGTCTGGATGGTTGCCCAGAGCAATGCCAGAGGTTGAGATTTATTCTAAACCTTCCAACCATCACCTCTTTTGTTTTGCTTTTGCCACCCCGAGTGGGACGGGTATGCCCAGACATGGGTCCTGTGCCTGCTGGGCCTAGAGACCCAAGCTACTCCTGACTGATGACGCCCAACAAGGTTGAAACATGTCTGGGGATGCTTGTGGTCTCGTCCAGAAGAGATGTGACCTAGCAGTTCGGGCTGGACTACACCTTTGGGGGTGGGACCAAGCCTGATTTGCATGTGGTCTTTCACCTTTTGTAATGGCTTGGCAGGCGAAGAACGATGGTCTGGAGGGTTGCCCAGAGCAATGCCAGAGGTTGTGATTTTTTCTAAACCTTCCAACCATCACCTCTTTTGTTTTGCTTTTGTCACCCCCGAGTGGGACGGGTATGCCCAGACGTGGGTCCCGTGCCTGCTGGGCCTAGAGACCCAAGCTACTCCTCACTGATGACGCCCAACAAGGTTGAAACATGTCTGGGGATGCTTGTGGTCTCATGCAGAAGGGATGTGACCTAGCAGTTCGGACTGGACTACCCCTTTGGGGGTGGGACCAAGCCTGATTAGCATGTGGTCTTTCACCTTTTGTAATGGCTTGGCAGGCGAAGAACGATGGTCTGGAGGGTTGCCCAGAGCAATGCCAGAGGTTGAGATTTATTCTAAACCTTCCAACCATCACCTCTTTTGTTTTGCTTTTGTCACCCCGAGTGGGACGGGTATGCCCAGACGTGGGTCCCGTGCCTGCTGGGCCTAGAGACCCAAGCTACTCCTGACTGATGACGCCCAACAAGGTTGAAACATGTCTGGGGATGCTTGTGTTCTCGTGCAGAAGGGATGTGACCTAGCAGTTCTGGCTGGACTACCCCTTTGGGGGTGGGACCAAGCCTGATTTGCATGTGGTCTTTCCCCTTTTGTAATGGCTTGGCAGGCGAAGAACGATGGTCTGGAGGGTTGCCCAGAGCAATGCCAGAGGTTGAGATTTATTCTAAATCTTCCAACCATCACCTCTTTTGTTTTGCTTTTGTCACCCCGAGTGGGACGGGTATGCCCAGACATGGGTCCCGTGCCTGCTGGGCCTAGAGACCCAAGCTACTCCTGACTGTTGACGCCCAACAAGGTTAAAACATGTCTGGGGATGCTTGTGGTCTCGTGCAAAAGGGATGTGACCTAGCAGTTCGGGCTGGACTACCCCTTTGGGGTGGGACCAAGCCTGATTTGCATGTGGTCTTTCCCCTTTTGTAATGGCTTGCCAGGCGAAGAACGATGGTCTGGAGGGTTGCCCAGAGCAATGCCAGAGGTTCAGATTTATTCTAAACCTTCCAACCATCACCTCTTTTGTTTTGCTTTTGTCACCCCGAGTGGGACGGGTATGCCCAGACGTGGGTCCCGTGCCTGCGGGGCCTAGAGACCCAAGCTACTCCTGACTGATGTCGCCCAACAAGGTTGAAACATGTCTGGGTATGCTTGTGGTCTCGTGTAGAAGGGATGTGACCTAGCAGTTCGGGCTGGACTACCCCTTTGGGGGTGGGACCAAGCCTGATTTGCATGTGGTCCTTCCCCTTTTGTAATGGCTTGGCAGGCGAAGAACGATGGTCTGGAGGGTTGCCCAGAGCAATGCCAGAGGTTGAGATTTATTCTAAACCTTCCAACCATCACCTCTTTTAATTTGCTTTTGTCACCCCGAGTGGGACGGGTATGCCCAGACGTGGTGTCGGAATTGAAACAATGTTATGCCTCCTAACGCAACAATTGTATGTGTATTGGCCTACGCCAAGTTGTCTAAACATCATATGCGAACAAACTCCACGGCAAGGTCTTGATCTTAGAGAAAGTAATGTAAATCGCCATCTTGGATTAAGCCGCCATTTTAGGTTCTCTTGTTATATGGAAGTCACCCTGAACATCAAAATGGAGGCTGAACGACATTCTGAGTAAAATTCTGGCCGTTGTGACCTCCATACACATGAATAATTAATATGCCTGCAGGCCACTTGTCGGGGTCGCGAACTGAGAGCTTGTCCTACTGTTGACCTATGTGTAAATGTACAACTGTATCAGCGAAACTAATCAAAATGCATACATTATAGGATTGACCTGGCTAGGAACCCATAGGCCCGACTCCTAGAATGGTTAACCCGCGAGGGGGTTGGCCGAGGGCTGGATAAAGAATATAAAAAGCCCAAGGATTCCAATGTACGGTCTCTCTTACTAATGCATCGAACCTTCGTTGAAGTTCGTTACGTTACTCTAAGAGCCGAATAGCTATCCGTTTGTCAATTGACTTTGGTAACTGTTGTAGCTTTTAAATAAAGCACTTGTATGTACTTTGTAACCTGTGTTGGTGTGTTTCTTTTTGGGCTTCCCGGCCTCATATTATTTTTATGTTTTCACAGTGGGTCCCGTGCCTGCTGGGCCTATAGACCCAAGCTACTCCTCACTGATGACGCCCAACAAGGTTGAAACATGTCTGGGGATGCTTGTGGTCTCGTGCAAAAGGGTTGTGACCAAGCAGTTCGAGCTGGACTACCCCTTTGGGGGTGGGACCAAGCCTGATTTGCATGTGGTCTTTCCCCTTTTGTAATGGCTTGCCAGGCGAAGAACGATGGTCTGGAGGGTTGCCCAGAGCAATGCCAGAGGTTGAGATTTATTCTAAACCTTCCAACCATCACCTGTTCTGTTTTGCTTTTGTCACCCCGAGTGGGACGGGTATGCCCAGACGTAGGTCCCGTGCCTGCTGGGCCTAGAGACCCAAGCTACTCCTCACTGATGACGCCCAACAAGGTTGAAACATGTCTGGGGATGCTTGTGGTCTCGTGCGGAAGGGATGTGACCTAGCAGTTCGGGCTGGACTACCCCTTTGGGCGTGGGATCAAGCCTGATTTGCATGTGGTCTTTCCCCTTTTGTAATGGCTTGCAAGGCGAAGAACGATGGTCTGGAGGGTTGCCCAGAGCAATGCCAGAGGTTGAGATTTATTCTAAACCTTCCAACCATCACCTCTTTTGTTTTGCTTTTGTCACCCAAAATGGGACGGGTATACCCAGACATGGGTCCCGTGCCTGCTGGGCCTAGAGACCCAAGCTACTCCTGACTGATGACGCCCAACAAGGTTGAAACATGTCTGGGGATACGTGTGGTCTCGTCCAGAAGGGATGTGACCTAGCAGTTCGGGCTGGACTACCCTTTTGGGGGTGGGACCAATCCTGATTTGCATGTGGTCTTTCCCCTTTTGTAATGGCTTGGCAGGCGAAGAACGATGGCCTGGAGGGTTGCCCAGAGCAATGCCAGAGGTTGAGATTTATTCTAAACCTTCCAACCATCACCTCTTTTGTTTTGCTTTTGTCACCCCGAGTGGGACGGGTATACCCAGACGTAGATCCCGTGCCTGCTGGGCCTAGAGACCCAAGCTACTTCTCACTGATGACGCCCAACAAGGTTGAAACATGTCTGGGGATGCTTGTGGTCTCGTGCAGAAGGGATGTGACCTAGCAGTTCGGGCTGGACTACCCCTTTGGGGGTGGGACCAAGCCTGATTTGCATGTGGTATTTCCCCTTTTGTAATGGCTTGGCAGGCGAAGAACGATGGTCTGGAGGGTTGCCCAGAGCAATGCCAGAGGTTGAGATTTATTCTAAACCTTCCAACCATCACCTCTTTTGTTTTGCTTTTGTCACCCCGAGTGGGACGGGTATGCCCAGACGTGGGTCCCGTGCCTGCTGGGCCTAGAGACCCAAGCTACTCCTCACTGATGACGCCCAACAAGGTTGAAACATGTCTGGGGATGCTTGTGGTCTCGTGCAAAATGGATGTGACCTAGTAGTTCGGGCTGGACTACCCCTTTGGGGGTGGGACCAAGCCTGATTTGCATGTGGTCTTTCCCCTTTTGTAATGGCTTGCCAGGCGAAGAACGATGGTCTGGAGGGTTGCCCAGAGCAATGCCAGAGGTTGAGATTTATTCTAAACCTTCCAACCATCACCTCTTTTGTTTTGCTTTTGTCACCCCGAGTGGGACGGTATGCCCAGACATGGGTCCCGTGCCTGCTGGGCCTAGAGACCCAAGCTACTCCTGACTGATGACGCCCAACAAGGTTGAAACATGTCTGGGGATGCTTGTGGTCTCGTCCATAAGGGATGTGACCTAGCAGTTCGGGCTGGACTACACCTTTGGGGGTGGGACCAAGCCTGATTTGCATGTGGTCTTTCACCTTTTGTAATGGCTTGGCAGGCGAAGAACGATGGTCTGGAGGGTTGCCCAGAGCAATGCCAGAGGTTGAGATTTTTTCTAAACCTTCCAACCATCACCTCTTTTGTTTTGCTTTTGTCACCCCGAGTGGGACGGGTATGCCCAGACGTGGGTCCCATGCCTGCTGGGCCTAGAGACCCAAGCTACTCCTCACTGATGACGCCCAACAAGGTTGAAACATGTCTGGGGATGCTTGTGGTCTCATGCAGAAGGGATGTGACCTAGCACTTCGGACTGGACTACCCCTTTGGGGGTGGGACCAAGCCTGATTTGCATGTGGTCTTTCACCTTTTGTAATGGCTTGGCAGGCGAAGAACGATGGTCTGGAGGGTTGCCCAGAGCAATGCCAGAGGTTGAGATTTATTCTAAACCTTCCAACCATCACCTCTTTTGTTTTGCTTTTGTCACCCCGAGTGGGACGGGTATGCCCAGACGTGGGTCCCGTGCCTGCTGGGCCTAGAGACCCAAGCTACTCCTGACTGATGACGCCCAACAAGGTTGAAACATGTATGGGGATGCTTGTGGTCTCGTGCAGAAGGGATGTGACCTAGCAGTTCTGGCTGGACTACCCCTTTGGGGGTGGGACCAAGCCTGATTTGCATGTGGTCTTTCCCCTTTTGTAATGGCTTGGCAGGCGAAGAACGATGGTCTGGAGGGTTGCCCAGAGCAATGCCAGAGGTTGAGATTTATTCTAAACCTTCCAACCATCACCTCTTTTGTTTTGCTTTTGTCACCCCGAGTGGGACGGGTATGCCCAGACATGGGTCCCGTGCCTGCTGGGCCTAGAGACCCAAGCTACTCCTGACTGATGACGCCCAACAAGGTTGAAACATGTCTGGGGATGCTTGGGGTCTCGTGCAGAAGGGATGTGACCTAGCAGTTCGGGCTGGACTACCCCTTTGGGGTGGGACCAAGCCTGATTTGCATGTGGTCTTTCCCCTTTTGTAATGGCTTGCCAGGCGAAGAACGATGGTCTGGAGGGTTGCCCAGAGCAATGCCAGAGGTTCAGATTTATTCTAAACCTTCCAACCATCACCTCTTTTGTTTTGCTTTTGTCACCCCGAGTGGGACGGGTATGCCCAGACGTGGGTCCCGTGCCTGCGGGGCCTAGAGACCCAAGCTACTCCTGACTGATGTCGCCCAACAAGGTTGAAACATGTCTGGGTATGCTTGTGGTCTCGTGTAGAAGGGATGTGACCTAGCAGTTCGGGCTGGACTACCCCTTTGGGGGTGGGACCAAGCCTGATTTGCATGTGGTCCTTCCCCTTTTGTAATGGCTTGGCAGGCGAAGAACGATGGTCTGGAGGGTTGCCCAGAGCAATGCCAGAGGTTGAGATTTATTCTAAACCTTCCAACCATCACCTCTTTTAATTTGCTTTTGTCACCCCGAGTGGGACGGGTATGCCCAGACGTGGTGTCGGAATTGAAACAATGTTATGCCTCCTAACGCAACAATTGTATGTGTATTGGCCTACGCCAAGTTGTCTAAACATCATATGCGAACAAACTCCACGGCAAGGTCTTGATCTTAGAGAAAGTAATGTAAATCGCCATCTTGGATTAAGCCGCCATTTTAGGTTCTCTTGTTATATGGAAGTCACCCTGAACATCAAAATGGAGGCTGAACGACATTCTGAGTAAAATTCTGGCCGTTGTGACCTCCATACACATGAATAATTAATATGCCTGCAGGCCACTTGTCGGGGTCGCGAACTGAGAGCTTGTCCTACTGTTGACCTATGTGTAAATGTACAACTGTATCAGCGAAACTAATCAAAATGCATACATTATAGGATTGACCTGGCTAGGAACCCATAGGCCCGACTCCTAGAATGGTTAACCCGCGAGGGGGTTGGCCGAGGGCTGGATAAAGAATATAAAAAGCCCAAGGATTCCAATGTACGGTCTCTCTTACTAATGCATCGAACCTTCGTTGAAGTTCGTTACGTTACTCTAAGAGCCGAATAGCTATCCGTTTGTCAATTGACTTTGGTAACTGTTGTAGCTTTTAAATAAAGCACTTGTATGTACTTTGTAACCTGTGTTGGTGTGTTTCTTTTTGGGCTTCCCGGCCTCATATTATTTTTATGTTTTCACAGTGGGTCCCGTGCCTGCTGGGCCTATAGACCCAAGCTACTCCTCACTGATGACGCCCAACAAGGTTGAAACATGTCTGGGGATGCTTGTGGTCTCGTGCAAAAGGGTTGTGACCAAGCAGTTCGAGCTGGACTACCCCTTTGGGGGTGGGACCAAGCCTGATTTGCATGTGGTCTTTCCCCTTTTGTAATGGCTTGCCAGGCGAAGAACGATGGTCTGGAGGGTTGCCCAGAGCAATGCCAGAGGTTGAGATTTATTCTAAACCTTCCAACCATCACCTGTTCTGTTTTGCTTTTGTCACCCCGAGTGGGACGGGTATGCCCAGACGTAGGTCCCGTGCCTGCTGGGCCTAGAGACCCAAGCTACTCCTCACTGATGACGCCCAACAAGGTTGAAACATGTCTGGGGATGCTTGTGGTCTCGTGCGGAAGGGATGTGACCTAGCAGTTCGGGCTGGACTACCCCTTTGGGCGTGGGATCAAGCCTGATTTGCATGTGGTCTTTCCCCTTTTGTAATGGCTTGCAAGGCGAAGAACGATGGTCTGGAGGGTTGCCCAGAGCAATGCCAGAGGTTGAGATTTATTCTAAACCTTCCAACCATCACCTCTTTTGTTTTGCTTTTGTCACCCAAAATGGGACGGGTATACCCAGACATGGGTCCCGTGCCTGCTGGGCCTAGAGACCCAAGCTACTCCTGACTGATGACGCCCAACAAGGTTGAAACATGTCTGGGGATACGTGTGGTCTCGTCCAGAAGGGATGTGACCTAGCAGTTCGGGCTGGACTACCCTTTTGGGGGTGGGACCAATCCTGATTTGCATGTGGTCTTTCCCCTTTTGTAATGGCTTGGCAGGCGAAGAACGATGGCCTGGAGGGTTGCCCAGAGCAATGCCAGAGGTTGAGATTTATTCTAAACCTTCCAACCATCACCTCTTTTGTTTTGCTTTTGTCACCCCGAGTGGGACGGGTATACCCAGACGTAGATCCCGTGCCTGCTGGGCCTAGAGACCCAAGCTACTTCTCACTGATGACGCCCAACAAGGTTGAAACATGTCTGGGGATGCTTGTGGTCTCGTGCAGAAGGGATGTGACCTAGCAGTTCGGGCTGGACTACCCCTTTGGGGGTGGGACCAAGCCTGATTTGCATGTGGTATTTCCCCTTTTGTAATGGCTTGGCAGGCGAAGAACGATGGTCTGGAGGGTTGCCCAGAGCAATGCCAGAGGTTGAGATTTATTCTAAACCTTCCAACCATCACCTCTTTTGTTTTGCTTTTGTCACCCCGAGTGGGACGGGTATGCCCAGACGTGGGTCCCGTGCCTGCTGGGCCTAGAGACCCAAGCTACTCCTCACTGATGACGCCCAACAAGGTTGAAACATGTCTGGGGATGCTTGTGGTCTCGTGCAAAATGGATGTGACCTAGTAGTTCGGGCTGGACTACCCCTTTGGGGGTGGGACCAAGCCTGATTTGCATGTGGTCTTTCCCCTTTTGTAATGGCTTGCCAGGCGAAGAACGATGGTCTGGAGGGTTGCCCAGAGCAATGCCAGAGGTTGAGATTTATTCTAAACCTTCCAACCATCACCTCTTTTGTTTTGCTTTTGTCACCCCGAGTGGGACGGTATGCCCAGACATGGGTCCCGTGCCTGCTGGGCCTAGAGACCCAAGCTACTCCTGACTGATGACGCCCAACAAGGTTGAAACATGTCTGGGGATGCTTGTGGTCTCGTCCATAAGGGATGTGACCTAGCAGTTCGGGCTGGACTACACCTTTGGGGGTGGGACCAAGCCTGATTTGCATGTGGTCTTTCACCTTTTGTAATGGCTTGGCAGGCGAAGAACGATGGTCTGGAGGGTTGCCCAGAGCAATGCCAGAGGTTGAGATTTTTTCTAAACCTTCCAACCATCACCTCTTTTGTTTTGCTTTTGTCACCCCGAGTGGGACGGGTATGCCCAGACGTGGGTCCCATGCCTGCTGGGCCTAGAGACCCAAGCTACTCCTCACTGATGACGCCCAACAAGGTTGAAACATGTCTGGGGATGCTTGTGGTCTCATGCAGAAGGGATGTGACCTAGCACTTCGGACTGGACTACCCCTTTGGGGGTGGGACCAAGCCTGATTTGCATGTGGTCTTTCACCTTTTGTAATGGCTTGGCAGGCGAAGAACGATGGTCTGGAGGGTTGCCCAGAGCAATGCCAGAGGTTGAGATTTATTCTAAACCTTCCAACCATCACCTCTTTTGTTTTGCTTTTGTCACCCCGAGTGGGACGGGTATGCCCAGACGTGGGTCCCGTGCCTGCTGGGCCTAGAGACCCAAGCTACTCCTGACTGATGACGCCCAACAAGGTTGAAACATGTATGGGGATGCTTGTGGTCTCGTGCAGAAGGGATGTGACCTAGCAGTTCTGGCTGGACTACCCCTTTGGGGGTGGGACCAAGCCTGATTTGCATGTGGTCTTTCCCCTTTTGTAATGGCTTGGCAGGCGAAGAACGATGGTCTGGAGGGTTGCCCAGAGCAATGCCAGAGGTTGAGATTTATTCTAAACCTTCCAACCATCACCTCTTTTGTTTTGCTTTTGTCACCCCGAGTGGGACGGGTATGCCCAGACATGGGTCCCGTGCCTGCTGGGCCTAGAGACCCAAGCTACTCCTGACTGATGACGCCCAACAAGGTTGAAACATGTCTGGGGATGCTTGGGGTCTCGTGCAGAAGGGATGTGACCTAGCAGTTCGGGCTGGACTACCCCTTTGGGGGTGGGACCAAGCCTGATTTGCATGTGGTCTTTGCCCTTTTGTAATGGCTTGGCAGGCGAAGAACGATGGTCTGGAGGGTTGCCCAGAGCAATGCCAGAGGTTGAGATTTATTCTAAACCTTCCAACTATCACCTCTTTTGTTTTGCTTTTGTCACCCCGAGTGGGACGGGTATGCCCAGACGTGGTGTCGGAATTGAAAGAATGTTATGCCTCCTATCGTAACAATAGTATGTGTATTGGCCTGCGCCAAGTTGTCTAAACATCATATGCGAACAAACTCCACGGCAAGGTCTTGACCTTAGAGAAAGTAATGTAAATCGCCATCTTGGATTAAGCTGCCATTTTAGGTTCTCTTGTTATATGGAAGTCACCCTGAACATCAAAATGGAGGCTGAATGACATTCTGAGTAAAAGTCTGGCCGTTGTGACCTCCGTACACATGAATAATTAATATGCCTGCAGGCCACTTGTCGGGGTCGCAAACTGAGACCTTGTCCTACTGTTGACCTATGTGTAAATGTACAACTATATCAGCGAAACTAATCAAAATGCATATATTATAGGATTGACCTGGCTAGGAACCCATAGGCCCGACTCATTCACATTTACTCGTGCACCTCAAGGGTATACTGAAAGTCCAAGCATTTATAGTAGAGCTTTGAAAGAGCAGCTTGATACCCTTGAATTGCCGCCTACTTGTACACTGCTCCAGTATGTCGATGACTTGCTTTTGGCCGCAGATTCTAAAAGTACTTGTAAAGAAGGCACTGTACTGTTGCTTGTTCATCTAGCTAAAAATGGTCATAAAGCTTCGCTCAAAAAATTCAATATTGTTGTCAGGAGGTCGCCTATTTAGGCTACCTCCTGTCAAAGGAGGGGAGAAGATTGACACCTGAAAGAATAAAACACATTTCTGGCATGTCTGTTCCAAATACACAGAAGGAAGTCAGAGCCTTAATAGGTATGGCTTCTTACTGTAGGTTGTGGATCCCGAACTTCTCACTAGTGATAAAACCGATGTTGGCTTTGACGAAGAAGGGCATTTCTCAGGAACACGGAGGGAAGAATAGGCCGTGTGGCTACTACTCCTCCGCCCTTGATCCTGTCGCATGCGCTTTGCCAAGATGTTTGCGAGCTGTCGCTGCTACTGCCGCGTCTGTAAAACAGAGTGCGGGAATGGTCCTAGGCCATGATTTAATGTTGATGGTACCTCACTCTGTAGATGTTCTATTGAATAAAACCCAAACGCAACACCTCACCTCTGCACGACTGACGAGGTATGAATTAATTATGTTTGCCCCTCACATTCAAATTAAGAGGTGTTGTGTTCTTAATCCGGCTGAACTTCTACCTTTCCCGCAAAATACTGTTTGCGGTGACGAAGAATTGCATGACTGCCTGTATACCACTGAACAGGAAACGAAGGGCAGGATAGATCTTATAGATACTCCTTTGGGCAATGCAGAAGGGGAGCTGTTTTGTGATGGCTCCTGCTTCAAACTCCCAGATGGTACATCTACATTTGTCTATGCAGTTACTACATTGAGTACGGTTATTGAAACTAAGAGAATTCCGCATAACTGCGCGCAGGCCGCAGAGATTATAGCGTTAACCCGAGCTTGTGAACTCTCCGAAGGGCATACAGTAAACATATATACTGATAGCCAGTACGCCTTTGGGGTGGCTCACAACTTTGGGAGGCTCTGGTCGGAAAGAGGGTTCCTAACCTCACATGGGACCAAGATCCAGCATGGTCCCCTGATAGTGCAATTGCTCTCGACACTCTCACTCCCTAGGCAGTTAGCGATCATGAAATGTGCAGCACATCGTAAGGTCATAGATGATGTGGGAAAAGGGAACGCTTTTGCTGACCAGATAGCCAGGCAAAAGGCTACAGACCTTAGCGCAGACATGTATGCTCTAAGGGAAACAAAAGATGCCTATGTAATGGATGAGGGTATTGGGTCTGTGCGAGAGATTCAAACTGATGCCACAATAGAAGAGTCTAAAAGGTGGGCCAAAGGAATGGGGAAACTGGATGACGATGGGTGATGGGTGGATACATCTGAAGGAAAATGGTTGCTCCCTGATTCATATGTGCTGGCAAAGGTTACGATGGCACACGGTCCTACGCATGTGTGTGCTCAGCAGTTCACGATAATGTTAGAACAAGTCTGGGTAAATGATAAAATTTCGAAGATTGCACAGCGACATGTTCAGAATTGTATGATTTGTTTACAGCACAATGTGGGGAAGGGGACAGTAACTCCAAGGGGTAGCTTTGGGCCCCCTTCTGTTCCCTTCGAGGTCATCCACTTTGATTTTATTGAGATGGAACGGTGTAACAATCTAAAATATGTTCTTGTGATTATTTGTGCTTTTAGTAAATGGGTCGAGGCTTTCCCCGTTAAAGATGCTACTGCCATGACCACTGCAAAGACTATGGTAAAAGAATTCTTTCCACGATTTGGGCTTCCGAGGGTAATTTGCTCGGACATTGGTCCCCATTTTGTTGCAGCAGTAATTTTGCAGATATGCACAGCGTTACACATTGAAAAGCGATTTCACTCGGCTAGACACCCTCAAAGTGCTGGGTTGGTAGAGAGACATAACGGTATCTTAAAGAATAAGCTTGCAAAAACATGTGCCGACACCAAATTGAAATGGCCAGATGCCTTACCTATTGTATTGCTAGCCATGCGTACCACACCTCAAACTAAGACTGGGCTTTCTCCATTTGAGGTAGTGATGGGGAGACCTGCTAACATTTGGGGTCTTCCAAAGCCTAAAGCATTGAGGGAGGTAGAAAATGTATTGCTTGTAGACTACTGTAACCAGTTGACTAAAAATCTGTATTTCATTTATCATCAGGTCCAATCAGCTTTACCTGTACGGTTTACGGGCCCAGGACACAATATTCAGCCTGGAAGTTGGGTCCTAGTGAAGGCCTACGAAAGGTCTTCCTGTCTCGCTCCTCGCTGGAGGGGACCCTACCAGGTGCTGATGGTCACTCAGATAGCAGTGGGGGTGGCTGGAAAAAAAACATGGATCCATGCGACGCATGTCAAGAAACTTCCTCACCCGACGCCACACGTTACAGAAGAAGCAGAACCCCTCGCTGATGCTACAATCTCTGATCCTGGAGTAGCAAACAGCGCTGTGAGTGCATCAGAGAATTTCTCTGAGCCCGTGGAGCTTGAGGAACAGTCCATTTTGTCTCCGCACTCTTTGGAAAAATCATTTCCGGAAAACATTGTTTCAAGTTCTGCGACTTCCGTCGCCTCCGATACGTCGCTTCGCTCAGGAAGTGACGTTACCTTGTTTCCGGATCAAACAGTTTTGGGTACCACCAGGTACGACCTTCGACGAAGAAAATAGAACTACGGCACAGGTTTTGCCTGTGCATCTGGAAAGAAGAAGTGATTGAAAGTTTTCTCTTGTAAAAGAAAGTTCCTTTCGAATAAAAGGAAAAAAAGGGATTCTGCTGGCTAGGGTTGGGAAGGACTAAGAAGTTGCGTGACTGTAGTGTCGCCAGCAACGAACATTGGGGTCGTCGATTGAGAAACTACGATGCCTGCCACCTCCACCGCTGCTCCCCGCACTGGACTTGTAAATAAGGGGGTGACCAACTCGGACAACGAACAATGTGCCTGGGCCCTGAAAACGTATTGCTGTGTTGTGTTAATAATAATTGGAATTTGTATAATTACTGCTGTGGGACTTTGGTACTTCGAAGAAATTTACCCTCAAAAACCTCTACTGCCAATTCAGACTGTACCGACTGCTTTGACTCCCTCTGTACACCTGCACACCTTGTCACCTAGAGACTCCCAGCATAGACGAAAGTATCATAATAACACTTTAATGATAGTAATGAATGCAACGCATGCCATTTTTAATAAGAGTAATTGCTGGATTTGTACCCATATACCGCAACATGGGAACAAGGGGCTAGGATGGTATATTCACCCTTTACCTTTAACGACTGCTTGCTATGCCTCTCTTAGAGCACTATTCTTTGGCCATTGGAATGATAGCGTCTCAGGGAAGTTTGATGGAACTAATTTAAATGATTTTGAGAAACGTGAATTGACTCTCCTGGGATGCTCGCTTTTTGCAAATAGAAGTAAACCTAATGTTGCTTCTATTAGGCCATCTGATAAACTATCTCTTCCTTTTCTAACTCTAATTTCCTTTAAAATGGCTCTGATAGGCAATAAGGACGCAGTGCCTCCTTCCTACTCTATTAATCATAGCCCTGATTCAGTCCCCTTTTGTGTACAAAGAAATGGCACTCGGCCAATGGGAGATTTTGAAGGTTGTGTAAACATTGTAAATTTGACTGGGGAGAACAGGCCTCTGTATGTAGGGGGGCCTGTTTATTTCATTTGTGGTAGTTCAGCATTTCCCTGTTTGCCCAAGGATTGGCAGGGAACCTGTTATTTAGGAATCCTGTTACCTGGGGTATTTATAGCTAGTACATTGGAAGTTTCTAAGGCTCGCCCACGGCGGGACGAGGATGGAGATACCCCTGGGCAAGTATTGGGAGATATAGCGAAATCAGTTGTGCCATTTTGGGGACAGATAGCAAACTCTGAAAATATTAGGGGACTAGCAAGAGTACTGGAGAGAACCATCAACCGGACCACGGATATACTCTACAATATGACACTAGAACAAAAGGCAATAAGATTGGTAGCACTCCAAAATTGGATGGCATTAGATGTCATTCTGGCAGAACATGGTGGAGTATGCAAATTAGTGGGGTCCGCTTGCTGTGTTTTCGTACCAGATTCCTCACCGACAATTTTCAAAGCAATACAGAACTTGCACATCCTTAGTTCTGAGGTGCATGTTCCGGTGGGAGATTGGAATATTAGTGCCTGGTTCTGGGATTCTCTACGATCCTGGGGTTGGAAAGTGCTTTCTGTTATCCAGGCAGTGAGCACAATAGGGCACAAAATGTATGCCCCAGACACAGCATCTAAAGAGTTTGTGTTACAAGAGGTTCTGATGAACGACCTAATGGCTATAGACATTACAGATAATGATTCAGGATGTATGGACGACAAAGCATGGAGTTATTTACAGAAGTATTAGAAATGATATTAGCACTTGGCATAGGCCAAAAGGAGGGTTTGTCAGAATTGAAACAATGTTATGCCTCCTATCGCAACAATTGTATGTGTATTGGCCTACGCCAAGTTGTCTAAACATCATATGCGAACAAACTCCATGGCAAGGTCTTGACCTTAGAGAAAGTAATGTAAATCGCCATCTTGGATTAAGCCGCCATTTTAGGTTCTCTTGTTATATGGACGTCACCCTGAACATCAAAATGGAGGCCGAATGACATTCTGAGTAAAATTCTGGCCGTTGTGACCTCCGTACACATGAATAATTAATATGCCTGCAGGCCACTTGTCGGGGTCGCGAACTGAGACCTTGTCCTACTGTTGACCTATGTGTAAATGTACAACTATATCAGCGAAACTAATCAAAATGCATATATTATAGGATTGACCTGGCTAGGAACCCATAGGCCTGACTCCTAGAATGGTTAACCCGTGAGGGGGTTGGCCGAGGGCTGGAAAAAGAATATAAAAAGCCCAAGGATTCCAATGTACGGTCTCTCTTACTATTGCATCGAACCTTCGTTGAAGTTTGTTACGTTACTCTGAGAGCCGAATAGCTATCCGTTTGTCAATTGACTTTGGTAACTGTTGTAGCTTTTAAATAAAGCACTTGTATGTACTTTGTAACCTGTGTTGGTGTGTTTATTTTTGGGCTTCCCGGCCTCATATTATTTTTATGTTTTCACAGTGGGTCCGGTGCCTGCTGGGCCTAGAGTCCCAAGCAACTCCTCACTGATGACGCCCAACAAGGTTGAAACATGTCTGGGGATGCTTGTGGTCTCGTGCAGAAGGGATGTGACCTAGCAGTTCGGGCTGGACTACACCTTTGGGGGTGGGACCAAGCCTGATTTGCATGTCCTCTTTCCCCGTTTGTAATGGCTTGGCAGGCGAAGAACGATGGTCTGGAGGGTTGCCCAGAGCAATGCCAGAGGTTGAGATTTATTCTAAACCTTCCAACCATCACCTCTTTTGTTTTGCTTTTGTCACCCTGAGTGGGACGGGTATGCCCAGACGTGGGTCCCGTGCCTGCTGGGCCTAGAGACCCAAGCTACTCCTCACTGATGACGCCCAACAAGGTTGAAACATGTCTGGGGATGCTTGCGGTCTCGTGCAGAAGGGATGTGACCTAGCAGTTCGGGCTGGACTACCCCTTTGGGGGTGGGACCAAGCCTGATTTGCATGTGGTCTTTCCCCTTTTGTAATGGATTGGCAGGCGAAGAACGATGGTCTGGAGGGTTGCCCAGAGCAATGCCAGAGGTTGAGATTTATTCTAAACCTTCCAACCATCACCTCTTTTGTTTTGCTTTTGTCACCCCGAGTGGGACGGGTATGCCCAGACGTGGGTCCCGTGCCTGCTGGGCTTAGACACCCAAGATACTCCTCACTGATGACGCCCAACAAGGTTGAAACATGTTTGGGGATGCTTGTGGTCTCGTGCAGAAGGGATGTGACCTAGCAGTTCGGGCTGGACTACCCCTTTGGGGGTGGGACCAAGCCTGATTTGCATGTGGTCTTTCCCCTTTTGTAATGGCTTGGCAGGCGAAGAACGATGGTCTGGAGGGTTGCCCAGAGCAATGCCAGAGGTTGAGATTTATTCTAAACCTTCCAACCATCACCTCTTTTGTTTTACCAGAAATAATCTGTTGTAATTAAAACTGGACCCTCCAGCTCACATCCCCTTCAGTCGACCCCTGACACTTGTACTTCTTTGCCCTATTAAAAACCCAGCAGGAAACTAAAATGCTGCAACAAGAATTGGGTCAACTATTGAGGGATGACAAAGGGGCCCTCACTAGATGATGTAGATGTAGATGGTTAACTGGCACAAAGGAAATGCTCACTGAACCCTAGATAAGGTATAATAGGTAGAATTCCCTGTGGAAAGGAAAAAACCTCGTGAAATGGGCATGAGAATAGGGGGTTAGCAAGGAAAGGTACACACCTGAACTAAAAGCACTATGCAAAGTCAAAAGGGACTCAGAAGCCTCTTGGAAAAAAATCCTTCACCTCAAAACAAGGATAAATTTATATGCACCTCCACGTCCTACAAAGCTGCTATCATCAAAACAAAAAAAGAAAATTACAACAGAATTTCTAACGCAAAATCTAACACCAACGAGTTCTTCACTATTCTTAAAGAATTATAAGCCCCTATCACACTATCTGACTCATGCAAGAAAGATGCCTTGTGGTGTACCAACATCCTAACTCCACTACTTGATAAAATCTCACTACTACAAACTAAAATTGAAGCGAAATAGGTCAGCCTGTCAACTGCTACCAAAACAAACTCCCCAAGCTCAATGCAATCTAAGCTAAACCAATATCCTGCCTCCCCTACTTTACCCATCACAGCCTTTAAATTCACTGCTTTCACTTCCACAGAAGTCTAATCTATCATCAAAAGCCTTGAACCTTACAGGTGCCAAGGGGATACATGCCCGGCGACCATCATAAAAGAAGGTGCCAAAGAATTTGCTCCCTTCATAATCTCTTTCATAAATGCTTTGTTCGCCTCTTGCACTGTCCCAAAAAATCTCAAAGATGCCTGGGTCATGCCACTCATCAAAAAACCTAACCTAGACCCTAATATCTGACTAATTTTAGACCAATCACCACTGTACCATTTCTCTGAAAAATCCTAGACAAGGCTGCCTATTTCCAGATACAAAACCACCTGGAGGCCAACAATCTCCTTGGCCTCAGACAATCAGGTTTCAGACCAAGACAGATACAGCCCTCATGGATCTGAAAATCCAAATGGAAGAGGCCAGGGACAACGGTAAACCTGCTCTTCTCCTCCTATTGGACTTATCAGCAGCGTTTGACTTAGTCGACCACAACATCCTCACTAACCACCTCACCACAGCCGCTTCTTTCTCCAGCCAAGCTGCTGCCTGGGTCAACTCATTCCTATTGGGCAGATCTATGAGGGTCTTCTCCCCCAGCGCTTCAGCTAACCCTACACCCATCATATGTGAAGTCCCCCAAGGTACTTGAATTTTACCCACCTTATACAATATATACACAAAGCTATTGTCTGATCATCTTGATGACTTACGCGTGTCATATACAAACTACGTAGATGATACGCAAATTCTTATCACCCTTTCAGGCAACTACCAATATGACACTACTCTTCTCAATGAAATCTACAGCAAAATTCAGGGTGGAATGGCCAATCACAGCCTTTGTCTCAATGACGACAAAACCGAGATCCTCCTCATCGGTTCAAAAATAAGACTCAGTAAGCTAGGCCCTAACTACTCCTCATTCACGATTGACAACTATGTCATTACAGTAGACAAGGTAGCTAAAACTCTCGGCTTCTACCTAGACTCTGCCCTAAACTTACAAAGACAAATCAATGTCACAGCATCGATTATGGCATACACATCAAAAATAATTAATGCCGGTCAACCATTCCTGAATATAAACAGTTGCCTTACCCTTGCCAGAGCCCTCATAATGTCCAAACTGGACTACTGTAATATTCTCTATCTGGGTACCGGCAAAAGATCTTGCACAAGCTCCAAGTATTATAACAAAACAACACCCTTGGAGCGGCCCTCCACATCCCCTGATCCAACCACATCACACATACCCGGCAAAACGCCAAATACAGGATCACCTTCAGAACACTCATGATCACCCACAAGTGACTCAACAATTCAGCCCCTAAGAATCTGATTAACAAATTCTTGACGAAAGTGTCCTCCAGACCTGCCAGATCTACCTACACCCACCCGCTAAACAGCAGATCTAGCTTCCCAGTGTTAGCAGCCAAAACCTGGAACAAGATGCCTCTTGCATTCAAAACTGACCAGGTATTCCTTTAATTTCGGAACAAAATAAAAAATGGGCTAGTCTCGCAATCCAACTAAATAGCCACCCAGTTCTATCGTGACTACTAGACCCCGGCTACTCTCCAGAGCATGCTTAGAGATTGGTCAAGACTGACACCTAGGCTAACTTTGGCCAGTCTCAATCCCTAACAAATTCGAATCCTTGAATTTGACCTTCTTGTACATATTGTAAAATTGTCAAATACCTGTATATATCTGTAAATCACTATCTATTGCTCACCTTCTAATGTATATTTCTGTATTCCTTTGCATTTTTATTGTACTGTATATAATGTTGTTACATGTACCCTAAGAAAAGCACTCAGATACCTTCCGGCTTGGTGTGCTATACAAGCAAATAAAACAAACAAAACAAACAAACAAAGAGTTAGTTTAGTTGCAAACTAAATCCAAAAAGAGGGTCTAATGACATTGGCCACCCTGGGGGGAGAGGAATCAATGACATATTTATATCCTAATATATATAATATGTTCTGAAGTATCAGTAAAGGAAGATGATGGGGGGATACCACAGGCATTGGAATCCAGAATTGGGTTAGCGTCATATGAGCCAGAGTGTTTATTTTTCTTTTAAATCCCAGTAGACATTTTTTAGGATGATCCTTGTCTATTGCTACAAGCAATGCTTGCACTTGTGAGCCCTCCAGCTGGGCCTTACGCAGTAAGGATAGCTGAGACAGTGCTTTGAGAGACTCTAAAGTGCACTGGCAGAAGGCCACGCAGCCATAATTTCTGGATCCACCAGATTTATGCAGGTTGCTGCAATGGGACATTCTTTCCCAGTGGAAACATGTAAGGAGGCCCTCTGATGAGGAGATAGAAAGCCGTTAGGTGGAGACTTTCGATTTGAAAGGAGAACATCACGTGGCCACCTCTGAAGGCCTGGAAACAGGAGAGACTCTGACTGGGTACACAGGCGCCTATTGTTTAGACAAGGCCATGACATTTTAACTGGATGTGTTTTTTTTAAGTATGGAGTCACACTATGGGAACCATGGAGATACTATAAGGGCAGGTGAGTTGGAGGGCGGGTTGGGTGGGCTCACGTGATTGGGCCTAGTAGGATACTGTCTGTTTGCTGACTTGCAAGTTTAATAAATGGGACCCAACGTGTCCCTTCCTTTTTGAGCCTCTTAGTTGTCTCAATTTCTTTACTTCAAGACTTCCAAATTGGTGAGAGGATTCTAAAAATATCCCTCAGTTTTGCCAGGGCATGAGGAAACACTAATATGTCACATGCAATATGTCTATGCATGTTTACAGCGGAATAGAAGTTCAGCACAGTGACATCAAAAGCCACCTTTTACAGAAGTTACAAGTTACCCTCAGGCCAAGAAATCAGCTTTTCTCAGAAATGTGTATAGAAAAATAAGGGTGACAATGTTTTGTTTGCCCGTAGTCTGTGCGTGCTCTTAAATGAGCCAAACAATGCTATGCATTTAAGATTTGGTTTAAGCAATTTTAATTGATCCGTTCAATATGAAAGAATTCCCTTATACCCATTAGCTCAAATAGAGTAATTTACTTTGTGCATTTCAACACATCATGTTCATGAATTAATGGTCTCCCTTTTTCAAGTGCTAGAATTAACAAACCATGAAATGTTAATGTGACTTAATGCTAAGGTTCAAAGCCAAAAGAAGTGCCAAACAAATGTTCAAAATGGCTTAGCTAGGACTCAATTAAGAGGGCTAACAAGAAAAGCATGTGCGTGCTCTAAACGCTGTCAACGCAGTGTACAGAATGTCGCTCAAGCAATGATAGTTAAAAAAGGAGGAAAGAACCAATGCCATAACAAAAGTACTCTATATATCTTGTAATCCACGACTGACCATTAGAAACAGTGAAAAGACTGTGCATTATTCATCACACTAGTTCTAAAGCAGAAAATCACAAATTATAAAAGAAGATGGGAAACTTTGTTAAAATAATATTTGCTAGGAAGTAAATTCATTAAGGCTTTAAGAAGATCCTTTTAGCAAAATGAATGTCACAAAATACTCTCTCTGTACGAGCTGGAGCTCTCTGGGTGAGGGTTTTACCAATTCTCATCTAATCCATGTCATTATGTTGTCTCCTAGTGCTCTCTTTCCCAAACATACATCATAGCAAAGGGGCATGTCAGTGAGGGAATCCCCTTATCAGTGAGACACATAGCAAAACCTTTTAAGGGAATCGTTTTGACTGTAAAGGAATGGACACAATGATCACCTTTTATCATGTGGTTGAAACATGTACAATACAAACAGGGGTATGTGCATTTTATTTAGGTAGAAACGAGTAGTTGTGATTCTTTAGTTGAAAGAATGTCAGCTCATATGAGGTGATTAGAAATATTGGCCCTCATTCCAAGTTGGGTGCAAAGGGATACCAGGCACCGTTAAGGACATCGGTGCCAGTAATCCCTTTGCGCCCTATTCCAAGGTCCCTTAGCGGGTCCCTTCCTTAACGCCTGGTTTTACCAGGCATTATGGACGGGGTCCGTTAAGGGACTTCAGAGCTAATAACGGTACTGCAATTTGCGGTACCGTTATTAGCGCCTTCCCCCTTCCCATTGAGACCTATGGGGCCTGAAATGGGAATGGGGAATGGCTTTTTCAATGGGGATTTACCGGTCTCGCAAAGGTCGGAATAGACCGGTAAATTCCCATTGAACCAGGGCGAACTCGGTACCGGTATTGGAGTTAATCATGGTGCAAATAGCGCCATGATTACCTCCAAACTCAGAATGAGGGCCATTGTCTATTATTTTGTTTATAAACATTGGAGGGTTACTAGCAAGTCTGAGTTGAAAAGTTGCCCAGTTTTGAGAATATTTTGTTTAATTGGTTTAGTGTAGAGGCCATAAGTTAAATATTTTGTTTTGTAGTAGCATAGCAGCGACAATACTGCCTATAATTTAAGATGTACATCCTGGACACAGGACATCATATGGAGGTCCCTAGGGGTCACAGCTATGACGCCTTCTATCTCAGCTCAGACCCCTCCTTTCTCCCTTGCTACCTCAGGCCAAAAAAAATCTTTGGCCCTTTTTCCAACCCGGCCCCCCACTCCCCCCGCTGATACTATAGATAACATTTTTGAATGACATAATAAATATCCTCGTCAGTTAGAGGTCAATATCCTTGCTGAACAGCTCTTTTAATCTGTTTGGCACTGTGATCCTTGCAAGACTGTCAAACCGGGTTGAGCAGAGCAATTGTACTTGCATCATCTCAATTTGGCACTGAAAAGGGACACAGGTCCTCCCACCAGGGTTTAAACCTATATCCTATTGCAGCAAAGATATTATTTAGCAAGAAAGAAATGCTGTATGTAGACTTTATGGACTTAGCAATAGCGTCCAACCTCATTATAATGTGCGTATACCAATTGATCTTTTGAGAGTAATCATGGATGCGCAAACAAATAACTCAGTGGTGGTGTGCTATAGAAGGATAGGGTTGGTGACTTCACCCTTTATTGTGGAATGTAGAGTGCCATAGGCATGAAAACTTGCACCTCTTATTTTCCAATATATTCACTAACTGTTTGCATGCATTTTATTGTGACTTACATTTCTGCATTGATGACAGTGGATTATTAGCAGGAGCCTCATGCTCTTTGCAGAAGCTTATCAACACCTCTGTTGAATATTTGAGAAAGATGGAATCAAATCACAGGTAAACCAGCTATAATGGTGCGTTCTACTATGCACAAACAGCCTCTTTGTTGATTGCAAACTAACCAGGAATTGATTGGATAAGTGGAGCCCTATAGGTATTTTGGCATGAGATATGCTTCTACTTGAACAAGTCAAAAATATAATGGGAAAGCCTAACGAATGGTGCAAGCCATAGGGGGGAGTTTTAAATTTGTTAAGAGTTGTAGGCCCTGATTCATGGAATTGTTTGCGTGTAAAACTGGGATTTGTGTGGCATTCTGCCTGCAAATCCCTGTTTGACAAATGAGGATTTGTGGGCAGAATGGCACCCAAATCCCTGTTTTACACGCACATAATTCCCTTAATCGGGCCATTAACGTTTAACACGTTACATTTATGCTGGCAACCTACGAGGTTTAATTAAAATTGGCTGCCCTATTTGCCTTGCATTTATCGGTCATAATGAATGGAGAGCTAATGCAAAAGATTCATCACAGTTCCTGAAAAAATAATAGGGTCTTTCCATGTCAGCCCCTACATTTGTCTCCCTCTGAAATGGAGGACTGTGGCTCACCTGCTAAATGCCTGGAGTAATTGAAAAGTCATGTTAATTTACAGAATTATAGCCAATATCTGGAAAAGCAATAGACCTGCTCAAATACACAAACTTGGCAAGATAAATGCCTCCGATTATCTCAAAGAGCCTCAGTCCCTTATTGATGTGTTGATTTCAAAGCTCAAAATGGCATTTTTAAAACTTTTTTTGTTCTGGGCATACATTGATCTTAGTGTTTCTCACTTTATTGGGTGTTCATACACTGTTTTCCATTCCAGCAGCAACAATTTGTCACCGGCCAGTTGACAGTGCTTTATTGCCTTACGGTGGTTGGCGCTATACACACTGATATTAATGCTGCAGCTGGTGATCCATTCTTGAATAAAATGTGTATCTTATTACCATGATAACATGGCCATATTTTTCTTAGTTTACTTGAAAAATGCTATTTGATGCCACTCCCTGTTTTGTCAAGGGGTGAAAGCTTTTGTGCCATCCCCTCTGTGATGTCACTTGGGGCGGGGCCAAATGGCATCACTTCCTGATATGACCCTTTCTCATTTTTAAGGGGTCAAGGGCTATGTGATGTCACTTGCACTACCCCAGCATTTTGATGACATTACATCCCTGCTTGGATCTGAACGGAAACTGTGTCTTTTGATATATTACGCCACATGTCCTGCCACACTTTCTGATGCATTTCAATCCCCAGATCCCTCTGTTATGCAAACATTTATATGTACTTGCTAGGAATCAGTATTTCTGAAAGCTTTGCGATGAGGCCCCAGGATGATTGCAGATTTTGTAATGCACATTCAAATTCAGTTGGCCTCCTAGAGCCAACCTCCTTGTTTTGATTCTGGAGGCCCAGTGGCATGGCTGAAGGTACTTGAAGCTATTGTGAGAAACCAGATGATATTTCACCCACTAGTCCTCAGGGAACTGTCATCCAGGTGGCCAGAACACATCCATCACTTTTGGATCCAGTTCCTGGGGGGGTGCAGTGCAGCAGGATCACCTGGTTGAGGGGTCTTCAGCGAGTAGGAGTGGGACACAGGATGGTGGGATGCGTTATCCCCTTCCCTGTAACACCTTTAGCCCATCCTACCAGGTGGGATATTTCGGAACTCTACCCCCCTTTTACAACACAAACACTTTCTCATGGACAGCCCGCTATGAGAGAAAACAGACTAACACCCGAGCAGTATACCTGACATGTCCTAATACAATGGTCAAGCGAGGTCAGGAAATTACTGACCATCACACACAGACATGACTTCCATTAAGCTTCCTATATAGATAAAAGGCAGAGCACGAGAGCACACTCTGATTGAGGCAAAGCACATGTGGAAACAGTAGTTTCTATCTGGCAGCTGAACGAAAGAGGAAAGACGGCGAAACCTTTTTGACAAGGAACCGTTACATTCCTGAACTCTCGACAACAGAAAGTGTAAAACCAGGAAATCAGGCTGAAGAATCCTGCATTGTGTGTTGGAGATACCAGGGGTCTTCCTGCACAAATAATCAAGGCAGGGAGAATTCCCAGCCACCGTGGTACCGTCCTTGGCTCCAAGAACAAAACAGCGTCAGTGAAATCAATACAGCCGGTGAGTTGGTGAGACCGATAGAAGACTGGTCTGTGTTGAAGCCAAGGTTGCAAGCAGCAACGATATATGGTGAGCACTGGAACAAACATTGTTAAAAGGCTTGTAATAAGAAGAGTGAAGTGGAATTGCTGATGAGTGACTGAACTTTAAAAACAAGATGCAATACCTTTGACAGAGTGGTCCGGCACGTGTTGGTGCTCAATTGGAGCCCGGCAGAGGGAGACGGATTGAACATTTTGTGTCAAAGTGGGACTTAGTGCGACGGAGCGGCACCCGGGGTGAACTGTAAATCACCCGAGAAGTTGTATATGTGAAAGCCTGAGAAGAAAGAAACTTTAATGTTTTTTGTGTTGCATCAGGCCCTCTGAAATAAGAGACTTTGAATGGTAAAGAGACTTTGGCATAGAAGACCTTGATGTTGAATTTCTGAACTGCATCCTCATGCAAGAGAAGCCAGAGAGTTTGCTAAGCTCGAGTGTGCCGCCATATCCCGTGCTGAAAACGTTGGGAAGGGAAACCAATGGCTTGAATATCCTGACATATCATTTCTTGAACACTCTTCTTTTACATAACATTGTTTCCCACACTATTTGTATTTAGATGTAAGGATTTGCAATAGGTTTATTAGTATAGGTCCTTTTATTTTGAAAGACTTGACTAGGACTGCATTATTATTATTTGATGGTCGTTGCTTGCTCCCATCTTTAGATTTAGGTTTGGATAGGTGTTTTTCATACCCAATTGAAGTTTAATAAACACCCCTGAATTGTGATCAATTGTGTCTGTTTTACTGTTTGATACCATGCCTTCCTTACATATGGTGTCAGGGTGGGATGTGACTCAATCGAGACAAATTAGGGAACCCTAAAAATTCCAGAAGCATAGTCATAGAGCTTCAGATCACTCTATTGCCATGAAAGAATCCATAGGCTTTGATATCTGTGGCAGCAGTGAAGCTACTATACCTCCATGGAAAAGAGGAATGATTCCCACAGACTTAGTCCTAATACCCCCTCCTGAGTGTTGTTTAAGATTGGCTCAAAAATCTGACCTGGCCTGGAAGTTCAGTCAGGATGTCCTAGCGGGCGCCATGGATCCTGACTTCTGGGGAGACATAAAGGTTCTCTTACGGAACCATGGCGAAACTCCATTTGAAATACATCACGGGGACAAGATTGCACAAGGAGTTCTTGAAAGGGCTCTGTTTCCCTGTTTCATAGAGAGTGAACAAGAAGAAACTGAGAGAGGTACCTTAGGCTTTGGGAAAGTTGATAAATCATTTATCACTGAGGCAAAGAGGAAAGACGAACCTACCATCCTTCCCAATCTAGCCTTCACCCAGCGAAATGACCCAGCCCTCACAGAGGCTTTCTTGCAGGTAATTCCTGAAGGGGAAGGATTAGAGAAGGGAAGTCCCATTTTCTTCCTAAGGCAAGGATTACTGTACAGAAAGGAAACCTCCACAGAAGGCCTTAAGAAAACTCAGTTAGTAATCCCCAAAACCCATTAGTCCGATCTATGAAAGTCTTGTCAAAACAGGTTCACCCCTGTTCCTCCAAAACTATCAAGGACCACATTGACTCCCTGGCTCCTGCCCTGGCTGAATTTTGCAACCACTCCTTCACCTCTGGGGTCTTCCCATCCCCCATTAAGCACTCCCTTGTGCACCCTCTTTTTAAGAAACCCTCTTCCGACCTCTCCTGCCCGGCTAACTATCGCCCAATCTCCATCACTCCCTTCCTGGGCAAGCTCCTGCAGAAACTGGCCATCTCCCAGCTTAATCTACATGCTGAATCTGTTGGTAGTCTTCATGACCATCAATCTGGCTTCAGAGCTGCCAGAAGCACGGAAACAGCTCTCCTTGAAATCCTTGAGGACCTGCTCTCGAACCTTGACTCCAACACTCTGAGTGTTCTCATTCTGCTCGATCTCTCTTCTGCCTTTGATACTGGCCCTCATTACTATATCGGCGCTAAACCATGGCGCCATTAGCACCATGGTTGGTGCCGGTATCGTAACGTGAAATACTGCCCCATTCCAAGGTTGGCGGGGCGGTATTTCCCCCTTTCCCCATGGCCCTTCCCCATTCCCATTTTTGCCCCATAGGGCATAATGGGAATGGCGAAGGCGCTAAGTACGGTACCATACTTACCGCGAAGGTCCCTTTACGTGTCCCTACTTTAACGGCTGGTCTAGACCAGCCGTTAAGGTTGGGGCCCGCAAAGGGACCGCGTAATTAGGCGCTAATGGGTTAACGGCGCCACAGCCTTTTACGGCACCGTTAACCCATTACCGCCAGGGTCGTAATGAAGCCCAATGTCAACCATGCCATCCTGCTCAACCGTCTCCGTGATAACCTGGGTATCACTGGTCAGGCTCTGGCGTGGCTGACCTCTTTCCTCTCCAATCGACCCTCCCAGGTCCAACTGGGGTCCTTCCTCTCTGACATCTTTTTGTCTACCTGTGGTGTCCCCCAGGGATCTAATCTTTCTCCCTGGCTGTTCAACCAGTATCTGGCACTCCTTGCCCACCGCATCGCCGCTCTCTTCCCCAGCTTTCAGTGCTATGTGGACGATACCTAGCTCCTTTTCAGGCTACCCTCGGCCTCCTCCTCTCCTTCCCTCATCTCTGACTGTCTGTCTGCTATCCAGGAATGGTGTGCCGCCAATGACCTCTGCCTTAATGCCAGTAAGACTGAGATTCTACTCATCGGCACACCCACTCCCTCCTTCCCTGCAGCTCTCTGGCCGGCCTCTCTTGGCCCTCTTCCTGCTCCTACCTGCAAGGCAAAAAACCTCGGGGTCAACTTCGACTCCACACTCTCCTTCTCTCCTCACATATCTGACGTCTCTAAGAAGTCACACTACCAGCTGCACCTCCTCAGAGGTATTCTTCCTTTCCTCTCCTTCCCCAGAAGCGCACTGTCTCCCGAGCCCTGGTTCTCTCGAAGCTGGACTACTGTAACAGCCTAAATCTGCCTGCCTCTACTCTCCGCCCTCTGCAACTCATCCAGAACAGGACTGCGAGACTTGTCTTTGGCCTCAAGCCGAGGGAGCGTATCTCTCCAGGATTTAAATCTCTACACTGGCTCCCAGTGGCTGCCAGGATCAAGTTCAAAACCCTCTGCATTGTCCACAAAGCCTTCTGGGGCTTGGGGCCTAAATACCTTCAACTCTCTCTTTCTAAATATCTTCCTTCTCGAGCCGCTTCTCCAAGCAACGAGCTGGGGGTAGATCTCTCTCCGCGGCAGGGGCCTCCCTCTGGAACAGCCTTCCTGCCTCCCTGCAACTTGAGGAGAACCATCTCTGGTTCCGGAAGCACCTCAAAACCTTCCTCTTTGATTCTGCTTTCTCTCCCCCTCTCCAAATTCTTGACTGAAACTGCACTGAATCTGCAACTTGGCCACTCTCACCGATCTCGGTGCTTGGCCCAGCCACTCTCCACTTGCACTGCCTCCCTGGCAATCCCTGCACTGCGGGACTGTCTGTGTATCCCTACAGCCCCCCTTCCCAGCACTTGTCTGCACTTACCTTGAACTTGCCACCAGCTGGCCCTATTATTTATTTTGTATTCTACTTACCCTGTACTGCACTTTCCCCTCTCCCTTTCCCCTTGCACTTTTCCCTTCCCTCTACCCTTGCACTTGCACGATCAGTATGACACCTGGCCTAGTAGGATTGTTGTCTGTCTTCCCCTTGTTACCCCTCCCTGCCTCGTCGTGCCTTGAAACACTTGTGTATAGGCGCGTTACAAATGCCATATCATAAAAATCATATCATATCATGCTAAAGATTGCACATTCTCATTTTACAGGGGGATACTTATTTTATTTTCCATTTATAATGCGTAAAAAGCAGCCCTATGGCATTGTGACGCTGTTAAAGTAGAGCTTAGTTAGTTACATGACATCATGCAAAGGATTGTGTTTGGTTCTTGGTTATAGTGAACCTGATACAGGAAAGTACATGGTTACATTGATATTAGCAAGCTGTGAATTTAGTTACAGAGGTTGATTCTTGGAAACAGTGAACCTGATACAGGAAATCACATGGTTGCAATGGAACTTACAGAGGTGAATTGGGTTACACGGGAACCAGAGATGGCCCTAGCATTTCTAGGAACGATAATTGCTTGGGCTGGTATGGTGAGGTGAGCTAGTTGAAGAGCTTAGTTTTGAGTGCTTTGCGGAAGGATGTGTGGGAGGTCTCATTTCTTAGAGTTGTGGGCAGGCATTCCAATATTTAGGTACTAGGTATAGGAAGCTTGAACCACCTGCTTTTGTCCTTTTAAAGGTAGGTACGTGAAGCTGTTTGGTACGGTGTGAACGCTTGGGTCTGGAGCAAGTAGCTCTGACTACTTTTTCTGAGAGGTAAGTAGGGGCTGTGAGTGTTAGGCACTTGTGGGGTATAGATAGTGTCTTGAAGGGAATATGATCTTTGACAGGGAGCCAGTGAGCATACGCCTTGTGTAGGAAATGTGTTCCCTTTAGGGAATGCTTAGTGCTGACCTGAGTGTATTATTTTGAATGATTTGTAACCTGTTGAGGTTTTTGGCCAATGTGCCCGCAAATAGGACGTTACAATAGTCCAGTTTGACACCAATGGTGTCTCTGGCTATGGAGAGGCAGTTTGGAGTGAAAAGGTAACGTTTGACTGCATTGATAATTTTGGTTGTGAGTGCGGCTAAAGAGGCGATGGTGCTAACTTGGCGTGTCATAGAGAGAGTAGAGTCAATGTAAACTCCCAAGCAGGTGTTTTATTGATTTTCAAATTTGTTGAGCGTTTCGTTGGGGCCTACTAGGAGTATTTCTGTTTTATCCCTGTTGAGGCACAGACCATTAGCAGCCATCCAGGCTTGGATGGTAGCATAGGTTTGCACAAAGTTTCTGAGTCTTTTTTTATAGGAGCCAGTGAGTGGGATGAGGACTTGTGTGTCATCGGCATAGTTTGTGTAAACCATGCCGAGATTGTCCAGGTTGTTGAAGAGGGGTAGGGTGAAAATATTGTATAGGGTCGGTGAGGTGCAGGAGCCCTGTGGGACTCCGCAATGGATGGTGGTTGGAGCCGCTCAAGCCTGGTCAGAGAACACCTTTATGACTCTCCCTTTGAGGAAGGAGGTGATCCAAGAGATGACTTCACTGGTGAATTGGGCTGAGTTCATGAGTTGTCTGCAAAGTGTCTTTTGATTGACAAGATCAAAAGCTGCAGACAGATCGAGGAGGAAGAGCAGCCAAGGCTTCCCTTCGTCTATTATTTCCCTTAGACGGTTCTTTAGACCAGATAAGGCCGACTCAGACACATGGTCTGGGCAGAAGCCTGATTGTCTTTTTCCTAGGAAGTTATTGGCTTCAAGGAAATTTTGAATTTTCATATATCCAGCTTTGTCTACGATTTTCAGCAGGAATTGTCTGGTGGTAATGGGTCTGTATTTGTTAGGTGAGGCAGGGTCCAGGGAGTTTTTTTTCAGAAGAGAGCAAAGTCTCTTTTAGGCATGATGGGACAATGCCAGATGCGAAGGAGGCATTAATGAAAGAATGGAGCCAAGGAATGTCTGTGAAATCATTGATAAGATTTGCCAGGCAGACATCTCCCTTGCAGTTCAAAGGACAATCTAAGACCCCAGCACACATCAGTGGGAAGTTCTACTGACCAGGTATCCATGCTAATATGATATGATATGTTATTTATAACGCGCTTAATACCCAGAGGTTTCTAAGCACAGACCCGGGGATCGAACCTGTGTTTCTCCGTGTTGTCTTGCCTCCAAGACGAGCACGTTGCCCCTAAGCTATCCTCCCCAGCCATGTTGATATAAAGAACTTCATTCAGACATGTGAAATGTGTCAGAAAACCAGTGCGCATATTCCCTTGCCTGCCCCTCTGAACCCTTTACCATTGATACAAGTCTCTTTCTCTCGAATTGGGATGGATATCATTTGACTGTTGGAAAACTCTAGATTGGGCAACAAATATGTCCATGCAATCGTTGATTATACTTCCCAATACCGAGATGCATTCCCCATGTGGCACAACACAACCCAGCAGATTTTAAAACATCTACTGCCATACTTTTCCAGGGTTGGGTTCCCCAAAGAAATTATAAAGGATCAGGGATCCAATTTTATGACCAAACTCTTGTGTGAAGTCAAGGAATTGCTCCACCCCCAAACAGACAGATTTGTGGAAAGATTGAACAAAACACTTAAGATTATCCTAAGAAAGTTGGTAGACAGGGATGGGAAAGACTGTGATCACATGATTTGGTTTGCCCTATTTGCAGTAAGAAAGACCCCTCAAGCATCCGCCTGTTTCTCTCCTTTGGAACTACTTTATCGTAGAGAACCAAGAGATATCCTAGACGTGTTGCGAGAGACCTCGGAAGAGAGCGAAAAGGGACCTATTCCCCTCTCACAAACAGCTACCCGATTATGAGAGCATATGAAACTTATTCAAAATCTAGTCTATACTCACATGGAAAAAGCCCAAGCACAACAAAAATCCACCTACAACACGAAGGTAAACTTAAGATCTTTTTCAAAAGGACAAAAGTTATTAATCCTCTTACCTACCTCTGTAAATAAACTTGTCTCAAAGTGAGGTATGCCATATGAAGTATTAGAGCAAACAGGGACCTGCACCTATAAAATAGCCCAACCTGATAGAAAACAAAAGACCCACCTCTACCACATACATCTCTTAAAAGAATGGAAAGAAAATCCTTCCACAGCCACTGTCACAATACTATCTTGTTTGGTTCCAGCGGAAATAGATAATTTTGAATTAATTCCCCAAGAGCTATCTAGTCAACAACTAGAAGACTTAAAAGATTTAGGGCCTCATTACGACCCTGGCGGTAAGGGGTTAACGCCAGCGTTAGCTGCGCCGACCCCTTACCGCCAATTACGAGGTCCCCTAGCGCCATGGTGCTTTTAACACCTGCTTTTAGCAGGTGTTAAAATCCATGGCGCTAAGGGACCATGGAGTTAATTACGCCACCGTAATTTACGGTGGCGTAATTAACGCCTTCCCCACTCCCATTATGCCCTATGGGGCAAAAATGGGAATGGGGAAGGGTAAATGGGGATTGGGGACTTACCGCCCCGCCAAGGTCGGAATGGGGCGGTAAGTCTGCCAACCACCATGGCGTAAACGTAGTTTACGCCATGGTGGTAAAGTCACGGCCCAGGCGGTAACTTACCGCCTGGGTCGTAATGAGGCCCTTAGTCAGAACATTCCCCAATGTATTCTGCGAGAAACCATGGAGAGTGCAAGACACTTATCATTATATGAGAACTCCAAAGGGAAAAGTGGTCCATTTGAAACCCTATACACTCCCAGAAGCCTGTAAACAAATAGTGGTTGAGGAAGTGAACAAAATGCTAAGGGCAAATATTATCAAACCCTCTTCAAGCCCATGGTCCTCCCCTATTGTGCTGGTCAAAAAACCTGATCCACTCCTGGAAGTTTTGCATAGACTTCTGACAGGACCAATGCCATCTCCCACTTTGATACCTATCCTATGCCGCACATTGACGAATTGATTGATAAACTCGGAAATGCCACCTTCCTATCAACCCTAAAATTAACAAAGGGGTACTGGCAGGTCCCAGTACATGGACCTGATAAGGAAAAGACAGCTTTCACGACACCTCTGGGACTATTCCAGTTCAAAGACCTCCCTTTTGGCCTACAAGGGGTTCCCCGCCACCTTCCAATGGCTTATGGACAGAATGTTACAGCCCTACTCCGATTTCTGTGGGGCGTGCATTGACTACATAGTCATTTATAGTAAGATTTGGGAAGACCATCTTTTCCATCTCTTTACTATTATGAGTGCCCTCCAAGAAGCTGACTTAACTGCCAATCCATCCAAATGTAAGCTGGCTCAATCAGCCATTAAATACCTCAGCTTCTTTGTAGGGAGTGGTAGTGTCTAGCCTCAAAGAGAAAAAGTGAAAGCCATCTGAGATACCCCAACACCTAAGACCTCACAGCATTCTTAGGGTTAATTGGTTATTACTGTAGGTTTATTCCTAATTTCTCAGACAGAACAGCTAGGTTGACAGACAAATTAAAGAACACTGAACCGCAGATGATTCAGTGGACTGACAAGGACAATGTATGTTACAACAACTTAAAACTAACCCTGTGCCAAAAACGCAATCCTAAAGGTAGTAGATTTTTCAAAAGAATTTGTGTTACAAACTGACGCCGCTCTTACAGGGTTAGGAGCAGTTTTGTCCCAAGTATGTGATGGATTAGAACACCCTATCCTATCCACTATTCGAAAACTCTTCCCATGTGAAAAGAATTACTCTATGTTAGAATTAGAGGCCATTGCCATCAAATGGGCCACCATCCATCTAAGATACTGGGCCTCATTACGAGTCTGCCGGTAACCGAGGTGGTAAAACTGCCTGGTTACCGCCAGACTCGTATTACCATTCCGCCTCCGTGACTCCCGGAAATACCAGGGCATTACGACCCTCATTTCCCGGGAATTCTGGAGGCGGAATTCGGTAAATCCTCATTCCCATTGAGTCCAATAGGAGTCCAATAGGACTCAATGGGAATAGGACTCAATGGGAATGGGGAAGTGGAAACACCGGCACCATCTCGTGATGGTGCTGGTGTTTCCACGTCCGCCTGCAGGCGGGCGGTGTTAAACCCGCCAGTTCAGACCTGGTAGGAACATCACGTCCCGCCTGCAGGAGTCAGGATCGGGCGGTCCGGAATTAACAGTGGCGGCGGGTTTACTGCAATGAGGCCCACTATCTTCTTGGAAGGAAGTTCACACTCATCACAGATCATTCTCCATTAGTGTGGATACGCCAATGAAAGGACTCTAACCCTTGATTCATGCAATGTTTCCTAAACCTGCAACCCTACTGTTTCACTATAGAGCACAGAAAAGGTAAAGACCAGGGGAATGTCGATTTCCTGTCTCAGTTTCCTGGTGAAACAGATGTGGCTACATCGCATAGGGGAAGGTTCAGTTAGAAACCTGAAGGTGTCTCACCCACTAGTCCCCAGGGATCTGTCTTCCAAGTGGCCAGAACACAGCCATCGCTTTTGGATCCCGTTCCTGGGGGAGGACAAGTGCGGGAGGATTACCTAGGTGAGGGGTCTTTGGGGAGGGGGAGTGGGACACTGTATGGTGAGACGTGGTATCCCCTTCCCTGTAACACATTTACCCCTTCCTACCAGATAGGATATTTAGGATCTCTACCCCCCCTTTTACAAAATGAACACTTTCTCACGGACAGCCCATTTTGAGTGCATGAGGAAACTGCAGTTTCGAGATGTCAGCTGAATGAGAGGAAAGATGGCATAACAGAAGGGGATCACAATGAGGGAGGTTTCCTTGACCTTTTTGACAAGGAACCATTACTTTCCTGCGCCCTTGAGAAAAGAAAGTGTAAGACCAGGAAACAGCCTGATGAATCCTAAATTGTGTGTTGGAGGTACCCGGGGCCCTCCTATGTCAATAATCAAGGCGGGGAGAATCACCGGCCGCTGTGGCACCAACCTTGTCTCCAAGAACAAAGCAGTGTCAGTGAAATCAACCAGTGAGTTTGGAAGACCGTAACAAGACCGGCCTGTGTTGAGGCCAAGGTTTCAAGCAGCAACATTGTATGTTGAAACAAACATCGTTAAAACGTGTGTGATAAGAAGAGTAAAGTTGAATCGCTGATGAGTGACTGCACTTTAAAACCCAGATACAATACCTTTGACAGTGTGGTCCAAGTGGCTGCTCAATCAAAGGTCTCTGCAAGGTATCCATCTGAAGAATGGCAAAAGTGAAAGTGAAAAAAGGTCAGATCAATAAGAGAATGAGTAATTGTGAATCGAAGCAGTCCTGCAATGGATAAACCAAAACCCTGCGCACAGTCGAAAGTCTTTGATTTTGGTGAAATCTAGTCTGAGCCAGGCGAGGGAGACCAATTGAAGCTTTTGTGTTAAAGTGGGTCTGAGCCCGCAGAGGAGGACCTGGAGTGAACAGTAAAACACCCCAGAAGTTGTATATCTGGTCTGAGCCCGGCAGAGAGAGACCAATTGAAGATTTTGTGTCAAAGTGGATCTGAGCCTGGCGGAGGGGAACCCGGGTGAACAGTAAATCACCAGAGAAGTAGTATATGTGAAATCCTAAGAAGAAAGAAACTTTAATGATTTGTTCATGTTGTGTCAGGCCCTCTGAAATGAAAGACTTTGGGCCTCTTTACAAGTTTTGTGGTAAGTGGTAAAATTGGCAGTAACTGAGTTACCACCAGTTTTACCACTACACCAAATTATGAGGTTGGGTTTTAAGTGAAGGATTTACCCACTGAATGCCGAAAAATCTGCAGAATTGGCAGAATTACTGCAGCTGTAATTCTGCCACAGTAATTCCACAAAAAAAGCCCCATTGGGTCCAATGGACCCAGAAAAAATGTGGAATTACATTGCCACCACCACTTGTAATCAGGCGGGAATTCCACCTGACCAAGTAGTGGTAACGGTAATTGGTTTTTGGCGAAAGTATCGCAGAATTACTCATAAAATTAAATGGTAAAGAGGCTTTGGCACAGAAGGCCCAGATGTTGAAGTTCTGAACTGCATCCTTGTGATCGAGAAGCCAGAGTGTGTGCTATTTTCGGCGCAAATAATTCCATTAATCAGCCCCATAATTTCTTGAACACTTCTCTTTTACATAACATTGTTTCACAGACGATTTATATTGAGATGTAAGAATTAGGTTTAGATAGATCTTGTTCAAATTCAATTGAAGTTCAATAAAAACTTTTTAACTGTGATCAATTGTGTCTGTCCTACTGTTTGATACCATGCCTTCTTTACACTATCCTATTCTATAACACCAAATACCCCTTTGCATTCGGTGAGCCCCGTGTTTTCCCATTTCTTAAATAACTCTCCTAACTTGTGACGGCCCACTTCTTCCCAGCTCTTAAAGCCAGGGGGACACATCCCAGGTGTAAAGTCAGTTGTTGGGATAATCAACCAGCTATGCCAGAGGGCCATTTGGGGTTCGCAGACTCTTGGAAATCCCAACACCTACCCCAGGATGAACGTAGGACTCAGTCAAATGGCAAGTTCAAACTGCAGTTTATTTCAAGCTAAACCAACAGGGATCAGTACAAGGACAGAAGAAATCTGTGGACATCTCAACATCTCCTGGCTCGCAGGCCAGTTTTGTATACTGACTGTATCATAGTGACATCACAATCTGGGCCCTACTCCAGAAATCCGATCGCCATCTGGGATTGGCCGTCAGGAGCATAATAACCTATATGATCCCCTAATCATGTTATTATACTTGTTCTCCCATGTCAGGTGGCTGGCCTGGTCCATCCCCAAATCTCTATCTATAACAAGTTGCAGTATGAGGGTCTTACCATTGGTTCTTGCCCATTGCTACCCACCCCTAGGGGTCTGAACCGTGATTGACTAGAGCTGACATCCCCAGGCCTGGAATCCGCAAAGGTTCTTAGCTCTTGGTGTACCTTCTAAAGGTAATAAGAAGGACTATGTGTCTGCACTGTAACTTGTGTGTACCACCTTAGTCTATGAGAGTGTTCTTTCGCTCAGTGCAACACTTGTCTCACATTGCAACATCTTTGTTAAAAGCTTCTGTCTGGCGGTGTGAGATCGGCTCCCTTTCCCAGTGCTGGTTTCTGTCCATTGTCTGAGTCGGCAGGGTCACGTGTTCGAAGACCATGATTTGGAGCTGTGCATCTCTGAATTATGAAGAATTATTCACCTTTACTGCAGCTGGTGTTACTGTCTTTCAGGGAATGGAGTGTCATCCCCAACTGGTGGCCTTGGCTGTGGGTCCTGTCTCACATGTTTTCTCTTGTCCATCCTGAATTCAACTCAGCTCAGCTTATGCTGAGAGGCTTGTGGCTGCTGTAATTTTTCTCAACCATAACGCGGTTCCTAAAGTGTCTGTGCTATGCTATATTCTCCATAGGTTAGTCACACTTGACTCTGGCAGGTCCCATAGGGGCTCCTGAAGTTCCATAAGGTTATTTATGTATTGGTATCTGCAAGCTTTGAACAGGATCTCCTGCTTCTTGCAGTTTCTGCGTTGTTGCGTTTAGCTAATGGCAGAATAATAAAGCAATGACAGTATGTATATGTATCTGTCCTCTACCTATAGAACTGTACGCTCTTGTTCTTCATGTATTCGAGTGTGTGTTTGTGTCCCGAAGTGCGGATGGCACATGTGATTCATGTCTAACGCTGCTAAGTAGTGGTGTCTTTAACGACGTCAGTAGCTTGGATTCTTGGTGCTTTAGTCAATACTGTCAATTGAGGTGTCTTTGGTTGCAGCATGGGGATCCTCATCCACTCTGGGGTAGACTTGTACTGCTCCTGGCCTGTACGGCTGGCTGAGGGGGGACCTCTTGATATACTTATTAATCATTGGAGCATTAGGAATTGGTCCAAAATAGTATGGGAGATCATGGTATCTCCTGGTCTTCTTCCGTGTTATGCATCTTATACGTGGGGAAGGAGGGGGTGAACTTCTCCATCCCTTTTCAGTCCCCCCTCTGTTTGACCTGTCAACCACATCATTGTACAACATTCCTTTTGCTCTGGGCTGCCATATCTTCATTATTCCTCCGAGGTGTCCAAAATAGTTTGTTTGGTCATCAAATGACCAGTGCATGCAGCATACTCCTTCAGGGTTGTCCAAAACCCACTTCCCTTCATAGAATTTTAGATCATGTGGATTGTCAATTTTCAAGTACCCTGCTGGAAATAGTTCACACTGCACAATCTTCGATCTGAGCTTGTCTCGCTCTACAACAATCACATCTTTTGTTCCTCCTATGTTCACATTCATCAGATTCTGCATTCCAATAGTCTCTTCTGCTGATTTTTTGCATCCTGCCATGGAGCTCTTGATCCCACACACTGATACTGCTCCCAGCATGAGGTCTCATGCTATCACCTTCCATCCATCTGACAGTCATGATACCATCCAGGACCATATGTACGCTAGCCAGCACTTGTCCTTCCCTGTTCCTCATGCTTCATCTTCCATTTTCGAATGCATCTGTGCCAGCTGTGCTATGGCATCTGAGAGAGTTCTGTTATCTTCATGGTTAGCTAGAATAAATGTGCAACAGGAACTCCCTATCTCGGCGCAAACTCCTCCTTCCATATCTGTGAGGAGATCCAGAACATATCTATTCTGGAGCGCCACCAACCTTATTGCTCTGAGCTCTTCCTTTATGGCGTTGAACCCATTCACTGTAGAGTTAATGCTTACCATCAGTTCACAATGAGTGATCTACAACCACTTGGTGTTCATGCATCTCTGTATTCCTGGTATTATAGATGCAAAGAAAATGTGTGTTATGCTGAATGATCTGTGTTCTGCTGGGATCTCGTCCATTGTCATTTCTGATGCCTCTGAGATGTAATTCCCCCCTCTTTTCACTCTGCTCACTCCTTCTTGGTTCTCTGTTTTCTGGGCCTTAGCCATTGGTGTCACCCCAACTGATCTCTTCCTTCTCTTATTGTTGTTCATTTTCAGGAATACATCAAACTTCACATCTTTCTTGGGCACAGCCAATGAGGGCTTGTTGATAAGTACCAATCAGCAAACTCCTCCCCATTTGGGTGGCAGCTTCTCACATGCCTTTGATCCACAAGCGCATTAATGATCCATCAGTACTGCCATTCCTTCCCTCATCGCTGTGAGCAGTTCAACTGTCTTGCACCCAATGTTCTCACCCAATTCAACATCGCCATTGTTCTGATAGTACAGCGCTGGTGTCTTCAGGGGGATTAGTGGCATCGGACCAGCTTAGTTCTCCACCCATGTCAGTAACTTTGCACTCACGTCCCTCTCCTTCAGGCACTTGTCATTTTCTTCCTGCACTTTGTTTACTGACAATTGGTCTAGTGTCAGGGCCTTGCTTCCCACCACTCCATCCTGCCATCCATCGTTAGTGTACACCTGTTCATACACTAATATCTGTGGCCTTTCCCAGCAGCCAGGCTCTCCTCCTATCTCCTTCACTCTTGTCCGTGGACATGGCAATTCCTTCAATGAGATAGTTTTCGTTTCTCCCTTCTCAGGTCCGTCAGTTATGTACTGCACGGCTTCATCTAGTTGCCAGTAATTGTTCATCATGTCCAATGTCTTTATGTCATTATCTTCAAATGGGAATGTTCCTTTGGACATCGGCTCAATGTTGATGTCTTCCCTTGGAATCTTCCCCGGGTTTGCACCATCGCGAGATACATCAGGCACTGTGCTCTTGCGGCTGGTATTTCAGTTGCTATGAACGTTCTAGAGGCACTCATGGCAGAGGGGATTAAAGGGCAGACATAACATCTCTCCCCGGTGGTTTCCTTACCTACTTTTGTCATATGTTTGCACCACATGTTGTTAGATACTTTAGCAGTGTCAGTAAGAAACATGTCTACTCCTTTTATGTCTGTGTCAACACTGCACTTACCTTTCCTTACCTTATCAGCAGTGTCTTCTCGTCCACCTGTCATGGTCATCCCACCTGCTTGGGTTGGGGGAATGTTAGTAGAGGGTACAGCGGTAGCAGTTACAATAGCATACTATTGTCATAATATGAATCCCATCAACCAACTAGGAATCAATAGACACAACATAATGATAATGTTCTTTATTATTCCCTTCATATCTACTTACGCTGCTTGCACCTTGCAGCCTGGTGATATAGTTGCCCACCTGAAATACGCAGAGAAAGGCATTATTGGGTTAGTATTTGTCAGTGCCCTTCAGCCCTGCGAACCAAATAATCACTAATTGCAAAGGCAAATACCTCCTCCCAGATGTTTCTTACTGAGGGGTCTCTTAATAATTGCCAACACTGGGGGCTCACTGTGCTCAAGGTGTTTGTATGTTTGGGACAAGTACTCTACAAAAACAAGATAGTGTACTGCAGGGGATTATGCTCTGAATCATCTGGGTCCCCTTAGATAGTACACAAATTGGTTGATGGGTGGAAGGTAGCATCAGGACAACAACCTATACAATCCCCAAGACGTTCACGTAGACTTGCGTGTGCGAAAAGAAAAAATAGCAAACAGTGTATTCTTGGACGATCTGTAAAAGTATTCCAGTTGCTACTTCTGCTGCTTGGTATCGTGTGACCATGGGGTGTTCGGGACTCCCTAATTGGGTAATGTCCGCATGCTCTTGTAGTTCATCAAGGTATTGAAATTGGCCCTGTCGGTCACGGGGACTCTGTTGCCAGGTGAGGCCGCTGCTTTGTAGGGCTTGACATCATGGAGATGATTCCATACAGTGTAACCAACTATCCCAAGAGCACAGTCTGCCACCTCCTCTACAACGTGAGGTCCCATGAATCTAGATGCATTAGAGTGCCTCATGAAAATAACGCAGAGAACAATATCTCCCACTTTCACAGAATGCTTTAGTTCATAGTCTTGTGATGTGTCATCGCAGTCGATTTCTTCACCATCTTCTGGGCCTCTCTGGATCCGCTGTATCTGGCAAGAAATTAAAGAGGCAATTTAACCCAAAGAAGTAATGTAATCATACATCTCTTGTCATAACACATATGCACTATTCTCACAGTCTTTCAGTGCTCTTGTGGGAGGAGCCAAGGGAAATGCATGCACCGTCCTGTTGCCACTTCATGGGGCGTTTAATGCTGATCGGGCCCTGCCTTATTGTGCAATTCAATCAAGGCTAGAGGTAAACAATGCATACAGTTTTTGTTGGTGCTCTGCTGGGTTTTGGCTAATCAATCCTTTAGGAGGACATTTAGGCGTTTACACACCTGATTTTCTTGCACGGAGGGTACGCACAGGTGAATTTATGCTTAATACCTAGCAGGGTTGTGATGTGTTGGAACAGCTCAGTGGTGAAGTGAGGGGCATTGTCAGACTGTAGGACCTCACACACGCCCCATCTTGGGAAAACCTCCCAGTTAAAAAGGTGTCCACTCTAAGGGCATCAGCATGTGAACAGGGCCCTGCCTCTATCCACCTAGAAAATGGGCAGACAACCACTATCATGTATCAGTGCCCTTTGCATACTTGGATCATATCCATGTAGTCTAGGTGGAGATGCAGAAAAGGGCCTACGGATTTGGTATGGCTCCTCTCACAACTCTCAAAGTATGCCCTTCTGTAAACTGCTGGCAGGTCAAGCAGTTACTAATAAAATCAGCTACATGTTAATTCAAATTTGGGCAAAGCCATGTTTCTCCAATGCATGTAGCAATGATCTCCTTTGCTGTGTGTGTTGTATAGTGTAATTGTGTTAATGCTGTCTTCAACAATGCTAGTGGCATAACCACTTTCCCTGTATTGTTCTGTCGCCATAAGGCATCTGTCGGAGACATGGTGTTACGCTCACCTGGTATCCACGGGGACGCCACCCAGCCGTAGGCACTCTGGTATCCTTCTCTGCGGTTCCCAGGTGTGACCAGTGGGGAAGTTCTGCCTGGATTACAGGTGGGCAATGTTCAAGACTGGGCAACTGGGGTAAGCAACCCCCCACCACCCCATATGTCCACAGCCCCTCTGGACCTCTCCTCACCTTGTTGTTAATTCAGGTGTGCTCTCCGCCCTGCCTTCTTGGCAGGGCGCATTGTCCTTTGTGGGCGAATGCGATCTAGTTACTTCACTGATGCCGGCCCGTTTTGAATCTTTCAGGTAGGTCTTATTGCTGTTGTATATTGTTGTTATTCTTGCATGCCTTTCTTGGTTTAAATAATGTCTTTTTCTCTTTCTTAGGTGCGCGGAAGTCCAAAGTGATGCATTGGCTGAATTGGGTCTCGCCGGTAAATGATGGCGTATTAAGAGCTCCTTGATGTGGTAAGTAGGAGCTATGCGCAGCGCTATGATGCCTTGCCTTTGCTAACCTGTTGTCTTTTCTTTCCCATAGATTGCGGTGCTCACCCGGTGTATGAAATCCCGCGTCGATGCTGGTCGAGGGGTGACTTGCGAGGTAAGCTTTTCGGCACAATTTGTTATGTTGTAAAAGTGTCTAATGTCTTGTTTCTTCCTTTTTTGCAGATCCGACGGTCCGGGAGTCGCGCTGATCCTAGGATGCTGTTCGCAGGAGCTGTGGGCAGCTAACAATGAAATTACAGGTAAGCTGCTGCTGTTAACAATGCCCTTTTGTCTCTTTACAGATGCTGTTCTTCCGAGGTTTGCGGGTACAGCTGAACACGATGAGCGTCACGTTGCAGGATTGCGAAGTAACGCGAAGCATCATATCCAAGTCTGGTGTGGTTTAAATAGCTTCAAGAAAGTAGTCCAGGTAAAGTAGTTCCAAGGCTACCACACCCAAAACACTATACCGCATAGCTTGGTTCCAAGGAGCCAAGCTATGTGGATGCCTCCATGTTGGCTGGCACTTGAAATAAAGTAGTTCCCTAAAGACAAGTCTTTATTAAGTATGAGCCTGGCCCCAAGAGGGCCTAGGCAAAGGATGCCTATGTTTGTTGGAGACCCGAGCCGAGGCCCCTCCTGGCCCATGGGCTTGCCAGGGGGGTTTCTGGATGTGGGGCGTGACAGCACTCCCCCCCAAGGCCCCTCTCAAGGTGTTCCTTCTGTCCGGCCCAGGTTTAGTTGGAAAGTTTTGATGATATTTTTTGATCAGACGTGGTGCATGAATGTTTTCACAGGGTTCCCAGGATCTATATTGGGGTCCAAATCCTATCCAATCAACTAGATAGTATAGCTTGCCTCTTGAATACTTGGAATCCAGGATGCCTCTGACTTCAAATTCTGGTTCTCCGTCAATAAGTATGGGTTTTGGTGGTGTCCCAATCCGTGTACTGGGCTGCATTGGTTTTAAAAGGGACACATGAAATACCGGTTGGATTTGTAGGTTAGGTGGTAAATCTAGTTTGACGGCCGCTGGATTAATACTTGTCTTAATGGTGTAAGGCCCTAAGTACCTGGGTTGAAAGGTCCGGGTTCCCTTGATGGGTACAAATCTGGCGGCCAGCCAAACCTTGTCTCCTACCTGATAGTCAGGGGCTTTTTCCGGTGTTGGTCGGCAAATTGCTTTTGCTTCTCTTTGGTGAGAATAAGATGTTATTTGGCCTTTTTGAAAGCTTGAGTGAAGTTGATGTGAAGGGTTTTTACTGCTGCCATTTCCAAACTGGTTGGGAGATCCAGTTCTGAGGTACGTGGGTGTCTACCATAAAGGGTATAAAAGGGTGTTTTTCCGGTACTGGAATGCAAGGAATTATTATATGCGTACTCGGCTATCCATAGTAAGTCTTTCCAGTCTCTTAGTTCATGGTGCAACATGCACCGTAGATATTGCTCGAGGGTCTGATTGGTCCTCTGGGTCTGACCGTCCTTTTGGGGATGATGGCTAGTAGATAGTCGGACGTCAATTTGCACCATTGCACAACGCTTTCTCCAGAAGTTGGAGACGAACTGGCTACCTCGATTGGAGATCAGGACTGATGGGAAGCCATGTAGTTTAACAAGACCATCCAGGAACACTTTGGCTAAAGTGGATGTGACAGAGAGGCCACTGAGCAGAATAAAGTGTGCCATCTTTGAGAATAAGTCCACGACTACAAGAATGGTGTTAAACCCTTGCCTGGGAGGTAGGTCAGTGATGAAGTCGAGGGAAAGAGTGTGCCATGGAGTGGGAGAAATGTCCAAAGGTTGCAGAAGACCGGATGGTTTTTGTTTTTGCGACTTATTTTGTGCGCAGACACCGCAGGATTGAATATATTGGATGACATCTTTACGGCAGGCAGGCCACCAGAAGTTCTGTTTTACCTTGGCTAGAGTCTTGGTGATTCCAGGGTGCCCTTCAATCAGAGAATCGTGATAACCTGAAATGATTTGTTGTTGTAAGTCCTTGGTGGGTACGTACAGACGATCCTTAAAAAAGGGTAGTGGTCTTTGATGGAATATTGTTCCCCCTGCGCTTGCCATGCAAGGAAAGTATCTGGATTCATGGTTTGTCGAATCTCGTTTCTCAGTTCTACTTGGGTTAAGCCTGTAGTGAAGCCCAAGAGTATGTCCTCCGGTATGATGGGGACAGGGTCTGGGTTCGTATATACTATGTCATCAGTGCCTGTACGAGAGAGTGCGTCAGCTTTTCCATTCTTGACCCCTGGGCGAAATGTGATGACATAATCATATTCGGCGAAGAAAAGGGCCCACCGCAATTGGCGTGAAGACTGGGCTTTAGCTGTTTTAAGATATTGCAGGTTTCGGTGGTCCGTGATAACTGTAATGGTGTGTTTGGCCCCCAGAAGGTAGTGCCGCAAGGCTTTAAAGGCGGATTTGATCGCCAAGAGTTCTTTGTCCGTGATGACGTAATTAATCTCCGGAGGTGAGAATTTTTTCGACCACTAGGCCACTGGATGTAGCTGGCCGGTTTCTGGATCTCTTTGTGAGAGGACAGCTCCCATTGCTATACTGGAAGCATCTGTTTCAATGATATAAGGAAGATCTGGGCAAGGATGTCGGAGGATTGGCGCGGAGGTGAACCTTTTCTTCAGTTCCTGAAAAGCTTTTTCTGCTTCTTTGGCCCAGGTACATTTTTTGTTATTTTTTCGTAGCAACACGGTGATCGGGTGTACGACCTGAGAGAAGTCTGGTATGAAGTAGTGATAGAAGTTCGGAAAGCCCAACATGCTTTGTACTCCTTTTACTGACGTTGGTGATGGCCATTTCAAAACGGCGTCTACTTTGTGCAGGTCCATTCTGATGCCTGCTGGAGTAAGAATAAAACCCAAAACTCAACTTCTGTGACGTGAAAAAAACACTTTTCAAGCTTTGCATATAAACGATGTTAACGGAGCTTGGTGAGGACTGAATGGACGTGCTTGATATGATCCTGTGCTGAGCTTGAGTACACTAGGATATCATCTAAGTACACTAGGGCGCAGACATCAATTAACTCTCTCAAGACGTCATTCATGAAATATTGAAATGCTTCGGGAGCGTAGCATAACCCAAAGGGCATGACTTGATATTCGGACAAACTGTATTTGGTACGGAAAGCAGTTTTCCATTTGTCTCCGCTTCTGATCCAGACCAGGTGGTGCGCTCCTCAAAGGTTCAATTTGGTATAAATCTGGGCAGCTTTGACCTGGTCCAGCATTTCAGGGATAAGTGGCAAGGGTTGACGGTTCTTCACGGTGATCTGGTTTAATGCGTGGTAGTCAATACAGGTTCTTAAGTCCCCTTCTTTTTTCAGTATGAAGAACAAAGGACTGGCTGCAGGGGACTTTGATGGACGGATGAATCCGTTTGCAAGGTACTGGTTTAAATAAGACTTCAGATAAAGGTTTTCGGGTTCTGTAAGAGCATAGATTCTACTGCAAGGGACTTGAGCACCTGGAACAAGGTCGATCTGACAGTCATAGGGCCTGTGCGGTGGCAGCGTGTTTGCTTGGTCCTTCTGGAATACGTCCTGGAAATCATGGTATTCCTCAGGCAAGGTATTAGTTAATCCCAGGGTTGATGCTGTCGCTACGGGAGTCGTAGAGATACTGAAAGCAGGTTTCTGTTCTTGATAATAACAGGCTGGGGAGCAGTCGCTGGGGAAGGTTAATTTCTTTGCCCGCCAGTCAATCAAAGGGTTGTGAGCGACTAAACATGACATCCCTAGTATGAGCCAGAATTGAGTTGCCTTGATGAGAACGAACGAAATAAGTTCCCGATGTGCGTCCTGGCACAGCAAGGTTATCTCGGCTGTGCATTGGGTTACGGGTCCGGAAGCGATTTCTGTCCCATCCACCGTAGTCACCTTGTCTGTAGTCGCTTGGAACATAGGGGAAGCCCCATCTCTGCAGCCAGGTCTTGATCTATATAATTCCCAACAGCTCTGCTGTCGATGTATTCTTCAGCGGCATGCATTCTTGACGACCATTGGTTATTAATTAAGATCACCGGTATTGCAAAGTGTGAGGTCGGTGGCCCTTTTCTCTTACTCAATAAACAGACCTCTACGTTTGCCGAGCTGGGTAGTTTTCCTACTTAGATTCCTTCTCTTCATCTTTTTCTGTGGCCCTGACGATTTTCCTCGGAGGTTTCACTGGGCAGTCCTTCAGGAAATGCCCTGGTTTTCCGCAATACAGACATAGTTGTTGTTGTCTCCTTTTATTTCGCTCTTGTTTTGTTAGTGGAGGTTGTACCCCTCCGATTTGCATGGGCTCCACAGTATTTTCTTGTACTTGAGTTAAGTTGTCTCTAGATCGAACGTACACAGCCCGAGGGTCCATTTTGGAACGGTCTGCTTTTCGGTCTTGCAACCGGTGGTCTAGTTGTACAACCAAATCTATGAATTCAGAACGGTCTCTAGGAGGATCAACCACTTGAGCTAGAACGTCTTTTAATTTGCCTCGTAAGCCCCAAAGAAAGAACGTGGTTCTTTTGTTTTCAGGCCACCTAGCTTCAGCAACCAATCTGTTGAAAGTAGCAATGTACGTTAACAAGTCTTGATTCCCCTGTCAGAGGGAAAGGAGTTCATTGTCCACTGCTTGTTCTCGGGTATGGCGAGCAAAACGTTTTTCCATTTCCCTCTGAAATCCCCCAAAGTCATGTAATAAAGGATCGTCATGGGTCACCAATGGTACCGACCAATCTGCTGCGCTACCACTCAGGTATGATAAAACAAAGGCTACCCAAGCTTGGTCATTTGGGAATGCTCCAGGTCTGCAAAGAAAGTGAAGGCGACACTGATTCATAAAAGCTGCGTATTTCCGTGGATCACCTGCAAATCTCTCCGGTGGAGCCAAAGGAACTGTTCCTGGTAACATGACTTGTACCAGAGTAGAGGTAGTGGATGGCATGGTAGGATTTTGCATCGTTGGGTTGTTTCCAGGTAGAGGCGTCTGTCCTGCTTGTGATTGCAAGTATTGCCTGCTAATTTCTTCAGTGCGCTCTTTAGTCACTAGTAAGTCTCTCCGGAGAGCGTTAGTCTCTTGTCAGGCAGAATGAACCTCGGCACAAAGTTCTCCTAACAATTGGGCCAATTGGTCTAATTCTGATGTCTCCATGACACCCAGGCAGATTGGTTTGGTAGGCTTTGCGTTCTGTTACGCTCACCTGGTATCCACGGGGACACCACCCAGCCGTAGGGACTCTGGTATCCTTCTCTGCGGTTCCCAGGTGTGACCAGTGGGGAAGTTCTGCCTGGATTACAGGTGAGCAATGTTCAAGACTGGGCAACTGGGGTAAGCAACCCCCTTCCACCCCATATGCCCACAGCCCCTCTGGACCTCTCCTCACCTTGTTGTTAATTCAGGAGTGCTCTCCGCCCTGCCTTCTTGGCAGGGCGCATTGTCCTTTGTGGGCGAATGCGATCTAGTTACTTCACTGATGCCGGCCCGTTTTGAGTCTTTCAGGTAGGTCTTATTGCTGTTGTATATTGTTGTTATTCTTGCATGCCTTTCTTGGTTTAAAAAATGTATTTTTCTCTTCCTTAGGTAAGCGGAAGTCCAATGTGATGCATTGGCTGAATTGGGTCTCGCCGGTAAATGATGGCGGAATAAGAGCACCTTGATGCGTTAAGTAGGCGCTATGTGCAGAGCTATGATGCAATGCCCTTGCTAACCTGTTGTCTTTTCTTTCCCATAGATTGCAGTGCTCACCCGGTGTATGAAATCCTGAGGCGATGCTGGTCGAGGGGCGACTTGTGAGGTAAGCTTTTTGGCATGATTCGTTATGTTGTAAAAGTGTCTAATGTCTTGTTTCTTCCTTTTTTGCAGATCTGCCAGTCCGGGAGACGCGCTGATCCTAGGATGCTGTTCGCAGGAGCTGTGGGCAGCTAACGATGAAATTATAGGTAAGCTGCTGCTGTTAACGATGTCCTTTTGTCTCTTTACAGATGCTGTTCTTCCAAGGTTCGCGGGTACAGCTGAAAATGATGAGCGTCACGTTGCAGGATTGCAAAGTGACGCGAAGGGTGTTATCCAAGTCGGGTGTGGTTTAAATAGCTTCAAGAAAGTTGTCCAGGTAAAGTAGTTCCTAGGCTACCACACCCAAAACACTATACCGCATAGCTTGTTTCCAAGGAGCCAAGCTATGTGGATTCCTCCATGGCACTTGAAATAAAGTAGTTCCCTAAACACAAGTCTTTATTAAGTATGAGCCTGGTGCCAAAGGCGCCAGGAATAGCCCCAAGAGGGCCTAGGCAAAGGATGCCTAAGTTTGTTGGAGACCCGAGCCAAAACCCCTCCTGGCCCATGAGCTTGGCAGGGGGGTTTCTGGATGTGGGTCGTGACACATGGAGCATCTTCTCTTTATCCATAGCTCCTTCTCCTCCTGGGGTGCTGCTCCCTGCAGCTCCATAATCCGTGTCTCTGGAAGTACATTGCAACCTTCCCTCTCCACCATGTTTCTCACTCCTTCCTGAGCCTTTTGTCTCTCCTTGAGTTCCCACAAAACCCAAAATACGCTGCACATTTTGCCTCATAATCTACAGCTACATTTCCTCTTGAAATCGGGTCTTCCCATTTTGTGCAGGCCTGACACTTCATTAGTTCTACCTATTTTGGAGATGCAATCACCTCAATCAATTTACCCAGTAATAGAGCATGCTGCACTAGGGTCCTGTCGGCTCTCCTGAACCTTCTCCCGGTCCATCGCGCCAGTCCTGAGTATATTTTTGATGTCACATGGGTGGAGTCAGAATAACTTGTCACCTCCTTCTCTACACTGTTTTCTAGTGCTAATATGAGAGCCACTAGTTCTGCTACTTGTGCTGACTAATGGGATGGTTGTTGCACACATACAACCACTTTGCTTGTCCCGTCCTCCTTCAGTCTTACCACTACAGTCCCAGTATGTCTGATCCCATCAGTTTCATCAATTGTTGATGAACCATCAATGTACAGCACGTCTCCCCACTCAAGCTTGTCATCCTCCACTTTGCATGTCTCACTGAACATTTCTATGTTCTTTGTACAGTCGTGTGCATAATCTTCTATCTGGAGAACATCTGCCAAAAATGTCACTAGATTTACAATCTTGCATCTTACTATCTTCAGCCCTACATTTGATAGTATCACCTCATACCTTAATGCTCTCTGTGTGGTCAGTGTGCTCTTTGGCTTATGCAGTATTGCAAAGAGGGAGTGCTCCACGTACAAAGTGGTATTGCACCCCATTGTCACTGCCGATGACTTCTCCACAGCGAAGGCCGCAGCTGCCAGTGATTGTTTGCACGGATAATGTCCTCTCATCACTGGGTCGAGTTGTCCACTGTAGTAAGCAATTGTCTTATGGCCCATGCTTGTCTTCTGTGTAAGTACCACCTTCAGCACTACACCATCAGTGTGTGAGCATAAAAATAATTAATTTTTATAGTCTGGGGTCCCTAACACTGGAGCAGTACTTATGGCTTCCTTCAGTTCCTCAAAGGCCTCAGTCATCTCTGTGATCCATGTCAATGGGCCTCATTATGGGTGCAGTGGTAACTGTGTGGGTTATACTGGTGGTTTGCCGTCGGACCTGTAAATATTTACCAGTGCCTGACACTGTTAAATATTACTACTTTAAGAACTTCAGTATTTCAACCACAACAGATGGCCTTGTAGAAAGATTTAATAAGACATTGAAAATTATGCTGTGGAAATTAGTGGAACAGGATGGCAAAAACTGTGATCAAATGATACCTTGGGCTTTATTTGCTGTTAGGAAGACACCCCATGCTTCTACAGGATTCTTCCCATTCAAGTTACTCTATGGACGGGAGCCTCAACATATCTTGGATATGTTGAGAGAAACCTGGGAAGAAAGGAAAGAAGCCCCAATCCCACTCTCCCAAACTGCCAACCGATTTAAAGAGCACATTAATGTAGTTAGGTCTTTAGTACAAAGCCCATATGGCCAAGGCACAGGAACAACCGAAAGCCTCATATGATAGAAAAGTTACTTTAAGATTTTTTTTTTATAGTAGGCCAACAGGTATTAGTATTGTTGCCCACTTCGAGGAACAAACTGATATCTAAGTTTCATGAATCATATGAGGTGTTAGAACAGACAGGACCCTGTAACTACAAAATGTCCCAACCTGTTCGCTGCATAAAAACACAAGTATAGCACAATAACCTTTTAAAGGAGTGGAGGGGAAATCCCTCAGAGTCTAATGCCACCATTTTGTCCTGTTTGATACCTGAGGATTCTGATACAAAAGTTCTGATTCTACCTCATCTTAATAATAGCCAGAAGCAAGATCTATTCAACCTCATAATCCAATGTACTGATGTATTCAGAGAGGAACCAGGGTGGGTGAAGGATATCTACCATCATATCCACACTTCAGAAGGCAAAGTAGTACATTTAAAACCATACAGATTACCTGAATCTAGGAAAGAAACAATCATCCAAGTAACGCAGATGCTTGAAGCTAATATTACTATGCCTGGTCTTCCGCCATCATGTTGGTGGAAAAACCTGATGGGAGTTGGCGATTCAGCATTGATTTCGGAAAGTCAATGCCATATCTGCCTTTGACGCATACCCCATGCCATGTATTGATGACCTTATTGACTGGCGAGGTAATGCTGTCTATCTCCCTACTATAGACCTTACAAAAGGCTATTGGCAGGTTCCGTTATATGGTCCTGACAAGGAAAAAAAACATCTTTGCCACACCTACAGGTGTGTTCCATTTTAAAGTCCTGCCTTTCTGACTTCATGCGGCCCCTGCAACATTTCAACGGTCCACAAATACGATCTTACAACCCTACTCAGACTTCTGCGGGGCCTATGCAGACGATATTGTAATACACATTAAAACTTGGAACGATCATGTACATCACCTTTACACAGTCATGCGGGTACTGAGAAAGACAGTCTTAACAGCTAATCCAAAAAAATGTAAATTGGCTCAATCCACATTGGCTCAAAACAGGCTCATCTGGGATTTCCCATGGGGAATGGCACTGTACAGCCCCTGCAGGGAAAACAGTTAAAAGTATCATTGATACCCCCACACCAAAGACCAAGAAAGACCTTAGAGCCTTTTTTTTAATTGATGGGCTACTACCATCCCAAAACTCTCAAGTAAAACTGTAAGACTCACAGACAAACTGAAAAATGATGAGCCCCAAAAGATCTGCTGGGATGATGAATATCAAATCTGTTATACCACATTAAAGCAGACACTTTGTAAGAGAACCAGTTTTTCCTAGACACGATTTACTAGAACACCCCATACTCTAAATCAGTGGAACGTTGTTTCCCAGAAAGAATAATTATTCAGTTATTGAGCTTGAGACCCTGGCAATCAAGTGGGCCATACTTCATCAAAAATATTACCTATTGGGTTGCAAATTCAGACTTGTTACTGATCACTCCCCTTTAGTGTGGATCAGCTAATACAAATCAACCAACTGAGAATTTGCGATGGTTTCTGGACCTTCAGCCATATTGTTTCTCAGTTGAACACCGTAAGGGTTGAGAACAAGGCATTCTCTCCTGCTTTCCCTCTGTGAAAAATCTAGGTCCAATCCACATAGGGGAAGGGTATGTGAGGAAGCTGAGGGTGTCCTCACTTCCGTTGGTGGTGCATGTAGCAGATACCACAGAATGTATTGTATGAAACACAAGTATTGGCAAAGTCAAGAGAATACTAAGAAGGGTATGAAATGAGAAACCAAGTATTAATAAAAAGGCTAAAATTGTTTCAGGAAATACAGGTTAAGAGGAAACATGTGCTGGCAAGAGCCAGAGGAATACAGAAAAGTGTATCAAAGTGTATGGTGGCCAACCAAGCCACAAGAGTGTGAAACTGGTGATTCAACCAAACATCACTGTCAAGTGGAAGCAGTGGCTAATTGTTGATGGAAGCAGCCAAGAATGGGTATCGGTCCATGACCTGTAATTGGTGTACCGTGTGGTCCGACAGCTGTGCCTATACCAAGTGCCCCTGTATTGAAAAGCCAATGTATCTATAAAGAAGCTTGTGTTTTGCAACAACCTTGTATGAGATTTTGAAGTGAAGAAACTAAACTGCCTGTGTGAATTGGAGAAAAATACTGATATCAGAAGAGCTGGGAAGTGTCCCAAGGAACTCTGTTGTTCTGAAAGCTAGAAGATTTGAACTCTTGTGGAAGGGAACCCCAATATCTTGTAAACTGTCTTGAACTCGGTGATGGGGAAGCTGAATACAAGCCAAGAGCTGGCAGATGCTCTGAACTTTCTTTGAACACTATTAATTCTGATTCTGAAATCCCTACACATTGTATACAGTTAGTTGTGAGGGCACGTATAAGGTTTGGATACAGATAGACATTTGATTTGGACTTCCTGACACAGACCATCCTTAGTTCTCCTTAGGTAGGGAAATTCCACCTTAGCATAGGGCAAATTAGGCCTTACTCCATCCTGATTTTTAAGTTAAAAAAAACCTTTTGAGAACTAATTTTACATCTGTTGTCTGTGTCTACTTTATGATGCATTCACAGTGTGCACACCCACCCACCCATTATTTGACGCCAGACTGGTAACAGTAATTCCTTCCAGCAGAATTACCACCAGGTTTAATCCAGTACTTATAATGGTGGCTTTGTCCTGTTCTTTAATTATGCCTTTTCCATTTTATTTCCCCTTTTAAAATGTAAAAAAAAAAAAAGAATTACTGCACTTAATCCCATCACCCAGAAAACACAATTGTTTGACCTTTCTCTGTTTCCACCTGCATCTATACTGTTGTTGTCCTGCCTCCTCAGTTGCTGATCTATTGGTGTGTCATGTTGTGTTACAATTTAATATGGTCTAGGATTTCTATATTCAGTAAAACAACAGGGTTGTGCCTTGGTTCTTTGCAATAATTTGGTATCTCACAATTTTTAGTTCTCTGAGTGTGCTGGCACAAAGATCTCATTCAGGGTTGCAAAATCCCATTTGAGATTCTTGCAATACTTGGAGATGAATGGGACAAAGGCATGGAAGGCAGAGGAGGAGGAACTCTGTTACCCCACTCAAGAAGAGGAGAATTCCCCTCATGCTGTTTCTGGGTACTGCTACATGGCAAGTCAGTAGGGGACGCTGTGCCATTGGGAGGCTTCAGAAGATGAAGTTGCAGAAGGAGCAGTTTCATCTGAGTAGCACAGAAGCTGGGACAGAAGGGCCTCTTGTGGCTGCTCCCATGAAGACATGGCTGCTAGTAAATGCCCCAACAGAGGCAGGTGCATTGAAGGTTCAGGAGGGCATATAATTAGTGTGAAAGGAGGAGGGCATGGCTGCAGCAGGTATACTTTAGGGTGAGAATAGGGCTGATTCTGTCTGGGTAGTGGGTATTGTGGAGGAAGCTGTCTCCAGCGAACAGGACAAAGGTGTTTTTGAGGATGATGGGGAGGTCCATCACCATGAGGCTCATACTAAAATCCAACCTGTGGAGGTGCCTTATAAGTAGGTTCACCTACTGGTGGGCATACTGGGGGGGGAATAGGAGGAGCAGGCAGGGAAGAGGGTCAAGAAGGTGGTGGAGGAGATACATCCTGCACTTGTGGTTGTGGAATGGGAAAGCCAGACACAGTAGAAGCCCCATGGAGCAGAGTGTTTTACCCAACCTAGAGCACGGGCAATTCTCAGTCGCACTGCACCCAAGAGTGCAATATAGGCATGTGTTGCAAGTAATTGAAGAGAGATGTGGTTATAAGTCCGATGGATTTATTTGCAAAGTAGCCTGACACGTGTTTCGAATCTAAACCAACTCTTCATCTGAGGCTGTGAATGGGAGATGGGACCTAAGATAAATTAAATGAAGGACAGTGCCAGAAAACTTTCTCACGGCTTCGCAATTGCAGTAATTTCAGCACAGCAGGAAAAGCCAAAGTGATGTGAAAGGAAGCAGCCCCAACCTACACATCCCACTTTGTCCTGAGCGTGGGACCATTTTGCCATGCCACCAGGGAAGTTCAACATGGGGCAGGAGCCTGATGTCTTCTGCACAGGGGAGGCATGTGGGAAGATGGTCAAGTGGGGGAAGAATGGAAGGGGCAGGGCCTGTGCTCTAGGGAGGATTGAAGGTTCGAAGTATCCTTCAGGTTGTGGTAGACTGTTGATGAAGATCAGCAACAAAGATAGCGGCAGTTCAAAGAGGCGGTTGGAGGTGGTGAGCTTCTAGTTCAAGCCGGGGCAATGACTCACTTCAGCTAGCATGGTGCAGCAGCAAACAGGTTTCAATGCGAAGTTCAGAGGCTGGAAGAGGGGGTAAGTAACAAGGGCAGCTCCAGAGGGTCCTGATGGATTGCTGAAGACGAACAGGATAGAATAATTGTTCCACTTGGTGTGATGCTGAATCCTAGAGGCCTTGACTTTCCGTTGCTGTGAGTCCCAATCCACGGAAAAATAATATGTTTTAGTCCTTGTTATCATGCTCCCACACACAGAGGAGGCTGGCCCATAGTTTCAGGTGTCCAAAAAATATGGTGAGGTCCTGGGTACTGTTGCGGCTGGCAAAGCGGCACGTCTTGTCCCAACAGCAGTTCTACCCCAATGTCCCTGCGGATCATTAGGGGACAGAGCTCACCTCTGCCCTGGACATTCAGTCTTCACCTCACCGGTGGAGGACTTTGGAGGGATCACATTTTCTGACAGAGGTCAAATTAATTCTTCCTGAGGTATTTGATCAAGATAAAAGTCCACAAGTGATTGGATTAAAGCTATCCTGCTGTAAGGGTTTTATTTGACTTTCTTGGAATAAGTGGACATTGCTCACTGTCATCACACCCAAAGTGTTTTGTGCTACAGGAAACGGAGGCGACAGAAAGAAAATATAGGGGCAGAAACAAAATGGTGGAATATTTTTACAGCTGTAACGAGTTTGCAAGGCAACTCCCATTGTGCATGGTTGTGCCCTTTGATTCACATTCCCAAGGAAGCTTCCTGTGGAAGAGATGTCTCACTTTTGAGGGTATTTCCCCTCACAAAGGAACATAAAGAGGCATTTCACAAGAGTGCAGCCCTGCTAGCAGTAGCAAGGGTAGCATGTCTGGCTCAAATACACATATTCCTTTTAACAGCTGAGCTGGGCTAACAGAGCTGACGCATGGGTGATATCACATGTCTCTGGCTGCATTAATTATGAGAATTACCATCTACTATACCATGGTTTATATGTAACAATGTATCATCCACCAGGACAGTAAAATCATAATTTTAGCATTTTGGTAGAGGGTGCATGTCTTTGTATCGGGGTTGCCTTGTAAAACTCACCAAAAAAATAAAAATGTAGTCAAAATAGGAGCGTAAGTTGGTGCAAGAAGTTACTCAGTGTTATACGTGGCCCGAGACACAGCTGGGAGAGCACATTCAAAAAGAACTGCATGAAAAGGTGTTGTCAAAGAAACGCCCCTAAACTAGGAACTTTTATACAAACAAACATATTTATCATTTGCGATCGTGCGATACGAACAAATCTCCCCACACAAAAATGATTGGATATCACACTTTGGACCCTTATAGAAAAACATACATTGCGATGAAATATTGGGTCCACAAACTTTCCCACACCACCCTCACCTATACCCTGTGACATCAAATCCATCCCTAATCCCACAGCACAAAATTAAATCATTGAAACATTTTAGGCGACCAGCGTAACTTTAATAATCTGCCCTAGAGGGCGCTAGTGGGCCAACTAAGAAGGCCGCACTTAAGCGAGCTCCTGCACGGCCTGAAATTAATCCGCCATCATCCTGCCTTAATCGGTATCTCACTGCCCTGACCACACATTATCCTTGTTAACTGGGCATTACTCTGCCGCCCTGCGAAGTTTGGGCTAAAATCGGACACCGGGCGGCCCCATACGCACCCACCCGGGTCTCACCCCCCGGAACCCAAGGCCATCAAACTCAGAGACGGCCTGAGACCCGGCAAGAACCAGACGGAGGAGTTCCGTGGGAAGCGTTGGCAGGCTGTGACCGAGAGCGGTGGTGAGAGTCTCCCCCTACCCCCGTGACAACAGAACCGCGACACAGCGCTGGCGGCAACAGCAGCCGCGATCACCCAGTGACCGTAACCAGTACCAGAGAGCAACGAGAGACACAAGCTCGCAACGGGCAGGAGAAGAGAATCGTGAGATGAGACAAGGATGCCCGCTCTCTCCCGGCGGGTCCTTCCTACGGCTGCCCGGCCCAGCGCGGCACATGAGACCTCGAAGCCGCGGCTGGCAGCACCCCCCAAGCAACAGCGGCCAGGTAAACTCAGGCGAGACGGGTGGAAGCAGGGGCAGACACTCCACGGCCCACCTAAACTCTCAGGTATGAAGCACGCTGGGAGCACACTCGCCTGATTGCATGGGTCCCCGCTGAAATCCCCGCTCGCACCCATTGACTGCCTCCAGATCCTTACCGCATCTCCTCATACAGCACCCTCTGCCACAGGAAAGCACCATAGGAAAGCACCATCCGGATAAGAGCACCACGCTCAAGATCCCCTTTCTTCGGTGGGGAGAGGCGAAGGGCGCCCTGGGCCCTATGAACTCTTCCTGAGTAATTAAAGAAGCGGCCGCCTGCGCTTCACCACCGGATGGGTTACGCCTGCCTCCCCCACTCACCTCGAACTTTCCTGGGACCTACAAAATAACGATCCCGATCAGTGACAAGCGCCTTAATCACCGTCCTTATCGCAGCAGACACCACTACCCCATCAACCACCCTGACACAGAGCACACAACGCCTCATCTCGTGCAGGCCACCAGCACCTGGGTAACCACCTACAGGCATCGCACTCCACACATGGATGCATACCCCTCCAACCCAATGTGGGAAAAGGACAAATCCCAAAGAAAGCTGACCTTCGAGCCGGTGCAGTCCCCAAAACCCCCAGGCTCCAGGAGGACTCAGAGCCCACGTCCGACAGCACACATCAGATGGATGAGGGAACCTCCTCCACGGACATTAAGGGCCTCCTGTTAGATCTCAAAGCAGGCATAGGGAGTCTAAACAACATAATGGATGGACTCTCCTCAGAGGTAGATCTCCTACAACACCGAATGGACACCCATACAGAGCGCCTTAATGAGGTAGAACAACGTGTGTCTAACCTAGATGACAGCACAGCAACCCTAGCAGCTAAAGTCACCCAACTTGAATCCCAAATGAAAGCAGCCAATGCCAAGTGTGCGGATTTGGAGGGTCGCTCCAGATGAAATAACATTAGAATTGTTGGAGTGAGGGAACATCAGATGCAATCCGAAATGGAGGACTTCGTCAAAGCGCTTTACACCACCCTCTTCAGCCGAGAAGCCCTCTCCCACACGTTTGTGGTGGAGAGAGCTCACAGGATCCCATCCTCTAAACCCATCCCAGGAGTGCCCTCCATGCCAATAATGCCAGACTGCTAAATTACAAGGACCGAGATACCATTCTACGACTGGCCAGAGAAAAGGGTGAACTACACCATGATGGAGACAGAATACACTTTTATCCGGATTTCTCCCCAGCAGTCCAGTCACACAGGAGATCCTTCACCTCCATCAGACAAAGGCTTAAAGACAATCAAATCACCTACTCTATGCTGTTCCCAGCGCGTCTCAGAATCCAACACGAGGGAAAAGTCCACTTCTTCCAGACACCGGAGGAGGCCAACCTATTCCTGGACAGAGTGGGATGTACCAGGCGAGAACCAAATGAAGCACGAGCACAGAGAGAAAGAATACACAGAAATCCGTCATAACCAACATGTGGTCAACGAGGTGAAATCCGCATATAAAACACAGCATCCTTACCAAGATAAACGCAGGAGCTAAGCACTCCAAGGCCAGGCAACGTGGGAAGCCCCTAATGCCCCTTGCACAGCAAAGTTATTTAAACAGTTTATTGTTAATGGGTGGGAAACCAGGTGGCAGACGCGCACCATTGCGGTTCAGCCCCTGATGGAGTAAGCAAACGGGCCAGTTGGGGGTTGCCCGTGTAAGGAAGGAAGTTCAAAAATGGGATTGGGAATGCGCCTCCAATCCGCTGCCCCACAACCACCCCCCAAGACACCAAGCAGTGCTGGACACCCTCCCCCGAACACCTTGGAAGTGCCGTCCACATAGCCCTGGAACTCCTCAAAACGAACTTAATAACAGCAGCTCAAACACCCACACTGAACGAACAATTCAAAGTCGCTACATGGAATATTAGAGGAGGGAACCTCCACTCTAAAACAAGAAAGATCCTTGAATACTTAAAGAGGCACGAAGTAGATGTCGCTATGATTCAAGAAACACACCTACTCCCTGGGAAAGAACACCAATGGGCCAGAAACTTGGGGTGTCATAGATATTTCTTCTCGTTCTCGTGATACGCCAGAGGAGTGGCGATCTTAATTAAACGACGGACCGGCTTTCGGATGATAAACACTGAGAAAGACACCGAGGGCAGATCATTCTTAGTGAGAGGGATTATAGCAGGCAAATAAATCATCTTTGTTAACTCCTATCGCCCCAACGTGGATGGAACAAACAACTTTGAATGGGTGCACACACACCTTTCAACACAAACCTCAGCAACTATCATCTGGGGGGGCCATCTGAATACCGCCCTAGACCCCGCAAAGGATAGGTCACAGATCATGACACTACCGACCTGTAAAGCCAGCCTCCAGCTACAGTAAATATGCAGAGCCCACAACCTTATAGATGCATGGAGACACAGTAACTGGGAGCAGTGAGACTACACGTTCCACACAACACCAGCTCCAGAATAGATTACCTGTTTGTATCCTGCAGTGGCCCTCTCCACTGGGGAAAACCTTCTCCGATCACTCGCCGGTAACCCTCACATGTAGCCCGTCAGTCGCCAAATCTTGCCTGCTGCACTGGTGCTTCAAACCTGGCTCTCTGCAAGACCAAGTTCTCGCATCTGAACTTTGAGACGAAATCTCAACATTTCTGGACACAAGCCTGGGCACAGTAGCTTCTCCGAGCATGATTTGGGAGAAGCTGAAGTGTTTCATAAGAGGTGTCTGCCTAGCCAAGGAGAACGGCATCCTTAAACTAATCCGTCAGGAACTCACCTCCAGCATGGAAGATTAAAGCAGCTTGAACTCATGTACTCCACTGCGAATGATCCACGCACCCAAGCAGCACTTTAAGAAGAGCTACAGACGTTCAGGACCACGGCGGAACATGAAGTGAAATTCCTGGGCCGGAACAATCAAGTCCGTCAATATGGCGAAAAGGCCAAAAACCCAGAGCCCTCCTGGCAAGACTGATCAATGCCGACAGGAAGCCGATGACGGTTGAAAGGGTACACTCTAGACAAGGCATGATAGTACACACAGATGAAGAAATAGCAGAAAAATTCAAAACCTTTTATCAGGACCTATACACCTCGAAATATAACTCGGACAACGACGCCTTACACAGATACCTCAAAGACACTGAACTCTACTGGCTAGAAAGAGAGCTACCCGAACATCTGAATGATTCCATCATGCCAGAAGAAATAATCGAAGCCATCAAAACCCTTCCAAGCACCAAAGCCCCAGGGCCCGACAGCCTAATGGGAGAATTTTACAAAGCATTCGCTAACACCCTGGCCCCCCTACTTGCAGAGGTATACTGCGAGGCATTGGATACAGGTTCCCTTCCTCAGTCATCCCACGGGGCCAACATCATCCTTTTACATAAGACAGGTAAACCCCCGGAAGAGTGTGCATCATATAGACCTATATCCCTACTCAACCTCGATAATAAAATACTGGTGAAAATACGCACAAATAGGCTTCTACCGCTGATGCCGGGCCTCATGCTCGCAGATCAGGCTGTATTTGTGCCCGGATGCAACACAACATTTGGCATCAGGAGACTGTTTGGTATAGTTGAGGCTCTAGATCCCACTCATCAAGCCGTTGCAGTTCTGCTAGACAGCGAAAAGGCTTTTGATTCGGTAGAATGGCCCTTTCTATTTGCTGTGCTTACACAGATGGGCCTAGGCGCCCGCTTCATTAAACTTGTCTCCCTATTATACAACTACCCCCAAGCTACCATATTAGTGGGATCAGCGAGATCCTCGCCCATCAAACTACAACGAGGTACCAGACAAGGATGTCCACTTTCAGTGTTAATTTTCACATTAATAATGGAACCTCTAGCGTCGAACCTGCGATCGCAGCAACGCCATAGGGGCCTTACCATTGGCCCACACAGGCTAATTATATCCCTATATGCGGATGATGTAGCGCTATTTGTACGCAATCCTGTTGAAAATCTTAATCCAGTCATGAGGGAAGTAATTAAATTCAGCACAATATCTGGCCTAATTTTAATCATACTCCCACTCACTCCAGCAATCAGAATATTCACGGACGATTATAACTTTGTTTGGGAGACCTCACGAGTACGCTACCTAGGGATATTGATGTCACTAAACTACCAGAATGTATTTCTAGATAACTATGAACCAGTATTAAAAACACTACAGGAAAAAAGTAAACCGATGGAAGTCCCTCCCGCTAACCTTTGGGAAGAGCCTCGCTAGTCAAAATGGTTATCCTACCAAAACTACTATATTTATTCTCCAACATGCCCATTCTAGTCACACAATCCTTTCTAAAGAGAACCAAAAGCCTAGTCCTCGAACTAATATGGACGGGCAAACCAGCCATGGTCTCTCACTCAACACTAATACTCCCAGTGTCCAAGGGAGGACTAGCCCTCCCAGACTTAGAGAGATACTTCTGGGCGGCTCAAGCACAGTTCCTTAGCTTCTGGTTTGCCACGGACTTTGTTAGACCTCACATGCAAATAGAGTGGGCCCTAGCAACCTCCAACTTATTAAGGGCCGTCGTCATCAGTCAGCTCCCAGTTCCTATTAACACTATGAATGTAGTCCTTGCGACCTATGGGATATGGAAGAAACTTGCACACAAATACAAAGTTCAGGTGAGATACTCTCCCCTTCTCCCAGCCAAATTCATTCCAGGGATCCCTCTGACCTCAGAAAGGGTTTTCCATCAATGGATAGAAAAACTGCAGATAAATTCCCTAGGGGACCTATTCAGTGAAGGCACCTTCATCACACCCCAACAAGCAACGGAGAGAGGAGGCAACACACCACTAGACAAATTCATCTACTTTAGAACCAGATATACCCTTCAGGCACTATTCCCCACCTTCCCGCAACAACCTCCAACATGGTAGCTATTACATAATGTGATCCAGGTACAGGGCGAAGGTAGACTAGTCTCATCCATCTAGAAATCCATCTTAACGGACACAGTATCTATCAACATACGCACGAAAACCAGATGGGAGAGGTCCCTCCATCTTAATCCCAGTTAAAAAGAATAAACAACCAGACTCACCAGCAAAATGTGAAAGATGTGAAAACCTAACAGCAGACTTTGTCCATCTCGCGTGGGACTGTCTCAAGCTGACACCATTTTGGACCCAGGTCCTCCAGACCACAGTAGCAATAGTAGGAAAAGAAGTACACCCCATCCCGACGTCGGCACTGCTCGGGATGACGAAACAACTCTCACCAGCAATAAGGAAACTGGCAGGGCTACTGCCTGACCCTGGCTCACAGGAGGGTCGCCATGTCTTAGGGTAGAGGACCACCCCCGACATTGGCAAACTGGCATAAAGACATTCTCTACTGTCAGGACATTGAGTCTGAGTTCATCAAGACCCTCCCCCAACAAGCACGTCCCCCCCCGATATCTGGGGGCCTCTCGTGACATTCCTAATCAACGAGGCAGACCAGAGCGCTTTATCCTCACCAGGAAGACACAGCACCCAAGACTTTGGCTCTGAAACCCGTCAGAACACAGGAACCAGCACACTGTCAGATATGCACTGAGGAGGAAACACCACAATAACGACCTCAGTGAACTGGGGGGAGAACACTATGGGGGGCGGGGCGGGTCCGGATGGTGCATGCATAACTCACCCCAATAGGGGTGTGATTGTTATGTAACAGTTTATGAAAAAAATCCTAAAAATAAAGTTCTTAAAAAAATAATAATCTGCCCTGGTCGCCCCTAATCCTGATTCTCATGAGAACGGCTGCCCACCATGACACCACCAAAGCCTTGAACCACGGACACACTGCTGCACAAATGTTACATATTCGGGACACTCTAAACCTTTTCCCAGGGAAAATATTCTATGGGGCGATTTGAAACTGCTGTGGTTCTTGCTGGCTCCATTAGAAAATCGCATTCCATAAATCATTTTGAATTATAAAATGGTTGTGTATTCATTATTTGCTGGCGGAACCTGTGAGCTCTCATCTGTTGACCTCTACAAATTAACAACATTGTGCACTTCCCTTAACGCTGGACTGTGATAGCAGACTCTACACTAATTTACCAGCCTCAATGGCCTTTGCCGAAATCAAAATGCTTGCACACATTTAAAGCAGAAGCAAGCTTTTAGGGCCTATTAACAGCATTTCATTCTACCAACTATGCATGATTATACTTAATTCTGCTTCAGCATTTATGGATTTGTTTTATTAAACCTTTAATTTCACCTATATCAGAATGAGCCCCCTCCCCTTTTACAGTGATACTCTCGCAGGTGATAAGTGTGTTCCTTCATACCACACTCAACTTGCATTTATATTACATTATTCCCCCCTTTTATTCATTTCTTAATAACTACATTTTTTGGGCCTCTCGTTCCTTTTCAGCAACTTCATCTTTATCCATATTTTCTCCAGCTGTATCATGTCTACCCCAGTCTCCCCCCAGCCATGCATATCTTCCCCAACCCAAATACACCCTGTCCCATCTTTTAGACAGTGGGCCTCATTACACGGTAGGAGGTAACCATGGCGCAATTAGCGCCATGGCTACCCTCTACTGCCTTCTGGGTCTGGGTAGGCGGTATGGGGGCTTACCAGGTCATTCAGACCCTTGAGGAGCCGGTAAATCGCCATGCCAATTGCCATTCCCCATTCCCATTCGAGCCCCCATAGGGCTCAATGGGAATGGGGAAAGAGCTAATAACGGTACGGTGTGGTCTGACCACACGTTAAGGACGGGACCCGCTGAGGGACCTCGTAGTAGGGCGGTAGGGGATTACCAGCACCGGTGCCCTTACCAGTTCCGGTAATACCCTACCGCCTACCGTGAAATGAGGCCCATTGAAACCATAATTCCTTATAATTTTCAAAATCAACAGGTTGTGTAAAAACACATCCATCAGGAAGCCCCTTTATATTCCCCATTATTTTCTTCCTGCTCTTCATTGCAGAAGTATTTTTGTCAACATCAAATTTTTGGTTGTCAAAATATACTTTAAAAATATTTTTTAAAACACAAAAGGTAATGAGAATCAATACTAACATGGGCATAGTCATTCGAAAAAATCCGGAAAGCCAGGTGGGAACCCATGTGAATACTCTGTCTAGCCAGTCTTTTGCGTGCACTCCATTAACCTTTGTTGTCATCTTTCCCTAGAGTGTCCGTATCTCTTGTATAGCTGCACTTAGGTGTTGCGGTGTAGCAACTTGAACCATATTTTGCACAGTCACCTCCTTCGATGGCATCTATTTGAAGGACCACAAATCTCTTCCTTGATTGTACTCAAAACTGTTGCTGTTTTATTAGCCAGTTGCAATAGCTTGTGACGGGTTAGCTGCAGCCATTTAGAATTAACTCCAGCCTGTACTCCTGGAAATAATAAAGATGTAAAAAAAAAAATGGCAGCCATAGAGAATAGCTGCTACTCATCCGGGATAGCAGCCAGGTTCTCCGCTCTCCTCCTTGAGAAATAACTGTTTTCTTGCTTTCTCCTTCTCAATATTGTTTGCTGCTCATTTTGCTGTGCCATTTTTCCCTGTAGTGCAATCTTCATGGCAGTGCTATTTTGGGGCAACACAAGTGCAGGGCTGCGCAAAGTAACTAGAGCGCAAATTCCACTCCAGTTAGGCGGAAGTTGCGCATAGGCTTTGGATCCGCAACCCACCAAATATCCATCACCGTTGCTGTTCCCCACATCAGCACTGCATTTTTGGTGCATTCCGAATTAGTCCCCAAGAAAATGGATCCACTTGACCTCAAGCACAAAGGGAATTGTGTAAAGCTCCTTCTGCCAACTGGTTGATTTTTTTCATGTTACCACGTTAAAACATGAACTTACTTTTGCTAAGTTGCTCGGCAGTTGTCATTAACCTTGGCTGCCATGTTTTGCTCAAAGCCCACCAATTCTTCAGCACGACACTGCATTATTCCCCCTCCCGTTTGTCCCCATACCAAACTGCTACTTTTGTTCTCATCAGTGGCCTCGTGTGACACCAGGGGACACTCTGTCCTTCTTTAGTTGTGCATTGCAATCTTTTTATGGTCTCTTATTTGTAATTCCCCCTCTTTACGGACTTCAGTGACATACTCCATTAGCGTATGCCTTGTTTCTTGATTTTAAAGCATGTGCGTTAATTTTACATAGTTGTGTTCATATACATTTTCCCCTACATCCACCCAGTAAACTGCTACTCTTTTCCCCAGGAAGAATCTTTTAGTTCTACAGTGAGATAGGTGCATTAGGCATCCTGCCTCCTCAAAGGGCACAGCTTGGGGCAGGAGAACCTTGGACATTCCAACTACGTGTGGAATGAGAGAGCACATGTAGCATGTGCCATTTACTCTCTCTCTCTTCCAACATGCATAATTCCATCATACCAGATATTGCCTGTCAATGAAGTATGCTCTTCCTTAGTGTCATGGTGTAAGCCATCCCCATTTATCGCATTTCTCTTTCCCATTTTTCTTTTTGCATTCAATTGTTTTTCACTTTTTTCTTTTAAGAACAAAGAAAACTAAAGCATTAAAGCTATACTAAAAAATATTAACATCATAATGCACCAGAAACCTGAAAATGTCCTTTTCTCTGTCACACATTTCGCATTGTAACCCTCTTCAGCGCCCTCTTTTGCAGGATTTTTATAGATTCTAAGGGCTTTTAGAAAATGAAAAGAAAACTCTCTAATACCTCCCATTATGTTGTGCTTTGGGAGACAGTACTTTTGTCTCTGCAAATGTCCGTTATGTGGACCCATCCGCATCGTCCTTGGATTTTGACAGCTATTGGTGTTGAATAGATGACAACATGTGGGCCTGTGAAGTGCTCCTCTTTCCACTTCCTCACGTGGTTGCGAAGGAGGACATGATCACTTGTAAAAAAGATGTGTTGCTTGCAGGAATGTTTTGTTTCGATCACCTGATTGTCCAGATTGGTTTTCAGGCCTCCTCTACAAGGAAATATAGTTTAGGGACCTGGTTAGTTTTTTAAGATAGGTGTCAATTTCCCCCCACCCCAGAATAGCAGAGGTAGAGTTAGCATCAGAGATTTTAAGCAATGGCGGAATTGGTGCATTCATTCTAAGCCCTGTCACAATCTCATGTTGAGATGAAGTGATGATCTCTCCCAGGTGCGTTTCTGAGTGCCAACAAAGCAAGAGGCAAGCAGTGCATCCATGATTTTTCAAGCATTTGCATAAGTTTAGCCAATCGCATTTTCAGCAGTCCATTTCTCTACCAAACCATTGGTTTGAGGATGGTGAGCCATGCATAGTTTATGCTTTATCCCCAGGAAAGTTTTAATTTCCTTTATTAAATCATTGGCAAAGTGCTGCACATTATCGGAACAAATTTCATCTGGAATCCCCCACCTCAGGAACATCTCCCTCACCAGAAATGTTGCCGCAGAGTGGGCATCATTGTGGGCACAGGGACCTGCCTCAAGACAACGTGAGAATGGACATACCACTAAAAGCATGTACTTGCAAGAAGTACATCTCTCTTGCATATCAACGGAATCGATATGCAAGTGCCAAAAGGGGCCTTCCAGTTGCAGCAATGTTCCCTGTACAACTCTCAATGTTTGACCTAGCAGCACCTTCTGACAGATCATACAGTTACTTACATATTCAGAAACGCACTCATAAAGATTTGCCACAAACCAGTCTTCACTTATCCCTGCAGCCACATGCTCTTTCTGTATGTAGAAAAGATAGTGAAGCTGTTACAATGCCAATTGTAACAATTTATTTTGCATGACAACCTTTCCTGTGCTATCATGTCACCAAACCAAATCAGTTGGGGATATAGAACATCCTCTCTTTTTCCACAGCTCTTTTTCAGCATCTGATGCTTCGCCCTGCAACTCAATCATCTGCAATATTGGAATTGCATTGAAACTTTCTGGCAATGCCTCTTTCTCTTTGCTCACTTTCAGTACTGCTATTAGTGGTATTTGTTTCTTCATTGTCAGGGTACAGCACATGTGATCCCTCTGTCATATATGCTACTTCTTTTGCTGTCCTGTCTGCCCTTTCATTTCCTGGTGAGATAAAAGGGGTAATTCATAGAATTCGGCGCACAAGTGGCGCACGTGGATGGTGCACAGAGCGTGCGTGCGGCAGTCTGCGCCAGCCGCGTGCGCCAAAACCCATTTAGGGGCACAGCGTATTCATGGATTCATACATCCATAAGCAGCCGTGGTGCCGAGTGGCGCAGCAACCCTGCATCAGCGCCAGTTATGCCCCCACCCCACCCCGTGCACCAAAACATCGCACAAATCCAGTACATGGCGCAAAGGCCAGTGGACCAGCATACAGTCCCCCAACCACGAAAACACGTGTAAAACTCACCACGCACCCCCCAGAATAAACGTACCCCGCTTGCGCCAGGCCTATTGCATGTAAAACTCCCCATGCACCCCTTGGAATACACATACCCCACATACCCCGCTCGCGCCAGCGAAAATGAATGTAAAACTCCCTGCGCACCCCTCGGAATACACGTACCCCGCTCACGGCAGTGAAAATGCATGTAAAACTCCCCGCGCACCCCTCGGGATAGACGTACCCCGCTCATGCCAGCAAAATCGCGTGTAAAACTCCCTACGCACCCCTCGGAATACACGTACCCCGCTCGTGCCAGCGAAATCGCATGTAAAACTCCCCACGCACCCTTGGAATACACCTACCCCGCTCACGGAAGGTAAATTGCGTGGAATAAGTCCCCCTGTGGTGTGGGTAGCCTGTGGGGCATGCCCAGGGTGGATGGGCTGCCAGCGGGGCATGGGGAGGGTGAATGGGCTGCCTGCGGGGCATCAGGAGGGTGGATGGGATGCCTGCAGGGCATCGGGAGGGTGGATGGGATGCCTGCACGTATTCCGTAATACGTGATTGGCCTGGCCGAGCGGGGTACGTGTATTTCAGGGGTGCGCATGGAGTTTAACACGCGATAGGCCTGGCGTGAGTGGGGTACGTGTATTTCAAGGGTGCACAGGGAGTTTTACAGGTATTTTGGCATTGTGGGTGTGCCCTTTCCCCCTCCCCATTTCCTGCAGGCAGCCCACACCACAGGGAACTACCCTACACCCTGGACCATGCCCTGTAAGAAGCCCACACCACAGGGGACTACCCTACACCCCTGACCATGCCCTGTAGGCAGCCCACACCACAGGGGACTCCCCTACACCCCTGACCATGCCCTGTAGGCAGCCAACATGGCACCATGCACTTGTGAGCCCCGACTCAGGTCCCCCACCCATACACCCACCCACCATTGACGGGCACCTGCCAGCAGGCCCAGACTCATGTCCCCCACCCACCCACCATTGAAGGGCACCTGCCAGCAGGCCCCGACTCATGTCCCCCACCCACCCACTATTGACGGTCACCCGCCAGCAGGCCCCAACTCTTGTACCTCACCGACCCACCCACAATTGACGGGCACCTGCCAGCAGGCCCCGACTCATGTCCCCCACCCACACACCATTGACGGTCACCTGCCAGCAGGCCCCGACTCATGTCCCCCATCCACCCACCCACCAAACATTGACGGGCACCTGCCAGCAGGCCCCAATACATGGCCCACCAAACACAATGTTCTAACAAAAGAGACCCATGGGCCTAATGCCTACAGAAATCCCCTCTGGCCCCCAGTACAAGCATGCAAGCATCCACTGCCCCCACTCCCAAATTACCCATGCCATGACAGCCTCAAAAGAACCACCATGGCCATGCATAAATGTACAACAGAGCCACACAGTGGCAACACATGACTGAGGCAATGCTCATTGAGACATGCACAAAAACAATGAGAGTACACAACATCAATAATGAAGAAATATGATTTGTATTAAAATATGTAATGAAAAAACATAAAGAAATATCAAACTTGTAAATCAAGAAATGATTGAATCCAAAAAAAAAAAACCAATGTAAGCCAAAAATCCACAAGAGGAGAAAAGGGAAGTGGTCCCTTTCAAATGTCCAAATAAAGTACATGAAAAAAAAAATTGATCCATGGGATGACAACATAACTAACGTATGTGAAAGTCCGAAGGGTCCATGATGCCCAAACAAAATGAAACCCACCAAAAAGCCTATAAAATAACTATGTACATAAAGTGGAGCAAAGTCCATGGACTCCAAAATAAAGAAAAAACAAAGGAAACCTAACCCGAAAGAACTATGTACAAAGGCGGCGGGCAAGTCCAACGGCTCACTTGTTCATGTCCCGGGCAAGGGCATCATCAAACTCCTCTTCAACGTCGTGGAGGCGGGCCTCTTCCCTGGCCCTGAGGTCTTGCAGGAATGCAGCCATGGCCTCCTCCAACTCTCTGCGAGTTGCCGCGAGGCACTCAGCCCGCCTCAATGCCCTGCGCATGGAGTTCTCTTCCCTGACCATAGGGAGCCGTGCCTCTTCCGCCTGCGCCGCTCTGCATCTATTTTCTGGCCCAACCACTGCCACATGGAAGACACACCCAATCCAGGGACCTCCTGCCCTCTGGGCGATGCCTACCCCTGTGATGTTGATGGCCCCAAGCCATCATCACTCCCACCTTGAGCCTGCTGCTGCTGTGCATGTGCCCTGCCTATCGATGCCTGCACGTCCTCCTCCTGCTGGGGTCCAGTTGTTGGGGTGGCCACCCCTGCTGGACCGCCGACTCCCGACTGTGGCAGGGATGTGTCCTCCACCAGCCTGGCCGCTGGGTCAGAGGCAGCTCCACAAGGTTCCCAGGTGATAAGTAGGCAGGAAGATGGCACGGAGGACGACTGGCGCATAGGGGGTTCAGTTGAGGTGGGGGTTGGTAAAAGGTCCAGCACACGGAGGAACCCAGCACTGGTGACCCGTCCTAGTAGGTCGATGCGGTCAACGAGGCATCCGAAATAACGTGCATTGTCCACACGGGAACCCTGCACTTCGTCCCGAATGCCACGTTGACTCAATGCCACCCCAGCCAGGACAGGCTAAACACGGTCCCGGATTGCCACGTCCGCAGGGAGAGGAAGACCAGTTGTTGTGTGCGCATCCCCTCCCTGAAAACCGGTCTGGATGAAGGCATCCCTGCTGGTGCCAGATAATGCAGTCACAGGATTGGGGACAAGATTACACACAGGCACATCCCCGCCGCCTGTGCTGCTTCCTGTGCCTGCCCCTGGACTGTACCACTAGCACCAGTGGAATCCCCCCTCCAGGCCCTGTGCGTGGGCCTTCCACGGCCTCCTCCTCAACCAAACCCCCAACCAACCTGGATGACTCCGTGCCATCTTCCTCCATAGGCCGCTGTGGGGTCTCAGCTGCCCCTTCTGCTGCCGAGGGGTCCACCTCTGACCTCCGCCTCTTGGACCTACCCTCGGCAGCTGTAGCTGTGGACGCGGCACCAGACTCCTCACTCTCCGAAGAGATCACAACATGGGAGGGGAGGTGGGTCTTGCATCTCTGGCTGGCGGTGGGATCCCTGCCGCTCTGCTCCAACAGCACCGTCTCCACCCTCTTCATCAGTTGACGCTGCAGACATAGAGAGACAGAACACAAGCATCAGGGCCCTGCACAATGGTCTGATACACACATGACAGTTGCACATGAGTGGCAGTGTCAAGCTTCACAGATGGAATCACACTCCCTAACACACAGATCATTTGAACCCACACACATGCGCAAATTAACTGGAATGATGCAGCAGGCAGCACCATCCATACACATACAACAGCATGAGCATCCGAAGATCAGCCTGACATCACATGCAACACGGGGAATGCCGAAAACATGCACACACGCCACCAGACATACATGCATCTGTACATCTCCACCACCTGTCACAGTGAAATCATCGGCAACTATGTCACATCTGCCAATCAGCCTCCTACATGTCGTTGTCACATGCATCCATGGTGCATCACAGTGGCACACATGTCAAATACACACACATGCACATGTACACCCTGCACGTACATGAAGGTGGAACCAGCATCCATGTGTCACAACCCAACCATGCCATAGTACATACACAGAAATGTAAACATGTGTGCACCCCCACATACATTTGGGTATCATGCATTTGAACACATACATCATTGATGTGCCTCACACATGACTGGACTCACATGCGGCAGGCTCATGTCCCTGTACATACACATCCATACATGGGCCTTTCAAGACATATGTCCAACCTGCACACTCCTGGCACACCTCAACATGCACTGCGTCCAATCAGTACGCATGGACACTTACCGCTCGACTACAGGCCGGTCTGCCTCTGAAAGACCTGGAGGTGGAGCGCTGGGTGTGTACGTTCCAGGACCCTCATCTGGATGTTGGTAAGGCGGTTGCGGCACTCCTCTGTATGCACTGCCTCCAATAGGCGCCGGGCCTTGCTGAGGGTCCTGGACCTGAAGTCCTCTCAGTGCTTCCCGATGTGTTACATGTTGTGGGAATGCCACCCCCTCCACGTAGATGGCAGCCACAATGTCCTTCCAGATCCTCTTCCGCCCTTCATTGTCAGCGCTTGATCTTCCGAAGAGGGCATCATAATGCACTAGGACTTGCTCCACCAGGATACCAACTTCTGCGGCACTGAAGCTGGTAGCCCTCTGTCTCTCTGGCTGGGGGTTGCCAGTGGTCTCCGATTGGGTTTTCCACTGACATGGCAACCCCCGAGGCAGGTGTGGGTGGGCAACTGGGTCCTGGTGCTGGGGTGTGGAGAGATGGAACTTAAGTCGGGAGTCTTCGGTTCCAGCAGGGGTGCTCACAGCAACTGGACCCCTGCAGATGGCTGACGTGCAGGCACCAAATAGCAGGGCACGTGGCCAGCAGGCAGGCAGGCAGCAGCAGATGGCAGGTGGGAGTGGGCTCAGGGCTCTGGGGGGGCAGGAAAATGGCCTTCTGGGCAGGAGCATGGTCTTCCGTGTGTTGTCGCGTGGCCAGCTTGATATGGAGTGAATTGGCACGTGAAGAAATAGCACATCAGCGTGTAATTCGAGGAAAGGCCCTTAGTGACGTAACGAGCACAGGCGTTTCCCTTGTGACGGGTGCATAGTGAATCAGCTGTGAAAACACAACACATCTGCATGTTAATGAGTGTAATTCGAGGAAAAGGCCTAAGTTTGTTTGTTTGTTTGTTTATTTATTTATTGTGCGCACCAGACCCTAGGGTAGCAGGGCGCAAGAGAACAAGGAGGTTTACAGCTTAGTTAACGTATACAGGTTACAGATTAGTTAACGTTACAGGTTACAGGCATAGTGGACATTTCGAATCTGCAGGGTAGGGCAAGTGCAAGTGCAGATAAGGCGTGGCTAAACAGTCAAATCTATGGCGATCAAACAGTAAAAGCAGGTTAGTACAAACATTATAAGAAGACGTTACGTATAAAGTGACATACGCTATGTCGCATTCTCAATAAGCCATTTTATGGTGTTCTTTCTGAAGTTATTGAAGGTTTGGTCAGATCTGAGTGCAAGGGGTAGGGAGTTCCATAACTGTGCTGCCTTAACTGGGAAGCTGGAACCTCCAATGGTGGCTAGTTTGAATCTGGGCACTAGGAGGCAGTTGGGGCTGGCTGTCCTTGTGAGTCTCGTTGGATTTTTCCTGTTGAAGCGTTCTGAGAGGTATCGGGGAGCTTTGTTGTTTAGGCATTTGTGGATAAGGGACGCAGATTTAAGGTTGATTTTTTCTTGGGTGGAAAGCCATTTGTGTTTTCGTCTTATTTCTGAAATGTGTGCACTTCTGGGGATATTTAGGGCCGCTCTAAGTGCATTGTTTTGGAGCACTTGGATTCTGTGGATGATTTGTTTGGTAGTCCCTATGTAGAGGGCGTTGCAATAATCTAGTTTCGATAAAATGAGGGCTCTAGCTAGAATAAGACAGCTGTCCTCTGAAAGGAATGGTTTCCCAGCTCGTATTAACTTGCATGTATAGGCAGTGGATGATGACAGTGAGTTCACCTGTTTGGTGAAAGATAGTGTCGCATCAAGGTAAAAACCTAGGGTTTTTACTTCTCTGGCGACCTTGATAGTGTTGCCATCGATGATGAAGGCGGAGTAGTTTTGGTTAAGTTTGGAGATACGGGCTGCCGTGCCCAGGATGATGAGCTCTGTTTTGTCATCGTTCAAGCATAGGCCATGGTTGGCCATCCATGCCTGAACGATGCTGTAGACTCTATTCACCAGAGCCAGATCTTCGACGTAATCCCCAGTAAGTGGTAAGAGAATCTGAGTATCATCTGCATAGTTAGTGTAGGTGATACCCAGATTATCAAGATCGTCAAAGAGTGGCTTGGTGAAGATGTTATAGAGTGTCGGCGAGACGCAGGATCCCTGGGGCACTCCGCAAGTGATTGGGATAGGGTCTGCTGCCGCTGCGGGGGAAAACACCCTCATGGTCCTGTCACTAAGAAATGATTGAATCCAGACTATAGCCTCCTCTGAGAAGTGGGCAGCCGCGTCCAAGTGATTACATAGGACTTTATGGTCCACCAGATCAAAGGCGGCTGAGAGGTCTAGAAGGAGGAGGAGAGCTAGTTTTCCCTCGTCTCTGAGTGAATCTATTTGGGCTTTTAGGTCGATAAGGGCAGTCTCTGTGCCGTGTTGCGGACGGAAACCGGATTGGCGGGTGCCGAGGAGATGGTTCATCTCAAGGAAGTTCTGGATTTGGGTGTATGCTACCTTGTCTAATATTTTTAGTAGGAAGGGAACCGTGGTGATGGGCCTGTAGTTAGTAGGAATGTTGGGGTCCAATGTTTGCTTTTTTAGGAGGGGGAGTACCCAAGATTCCTTTAGGTTGCGGGGGATGGTGCCCGTAGTAAAGGAGGCATTGATAAGTTTTGTGATAAAGGGGGCTAAATCCCTAGCCGCATCCTTGATCAGTTGTGCAGGGCATTGGTCGCCTTTGCAATTAGAAGGTTTGAGAGTCAAAATGGTCTTCTCTACCTCAATTACTGAGACCTTGGAGAAACGGAATTGGGTGGATTCTGGGTTGTTGGATGAGGGAATTTTGACTATCAGAGGTTGAGTTGGCAGAGAGGCTTTCTTTAGGGCAATTTTTGTTTGGAGGTTGGATACTTTGTTGGTTAGTGCCAGTTGTATGTCTGTGCACCAAGTTTTGTCTTTGATGGAGTCATCCTGTACTGTGATAGGAGTTTCCAATTCCTTTAGGATGGAGAATAGCTCCTTCATGCTGGAGTTGGATTGGGAGATCCTATTATTATAGGTTTCTTGTTTGGCCAGGATGATGTCTCTTTTGTATTGCGAGGAGATGTTAATTAGGTTAGTTTTATTTTCAGCGGTCGGATGTCGGTTCCAAGCTGTTTCGCATTTTCTCTTCTGTAGTCTTAGGTTTTTTAGGTGGGGTGTAAACCATGAGTTCAAATGCTTTTTGGGTTTACTGATCCGAAGTTTAAATGGAGCAATACTGTCAAGAGCAGAGCACATGGCTGCGTTGAATGCATCCACTAGGATGCCTGGGTCAGAGTGGTCAGGTAGGGAGTTTAGTTTGGGTAGGATGTGGGGCAGAATATTGTCGGCTGTAATGTTTTTCTTGTTTCTCGTTAAGGTGGGTGTGGCTGGCGTGGGTGTTAAGACTGTGGGTCTTTTGGTGTTGAGGGTGAAAGAGATAAGGTAATGGTCAGACCATATTTGGGGGGTGATGGCTGTTATAGAGGGGTAGCATTTGTGACTGGCAATCCAGTCTAGTGTTCTTCCCTTGATATGTGTGGAAGTATTCACGAACTGCGTGAAGCCTAGCACTGACAGAGTATTGCCTGTGGCAGTAGCATGATGGTCGTTGATATCGTTGAGCCCTAGATTGAAATCTCCTAGTACTAGTGTTTGGGAGGATTCTTTTAGCTTCTCAGAGATAACAGTGGTGATGTCTTCAGTGAAGGTGCGGACGGGGCCAGGGGGTCTATAGATAAGGTGGATATTTAGTGTTTGGGAGTTTGCAGTCGGTAATTTGATAGAGAGAAGCTCGCAGGATTTGAGGGAGGGTGTGGGTGTGATTCTCATAGAAAGATTAGATTTGGCGATAATTGCAATTCCTCCACCGCGCGAGTCTGGTCTGTCAGCTCTGAGAATGGTATAATTCTCTGGGACTGCCAGAGTGAGAGCCGGACCTGCTGCATCGTGGAGCCAAGATTCAGTAATGGCAATGAAGTCAAGGCTATTATCCCGTATGATATCTGCTATGTCAGTGGCATGGGCGACTAATGATCTGGCATTGATTAGAGCAGCTTTTAGTTCAGGTTCTAGCTGTGCTGTGAGCGGAGGTTTGGCTATAAGTTTATTGATTTTATGGTGTGGTTGGTGTCTGAGAGGGGCGGTGATTACCAGTGGTCGGCATATTTTGGGTCGGAGGTGTTCTAGGTTAATGTTATATTTAGTAATAGGTTCGAATATTTTAGGTAGTCGAGCCCGGAGTCTAAGCTTCCTTTGTTCTAAGTTGCATGGTTTAGAGATGAGTTGTATGTGGGCACCAAGGCCCTCTGTAGGCAGAACTGTAGGCATGGTCGTGTAGATGATGGTAAGGATAATTGTCAGTTTGGAGAATTGTGCAAGGTGAACTGGGTTGGGCATGTGGAAGTACATACTGTTACTACTAGCTGAGCTAGGTGGGCTGGAATTAGTTGCCGTGGATGGATACGGGGCAGAGTTGGCAGAGTACAGTTCACAAATACTTAGCGAGATTAATGCAGCAGTGACGTACTAGTCTGAGAGTAGCAGTCAGATATTGGGCTAAGTGCGACGGTCAGATGTAGGTCTAAAAACCGAGGTCAGATACTGGGCTGAGAGTGATAGTACAGTGGTCTCTGGGCGACCATAAGGCACTATACAATACTACAGTGGTCTCTGGGCAACCATAAGGCACTACACAATAATACAGTGGTCTCTGGGCGACCATAAGGCACTACACAATAATACAGTGGTCTCTGGGCGACCATAAGGCACTACACAATAATACAGTGGTCTCTGGGCGACCACAAGGCACTACACAATAATACAGTGGTCTCTGGGCGACCATAAGGCACTACACAATAATACAGTGGTCTCTGGGCGACCATAAGGCACTACACAATAATACAGTGGTCTCTGGGCGACCACAAGGCACTACACAATAATACAGTGGTCTCTGGGCGACCATAAGGCACTACACAATAATACAGTGGTCTCTGGGCGACCATAAGGCACTACACAATAATACAGTGGTCTCTGGGCGACCATAAGGCACTACACAATAATACAGTGGTCTCTGGGCGACCACAAGGCACTACACAATAATACAGTGGTCTCTGGGCGACCACAAGGCACTACACAATAATACAGTGGTCTCTGGGCGACCATAAGGCACTACACAATAATACAGTGGTCTCTGGGCGACCATAAGGCACTACACAATAATACAGTGGTCTCTGGGCGACCACAAGGCACTACACAATAATACAGTGGTCTCTGGGCGACCACAAGGCACTACACAATAATACAGTGGTCTCTGGGCGACCATAAGGCACTACACAATAATACAGTGGTCTCTGGGCGACCATAAGGCACTACACAATAATACAGTGGTCTCTGGGCGACCACAAGGCACTACACAATAATACAGTGGTCTCTGGGCGACCACAAGGCACTACACAATAATACAGTGGTCTCTGGGCGACCATAAGGCACAATACAGTGCAGTGGTCCGTTAGCGACCATAAGGCACAGCACAATTGCAGTGGTCAGTTAGCGACCAAAGGGCACGGCCAATAGCAGTCATGAGGCATAAAGCACTAGGGCTGAAAATGACTGAACTATTAAAGAGGTGGCAGCAGTAACGCATAGAGGCGGCGGAGTTGGAAGCATAAGCGTATGTAGCAAACAGGTATCGAAGGTGAAAGAAACCGAGTTCAAATGTTTATGAATGCGGAATAGCAGAAGACATACCAGAAAGCACAATAGTGTAAACTGAGGGTATCCCCTTTACTCACAAAAGATTAAAGGTCCGAGTAGACACTGGCTCCGAGGCTCCGGAGGCAAACAAGGTGATTACACAAGGTGTTTGTGATGCCTGGAGCAGCACGGGCAGAGTTTGTGGCCCCTGGCTCCTGTGGCTCCGAACAGGCACCCAACAGGCCTTAGAGTGGCGTAAGTGAAGTGATGTGCGTGGGTGTTTCCCTCAGCATGGGTTAAAGATGAGCGGGGCCAGCAGTTCACTGTACGTGCATTTCATGGAGACCGACATGTGTGTTGCTACTTCGTGTTGTTTCGCGCGCCATCACAACTTCACAGCGGATCAAGGACGTATCTCTTCCTTTGGTGGGTATTGGCTACGGGTGTTTTTCATTATCACGCTAGTCTGACAGGGTGTCCAGGGTAGCCGCAGAGGGGGAAGAGGCAGGGGTGCGCCAGTTTGACACAATGTTGTGCCACATGTTGGTGCATTCATGCCACCACCCCTGTGGTTACGGGAGATGCAGCACTTGCATCTGGCACTGGTGCCCATGTGACCCGGCAGTCTGTTTCATCAACTGCCACGGGCCCAAGGATAGTGGTAGCTGCAGGTGCAGCTGTGGACACCACCATCCAGGCTCAGGGTGGGCCAGTGCATGCTGTGTTGGCACCGGAAGAGTCCCTGGATGATTTCCAGGATTTCCGGAGGCACAGGGTAAGTGCACGCAGGGCTGCCCTGGCCGAGGCACATGTCCCTGGGGCAGTATTGTCATCTGCTGCCCCGAGCAGCGGGGTGTCGGCAAGTGCATGGGCAGATGCAGCCGACACCACCCCGGCTGTGAGTCTACCATCCAGGACAGTCCCGGTCAGTGACCTTAGCACAGCAGATGCTGCTGCAGAGGGTCAAGTCAAGGGCACCCAACAGCCACTGATGCAAGTCAGGGCTTCCATCCTTGTTCCAACTGCCACTCCCTTGGTGCAATCTACCAGCGCCACTGCCCATACTGATCAGGGCAGTATTTGCCAGTCAGAGTCCGGACCACTGTCCAAGAGGAGGAAGGTTGCACCTGCAGTAGAGTCTGGGACCCCAGACACAGCTCCGGCCTCCGGCACGTCGAGGAAGAAGCCTTTCTGTGTGCAGGAACTGGACTTTGTTGTGGACTACGTGCGGGACCACAACCGTGATATGCTAGTGGGGCCAAATTGTCACACTACGGCTGCCCATCGTATGTCCCACTGGAATCAAGTTGCGGATTGTGTGAGTGCATTCGGACATGAGGTGCACACAGCTCAATAATGCAGAAAGTGTTGGGATGACCTCCGACGCAGTGCTAAGGTGAAGCATGCCTCCAATTATGCCGTGACTAGGTTGACTGGCGTTGGGACACCAGCTCAGGAGGAAGACCTCACTTTGCACGATTCAGTTGTTGCGGGGTTCATACCGACAGGATTGGTCGGAGGAGTGGGAGAGATGCAGGACTTAGATGCCCCGACCAGTGAGTGTTGTCGCGTGTTTGTCCAGACATGTGTGTTTTGCTTGTGTGATGTGTTGTGCTTGACTGCCACTACATGTCATGTGTACATGGTTCTCATGTGCGAGTCATGCAATGCTTCACTGATGCGTGCCTGCTGTGCAGCATGCTGGACATGTATAGCAGACGGGGACTGTCCTCATCACCACACTTGTACCCTGCTCACATGCTAGTCACCCGGCTGCCCCTCCGGTCCATGTTCCAGCTCACTGGCCCTTCTGCATGTAGCCTGGGGTGTCTTTCCTCACAGCACTGGGACTATGGCCCTCATTCCGAGTTGGGCGCAAAAGGATACCGGGCACCGCTAAGGACATTGGTGCCGGTAATCCCTTTGCGCCCTATTCCGAGGTCCCTTAGTGGGTCCCTTCCTTAATGCATGGTTTTACCAGGCATTATGGACGGGGTCCGTTAAGGGTCTTCAGAGATAATAACGGTACCGCAATTTGCGGTGTTGTTATTAGCGCCTTCCCATTGAGCACTATAAGGGTTCATCATGTGTCCTGCTTACTGTCCCATTATCATCTGCTGTCCCATCATCATCTGCTGTGTTGTCAGTTGACTCAGATGACGCAATTGACGCTACTCAACACTGTCTGCCAATACACAGGTCTCTGGTCACCCTTTCACTGCCATGCAATGCCTCTCTGCATTTTCACTTGGGGGGGAGGGGCTTGCTTTTAGCCATGCAACCCATTGTATGCACATTGCACGTGATGCCTGAACTTGCCCTTACACTGCCTTCACGTTTATTGATAGACATCATAATGTACTAGTTCATGTAGATAGTGGGTAACGTACACATGTTCTGCACTGCATCAAACCACTTCTGAGCCATGTTTCACCGTTCTACATGCCTACTCACTGATGCAATGTCAAAGTGACCTGGCATGTATGGTCAGATTTTCATCCCTTCTCTGTCATGAATGCCACGGGCACAGGTGCATCCTGTGACACATGTACTCCCCAGTGGTTGTTTAGCAAAGTTGATTGCTCAATCTGCAGCCTATACCAACTAGCATAGGACGCAGATTGATTGTAGCCTGCCAATCAGGTTGTAATGACTGTGGAAACGCATTCACGTATATATGTGTACACTTCCATATACATCAAAGCAAGCAGCGTTGTAGCTGCTTGCTTTGCTGTATTGGATGCTGTTCATATTCACAATACATGTGTATGGGGAAAGGGGTGTTTTTAAATGCTTTCACATGTACATATGCAAGCAGCTTCAACGTTGTGTAGTGCAACATTGCGACTACTCACTTATGTGTGTGTGAAAGTGTTAATTTACACATGTGTCTTACGCAGTTTTTTGTTGACTGACTAATATGTAGTTGATTGACGTTCATGCTGGTGAGATTTCTGCATTGTGCACGTTATGTTCAACTGGCATAATCCTGAAGGTGCACTGTTGTGCAGTATGTGTACGCCCAGGTCTACTTAGCTAATATGTTGGTGCCTGGCCGTGGAGATTTTACACAAGGAATGATGGAATAGGACACATTCATAGCACAATGTGCTCAATGGGGAGCAGGTGCAAGTGGATTTAGGTCACCTGGCCTAAGCCCCACCCACCTGGTGCCTTCCTTCCTGCCGCTCTTTTTCACCACTTAGCAAGCCCCGCCCACGTGGTGACTTCCTACTTCCCGCTCTTTTTCACCACTTAGCAAGTCCCGCCCACCTGGTGCCTTCCTGTCTGCCGCTCTTTTTCACCACTTAGCAAGCCCCGCCCACCTGGTACCTTCCTGCCTGCCGCTCCTTTTCACCACTAAGCAAGCCACGCCCACCTGGTGCCTTCCTGCTTGCCGCTCTGTTTCCCTACTTAAGGAGCCCTCCAGCTTCGTTTCCTTTGCAGATGGGGAGCAGGTGCAAGTGGATCTAGGTCACCTGGCCTAAGCCCTGCCCACCTGGTACCTTCCTGCCTGCTGCTCTTTTTCAACACTTAGCAAGCCCTGCCCAACTTGTGCCTTCCTTCACCATCACTGTCTTGTGGCCAATGCTGGATTTGACTTTTATGGACTTCATTCATTCACGGTGCGTCACTCTTTCTCAACTCTCATGCTGGACTTCCTTTTGCATCTTGTACTCATGGTGACCCTGAATCATGCTTTTCCCATCTTCATCTTATATCCTGGCTTGCAACATTATGTGTTACTACTGACTTCTGCAATTGTATTCGCTCTCCAATCTTGCTTCTCCACTCTTTTTGACTGCTTACTCTCCTTTCTCTCCTCCTTTCCCTTCTCCCTTTTCCTATCTCCTCCCCTTATTTTATTCTATGCACTTACTCTATCAGAATTGTCCCTGGACCTAATATGATAGCAACCTTGTTTTTTCCTCCCCACCACCCCTCCAGCACTATCTGAAATGTCGTCAGGCCTAGTATGATAGTCGCTTGTTTTGTTCCTCCCCTCCCTTTCTGCACCCCTCTCCCTCACCTTTTGTTTTTCTCCAGCTCTACCAGAAATGTTGTCAGGCCTAGTACGGTAGTTGCCTGTCTGTTTCCATTTCCTTCCCACTATCCCCCTCCCTTCCTTATCTATGTCTTAGCTCTTGCACTATCTGAAATGTCGTCAGGCCGAGTATGATGGTTAATTTCGCATCCTTACTGTTCATGGCCTGTAAGAATGTGGTTGTATTTTCCCTTGTTCCCTCCCTTGCCTTGAAGCGCTTTGAAACACATTGTGTATAGGCGCTATATAAATAAACAATCATATCATAATCATGTCATAATCAAGCCCTGAGGGGTGTTGTGGAGGCTTCATGTCCTGCAGCTTGGATGGTACTGGGCGTTATGGTCCCTCATGCCTGGTTGCAGGCACTTGCTTTGCTTGGGACATTCACTATATCTACATGGCCCATGCCACCCGGTACGGGCCGAGCTGCAGATGGATGGATTTATTTTGGTGATGATGGTTTAGTGATGCATGTGTACATGCACATTACGTGTGTCATTGTGTGTTTGGATTCACCTGCAGCAGTGGTCAATTTGCAGTTCAGACATGCTTATGGTACGTGCCATCTCTTTGTTGCCATCTGTCTTTTCTGCCTCTCTTTGCATATCAAGGCACTGGATGCATGCCAGGTTTTCATTTGTGTGTGGCATGTCTGCTCATGTGTTGGCTGTCAATGTGATGTCTATGTGTGTGTGGACTATGTGCTTCTGACATGTGTACTCATGTTTGTTTTTTTCCCCTTTTCAGATGAGGCAATGGAGCCAGAGGATGGTGTTATCATGCCAGGCACAGGGTTGCTATCACACCAGCAACCCGGCACAAGTGGGGGTCGTGGGGTGGTAGACCGCGAGAATACACTTGTGTGACAGACCATCATGTCTAGGGCTGGCAATGAGTCTAGCCCGGATGATCACTCTGACGACAATGTCGAGTTGGATGTGAATCAGGTCCATTCGTCAGCGGTGAGTGATTCTGATGTGGAAACTCCTCTGTCCGTGGCACCTGCACTGAGGGGCCAGACGGTGGTGGGACCTCCGCCTGTGGTGGATCGGGATGCAGGGTCACACTCCACACCAGTTGGTGATGTGCCTGGGGCATCACGTCAATGGAGGAATGTAGTCCTGCAGCTGCGGGTGGTGCCAACAAGGACGGCGGCTCCTTGGGCCCCGAAGGTGTCAAGCCCAGCAACATGGTGGCCGCGCGCCACCGGGGTATACTGAGTGGGAGCAAGCCATGGTTGACAATTCTGAACAACAGGGGGCAGAAATTGATAATATCGCATGGAGCGTGTGGCCCAATCCGTGCTCCCCCTGCTAAGCAGGTGGATCTCCAGTAGCAGGCGGCACAGTCCATGGCCCGCTCGCTCAGGCTGGGTATGGCGGCCTCAGACAGGGCACGCTAGGCTGAAATGGTGTCTTTGCATCAAGCAATTGCTGCTCACGCAGAGGCACACATGGAGGCCATGAGGGTTGACTGTGAATCCCTCAGATCTACTCTGGGTGTACTCTTGATGTCCCAGAGGCAGCGGTCAGAGGAGAGGTTGGAGCAGCTTGAGAATACCATCTCGGCTAAGCTACGTGCTTGCCAGGAGGTGTACCAGTTGTCCAGCCAGGCCATGCAGGAAGAACTCAGTGTTACACGTGTTACCTTGCAAGAGGAAGCACGCGTATCATGTGAGGTTCTACATGCTGACACGTGTCATCACTGCACAGAACCAGGATCACCCGTCCCGCAGACTTGTTGCCAACGAGGGGCAAGCTGCGCATAGGCATGGTCAGGGTACTGTGCCAGGTCAACCTTTTGAGCCAGAGGGTGAGGAGGACGACAACTTATCTCCCACACAGGTCAGGCTGTGCAGGAGTTGAGCCCATGGAGTTTTTTTTATCTCAACATCATCGCTTGTGGGTGTTGAGGTGCACCCTGTACCTCCCCCCTCCTGGGTGCCTTCCTCAGGGTCGTATGTGGCCATTTTTTATTTGTATAGTTAGTTTACTTAGTTAATGTCGTTTTTATAGTTAGTTTAATTAGTTAATATAGTTTTTTATGGTTAGTTTAATTAGTTAATATAGTTTAAAATTGCTTGTCTATTGTGCATTCATGTGACGGTTTGCTGCTTTGTGGCTTTTGAAAACATCCACTGTCGGTTCCAGCTGGGCCCTTCAAGCTTGTCTCGTGTATGTGTTTGCAGCTTGGGGTCCTGACTCACATATGCCACTCCTGCTTCCCCTATCCATGGGCTTGCAAGGATGGTTCGGTGTTACAACCATTTACACAAGGGCAATGGACTTTTGTCATATCTGTGGCCTGTCTGCTGCTGTACTACTTGTGTTAACACACCTAGTGGGGATTAAGTAGGTTTTCTCCACGGCATGTCTGCAATCAATTTTGGTGAGTACAAAATTGATATGTCTATTTATTGATGTTGACTGTGATGTATGTTCTTTTCTTGCCTGTATATGTGTTTGATGCACTTCATGCTGTAAACAGTAGCCTGCACCCTTTGGCTGTCAAAGTCACGCCGATGGTGGGAGGAGTTTGGATGTAGGTCTAAAACATGGCCCAGTGACAACCAGCATGAAGACACACACACGGGGAACTTTCCAGCCTTATTAATAGCTTTTATGCCCTTTCTGCAGGAAAATGAGCCTCCAGACTACCTTTCCCAGCAGACACAGGCCAAGAACTACTGAAACCTGGCCACGTTGGGTGGTGCACATGTGTGCGCAAGCAGAAGCACAGGGCTTGTGCTCAGACGTCTGACAGAAGCAGACTTGTTTCCAGGAGCTCCAAGCAAGGTGAGCAGCACAAGGGGCCACACCTCAGCCAACCTTCCACCAGGCCCCTTGCACATGCATGCTAAGTAGCGCCAGTGCTGGGGAGCATGGCCAGGCATTGGGGAAGAAGCGCACAGTACAGCTAAGATGCGTTGAGGAACAAATGTCAAGTAGCTTTACAAGTTGTCAGCAGGGGCACACGCAGGGGCCGTCGTCCATATCCTCGAGTCCCCCCTGCTCCATAGAAGCTGAGTTATTAGCGCAGTAGCTATTCCTAGCCAGAAACTAATACAGCACACAGGGGCACCCAGCGAGGCACGGACTCGAGTGCAATGCATATCATTTGCATGTGCAAATTGCCACGTGCACTATTATTGAAATCCGCGACTGGCAGAACACGACTTGTACTGAAGTCGCACCTCACCATATGCGTCTTGCAGCTCACCCAGGGACCATTGTATCATGTGTGATTCTTGACCCATTGGTCTTCCATTTACTGCACAGCCACATGCGCCTTCCTTACTGCATTGACAGTGTATGAACCATCACGGGGCAAGCTAAAGTATACGAACAAAGCAGCAGACAAGAGTGTTTGTTTGTGGAGAAGTCACAGTTTGAGGCATGAATGGTGTTGTGTGTGTGTTGAAAACACACACAGATTAGTAACTCACGCTCTCTTTGCAGCATTAAACTGCTCCTGTTACCGGACCTGAGAGTGCGCAGGCAGGAGGCCAGCACTCATCCCAGAGATAAGTCTCTCTTTGGCTTGCATTTGACTCATTTTGTACAATGTACATGAAGAACATGGTTTCTCTGATTGGGTATGTGTTATTTCCCTTTGCCCATCCAACTCCCCTTTCCTGTCCCTCTTTCCAGTTATCCTGAATACCAATGCCTATCCAAACAACAGATCCCTGACCCTCTTTCCCCGTCGGGATCTCGGAGGCCTGTGTCAGTTTTACCTTGCAGGCGCCCAGAGCATGGCGGGGGTGGTTGGTTTGTGCCACTCCTGCGCCTAGAGACCGGAGCTGTGGCACTACCCATCAGTTGTTGCATCCTCATTGTATATTGTGTACTGAATATGGTACCCATCCTGCTGAACCATTGTTGAACTGTGCTATCTTGGTTGTTGTATCATTCTGCTTGGACATGTGCTTGGACATTTTCTGCGACTTCAATCATCTACTGGAGACTCTTCCAGAGTTTTTTGGTGGCTACATGCTTTTTCCCTGGTTTGGGGGTTTGGCTCCTTGGACTTGCGATTTTGTATTTTTACCAGTCAAGGTGGCCTCTGAGGGGGCTGGACCCTATTTACATGCAAGGTGGAACATGGAGACCAAGGAGTAGGGGGATCCTGAAGCCAGGTAGACAAGAAGCAAGAAGGCTACAGACCCCAGACACAGTTGTTCAGAAGGTCATGGTGATGTGTGAATGATAAAGGGTCTTTTGTTGTTGGACAGTAAGCTTGGGCTACAGTGTTTGGACACTCTCTGGCATTGTCATTGTGGGGTACTATGTACATGATGTGTTCTGCTGGTCAATGGCTGTTCCTGTGTTGTGTTTACTTTTCAGGTGTCAGGGGACTGTTGTGGTTTGATATGCTGGGGTGTACACATGGGCAATGTTCAATTGTGATGTGTACAGGACACTGAGGGTCACTTGATTTCACATGCATATATTGAGTGCATGTCCCTGCTGACACACACACTTACACAATGCTCCACCAGATGTACAACCACCCTTCCATTCCCACACGTGCACACAGATTGCCTTCTCTGGCACACTGTGTCCCTGCAGCGCATGATCATTTGGGGATTGTGTACATGCGTCAATGGGTTATTTTTGTTGCTTGTCCTTTTTATGTGATGCTCAAGGTGTATCCCCAACACAATGGCTGCTCACTGTGCTGTGTGCTGAGCAGTGTGTTGCAGGAGATACACACAGCACACGGGTTAGGGATTAGCGGATTTGGCTTGGCCAAAGTGCATGAGAACAGGCATTCAGTCTTTTGCTGATGCTACCACTGGTGGCAAGCATTTGTGTATGACTTGGTATGTGTGGGTGGTTGTTGGTCAGTCATTTCATCTGATTCCATGTCAGGCATGATTGTCTCGGGCCTCTTTCCAGTTATCACATGTCACTTCGTATGTAATTGGACATGTGTTGGGCTTTTGCTGTTGCATGTCATGTCATGGTATGGCAGACAAGGGTGATGTGGGTTGGGAGGGTTTGGGTGACATACCAGTGATGGTCATGGCCTATTTTGCAAGGGGTGGTATGATACACACCTTCCTCCAAGTACAGTAGAGTGTGTGTGCCTGAGCTAACTGAGGAGGGACAGTGAGGCCTGAACAAATGTTTGTTGGATAGCCAGAACACCTTCCCTTCAATCCCTGGCACCCACCCCAAAATAAGTGTACTCTGTATACAAATACCTCTTTGTGTGTGGGTATCCCTCATTGTGCTGTGTGCATAGTATCCTTGAATCAGTACATCCCGGGCGTGGTCACACCATCCCTTTCTCTGGGAATGAAATTGTGGCATTCAATTTGCTGAGTAGGTGCCTCGCCAGAATATTGATGGGAATGTCTTTTGAATACAGCAAAGGTGCTACAATATGCTGCCTCCCTATCACCAAGGGTAAATCTTTTGTCAGAGGAATTTTCAAAATTGTCCCTGAAAAGCCTTGTGTGTGCAAACAATTCTTAGATAATGGAAATCCTTCTTCTTTGATGCATGATCTTGTTGCCTCAGTATCTATGAGAATGGAAAATCTGCTCTGTCCTATCTGATCTTCTAGCTCCAGTTCCTACTCAGGGTCTTCAGTTACTATTTGAACAGGACAAACTCACACTCCCCGTAAGCGCCCCTTCTGGGAAAACGTGTTTGTGAATGACTCAAATGGGTTATCGCCCACCATTGTCACTCCAGTTCTTTTTGTTATGGATATTCTGTCCCAGTATTGATACCCCTTCGGGTATTTGTATCTGCGCTGGTGCCTGAAGTACGCTCACTATATCTTGAGGTCCTGTAATTTTCCCCATTTTGTACATGCACTTGTTTCTGGGTAGTAATACCCTGAGTCCGTGTGGACTGCATCTGTAATTGTTGTTGCTGCTGCATTACCTGCACCTGCTGTGGAGTCTAATGCATGTATGTCTGCTGTTGATGTGCCATGACCTGCACCTGATGATGAATCTGCTGCATGTATGTCTGTTATGGCCGCCCTGCCTGTGCAATCAGTGGGCATGTTCATGCAAAATGTAAAAATTCCCACATGCGAAACACTGTACTCCGAAAAAGGGGTGACATTCCCCTGTATCCCATTCCCCTTCCATGTGTGTGGTATCCTCTCCCCATTGTACCCATTTCCTTCGCCTGACTGCATAACTCCTGGCTACTGCACATTTATGAATGTGGGTTGCTGCTGCATCTGTACCGTTCCTCATTGCTGGTTGGGTGTCACTTGAGTGTAACCTCCTGTCTGCATCACCCAAACCTTCCAGGATTTTGCGGCATGAAATGGCAAATTTTGCGGCTGAAATTGGCAATTTTGCTTCACAAACCTTTATTTATTGCGGCATTTTTGCGGGACATTTTGTATTATCTGAAGGGTGTAAGATTGCCACATTGCAGGAAATAGGCAGAGTGCAAGGCTACAAGAGAGCCACAGCATCATTATTATGTATCCTTTGTATTTATTTAATTGAAAGAGTCCCAGATGTCTCTGGCTTGGCAGAACAGTCTTTGATTTGGCTACATTTCTGGTTTAATGTTCATGCCTATTTAATCATATTAACTAAATTTATCATTATCAATTGTAATGCTGAAAATATTCCCCTTCTATGTTCTCCAATCCCCCAAACACCCACACACCTCTCTCACCAACACACATCTCACCAACTCTACATCACAACTTACATTCCTTAACCTCTCACTCTGTCATACAAATACTCACGTGCTATGTCACACTGTCAAGTCACAATTTGCACTGCCCAACCCCTGCCACACTCCAAATCATACTCCCAACTCACACCTTACACTCTACAATTCCTCCCGCAATATACAGTCCTTCATTCTTTTTTGCGGCTTCTGCATCTTGCATCCTTTCTCCCATTCTATCGCACTCTTCCCTCATCCTTTTTAACAATCTGCAGCTCACTGCCTCTTTCTGGCCAACCACTCCCTCTCTGCTTTTTGGCTCACTGACCACACGCTCCCTCTACTTTCTGTACCTCTGCTCGCTCTCAGATTTCTGGCCCACCGCATCACTGCTTCCTCTGCTCTCTTGTGCAGCGCTTCCTCCTGTGACCCACTGCTCTCCCTCTGCTTTCTTGCCTCTCTCTTATAGTGTAACCAATTGTTTTATTTTTTTTAAATGTAGATTTTGACCCAGTCCCTCAAATAATGGGGCATTTAAAAAAAGAACGGAGGATATGCTATTTTTAGACAACCCATTTTTGGAAATTAGCAGGTCACCTTATTCTCAAAGGTGACCGGCGCATTTCCACAGGCTTGAGCTGTAGCGCAAATTGTATGCTGGCCAGCTGCCTTGAGTGGTATTCTGGGTTATTTGACCGAAGTGTAATTATTTGCGGCGGAATTGACCGTAGTCAATTTCGCTGCAAATTGATTTGAAAGTGCATCTTGCTTGGAAATGAGGGATGCGCTTTTAAATTGACAGAAACGCCACTTTATTTGATCAAGGAGGTGCAAAAGGCCTCCTTGTGGATTGGGCTGTACTTCATTGGGGCACAAGTGATGAGATGTGTTAGTGCATTTCATTTCTTGTGTAAAAAAAAGTTGAGAACCTGGCACCCTGAGTATTATTTTTTTTAAAACAGTAATTTTTGCAGATTACTTTTTTTTTGGAAAGTTGCTGTGTTTGCCCCAAACAGCCGTTTTTGTGGCATTTTGCGCAAAATGGCAATTTTCGCAGCATTTTGCGGGATCGCAAAATCGCTATACGCTGGAGGGTCTGATTACCATGGTCACTGTAAACCCACCTTGCTGAGCTTGTGGAACGACGACTGGCCCTGTGAGTACTTCTCCCTCCATGTGTATGTTTGCCATTTTTTCTGGACCAATTTGTTTTCTGCTTTGGTTGCATTATCGACTGTCTCCTTATCCTTCTGCTTTCTTTTGGAATAGCTTAGAATTGTCACCTGTATCTCAGGCCACCCCTTTGCCTCAGTTCCCACTATATTTTCTGAAGATACCTGCATATCCGCGGGAATCCACCTCACTAAAATGTGGTAAAGCAAAGGTATTTTTTCATCCATTGACTGTTTATTTTCCTGTGTCCACATTTCCTGTATGCATCATATGTATTTCGCCGGGTCCTCATCAGACTTCATTTTGCGAGCCAAGATGGACCACATATCTGATGTGTCTGGATACATCTCTCTTAGAACCTTCTAAACATGTGCTCGATAATTGTTAAAGGGTGCTCCATCATGTATATTAGAGCTTAATTTTTATACCAGAGTATCTGGCCTGTTGCCATATTTGGTCACTTCTCTCCCCTACCAAGACTGCCAACAAACATTCTACGTCTCCTATGGCCAATGGGATTTCCGCTCTCTCTTTCTCAAAAACGTAAATGCACTTGTTGGCATCCGCCATTAATGAAGGTAATCTGTAAACTAAATTGTCCCTGTCCATTGTCTGCCATGGTATGTAGTGAACCTCACCCTTGCTTTCTGTTAAAGGGGCATTTTTGTGCATTTGTCACCTTGTGGTTTCTTGACTACCGCTATTCTGGCTTTCCTGCTCTGGAGCCTATTTCCCCAGTCGCCCAGTGATTCCTCTCTTTCCTCATCTTCTCTCTAATCTCTTCTCCTGTCCCTTCTCGTGTCTCTCAGAGGGTGTGTCTCTATGTCATTATTCCCATGATCCCTGTCACCGCTGTCTTTCCAGTCCAATATGGTGTGCCCTTTGTCTGCTGTGTCAGTTCCACTATGGTCCGAATCCTGACCCAACTTGTCTATTTTTAACTGTATGCGTCCTGGTCCTGCTGTCCACCCCTGTTCATGGGCTCCCTTCTCGTGTTTGTTCCTTTTTCCTCTATTTCCCTTTCCATTGCTTTTTCTACCTCCTTGTCACTCTCAAATTGTTGCTGCACGCTCTTTTTTATATAATTTAAATATTTTCTCTTCGCTTTCTCGTCCTTGACGATAATGCTTGTGTCGCCCTCTTCTTTCATTTTATGTGTTCCTTCCTTGTCTTTAGACACTCGTTTAGAATTTGCATATCCTGCAGCTGGTTTTAATAATGGGTATATCATATAGGGTGGTGGCAGTGCATTTCCCTGCTCCTCCTCCTCTTTCCCTTTCTCTGTTTCTTTTTCCCTTTTATTAGTACAATTTCCAAAGCCCCAAAATGTCCTGTGTCTTTTTAAGTTTTGCTCCTTTGTATGTAGCTGCCAAATAGCAATACATACTCTCTATAATGGCTTGATCAAATGTCCCCTTTCCGAGACATTCTTTATAACACTTCCCCACTGTGTTGTGTACCCACGCAAAATTGTACTTTGCTATTTGATGATTGAACGGAGCATCCATCCAATAGGTATGATATGATAATTCATTTATAACACCCCTGTAAACAAGTGTTTCTAGGTGTGACAAGACAAAGCGGGGAAGACAGAGTGAGGACAAGACAAACAAAGTCATTCAGATTGTGAAAGTGCAAGAGCGAGAAGTGCAAGGGTAAAAGGGGGGAGAAGTGCAAGAATGAGAAGTGCAAGGGGAGGGGGGAGAAGTGCCAGGGAGAGGGACAGGAAACAGGGCAAGGGACTGTAGACAGTTACAGCCCCTAAGCATGTGGAAGTTTGGAAGCAGTGTCGGGATGACTGATAAAGAGAGAGCCTGGTACCCAGTTATCCTCTGAGGATGGCTAAGCAACCAGTCAGTGCGGCAGACAGGAGGGTCAGCAGAGGAGGGAGAAAGCAAAAGCAGAGGAGAAGAGGAATATTTTGAGATGCTTCTGGAACTTCAGGTGGTCCGGCTCAAGTTTGAGAGGGGCAGGGATGTACGGACAGAAAGAGAGAAGGGAGTCGAAGATGACAGCAAGGCTTTTTGCCTCATTGGTAGGTGAAGATAGAAGGCCCAAAGAGGGCGGCCAGAGTGAGAGAGGAAAAGCGGGAGCAGGAATCCCAAATTAGAAGGACCGCCATCTTACTGGCCTTAAGTCAGAGTTTGTTGGAGGCACAGCAGTCGTGAATTGCAAATAGGCAGTCTGGAATGAGCGAGAGAGGAGAGGAGGCTGAGGGGAGCCTAAAGGAGAGCTGAGTGTCTTTTGCATTACACTGAAAGTTAGAGGAGAAGGTAAAGATCAAGTAGACCAAAGGAGCCAAGTAGAGATTGAAAAACCAGGGTGAGTGGATAGATCCCTGGGGAACGCAACAGGTTTAGAGAGAGGTGGCAGAGAGAAAGCAACCAAGTTGGACCTGGGTGGGGCGGTCCAAGAGGAAGAAGGTCAACCAGACCAGGGTCTGATCTGTGATGCCCAGGTATTTACAAAGTCGATTGACTAGGATGGTGATGTTGACCGTGTCAAAGGCAGAGGAAAGATCAAGCAGGATGAAGACAGATGGAGTGCTGGAATCAAGGTTAGAAAGCAGATCGTCACGGGTGTTCAGGAGAGCAGTTTCCATGCCTCTGACAGCTCTGAAGCCAGACTGATGTTCAAGGAGATTACCAACAGATTCAGTGTGGAGAGTAAGCTGGGAGATGGGCAGCTTTTCCAGGAGTTTGCCCAGGAAAGGGGTGATAGAGATCAGGCAATAGTTTGCCAGACAGGTAGGATCGGAAGACAGCTTCTTGAGGAGTGGGGGCACAAGGGAGTTCTATAGGAGAGAGAGGAAGTTCCATTGGCAAAAGCGTGATTGCAGAAATCGACCAAGACTTGAGCGAGGGTGTCAGTATGGTCCTTGATGGTTCTGAGGAGCAGGGGAGCACCTTTTTGGACAATGCTTTCTTAGATCGGACTTGTCTAGAAACTTCATCAGGTGTTGTCAGAGAGAAATAAGAGAAAGGAGGTGGAGAGGAGAGCTGGCCAAAGGGGATCCGAGAGCAGAAGAGGGAGAGGAAGAGGAAGGGGATATAGATGACAGATTTTGTGGTCAAGTGATAGGCCAGAGCCATACAGAGGGAACAGGAGAGGAAGAGACTGCAGCAGGATTGGCCAGTTCCATGCACATTTCAAAGAGTTTGGTTGTGTTATTAGAAGTTGCAGAGATGTGGACTTGAATGTGGGCTCTCTTCTTGGACAGGACAGAGAGTCTGTTTCGGCTTTGGAGCAAGCAGCAGGCCAGCTTGTCAGAGTATGCGCCTGAAGCCCTCCATTTCCTCTCAGCCACCCTGCACTTGCGTACCAGGATGGAAAGGTCAGAGTCATACCAAGAGTTGCACTTGGAGGTGGGCTTCAGTCGGATTCTTATGATAGGGCCAAGGATGTCCAGAGTGTTGGAGATAGAAAGATGCAGATTAGAGAGGGCTGTGTCAGTGTGTGAGTCAGGCACAGAAGTAGGTGGAGCCAAGAAAGTAGAGGAAAAGGCATCCACTGACACACGCTTCATGAGCCGAATGACCGCAAAGGGGTATTAGCATAATTCTTTAGTTTTTTTTGATCGTATGATACATTCATCCGAATTTGGTCAGAACCATTCGATCGAAACAAAACTAACAATTTGGCTATTTTTTTTAATTTTATTTTTTATTTGTATCGGCTGAAATTAATCAACCTTTAAAATGTACAAAATATATAAATCCTTAAACAGAAATACATGAAAACAATTCAACCTTGATCATAAACACAGAAAGTGACAAAAAAAAGGTTGAACTTCAAACATAGTCACACAAAATTACAACTAACATTCACCAATAAGTCAATCAGATCGGGAGTAAAAACTGTACATATCACACTCATTATAAATTAATTACAGTCTAAAACAAAAATATAAGGTGTGTCTTCCTATTTGGTATCTTTAAAAAGAAAGAAAATGTAAAACTATTTTTTGGATGAGACTCTATTTATCAAGCCTAAACATCAACAGAAGGACAACATTACAATCAAAAATAATTTCTGAGTGCTCCAATAGACAATCAATTAATCAATTGAGAACTAAGTTCTTAATGGGCATGCTGTTTCAAACCGTAAACAATAAATATACTATTGCAGATCGTGACACAGTGGTGCTTACTAATACCTAAGTTATTAATTCTAAGGCCACTGCTCCCTCTTCCAGATTTAAACTATATAGAAAGTTGATAGCTGCAATTTGAATTGACATGTTGACACAGCCCAAAAGTAATGACCAGCTTTCATGTTGTGATATACTCCCCAGGTATTTACAATGTCTTGGGTCGAAGTATGTGGCACTCTGTGATCAAATGTGCCAAAGTTTCTGGGGTAAAACCGTCATCTCAAAAACGACAGATATTCTTTTCTGTACCCACAAGCCTACGCTTTGCCTTGATGTCATTAGTGACCCATAAGTTAAAGCGAAGACAGAGTATTCCATTGTGAAACTTGAGTGAAGGACAGTGTATCAAATATAGCGGCAAAATGCCAACTTTCTTTGGGGGAAAAGGCAGTGCATCAGATTCACGATAGGTGAAGCATAAGTCATAGGTAGTTATCCAATCAGTCTGGTAGATCTTAAATTGTGCTTTGTCCGGATTGCTAAGTAAAAGTTCAAGAGAGATCTCAGCTTTAGCTAATATGTGATATACTCGGCCAAGCCAGTTGTTTACACTTATATGATATGCCGAGAACATATACTGTGATAATGTTTTCAGCAACACATTTAACTTTGTTGAGATCAGACATTTCTTGAATAAAGAACAAAGTCGTCAGTTATAGTGCGCTTGGAGCGAAAGCAGTCCAAGCTCATATATTATCCAAGCCATCGGTATACATTGATGCAAGTGTAAAACAGAGCGCCAATATCTGGCTTCCCACTGGATAAATTTAAAGGGGGAGTCACTCAGCATGGTTTCGAGGCCATATAACAACACTGGTATAATTTTCTTAGTCCAAAAATGCCACACGGGCAAGATAGAGGATTTGCCATATTTATGCATGATGATACAGGCTTGAGATATGGCTGAGAATAACTTGGTCTCCACTCGCTCCAACTGGCTCTGTGCCCTTCTTTTCCCTTCAAAGTGCATTCCCAGATAACAGTAATTTTGTACAATCATAACTGGGACAAGATTAATGGACCAGACAAACGTCAATGGACTGTGACGCCTAGGCGAATACTGAACAATATCTGTTTTGGCTATGCTAATTGTTAGTTCATTTGACTGTATGTACTGGTGGAAGGCATCTAGTAAGCACTGGAGCCCAACCTGGGTCCTGGAGATTAGAACGAGATCATCTGCATACATGAGTGATTGGATCTGGTGATTATTCAGTTTAGGTGAGTGTGATATAATATTTGACAAGGGGACTCTAACATCATGTATAAAATAGTTGAAAATAGCAGAAGCCAGTGGGCACCCTTGCTTCAATCCTCTATAAGTAGTGATTTTCTTTGAGAGTAGTCCATCCAAGGTGATACGAATCTGGACGGATGTGTCATGATGTAAGGAATGAATGATGTCATATAAAGAGGAGGGACATTGATCTCTTCGTAGTTTTTTCATTAGTATGAAATGACTAACTGAGTCAAAAGCAGCGTTTAGATCAATAAACGCAAAGAAATGTGTTGCTTTTGCGCCTGACATTGGGCTTTAATGGCGTTGAGGGTCATTAAATTGATGTTGGTTCCCATTCCCGCCATAAACCCAGTCTGATTGCAATCGCGCAAATTACAAGTCCCTGTCCAAACATTAAACTCTTGCAGGACCAGTCTAGTGAAGATCTTACCCGGTGCGTTCAAAATCGCTATTGGGCGATAATTCGAAGGGGCGGAACGGTCACGCTTTTTAAAAATGGGAAAAATAATAGAGGTCTTCCATGATAGCGGTATGTATCTCGTATGCAATATATCTTTGAAAATAGTTGCAAGTATATGTACCCATTCATGGGGGTTTGCTTTGAACATCTGATTGGAAAGCCTGTCTTGACCCTCGGCTCCGGAGGAGCTGATTTTCTGTATGAGGGCATATATTGCTTCATAGGAGGAGTCAACTGCCAAGCCGATGTCGAGATTGGCTCATAAGGAAAAACAGCATACTGTGGATCAGCATATAAGGCTGAAAAGTGGGCAATCCAGACTTGTTCAGAAACACCATTAATTTGAGAATCTCCTTGCTGGTGGCAAGTATGATTGTTTTGAAGATACAACATTCCAGAGGAATTTTTATTGCGCACTGCGTCAGCTATAGCTTCGCTATCTTGTTGATATAAGATAGCCTTCCAACTACATAGCCAATTTTTATATTTGCGCTTTGCCGATTTTAAATCTTGCAACCGAGTCGATGATACCGAGGCCAAAATGTGTCTTTTCATTTTTCTGAATTCAGCCCTTATTCAGTGAGTTTCGTGATCAAATGCATGGGGATGGCGAATGGTATTGTGATGAGGAATCGTAAGTGTTTTTACAAAGGGTTGCAGTAAGTCAGTCTACTGATTTTGAAGCACGGATTTCGAGTTATCAGCAACCGTGTTCTCGAATTGGGTTAATGTTCTTGAATTCCATCTCACTCGAGAACGTGCACTGTTAACTGCGAGATTACCATGATAGTACTCTTCATTCCTTTTGATGTCAGATTCCAGTCAAGTTGTAGAATCAAAAGACTATGATCGCTCTTTAAGTGATCTTTTATAGTTACGTTTTTACAGCTTGAAAAAGCTTATGGTCGACGTAGATATAGTCAGTTGTACTAGTGCATATGTCACAATGCCACGTATAATGCGCTGGCACATCTCCCTGAACTGCGCCATTGACCATGTGTTAGTTTCGCCCATGCATAAGTGTCATCCACTTACACACTGCTTGACTTTGGCGCTAATCTTTCCAACAGTCTAAATTTAAATCTTCCACAATGATGGTATGTGTGATGGTGACATCTAGTGAGTTTTGGTGAAACATGTCGAGGAGGCTAACATAGAAGGTCTCTTCAGACACTGCAATAACATTACGATAAATATTGATCAGAGCAAGGGCCATCTCATTATTGGTGATTTTTACAAGCTGTATATGCGCCCCAACAGAGGCCTAAGCATGATTGAAAAGCCTGATTTGATGTTTACCGCTACCAAATGACCAGACAACGGTCTGATTCCACTAGGAACAGCCGAAATCAGGGCTAGTTCATAATTATCCCATGTTGGCGGTTTGATTAGCATGTCTCCTGGAGTGCTATGATGTGATAAAGCTAAGACATATCTTTAAATGAGGAATTAAGATGAGCTTGGCCTCTAGAGTTCCAACTTACAATGATTAACTCTGATGTGCTAATACATTTTGATTGTTATTGATGTAGGCTCATGGTTCTTGGAAGTTCTTGATTTTCTCGAATAGTGCCCTGATAAATGTTTGGTTTTGTTTTGGATATGTTGGATCTTATTGATGCACTCTCTGTGTCTTCAGCTAACAAGAAACCCATGTCAAAAAGAAGCATTTTACTGCGCCAAATGGATTGTCAAACCACACCCAAAGGAATCCACAGTCTAACTATGGAGAGAGGACAGTCAGTAAGAAATTCAAACTGGTTGATGTCTAAGGTAGGCTGTTACACAAGTCTTCAATTTCGCCAAATATATTTAAAACACTCTGCTAGGCTAATACATACTGAACATGGGGTGCAGGGGATGCGGTGGTGTCACCCGCTTCCTCAATATTGGAGGAAGGAGACCGAAAAAACAACAAAAAAAGAAAAAGGGACCCTGCAGAGTTGGATCCGATCCGCGTTTGAGGGATGGCTCTGACACCGCAGGGATGAAGTGGACCAGGCCACAGGCAAACAGGTAAGTAGGGAAGGGGGGATGGGAATGGGGGTTTGAAAACTGTATCATATACAACACAATCAGTTGTTGCATGAATTTATTTATTTTTTGTTTCAATTGCTACAACCAATTTACATTCGGTCTAACATACCTAAACCCTGCAAAGGTAGGTGACGGTGCTGGGGTGGGCTTTGGTTGAGGGATAGAGAGTTTCAGGTGAGAGGAAAGTAGAAAGTGGTCAGTCCAAGAGAGAGGAGTGGTGAGAGGGTTAGAGAGGGGGATGTCTGAGCAAATGAGAACATCCAACTTATGCCCGGCAGAGTGAGTTGGACCAGAGGGCAGAATAGAGAAAGAGAGCATTTTGCAGAGCTTGTGGAAAGCCCCAAGGAGGTATTGGAAGCATCCAGGTGGATGTTGACGTCTCTGAGGAGTAGAAGTTGAGAGGTAGAGGCAAGCAGAGAAGAGGGGAGGTCATCCCACTCAGAGAGGAAGAGGGCAACCTGGCCAGGTGGCCTGTAGATAGTGGCCACAGTCAGAGAGAGGTGAGGAGAAATAGCCTGCATACCAGGCATTCAAAGTAGGAGTAGGTCTGTGTCAGACTGTTTGCCAGCAGAGCAAGTGTTGAGAGTAGCAACGTGGAGCAAGTTGCCACATTTGAAGGACTTCCGTGGGATGGGTACAGGCTTGAGGTACACTCACCGGAAGTGGAAGAGGGGCCAGAGAGTGGGCAGAGGTGGAGGCGAGAGCTGGCAGAGCAGACAGCAGGTGCTACTAGGAGTAGTGGGAGAAGGAAGGAAGTTGATAAGACGTGGGAGACGCCTATCAAACAGGAGGAGATTGGGCCCTGGACAAAGACGGTGCCATTCAGATAGACATTAATAAGGACCTTGCAGGAGTGGAAGGAGGACAAGAGGGCTACCCAACGAGTACCACCATTAATGGGAGAGGAGGCAATAGGAGAGAGAGTCATGACCATAAGAAGAGTCAATAGTTCTGGTGAGGAGCCGACAAAGAGGATGTCGGTGAGAGTCTGTCTGGTGGAAGCACTGATGTAGGTATCAGTGATAGGGAGGCCTGGGTTGGAGACTTCTTCCTTCCTGACTTAGTTAGAGGGATAGGATAGGAGATAAAGTAGTAGTTAGAGAAGATAGGAGAAACAGAGCGCACCATAGAGTGCAAAGGAGGAATGTGGGAGGAGAAGGACACAAGAGAAGAGAGAGATGCACAGTCCAGCACACACACAACACAGGATGCAGAGAGGGGGTGATGGGTTACAACTGAGAGAGGAAGAGACAGGATAAGAGATACAGGTGAACTCAGAACAGTACAATGGCACCCTTTACAGGGTGTGGGACCAAGGGAGTGGGAGTGATCCTAATGGGAAATAGTAAACAGTACCATAGTTACCACAATGTAAAACACCCAGATTCAACTTTCCTTAAAGAGGAAAACGGCCTAGTTTTTTTAACAAAGCAGTGATGTAGAACACCCAGATTCAACTTTGCGAAAAGGGGAAAAAGGCCTAGTTTTTTAAACACAGCAGCAATGTAAAACACCCAGATTCGACTTTCCTAAAAGGCTAAACAAAAGGCCTAGTTTTTTAAACACAGCAGCAATGTAAAACACCCAGATTCAACTTTCCTAAAAAGGGGAAAAAGCCCTAGTTTTCTAAACAAAGCAGCAATGTAAAACACGGGAATGGGAGAAATGACAGTCTCTGCCTTTTTCCTTTCTATTTAAAATATTCTCCTCTTTCCTTCCCTTCCTTCCCCTTTTTATTTGAATTCCTTAGGCTCTCACTCCCTTGTTAAACAGTCCCACTCTCTCAATTTTTATACTTATCACTTTGCTCGATCGTCCTAGTTTCATACACTACTGCCTTCTCCACAGGCCCTGCCCTTCCACACCTTTCACTCAATGCTTGCACACAATGGCCTTCTCCGCAGGCCCGACTTGTTATATCGTATTAGTATAGAAATGGCCTTCTCCTCTGCCCACCACCTTAATAATGAAGCCCGATATTAGTATGTTAGAAAAAGTGATTACTCCTCTTCTCGCTCAACTGCACTAATACTAAAACAAAACAGCTACTACTCACAAACACATGTGCACATATACCCCAAATAAACTATTCCCCAAGTTAAAAAAAAAATGGTTCAAGTATACCAATTGCCTGCACGACACACATCTCTTGTCTAACAAGGTCCGCCACTTACTACTCAACCCTCTGCTCTAGCGTAGATGTGCCATCGTCCACCTGCTTCCTATCAGAACGGCAGACCTTATATCTAATACTTCTACGGCCAAGGACCCTGTTCACCACTAATGAAGGTAAGTCCTATACTCCATTAAAAAATTCCCTCCTGCCCCTAGCGCTTTCATGCATGCGTACACTCACATATCCTTTAGGAGATTCCTCACTTCTTTCGACCTCAGTGTCTACCTTTAAAGACCTGCACTTTTGGTCGGACTGAAGGGAGTGCTGAATCAGGCGGACCTTCTGGAAGTGGCGTCCACTGACCTCTCTTGGCTCATGCTCTTGGTACTGCTCAATGGACTCTGTCCCGCACGGCTGGAATTCTTAACCTCTGTTGAATGGCAGAGATATCTCACTGGGGCCTCAAGAAAATGTATCAGGGTTGCATCATAAAACAAAAAATTCCAAAAGTAGTCAAAAAAGGAGTGTACGACAGTGCAAGAAGTAATGCAGTTTTATTCAGGGCCCTAGACTCAGCTGGGACAGCAAATTCAAACAGATCACAGAACAGAAGTGAATGGAAAGGTGCTGGCAAAGAAACCCCCCTAAACTAGGAACTTTTATACAAAGCAAAATAATTAGCATTTGTGATTGCATGACACGAAAACATCTACCCACACAAAAGTGATTGGACATCACACTTTGGACCCTTATAGAAAAACATACATTGCGATCAACTATTTGGTCCACAAACCTTCCCACACCACCCTTGATTATACCTTGTGACATCACAATCCAGCCCCAATTCCCACAGCACAAAATTAAGTCACTGAAACATTTGAGGTGAGCAGCGGAAATTTAATAAACTGCCCTTGTTGCCTTATCCTGATTCTCATGAGAACGGCTGCCCACCATGACACCACCAGAGCCTTGAACCACGGACATACTGCAGCACAAACGTTCCATATCAGGGACACACTGGGCCTCATTACGAGTAGTCCGGTAGAAGCGGGTTCATTACCGGCATGCCGGAATGAGCGGGACCGTGCTCGTATGAACCCGCTAATAGCGGGTGATTACGAGTGCGCGAGCACGCGCGTTCCCCCATGCCGGTAGTGGCAATACCACCATGCCGCTAAAGGGCCTCCAACTCCCCTATACCGGCATTGCGGGACCCGCCCATAGCGGCACCGTCTCATAACAACCCCTAAATACAGGCACGGTAATACCAGCATGGTAATACCAATACCGTGTTCGCAAAAAACGGACCCGGAAATTACATCATCACGCAGGAATGGGAAATGGGCCGGCAGCCATCTTTAAAAACACAATCCATTGCCATCCTCCCAACCACCAGTCCTTTTGTGTTGTGCAGTGGCAGAAAAGAACCAGGATGTCCAAGGCTACCAGGAAGGCGACCCCCAGGAAGCGCAAACAGCGTTTTTCAGACGCTGAGCTAAGTATGATCGCTGACACCCTGGCCCAGCATGCGGACACCATCAGGAGCACCGACATGAAGCATACAGCCCAGACCAAAAAGAAGGAAGTCTGTCAGGAGGTCGCACAGAGGGTGTCGGCAATGGGAACCACCCCAAGGAGTGTGCGTGACTGTCGCAAGCGGTGGGATGACCTCTGCCTCAGGGTGAGGAAGATCCTGGCAGAGAACAGGAGGCCCGCCATTGCGACAGGCGGGGGCCCACACTCCCCAGTGAAGTTTACGCCATGGGAGGAGACAGCCAGTACCTTTATAGATCCTGAGTCCATAGAGGGAATTGGAGACCAGGAGGTGGGCGCCGCATCATCCACAGAAGAAGGTGAGTGACCCATCACATCCCCGTAGGCTAAACCATGATGTGGCACAAGTGACGTGGAAGTGAGACTAGGCAAGCAATGCATGTCCCAGGCCCACATCAACATATCCAGTCAAGAATGTGTGCCACACCCTGCTACACACAAATGCATGCTGAGTGCCAATCCCAATCCCAACACAAGTGCAACATGACTCAACCATGCCCATGTAACTCATCACACAGACACCATACCAATGCCATGCCACCAGCCATGCATTGATTGCCCACATGCCCCCTCAGAACACCAAATGCCACACCCCTGTAATTATTTGATGCATGAATATATGAACGTATTACAGGGCAATAGATTATCGCTGCCATGTGACACCATCACTGATGACCTGCATCTCTTCTATCCCCCAGGCACTGATGAGGAAGATGGCAAGCAGGACAGGGGTGCAAGTGCATCCACTTCACGGCAAGGGACCAGGGCCACCGCCATCCCCCAGCCACAGAAACTGCCCAGAGCAACAGGCAGTGTGCCACACCGGGCAGTAACCTAGCAGGAAACACCTGCAGCCACAGTCCAGCAGCAGCCACCCACAACAGTGGGAGGCGTTTCCATTCCAGCTCCGCCAACCACCGCGGACTCTGTGGATGCTGAGGTGGAGAATGAGGATGACACAGTCATGTCCGCCACACCCACCCCAAGCCCCATTACCAGCCCCCCCCCTACAGAGGCCGAGAGCATCGACGATCCCTGCCTCCACGACTCGGACCTTGGAGAGTCAGACATATGCCTCTTTGAGGAGGATCGTGCCCTGGACGTGGGCCCCACGCAAGTGGCATCCACCACCCTGCCTACCACAACCCTGCCTACCACCAGCCTGCCTACCACCACCCCGGCCACCAGCACTCCTGCAGCCAACGACTCCTTCGAGGCTCGCCTGTCAAGGGTTGAGGCACGACAGGAGTCGATGCTTGAACTAGTGCGGAAACAAATAGTCAATGGTAATGACTCCATGAGGGCCATTGCCACAGCCATCGCTGCCAACACTGCTGCTGTTGAGGCATCCACAAGTGCCATGAGGGAGTGTCTGGGGGCACTTACGCAAGCCCTGCTTGCAAACCTGCCTCAAATGCAGCGCCCACACCTTGGGGCAGGTATGGGACCGGCCACCGACACCTCCACTGCCACAACCCCTTCAACCTCAGCTCAATCGAGCCCTGTGCGGATGATGCAGAGGAGTGCACGGCGCTTGGAGATGGCACCCCCGGATCCCAAAATAACAAAGAAGTAGAGTGGGCAGACAATGCCATTGGACAAATGGACATTGGTGAAGGGAACAGTGTTTGTTGTACATATGGGGACATTTGGGGTTTGTAGGGTGGGTGAGGGAGTTCACTGGGGTATTTTTGGGGTTTGTAGGGTGGGTGAGGGAGTTCCCTGGGAGTTGTGAGGGGAATATGTTTACATTATCACCTGTCTGGAAAATATACCCGTTGTGTGCAAGAAAATCATTGGCTGGACATACTTCTTTTTGTGCATGTACATTTAATGTGTGATGGTGTACAGTGGGGAACATCTAACAAAACAAATGTGCATGTCCACATGCAGCCAGTGTGTCACTGGCACATTACTTTCATGGTCCCTGCATTTCAAAAGTATTTGTCAATTAGTGCTTGGCATGCAGCATGGCCATCCCGTGCATCATGTACTGGCAGGGGGGCTCCTTCGCCTCCGTTTCCATCCTCTTCATCCTCACCTGGCCCATGCATGTCATTGTCAGGTGGCAGTGGTATATTCCTCCGGACGCACATGTTGTGCAACATGACACAGGCCATGGTGATCTTTGCCACCTTCTCAGGCCACCTATATAGGAGTGCCCCACCAGACCTGCTTAGGCAGCGGAACTGCGCCTTCAACAGGCTAAAGGTCTGCTTAATCACAACACGGGTACGAGTGTGCACACAATTGTACTCCTCTTCATGGCTGTTCTGCGGGTTCCGCACAGGGTTAAGTAGCCACGGCCTCATGGGATATCCTCCATCACCTGCAAGCAGATACAAATAGGTGTGTGCCACTCTGAACTGCCAACTTCAGGGAGCACAGACATGGCAGCAGCTATAGATGCAATGTATACTGTAATGAGGTGTGGTACACTGGATGGGGTTTAATAGATGATGCAGGGTGTAATCATGCATGCTGGGGCAGATGTACTGTGGTAGTGCGACAATGTTTAGCCTCCAATTAATGCTGTATATTCTTTACTATGCATGGTCACACTAGCCGCATTGCCACAGTTGCCATCCTATTCAGTGATGCATTGCTTGCCATCACCATGGTGGCCTGGTTGTGCCTCTTACTTGTTGTCATCCATATGCATTGAAATGTGGCCCAGTGATGAGTCATGTTCCGTTTGGCTGGTTCAGGTGAGGAGTGTTTAGCTCTGCATGCATTCTCCGCTCACTGGCTATTGCCACCCAGGTGCACTATTTCCCCCCTTTCCCACCCTGGTGAACTACCCCCCACTTTCCCACCCAGGTGCAGTAGCCCCCCCCTTCTGCATCCGCACACATCAGTACCCCACAGCACGGCCATGGGACAGTTGTGCAACTCACCAAGCAGCCAGGCACGTGGTCCAGCATGTCGCTCCATGTGACGGGGTAGCGTGGAGTTGCACAGAACCATGGCATCATGTGTGGATGCATGAAATCGGGCGCAGCAATGGGTGATGATCTTGCTGGAGTCACATACCATTTGCACATTGATGGAGTGGTATTGCTTGCGATTGCGGTACACCGCCTCAATGGCATGGGGGACTACCAATTCCACATGGGTGCAGTCGATGGCACCAACACAATTGGGCATGCCTGCCAGTGCATGGAAGCCTACTTTGGTTTCGGCTATCTCCTGGGCAGTCCGTGGTAGGGATATGTGGGTGCCTGCGTGCTTCAGGAGGGCATCCAGCACTTGGTCGGTTCAGCATGCATGAAAATAGTGGTTTTGAAATGCCATGCAGCTGGCCCACTGTGTGTTGGTAGGTGCCAGTGGCCAGGAAGTGTAGCACATACACCACCTTTAGTAGTGGGGGGATGGCAGTGTGTATTTCTATGTGGCTGGCAATGTCGTTCTGTATCATGTCCCCTATGGTGGTGATGGTGTCATGGTCAAACCGGTACAGGGTGTGGATCTGCTCAGGCGTTAGGTTGAATGGGCTGGGTCTGGTGCGAGGGATTGGTGGCTGCCTACGAGACACTGGTGGCTGCGCTGGTGGTAATTGCTGGGCCTGTCTCACCCTCCTTCTCCTCCTGCAACCCCTCTGTACTGCCTGTTGTTGCTGCTGTAGTTGTTGTTGTTGTTGTTGTTGTTGTTGCTGTAGTTGTAGCAGTATAGGCATGTCCTCCAGCGCCATGATTGCAACTGCTAGTGGTAGCATTTTGGTGTAGGAAGGGGTGTGGTTTGTAGGTGTGCTCCTTTTGTACTGGGCAAGTCTACATTGCCTCCACCTGTGTGGGGGTGGGGGGGGGTGGTGTGGGGGTGTGCTCAGTTTATACTCGCACAGCCTCCATTGACTCCACATGTGGGGATTGTGTGCACCTGTGGCAGCTGTCTTGTATCCTGATTGCTGTTTGCGGGTGGTCCGCGATTCCTGTATGGCCGGCATCGTGCAGCCTGTGATTACTGGCTTTGCGATGCCGGTATTTGCATGTCTGCGTAGGTTGGGATTTCCCCCTATTACCGGCATGCCGGTATTTGCTCCCTAAAGGGGCGTGTGTACGTGCCTATGCCGCTATTAGCGGCACCGTTATTTAGGGTGCCACTAATATCGGGTTTGCGGGTCGGAATGCAACAGGACGGTAAACGATGCCGGTATTACCATACCGGCATCGTTTTTGCCTTACCAGCAAACCTCGTAATGAGGCCCACTAAGTCTTTTCCCAGGGAAAATGTTCTATGGGGCGATTTGAAATCACTGCGGTTCTTGCCGGCTCCATCAGAAAATTGCATTTCATAAATCATTTTGAATTATAAAATGGTCATGTATTCATTATTCGCTAGCTGAACCTGTGAGCTCTAATCTGTTGACCTAAAAAAATAACAACCATTGTGTACTTCTTTTTACGCTGGCCTGTGATCGCAGACTCTGCACCAATTTACCAGCTGCAGTGGCCTTTGCCATGAACAAAATGCTCACACATCTTTAAAGCATAAGCAAGATTTTAGGGTCAATTTACCACGTTTTATTCTAGCTCTATAAATGATAATACTTACCTGTGCCCCAGCATTTATGGATTCATTTTATTAAGCCTTTAAATTCACATACATCAGAAAGAGCCCCTCCCCTTTTAAAGTGCTACTCTCGCAGCTAAGTGTGTTCCTCCATATCCCACTGAACTTGCATTTTTATTACATCTTAATGACAGCTCCTGTGCTGTTGAGACTTAGCTGTGACTGTGATTGTCAAATGGGCACTAGTGTCCTCTGAACCTTGTCGGTGCCACTGGTAAAGCAAGCACTACAGGTGAGAATACTCATCCATCAGTACACAGATACACACTATGCTTTTGACATGGAGTTTGTGAAAGTGGAATCTGCTTAGCAGAAACCCCATTTCATAGATGGAATTACACGCATCATTGTATTGATTTAATAAAAATAAAAAAAGCCTGGGGTTCTACACCCTTGCCAAATAACAATCCGTCACAATGTTGTTGAAAGCGCTACAGAAAATCATATTATTACATGTTCCCAGTATCCTGTCCATGTTTTTCTTGCTGCGTGTCCTCCGCTTTGAGACGTGTATGAAAAGCAGCCACTTTTACCTTGAAATATGATCCATAAAGTAAGCCGCTCAAGGTTGAAAGCAGGTCCTACACCAGCTTTGCTGCATCAGCATCAACTAACAAGGCATGGGTCATCACCATGTTGTGTGAGCCTGGTTAGGTGCATCAGAAGAAGAGCCTTATTCCGGGATGCATTGTCATGAGCAACATGCTTGATAGCCACCTCAAAAACGGAAGGCATTGGGAAGACAATTGACAGCAGCTGCCACCCACACATTTTTATAAATAGCCCATTCTGAGCTATTCTGAGAGAGTTGCAGGATTAGTAATGGCATTTCACGGCTCACAATGCTGTCCAGCATGTGAAAGAAGAAGTCCAATGGGTGGCCATTGAGGTCTCCAGCTTGTGGCAAAATAGGCAGTTGTCACAGTGCATTTATTTCGAAGGCTCACAATTTCTGATTAAGCTTGTGTCCATGAGATAAAGGACATGAGGCAAGCACAGGATGCGTCTTTTCTTGCCAACTTGTGAGGCAGCAGAGACATTCAATCCATTGTCTATTGAAAACAAAGCTCAAATGCAAATGGAAACGCCTTAACTGCTATGCCTCCACATCCTCCACCTTCTGCAGAATGTACATGTCCCTGTTCCCTCCAAATGGAAACCCTTGCATGTACAATGCTGCCTCGTTCTGAGTTACATACGCCTGCTGCCCCCTTGAATTACTTTGGAACCAGTCATGGCTGTTTGTTAAGAGCGATATCACAGGAGTGCTGCGTACCTGTTTGTCTTGCAGAAGATCTTGGATTGGAAGCCAGACTGTCTGTATTTCACTGAGGTAAATGTGTGACGCGGGAAATCAGCCCAGACCTCAATCCAAGATTAAACTGGGCGGAGGGTGAACCGACTCCCAACGTCACGGTGTTCTCACCCCTGATTTTCGTGACGTCAGGACAGTGCAAGCACTGGCAAGGGGAGCGTAGAGATGTCAGTCCTTCAGCAGCTGTAGATAGTCCCAAGGCAAATCCGACAGAGAAGGGAAGCTGAGGGGTCTTGTCCACAGTGGGAAGCAAATCCGGCAGAGTAGGAAGCTGAAGGGAAGGTTCCACAAGGAAACCTAGCAGGCTGGAGAGGAGAGGGTGGCAGGACCCAGAAGGCAGGCAGGAGAGGTGGAACATGATCAGAAGGCAGGGAGGAACCAGAGAAGGCAGGCAGGAAGGCAATCAAGGGCAGGCAGGACTGAATACCACCACGGGAGCAGAACAGGAACCAGGCTGGAAACCAAGGGACAAGGAACCAAAGAGCCCAGGGAAAGAACCAAGACAGGGAAGGCAACGGGCAGAAAAACAGGAAGCAATTACGGAGCGGGAACACGATCAGGAACTAACCACGTTGAGACGCAATCAGCTATTGCTCATCGCTCCTCTTATAGCGCTGCCAGCACCGGAGAGGCCTGGAACGCAAGCCGCCTCATTCCCAGGCGCTGGCGGGCCCAAAACGAGGCCTGAGAAGCAAGCTCTCATAACTCTGAGTGCCCAATCCAACGCACTTGCGCGGACAAGTGGACACGGTCGCCCGCGCATGAGCAGAGGCACCTGATTCTGAACTCTCGGAGCCCCCGGGAGAGTGGAACCCCAAGCGCGGAAGCGCGAGTAGACCCGCCAAGATGATGCTGGTCGAAAGGAAGAGGAAAACCCTGGTCTCTGGGCAAGTGGCGTGACACTATGACCCCTCCCAGAAAGACCCGGAGCCCCAGGCTTCCAAAGGAACAGACGCTAGAATTCACGAACAAGACGGGGAGCGTGCACATTATTGAATGGTTCCCAAGTGCGATCGCAAGCTGGATACCCTTTCCAATCCACCAAAAAGTGAAGCACTCCCCGACGTATGCGCGAGTCACATATCTCCTGGACCTCAAATTCAGGAAACCCTCGTACCTGGACGGAGGCCGGGCGAGGACAGGCACGCCCGAAATTGTCAACCACATAGGGCTTCAAAAGGGAAACATGAAAAACGGGGTGGACCCGCCAAGAAGGGGGTAGCTGAAGGCGGAAGGGCACAGGGGACAGACACTGAACGACCTTAAATGGACCAAAATAACGAGGAGCCAGTTTGACAGGCAAGTTACGGACTGGCAGGTTCTTGGAGGATAACCAGACCCGATCTCCCACCCGAAAGCCAGGTTACTAGGTCCGAATCCTGTCTGCCTGCCTCCTCATGCGTTCCTTAGCCTCAGCAAGGTTTCACGTGCCAGCTCGTGTTGTCTCTGTATGGATGCCACCAGTTGATCAGCAGACGGAACCGCACTGGCCGGTACCGGACGAAAAGGCATCATCTTGGGATGTTGTCCTGCAGAACAATAGACCAGACCTACTCCAATGGAGGCATGAATGGCGTTGTTGTAGGAGACCTCAGCCAGGTCCAGATGCGATTTCCAATCGGATTGAGTGTCATTCGTATAGCATCGAAGATAGTCCTCCAGGGTCTGGTTTGTTCTCTCAGTTTGGCCGTTGGACTGTGGGTGGTAACCAGAACTCAAAGCCCTACGAATGCCAAGATGATCACACAACTTGCTCCAAAAAGAAGAAAGGAACTGAGACCCTCTATCCGAAATTATCTTCTCAGGTAAACCATGCAGTCGATACACTTCGTGTAGAAAGGCTAAAGCCATCTGGGTGGCAGTAGGTATCTAGGAATGAAATGGGCATACTTGATGAAGCAATCCACTACCACTATAATACAGGTATAGCCTTCAGAGGGAGGTAATTCGACTATGAAGTCGGTGGCTATGGTGTGCCAAGGATAAGGCGGTATTTCAGTGGGTCTCAACAGCCCCAAAGGTCGTCTCCTGGGAGCCTTGACCTGAGCGCAGACTGGACAACTGTCCACATAAACCTTGACATCTCTAGCCCAGCCGGGCCACCAAAACTGTCTGGACACCAGGTCCCGAGTGGCTCGAACGCCACGATGACCACCGACGTGCGAGTCATGGAAAGCATGTAGTATGTTCTTTCGGAGAGTATCCCTGGGAATGTAAAGCCTCTTCTGAAAGAAAAGCAGTCCGTCTTGTTCCGTGACAAATGCTCGTCTGAGAAGAGCCGTTCTTTCAGGGTCGGCCCCGGTCTCCCTTTGAATGTTCTGAAGATGGGAAGACAGCGTCAATAAGAAATGATCAGGTGAGATCAAAGGTAAGTCTTGATGTGGTGGCAAGGGAATGTCAACAGGCTCAGAAAATACATGTTCAAAGTCAACGTATGCCTGTGGAATCTGAGAAACAGAATATAAACCAGACGTATTGCCATTGGGTTCCAGAGAGGTAGTGATATTTGAGTCTTGGGACAAGACAGGCAGATTGCAATGCTGAAGACAGAAGGCTGAAGTAAAAGCCAAGGTACGGGTTTCCCAATTGATCACTGGATTATGCCGTTGAAGCCAAGATAATCCCAAGACCACTTTGTACGTGGGAGATTTGATCACGTCCAGAGCTATACGTTCCTTGTGTTCAGCGACCTGGAGAGATAGTTCCATGGTGTGTAAACGGATGGGTCCTGAGGACAAGGGTGTTCCGTCGATGACTTCTACCGGTAAAGCAGTCCCTCTGGACAAACGCGGTATCATATTTGTGGTAGCGAATACCTCATCGATATAGTTCCCTGGGGCTCCACAATCCAACAACCCATGGACCTCCAGAGATCGGCCAAGCCATTGTAAGTGGATGCTCACGGTCATCAAGATGGCTGGTTGCATAGGCTGGAGTACCGAACAGGAGTGGGAAAGGACTGAAAGAGGAGTTTGACCTGTCGTTGCCCTTCCATTGAACAACAGGTCCTCTAGTTTCCCGCCTTCTTTTGAGGACGTAGAGGGCATGTACCCAAATAATGACCGGCAGCCCCACAGTACAGGCATAAACGCAGATTTCTTCTGCGTTTCTTTTCTTCCTCGGACAAAGGACCTCTTATGGCCCCAGCTGCATAGGTTCAGGTCCAGGATCCGAAGAACCAAACGTACCAGCAGGCACACTAGACGTTCTGGGATTTGATCTCTCGAACCGACGTATCTCAGCCTTCCGTTCACCCAATCTTTGGTCAATCTGAAGTACTTGCTCAATGAGACGTTGGAAGGTATCTGGCTCCGGAATGTGTAGAAGCTCGTCTTTGTAAGACCCCGGAGCAAAAGTGTTTTCTGGGTTATTTCTGGCCATTGTGAATCTGTTGCAATTTGTCTGAAACGACTTATGTATGATATTACATCTGCGTTCCCTTGTTTTATGTCCATCAATTGGTTTTGCGCGGCTGAGGCCAAATTGGGAGTTTGAAAGACCTCCAAAAACGCCTTTTCATAAGCCACAAAGTCATTTACTATGGGACTGGTGGTGGCTACCAAAGAAGTTGCCCAAGCCAAGGCATTTTCAGCTAGGTTCCCCAAGATGTACCCGATCTTGGCCTTGTCGTTGTTGAAGTGAGTTGATCTGAAGAGAAAATCAATCCGACAATGATTGCAGAATCCAGCCACACACCGCGGATCTCCATCAAACTTGATTGGTGCTGTATTGGCTAAAGTACTTTCGGCTGAAGAGGCTTCCACAACCTCCTGCGTTACCAATTGCTGTAATGTTTGATTTTCTTGATGTAATACAGTCATTTCAGCTCTAATGGCACGCAACACATCACGAAGATCGTCCTCCATCTCGGAATCGGAAGGCAGGCATCTCAATCTGTTAAGAGCGATATCACGGGAGTGCTGCGTACCTATTTGTCTTGCAGAAGATCTTGGATTGGAAGCCAGACTGTCTGTATTTCACTGAGGTAAATGTGTGACGCGGGAAATCAGCCCAGACCTCAACCCAAGATTAAACTGGGCGGAGGGTGAACCGACTCCCAACATCACGGTGTGCTCACCCCTGATTTTCGTGATGTCAGGACAGTGCAAGCACTGGCAGGGGGAGCGTAGAGATGTCAGTCCTTCAGCAGCTGTAGATCGTCCCAAGGCAAATCCGACAGAGAAGGGAAGCTGAAGGGTCTTGTCCACGATGGGAAGCAAATCCGGCAGAGTAGGAAGCTGAAGGGAAGGTTCCACAAGGAAACCTAGCAGGCTGGAGAGGAGAGGGTGGCAGGACCCAGAAGGCAGGTAGGAGAGGTGGAACACGATCAGAAGGCAGGGAGGAACCAGAGAAGACAGGCAGGAAGGGAACCAAGGGCAGGCAGGACTGAAGACCACCCTGGGAGCAGAACAGGAACCAGGCTGGAAACCAAGGGACAAGGAACCAAAGAGCCCAGGGAAAGGACCAAGAGCAGGGAAGGCAACGGGCAGAAAAACAGGAAGCAATTACGGAGCGGGAACACGATCAGGAACTAACCGCGTTGAGACGCAATCAGCTACTGCTCATCGCTCCTCTTATAGCGCCGCCAGCACCAGAGAGGCCTGGAACGCAAGCCGCCTCGTTCCCAGGCGCTGGCGAGCCCAAAACGAGGCCTGAGAAGCAAGCTCTCGTAACTCCGAGTGCCCAATCCAACCCGCATGAACAGAAGCGTGGACACGGTCGCCTGCGCATGCGCAGAGGAGCCTGATTCCGAACTCTCTGAGCCCCCGGGAGAGTGGAACCCCAAGCGCGGAAGCGCGAGTAGACCCGCCAAGATGATGCTGGTTGAAAGGAAGAGGAAAACCCTGGTCTCCGGGCAAGTGGCGTGACACTGTTAGAGGTAGCCAATGCCACCCAGCATGTTGTGATGTCCATATATTCAGCGACCTGACCACTGTTCTAAATATCAATGGTGAAGTGGATTTTTGTCCCATGCAAGGCTCTAGTACCTGTCCCACTGTAGCATTCCTCTTTTTGTACAGTTGTACAGTGGTGATCGGCTTTTCCCATAAGACACCAGAATCCAGGGTTTCCTTCAAAAGAGTAGGGTAATAAGTCTATTGGCTTTATTAGAGCCTGGTAAGCATCAAACAGACACTGTCTGTCAAGGGACTTGTGATATTTTTGAACATGCTAGAAAACATTCACAACACTGGCCTCACACAATGGGGAATCCCTGCTAATGTCACTGGTGTACAGGTTTATAAACTGGCGACAACCTACGAACATTAAACAGCAGCAATTTTTTCAAGGGTGATTGTGCAGACTGTCAGGGGAAACTGCTTGTCTGATGGTATAGTGAGGGATGCATCTCAAATCTTTGGGCATCTTCCTGTGTTTGTGCACTATGCTGCTGCATAGGGAACACATCGTTGTGGTACTCATGTTGGTCCCTGCTTTCACCCACTGCAGTGATAGAAGAGCATATGCAGATGTCTAGTTCCTTATGTTGTTTGTTATATATGAAGCATCGCCAACCTTTTGACTTTTGCTGTGGGTTGAGACACATGCTGGGCTCATGTGGGCAAAGATAGTGCACTCTGTGATGTTGCTCTGGGTGTCACATAATGATGTGATGTGTTCTCTGACCAGCATGGCTGCTTTTCAAAGATACTATAAGGCTTTGGTGATGAGCTTCTAATAATACTACATAGGTGGTACAATACTATGCATAGGTGGGATAATCCGGGTCCTCCTCTTCATCATCACTGCTTTGTAGGAGCAAGGTTAATTCCCATCCAGACTCAGATGGACCATTATCATGGTCTTGATCATCATCCTTGTCGTCATCATTATTGTTGTTTGACTTATCAGTGGATGGGACAGCAGAGATAGAGACCTGGGATTTTGAAATCCCTTCCATTGTTCAACTTCTCCTTTGGTTTTTCCTGAATCTTCTCTACCCCTGAGATAGTGAATGCAACTGAATGAATGTGCATCCCCTCTGTTGGCCCCGGTGGATGGTCATCTCCATTGTACAATACCTAAACATTTATCTATGCTAGTGCATGTATCACTGAACTGCCTCTGACAGGCAGTGTGAAGCATGAGTCGCAAGACACCTTGAATTGACCATGCATAGTTTTGATCATGCTGGTGCACATAGAAGGAGCTGCTGCAAGTGTGAAAAGGCTCCGGCCAGCATGTTGTTGTGCACGCACTGATTGGTGTGTCATCTGCTACACCAGATCTCTATTGCGTCCTGTCTGCAAAATCTCCCAAGTGTGACTCTCCCACAAGCTACCCTCAGGAGTTCCCATCTCATCTCACTCCTCCACCCCGTTGTCACCCAATAGCACCTCTTTCATCCACTCACTTCAAGAGACATAAATTGAGTGATAAGCCACTAGTCTCAGTGAATCTTTACTGTTCCCACTCAGCTTAATCAGGCAAGTGTGACTCTCTCACAAACTGATCTGAGGATTGACCAGAGGCTTCCGCTCCTCATTCCAGATATCACTGGGCAGCACTTGTCTCGTCCACTCACCTCAAGTGAAGGGTACTTACAGGTGTGCCACCCAACCCTGAAATCTTTTCTGATGCCTCCCAGAAAAATCAGGCAAACATCTCTCTCCAACAATATTCTCTCAGGGATTCCAGACTCCTCCCTCTCTTCGTTCTGGTGTCAGCCAATTGGCACATGTCTTTCCCACTCACTTCAAAAGAACGACATTAACTGATATATCACCCACTTCTCTAAATTACAGCTTCTCCCTCCCAGCATGATCATTTGAGAATGTCTCTCCGACAAGATGATCCCAATAATGCCCAGCTCCTGCTGCTCTCCCAGATATCACCCAATGGCACGTGTCGTGTCCACTCACCTCATGAAATGGATACTGACTGGCATGCCGCTAACCTCCCAAAATCCCTGCTTATTCATCTCATTAAAATCAGGGGAGCGTTTCTCTCCCAAAGGGAATACCTACGGTTATGCAATGGAATTTCCTATGCTTCCCATTCCTACTGCCAGATGTCATTTATTGGCATGTTTATCATCCACTTGCTTCAAGAGACAGACTCTGACTTTTGTGTCACATGCCTCTTAAACTGTCTGCCCATGGCATTTGTGCTGCTCGCCCACTTCATATCGCTGAATATATCACCCAATTCTGTGCATGAGCAACCAACACTAAATCTAACTCTTTGACTGTTGTCTCAGTCACTCACTATCTCTCCCTAACCATATCTCTACTTTACTACCCTAACTCCACTCCACTGCAGTTAATTAAACCTTACCAAAATGTCCTAAACCTGCCTCCAGAAACAACCTCCTGCCTCGCAGAAATCTGCCTGAGACCGAATCAGAGCTCCAGCTACTTGTCCCCATCTATGCCATGTGCTTGAGCTTTGGACACACTTTTCAAAAAGCTTCCCTGAAGTTTGACCCAGCAGAATCATCAGACAATCAAATGATTAAAGGTTTGTGCAGGAAAGGCCGCCCAGGTCTAGTGGTTCCTACAGACCCAATCACTTCATCAGGCACCATTTAATTGTCTAATACATCCTGCTTAATGGAGGGACACATAGAGCTGATGTTGCAATGGCTATGAGTAAGGGCAAAGATCTTGACTAAAGGAAAGCATTCAAAAACAGATTACCTATTTAATAGCCCTATAGGAGATACAGTAATTCCTCCATGGGCTAGTCCTGTGGAGATTATGCTAATAGTGATGGAGGATTTCAGTGTTTCCAACCAAGATGATCAGTTTTCAGTTACACGTGTGAGGAATATCTGTTCTCCCTGAAACAAGTGATTCAGGCCATTATGAATGCAGTTTCCCAATGGCACATGTCATGTGTCCATCAGTGGATGGAGGGGAGAAGTTTACACCAGTGTCTCCAACGAGGCTCAGCCCCCTCTTACACAGCACACAGAAAAGGCTTAAAAGGAACACCCACAGTTTTGAGGTACTTCCATATCTTCAATTTTAGAATGCTGCTGAAACTTTGCAGAAGGTATTGCATATGGATTTTGTGAGATGAGGAGCAGGAAAGAAAAAAAGCAGAGAGAAAATTGTTTAAAGAGTCCATGAAATCAGGATGCACCACCCCTGGCCGAAAGGTGGTATCTTGTCTGCAGGAAGCTGACTGAGAAGGAGCATGCTGACGGTGAACAGTAGGGGAGAGAAACACCTGCTCACAGAATTAAATGTGTGTTACATAATCATCGAGATATGTAACATTTGGGTATAGTTTCCAAATGTTAAATATGCAGCTTTCTGTGCATTCCACTTGACAAGTCATGCATAATACACACATAAACATGCTTTCCGTGCTACATTACCATACATTATGTCTGTTTAGTTTTGCCAGGACATGAGACAACTTGGGATAGATGCTTCCTATGAACACTTGCTTCGGTGCTTGATGGGTGGGATTTGGCATCACCATACACACCTTATGAATACCTGCTCCTTAATTGCGTATTACCTTGAGTACTGCATAATGGATTTAGACTCCCAACAGTAATGGGAATGAGCATACACAGTAAATCAAAAGTGACTTCACCAAATCAAAAATACAAGAGGATACATTTAAAATTCTATATGTCACCTCCAAATGTGGTGAAGGTTCAGCACAAAAGTATCTGCAGAACAGACAAAACTCACGGTGACCCCAGATGCAAGTTGAGGTCACAAAAGGAACACAATTTATCTGCACCCAGATCCACATACAAAATCAAGGGTAGACAAAGGATTCTCCACCATGGCATCATTAATCTGGAGCAACCCTGCACTAGACATTTGTATAGCAGAATTACTTATGCGATTCAGGGTCAGTCTTAAAACCCATAGCCGCTGGAAGCCAATGCCTCTAGCATAACTGTTCTTCATTCACATGCTTTTCCCTTGAACAGAGGATCCCCTCTTCACCCCCATGAACATGACAGGCCGAAGGGCCACGAACGCTCAAAGTCACGCATCCTTTTTTGGACAAACACCAAGTGCACCACTGGCTGACACGTATGCAGAAAGGTATCCCCTCAGACAGCCATTCCAACCATATCGAGTGCATATCCATACAGATCCAGGGATCCCAATGGAAATAGTGGATCCGAACACTATAATTGACTGCATCGATTAAGTATCAAGAAGCCACTGTGCTGACAATACTAGTGACACCACGGCACAGCAGCATTAGACATGAAGCACACTCGCAGCCCTGCACCGCATTACACAAACACACATTTGCATACATGAAGAACAGGCTTACACAGTTCTATAGATAGAGGACGGATACATATACATACCATCAAAGCTTTCATTGTTCCCATTAGCCAGCTGCACTAACGCTGAAATGCAAAGCAACAAGATATCTTTAGCAAGTTTGCAGATGTTTATGGCAATTAACTGTATGGAACTAAATGAGTATATATGAAGCCTGGTACGGCCGAGTATGACTAACGCATAGGTAACATAGCACAGTAAGAGTGTGTAGAAATCACATCATAAGTCTAAGGAAAATTACAGAAGGCCTCAAGCCACAGAACACAAGAAAAGAGGTGCAGCCTCATGCTGCACGAAGCGCAGACCGAGCCCACAGCCAAGGTCAGAGATAGTCACATTCCAAGCAAGATGACAAGCAACCAGCTGCAGAAAAATTGTATACATCCTCATAAATGCAGACCCAAAGAGCTCAACTGTGTGGTCTATAACCACGAGATGCAGTCAAACTAGACAAATGGCATTCACCCGTGGTGGGAAGATGAGCTGTTCTCATAGATCCAGACAAGAAGTGAAAAGAGTGTTGCAATGTGGAAATGCACTCTCACAGGCAAAAGGTGATCTACTACCAGAAACAACACCTTGAATAGGTGCACAGAGGGCTGAGAACCAAACTGGGTCCCAGACCTGGGTAGAACAGATCTAGCCAATCAAGAGACAGACATCCTGGGGTGTATGGCAGAGGGCAGGAACCAATGGTAAGTCCACAACTCTGCAGCAATGTAATCGTTTTTTTTCAGACGGGGCAGATCAGCCACCTGACATGCGAGAGCCAGTAGAATAACTTCTATATGGGGTAGATATTGGTGATACCACTCTAAGCACCCAACCCAAAGAGAGGAGATAGGTTTTAGGGGGAGTGCCCAGGTGATGACGGTAATTGTGTACAAAACTGGGGAGCGGGTCTTGGGGAACGGAGAATTTGGGAGAATTGAAATTGTCCTGTATGATCCCTGTCAGTTTTCTGTAATAAACGACAGTTGAACTTGCCCTTGGCTGAGTCCTCCATTATTCTGGGGTGAGGGTTGTTGGACCCTCAAGGGAGCAAACCCCCAGGCCTCTGGTCTGCACCAACACCCACTGAAAGTTTCTCAGTCTTGTGTCACCTAGCATTGTCTGTCACCTTGTAACTGTAGCCAAAGATGCCCACAATTTCTGATATCAATTTCAAATGGTTTGTTGCCTTGATGCTTCCATGCATCTTTGTAACCATCGATACCCTGTTACTTTCTATCACTGCTAGACCAAAAATGAAATTATAATCTGTGGTGGGCTCAATGCAAATCAAATAATCAAAAACATTAACTAACACATCAACCAAAACATAAACAATTATGTGGCCAGTAGCTGTGCCACATGTATCATACGCTGATTAAGCTCTTTCTTTTCCCGTCTCTCTTACTCTCATTCTCTGTCTTTTTCTGTCTCGATCCGTCTCACTCCTTGTCTCTGCCTATTTCTTTGTGGGTGAGTTATGTTGTCAGGTGCACATTCGCTAGAGCCTTCACAGCCTTCTATCTATCTATCTATCTATCTATCTATCTATCTATCTATCTATCTATCTATCTATCTATCTATCTATCTATCTATCTATCTATCTATCTATATTCTTGCATTGCGCCACTAACCCATAGGCCTCAGGGCGCACACAAAAGGAAGAAGGAGGCAGACAACAAAGAACAATGTCAGACAGGGAAAACAAAGAGACATGGAGACTTGGTGAACCCAAACCTCACAAAGACCAGCAGAATGAGGAAAGATAGTGGAAAGCTGATTTCAATACTGAGAGAGCTATGCTAAAGAGACAGAAGAGACCTATCCTTTGTCAAACAGGATACTCAAAATTGTGTGACTAGAGAAGGAGGGCTATGTTGTTTTCAAAAACAGTTATTAAAAACACCATTCTTTACCTCTACTACCATTTTAAAATGACCCTTTTTTAAATGTTACAATATTCATTTCTATGAATATTGTAACATTTAAAAAAGGGTCATAATTATATATAGTAGCAATAAATAGAATGTTACACTTGTCTTACTGAGCAAAGCACTTTATCACAAACTAGTAACACCATGTCAATTACTTTCTGATAGTAGTTATTCAAGCTTGCAGTCACAAACAAAAACAAAAATACATGTTTAAATCCAAATGTTCTGACCGTGTTCCAGCAATATTCCATACCAACCATACATATTTACATGAAAAGGAGTGTGAGAGCCTGCAACTGAGAACGGACATGGATCAAATACCCTGGTCAAGGGAATTTGTCCACTCAGAAGTGTCTGCAACCATATATAAGGCATGAATGGAAAGGTAGTAAATGTGTGCAAAAAGAAGAAATTGGATTAAAAAAAAGCTGAGAAGTAAAATGGTTAATAGGTTCAACGGGAGAATGGGGGACCTAAGCCCCCTCATTAGAAAAAAACGAATAAAGTCGTGATAAAAGGAAAATTGAACCGATGTGAACTTGACTTGTCTGATATACAACCAGATTATCATTGCAAAATGGGCAGTGTGGTACACTCCTACTTTCGCAAATACCCCTATGAGAATGGTGAATGGAACACATACCACCAGTTAGGGTTGGGTCTGCTTTGCAGAAGAGTGTTTTGGGAACAGAAGCTTTATATTTGATGTCTGCAGTAAAGTGGTTGCATTCTTAAATCACATAGCAGGTGATGCACTCTTAGCTTGGTACTCATTTGAGTTTTTGGGCAACACGCCCTAACATGAACATGTTAGTAACGTTTGCAGCACGTAGGTGGATTCGATGAGCTACAAAGCTCAGTTGTTTCAAATGGATGTGACATCAATCAATTGCTTGGAGTCCTCAGCAGTCCTGAACAGGGTTTTAGCTGGGTCTCATGGTAAGGATGCTGAGCACATTCTCAGTTCGCAATAAATAGACACCCGAAACAATTACATGAGATGTTTGGTCTGTGACCATTGTAATCCATTTTGTGGCAGCTGTGATGTTCAAAATGGTTTCCTACATTTTGGAAGGTAGTTGGTTCATAAATGAGTCTGCGTTCCAGAAACCTCTGCTATCAACAGAAAAGGACAGGAGCTCCCCCAGTTATAATTGTGAAGTTCAGGAAAATATATGGATGGAAAAAAAGACAAACAAAAAGACGTAATTTTGCCAGAGCGCAAAGTTAGACAAAACAGAAAGTCGATGCGTGCAAGAACTCCTGCAAAAAACCAAGATGGCCAACAAGATGTACTTGGTTCCAAATACAAAAACGCAGCTGGAATCAGTTACATTAATTTGAATGTAAAGAAGACACTTAATAGGCAAATAACAGAGGACATCTGGCCGGGTGAAGCTGGTGCCCACAAAAGATTTTAGTAGATATTTTGGCACAGGGAATTATCTATAAAAAGGGATTTTTATCATGAATCAATTTAACATTTTACTTATGACGCAGACTGAAGATTTAGTGCTGAACTAACAGGTATTGTGGCATCCAGGGACGGGAGCACTTCTGAAGAATAAGCACGGCTTACTTGTTAAGCTTCTCCAGAGGAGGGGGTTTATATAATAATGCTTATAAAATCATCCTGGATTAGTGATCCCTGGATAAATGAGACAATTTTACAAGCACATTAGATTTGAAAATTCAGTGTAGGCTGTCCTCGGGATGAGTCGCCCTCTACACCCATGTATTATGGATTAACCAGGAAGGCCTGCAATTAAAGAAGCGGCAGCTAAGTGGCTGACTGAAGCTTTGTCTCTTTTTCTCATTTCACTTAACACTGTTTTACTCATCGTGTGCAATTTGTTGCCTGTGGTAATTGCGCGTGTCTGGAGTGCCTGTGAATGAAATAGCTGTAATTACCAACTGCCATTAACTTCCATTTAGAATTACCCTCCATGGTTCGAGGACAAAGGCGTTGCAACTGTTTTCAACGTAACCTTCCCGCGTGCGCGGCTTGGAAACTCTCATTCGGAAATTCAGAAAATATATTTCTTCTTTTGTCCCCTGTGTCAATCCGTAGCGCTGAGTACAGCGTGAGACTGCCTGTCACGTATGAAATGCGCATTGCATGGATCGTGACTGCATTATGCGGTGACACGATGGAGGGTGTAACACCAATGGATGTTTTCGCTCATGAATATTTTGAGATCAGTGAATTACTCTTGATTTTCTTTCAAAGTGTCAGCTGCTCAAAGTTGTGTCCTTCCCAGTATTGTTTATTCTTTCAGGAGAGAATCTCCCATCCACTCCGGTTTATTTAATAAAATGCCTCCCATTATATTTAATGGTATTCTCTGGTGACACGTGCTTTCTCTCCTTTGCCCGCCATGCATTACTTCCTATTGCTGTTGAATTTCAATTGCGTGTAGCTAGCCGGCCTCAGCAACATGTTTCTGGAATTTTTAGTAGCAGTATCCGCGCCGCCGTCTTCATTATACTTTCAAGCTCAGAAATATCTGCCAGCTGGAAGGGCTTGCATTCATCACAATTCTCATTTCATTTGTATTTCAAATAGAAAAATGGATGCCTAAAAAAATCAATGTCCTGTTAACAGCAGAAGTAGGGCTGTGAGATAAAGTTGTTTCATTTTTAATGACCCATCTTAGGTTTTTTATTCCGGCTATAAACACATTGATGTAACCATCATTGCAAAGCCATCCTTTAGAATCGTCTGAAGGACTCCTATGCTAACTTCATTCATGGGGCAATTATTATGGATATGATGGAAAAATATTGCCAAACGCTGCGGCGAAGCATTTTTTATGTTATGTTTTTCTACTCAACTCTTGCATCTTGGATCCTTCCAGGAATGATTTTGTCACAACAACCATTGCTAGGGTGTTGGTGTTCTACAAACTGAACCAATTTAAGGATATGCCTAAATGCAATGCATGTTGCATTGGAAACCCCCTCCGATTGGAAAACAAACTAATGTACTTACACCGGTGTGACATATCGCCTTCTGCTCTGCAGGAGTGCGAGGAGGAGCAGAGGCTAAAACGCCCACTCAGCCCCTCACACTTCTACAAACCAAGAGCCAACACAATCATAGCATTAAAACAGGCAGATACCTCCTTCGCCTTCTGTGGTAACACGGCCCAAGGGACGGCTATACTCTCGAGGGGCGTGACTGTAATTTAATAGTGACCCAAACAGCAAAGTATCACAGCTCAAAATAAAGGGAATGTCCAATCCAGGTTCTATGCAAATATATATACTTTAAAACACCATCTGCAAGAAAAATAAATCGAAAAACAGTACAAAGACCCCCACCTGTGGAAAGGAGATAGGATATGCAAGAGTAGAGCGGATGGAACACTGTGCACGAGAACACAGGGGAGAAAAGGCAATGTCGACAATCACAATGTTCTTTGTAAAAGGATATGTATTGGGGGTAAAAGGTGCATAGGTGACCTAACCAGTCTCTAGTGTCTGAAACGGACTATGGGGTAGTTATGGGTTATTAGTACCTTCTTCACAGTTCAACTATGGCGAAACAAACTGTTTGGTGCAGTTTGAGGCTGTTCAAGTGCATTGGTCCCTATACTGGTAGCAGTGTCATGCAGGGGTCGAACGGAGCTTGTTGCGGCTCGAAGGTGATGCTGGAAGACGAGCAGATCATGAGTGCCACCAGGGTGACTTCAATCGTGAATTCGAAGAAGCTGGTGACTGAATACGGTGGTCATTTGGATGGGTTCGATGAATCGCTCAAGGCGATGCAGATATTGAGGTCTGCCAGGATCAGTTCAATGGTCAAGTAGATGGCAAAGACGCTGGTGAATCATTCTTTTTGTCATTTGTATAGCGCCTTTCACCATAATTATGGGCACAACATGCTGTTGGTTCAACACCCTCAGAGGTGCCAGACTCCACATTTGGGAGAATATAATTGTAAGGTGCTATTATGTGCTATTATGTGTGTGTGTGCATTTCAGCCATTAAAGTTATTTCAGGGTGGCCAGGACCCTGCTAGTCCCCCATGTCTGAATGGCATGTGGAAGGGTGAAGCAGAGGTAAACTATAAACTAAACATTGTGGATTGTTTTAAGGAGCTAGATAATTATGTTTGAAGCTACAGTTTGAATGTTTGTTGTTAATGGTAGCTTCATTGTTATGGCAGAGGTGTTGTGTTATAGTGTTTGTGTTATATCTGAATGCAGAGTGTGTGGAATGATACTGTGTCTTCCACTAAGTTACTAAGGTGTGGTGTGTGAGGGGAGAAAAAGGGTTAGCTGTACAAATAACAAAGTTTGCATCCTGGGTTCCATCCATGTACCAAGAGCAGTGCTATGTATCACCATCAAGATAAGTGCTAGATTGATACATAATACCCACTGAGAGGCCATTAGAGTGATAAAATGTCATCCTTAGTTCCTTCTAGTGCGAACACAATTCCCCTTTCATGTTTTCTTATGGTGGCATGGCCCACCCTCATGTGCATTAGAGTAACATGCAGTGCCTACTATCATAGAGGAATCTGAAGTTCCTGATTCTCCTTAAAGGTGAAATTTAAATGTGTTGCATTGCCCACCCGCAGGCCCATATGAGTGCAATACCCCACCCACTGTCAGGATTCTTATCATGTGCAGGTTACTGGAATACCACCCTGAGTCCTCCATATGCGGTTGGCAGTGCCCAAAGCAGGATTTGATGTGGGAGAGCGCAGGAGCGGAAGGAGAGACAAGGCCGGTAGCTGAGAGAGGGACATGTGGGAGGGTGTGTGTGAGGAGCAGGTGGGGGCTGCTGGAAGAAGCTAGCGTGTGAGTTGGTGGGTTGTGGGCAGGAATCAGGAAGTGGGTGGGAACAGCCGGTTTTTGAGAGCCTTCCTAAAGACCATGTGATCCTCTATGAGATGGAGTGAGAGGGCGAGGGGGTTCCAGAAAGTGGGTGCAAGGTCATAGAAACAGGAACATCCTAGTCTGGAGAACTTGAAAGGGGGGACTACCCATTACAGCATTCGGGTGGGGTGGTAGCATGTGAGCTTGTTTTGGAGGAATTCAGGGTCTTTCAAGTGGATGGCGCAGTGGGTAATGCACATGGCTTTGAAAGAAGCACGCTCGCTGATTGGCAGCCAGTGAAGTATCCTGGGTGTGGGGCAGATGTGTTCACTGGGGAAGAGTGCAAGGAGGAGCCTTGCTGCAGAGCTTTGGATCCATTGGAGCTTTCTGAGTTTATATGCAGGCTCACCCAGGTAGAGGGAGTTAGACTTGTCTAAGCCTGAGAGGATGATGGCCATTATTGCAGAGACTCTATAAGGGTAGGAACGATAAGGAAAAATCTGCTTGAAGATGCAGCAGTGGAAGGTGCATGATCTGGAGACTGTATTGATTTGAAGCAAGAGAGTGAAGTCCTAGCTAAAAGTGCAGCCTAGGTTTTTGACTGAGGGGGGAGCAGTGGGCACTCACCCGAAGGAAGGTGGCCAGGGGATAGGTTGGGGAAGGAGAGTTGTTTTACTGCAGATTAGATTAACATTTTTCCCAGGGTTGAGGACTAAGTGATTGTTCGTCATCCGGAGGCCAATGTCTGAGAGGCAAGATGCCAGGTCGGGGTGTGGTGAGAAGGGGGAGTTGGGAATCTTGAGGATGTTCTGAGTATCATCTGCACTGTTGTAAGAGGTGAGATTGAAGAGTAGTGGAGAGAGGGACTCTGTGAGCGATTGGGCAGGGGGCAGACGAGAAAGGATGACTCAAGACAATCCTGGAGCAGTCAAAGAGGAAAGCGGACATCCACCTGAAGGCAGAGTCCCTGGTGCCTAGGTCAAAGAGTCTGTTCATGCGGATGGAGTGGTTGATCATGTCGAAGGCTGCCGAGAGGTCAAGAAAGATGAGTGTGGAGCAGCCCTCAGAGTTTGCTGTTCTTATCTGATCATCCCAGATAGAGACAAGGGAGGATTATGTTCCATGGGGGGGTCTGAAGTCAGATTGGGCAGGGTCAAGAAGACGGTTGGGTTTGGCAAATAGACTGAGATGAGAGTATGCTGTACAATCTAGTAGTTTGGCTTTGAGGCGATTGTTAGAGATGGGGCGGTAATTGGAGGGGAGAAGGGGGTCAAGAGAGGGCGTTTTTAGTAATGGTTTAATTTGAGAGGTTTTGTATACTGTAGAGAAGATCCCAGCTGTTAGTGAATGTTTGATTGTAGTTCTGGTGAGGGTGCTGGCACAGGTGGAGGAGAGAATGTTTTTGAGGAGGGCCGGGGGAAAGGGTCACCCTGGGATCCTGAGGGGCAGCTGTCGGAGAGAAGCCTTGAGAATTTTGTAAGGGAGATTTCAGAGATGGAGCTGAAGAGGGTGCTTGTCGGGGGCAGAGAAGGTGGGGCAGTCAGAGACGGGGCAGAAGAGGGTGACAGTTTAGCATGCATGGTAAGGTTCCTTTCAATGGTTATGTTGTAGTAATAATTAGTAACAGTGTATCACACAGGGTTTGAGAAATGGGGGATGAAATGAAGAGGGAGGAGCAGAGAGGGGTTTTGAACTCAGCAATACTCTTTTGGAGTACATTGGAACGGTGGCTTGAGTTGGCAATGTGGGAGGTGTAGAAGGCATGTTTGGCTTTCCTAAATTCGAGTCTGTAAGCTTTCCTGTGTTTGGCAAGAGTGGCACTCTTTTGGAAATTGGGGTTGGTCTGCCAATGGCGTTCCAGGTGATGGTTGAGGGTTTTGAGGGATTTGAGTTGAGGGATGAACCACATGATTGTATGTGCAGATTCGGATTGAGTGGTTGAATGCAGCGTCCAGTGATCGGGGCTTGAAGAGTCACCAGGGTTGGTTTAACTGGTGATGATGATCAGCAACGAAGATGCTGGTGGATCGAGTGGTGGTTCCGCAATGGCAGACGCAAAAGGAGCTTGTAGTTCTAGTCACTGCAACAACATGCTCTGCTACCATTGAGCGGTGGCGATCAGGCTCAAAAGAGCAGTTTGAGTTTGAAAATCTTGGTGAGTGCCAAAGGCAGCTCCTGAGGACCCTGCTGGATTAAGATGCAGTGAAGCCGGCTTGACAACAGTTCAACTAGTTTGATGTGAGGTAGCAGACTCTGGGCTATCTTGGCTTTCTGGATGCTGTGAGTCCCACTGAGGTGCCTCAGAGACAAGTTCAGTCCTTGTTTTCTGGCCCCCAGCAAGAGACGCACATGCAAACCTTAAGGGGTCCCTCAACAAATCGATATCCTGTTAGCAGTGTGGCTGGCAGAGAGGCAGGTCTTGTTTCAGCAGCAAGTTCACCACCAATGTGCCCTGCGGATGGGTAGGGAAAACAGCTTGCCTCTACCTTGGATGCTCAGTCCTCATTTCACTGGTGAAGGGATCTGGGCAGTGTCCCCTCTGGCCTCACAAAAATAATCATTACATAGCTCTTTATGGCCCATATCTTTCCCAAGGATATGTGCCTAGAGATGGCAGATCAAAAGCTGTAAGTCTTCCTCAATGCAGTAACTCTCCATTATTTACAGCACATATAAATCTAGGTTGTCTATGTTTCGTCCAATGTTTTTAAACGTCATCAAAAATGATCTTACACTCACATCAGGCTCACATTAGTTCCACATTCTTTTGTTTCACCCACAATTACATGTATATCCTAAAATACATCTGAGGTTTGTGAACACTAGGAGATACTTGTACATTCTTCTAGGAATAATTGCTTTTTTGGGCTTGGTCCATTAGGTTTCAAATGCTATCCTGGTAGTGCACACAGCACAGGGTCAGATACAATGCAAGCCAGAAGAGGGCACAACAATGCTTCTCTCCTAGCCACATTCAGAACCTGCCTGTTTAAAACTGGGCTTAGTAAGACCTGATGTATGTGACGACCCCATAGGCACAACTTTTTGGTAAAGACTGCCTCAGCTGCATTAGATAGGCAGGTCTGGAGTCATAGCTTCAGCACAGTAATGGGACAAAGGGCCTAAAGTAGAAATTGCCCATGTTGAAAAGACACAAGAAGCTTAGGTATATCTCAGTTTCCCAGTAGAGTAATAAGAGAGTGCAAAAAGTACTCAGAACATGCATATATCGTGAGGGTGCAGAGAGAACCACTCACACCTATGCTGCCATTACACAGGCTGAGCTATACAGCTGGCTCATTTCCTTTGAAATTGTCTTTCAGTATACCTTACAATGTCCTTGATCATGTGTGATGTAATGATATTGTAATCATTCTAGTAGATTTTTTCACTATTCTGGGAGCTTTCGCAAACCTGGCAAATTCAGATTTCTTATATACAACCCCTCCAAAATGTTGCTATGGGTTTAAGGAAGTAAGTAGAATGGCTTTGCTGTCTGTATTTTCATGGGCATGGCTTCAACTTGCCCATGCTCATGACAGTACTGTGGAAGGGTTAAAGTTTTATCACTGCTGAGCTAATAGCAAAACCAAAGAGGTGATGGCTGGAAGGTTTAGAATTAATCTTAATTTCTGTCATTGCTCTGAACAACCCTCCAGACCAATGTTTTTTTTGCCTGTCAAGCCATTACAAAAGAGGAAAGACCATATGCAAATCCAGATTAGTCCCATCCAAAATAGGGCACTACAGTCGAAATTTCTTGGTCACATCCCTTCTGCACAAGACCATAAGCATCCCCAGACATGTTTCGGCCTTGTTGGGCCTCATCAGTGAGGAGTAGATAGGGTCACTATGTCCATCATGCACGGGACCCACATCTGGGCATAGCCGTCCCACTCTGTGTGACTACAGAAAAACAAAAGAGGTGATGCCAATGACAGAGTTTGTGTCCTTAAGCACTCTGCCCTGGAGCACAAGGCAAGGGGGTTGTCAAGTATATTTAAATCAAAATCCTGTTGGTAACCATGACATACATGAGGAAAATAAGAAATAAAATCAGGATGTTTTTGCTTACTTTTCAGGGAGCTTTCCCAAACCTGGCAAATTTTGATTTCTCACATACAACCCTTCCCAAATGTTGTTGGGGGCCTAGTGAAGTACTTAGCAGGGCTTTGCCATCTGTGTTTTTTTGGGCATGGCTTCAATATGCTCTGATTTACCATGCCATGAGTAAATACCAGACATGCCCGCTGGTGTGACAAACATCTCTCGCCAACCATTTCTCGTTTTGGCGCTGCACCCCATAAAATACAGTTGAGTCCCACAATAAGTTCTGTCCATTTTACACATAGCTCCTCCATCTTTTCCTTTTCACGCATTCCTGAGCATCTTATCTATCCCTCACCCTTGTTAAATTATCTACCCGACTTTGCTCCTCCCTCCCACTACTGAATTTTCTATCATACTCCGACTTTGCCTCTCTGACAGCCAAATCATTTCAACGCCATAAGCTATGCCAGGAGGCACTATACAAATGTAAGATAACATAACTATTGAATGCATGCCACCTCCTAAAGAGCTCTTTCGGTCCAGCTTCTTCTTCTGTCAGTGCAACTGCAAGCCTCCAATGCCAACTCTATCCCCCTCAAAATATATTCATGCCATAAATTAAAAATCACAGCATACTGCACTATACAAAGTACAATTGAATCACTCTTATGCGTTCTATCATCTATTAAGGAGAACTCTCTTGTGAATGATATACTACTTTTCAAGGCATCTACCATAATGAACATATCATCCCTATTCTTTATTTGAGTTACAGTTGTTAAGTACAAGTCTGTTTTACAGACGTTGTTCAAACAACAAATCGCTCAGACATGTTGCATTAGTGGTCATTGAAACCTGAGATATTTTCCAGCTTGCCGAGCTTGCTGCATCGGAAGAGAAAGCAACAATTCTATTACCGGTGTGCACACAGATCTTTATTGCTTTGTGTGCTCCCGCCTTAGCATATGTTCTCATTTGTGCCCTGCATGAGGAGTTATTTTCTCATTACTCTTGAACATCAGATTTACAGCCAGTGTGGGATGCTGACATTCAGCCAAACAGTATATTTTTATATTAGTATTGACATTCAGGAATTATCTGCAGCTAGCAGAGATGTAAAACAGGAATAAAAGAAGAAGGCAGACATTCTGCACGCATCGGTTCCACTATTACCTACTGTAGCAGCGTCTACGGCGGGCCACTTGGCGAGACTCGTGCCTCTGAGGGACACACTTCCATAAGGGGTGGATTCTATTGTACATAGTTACATATATACATCTCCAGTTACTTGCAGGTATTTACAGTATACATGGGCAGGTAGATATAGACATATATCAAGTGGCACAAGAGACACCCACCGGCCATCCTCTCACATTCAGCTCAGGCCCCCAACTCACATTCATGGAACACTCACAGATCACACTCACTCAACATTCCCCTGAGCTGTCCATCATACATACACCAACATTCTATCAGCCTGCATTTATGGCCAGTGAGACTAAACAGGACTAACACACATCATAACATTTCCCCTCCTACAAACAGTCATATTCCACAACATCTCCCTTTCATACAGAAGACCACACACGCCAGAAGCCACATGCACACCCAGATGCAACACCAGTCACACAGGATTCTGCTTCCACACCTAGCAACATTCCATTCCGATCTGCCACCCCCAGATACAGGGTCTGCCATGCGCTGGCACAAACACATAGAAATGTTAACAAACGAAAAACAATCCAAACGCTAGGAGGTGGGGAAATGGGGTGAGTAAAGGATCTGCAAAACCCAGCACCGGACCAATATGCAATGACCCTCGTTGATGCAGAGCCTGCGCGGAACATAAAAACTGCCAAAGTCCAAACCAACTAACAAACGGGGAGGATGGTGCTTGCAATGTCAGGAACAGCAAGCACAGAAGGGGTATGTAATCCACACAAGTTCCACCCTCACAGACCAAGCAACCAGCTCTGCAATAAGCTCCCAATCCCTATCCAACCAGTCAATCCAAACAAGAGTAAGAACTATGAGGAAAAAACATATACACACTTTCATCAGACATCACCAAAAATAAATATGCACCTATTCACCAGACATAAACCAACGCACACAAACTGCATTTATGCACACAAAATGCACACCCACATATAATAGATTGAACAGGCGGTACTCCCGGCAGGACCACATTTGAACTTAATAGAACACAATAACATTGTTGTCTACATAAAAAACGTACAGAAATAAACCATTGGCCAACATTTGTACACATAGCTACTTCGGGGATACAACCTTAGATCCTCTATTAATGCCCAAATTGCATGCATCCATACATTGTTCATGGTGCATTTTCAAAACATTTTTCTATAACATTTTCCCACTTTTTCCTAAAATGCACACTCTTATTGAAATCTTTAAACACATTATTGCAACCTTTTGTAATAGGGCACCCATTTCTATGATGCTTTATACTTTACCCCTTCCTTCTACAAGGGACAATTATACTATATACCTCCTCTTGTTTTTTTTTATAACTCACCTCTACTTCCCAACTAGAGGACTCTATGGAGTACTAGCCCAATTTTCAAAAACTGGGGCAGTCAAACCATTTTTAGCTATCGCCTGGTGCAATTCTCATCCCAGTTGATGCACCCCAATGACACCTGGTAACCTCACAATAGATGCATTTCATATTTCCAAATAAAACATCCTATTTATTTTAACAGCCCAGCGCCAACAAAACAATGTGGCGCTTGGTATCAGATGACACCATGTCAATCCAAAATGTGTTATGTGTGCTAACATTTTCATGCAAGGAACATGGTATGACAATACTGGCTGAAATGCAGGGCCTACAACATGGTAGGCTCCTACATTGGCAGCTCCAAGATGTGTCTGCAGGTGTCCGCGGGGGAAGCCAATGAAGGCAGAAGTGAACAGGCACCAACAAAAACTGTAAGTGTGGCATGGGTGGGGCTTAAAGCAATAACTCTACCCCAGAAAGCCCCTGCCACTCTACCTTACCTTTCCCTTTCTATGGACTGCCATAGACTTAAACCATGCATATTTAGAGATTTGTGACCACCAGCTTAAATCTATTCATGGTTGGACTGTAAATGTTGTATTGCCTTACACACTAACTTACTTGTCAGTATTAACTAGTGCCGCACCTAGAGAGAACTATGAAGGTTGGCCTGCACCACATCTAGGTAGGATTGTGAAAGTTAGCATGCACCACACTTAGATGGAGTGCTTAACTTTAGCCTGAGTCACATCTAGATAGGATTGTGAATGTTAGCATGTGCCACACATAGATGGAATGCTTATCTTCAACCTGTGTTACATCTAGATAGGATTGTAAATGTTAGCATGCGCCACACTTAGATGGAATTCCTAAATTTAGCCTGCATCGCATCTAGATAGGATTATGAATGTTAGCTGGTGCCACACTTAGATGGAATTCTTAACTTTAGCCTGCATCGCATCTAGATAGAAATATTAATGTTAGCATGCGCCACACTTAGATGGAATGCTTAACTTTGGCCTGCATCGTATATAGATAGAATTGTGAATGTTAGCATATGCCACACTTAAATGAAACTGTGAATGTTACCAAGTGCCACACTTATAGGGAATCATGATCACTTGCTGCCTCACATCTAGATAGGATATTGAAGATTAGCAAGTGCCACACTCAGATGGAATAGTGAATGATAGCAAGCATCAGACCTAGACATAACTGCAAGGACAGCAATGCTAATCAACCGATCCACTAACAATTTCACCCTTCTGCATACACCTCTCAAACTCTATCCAAACACAACCACAAGCCTACAACACAACGATCCGCACAAACTTCACTACGCTGCAACAATAAAACAAACCACATATAAACTAGCACATCAGCACACAACGACTACCGACCGTAAAACACCCAAGCCCAGTCAACGGACCCACCGGGCTGAGGCTGCCAACAGCACACCACTGTTCTCTTGCACTTTTGCAGCTTATTCCCACTAACCCATCCACCCCTTCCCTTTTTCAGAGCTGCCAGAGCGCCAGGGGACCACTCCGGTGGTGATAGTGCACGGTACAAATATCCTTTAACATTAACATTAACATGTAATCCACATTGTTAGTCAATGACACATAACGTTGCACGAAAAGACAAGAGACAACACCATTTAACATTATCACTTAGTACTCCAATGCAATATCCTTTCAAAATCATATGAAACATGTTGCTAATTCACATCCTGTGCATAGTGCTCAATTTAACATTTATCCCCCAAAAAATTAGCACCATTGATATTCCTTATTGTTTTCTTTTTAAATTTCCAAAACAGTTCCTGTAGCAAAATCAACATTTTTTAAACACCTTTCTGTATCAGATTCAGAAATCGTTATTATTCCCACATTATGAAAACACGTTTAGAATGTTATAGACTCTATTCCCAAAGTCCTCTCCAAAGCAAAACCGAGATTCCTTATTTTCTCATTTTAAATTCACAAAACAAGTCCCTGAATCCTAATCAAACATTGCAAAACAACATTCCTTTTGTGTTCCCCGAGTTTGTCATGCAGAACAAGCTGATCGTACACCGGAACGAACCAGTGTCCCTTTTCCTCTGCATGGTGTACAAATATAAAATGCAGTAGTCTTTCATCCCTCAATGATTAATATAATTTCCTTACCCTGGGACGTTTCCATTTCCGGACACTAAAGAATGTTTCCTTTGTTTGTTTAACTTTATTGCAAACGGCAACCAACTCAATTTATGCCATTTGCAAAATCAAAACTACGTGTAATCTTTTTTCTTCCATTAACTTAATTGAAAGTGTTGTGTCCCTCAGTGGTAGTGTTAGAAATCACAGCATGCAAGCTTTTTCCTTCTCCCCCATATGCTGAAAACATCCTCTGATCCACGATGTGCCGTTTGTACAACATTAGAAAATAAAATGCATATTAAGGTTGCATAGCTCACTCAGCCCACGACACATTATTTGTGAAACTGTACATTGCACAACGCTGTCTAAATATCCTGGGCCTTCTCCTTCGGATTAAAGAAAAAAAGAAAAAAAGAAAAAAAGAAAAAAACGTTCTTTGCTGGTGCTGCGTAGGCAATTTCCTCTATGTCGCTGTTCGCCAAGAGCAGAGAGCGCTGACGTTGTCATGGAAACTAGGCGTGGTGCCATTTGTTCCTAAATCACGTCATTATTTGCGGGCAATCGTCAGAGTAAAAGGAGCTCCCACGCTACACTGGAACGCTGTATATACCATCTCACAGCTGCGCACTTAGCCCCTAGGACTCGTGTGGAGCTACTCTGCTCGGGTCACAGTGCCATGTTTCATGGAGGATCGTCTCATTACATCAGGTGCCCTCAGCACAGAGATTGCTTTCCCTGTAGCACTAGTAGTCGCTGCAAGCACATGTCCCATGAGGTGAGATCCAACAACATGTATATCAATCATCATTGTCACATCCACTGTACAATGGCATGCTCATACTGTTAGAACGCTATCAGTGCTCCCTTTAGCAGATGCTTTTAAATGTTACCAGGATCTCAATAGTGATCAGGCGACAGGGCCCTGCTTTCAATCATATGTCTGAGTGACAGATGGAGGCTGGGGGCTATCTCCCAGAGGGCCCAGAGATTAACGCTGGCTGAAGATGGTATCGTAATCAGTGGTGGGATGGTGGGCAACATCTAAGGACTGCTACCCCCACAGCCCTCCTTACTTATTATCTGTTTCTTCTGGCCGCCTCTTTCCTTTCCCATATGTGTTTCCAATCCCATCCTCATCGCTAATGTAGTAAATAACCTGGAGTGATTAATACTGTCCAAGCAGATGGGGAGCAGGTGCAAGCAGATCTAGGTCACCTGGCCTAACCCCCGCCCACCTGGTGCCTTCCTGCCTGCCGCTCTTTTTCATCACTTAGCAAGCCCCGCCCACCTGGTGCCTTACTGCTTTCCACTCTTTTTCCCTACTTAAGGAGCCCTGCAGCCTCTTTTCCTTTGCAGATGGGGAGCAGGTGCAAGTGGATCTAGGTCACCTGGCCTAAGCACCACCCACCTTCCTAGCCCTGCCTCTTTCTTCCTGCTCTTAATTATTAGATCAAGGGCGTCTCTCAGACCAGGAGGACCCAGGGCCCGACCCCTGCTCAGACAGCAGTTAAGCATGCACCAACATGTGTTACTCCTTCTGTCCCCACAGGCCATCCCCATCCCCTCTGGTTCCCCAGTGATGTTCCCATGTGCCCCCAACATTCTCGCACACAGGTGTTGCCTGTTTTGCTTGATTCTTCTACCCTGCTCCCCCTCATCCCTCTCAAGCCTACTTCTGCAGGATTCTGTCCTGATACATTCTGGTTTCACCATCACAGTATTGTGGCCAATGCAGGATTTGACTTTTATGGACTTCATTCATTCACAGTGCGTCACCCTTTCTCAGCTCTCATGCTGTACTTCCTTTGCATCTTGTACTCATGGTGGCCCTGAATCATGCTGTTCCCATCTTCATCTTGTATCCTGGCTTGCAACATTATGTCTTATTACGGACTTCTGCAATTGTATTCACTCTCCTCTCTTTCTTCTCCACTCCTTTGACTGCTAACTCTCTGTTCTCTCCTCCTTTCCCTTCAACCTTTTCCTATCTCCTCCTCTTACTTTCTTCTATGCACTTACTCTATCAGAATTGTCCCTGGACCTAATATGATAGCAACCTCGTCTGTCTCATCCTCCCTCCCCCTACTGTTTTTTTCCTCCCTATCCCCCGTCCCCTTAAATGTCGTCAGGCCTAGTATGATAGTCGATTGTTTTTTTCCTCCCCTACCTTTCTGCACCCCTCTCCCTCACCTTTTGGTTTTCTCCGGCTCTACCAGAAATGTTGTAAGGCCTAGTGCGGTAGTCGCTTGTCTGTTTCCATTTCCTTCCCACTCTCCCCCTCCCTTCCTTATCTATGTTTTAGCTCTTGCACTATCTGAAATGTCGTCAGGCCGAGTACGATAGTTAATTTCACATCCTTAATGTTCATGGCCTGTAAGAATGTCATTGTATTTTCCCTTGTTCCCGCCCTTGCCTTGAAGCGCTTTGAAACACATTGTGTATAGGCGCTATATAAATAAACTATCATATCAAACACAGGTCATAGCAGTAAATCCAGGTTGCTGTATTGTACACAGGTACATATATACATCTCCAATTACTTGCAGCTATTTACTGGATACATGGGTAAGTAGATATAGGCATAGATCAAGTGGCACAAGAGACACCCACCGACCATCCTCTCACATCCAGCTCAGGCCCCCAGCTCACATTCATGGAACACTCACACAACACACTCACTCAACATTCCCATGAGCTGTCCATCATACATACACCAATATTCTATTAGCATGCATTCATGGCCAGTGAGACTAACCAGGACTAACTCACATCATAAAACCCACCACCCCAGATGCACTTCTTCAGGCCTAAGGGGTAATTATTCCAAATTAGGTAGGGAGCTAGCTGGTGTCAGGTCTGTGGCTGACAGATGTCAGCTGGGCGACATCCATGCTGCTACAAAGTGCAACCAGCATGATGTTTGGCCACCAAGAGCCATATCATTTTTGCACCAATGCAAGTTCAGTTAGAAATCTAGGCTATATGAGTTATTTTAAGTACAGGTTATCTAAAACATGGTGTGCTTTGAAGCCCTACATATTAAAATGTATGAATATGTAATCGGATCATGTGGATTTTAATTCCATACCTTATCATTTGTGGATACATTGGAAGTAGGTTGAGCACATTGAATCACTAGATAGTTTGAGGTTGTTTTGGTTTTAACAGCACATAAAACCTGGCACTGTGCATTCCTGAAATTATAAATATTACTGAGGATCATCTAATGTCTGTCTTTCGAAAGGCACGGGTACCTCTTTTTTGAAGAAGGTTTCAGTTTAAACTACGTTGGTACTAGGGCAGAGATTGCACACATGCAATCACGTGGAGCTTATTTTGCAAGCCCCACGGATCATTAAATAAGTGTTGAATGTAAGTGTGATATGCCTCTTAAACATGTTCCTTAATGATCCTGTATGGTGAATGATCCAACACCTGATAGATAAAAACAATCCCAAATAGGCCTAATAACCAATGCCCCGTCCGTTTTTAAGGAAAACAAAGTTCTATTAAATGCAAAAGTATCAGACGATACTGTAGAACCGACTAACACAGAGCTTGCCCCACCCAAACCGCAAATTAACAGAACTATGCATAATAAAGATTACAACATGATCCTACACTCCCCATTGGCTAACACATATACAGAATACTAATTATCCCCTATAGTCCATTACCCTATTGGTTACACATTAACTAAACACATTCCGCTAAACACGTGACCTACTACATCATCACTGTGAAACTTAGGAGTTGATCATCTACCAGGTGCATTGTTACCATAATACATTTCTTTGACAAGCAAAATATTGCTGACCATCACATTATGTACACCCCTCTGTTGGATCCTGATCAAAGAGTGAATAGCGAGGCCAACTCTGCCTTGATAATACAATGGGCCTTCTCGTTATACTAGACACTGTGGCACACACAAACAGATCCCTAACCTTATAGATACATTTATTGGCATCACCTCTGCCATCCCGGATCATGGTACAGCCCTAGCACGTCTCCAACTAATCTTTCTGGGAACCCAGATACCCATAAATGATCAGGGCACTAGTCTTACGTTTGAATTCCGCATATTTATTGACCCCTGGATTTATTGAACTGGCCTGCAGTTCATAAATGATGACCGCTCTTCGGGTGAGGGCAGTAGTGATCTAAACTTTTACCAGGCCTCTTGGCATCACAGAACCCCATGCTCTGCTCACATCAATTTAACCTTCAAAAGGCCCATCCCTACCCTTCCTCCCTGGACCCAACATTCCTTTCTCGGCTCCTCCAAGCTCTGCAACTGGACTCAATTAACTGTTATTGACACAGCACAGGTACCCGTGACATTGACATTGTTAAGGTGGCCCAAAATCCCAGGTAAGACCAAAGGAACAGAGCCAATCCAAACCAGATGTAGACAAAGTGCACGGCAAAACCCAATGTTATTTGCATTAAAACAAAGCTGGACCAGCACACAAGCATTGAAATCTCATCGTTCTTGGCATACTTATCAACAACAGTTGCTTTAGTGTGACAAATGTGCCATCAATGACATCAAAACATAATATCAGTTTACAAATCCTACAGGGAATGGTAGGTTAGTGGGTTTGACAACACATAGATTCCATAAGTGTTAAAAATGTTCATTGGGTTGCACATATCTGATGGCATCACCTAGACCCACCTCTATTTTGATAACGGTTACCCTACATCATATTCACGGTAAGGGGTTAGTTGGCATACTACTTGATAGAACGCATGTCTCTAGGGATTTTGATAGGTTGGCACATTGCTTACCAACCTTGGACACTTGGCAGGTCATCAAGATAAAAGCCAGACATAGGATAGGGGGAGAGAGACCCGTGTAACATTCTTGCTTCAATTAAAAGTTACCATCCCTCATTCTCAGGCCATGAGACTGGGCAATCCCTTTGTACTTAACTGTGTGTGGTGCCTCCTGTCTACTTGCATGGGTCGGGAGTATGGCATGTGTCTTTAAGGCAAGACTATCTATGTTCACTTCTAATGAATGGCCAGTATTCTCCATTTATGGGTCACCTGCGTTAGAACCGTGATTTAAATAGATTTTCGTCTTTTTTGTTGAGATTTCAACTTATATTAATGTGTGCGCCATGTTCTCTATTACCACTGGGGACACTCTTGAGTTACTCTTCATTGTGTCTTTTGGCTTACTGTTATACTGCACCTGGCTTACAAAGGCTAGTTGTGCTCTTATAAAACTTTACTTAATCTAGGAGTATACTGCTTGCGCTTTGGGAATTGCTATCTCGTGCTTTCGCTCCGTTGTATTAATCCTCTCTAATTTTGCTGAATCCTTTGCTCTAGTTCCCAGCTACTGTCTGAGCTCTGCAAAGAGAAGTATTATTGTGGATTCAGCCCTGTGGGTTTTCCCAAGGGTTTGACGCCTGTGCACATTCTGAGATGTTCAGCGGCTTCCATTTTTGATAAGACAACTGCCCAACTGCACTCTTGTGTCTGTGTCAATGAGCTATATTCTTATGTTGTTCATGTTGCATTCACCTTATACATTGGTCATGTTACTGTTCTTCATGAATGTGGATGCTGTGTTAATTTTCTACATTTCTAAATACATATATTACCTATTGTTCATGTTCTTCATGTCGAGTGCATATTTGCTTTTTTTCTAATGCATGCCCTGTTACTGTTCCAACCTTAGTTTGAATGCTTTCGCCATCTTCAGCTCACATTGTTCCCAGACCCTGCTGTACCTGTGGGGATAAGGACGGAACGGCTGTCCCAGTGAGTCACGTCTCTCAACTTTGCAGTATCGATGCAGAGGAGGGGCAGACGCTATGTATGACATATTCATTTGCTTCCCAACAACATCACTACTTATCTCAGTGGGGAAAGAAGTGTTAAAGTGATCTGGAAATCCCAAACTTAAGCGGAACTGGTAGGCTGGGAAATCCTGCGCCCAATAACGGAAATAGTGAAATTGAAAGGTAAAAACAGCTTTATTAACAATCCACATAAAGCTGGGACGCATACAGGCAATAAAATCTCAGAGCTCTCAAAGCTTCTCATGCAAAACAATGGATTATACATTGAAAATACATCACTACAGGGTTGAGGGATTGATTAAGGGAATAGGCTATGTATGCATTGTATATGGGCTAGTCTTCTATTTGGTTATTGCATAGCTAATGGCTCCACCTGACACCACCTCTAAATTGGTAATAGAGAATCCATGTCATCTTTACACTATTTAATTGGCTAATGCAACATGTACTGTGCAGCATAGCATTGTGTCACGACCCTCGCCCAAAACCCCCTCTGGCAAACCCATTGGCCAGGTGGAGTCAGGACTCGGGCCTCTAGAGCTTGGCATCCCTTTCAAAAGCCCTCCTGGGGCCAGTCCTGGCGCCCATGGCGCCAGGCTCATGCACCGTGAAAAACATTGTGCTTGGGAACTACTTTATTGTGTTGTCAGCCAACATGGAGGTATCCATATAGCTTGGTCGCTGGGAACCAAGCTATGCGGTCAAGTGTTTTGGGTGTGGTAGCCTAGGGACTACTTTACCCGGACTATTTTGTTGGGGCTATTTAAACCACACCCGAGCAAGACAACATGCTTCGCGTTACTTTGCAGTTTGCAACGTGACGCTCACCGTGTCCAGCTATACCCCCGAACCTCGGAGAAGCAGAAACTGCAAGGAGACAAAAGGAACATCATTAGCAGCAGCATCTTACCTGCAGTCTTCATCTTTAGCTACTCGCAGCCCCTGAGAACAGCTTCCTTGAATCTGCACGCCTCCCGGACAGAACGACCTGAAAGAGGAAGATAGAGGCAACATTAAAGAAAGCAGTAGAGACATTGCAAATTTACGAACTGCTCAAAAGGCTTACCTGGCTGGTCGCATCTCGGCTGGCACCACTCTGGACATTCCACACATGCTGAAGAACACCGCGGCCTGAAAGGAAAGAAGGAACACACAGGTTAGCAAAGGCAAGACATCGCAGCGCTGCGCAAAGCGCTTACTTACCGCATTATAGCGATCTTAATGCGCCATAATTTACCAGCGGGGCTCAACCAAGCCAGTTCGCCGCGCTGAAGCTCTGCATACCTAAGGGAGAAAAAGAGACATTATTGAACAAAGAAAGGCATGCAGGATAGCAACAATACTAAAGAACAGCAATAAGACCTACCTGAACAATATCAAACGGGCCAGCGTCAGTGAAGTAACTGGACCGCACACGCCCACGAAAGACAACATGCCCCTGCACAGAATGCAGGACGGAGAGCACGCCTAACTCCACCACAAGGTGAGGAGAGGGCCCCCAGAGGGGGCTGAAATCATACGGGGGTAGAGGGAGGATACTTACCCCGGTCGGTCAGTCTTGAACACATTCCTCCTCTATTTTCAGGCAGAACCTTCCTCGCAGACCACATCTTGGCAAAACTGAGAAGTATAACAGCGAGTAACCCGGCTGGGTGGCGTCCCTGTGGATACCAGGTGATCGTAACAGAACGCAAAGCCTACCATAACAAATCCACCTGGCGACATCAGAAATGGACCAATTGGCCCAATTACTAGGATGAGGTTCATTCTGCCCGACAAGAGACTAATGCTCTCCGGAGGGACTTGCTAGTGACCAAAGATCGTACGGAGGAGATTAGTAGGCAGATCCTGCAATCACAGGCAGGGCAGACTCCTCTGCCAAGGAGCAATCCACTGATGGAAAACCCCACCTTACCATCTATTACCCCCACTCCAGTACAGATCACGTTACCTGGAACAGTTCCCCTGGCACCACCAGAAAGGTTCTCAGGCGACCCACGAAAGTATGCAGCGTTCATCAATCAGTGTCGCCTTCATTTTCTTTGTAGGCCTGGAGCATTTCCAAATGACCAAGCTCGGGTAGCTTTTGTCTTATCATACCTGAGTGGTAGTGCAGCAGATTGGTCGGTGCCGTTGGTGACCCATGACGATCCTCTATTACATGACTTTGGGGGCTTCCAGAGAGAAATGGAAAAACATTTTGCTCGCCATACCCAGGAACAAGCAGTAGACAATGAACTCTTATCCCTCTGACAGGGGAATCAGGACTTGTTAACGTACATTGCTACCTTCAACAGATTGGTTGCCGAAGATAGATGGCCAGAAAACAAAAGAACAACGTTATTCCATCGAGGCTTACGAGGCAAATGAAAGGACATCTTAGCCGAGGTGGTTGATCCGCCCAGAGAATGTGCCGAATTCATAAATCTGGTCGTGCAGCTAGACCACCGGTTGCAGGACCGAAAAGCAGACCGGTCTAAGACGGACCCTCGGACTGTGTATGTTCGACCAAGGGAAAACACATCCCGTGTACCTGAAAATGCTGTAGAACCCATGCAGATTGGAGGCATATGGCCTCCATTAACAAAACAAGAGCGGGTCAAAAGAAGATAACAACAACTTTGTTTGTATTGTGGGAAACCAAGACATTTCATGAAAGACTGTCCAGTAAAACCCCCAAGAAGAACAGTCAGGACCACAGAGAAGGATGAAGCTAAGAAATCAGAAAACTACCAAGCTCGACAAACGTAGAGGTCAGTTTGTCGAGTGAGAAGAAAGAGTTGCTGACCTCGCACTTTGTAATACCAGTGATCTTAATTAACGCCCAATGGTCGTCAAGAATGCATGCCGTTGAAGCATACATCGACAGCGGAGCAGTTGGAAATTATATTGATCAAGAACTGGCAGCAGAGATGGGGCTTCCTTTGTGTTCTAAGCCAACTATGGACAAGGTAACCACCGTGGATGGGACAGATATCGCTTCCGGACCAGTAACCCAGTGCACAGCCAATGTAACCTTGTTGTGCCAGGACGGACATCGGGAGTCTATTTCGTTTGATCTCATCAGGGCACCTCAGTTCAGGCTAATACTAGGGATGACATGGTTGGTTGCTCACAACCCTTTGATAGACTGGCGGGCACGAAAATTAACCTTCCCCGATGACTGCTCCTCTGCCTGTTATTATCAAGAGAAGAAATCTGATGTCTTCATCCCCATGACTCCCGGAGCGACAGTATCAACCCTGGGAGTAACTAATACCTTGCCAAGTGAATACCATGATTTCCAGGATGAATTCCGAAAGGACCAAGCCAATACATTGCCGCCGCACAGGCCCTATGACTGTCAGATCGACCTTGTTCTTGGTGCACAAATCCCTTGCGGCAGGATCTACGCTCTCACAGAACCAGAAAACCTTCATTTGAAATCCTATTTAGACCAGTACCTTGCAAACGGATTTATCCATCCTTCGAAGTCCCCCGCAGCAAGGCCTTTGTTCTTCGCACCGAAAAGGAAGGGGACTTGAGAACCTGTATTGACTACAGTGCATTGAACCAGATCACTGTGAAGAACCGCTACCCCTTGCCACTTATCCCTGAGATGCTACACCAAGTTAAAGATGCCCAGATTTATACCAAATTTGACCTTCGAGGAGCGTACCACCTGGTCCGAGTCAGAAACGGAGATGAATGGAAAACCGCCTTCCATACTAAGTACGGCTTGTTTGAATATGAAGTCATGCCCTTCGGGTTATGAAAGGCTCATGCGGCATTCCAATATTTCATGAATGACGTCTTTTGGGAGTTAATTGATGTGTGCGCCGTAGTGTACATCGATGACATCTTAGTATACTCAGCCTCGAAACAAGATCATGTCAAGCACGTTCGTTCAGTCCTCACCAAGCTCTGTCAACATCGCTTGTTTGCAAAGCTTGATAAATGCTTTTTTCACGTCACCGAAGTAGAGTTTCTTGGTTTTATCCTTACTCCAGGAGGCATCAGAATGGACGTGCACAAGTTAGATACCATTCTGAAATGGCCTTCACCGATGTCTCTGAAAGGGGTACAAAGCATGCTGGGCTTTGCGAACTTCTACCGCCGGTTCATCCCAGACTTCTCTCAGGTTGTGCACTCAATCTCAGTACTATTATGAAAAAACAATAAAAAGTTTGCTTGGACAGAAGAAGCAGAAGAAGACCTTTCAGGAACTTAAACGAAGGTTTACCTCGGCTCCAATCCTGCGACATCCTCGTCCAGACAGCCCTTATGTCGTTGAAACTGATGCGTCCAGTCTAGCAATGGGGGCTGTCCTTTGACAGAGAGACCTGGAAACCGGACAACTACATTCTGTGGCCTTCTGGTCAAAAAAGTTCTAACCTCCAGAGACTAATTATGCCATCACGGACAAGGAACTCCTGGCTATCAAATCTGCCTTTAAAGCCTGGAGGCACTACCTTTTGGGGGTCAGACACACCATTACAGTCATCACAGACCACCGAAACCTGCAATATCGCAAAACAGCCAAAGCCCAGTCCTCGCGCCAATTACGGTGGGCCCTTTTCTTCGCCGAATATGATTATGTAATCACGTTTCGACCAGGGGTCAGAAACAGAAAGGCGGATGCCTTATCTCGCATGGGCATAGATTAAATGGTATATACAACTCCAGACCCAGTACCTATTATACCTGAAAACAAACTCTTTGGTATCATGACAGCCTTAACACAAGCAGAACTATAAAAAGAATTTCAACGGACAATGAATCCTGATGTTTTCCTCGCATGGCAAACTCAAGGAGAACAATATACCATCAAGGACCATCTACCCTTTTTTAGGGATCGCCTATATGTACCCAAGAAGGAATTACAACAGCATATTATTTCAAATTATCACGATTCACTGATCGAAGGGCATCCTGGGATCGCCAAAACCCTAGCTAAGGTGAAAGAGAACTTTTGGTGGCCTACCTGGCGTAAAGACATTATTCAGTATATTCAGTCCTGTGGTGTCTGCGCACAAAATAAATCACAGAAACAAAAACCATCTGGTCTCCTACAACCATTGGACAATCCTCCAGTTCCTTGGCACACCACACTCTTTCCTTGACTTCATCACAGATCTACCTCCCAGCCAAGGGTTCAACACCATCCTTGTAGTTGTGGATTTATTCTCGAAGATGGCACATTTTTTTCCTCTCCAAGGCCTCCCAGACGCAGCCACTTTAGCAAAGTTATTCCTGGAGGGTGTTGTTAAGCTACATGGCTTCCCTTCAGTTCTCGTCTCTGATCGAGGCAGCCAGTTTGTTTCTAACTTCTGGAAAAAATGTTGTGCTGTGGCACATCGACATTCGGCTATCTACCAGTCACAATCCCCAAACGGACAGGCAAACCGAGAGAACCAATCAGATGCTCAAGCAATATTTACGGTGCATGCTGCACCACGAACAAAAGAATTGGAGTCATCCACGTACCTCTGAACTAGACCTTCCAGCCAGCTTGGAGATGCCAGCGGTAAAGACTCTACACACAACCATTACTCAGGCTTTCAAGAAGTCGAAGGAACATCTCATTCATGCCAAAGAAAAACAAAAGAGATTGGCCGACCAACACCGGGAAAAAGGCCCCTGATTATCAAGTTGGAGACAAAGTTTGGTTAGCCGCTAAATTCGTACCCATCAAGGGAACCCGGAACTTTCATCCCAGATACTTAGGACCCTATACCATTAAAGCAATTATCAACCCAGTAGCCGTGAAACTGGATTTACCACCTAATCTACAAATCCACCCGGTATTTCATGTGTCCCTCTTGAAACCAATGCATCCCGGCACATGGATTGGGACACCACCTAAGCCCATACTTGTTGACAGAGAACCAGAATTCAAAATCAAAGATATCTTGGACTCTAAATACTCTAGCTCCAAGCTATATTAGCTCATCGATTGGAAAGGATTTGGACCACAAGATAGATCCTGGGAGCCCAGTGAGAACATCCACGCACCACGTCTGATCAGGAAATTCCATTGGAACTTCCCAACTAAACCTGGGCCAGACAGAAGGAACACCGTGAGAGGGGCCTTAGGGGGGAATTCTGTCATGACCCTCACCCAAAACCCCCTCTGGCAAACTCATTGGCCAGGTGGAGTCAGGACTCGGGCCTCTAGAGCCTGGCATCCTCTTCAAAAGCCCTCCTGGGGCCAGGCTCATACACCATGAAAAACAATGTACTTGGGAACTACTTTATTGTGTTGTCAGCCAACATGGAGGCATCCATATAGCTTGGTTCCTAGGAACCAAGCTATGCGGTCTAGTGTTTTGGGTGTGGTAGCCTAGGGACAACTTTACCTGGACTATTTTGTTGGGGCTATTTAAACCACACCCGAGCAAGACAACACGCTTCGTGTTACTTTGCAGTTTGCAAAATGACGCTCACCGTGTCCAGTTATACCCCCGAACCTCGGAGAAGCAAAACCTGCAAGGAGACAAAAGGAACATCATTAGCAGCAGCATTTTACCTGCAGTCTTCATCTTTAGCTACTCGCAGCTCCTGAGAACAGCTTCCTTGAATCTGCACGCCTCCCGGACGGAGCAACCTGAAAGAGGAAGATGGAGGCAACATTAAAGAAAGCAATAGAGACATTGCAAATTACGAACTGCTCAAAAGGCTTACTTGGCTGGTCGCCTCTCGGCTGGCACCACCCCGGACATTCCACACGCGCTGAAGAACACCACGGCCTGCAAGGAAAGAAGGAAAATACAGGTTAGCAAAGGCAAGACATTGCAGCGCTGCGCATACCACTTACTTACTGCATCATAGCGCTCTTAATGAGCCATCATTTACCAGCGGGGCTCAACCAAGCCAGTTCGCCACGCTGAAGCTCTGCATACCTAAGGGAGAAAAAGAAACATTATTAAACAAAGAAAGGCATGCAGGATAGCAACAATACTAAAGAACAGCAATAAGACCTACCTGAACAATATCAAACAGGCCTGTGTCAGTGAAGTAACTGGTCCGCACACGCCCACGAAAGACAACCACCCCTACAAAGAAGGCAGGATGGAGAGCACGCCTAACTCTACCACAAGGTGAGGAGAGAGCCCCCAGAGGGGGCTGAAATCATACAGGTGTGGAGGGAGGATACTTACCCCAGTTGGTCAGTCTTGAACACAGTCCTCCTGTATTTTCAGGCAGAACCTTCCCCGCAGACCACATCTGGGCAAAACTGAGAAGTATACCAGCAAGTAACCCGGCAGGGTGGCGTCCCTGTGGATACCAGGTGAGCGTAACACATTGAGGGTTTTCATTGTTTAGCATTTTACTGACCAACCTTGGGAAATCGACGTGTAGTGAACACATGGGCCAGACTGGGAGTAGGGGGAGAGATGCCTGATAACTGTTTTCCTTTCAATTAAAAAAGATATAATCCCTTATTCCTAAACCATTAGCCAGAGTGACCCCTTTGTAGTCAACCTTGCCAGGTGCCTCAGTTCTGAGAATATGTGGGGTGTCCTTGTTGGTGCCTATCTGTGTCTGTGGCTAATGAATAGACAAGTGTTCTTGAATTATGGGTCACAGCTCCACCTCACTGATGAGGCCCAAGCAGGCTGAAACATGTGTCTGGGGTTGCTGTTGGTACTTTTGTTCAGAAGAGAATTGCCTGGCATTTCGGTGCTGAACTGCCATTTGGCAGGTCAACTACTGATATGTAGTGGACATTTCTCTTCTGTGAAAGGATGGTGAGATTGAGACTCTGGTTGAGACTCTAACCCGGGATATAGGCTGGTAGAGAGACATTTCCAGGACCCCCCCTTGTTTGTGCATATTAAGTAGCTTTGGGTTTTCACCCTAAGTTACTAGGGTAATCCAGACATGGGCCCCTTGCTCACTTTTCTTAGAGAGGCAAAGTGCTACTTCACTGACAAGGCCCAACCAGGCTGAAACGCGTGTCTGGGGTTGCTGTTGGTACTCAGAAGAGAATTACCTGGCATTTTGGTGCTGGACTAACCTTAGGCAGGACAAAGACTGATATGTAGTGGACATTTCGCTTCTGTAAAAGGATGGTGAGCTAAAGACTCTGTTTGAGACTCTAACCTGGGATATAGGCCAGTAGAGAGACAATCCCAGAACCCCCCCTTATTTGTGCATGTGTGAGAGGACCATGTTGTGAATTATTTTACCCTGCATTTACTAAGATTTTAACTAATATGGGTGTGAGTGTTATTACTTTCCTGTCCACTAGCAACTTAGTCGATCCGTTCCTTATGAAAGTTATTGCTTATAATTATCCAGCACTTGGCGTTCAAAGACTGGTTCTTCTTTAATTCATTTTAGAGAAATATGTCTTGTGTCTTGGGAATTATCGTGTGGAAAGCCTCCCTAATTTCTCAGTAACCTTGGCAGCTACAGTCTGCCCCATGCACGGATCGGTATTTCACTATATTCAGCAGTCCACGTTTCCATAAAGCTGCTGGGCCTTTCATTCATTTCAATGCGTCCTACTGCTTCCATTTTGAAAATGATGGCTGCCCATTACTGTCGCGTTTCTATGTTAGCAAGCTATATATGTATATAGTTTGTGTTGCATTTCAGTGTATACACTGCTTATGTTATGTTTTGTGTGTCTTCTTGGTTGCAAGCAATATTCTTTGTGTATAAATGCATATTTAACCTAGTATCTGCCATTCTTAATGTTGAGTACATATTTGCTTGGTGTCTATTGCATGCGCGTGTGTCATATAGCATTGAGTTTACTTATTCCAGAGATCTTTAGTTACATCAGGTCCATTTCCTCCTGTATCTGCCTGAGACAAGGCCAGTATGGTTGTCTAAGTGAGTAACGTTTCTCACCTATGCAATATTGGAGTGAGGAGGGGCCATAGCTATGAATGAGGTATTCATCTGCCTGTCAACAGAAGGGGAACTTGTCTCAGTAATAACTGGACAAAGCCACATCTCCATGTTGAGTCTGTTTCACATACTTTCAAAACACATCTTGTAACATGCCCTGAAATCCAACATGGCAGAAATCTTGCTATCTTAGCCCCCGGACCTCGCCTTTACCACCACACATCTCTGACTACATCTCATTTGCCTACCTATGGCACCTACCTACTGGCACAACTCTTAAAGCATACCATTGCATACTACCACTAAATGCAAGCTACATCACCCTATCTTTAACCTCTGCAACTACAACGTGAATACATTGTTGCTCTTTCAGTATGGCTATACGGTGTTTCTAATAGGTATCAAAGCTAACTACAAATGGATGCATGTATATTCTGTCACACCCAACGAGAACTGCAAGCAATAGGACAGCAGTTAATATATTTTTCGTAGTCTAAATCTCTTCACCTCACTAGGATGTTGCACTTGCATCCCAAAAATCCAATCCATAGAATTTTCATTTCGTTCTGAGATGATGAGGGGTCACATAATGGATGAACCATCTCGGACGTCCACCACTGCTCCACTGCAAAACAACACATAGTTTAATGTCAGCATGTATTTGTTATGCTGTCATTAAACCAATGGTTACTATGGAATCCACCTGACTTTATATTTGGTTTTATATTTTATATATTAGCAGGTAGAGTGAATGGAAATCAATTGTAAATGCCTCCCACTCTATTTCAATATGGTGATTATTTACACTTTTCTACAAACATATTTAAAAAGAAATATGCAAAAGCAGTTTTACACATTCTTTACACTTTACTTTCCCAGTATGTGGTGTAAAAGTTTAAAATTGCACAGAAGTGCAAATAGATGTAGTCCCCTCCTGTGCAATGACATTCTTTTTTTTAATTACCACCCCTGGGGGAGGGTGTGTGTGTGTGTGTGTGTGTGATGCTGGAAATGCATCAGAGGGACAGGGCCTCTGAATCCTTGTCCTTTATTGCTTTATCATGTATGTTCTGACTTGATTTCCGCGCAGGAGTTCATGCGGGACTCCTAGCGGTGCAGATCTTCCTGTATTTGGTTTAGTGAACAGACCCTTGCAATACCCTTATGGCACCCATGGGTAGGAGTACGACCCTGTAATCCTAGTGTACGTTTATAGCCCACAGAGCAGGGTACCTGCTGGTGGCAGCTCTGTGCTGAATTGACTGGTGCCCTGAGCATCCTCCATTTTGGGATACCAGGCCCTTTCATTGGAATCAGTGTATTCCTGATAGGAAACAAGATGGCCCGTGTGGTCTCTTGCTTTCCATCGCCTGTTACCTTGGTTTTTCCGAAGTCCTGGGAAGCCCTGACTCTGTCCCTTCCCCCTGACTGGCTGTTGGGTGGAAGTTCCATATATGGTGGTGTGGGGAAGTCCAGGCCAGACTGGTTGGAGCCTTCCCGATCACTGTATGTTGTGGGTACGCCCGTGGGGTGGGACCTGGGTGAATGGAGTGTGTGACGAATACACAGTCTATTCTATGTTATGGGTGTCAAGTATCTGGTGTTTGACACAATGACTGAGACAACCCTACCAGAAACTGGTATGAAAGCAGTGTGTAGTGCTGAACGGCAGATTACTTTTCCGAATACACATTCTGTGTTGTGAGTGTCTGGATGGAGAAGAATGGCCTGAATGCACCGAACGGCTGATTGGCTGACTGACTGCCTGAATGCCCTTCTGAGTGATTGGTTGCCTGAGTTTGACCCAGCAGAATGAATAGGAGATCAACAGTATATCTGGGGGCCTCTCACTGTTAGAAATTGTTCAGAAGCTGAGAAATTGTTCAGAAGCTGAAGGTGATACTTGATACTCTCGAAGCTGAGCCGGAAGAAGAAGGTGAACCGCTGTTTCCTTCTGTGTATTCTGAAAGCTGCTATGCCTTCAAGAACTGATCCAAGAGAGGGTCTGGTAAGGAGACCTCTCCCCGAGCTATGAGGGACCATTGTGCATGAGCTGATCATTGCCAAATCTCCCTGGTAGACAGACCTATGAAAGGCTGCCAACCGGAGAAGGGGACAGCAGAGGAGAACGAAGAGGAGCACCAGACTGCTGTCAACCAGTGACGACTCCGTCGTCGACTGGCGCCGCCGTGCTCCCATTGTATAAGAACATTTGATCCAAGGACTGTCTTGTTCAGCACCGTCGACCGCTTTCATCCTCCCGGAGAAAGTCGAGGTAGTCGACGACTGAGAAGAATCCGCCGGTGGGTTTCCCGCCACCCGAAGACCTCAGAGATGCCGGTGAAGCTACTGAATCCAGCCATGGTCACGTCCCGTTCCCTGACACCAGACGTTGACGACTCGACGCCCTTCCTGGCTAAAGTTCTTCACTAACGCTTTGTAGCAATGAACCATCATCGTCGAGGTGCACTGCATGCCTCCCCTGTTGCAGGATATTTTCGATCACTCGTCAACGAGCACCCCAAGGAATGAAGCTGCCTTCTCAATGACAATGTTTACCCTTTCTTCATCTCAGAAGTTCGACGACCCATGGCTCCTGCTTGAAAGGGAGTGCATTCCAGAAGGGCCCGTTGATTCTCTGACAAAGAACTCTACAACACAGGGTACATCCGGGTTGCAGAACTATAGAAGAAGTTGGTAAGGGCCAGTATTCTGGCAATTGTCTAACCAACTTGTCTTCCTCCTAAGTCTATGGTTGATATCGTTTTACTGTGTTGATTTGTATGCCATTTGAACTGAGTACCGTTGGTGCATTTTAATGGAATCAGAGTAATCATGGTACTGCCTAGAACTGTATATATTTACCATTTTAGAATTGTCAGAGCACAAATTGTATTACCGTGATAGTGTATATAAAATTGAACCTTATTTATATAAAGACTGTGTTTTAACTAATACAGTGTGTGGACATTCCTTTGTGGGTGTTTGGGGACTACACTGTACTTAAGAACCAGCCCGCATCACCTCCTGGGAAGATAGGCCTTGATTGCTTATCCAGTGCTACCATAATAGAGAATCTTTGCTGGGGGTCCTCTGTGCCTTTCCTCTGCCGTATAAAGAGCAGGAGTACAGACACCCCCCAGCAGTGCGTTTCTTTACAGAGGTCCTCTGAACCAGGCTGTGAGATTCAAGTTTGTAATTCAATATGGATTAGGAGGAATGTGGAACAGAATGAAAAGTGCAATTCTTCATGTTTGGGGTAACACAAACACCAAGGGTGTAATCGTCCAGTATTTTGGAGAAAGGTTTCAAATCCTGCCTGTGATTTGGGTGTTCTCAAAATGCACCTGCTTGATGAATCCAACCTGGGGTCCAACATCATACTGAATTGCCCACCTGGACTATAGTACTAGGCCTGCATGAACTTTCCAGCATGATTTCACGGTATTACCCAAATTGGTTGTTTACAATTGTTCGAATGAACAATTGACCGAATTTAAAGGTTCACAATTGACCTTTTCACAATTGACGAAATATATATATATCGGTTTGGTAATATATATATATATATATATATATATATATATATATATATATATATATATATATATATATATATATATATATATGGGTTTTGGGGGTTTGGCGTTGGGTGGGGGGTTGTGGGAGGTTTCCCCCCACATATATGGTACAATTGACCTTCACAATTCGTTCAATTGTGAAAAGGTCAATTGTCATTCGAGCAGTTGTAAAACGATCAATTCGTATACAACCGATTTCACCAGGTCCATCTTTGTGTAAGGCTTGTCAGAAATGTGTCTATGTAGCTTAATAGGGGTAATATGGCTGTTGCTTCTGCTCAGTCTCAGGCAGATTTCAGAGAGGCAGGATGTCATTGCCAGAGGCAGGATAGGGACATGTAGGAAAGGGTTAATAAACTAAAGTGGATTTAGAGTAGTTGGATAGAGAGAGGTACTTAGTGACTTGCGACCCAGTCAGAGAGTGAGATGTATGCTATGTTTCCCATACACAACCCTGTGTGACACAATCAGTGCTTCAAAGGGGGTAAACAAATCTAGTCCCATCTCCAGAGATTCCAGGAGGTGGGTGGCACAACAGTTAGTGTCCATCTCTTGAGTTTAGTGGATTAGACACAAGTCATCAGATGACAGATGAGTGTGTGGAGCCAGGGCTACTCAAGGTAGCTTGTGCGAGAGACACACTCACATGAGTTTGCTGGGTTGAAGAGTGGTAGAGATTCATGGAGGTGGGGGACGTATCAGTAGTTGTCTGCCTCTTGAAGTGAGTGGATGAGACATTGTCCATTAAGTGACACCTGGAAAGAAGAATCAGAGGAGCCCGGAATCACTATGGCAGCTTGTGTGAGAGTCATGTTCTATGGGAGGGTGCATCAGAGAGGGGAGGCAGGTGAAGCACCAGTCAGTATTCGTCTCCTGAAGCAAGTTGATGAGATACATTCCATTGAATGATACCTGTGAGATGGAACTAGAGGATCTGGGAGTCACTCAAGGCAGCATGTGGGAGAGATATACAGGCCTGATTGTGTCGGGATAGAGCAGCTGCAATCCAGTGATTCAGGTGACACAACAGTCACTGTCCTTCTCTTGAAGTGGGTAAACAAAACCTGTTGTTGGGACAAACTCCCAGGTATACCAGAGAGCCGCAACGAGTTTGCGGGAAGGCCCAACACCTTCCACAGGACAAACAAAGGACTCAGTCAATGGCAAGTCCAAACTGTTGTTACAAATAAAATCAACAGGGATCTGTACAGAGACAGAATAAATCTGTGGACTTCTCAACTTCTCCTGGCTCGCAGGCCAGATTTGTACCATAATGATGTCAGATTGATGCTACACCCTGGTTCCTTCTCCAGAAAACCTATTTTACCACTGGATTGGTTACTGAGTAATAGACCACCTATGGTGGACCCTATACTGTAAGTGATTTAAATCCAGCACACACCCAAGTCAACACTCAGCATGTAGTGCACAGCTGAAATCCTTATTTATTTTTGTCTAAAAGTTCAATATTCTAAACGATATACCACTCATATCACACCCTTCTCCTGGAACCCCCCAGTCACACTGAACAAGGAATCAGGCTGGTTTGCAAAGGTAAATATTTATTTATGTATTTAAAATGTAATCACAATAATCACAATATGTTTTAAAAGATAAACAATATAAGCAAAATAAATGCAGCACAGAAAATGATACCTTTGTGTTGGTTCAGATCAGATAGCACTGTGGTTAGCAGTTCCCCCTGCACACCCCTCAACCCCCAATAGGCAATGTAAAGAGATAGAAGGAAAGAGCAGGTATTCATGAATGGCAGAAATCAAACAGAATATCAATCCCACTTTCCCCCAGCAAACACAAGAGAAAAAATGGAATTGACTGTCCAACTGTCAGAATGGCTTTTAAAATCTCTAGAATGGACTGGGCAAAACACCAAATGTGGTCAAAAACACTTAACTTTCTCTAAATTCTTATGGGATCCTCTTTGCACAGTTGCACACAAACACAAGCAATGATTTAGTGCAAAGAAAACATTTGAAATCTTAAAGTTCAAGTCAGAAGCAGTTAAAAGCTCTTTTACACATGTAAAAATGTCTCAAAATGGAAATTCTCTGCAAACTTTTCAGTGCGCGATATTCACGATAACGGGAGAATCACACTGAATTGGAATGTGGTTTTGGGTTCTATGGATAGGTACAGATGTTAGCTACAAGTAGGAGTTGAAATTACATAATAGGCTTAATAGGCGCGAGAAGGAAAAACAGAAATGCACTTTTAAAAATGACAAATGAGTGTGCTTACACTAGGGGATGACTATGAAGAAGCGAATACCACACAGGGATTACAATCACTGGATCAGGGTGACCACCTAATAAGGAAACCCGACTTCTTCAGATGAAAAAATGGGCAGCGCAAAGATAGTTCTAACAATACTGGTTCTGAAGGGAAGATAGGATGGGTTGGAGCTAGGGATAAGACAACGCAAAGATACTCCTAACAATATTGGTTCTGACTGAAAGATAGGATGGGTTTGGGATAAGACAAGACTATGCAAAGGACATATGCTATGTGACACAATTCTTCCGCTTTATACTCATTGGATACGTTTTTAAATGGGACCGTCAACTCTGGTCATGGAGCGGGTCTGGTCTAAGAAAAACAGCACATCAGGCATGGAACTGGAACCTCTAGGCCAGTCACCAGATCGGCACAGAATCTGCTCTCCTAGTCGGTGGGTATTTGGATCAGCTGGATGGCGAGTTCCTCTGGCAAGCCTAGTGGTGGCAAGCCAGAGAATTTCTGGATACTGGTTCAAAAGACCTTCTCACCCACACAGCGCTTTACTGAGTGGAGAGGATAAATTTGAGGAATGGGGCCTTGCTGGAAATCAGTAGTCTCTATTACTGGCAAGTGATTTGGCATTTGGATCTGGAAGATCAGTTAAAGCTGGATGTAGAATGCTGGATCAGAGTGCTCCACCGGAATCAGGATGATGGCTGGATCAGTGAGTCCCTATGTTCTCTCAGCTGTCTCTATTTATGCCCCAAAAATGACATCACAAAGGGGTGTATGGGCTGGCTAAACTAAGCCTGCCCTTTTGAAAGGTGTTTGGGTCAGAGTCTACTATCTGCCTTGATAGGAGGAGAGAAACCGAGTGTCATCTTTATGGTGTAATTTTATGATGCTGAGAATCCACCCCTAGCCACTGGAACACAAAGTCTAATTTTGGCAAAATACATATTTACACATGTGCAACCTCTATAAAAATCACATACACATATTGTATATTTTACATAACAGCTGTTCCTCAAAACCCTGTAGCTGTGGGATCATGTCTACCCTTTCTACAGACTTTTGCCCTTTTCGCTATGAACACACTTTTCAATTTGTATGCAACTTTCCACAAATGTGTGTGTTTAACATGGTAATGAGTGTATAAAGTTTCACAATTCTAGCAGAAATACATTTTGCATAAAATCACATATCTTGCCATTGCTGTCCAGAACATGTCACACAGTTCTGGCGCCTCTTCACCCGTGTAGCTGGAAATTAAATGAACAACTCTATCATTTTTATTTTTTTCACCATTTTGACTAGCAAGTTATAAGTCTTTTTAAAAACTGTTCTTTGTACATGTTGAGCCACAGATGGTTGTTTGGGTCCGCCTCTTTTTGTCTCACTGCAGTCCAGCAACATGCTCCTCCTTGTTTGTTCCTTGCAGAGGCCAAGTATGACCCTCTTCACACTTCGAGTTTCGTGAGCTGCAGCTTGTCATTGTTCCTTTTCCCTCTGTAGACCAGATTCTGTCCTACCCTGTAATTAATGCCTCCCCGTGAGTTCCTGCTGAGGGAAGCCCTTTCTTCTGTGAGAAAAAAACCTGCTATTCCAGTTTTGTAGCTTCAGCCAAATTAATTAACTTTTAAACTTAGCAGAAAAAACACATATATTGCATCACATACATATACATTTCTTTCTTGGCCTTAAAATCTGTGGAAACACAACTAAAATCTGTATTCCGTTTTTGCAACAATCCTGTTTATGTTGCTACTTCAGCAGACTTTTGAATTTAGGTCATTTTAAAGCTGCCTTAGTAACTCTGACAGCTGTCATTCAGGCAGCCCCGAGTACTGCACCCAGATGTTGGCATAGAGGCTGTCAGTTTTCATACTTTGTATGTTTCACAATGTTCCATTTGATACATAGATTTTAGCACCGGGCAAGATTGTGAATGCTGAAAAGTATTGTGTTATAGGTGTTATTGGATTTTTTAGGCAACAAGGCAAATGTGCTGAAGTAGTTGGTTTTTGTAGGTTTTTTTGGCGTGCACAAGGGTTTTGCCGCCATTGTTGCTGTTTCTTACCCCATTACTGGCAGGGTGATGCCGCATAGCATAGCTTAGTGGGTCAATACATCCCACAATACATGTTAGTCTATTGGCCCCCGCATGTCAGGTGGCTGGCCTGGGACATCCCCAACTCTCTATAACAAAGTTGTAGTGTGAGGGTCTTACCATTGGTTCTTGCCCATTGCTATCCACCCCTAGGATACAAAACTGTGCTTGGCTATAGCTGACATCCCCAGGCCTGGGATCCGCAAAGGTTCTCAGCTCTTGGTGTACCTTTTCGAGGTAACAAGAATGACTAAAATGTCTGCATTGTAACTTGTGTGTACCTAGTCTATGAGAGTGCTCTTTTGCTCAGTGAAACACTTGTCTCACATTGTAGCATCTTTGTTGCAAGCTTCTGTCTGGTAGCATGAAATCGGCTCCCTTTCTCAGCTCTGGTTACTGTCCATTGTCTGCGTCAGCCGGCCACTAGTTCCGAGACCATAATTTGGAGCTATGCAGCTCTGAATTATGAAGAATTAGTCACATTTACTGCAGCTGGTGCTACTGTCATTCAGGTAATGGAATGTCATCCATATCTTGTGGCCTTGTTAGCGGGTCCTGCCTCACACGTTTTCTCTCTGTTCAGCCTGCATTCAGCTCAGCTCTTAAGGCCTGTGGCCTGCTGTAGTTTTCCTAACCCATAATGCGGCTTCGACAATGGTTGTGCTATTCTATATTCTCCATAGGTTAGACACACTTGGTTCTGTCAGGTCCTGTAGGTGCTCCTGCAGTTCCATAAGTTTATTTGCAGATAAGCATCTGCAAGCTCTGTTCAGGATCTCTTGCTTCTTGCGGTTTCTGTGTTGCTGGGTTCAAGTATGTGTTTGTGTCCCAAGGTGCGGATGACACGTGTGATTCATGTCTAATGCTGCTAAGTCTTGGTGTCTCTATCGACATCAGAAACATGGCTTCTTGGTGCTTTTAATTGCTACTGTCAATTGAGGTGTCTTTAGTTGCAGCCTGGGGCTCCTCGCCCACTCTGGGGTAGATTTGTACTGCACCATGGCCTATAGGACTGGTTGAGGGGGTACCTCTCAACATATTTTTCAATTATTGGAGCACTGGGAATTGGTCCAAAATAGTATGGGCGATTGTGATGTCTCCTGGCCTTCCTCTGTGTCATGTATTTTATAGGAGGGGGAGCAGGGAGAAAACTTACCCATCCCCCTTCACTGTGCAATCCAATCACACCTGGCTGGAGAAGTGGGAGGAGCAGTAAATCTCTGAGCTGAAAAGATACAGGCCATTGGATGACATTTGGGATGAGGAGCGGGAGGGCACCACAGAGATTTAAAGAAAAAAGTAGGTGACACACCAGTTAGTGCCTGTCTCTACAGGTGAGTGGACAAGACACACGCTATTCAGGGCCAAATCAGTGGAGATTGGGGATCCCAAAAAACACTGAGAGCAGCTTGTGAGAGGGACACACTCTTGATGATGTTGCTCAGAGGGAGTGGGAAAAGTGCACAACCCATTTGGGACAACATTTTAGCACCTACATAAGCCAGAGTGTCATGTTTATTTAATATTAACATAATTATTTTCACTAAATAAGGCGCATTGTACATAGCCTTTCACCTCTATAATGTTTTATTGTTTTATTTTATTTGCAGCAATGTTACTCAAATGACCCATTAAGTATATTATAATATTCTGCAAGATAATGACAAATTAATGTACAGTATAGAATATGCAGATTTAATTAGATTAATTTAGAATTTTAAAATGATGGTTATTTATTAAAATATACACAATGAGAAGCATTTTCTGCATGCATGTCACTTCAAAATTGTCAATGAAGCCAGAATGTCTTAAATCTGGCCTGTGATTATTTACTGCTCAGTTCTCAAATCAAAAGATTGAGAGGTCAGGTTTTCGGTAACAACTTACATCGCTGGACTTCAACCCTGTCATGACTTTTAATCGTGGTAGAGGTTCTTCTGCTGTGCATTTACCTATGGCCTCTAACATTAATACCGCTATTTTGGGTATTGACAATACCTCCATGACTGATCATTTGGATAATGTAGAGCCATCTAAGTTCAACATTGTGGTTCAAACGGATTACATTTTTGGTGCTAATAACACTGACTGTACTGGCCAAAATGCTACTTCTACTAAGACTGATCCATTGGTTATACTCGATTATGCTGATTTGTCTGTGCCTACGTCAGGCACTGTGACTAAGCTAAATACCCATTATTAACCCTTATTACCACTACTGAACAGCCGAATCTGGGTGCAGCTCTTCTGACCAGTATGAGTCTGTATGTTATGCCAATAATGATGAGAATGGTAAAAATGTTCCTCATATTATTGCTGAGCAGTCAGATCACACTCCACAGGCGAATCATGTGGATCGCTCCAATGAAGAGGCTCCCCCCATTACTAAACATCACTTTTACAGGGACACTGATCACTCTCAATTCATTCAGAAATGTTGCATTTTCTATAAATGATGTGTCAAGTTAGAGCAGGTACTTACTAAGCCCATTAAATGTGTATCACTTAACATGCAGTGCTTCGGGAAATGCAGATTTTATTCTTGCTCACGACATTGATATCTTTGCCATTTCTAAGACATGGCTGCACAGTGTTGCGGTCCATCGCTTGCTCTGGCTGTCCCACCTGCGTTTAATATTATTAGAACAGACAGAACAGATGGTAAAAAAGGGTGTGCTGCTCTTATCTTCAGCTCTTCTCTTGACATTCTTGAGGCTGGCGTACAGGGTCATGTAAGGTGTGATATCATGCATGTTAAAATACGTATGGACCCCAGGACAACCGTTTACCTGCTGTTGCTTTAAAGAACTCCATTATTCATGATGGACTTTCATGAAAAATTCCTTGAAATGTGGCTTCCTTTACTTAAGCCTACATCCAAATGTATTCTATATGGTGATTTTAAATATTGCTTATCTAACATAGCAGACCCAATGCCACTTTTAATTGAACAATGACTACTGGACTTTGGGTTTACTCACTATGTTAGGAAACCCACTCATATAAAAGGGAACACACACGATTGCCTAGTTAGATGTGTCACCATCTTGGAGAGAGTGTATATTGTTTCATGCCCTTGGTCTGACCATAATTTTATTCATTTTGAAATTACTCTTCCTGCACGGTTAAGGAAGAAGAAGCCATGAAAAGCCCCTATTATTTCCTGGGAACGCTCAGCCACTTACTGCTGAAGCCCTGGTCCGTCCCATTGTTCCTTTGCAACCTAATCTAGAGGCTCATGCTACATCGCATGTTCTGACCTTGGCATACCAGACCTCTCTGTCCACTGCTGAAACCAAATTGCCCCACTTAAATCTCGCAGTTACACAAACTGAAATTGACTAAGTGAAAGGATCATAATGCCTGGCCAAAATCTAAATCCACCTGTGTCATTGCAGCAAAAAAGTATAAGGACACTATCAATGAAGACAAGAAATCAGATTATGATTCACGCTTTGCATGTGCTTCATCTAACACCAGTGAACACTTTAAAATATGAAAGGAATGACAAAATCTGGTTCTTCCTGAAGATACACTGGCCCTCATTACGACCTTGGCGGAGAACCATGGTGCTATTAGCACCATGGTCCATGGCGCTAAGTTGCCAACTCCGCCATGGTGGTTGGCGGACTTACCGCCCCATTCCGACCTTGGCGGGGCGGTAAGTCCCCAATCCCCATTTACCCTTCCCCATTCCCATTTTTGCCCCATAGGGCATAATGGGAGTGGGGAAGGCGTTAATTACGCCACCGTAAATTACGGTGGCGTAATTAACAACAAGGTCCCTTAGCGCCATGGATTTTAACGACTGCAAAAAGCAGGCGTTAAAATCACCATGGCGCTACGGGAACTCGTACTCAGGCGGTAAGGGTCTGCGAAGTTTACGCCGGCGTAAACCCCTTACCGCCTGGGTCGTAATGAGGGCCACTGACTAGAGATAAATCTTGGTGTGTGTCCGTCCAGGAAGCCATGGTTAAAAAGGTGCACAATATCAGATAGAATATTAAAGATAAACTTAAGGTGACTGCAGATCAATCAACTAATGATTGAACCCCACAAAGGGAGCACATTTCCAGAGCATCTTCTGTTATGCTACCTAGCAAAATGCCAAACCATTTTTATCTTTAGTCAGTAACTAAAGCCGAGTTTTTGGATATTGTCACTCAGCTTAAACCTATCACATGTAAAGGTGATGATTGCCCAGCAATCCTCGTTAAAGCCCGTACCCCAAACCTAGTAACTCTTATTACTATGTTTATTAAAAGCTCTTTCTCAGAGGGACTTTTGCCGAATATTATTAAACAAGCCAGGATTACACCTCTATTAAAAAACCTACTCTTAATCCTGACATCACAGCTAACTACAGACCCATAACTAAGATGCCATTCTTATTGAAAATCCTGCACCAAGCAGAATATTTACAAGTTCAGGAACATCCTTATAAACAAAACAACCTTGGTAAACGTCAATAAGGCTTTAGGCAGGCACATGGCACTGAATCTGCCCTCTTGCAATTGAAAGCTAACATTCTGCATCCCATAGACAAAGGTGGAATTGTTTTATTGATGCTACTGGACTTGTCAGCTGCATTTGAGCAAGTCGATTATGCCATCCTGGGCGACAGATTGTCTTATTCTGCTAATTTTTCATCTCTGGCAGCTAAGTGGGTAAAATATTTGTTGTCCGATAGTTCATCAAGAGTGTTTAGTGGAGCTGAAACCGCAAAGGCTGTCAATGTGCCTTGCAGGGTGCCACAGGGCGTGTGTCTATCTCCAACCCTATACAAAACCTTCACAAAACCCTCTTCTGAATTATTGGATGGTAAGGGTGTTATCTACACTAATTATGCAGGCGACACTCAATGTGTTATCCCCATTTCTCACATCCTGACACAGCCATGTCTCTGCTCTACTCTTCAATTTCTGATACTCTTGATGCTCTTTCCCCTGTCATGAGGATCTGTTTGAAGTCCAAAGCCAAGTGCAATTCCTGGTATGACTCTGAACTAGCTACACTTAAACGTAAGTGTAGGGCATCTGAGAGGAAATTGAGGACTTCCTGTTCATCCTCTGACAAACTGGCCTGTCGCCTGCTACAAAGGCAATACAGACTCTCTGTCCTCACCAAGAAGAGAGTCCACATTCAAGCTCGTGTCTCTGCCGCATCTTACAACTCAGCCGAACTCTTTAAAATCTGCAAGGAGCTGGCCAGCCCTGCTGCATTCTCTACCCCTCCTGTTGCCTCCCAGGCTCTTTGCAATGCCCTTGCCTCTCACTTCATTAAAAAAATCCAGGACATCCGGTCCACCATCTCCACCCACACCCCTCTTCTCCCCTCTCCATCTGTGCTTGCTGACCCTCCTTTAGCCACCCCCCCACCATCCTTCTCGTCCTTTCCTCTTTTCTCCCCTGACAAGGTCGCTAGACAAGTCAGATCTATGAAAGCCTCCTCAAAACAGGTTCATCCCTGTTCCTCTAAAACCATCAAGGACCACATTGACACCCTCGCTCTGGCCCTTGCTGATTTTTGCATCCACTCCTTTGCCTCAGGATCCTTCTCCTCCCCTCTGAAGCACTCCCTTGTGCATCCTCTTCTCAAGGATCCCACAGCTGATCCTTCTTGTCCAGCTAACTATCGCCCAATGTCCATTACTCCATTTCTGGGCAAACTCCGGGGAAAGTTGGCCATCTCCCAGCTTAACCTTCATCCCAATTCTGTTGGCTGTCTCCATGACCACCAGTCTGGCTTCAGAGCTGCCAGAAGCACGGAAACTGCTCTCCTGAACATCCGTGAAGATCTGCTCCCCAACCTTGAATCTAACATTCCCTCTGTCCTCATCCTCCTCAATCTCTCTTCTGACTTCGACACAGTCAACCATACCATCCTGCTCAACCGTCTCCGTGAAAACCTGGGTATCACTGATCAGGCTCTGGCCTGACTGACCTCTTTCCTCTCAGATCGACCCTCCCAGGTCCAACTTGGGTCCTTCCTTTTATCCATCTTCCTCTCTACCTGTGGTGTTCCCCAGGGGTCTAACCTCTCGCCCTGGCTTTTCAACCAATACCTGGCAACTCTCACCCACTACATTGCCACTTTCTGATCAAATTTCCAGTGCTACGCTGATGACACAACTCATTTTCAGGCTGCCCTTTGCCACCTCCTCGCCCTCTCTCATCTCTGATTGCCTAACTGCCATTCAAGATTGGTGTGCCGCCAATGATCTTTGTCTGAATGCCAGCAAGACGGAGATCCTCCTCATCGGCACACCTTCACCATCCTTTCCCCTCACTCTCTGGCCGAACTCCCTTGGCACTCCTCCTACCCCCACCTGCGAGGCTAAGAACCTTGGGGTTATCTTTGACTCCACCCTTTCCTTCTCCGCCCACTGTTACGCTCACCTGGAATACACAGGGTCGCCACACCTGGATGGAGGTCTAAGCGCTATTCCGGACCCCTCTCTGCTTGGTTATGTGCCAGACGTTGGGTAGTGCCTATAACAAGAGAATGGAGGGTTAAGATACTGGTTCTGTGATGGGTGGACTCCCACCTCCCTCTGGTCCAAATCCCCTCCCTTGGGGTTATTGCTCACCTTAGGTTTTTTGTGCGTTGAACGCTCCGTCCTGCATCTCTCTGCAGGGGCACCTGGTTGGTGCGGGCGTTCCGTGGACTTAGTTGCATCACTGGTCCGTGTGCCCTTATGTCGGGTCCAGACCAGCTGTGACTCCGAGTCTGCTTGCTGTCTTCCAGGTGAGTTATAATGTCTTTTCCGTCTTTATTCTGTCTCTTTCTTTCCCTCCGTTTTCTCTTCTCGGCATCTTGCTCCACTACACTGTTCCCTAAAAATGTCTCTTTTTGTTTTCACAGGGATGGTTATGATCTCGGAGTTGCCACGCCGATGGCGAAGCCCACGGTGAGTTGTTGATGCGTGGAGCACTGCGCTGTTTATTGGTGTTAATTGCTAGCCTGTGTTATATTCTCTTCTTTGTACAGGTTGCAGTGATGTTCCGGAGTGATGAGCGATCGAAGTGCTGCTTGCCCAGGTAAGTTCTTTGTTAATGCTGACCTTGTTCCTTCTCCCTCGCAGGTTGCGGTGAAACCCGGGGATGGGGGAGGTAAGCGAAGCGCCGGATGGATTCAAGGCTGGTTACTTCACAGGTAAGTGTTCTTGCTCACTAATGCTGTTCTTGTTCTTCCAGGTTATTAATGGAATCCGAATCTAGGGCTTCAGGATCGGGCCACCGGAGAAGCAGATGAGAAGGAGCTGGACACGGTGAGTGTTAATAACGCGAAGCGTGTTCTGCTGTTTGGGTGTGGTTTAAATAGTCTAGGTAAAGTAGTCCCAGGCCAAGTAGTTATAGGCCCATCCACACCCAAAACACTACACTGCATGGCGTAGTTCTAAAGGACTGAGCTATGTAATAGGCCTCCATGTTGGATTAAGGTCCAAAACTGGTATTGCTTTATTCCTGATAATGAGCCTGGCACCAAAGGTGCCAGGACTGACTCTATGTATGTTTCTGATGGAGTTGTAGGGCCCTTGGGGCCTGTGTGAAGGGGTTTAGCCCCACTGCTGCCAGGGGGCTGTTATACCTGAGGGGATCAGGGGCATAGATTGTGACACCCATATCTCTGAGGTCTCTAAAAAGTCAAATTTCCTACTGCACCTCCTCAGAGGTACTCTGACTTTCCTCTCCTTCTCCCAGAAGCTCATGGTATCCCAAGCTCTTGTTCGCTCTAGGTTGGACTATTGTAACATCCTCTTTCTAAATCAACCTGCCTCTACTCTCCGCCCTCTACAACGAATCCAGAACAGGACTGCAAGACTTGTCCTTGCCTCAAGCCCTGGGATCGTATCTCTCCAGCTTTGAAATCTCTCCATTGGCTCCCAGTGGATGCAATGATTAAATTCAAAACCCTCTGCATTGGGCACAAGGTTTTCTGGGGCCTGGGTCCAAAATACCTTCAGCTATCCCTCCCGCTAATACTTTCCCTCTCGAGTTCTTTGCTCCTCTTCCTCCAACTCCCTCAGGGTTAGTCGTTTTTCAAAGAAATGAGCTGGGGGTAGATCTCTGTCTTCGGCTGGGCCTCCTTCTGGAACAGCCTCCCTGCCACTCTAAAACTTGAGGAGAACCGTCTCCGGTTCCGGAAGCACCTCAAGACCTCCCTTTTTTCTTCTGCCTTTGATCCCCCTCTACCCTGCTGATCTGTTCTCTCTTAGCACTGTGCACCTGGCCACCCTCTGTCCTCCGGGTCCAGGTACCTGCTCATCCCACCACCCTCCCGCATTGCCTCCATGCCACCCTTTTCACTGGGGTCTGTATATGTACCCATACCGCCACCCCTTTTTCTTCCTGCACTTATCAGACCTACACTGCCTGCTGCCTTAAACCAAGCACTTGCAAATTGATGGCTGCACTACCACTGTTCGTTGCCTTTATTATTTATTTATTGTTATTTATCTGTTTCTGTTTCTCCTTTGCTTCGCACTTTCCACTTCTCCCCCTTCCATGCACTTTCCCCTCCCCCTCTCCCATGCACTTGCGTGTTCTCAATGTCACTGGGCCTAGTAAGATTGTTGTTTTGTTCTCCCCTGTTCCCCTCCCTTGCCCTATCGCGCTCTGAAACACATGTGTACGAGCGCAATAGAAATACAAAATCAATATCAATATCATTGCAGGGGATTATAAGAAAGACCCTGAAGACTCTTAATGGACTGACACTAAATGACTCGAAGACAGAACTAATGTTAGCAGGTACTGCTGCTAGACTCACGAAATTAAGTTCTGAATATAAAACGTTCATCATTATAGGTTGTACCATTGGTACAGCAGATAAAGCAAACCTTAGGGGTCTATTTAGGGTCAGAAATGTCTATGAAGGCTCATATCAATAACATTGTCTCAATTGCAGCATACCATCTGATGCTGCTTAGTCCAATCAGACCCTATCGATCCACGGAAAGCTGTGCTATTATAGAAAGGGCAATCATTGGAGATGAAATTGACTACTGTTGTAGTTTGGTGTGTGGTACATGTAAGTATTGCTAAATTACACGTGATACAGAACAGTGCTGTGCGAGTTCTTGAAAGACTGGGAAGAAGAGATCATGTCTCTCAGTATAGGCGCACACTCCATTGGTTGCATATGGCAGCTTAGATAACTTTCCATCTTCTCACCCTCATGCACACATGCCTATTTGGTGTGAGCCCTAGTTACTTATCGAAAATAATCACTTGTTTGCCAGTACGGAGAAGCTTGAGATTTAACTTCACTCATTTGCTGTCCGTGCCGCTAAGTAAACTGGTATTGGGTGGTCAGTGTGACTTTTATTATGCTGCCCGAAAGCTCTAGAATACTCTGCCACCGGAACTGCAGAGTTGTTGCTGTCTGGAACCTTTCAAGTGAGCCCTGAAGACCTATCTTTTTTCCCGGTTAGCTTACTTTAATCAGCCTCATCCCTCATGGGTTATTTTGGGCTAGAGAAGGTATCTGGGCTTGTCCCTGTTGCTGTTTGAGAAGGTATGCAGTATTACTGCCACTGCTGTTTCTTTTTTAATGTATGTTTATGTGTTCCCTGATGCCCCTGGGCTTGTTATTTGGCTCTAAACAGATTACAAATAAATAAATAAAAACAGATCCACAATTACTCAATTGTAAATCCATTAACTGAGCTGAACAAACACAGCTTTTGGTATTTAGACCATATGTTCTGGTCTTTCAAATACACAAAATTAACCCAGTGCATTTCAAAAGGGGAGTTTACATGGTGCATCACATTTTACGAGAGAAACAGGGTCAAAGGTCAGAGGCCTGCTTCTTTAGTAAAATACTGCTTCAAAGGACCAGATCCTCAATTACACCTTGACCTTCTGGATCTGAGGCAGAGCAATACGCCATTATTAATTATGTGTCTGATTCATGGCCTAAGGACTCAGAATTATTGTCCACCACATTTTTCTGTTCGTGATTAACTCCATGACATGTCATACACTGCTTTGAAATTAAAATAAATGGGTTCATTTATAAGGCTCCATATAATGAAACCAAATTATCAGCTATAACTTTTAAGTCCTTTAGTGCTTTTAAAATATGAACATGCTTTTCAAGTCAGAAAATAACTCCACATTATCTGCCTATAAATACAATACATGATTATGTAGTAATTGTTAATAAATGTACATATTTTAATAGCTCTCACATATGACCAGGTACTAAAATGAGAAGAATGTACACAAATCCAGAATTTCCTTGCGATTCCATATATGCAGGCCTTAATAATGGTACAAATCTATAAAATAATTATAAGGGAAAGATATATTTCAATGTAATTTGATTATAATACAGAAGGGGGGAGGGATATACATACCCTTGTCATATTGCAAAATACATTAGACCCGTCAGAATAATGGGGTTGATTGTTAGGAGTGTCAGCATCTAAAAATAACCTATTAGAGGCCCCATCCACTCAGAAATTGCTGTATCAAACAGTGCTGCATTGGTGGAGGTTGTCAAGCATTTAATGTCAAACACGCAGGAGGTTGTGAGAGCTCTTGGGAAATCTCCAGAGGAAGGGAACTTGTCTGAGAGGAGAAGGGCTGATTGGGGTTTGTTAAGTTGGATTTCTAAATTCTGACCTGGTAGGCAGAGGTTTAGGAGGCCACCCTAGTTTAGTGGAACACGGGAACCTACTAGACAAACCAGCTAGACAAACCAGAGAAATCTACGGTAGCTTGGCAGGCGGTCAAGGCTAAGTCTCAGGAGGGGTGAGAGTGATTGGAAGTCCACAATGAACACAAACAGTAAAACTCCACAGATTACCCCAGGGCAGATGTATATAAAAAAATAAATGTATTACAGGCCTTTATAACAAAAACACGATGAAACCACAGTTATCAAAGAAACAATTACCACACATGCATATTCCCTATGTAACATATATACAATAATGCAATTAGCCTAAGGCTGATCATGGCGGATAAAATAACCACAACCTGCAACAGAAATGGTTAGTTCAGCACATATAGCAGTTTAGGCAGTCATTCATCAACAATCAACAATCTCCAGCCCTACGAAGTGAGGAGCCTGGCGCTCAAAGTACAGTTGTGCATTAACAACACGTGGTCGTGCTTAAGACGAAAAGCGAGTTCCCCTCAAGGGGCTGTAGCAGATCAGGAAGGGGCTTGAGGCGATGAAGAATAAGTTCCTATTCCTAGTACAACAAGCTAGCGATTCTCAAAGTCTTGAGTTTCAACTCGGGACGTCAGCAATCTTGTGTGATAGCTTGGGTTGGAGCTGGACAGTTCACTGGATGGTCCAGGAACACTTCGGAAGGGGCTCTTTCTGAGGGTAAGTAGGAGAAGCTGAGAGTAGTTGTTTCCACTACTCCAAAGCGGTGAAGCACTCTTGCATGCCATCTTGGTTCGATGAAGAAACAAGGGTCCGACAGGACAAAAGTGGGGCAGGGTACCAAACCTTCCTAGCATATCACCATTGGTTCCTCGAGTCTGCTTTCTTGTTAAGGATACTTGTCTCTGTAGATCGATCTGGAATGGATGCAGAGCCACTTCTCTTCTCCAAGATTCGGTTCTTGCTCAAATCTCAGATAGCCAATGGAAGATCTGCTCTCTTGCAGGCATGCCAGATGTTGGTGAATCATGGCCCATGGTGGTTCCATTCATTGAGGCCTACCAGAGATACCTGCACTGGTAGTGTGACTTGGGACCAAAAAGTCCCAACCATCTTCCTGGGCACTAGCACACGTGACATGCAGGAGCCCGCAGAAGATGCCATTTTCGTGGGAGGCTGCATGCCCAAATAAGGAATAATTGGGTCTCTCGACCTGGGGCAAGACAAAGGAGCAAAAAGGCCAAAGGATAGAACAAAAGTCTTTGTGGCATGGCCATTTTCAGCACTGGCCACAGTCTTGGGCCAAACCGCAGTAAACGCAGTATCGTCCATAAAAATTAAGTAAAAATATTTTAAAGGTAAACTGCTGCCACCGTGCTACACACACAAAATGACACATATGAACGGTACTGGAATGTACTTGGCACACAGATAAAACGTTAACAAGAAATGGAAACATAATCGAAGACTAAAGGAAACATAGTTTTCCACTTTTCCAGTACTGACAGCCTGAAGGACATGTCATTTCTCCACTGGAAATAGTCAGGTTAGGTACTCCAAATAAATGCTGTTTGAGGGTTCACAAATGGAGGGAAAATTGCACCTAAAGGAACACTTTCCTAACAGGGGTCCGCCTGGATGTAGCTGATGGAAATACCCTATCAAAAAACCTTTTCCACAGGGAGAGAAATGCTAGAGCATTTACCAAGACAAAACAAGATTACTTGATAGAGATTTTGGAGGCAGGGGGCAGATTGAGAGCATAGCATGCTTGGCAGAGCTGTCTGGAGCTGTTAATGTTCCTTCCAGTATTGGACCTTAAAAAAGACTAACCAAAAGTGAGAACAACAACACCAGTGCATTTAGAGGTATGTCCCAAGAATTAATTAAACCCCACCCCAGGAAGCAATTAAAAGTATTCTGGAGGGAATCTTTGAAAAGCTATGGCATAATTGGGGATTGTGTTGTAACGGAAACGTTGTGGAAGCATACTTAAAATAGAGTGCCACAGAATTTGGGATTGTGTAAAGCATATTACTGTCTGGCAATTAATGCCAGGGTTTTCACAGAGGCAGTTGATATCTGATTTATGCCATGGTGTAAAATGTGTTTCACAGATTTGCAGCAAATGATAGATGTTTGGACTTGTGAAGAGAGTTATACCCTTTAAAGCTGAATTGGAAGGGCATTATTTTGCTCACTTTCTTCTTATGAAAATAATGTTGTTTTAAATAACCAATTACATTTTCCAAGTAACATTGCACAGAAAATAAAGGACTCCACCTTAATTGGACTTCTAATGCCAAGTAACATGAAGCGTTGATCTTGAATAACTCAAATGTATACTTTCATGCTTGTGCGACTTTTGAACTGAATCAAGATTGTGTGCCCTCCAAAATAAAAGGATTTCTTCTAAACCCAAGCCTGTAGACATTGTAGAGGCAGTCCCTTCATCACTTCAGCCCAAGTGGGGCCACCACTTGAAGAACAAGTGCATGTGTTGAACATAAAGCAGTTAGATGGTGTTGCAGGACCATATTAACCCATGTATCAACAAACCACATCAGTTGACATCTGTTATACAATTGTGCAACAGCTAAAACACTCCCAGAACTTTATTTTAATCCACCCACCATATGTGATTTGACAAAACCCTCTTCAAAGGAATCCCATTGATCATTATTTAGTAAATTATTTTTATGCAAACAATTCATTACTAACAATACCTGGCCTAAGCCATTTAAACCTTAACTCTTGACTTGCACATGGTTTGCACGAGTATTACTTGGTGATATGAGTTAGGCTGGGTAAATAATTTCTCTTTAGGTTAGTGATGCCATCTCATTCCCCAAGTCCTTGATTTCAGTGGAAAATGTTGATCTAAATACCCTGCCGATTTATTGCCCATACTGAATCTGAGAATACAATTAGTACTCCTAGTTTCTTATTAGTTGGCCTTTGGGATTGACTCACATTGTGTTTCACTGCTAGCCAAAACAAATAGTTAAACTCCTTTTGACACGCTCCCATTCATCAGGAGATTACCTCTGCCGTCTGTGATATTGATCATACCATAAAACTCTTGGCCAGTTCCTGCAGCTGCACTGACCGCAAAGGTTATGAAGTTACTTATTCACACATCACTTGGCTTCTAAAAACTCACAAAATCTGTTACTTAACAGTCAAAATTCACCTTGGAAAAAATCCAACTACTGTGGTTTTGGTTCATTTGTAAAAGCCCACTATATTGAGATTTGTGAATTCTCCATGTATTTGTATTAATGTGCATGTATGTTTTTACATTTTGGTGGGTTTAACATTGTATCTTTCTGCACGCATGCAAGCTCAGTTCTAGACAACAGTTACACTAAAAGTAACATCCCATCCATAATTAACTATATTTTGATACATATTAAGATGCAACACTGCACCACCAACCCCAGTTATTAATACGAGGCGTGCCACATGAACCCCTCGTAATCATGGGGCCTTTCCGGACCACCCCAATATTCCCCCCTTTATTTAATAGTGTAACTAAGAAATCATAATCATCTTCCTGGCGAACAACCCCATGACCATCTCTCATACTTGTCTCAATATAGGCATACTCCTTCGAACCAACCCAACTCGTCCCCCACCATTCCCACAACCTACCTGCTTTTCCACACAAGCATTTCAATTTCGTGGAGGACACCTACAACTTCAGTTTCTGTACTGTGAGGGGTCACTAATGTGAGATGAATAACTGCTTGTAGTTTTCTCAAAATATGCTATTTCATAAAAAGAAATTATATAAAGAAAACACCTTGCTTGCCGTACACTACACAGGAATTCCCTACCTAGTCTAAAGGCCAATCTCTAGCATGGGTAAGCTGGCCCTCACACTAAACAACAAGCATACAAAGAAAATGATATAGCAACACAATATAATAAACAATATCATCACAATATCTGAATGGACATTTCCTGTCTAGGGCAAAATCCCTTCCCCAGGATTCAAAGTCAACTCCAAAATGTTCAGCTAAACTAAAGAAAGGTTTTGAACTAGTTCCTGAAAGTTCAAAATAAAACAACTCCTTTGTTCCTGGATGAAAGGACCCCTTCGAACTTTTAGAAAAGAAAAAGCAACAATGGTTATCCTGGTTATTATGATAAATTGTCTCTTCATCAAGATAATTTGCCACAGTTCAAAAGAAAGTGTAATATTCTTCAATCTCAATATTACATGATCCTTTAGGACTTCTTCGGTTTCAGCTTTTCATTTGGTCAATTTGTCAGAATTCTTTCTTTGTGCTGCTGCTTCTAACTCCAACAACCACACTTCTACTGTTGGTACTATGAGAACAGTCACCCTTGTCACACAGTATTTAGTATTTATTTTATTTATAAAGCGTACCAGGCCCAAGGGCATCCGTCCGCATAACTTAGGTTACAGGCATAATATAGAGTACATAAAAACAGAATACATAAGGGAGGGGAGAAAAGCAGTGCAATGAACGGAAACATTTGGGATAATTTTCAAGTTCTATACATATTAACAATCAGGAAAGGCATCTAACAAGTTGGCGCTGTTGTAGTAGGTCAGAGTGACAATGGGCGCTAAGAGTCAATGCTGGTCTTGGGCTAACAGCTTAGCTTTGGCTTTGCTCTTGAAAGCCAAGAAGGACGGTTCCGCTCTCAGCGGATTGGGTAATGAGTTCCATAGTTTCGCAGGCAAGACTGGGAAGCTGCTCCCACCTGATCTCTGGAGTTTAAAGCGGGGAATGGAGAAGCAGTTGGTTTGAGCACTTCTGAGTGGTCTTGAAGAAGTGTGTAAAGAATATCTACTGACCAAATAACTGGGTGCTTTGTTTGTGAGGCTTTTGTGTGTTAGCGATAGCGCTTTAAGTGAGACTCTTTGGGAAACTGAGAGCCAACAGACACTCCATCTAGAGTCTGAGATGTGATTGTTCTTGGGGATGTTTAGTGCCGCTCTAATGGCATTATTTTGGATGATCTGTAGTTTGTTAATGTTGCATTGGTTAGTACTGAGATAGAGGGCGTTGCAATAGTCAATCTTAGACAGGACTAGGGTCCTGGCTAATGTGGTGCAGTTAGCTGGTGATAGGAATGGTTGACATGCCGTAATGAGCTTGCATGTATATGATGCAGCAGAGGAGACTGCGTTGATTTGTCTAGAGAGTGAAAGGGTGGAGTCAATATAGATACCAAGTGTTTTTTGTATCTTTGGCCACTTTGATGGAATTGCCATCAATTGTGAAGTAATTGAAGGACGGGTCTAGCTTGCTAAGTCTTTGGTGGGAGCCTAGGATGAGAATCTCCATCTTTTCATCATTTAACCACAGTTCATTCTGCGCCATCCAAGCCTGAATGACTTGGTAAATGGAGTTGATGGCTAGAGTGTCAGTTTTGTGGTCACGTGTGATAGGGATGAGTATCTGGGTGTCATCAGCATAATTGGTATATGTGACACCCAGATAGTCCAATATGTCAAAGAGTGGTTTTGTAAACGCATTGTAAAGTAAAGTGTCACAATCCTTGTGGAACCCCACAGGTGACCGGCGCGGAATTGTCAGTGGCAGAGGGGGAGAAGACTCTCATGGATCTGTTTTCCAGAAAGGAGTTGATCCAGGCTGTGGCTTTGTCCGAGAAGTGGGCGGCAGTAATAAGGCTAGCTTGCCTTTGTCTTTTAGGTCTTCAATATGCATTGTACGATCTAAAAGGGCAGTTTCCGTACCAAACCGAGGGCGGAAGCCTGATTGTCTCAGTCCCAAGAGATTATTAGATTCCAGGTAATCTTGGATCTGTAGGTATGCAGCACGATCAATAATTTTTGAGAGCAAAGGGACGAGAGTTATGGGCCTGTAGTTAGTCGTATGTTAGCATCCAAGGTAGGTTTTTTAGGAGGGGAATGACCCAGGCATCCTTCAAGTTGTCGGGGACCGTCCCAGAGCTGAATGAAGAATTTATGTCACGACCCACTTCCTGAAACCCCCCCGGTAGGCCCATGGGCCAGGAGGGGTCTCGGCTAGGGCCCCCAACAAGCTTAGGCATCTTTTTCCTAGGCCCTCTTCGGGCCAGTCGTGGCGCCTTTGGTGTCAGGCTCATACTTAATGAAGACTTGTGCTTGGGAACTACTTTATTTCAATGCCAGTCAACATGGAGGCATCCACATAGCTTGGCTCCTTGGAACCAAGCTATGCAGTATAGTGTTTTGGGTGTGGTAGCCTAGGGACTATTTTACCTGGACTACTGTCTTGATGCTATTTAAACCACACCCGACCTGGAGAACACGCTTCGCGTTACTTTGCAATCCTGCAATGTGACGCTCATCGTGTTCAGCAGCATCTGCGAACCTCGGAAGAACAGCACCTGAAAAACAAAAGGGACATCGTTATTAGCAGCAGCTTACCTGTGATTCCACCGGTAGCTGCCCTCTGCTCCTGCAAACAGCATCCAAGGAACAGCGAGCCTCCCGGACCGTCGGATCTGCAAAAGGAGAAAAACAAGACATTAGACATTTACATTTGTGCCAGCAGCTTGCCTCTCAAGTCGCCCATCGACCAGCACCGCCTTTTGACTTCTTGCTCCGGGTGAGCACCGCAATCTACGGGAACAAAAGACAAAAGGTTAGCAAAGGCAATGCATCATAGCACTGCACATAGCGCCTACTTACCGCATCAAGGCGCTCTCGAAACACCATCACCTGTCGGTGAGTCCAAATTCAGCCAACGTTTCACAGCCAGTTTCCGCGCACCTAAGTAGAGAGAAAAGACATTATTGAATCCAAGAAAGGCTTACAGTATAACAGTAATAAGACCTACCTGAAAGACTCTAAAGGGCAGCATCAGTGAAGTAAGTGGATGGCACTCGCCCACAAAGGGCAACACGCCCCTGCCAAGAAGGCAGGACGGAGAGCACGCCAAAACCCATAACAAGGTGAGGAAAGGTCCGGGGAGGGGCTTTGGGGCATACGGGGTGCTGGGAGGCTCTTACCCCAGTTGCCCAGTCTTGAACATTGTCCACCTGTTTTCCAGGCATAACTTCCCCGCTGATTATACCAGGGAGCGGCTGAGAAGGGCACCAGAGTCCCCGCAGCTGGGTGGCGTCCCTGTGGATACCAGGTGAGCGTAACAATTTATGAGCGTGGTGATGAAAGGTGCTAGACTGTGCAAGGCCTCCTTAATAATGGGGGCAGGCCATAGGTCGCCCTAACAGTTAGAAGGTTTGAGGGTATTGATGATATGCTCAACTTCAGTGGTGGATAGGGGTGAGAAGCTGAATGGTTTTAGGGTGTCGAGATTAGTATTAGTGCTGACCTGAAGGATTTTTTGCTGCAAGCTAGTCAGCAGGCTGTTTTTTTTGTCCTTGATTTTAGTTTGGAGAGTGGTGATTTTACCGAGGAGGGCCTTTTGAATATTAGTACACCAGGTACTGTCTTTGGAGCAGGTGTCAGGGGAGTGGCAGGAGACTCCAGTTCCTTTAGGATTCTGAATAGCTCCTTGGTGTTTGATTGAGCTGGTCGATGCATTTGTTATACTCCTCTCTTTTGGCCTGGAGTATGGCCTCTTTGTAATTTAGCGTGGCTAGAGTAACGCTAGCTTTGTTTGTTTCAGTTGGGTTACTTTTCCAGCATGATTCGAGGCTCCTTTCTTCTTTGCGAAGGGTTCTCAGCTGCGGCGTGAACCACGAGTTGAGGTGGGCCCGTGGTTTAGGTTTTCTAATTTTGGTAGGTGCAATGAGGTCGAGGGCTTTCAGCATGGTCTGGTTGTATGTGTCTACCAGGACAGTAGGGTCAGAGCATGATAGGGAAAGATCGTTGAGGGCAGGGGGGATGAGTGGGAGTAATTTAGCGCAGTTTATGTTACGCTTGTTTCTTGTGACAGTGGCAGGTGCGATATCAGGGGTGGTGTGGATTATTTTAGTGGGGATACTGAATGTGATGAGGTGGTGGTCTGTCCATGCACATGGTTGGTTAGATACAATGCTAGTGTCACAGTTTAAGTTAGCTATCCAGTCGAGAATCCTACCCTTAGAGTGTGTTGGCATGTTGATCTGTTGTATGAAGCCTAAATTGAGTAACAGGTTGTTGATGTCAGGTGCAGAGGCATCGTTAGGATCCTGGTAGCCTAGGTTGAAGTCGCCAAGTATGATGATTTGGGACTTAGTCTTAGTGTTATCAGCACGGATGTGTGAGAGATCTTCAGCAAACGTGGATAAAGGACCAGGGGCTCTGTAGATAAGGTGGAGTGTAATAGTCTGATTAGGGGTGATTACTGCTTCAACCACTTAAATGTACCATCTGCTGACAACTTCATATACCACCACAGTTCAAGTATTACTACCACTGTTTCAGTATTTCTGAAATATTGTTTCGATTTCGACAAGACACTTCAACCTCTTTAAGTAGGCAAGGCACTTTTCCTTTCAATGGCTTTCTTGCCTCATCAGTCTGTCTGACTACCTCAGGAGCAACCTGCTTCTGCTCAAAAGGCTCTTTCCCTTCTAGCTTCAGCAGTCTTTCACACCACAGGTTGCATTCTATTTCAGAGTATTCTTCACAAGCATGTGGTTTCCCTTCCCCGTCTTTGTTCCCACCTTTCTGCCAGTTATCAGCTTACCCAGAAGCTTATGTACCACTCTTTCAGCTTCAAGGAATAATGATGTACTTGCTTCATATGCCACTTGATTGGTAACTACTTCACATTGAAGTTAGATGGCTCTTTAACTCTTGGCAAGACTGGTTTCACTCTGGCTTTGGTAGTGCATGTTATTCGCCTTCAATAGTTTATAGACTATTTACTGCTTATTTGAAATAGAAAGAATGTCACTTCTGGATACTGTACAGAGTTCAGCCTTTCAAGTGAAAACACAATTAGGCACATGCAGCCTCTCATTAAAATAGAATTTAAAGTTTTAAGTTAAATGAGGAATTGTATTCCTGTGTTATGGTAAAGGAGGCAAATCTGACTTCCATTGGGAAGTACAATTCGGTGCACGTGACCTTCTTTTGATGGAGTTTTCACTCTTTGTTACCTGTAACTCATATAACATCAATGTAGGGAATCCGGTTTATGGACATGCGACCACTCCGTTAGTCAGCAAACAAGGTTTTAAAGTGTTCAGCAATGGATTAACATGCCTTTTCTTTTTCGCAAGAGCATTGCAGCTTTCATAATAAGCACCATTTTTACAAGTCTGTTATTTAACAAGTGTTTGTATGTACTGAATAGCTTCCACTCACTTTCAGTCATGCATGAGCCATTTAGAAGCTGGCTACAATTACGGGCAAGGCTTGTGCCCTGTATCTGAATGCTGTGCTTCACTCACCGGTTTCAATGCCACTGGTTTTGTGGCTTGCAGTGATTTCCTGACTTCCTCTGCCTCTTCTACTACTTCTGGCTTGCTGGAGACCCACACTCTTCTTCAGCATGGATGCCTTGGATCCGTCCACTTTGTGTGGGAGTTCCCTTTTCTCTCGAGACCCTTGGCTTGTCTTCTGCTTCTGGCTTTAGTTTCCTGCACTTCCACAGCTCTGTAATCACAGAAACAAGGCTCACAATGTGAAAACTCAGCCTCCTGCACGTCTTGGCTGTGCAGCCTCTGCATTTAAGAGTTTGGAAGAACAGGACTATCTCATAGCTTGCATGTGAAATCTTTTGTCTCCATGCTCCGGTGTCCCTTCTATTCTGCCATTTTTGTGATTTGCCATCCTCATGCTTCTCCTCTGTTACTGCTACTACTGCCATCCTTCCAGCTCCTGTTCCAGCTCCTTCTACTCCCCCTATCCTGCTGGAACCTCTCATGCCTCACAGGTTCAATGATAGGCTTCAGGTGTAGGGTATAAGCCTTAATTGCCTGACTACTGCAATGCTTACTACCTCTACATGCTTCGTCATCCCTCTTGTTTGTCTCAGTACCTCTAGGATTCTGAGACTTGTAGTTTCTGCCATTAAAGGTAGGTTTTTAACTTCTACATTGTTTGTAAGGATAGATTTAATTCCCTTAAGGATTTTAACAATGGGATTATGAGGATAGGATTAGCTATTACAGAGGAAGATGTTTTAGTGAAGACAACATTTCCATAATCATTTGCATTGTAAACTTGGTTTTGCCAAAGGTGTTTAGTCTGGGATACCAAAAAGGATCTTTCCTTCTGTATAGTTTGTTCTGATTTTCTAACTGTAGATGTCATATGAGGTTGAGAGACATTGAAATGACCACAGGCCATAACTCTTTATTTACAGTGGTAAAATTCTTCCTGTAAGAGGAGAAATACTGTGTCTCATCCCACAGAATCTCATCACCTCGGCCCTGTCTCCCTTCAGATGATCCTCATGCAGTACACCACCCCCTGGGTTGGGATCAGGAAGCATCTGCCTTCCCCTGGCCACCTGGGAGGAGCCTCTAGACAGGGGTTCAGTGAGGGATCTGTAGGCTTCTTCACAGTGCCCATATGGGATGCCTTGGACAGGGTTAAAGTCATCATGGCAGCAGCTGTTGGTACCTGGGCAGAGCAACATACCTCTGATGATCGTAAGATAATTTGGCTGTCATGGCCACAGGGCAAGAACCACAACTGACATCATTTTAAGGGTCCAGTTGGACTCAGTCCTGGCACCTTTGGCGCCAGGCTTATGATCAAGTGTGTTGTACACACTTTTTTCCTAGTGCACGTGCAATTTCATCTCTTGCTGAGCCCCCACATGCACCCAGGCCGGGCGTGGCCATAGGAATGCATTGGGCTACACATGCAGCATCTTCTGGGAGTGGCAGGGTGGAGCCATCAACCAGAGTAAAGGGGCGTGGCTGGGACCAGGCTATTTAACCCTGCCCTGCCCGCATGCCAGCGCTTCGCGTTAGTCTGCTAATGCAGCGTAACGCTCACCACCGCCGAAGCGCATCTTACCTGTTTTCCAGCAAAACCATCGCTGAAGCGCATCTTACCTGTTCTCCAGCAAAACCATCGCTGAAGTGCATCTTACCCGTTTCCAGCAAATCCATTGCCCGAGACGAATCCTACCTTCACCTGCAGCTCATCATACCTGCTTTCAGCAACACCATCTACCATTGCCCACGTGCACCTACCTGACTCCAGCAATGCTATCGCCTGCATCACTCCTTACCTGTTCTGGAGTTCGAACACTTACGTGTGAGTTCTCCTCGGACAGCATCCTCACGGCTACAGTCATCCATCACACACTGACAGGTCTTCGGACAGCTGCTCCTCGCCAGGCGTCGCCAGGCCATACCTGCAGAATAAAGAGAATATTAAGGTTAGAAACACATACAGACAATTTGCTAAGGTTGTGCGCTACAAGATCCTCGCGTTGACCTTAGGGCTCAAACTTACCATCTGTTTGGGACATTGTAAACTCCGCAGGGCTCTATTCGGGCTTGCTTGCAGCAGCGCAACTCTGCTGGGCCTCCATCACCTACTGGGGAGAAAGAAAGACATTACTAGGGATATGGACACTAATCATGTGGAAAAAACATTGCTAACGAATACGGACAATAACCATTGTTGAAGAGCACTTGACTTAGGAGTGGTTTAGTCACAGCCAGTCTGGGCTGCCATGAACTAGGGCCAGTGAAGGAACTAGGCACAATTAAAGCGCCCCTGCACTTGAGAAGCAGGACGGAGAGCTCATCATCATAGTTTAACAGGTGAGACTATATTGGCATACGCATGCTTACCACATTCTGGAAAGAAGGGTTCGAGAACTACAGCCATATCACAGCATCCTCATGACCTTTCGTATCCTTATAGAGGCAGTTCCAACCATCAGAGCAGTTCACAACACGGGAGCAGGGGAAGAAGCCTGATCCAGGGAAGCCAGATCCTTGGAGGGCTGCAACAGTGCCCCAACGTCCTCGCAGAGACCAGGTGAGCGTAACAGAACGCGAAGCCTCTCTGAATCTCTGCCTGGGCGTTATGGAGGCCTTAGAGACTGACTAGTTGGCCCAATTATTGGGGGAATTGTGGGCCAAAGTTCATGCTTCCAGACAAGAAACCAATGCCTTGCAAAGGGACCTAATTGTAGCCTGAGAATGAACTGATGACTTGGCAAGGCAGATGCTTCAGACACATGCAGGTCAGGTTCCATTACCAGGGATTGCACAACCTCCCATGCCGCAGCCATCGCCGCCAGTCCAGGTGGTACTTCCAGGGGCAGTGCCACTGGTCACACCCAAACATTTTACCGGCGACCCAAACAAGTGTGCTATATTTATGAACCATTGTCATCTTCACTTTCTGTGCCGACCTGGAGCCTTTCCTAATGATAGCGCAAGAGTCAACTTTGTTTTTTCATATTTAGGAGCTAGTGCAGCGAACTGGTTGATACCATTAGTAAACCAGGATGATCCTCTGCTCTGAAACTTTGGGGAATTTCAACTAGAAATGGAAAAGTTGTTTTCTAGGCACACCCAAGGACAAGCGCTGGATATCGAACTATTGTCCCTCAGCCAAGGCAACCAAGATCTGCTGACTTATATTGCCACCTTTAATCGTCTCGTAGCACAGACAAATTGGCCAGAAGAAAAGAGGCCAATGGCAATGGGGATGGTAGACTTCAGCAGAATTGGCAGGATGCAACTGACAGATCAGCGCCTCCCAGAAATGGATGGGCAGGCGGCTCTGTACAGATTCCCAAATGTTAGGGCTAGTCTCTCTGATCAGGAAGACTCCTGTGAGGGAGAATCAGGGAATTGGATCCCCATAAATACTGCCTACCAAAGTATCAGTCTGTCAAATTTGGTGGGGAACTCTAGGTAGGGAACCAGGCCCACAAAGAGTATCTTAAATACCTCTTCCCAGCTAGGGCAGTGGGGAGGGGTACTCTGCCAATCCTGCCAATCCTGGGAGCAATCCTGCCAATCCTGGGAGCAAGGGAGAGTCAGAAGACTCTTCTGAGCCCCACAGGCATCAAGAAACTAGGCCCCCACATTCTGCGCGCCATTCTCAAGCTCGCAGAATCAGGGAGAGCCCAGAGGATCAGATAGCCACCTCCTGTAGCAGTGCCTCTGAGTCAGAGGATGAGTGGACTCGAGTGACTAAGACTAAAAAGGCCAACAAAATCAAGGGGGCTCTACTAAAAGATCCCTGAAACAGCATCATAACTCCCTATCACAAAAATGCCAAGTATTCAGTCTGGGAGCACCTTGAGTTATATGAGCAAATGAAAGATACTTTCCACCTGAAAGAAAGCCAGAGTTGCATCCAATATGTCAAGTGGACATTTTCCCCTGAATACTCCAGCTTCTTTTCAGGGCTGGAGGATCAGAACCACTCAAGATGGTCCAACTATAAGACGGCCATCTTAAAATATTATTCTGTACATAGGAACCCCAAAGAGGCCCGCAAGGTGGCCTACAATCTGCAGTGTAGTGAAGACCAGGCCCCACAAGAATTTGTGCAAGAACTAAAATGTGACTTTGCGCAGACCACCAGGAGGGAGCGCATAGACAGTAGGGAGTTCATTAATACCTTCTTTCATGCACTCCCTAAATACATCATGACCCAGCTGGTGAGGGATTTTCACGAGATGAGATCATTAGACTGGGTCATTGAAGAGGCGACCCGTATTTATGAAGTGCAGAAATCGATAGAGAATAGAAATACAAATAAAAGCCCCAAACCAGCCAAAAACCCTGCTGCTGCTAAGGTGGTGGAGGTGAAGGTTGCCCCCATGTTAGATCTGGAAATGGGGGGGCTTAAGAATATTCCTGTACAGAATCCATCTTCTAACCAAAGAACCAAAAGGCCGTCAGGCCAATCCCAAACAGGTAGTCAGGGAGGTAACCCCACAAATGGGACCCCTAACTCCCCTGATTATATTAGCCCCCGTTACAAGGGCAACAGACCCATCCTGGGGTATGTGTAGACTCGCCCAGCCCAAGGGGGTGTGATCCAATGAGGTAGCTACCAACCCAGGAAACGTCCCTCCTAACTTTCCCCAGGAGGGCAGTAACCCCTCAAATGCCGGGATGAGCTTCTTTCTCCTGTACCCACCAAACTTCAACCCCCCAAAACAGCCCTGCTTTCTTTCCCCACTTTCCTGAGCCCAGACAGACCAATCCAGGAGAGGGGAGGCCAAGGGTGGAGGGTTACCAGAACTATCCCAACCAAGGGTATTATGGGAGAAGGGACAGCTACCCTTCCCGGATCTGGTTTGCATGTTGAGGGCTCAGCATAACCCTCAGATGAGTATTCCGTCTCAGACCTCCACAAATCAAGGGTCTGGTACTCCAGAGCAATGATGGGGAGAGAACCTCGATAACTCACCGGTTCCAAGGGAGAAGGCACAGGGGAAAGAGGGGTGTAAAGCCTTAGAGGAAGCTTCCCTCCCCATTTCTGAAAAGCCTCTGGAAACCCAGGAACTGGAATGAAAATCTCCTGCCCCCGAAAGTCTGCAACCTAAGGAACAGAGAGCGAGTAGGAGAAATAAAGGGCCTAAAAAGACTCAATTTGTGGAGGAGGTTAGTGTCTTCCAATTTTAAGGAGAGGGGTCCTCAGAGAACTCTGGGGAAAGTATTTTCTCCTTCAGGGATGGGGGAACTCCTCCCAAAGAAAAATGGGTCATGAGAGATCCTAATCAAGACTGGGTAAATGTGGGGACCGAGTTAGAACCACCCATCATTGAACCCCAGAATGATCAGCCAGAAAGCCACCTTGCCAAAACATATTCTGGGGACTGCCTCCAGAAAGGTGGGATGTCCCAGGATCAGAACCAGGGGAGCCCAAAACTTCCCAAATATCCAACTGCCACATTTTTTTTTTACAGATTCCCAAGCTCCCACACTGAAACCAGCCCAAACTACTCCTGTATCAGAATCAAGAGTAAAGAAACTAACCTACCAATTGGCACAAAATGCACATTATCTTTGCTCCCTTGAGGAGAAGGAGGGAAGATGTTATGCCCAGGTCCAAATACAAGGGCAATGTACATTTTTGGCACTGGTGGACACTGGATCCCAAGCCACCCTTGTGTCAAAGAGGGCCTTTGATCAGCTGAATTCAGGAAGGGGGGAAACATGCCAGATCCCTCTCACCCCTCTTCCTGGACAACTTCAGAACTCCAATGGGGATGAAATCCCTGTCGAGGGGACTGCAGATTTGGAAATTAAAATTGGGCGACACAAGGTGAAACACCCGGTCATAGTTATGACTCCAGAGGGCACACCATGTTTACTGGGGAATGACATCCTGTGTAGATTGTCTCACCTAATAGATTGCATATACAAGGTCCTCTGTACCCAGACTAACCGACCAATACAATGAAAACATAGCGTCAACCATGTTAGTTTAAATGGCACATGCCACATGGTTGAACAAAAACCTGACCAAATTGAATTCCCTTGTCAAAACAACAAAATCCCTGACGTGACAGTAATTGCAGTAGGACAACAAACTGGTGAAGGGAAGTCCCCTCTATTTCTGAAAATCAACCTTCCTTCCAGTCTGAAGTGGCATTCCACACTGGAAGGAAATATTCTGAAATTCTATAGCAATTCACAATCAGAAAATCCCACTTCCATAGTCCAAAATAATGAGAAACCAGCTCAAAGCTTGGCTGACATTCAAAAAATTGGAGAACAGTTGTCCATTCCTATTCAGTTAAATGGGGGGAAGGACTCTGTTCTCGCCCGAGTGTGCGTGAACAACAGTAAGAGCTTCATCGGGGAAGCTATGTTCCGAAAACTCCCGAAAGATCCAGCCATTCCCACAATTTAATTGATAGACAATTGGGAAATGGACCTGTAAACACCCAATTCCAAACATCTCCTGCCTAGGAGGTGTATTCTCAAAATTTCCATAGGCAACAAGAGCATAGTCCATAATTCTTGGGTTGTACGAGATGTCCCCGCTGCATTTTATATAGGCAGTGACATTCTCAATCGCTTTGCCATGTGTTTGGACCTGATAAACTTCAAAGCCTGGTCACGATTAGCGGGTAATCCCATGGACTTTGATGACCCAGAGAAAGCATTTTGGTCAGCCCAACTGCTGCCATATGCAGTTGAAGTTCAGATTGGAGAGGAAGTCACCATCCCAGAACGGACCCGACTATTCCCACTTGAAATAAAAATTAAAAGAGGATAGAAACTGCAAATTCCTGACGCCTATGTTCACCTCAATGCCCATTTCCAACAGCAAGGGTTGGGGTTAAACTCAACACCACTAGTGAATACAGAACACAACACCATTCCAATGATGGATAAAAGCGACCTTAGGAGTATCACTCCGGGGCGCAGGCACCATTATTGGAATGGTGGTTGATGACTGACATTTTTCCATAGATTTATGTGATGCAGTGATAGGACAAATCCCCAATGACTGTTTTGACAGTGATAGCGACAATGACAAAACACCAGTCAGGATCTTCACCCGGCATGGGGGGAATTTCCTGGTGTACTCTTCCTGCCCTTATAGTAAGGAAGGAGTGACCTGTGACTTCAGGAGGGAACAGGTGATCTTTCAAGTCCACCAGGACTGCCTTCCCCACCTGAAGCCATCAGTCCAAGTCAGTACTTTAACCAAGGACTTCTCCACCGAGCTGGAGGAGGCCGCTGTGATAGCCAAACCCGAAGTCTTTCTGGGCTTCAGGCAAATGGTTAAAGAGAGACTCAACCTAGCTGATGCCTGTAATACTCTTGAGCAAAAGCAATAATTGAAACAAGTTTTCTTAGATTTTCAGTATCTCTTTGCGGATGACTAATATGACTGTGGTTGCACCGAAATCCATACAACAACAATTCCCACAGACCCTGGTATGGCTCCAGTGTTTGTGAAGCAATACAGCTTGCCTCTCGCATCCATGGAGTCCCTCACAGAGATAAGTTAAAACCTTGAGTCCCTTGGGATAATTTGTCCAGTCCACAACACCTTCAATAATCCGGTGCTGGGGATTTTGAAACTAAATGGCCAGTGGAGACTCTGTGCCGACCTAAGGGAGCTGAACAAATGGGTCCACACTTCCCAATGGCCTCTTGTCTACAGTGACAAAGGGCTGGCCCAGATCCAGTGGTCAAAGGTATACACTGCCATTGACCTGACCAATGGTAACTGGACGGTACCTGTCAGTAGGGAGGAGCAATACAAGCTGGCCTTTACTTTCGGGGGGCAGCAGTACACTTGGACCCAGACTCCCTTCAGATACATCAACGCCAGAAATGAATTTAATATCTTCTTGCATAAGGCCATGCTCTACTTGGGTGAAAGGGGGAACATGGCCTATGTAGATGATGTTCTGATCAAAAGCTCAACTGTGGAGGAACACATAGCGGAAATCCTTTATGTTCTGACACAGTTGAGGGCTGCCGGACCAAAACTATCTTTCCAAAAGGCACAGTTGTGCAGTACCTTTGTCAATTTTTTGGGGCATGAGATGACTCCTGAGGGTCTTGTCCCCAGGAAATGAAAGTAGAATCACTCCGGAAACTAAAAGACCCCACAACTCTGCGTGAGCTAAGGAGCCTCCTTGGTCTGACTAATTACAGCATAAAGTTTATTGAGGATTACACAGAGATCACAAGACCCCTGATCCATCTGTGGAATGGGGGGTCAAGTGAGAGTGGGGTCCAGAACAAGACGAGGCAGTGTGACAACTCAAAAGAAGCCTCTCACAAGCACCTTGCCTAGCTTACCCTGTCAAAACAAGGAGTTCTTCTTGGAGACAGGTTTCTCAAATACATGCTTGACTGCAGTATTATACCAAAAACATGACTAGGTCAATAAAGTCATCTCCTATGCTAGTAAGACTTTATCTTCTGTGGAGGAAAAATTCAACGATTGTGAGAAGGCACTCCTGGCAATGGTGTGGACATTAAAGAATTACCGCCCGTTCATCCAGGGGGAACACATTGTAGTGGAGACTCCACACCAGCCTCTGCAATATCTTTAAACTGACAGCATCTGGGCCGGAAAGTGAGTAATTCCCAAATTACTTTCTGGATTCTGTCAATGCAAGGCTTTCCTGTGGAGGTCAGATATGGGCAAAACAAGAAGAGTCCCCTCGCGCAAGGTCTGGCTGACTTGCATGATTGTGCCAGAGAAAACTGTCTCAAGGACGAAAGTCTTAAAGTCAATGACAACATGGAGGCATACCTCAATTCCCAACACAATGTCTATGAAGAAGACAAGTGTGAGGGAATGCCCCCTATTTATGTGGATGGGTGCTCCTACCATGTTGACAACAACGGGGAAAAGCAACTTGTGGCCGGCGTGGGGAATGTCTGGGTGAACCCTTCGCTGGGTACAAAATCAGTCCCCGTAGTAGTTAAGTGGCAGAGCTGATGGCAGTGCATCAAGCCATCCTCACTGCTGTCCAACACAAACTGATTCAGATTATGTCCGGAACAGGTTTGTGGAGCACCTGGTTAATTGGAAAACCAGAGGCATGCTATGTGCTAACAATAAACAACTAAAACATGGAAAACTAATACAGAATATTGATGATCTGGTCACCTCTAGTGGGATGACCATCTACTGGAAAAAGATCAATGGTCATTCAAAAGTAGAGGGACCAGACACAACTGGAAATGACTTAGCTGATCAGCTGGCCAAAGCCAGAGCATTCCAAGGGAATCTACTTGAGATCGAGTCCCTGTTGGGGGAAATCCAGGTCACTGTTATCACTAGGTCCCAGACAAATGCTCACAATGAACTCTCAACTGCCCAGTGGAGTAAGGAGACCCCAGATGCTGATTTGATTACAGCTCAAAAAGGGGATCCAATAATTGGTAAGTTTTATCAACACATTGAGGACCCTGAGAACTTTCCCCTCATAGATACCGATTGCATTGGGAAAGAGGACCTCAGAGTGCTGATGAAATGTCCAAAAATGTTCCGAATCCATGGCGGTTTGTTGGTGAGGAGATCCATATCGGTCTGTGACCAGTGGGTGGTCCCTACCTCATTCCAAAGCCTGATGCTAAGTCATGCCCATGATGCGGCCACATCAGGGGTTTCATAAGACAGTAGAAATCTTGCGAGAGAATGCATACGGGCCACACATGGGGCAGGACCTCGACCAATACTTGAAGGGGTGTCTTGTGTGTGCACAATTGCAGCCAACATTACTCACACACCATTCTCCAGTCCAAAAGAGGGGGATGACACTGCCTTGGTCAGATTTGCAAGTCGATTTCATCGTGCCCGTGATTCGATCCTCTAGGGGGAACAAGTACATGTTAACCGTAACATGCTTGTTTACTAAATGGGTGGAATGTCTCCCAGCCTCAAATTGCAAGGCAGAAACAGCAGCTGCCCTGAGGATCAATCACATCTTCTTGCATTTTCGACTACCCCAAAGGATTGAGTCATACCTAGGTAGTCACTTCACCAGTGATGACAAAGATGTGAGGGATACTTGGCGTAAAAAGGAAATTTCACATTGCATACCGCTGTCCTCTAGTGGTGAGGTTGAAAGGTACAATAAAACTATTGTGGAAATATTAAAACAGTTTGTGGCAGAATCTGGGCCAAGTTGGGATATTCGATTACCCCTTTTCCTGATGGCCATCAGATCTACCCCTTCTTCTGCAACAAAAATGTCTCCATTTCAGCTGATGACTGGATAAAGGATGGTGCTACCCCAGCATCTGCTCTACAGAACTCAAGAGCAGACCTTGATAAATGCCTCCACAACTCATGAGTATGTTGAGAATCTGAGAAAACACCTTCAACATGCTTTTGCATATGCTCAGCGGAATCTAGAAAGATTGGCAGACAGTATGAAGACCAACTATGGCCTTAAGACAACTAAAAAGGAATATCAAGTAGGAGACAGGGTCTACTTGTACAATTTCCAAAGGAACCAAGCCAAGGAGTGCAAATTTCTCCCAAGTTGGCGGGGTCCTTTTGAAATTGTGGACAGAATCTCACCAGTCGTCTACAGAATACACATCCCCAAGGGAAATTTGACAGAAGGGGAAGACAAGTGGGTCCACATAAACCAGCTAAAGAGTTGCCATCCCAGGCATACTTTGCAGCAAATAGAAAAGCCTACAGGAAACCCAGAGAGGGAAAATCCAGAGATATAAAACAAATAATTATTAAATGTTCATTGATTACGTTTTTCATGAAACTGTTAAGATTATTATTGAAAATGCGGGGAATATTGTAAATAGTTATTAAATGCATATATCCACCCCACTACACCCCTCGGGGAACAGTAGTGGGGACATTTCCATAACCGTGCTATGTTCTGTTTTCTAGTACTGGAACTAAATGCACCTAATCAAAAAGGAGGACCTCCTCGGGGACCGGGAGGAAAAAAAAACAAGAGATCCGGAGTGTCGCTCCACACTTCCAACCAGAACCGGCAAGGAGAGCATGTCGCATCCATCACTGACGGGAGAAGCAACCCGATTTCTTCACATGGACGGAAGGAAAAAAAATCCCACGGGCCCGACTCCCCCACGACTGGACATCATGCTGAAGTCAGGGGGTGGGATGTGTGGGATATTTCAACCCATGCCAATGCACCCTACTACATCCCTTTGCCAATGGGGGACAGAAAACTGCCAAAAATGGAGGTGCTAACCCCTGTACATGCCAAATCTGCAAAACGGCGCATTGTGCATAAATCACAAAAGGCTGCACACTCTGCCACACAGGCAAAGTTGATGTCAAAACAGAACTCCCTGCAGGAGAATGCCAGGGGGTGCTGTCATCTGTCATATGAAGCAAGGCCACAGAAGTGCAGTCAGAGGAATCTAGGCCTCACTGCCTGACAGCTGCATAAGAAAACTAGATGTCAAACCTAGTTTAAAGGTGTTTCTGTTTCCTGAAGAAATTGCAAAATGTGCCTATTTTAAGCATGTTTGTGAAGGGCTTAATTCTTTTAAATGTCCAAATCCCTTATAAACTGTGCTGTGAGTTTTAAAGCAACCCAGTATGGGAGTTAAGTAACTGCTTAATTCTGATTGGACAGGGACCAGCCTGGGAAAGTTTGACACTTCAGTTTGACCCTCCCTTGTTCAAGGAAGGCTAAGGGATGCTGGAAGTTCTCGCATATAGAGCACAATAGACTTCATTAGACATTTGTCTTTTGGCCAGAGCCAAGAACAAAGGACAGGCTCTGCTGAGGAGGGGCAGGATGCTTCCCTCTACACACCACCCTGCAAAGGGGTCTGACAGCAGCTGTTGTTTGTTGAAAGGAGGGAAAAAAAACTCTGTTCAAAGGAACTTTTTGGTGTTTAAATCTTTATTTGTGGTTAAGTTTGAAACTCTTTAACTGTGCAACCTAAATAAGGATAAATCTGAAAATTGGTCGATGTTAACCTAATGTCAGGCTTTTGCTTTGAAGACATTGATGAAACCTGTACCACCTAAGGAATCAAAGTTACAGGAAAACCCTCATTGTAGCAGAACTATTAATGTTGCAAGCCTAAGATTGTATATGCATGCTCCGATAATAATCGCACTAAGATGTACCGAATTAGAAATTATGAATCCAAAATGTTATGATTAAAATTGTTAAAATTCTATAGAAAGAGAAAGACAGCTCCCACAGACATGGGGATTGAATGTGAATATAACCCAGCAAATATGCAATATATGTGTCCGATTTTATTAGAGGACATAATTTAAAATATGTACATTTGTGCAAAAGTTAAGTTTTGGTCAAAATCAATGTGGGAGTTCCAAAATCCCATCATGAAGATGAAAGCTCTATTCTGACTGTGTGGCCACTCACAGCTGTGGGGTGTGTTTTGAAATTCTGCCCACACCATAAACTTTGTGATGTCACTTGGTAGTATAAATATAGGAACTTCACCACACATAAGACACACTGCTTCCTGAACACACTGCTTCCTGAAAACATCCAGATTTCCACGCCGCGCTTTGTTCCTGACTTCTTCATCCTATCCAGAACTCTTCACCTTGCAGCTGACTCCAGATTTCTTTGCAGAATCCAGGCCTTAGCATTGCTGAACTTTTTTTGGCTAGGTCCAAATTCAACCATCTCAAAATTTAAAAGAAAAATTCTGATTCAGCTTGGCTTGCTACCATTAAGGCTTGCCTGCTGAAACTCGCATCCTGCTAATCTACCGTGTCCAGTGACCAGAAGGGCCCATCCAAATCCAGTCTGAGGTGCAGTCCAAAATTGACCAGAACCGCACTGCTGATCCAATCTTGCCAGAAGTGCCCTGCTGCTGGTAGACCTGACCCGATCCAATGACCAGAAATGTGACGGTCCAATTTAATTACAAGGGACTGCAAGTATTAATAGGAAGAACAGTGACCCATTGCATATTTACATTGTCTTATCCCAATCTCAAACCATCCCATCTTTAATTTCAGAACCTTAATTTTGTCAGAACTATTCTTGCGCTGATTTTTCTCAATTGTTTTACAAAACCATAAATCATTAGTGATTTTGAGTAACTAAAGTAAATGCCAGAAAGAAATAGAGTATCCACCACATGAAGGGTTACGCTGGCCCCGTAACTGTGGAAATTCATGTGTGGCATTCTCTTTTTCATAGTCATTAATATAGTGTAATAAAACCAATCTGTCATTTCTAAAACCGAATTTCTGTTTCATTTTCACGCCTATTTTTCAAAAACGCCTCTCACTAAAACCTCCACAACTTCTTCAATTTCAAAGATAGAAACAAAATTTCAACTCTCACTAATACCTAAGACCCTTAGCTATATCCACAACCCATCGCGAAACAGTGTATTTGACCCGTTTTTATCAAAAATCGCGTAGTGGAATTTTGCAGCGAATTTGCAGTTTTCAAAAGTTTACACGTGTCTTATTCCCATCCAAAGTGTTTCTCAAATCCCATCCTGATCTAAAGTCTGTGCTGTTGTTTATATGGTATCTCATGTGTGTTAGGACCTGTTTAGTGTTGCTTTCCTAAGAATGTTCTCCATGTAAGCTTTTTTGCACCCTTTTGCATTATTTCACAAAGCCATTTTCACCTGTCATTTAAAAGCGTCAATTTCCAAAAATGCTTTCCTCTCTTGTTTGGGGAGGGAAGATTGCATTGAAACACAAACTTATGTGTGATTTGAATATTAACTAAATATATACATATGTACCTTTACAAACTAGCCTGATTCCTGATCCAGTGTGACCTGGGGGTATTTTGAGAAGGGTGTGATATGAGTGGTATATCATTCAGAATACTGAACTTATAGACACAGATAAATAAGTATTTCATTGCGCACTACATGCTAGGCGAGACCCGGGTGTGTGCCTAATTGAAATCCTTAACACAAAGAACAACAGAAAAAATGTGCAGACCGACATCGAAGGGAGGCCCCGCATTATCAAGTCGGGGCAAGGTTTGGTTGGCGTCCAAGAACATTCCATTGAAAGGACCCCAAGCCTTCCGTCCAAGGTACCTAGGCCCTTATCCAATCAAGGCCATATTTAACCCTGCTACCATGAAATTGGATTTGCCAGCTAACATGCGGATCCATCCAGTATTTCATGTTTCTCTCTTAAAACCAGTGAAGCCAGAAACTCGGATTGAAACACCACCCGAACCCGACATCATAGAAGGGGAACAGGAATATGAAGTCAAAAACATTTTGGATTCCAAGGTAGTACGATCCAAACTGTACTACCTGATAGATTGGAAAGGTTATGCACCTCAAGACCGAACATGGGAGCCTAGTGAATTCGCTCATGCCCCATGATCAGTCAGACAATTTCATCGTAATAACCCCACCAAACCAAGACTCAGAGGAAGGATGTCCATGAGAGGGGCCTTGACGGGGAGTGCTGTTATGGCCACAGGGCAAGAACCACAACTGACATCACGTAAAGGGTCCAGTTGGACCCAGTACTGGCACCTTTGGTGCCAGGCTCATGAGAAAGTGTGCTCTGCACACTTTGTTCCTAGTGCACGTGCTATTTCACCTCTTGCTGAGCCCCCACATGCACCCAGGCCGGGTGTGGCCATAGGAATGCATTGGGCTACACATGCAGCATCTTCTCGGAGAGGCAGGGTGTAGCCATCAAGCAGAGCAAAGGGGCGTGGCTGGAACCAGGCTATCTAAGCCTGCCCCGCCCACATGCCAGCGCTTCATGTTAGTCTGCTCATTCATCGTAACGCTCACCACCGCATGGAGCGCTTCTTACCTGTTTTCCAGCAAAACCACTGCTGAAGCGCATCTTACCTGTTTTCCAGCAAAACCATTGCTGAAGCGCATCTTACTTGTTTTCCAGGAAAACCATTGCTGAAGTGCATCTTGCCTGTTTCCAGAAAATCCATCACATGGGACGCATCTTACCTTTGCCTGAAGCTCATCTTACCTGCTTTCAGCAACACCATCTACCATCGCCTAGAGCGCACCTACCTGACTCCAGCAATACTACCGCCTGCAGCGCTGCTTACCTGTTCCAAACACTTAAGTGGGAGTTCTCCTCGGCCACCATCCTCGCGGCTACAGTCATCCATCACCCACCGACAGGTCTTTGGACAGCTTCTCCTCATCAGGCATTGCCAGGCCATACCTGTAGAAAAAAAGGATAAATAAGGTTCGAAACCACATACAGACAATTCGCTAAGGTGGCGCGCTATAGAACCCTCGCATTGACCTTAGGGCTCAAACTTACCATCTATTTGGGACATTGTAAACTCTGCATGTCTCTATTCGGGCTCACTTCCGGCCGCGTGACTCTGCTGGGCCTTCATCACCTACTTGGGAGAAAGAAAGACATTACTAGGGATATGAACACTAATCATGTGGAAAAAACATTGCTAACGAACACGGACAATAATCATTGTTGAAGAACACATACCTTAGAAGTGGTTCAGTCACAGCCGGTCTGGGCTGCCACGCACAAGGGCCAGTGAAAGAACTAGGCCCAATTAAAGCACCCCTGCACTTCAGAAGCAGGACAGAGAGCTCATCATCATAGTTTAACAGGTGAGACTATATGTGCAAATGCATGCTCACCACATCCTGGGAAGAAGGATTTGAGAACTACGGCCATATCACAGCATCCTCACGACCTTTCATATCCTTACAGAGGCAGTTCCAACCATCAGAGCAGTTCACAACATGGGAGCAGGAGAAGAAGCCTGATCCAGGGAGGGCTGCAACTGTGCCCCAACGTCCCCGCAGAGACCAGGTGAGCGTAACATTGACAGTAACAGAAAATAATGAGAATAAAGACAAAAATAGGTAACAAAATCTTCACAGCGAGGCTCAACTAAGAAGATACCCAAGAGAACAAGGAGTTGACTCATGAATCGGTGGTGATCCCAGCCTCAGTCTCCATGATCACTTTCAGTTCATTCAAGGCAGCAATAGTTTGCAAACCAGCCAATATTGATCGGGAGTATCTGCTGAAGCCTGTGATGATGCTGCTGAAAGGTAGTTAGATCTTCTCCTTCGTTGCAATTGTTCCTGATTTTCACCCTTAACAATAGTCTTTGGTTTGTCCATGTATGGTGATGAAAGGGACACAAGGGGCACAGGGGACAAAAAGGGCACAGATGTAACTTCAAACTTTGGATGGGCCAAAATTAGGTGTTCTTTAGGGATCACATGGATGGGCACATGAAGAAGGGCTGGTACACTAGACATAATGCATCTGGTGCCTATAGCTCACTCTGGCTAAATACCCTAGGAACACCAGAAGCATGGGGGATGGGAGAGCAGATGTAGCAATATCCTACGGATCTCTCTCTCCCCACTTTCCTCATATGGCTATACCAAATGCAATCTGCTGCGAACCCATGTGCATTCATTGTGGGATCTAGTTCATCATCACCATTATCAAAAAAGATCATTGTCAACATTTCTTTTTCTTCTTAATATAGACAATTTGAAGTTCTGCATATACCCTGGTGGTCCTCCTCAGACATGATGACATAAAGATCATGGAAACAATACAAATATTCATGTTCACACAATTTGAAATCTAGACATTTCCTTTCCTAGACAAAATTATTTAAATACTAGATTTCTATTTGCATCCCCCTTTGCGCTGAAATGAACAGTGAGTCCCTAGGGCGTACTTAACTTGTATGCCTGCTCCTGTGCCGGTGGAGGGCTGCTGGTATCTTTTTGGGTATCACTTAGTTGAATCCAAGTCTTGTTGCTCTCCACCGTCACGGCAGTCGGAGTTGCATAGATCACTTGGTGCGGCTCATGGAAACGCTGCTCGTCCCAATGATGCACGAAAGTGCAGATCAAGATCCATTCCCCAGGGAGAGAACATGTCTTGTGGTGATCGTCGGTAGTCTTGCTGTTTTCTTCTGTTGTCTGTTGGTGAGAAGACAAAACTTGTGAAGATATGATCTTAACCCTTTTTGTTGAATCCCTAAAGTACTCCCTAAACTCCTCTATTAGGACTGCTACAGTCTTGTGTGTGTCTGATACCATATGTGGAGGTGAGAGATGTGTGTGTAACCTATGCCCAGTCAGGATTTCAATGGGATTTTGATGGGAATCAAGTTGTGGCCCTTTGCTTACTGGTTTCTTAGATAAAATAACACCAGTGGGAGGCAAACATACAATGATTTATTAAATTCTGCACACAATTTGGCTAACCAGACCTTAAGGACCCCATTTGGTATCTTCACAATCCTGGTAACATAACCTATGCTTTATTCCTAAAAGCAAAGTGATTTCTGCGCACAAGGTCTTAAAGAAGTGGGTTCCATTTGTCGGATTTTAAAACTTCACAAATTGCCCACTGTGGAAACACCTCCATCACTAGAAATCTCACTGCCGATTTAGCATCAGTATGCATGCAGGCACCAACCTCAAGCTACCGGGAGAGCAGACATGTGACAAGAATTAAATATCTGAAGTTACTGCACCTCATAATCATGGCCACGAAATCGATATGAAGCTATGAAGCTCTTTGAATGGACCAGAGGGCCTGGGCAAGACCCCCCTCACAGACCACACAGTATTTCCAGGATTGAAATCCTTGTACATTACACAATTCACTATGAATCTACTTACCTGTTCTTGTAGGTTAGTGATACAGGCCTCCTTGAGCTCTGTTATGATTTGTTGCTGAGAAGGATAAGATGTTGCTCTAGAGCCAAAGAAAGCAGCTCTACAGGCATTACTACCTTCCTCATTTCCTCCTGTCTCCAGAGCAAATCTGTGGGTGAGAGAACACATCCTTTCTTTTTCCAGAGCTCCTGTTATTCTATAGGGGCTCTCTCTTTCATTTCTATTGTCTGGAGCACCAGGAATGGAGGGTGTAGGGCTGGTAACAGTATCTGTTGTGACACGATTTTCATTTCCTGGGAATCTGTAAATGGTAAATACATTGCTTCCTTCGGGCCTTGTTTGCAGCATCATTTGCGAGAGCTATTGAATTAGTGCAGTTCTTGTGGGCTAAACCTATCTCTGCTGGCAAAGTTAATGCTTCAATTAATTGGGATAGCAGCACAGCATGCTGGACAGATGAATCATTAGAAAGCTTAAACCCTTTTCTCTGTCATGTTGATATGCCAGAATGTACAGTGAAGGTGACAGACAGAGAGACAGAATAAGCGATGATGGCGTTCCCCTTACTAATTTCTAGCTGCTCTATAAGTGCCACTAGTTCCACTGTTTGTGCAGAGTAATGAGAAGGCAACCGTCTCTTCAGTCTGACCTGTTACTCCCCATTCACAAGACCCATGACAGCTGCACCCTTATGCCTCTCACTCATCTCCTGGTTGAAGACCCAGCAACAAAAATGACCTCACCTCCATCCTCTTTCACATTCACTGTCTCTTCCTCTTCTCCCTCATACGTGGCACAATCATGAACAATGTCCGCAGGCTGCACTGGCTCATCAAAAAATGTTGCAATATGTTGTAGGTGACAGCGCACAGGATGAATCGATGCATTTGACAAAAGAACCTTATACCCTGAAGCTCTTTGATTCGTTACCATAGATTTCTCTGATATTGCAAAACATATATGCTCCACGTAAAATTTCATAGTAATGGTCGAAGACTTTTGAACTGAAAAAGCCACTACCGCTAGACCTTTCTAACAAGGGAACTGTCGCTGTATCACTGAGTCTAGAAATCTGCTATTGTACGCTAAAGGTTTGTGGCCTAGCAATGTTTTCTGGGTCAGGACCGCTGTCATCACCTGCTCATTCGAATGGGAAAACAGAAAGAATGGCTTCTTGTAAATCGGGGTCGCCAGGACCTGAGCATTGGTGATTGCAGACTTGAGTTCCGGAAAGCAAGTCCCCATTTCATCGGACCAGTCTATCAAACCTTTGAACTTCTATGCTTCCTGGAGTCCTTGCAATAAGGGCCTCACATAATTAGAGTAATCGAGGATCAATAATCTACAATAGTTACAGACGGGCCGAAGCATATTCTGAACTGTGGTAGCTCTCTCCGCCATTACCTTTCATCCTGTAGACAATATTACTTTCCCCAGATATACTTCCACTGTCTGGCAGTACTGCAATTTTCTATTTGTCCACTTTGTGCCCCATCTCCATGAGCAGAGTGGGGAGCGTTATTGCGACTCCTTGACACTGTTCCTGTGAAGTGCTGCAAGTCAATAGCTCATCCACCTACTGAATTACGGTAATGAACGTGTGTAAATTCCCCAAATCCACCTGAACCATCCTGTTAAAACACTCCAAGATTCACAGTACCCTTGGGTGAACCTAGTGTGCTTGAATCTCTTATCACGATACGTAACTGCTGTGAGGTCCTGAGAATCGGGGTGAAGTGAATCAGACCAAAATGCATTTTCTTAAATCAATTATCGTGAAGTAGGTTGACCCAGTAGGGAAGTTACAGAGAATGGTGGCAGGATTCGGTACCGCCAGAAATTCCATCTGAACAATATTATTAAAGGGGTGCAAATCATGGACCATCCTTCAACTGGATGCCTTTGCTTTTTTCACAGGGTAGATAGCCATGTTGCATGGGGACATAGTAGTTTGTATTATGCCTTGCTTCAACAATGTCATGATGGTCTCGTAAATCCATTTGTCTGTCTCCCTAGACATGGGGTACTACTTAACCCATGGTAATATCGCACTGGGTTTCAGGTTTATCCTCACCGCTCCAACAGTCTTTAGCAGCCCCACATCATGGGGAATGCTGGGCCACAAATGGTCTGGCACTTTTGCCAAATCCTCATTCCAAATTGGTGATGTCTTTTTAAAGACGAGCATGATCTGTGGTACTTCAGTTTGCTCTATTGCTGTCTGGCAAGGCCCCCTAATTTCAAATACCATCTCTCCTGTGTTTCCAGTGTCTTTGAACAATTTCTCATCGGACAAGTGCCTCAGCGACAAGGTTGGATCGATGCACATAACTGTGCACCACTCTCCACCTTCCTCATCTGTACCTGAGAGAACTACCCTGTTCTTTTTGATCAATACAGTCTCAAAGAGAATCATAACAATGGTGACTGCTGTTACCTCCTGTGGCACATCAGGCCAAAGTAAAAACTCAATCGGTACCCAGCAAGTCTGATTTCTGATCCCTGGGACCCAACTCAACAAAACCATCACCCCATAAGAAAATAATGCTGCATATATGGGAACCCCTCTAATTACGCACTTGCTACTTAGGCCTGTAAATGGGCTGCTTTTCTCACTGGAGACTTCTTTGAGAAGTCTCTTCTTCAGCATGTGGTAAATAATTGCCACATTCCTGTCCGACACTTCTCCCATTTGTTCCCTCTTAATTTCCTGAATTAACTGGATGTGATCAGCAGGATCATCATCTAATTTCATTGTTTTGCCTCAAATCGAATTTATATCAGGCATATCAGGATACATAATCCGCAATTATTAAAATGATTAAAAGCAATTCCATTCTGGGCATTTGTATCCAACATAACTCCCTGATACCATGGTCTCCTCCAAAGCTCACCTGACTGCTCCCCCATTCGGGACATGAAAATGCTTTTCATGTCCCCTAAAGCTAACATCTCTGGCAGTGTATTTCTCTAATGCATAAATCCATGTTTCTGCCCCTGCAGTGAGTGAAGGGAGTGTCTTCATCGGGTTATTCTGGTTCAAATGTGACAACTGGACATAATATGCCTTTCTCAGACCCCTCTGGAGCAGTAGAAACTGAGTGACACCTGTTTTTACTGGGGCTTACCCCCTCTCTCCCCTTCTAGTTGCTAAAGCCATGCGAGTACTCTGGTGCGCTCTATTACTCCATGGTGTGCACTCTATCACTGCTACTGGAGTAGGAGGTAGGGTGACTATGCTGAGCTCTCCCTACTCGTTATTCCATTCCTCTTCTTCTTCATCATCTACTCCAGTTACCACATCCCCTGACCCTTCTATAGGCACAGAAGCATAATCAGCATTACCATAGAGGGCTGTCTCCCATCCACCCAGCTCAAACCCTGTACCTGTGGCAGAATCCCTGTTCTCCATATTCATCTCAACCATTCTGATAACTGAGTTGTCGAACCAAACAAGAACCAGCTCATGTCTCCAACTTCCTTCTACATCAATTACCTGTCTTCTCACTTCCTCCCGCTCTTCATCTCTTTGCCACTGTAGCAGCACTACCACTTCTTCCACTAGTCTTAGTGGTGTCTTAATTTTTTCCCATTCTTGTGTTGCCACCACTCTTCACAGACTATCCTCTATCCTAGCAGGAAAAGGCCTAATCTCTTCTTCTTCTCTTGTTTTCAATCCTTCCTCTGCTCTTCTGACTGCCGGCCTCACTCTTTCTCACTTCTACACCCTTATTCTATCTGCTAACCTAGCAGTCAGGGGCGTTATCCCACTCCCGCACCCTGTTTTCAACATCTCTGCAGCCCTAAACATTGAAGGAGTTACCCTTCCACTTTCCTCAAAATCCAAGTTCTTAGAAATGGTAACTGATGGAGGCGTTACCTATGTTACCTATGTGCATCTCGCAACCACTGGAGTAGCCGAGCCGCTAGGGAACATGGTGGTACGAACCCAGCATCTGTGTAACACTTTGCGGGCGATAAAGGATAGCACCCATATGGGGGTGGTGCAGAAGGAATTCTCTCACCCTCCTTTTTCAGCCTTCCCTCCAGAATTTCAACATTATGGCCCTTGCAGCCTTTTTCACAAATCCTCCATAATTCCAAGATGTTTAACCACTTCTCTAGTTTAAAGCCCTCAAGTGTTGTAGTCAAGAAAGTGTGCAAGTTCTCCAATACCCCCGTATCATAGGTCCCTCGATAGGCCAAGAATTTAGCATGTCCCCTTAGTTTCCTGCAACCACTTCCAGTGGTATTTTAGAATGTTTGTCTTATAGCCAGGCAATACCTAGCACAAATGATACAATGGAGTTTCCATATTCCACCCCAAGTTATCAAAAAGAATTTCACAGAAAAAATGTCAAGCCTATCACGTCCGCATGGCTAATACAAAAAATATCAAAGACTACCTCAGAAATGTATCTACAGTTGGACTTACCATAAAATACTACCCCATCTTCAGGTCAGGGCTCCAGCCAACCAGACAAGCCAACTAAAGGGTATCAGGACTAGCCTCAAATTGGGCGTGCAGGGTAATATACCTCCACACACCTTTAAAATAACAGAGTAGGTAAGAAATATATAGAGGGAACTTACAACACCGAACAGTTGACCACTCTGTCAAAAACGCCCACTTTTCAATCCCTGCAACCTCAACTAATTTCACACCTACACTCCAAGTCTACCCTTACCAAACCCCTTAAATCAAAGAAACAACCCTTTTTACCTGTTTCTCCCTTATTTTACACACCAAATTTGCACTCACATGAACCGAAGTGCTCCGTTGTGCTGCACCATCAAGTCATCCTGCACAGCTGGGTCATGGCAAATCACCTTTCGGGAGTAGACAGACCTTTAAACAATATGGTATCAGCAGACCTCTTTTTCACTGTGCACGGAAGACTGGTACCCGTACTGAGGTGTCGCAGTTGAGTGGTGCCGACAGAAGACTTCCAACATTTAGGAAAGCCTGAGCTCCTGGCTGGCTCACCAAATTTGTAGGGGCATGCCCCTTATTTAACTCAACCCAAGAGGGCCACCCCTTGAAGAACAAGTGCACATTTTGTACATAAAGCAAATTTATTGTATAATTATCTGTGGAGCAGTAAGATTGTTGCAGCACCAAACTACCCAAGTCTAAAAAAAACACATTAGTTGACATCTTTTATACATTTTTGAAACAGCTAAAACACTCACAAATACTTTATTACAATCTACCCCCGCATGCGATTGAAAATAAAACACTCTTCAAAGAAATCCCATCTTTCTCCAATTCCTACATTTTCATTGGCCTGCTTTATCTTAACTATCATCTTCCGCTCGTAGGTAGAACACACTTCTTCTTAGGATTTGTTGTGGTAGGTCATGACATCATTATTTAGTAAAATATTTGCATGCAAACATAATTCATTACTAGCAATAACTAGCCTTAGTAGTTTAAACCTTAACTCTTGATTTGCACATGGTTTGCATCAATATTCCCAGCGAGATGAGGAAGGCTGGGTAAATAATTTCTCTTTGAGTCAGTGATGCTATCTCATTCCCCAAGTCATTGGTTTCAGTGGAAAATTATAATCTAAATACCCTACTGCTTTATCGCAGATAGCACATCTGCAACTTCTGGTTTCTGATTAGTTAGCCTTGGGCATTGACTCACGCAGTGTTTTACTGATAGCCAAAACAGATAGTGAAACTCCTTTTGTCACATTCCCATTCATCATGAGATTACCTTTGCCATCCATGATATTGATCAAACCATAGAACTCATGGGTAGTTCCCACAGTTGTGCTAACGACAAAGGTTGTGAAGTTACTTATTCATCCATCCCCTGGCTTCTAAAACCTCACAGAATCAGTTACATAACAGTCAAAGTTCACCTTGCAAACAATCCCAACTTCCGAGCATCCAGAGGCATGGAAACTGCTCTTATGAACACCTGTGAAAAACTGCTTGCATCCCTGGATTCCAACTCACCAGCTGTCCTTATCCTTCTTGATCTCTCCTCTGCCTTTGACACAATCAACCACTCCTTCCTCATACAATGGCTCCACAACACCTTTGGTAACTCGGAGCGGGCAGTGGACTGGCTGACCTCCTTCCTAACTGACTGCTCCTCCCAAGTAATCCTGGACACCTTCTCCTCTCCTACTTCCTTCTTCACCTGTGGTGTCCCCCAGGACTCTACCCTCCGCTCTTTAACATCTACCTTACTTAGCTGGCATTTCTCATCTCCCTCTTCTCCCCAAACCTCCAGTGTAATGCAGATGACAAACAACTTTTCTTCAAACTTTCTGCTGATCCTCTTGCACCTTCCATTATTCCTGACTGCCTATCCGGCATCCAGGCCTTGTGCACTTCCAATGATCTCGACCTCTGCTCCCGACTTCTTCCCTTCACTCTGGCCTTCCTCCATAAGCTCTACCCCTGCTCCTTCTTCTGAAACCAGAAACTGTGGAATCATCTTCAAGCCCTCTTTCTCATTCCTCCCTCACACTCAGGACATTGCCAAGAAGTCTCACTTTCAGCTCTTCCTTCTCAAAGGAATTCTCCCTTTTCTCACCTTCCCCCAGTAGTTCAGTGTTACCTGGGCCTTGATTCTCTATAGGCTTGACTATTGCAATAGCCTCCTCCTGAATCTATCTTCTTCCACCATGCAACCCCTCCAGCTAATCTAGAATGTGACAATGAGACTTGTCCTTGGCTTCAAGCCAAGGCACCACATCTCTCCTGCACTAAGAAGTCTTCACTGGCTCCCGGTCACTTCACAGATTAAATTCAAATCCCTCTGGATCATACACAAGGTTGTCTAGGTCCAGGGACCACACTATCTGCAATTCTCTCTTACTAAATATTCCCCCTCTAGTCCTCTGCACTCCTGTGGCACCAACTCATTGTGTGTAAAGTGTTTTGCCAAACAGGGGGCAGGAGGTCAATCGCTTTCCTCAGTAGGCTCCCTTCTTTAGAACAGCATCTCACTCCCTCTTCATCTTGAGCAGGACTTTCGTAAATTCCAGAAGCTCAATTAAAACTTTCCTCTTTACCTCCTCCTTCCCCCTCTATCCTCTGCTAATCTCACAGTTGCTTGTTTGGTGCCCAGGTTCCTTATGCATCCTCGGGTCACTGACGTCCCACACCGAATCTCCTCAAGCTTCTGTCTATCCTTAGCACTTGCCTTGGCACATTCTCCACCCTGGAGGCTCAATTTTACCATACTTTGCACTTCACCAGTTGCTCACCCATGAGCACTCCAGCACCTATCCCATTTCCCCTCCCTTCTGCACTTGAACATTGTGAACACTCACAAGGCATGGTAGGTTCATCTACCCCCACTATATTTAATATTTTTCATGTATTTTATGTTTCTCATCCCCTTACCCGCTCCCTGTTGGCCTGCATGTGCCTTGAAACAGAATGTACTTGCTGTATAAGTACCTAACATGCAAACAATACATAAATAAATTTTGTGGTTTTGATTCATTTGTAAAAGCCCACTATATTGAGATACAAAAACATGGGGAATTCATGATCTCAATATCGTGGGCTTTTAAAAATGTGCATATATGTTTTTACATTTTGGTGGGTTTAACATTTTATCTTCCTGTGTGCGTGCATGCAAGCCAATATCTATCAATTCTAGACAACAGTAACACCAAAAGTAAAATCCCATCCAAAATTAACTACACTTTGATACATATGAAATTGTAACATGGCACCCAGTTCGCCACCATCCCAATTAACAATACGGCGCCCACAACATGAACACCTCATAATTTTGTAAACCTTTCCTAACCATCCCAACAACATGGTAAGCCAACAAACCATATCTTGTATTTTAGCAGCAGCAACAGCTTGCAGAAAAGCTGGGAGTGGCGTGGCTACTGGACCTAAGGCTACGCTGAGTTAGGACACAGGCTGGTGCTTCTGACTGTGTAGCTGGGTCAACTCACCTTGAGCAAAACCATTGTGTTTGTCGCAATCCTGCACAAAGGGCTTACTATAATCCATCATACCTAAATGCCAACCTGCTGCAAATTCTGCCCTAGTGGTGAAAAAGGCATCTTCTGCTTCCTGAGTTCATAGCAGAGGCTCTGGGTCCGTGGTTGATTTGTGCATGAGGTTTTGAAGGGGCTTAACTATAGGACCCACTTTCTGCAGTAAATGATCACCACGATGAACCCATATACCGATCAGTTAACAACAGAAGAGAGCACATAAATATGCGAATGCGGGACGGGAGGCTGTTTTCTTCAGCCTAGTCCCGGTTCCCGCATCGTGCTACGCACTAACCAGGTAAGAAAGCATAAATTATTCTGTGTAGTGATTGAAGATTACAGGATAGGGACTTGATATTCAATTGATTCCCTTTCCTTCAAACCTCCTTTCAGATTGAGGAGAGAGAGGTATCATTAAGGAGGCTAACAGATTGAGAGCTAAGATTCTACCAGGGCATTTAACACTCAGAACGTAGGCCTTCCTGTTGAAAAAGTTATTAAGTGCATATTTTTTTTATGAATTATGATACACATGTAAGCCATTATATGCACTGAAGGTGAAATATATCTCTTTCAGTGTTCATCCCAGGTACTTGATCCTGTGATAACATAAAGGGCTCTGAGAGACAAGGACACCAGTCAGGTTAATGCAAGCACACTGAGCACTCTGTAAGCGGAAAGTTATGCTTTGGAACAGTAGACATCATTAGAATAATTTCTTATACAAAACTATGTCTAATTATTGGTATCACCTACACCTGAAGAAGGGGCATCCAGTCCGAAACATGTAGTGAGGTGTCCCTCACAAGCACCACACTGAGGGAACTTAGGTCTAGTTGGTGTGGTACCACTTGTACTGTGACACCAAGCTGTATTCCATTGAGTATCATCTTTGGTAAACTACATTGTTCATAAATTGAATAGTTCATTGAGAAAAAGAAACTCTTCTGTGAAGTGTACTTAGGAGAGAAATTTCAATATTTGTTTCTTTGAATAATGTTTTTTTAAAAGATGAATAATATAATTGATTTTCAAAGGTTTTGTTTATTACCTGAACTGAATTGTCGTTATTTAATCAAAATAAACGTTGATATCCATCAAGGAAGAGGCTACTACGTGAACTGGAGTGTCTCTCATCAAGGTTTTTGATGAATACAAGTTTCACTATGATGAACCCTCTCATCTGCTTTCTGGTTTGGGGCTTGAGGACTTTCTGGATCGCTGCAATTAGGGATATAAGTCTTTCACCTGTTGAAATCTCATGGCCCCGGTATCGCACACAGGGCAGACACAACTTTAATTTGTCTTCCGATGACTTGTGAACCTTTTCAGCGAGCGCTATCAACAGAATGAGAGAGTCTTCCTCACATGCGTCCAAGGAGGGGGAGACGAATAGCAGATTATCTATCTACTGCACCAGCATCGACCCTCCTGGTAACTGAACTGACTAAGATCTCTCTTTAAATTGGGGAGAATAGGATAGAGCTATCTACGTATGCCATTGGAAGATGAGTGAATGTATACTGTGTGTATTTATGGGTAAATGCAAAAAAATACTGGCTGTCAAGGTGAATAGGTATTGAAATAAATGCTGAACACAGATCTACACAGAGAAGTATTTGGCTGAGTAGGGAATGCATGATAGGATGGTTGTCATCTTAGGTGCAATGGGAAAAGCTAGCAGCACAGCTGCATTAATTGTGGACAGGTCCTGAATAAAATGATAAACCTCTTTACCTGGCTTCTGTGTGAGCTTGAACTATTGCAGGGACTAAACGTTGATACAATATTGTTGGAGAAGGAATTGTATTACAGGGCAAATGCCTTCTTAAGCCTGTCGGGAAATAGGGTATGGAGGTACACATGGCAGGAGTTTGACAGGATTTAGATTCATTTTGACAGGCTCAGCAATGAGTATGTAACCAGCGTCATTTTCATGGGTTGACCATAAATTGGGCGGGACTTTGTCCAACCATCACTGTTGCATACAAGGAGCATCAACCCTTTCTCCAGGGTTTGAATAGGTAATTTCTTGTAAAACCGCCAGTACCTCATGCTCCCTGTGAGATGCAATGTCAAGGTATATGCCATTGGGGAACAGTAAATAGAGCTATTTAGTTTACAAAATAAAACCTAGTCAAATAGATTCACAGCAGCAAGAATGATCAATTGCCAGAAATTGGACCTAGCATTACCATAAGTAGGTTAGACACAGGTGGGATATTGGCATAGCCCCTACACCTACAGCATTAACAATTTCATCAGTATGCATCAACCGTGGAAACTCACAGGTTTTTAATGTGCAGCCTGATGATTCCATGTCAACCCGACATCTTTTGACCAGCAATAGCACACTCAACATACGGGCCAGCAAAAACAATCAGTATGAGTGATGAAACCAGTTCAGACCTCTTTGCAATCCTTAGCATCATTCTAAAGTGATGTTTGTGTTGGCTGGGACCTAGTCATTCTGCTTGGTGCGGTTGGATGCCCTCCTCGACTGTCATACTGAGGCGGATGTGGGCACTCAAATTTCCAGTGTCCAAACTCTGCAGTAATTACACTGATCACTGAACATGTTCAAGTAATACCTCTCAGCAGTGTGCCCTGGTGTCATGATCCATGCCCCTGACCCCCTCAGGTATAACAGCCCCCTGGCCGCAGTGAGGCTAAAGCCCTTCCACTGGCCCCAAGGGCCTTAAAACTCCATCAGAAACATACATGGTGTCAGTCATGGCGCCTTTGGCGCCAGGCTCATTATCAGGAATAAAGCAGTACCAGTTTTGGACCTTAATCCAACATGGAGGCCTATTACACAGCTCAGTTCTTTAGAACCAAGCCATGCGGTCTAGTGTTTTGGGTGTGGCTGGGCCTGAAACTACTTGGCCTGGAACTACTTTACCTGGGCTATTTAAACCACACCCAAACAGCAGAACATGCTTTGTGTTATTCTGCCCTCCTGCAGCCTAACACTCACCGTGTCCAGCCCCTGCTCATCTACTTCTCCGGCGTCCCGATCCTGAAGCCCTATATCCAGATTCCATTAATAACCTGGAAGAACAGGAACAGCATTAGCGAGCAAGAACACTTACCTGTGAAGTAACCAGCCTTGAATCCATCCTGCGCTTTGCTTACCTCGCCCATCTCCGGAGTTCGCCGCAACCTGCAAAGGTAAAGAAACAAGGACAGCATTAATAACAATTCTTACCTGGGCAAGCAGTGAGTCCTGGCAGCACCCTGCGCTTCTATTACCCTGCCCTTCTCTGGGTTTCACTGCAACCTGTAAGGGAGAAGGAACAAGGTCAGCATTATCAAAGCACTTACTTGGGCAAGCAGCGCTTCGATCGCTCATCACTCCGGAACATCACCACAACCTGTACAAAGAAGAGAAGAGAACACAGGTTAGCAATTAACACCAATAAACAGTGCAGCACTGCACGCATCAATAACTCACTGTGGTCTTTGCCATCGGCGAGGCAACTCTGAGATCGCAACCATCCTTGTGAAAAAAAAAAGAGACATTGTTAGGGAACAGCGTAGTGAAGCAAGACGCCGAGAAGACAGAGAAAATTGAGGGAAAGAAAGAGACAGAATAAAGACATAAAAGACTTTATAACTCACCTGGAAGACAGCAAGCAGTGTTGGAGTCACAGCCTGTCTGGACCCGACATAAGGGCACATGGACCAGTGAAGCAACTAGGTCCACGGAATGCCCATACCAACTATGTGTCCCTGCACAGACATGAAGGACGGAGAGTTCAACGCACAAAAACCTAAGGCGCTACCCAACGTCTGGCACATAACCAAGCAGAGAGGGGTCGGGATAGCACTTAGACCTCCATCCAGTATCATGTGGCGCCCCCGTGGATACTAGGTGAGCGTAAAACCTGGTTCATGTGATTGGGTTGCTCCTCTCCCTTTTCCCTGTCCTCGCCATCACCCTCCTGGTGTGGGGTGGACCCCTCCCCTTCCTTTGGAAATTGCAAACTCTGTATCTCCAACACCATACGTTTGGCTTCAGTAGTTTCTTTCTGTCTTTCGCTCTTTTCATGGAAGCTGTGCGGCTAGTAAAATCTCTACCAAAGCCTTTCCTTCCCACCGTATTGCCTTAATTCCACCAAATACCTTAAGTCGCAAACCCATAACAAACTGAGCCACCACAGCTTGAGGCACTATAATGGCTGCATCAACACTACAAGAGTATTGTTCAAAACATTGTTCCAGGCGATCAAGATATTCTGCAGGATTTTCACACTTGGCTTGCAAGCCTTCATCTTAGACCATTAAGATTTTCCAGGACAGATTTCAAGGATAGTTTGTACCAGCCTATCAGTAAATGTTTTCATGCCCAGGGGTTGAAAGGATCTTCAGCTGATCAGTTGCAGTGCTCTTTCTGTTGTGTAAATGTATCTGTGGGCAGCACTGCTCGCAACAATTGATTCAAATCGACACACGCGGGTGATAGTTATCTATTATATCCTAAAGCGCCTCTTGGAATGGATCTTAAAGGGATCTTCTGCTATCTTTGTGAATTTCTTAACAATATTGAACAAAAGAGTGGTTCTTGAGGGGGAATGTACAGTAACTATGGTATCACCATCTCCAGTAAGCTGTCTGATTGGGAATACACCAGTACTGGTATTGGCTGTTAAATTCGGGAACCCTTCAAATGTGGATGACATGGCTGAGGCAGGTAAATTAAAAGGTTTGGAGATCTGAGCTTGTTTTTCAGGGGTGAACGGGTCGACCATATGGTTTATTCAGGTGGACTGCTGATAGGTTGGCGGTTGGGTAGAGTCTGGCCTAGCCGGTTGGCGCTTAAGTGCAGCATTTAAAATTGCAAAATTGGAAGTACCCAGAATATCTTCTGGATTTTCCTTTTGCGGGGCTCCCCTTGGATTACAGGACATAAACATTTGGACCCGCCTTTGTGGCCGGTACTTCTAGGTAAGAGTACACGGTTTTCAGGAATTTAATTTGCTCCTGGTGAATTTCTTAAATGTTTTTCAGTGCCAGGGTCCTGGACTCAGTCTGTCCTTTAGTAGCTTTGGTATATCAGTCTAGAAATCTGTCCTATTGCCATTGGTGTACACTTGCACCTATCTTTTCTAATGCCGTAAGAAGGTTTGTCCGCTTATCTAAGTCAAATGTGCCTTCCTGAGGGAATGGTCTAGGCGACTCATTGTGTTTATATTTGTGCCTTTTATCCAGGTACTTACAGGCTCTGGGCGAGTAGTGAGTAACCATGAAGTGAGCTGGACTTCTTTTGGAGGAGGTGGCATTTATCTAAGCTGATCTGAGCCCATTCTCACAAGGGTAAGACAAGGTATGACTTATTACAGATCATGGTCCATTCCTACCTCTGTCTGCATCAGGACGCTATCGTATCCCGGGGCTGGCATATCTGATACAGCTCATGGCCGACCGCTCTGCCACATCTTTCCAGAGTCTCGGGGCTCACCACCTGACCTCCATTCCTACCCCATACAGACATTTTAGTGGCACTCGCAGGTGTTGGCCAGATTCAGATGACTGCTGGTTCACAGCCTATGTCTGCCGTTACTCTACTGATTATGCAGAGGGGTATTTCAGCTTGTTCCAGAGACTTAGGTTGGTGAGAGTCAAACACCAGATGCATTTTCGGTAGAAACACAGCCTGCTACATCATTCATGTTAGGATACAGGAAAGTGTGAAAAATAAAGCAGTGTTGCAACTGAGTTGAACATTTAGGGTTTTAAGTGTCAAGGTAAGGGTTTAGAAAGGACAACCATATTTTCTTCACACTTACACAAAACACATCCATCCTAATCTCTGATCCATACTACACTATTCTGACCAGCACACATGTCTCATATTCTCTTAAGTCAGTAGGGAGCATGGATGCACTGCTTTTACTTTGTATTCTAAACTGCGGTGGTCAACCACTTTTACTTTTCTTATTGAGATAAACAGTTCTGTAGGCAGGGTACCTTCCCTCCTTATCCTTGAATGATTACAACAGTTTTCAGATTTCTAAATTCTTTAACCTGAGACAAACATTTACCCCAACCCGTTTCAAACAATACTATACAAGACTTGACAATACACTGGTGCAATTACCTGTGTTCACCAACCCCCCCGTTTTCGGTTGGCTCATCTTTTGCATCTGCTCTGTCCATCTTCCTCGAGTCTCCGGGTGCTCTGACCAGCTCTACCCTTTGACAGAAATGTCTCTCCTGGGCCCGCAGGGATCACTGGGAGGTGTGGCTGGCAACCCTCCCAGTGGGAAGGAAGTGCCCGGACCTGGTTACCTCAGAGACTATGGGCCTCATTACACGGACGGCGGTAAGGGTTAACGGTCACCGTTAATGGCAACGGTGACCGTTAACCCTTACCGCCGTACTACGAGGTCCCTTTGCGGGTTGGAGGATTTAACGCCTGCTTCGTGCAGGCGTTAAAATCCAACCCGCTAAGGGACCTCGGAGCTAATTACGGCACCGCAAAATTGCGGTGCCGTAATTAGCGCCTTCCCCATTTCCATAGAGCCCTATGGGGCAGAAATGGGAATGGGGAAGGGCAATGGCGGAAAGGGGATTTACCACCCCTCCAACCTTGGAATGGGGCGGTAAATCCCCTTTCCGCCAAGGCGGTGCCGGTATTTTACCAGCATGAGCCATGGCGCTAATAGCGCCATGGCTCACCGCCTACCGTGTAATGAGACCCTATGTACAATGAGGTTATGCACCACTGAGAACCCTACAGGAGGGCTCTCTGTGAAGAAGAGGGGATGTGTAGAGTTGGCTTCCTCAAGCTTTTTTTTTCTTTCTTCCTTCCATTCGTTCTTTATTGTTTTCCTTCTTGGAGTATGATTTTTCTTCTCTGTATTTGTCAATTTTCCCCCCTTTTCCCTCCCCCCTTGTTTTCTCCCTGTTTTTCTTTTTTTGTAATTCTTTTTCCAGTGTACTATCTTTTTCGCCATCTTACTCTTTTTCCCTCTCTTTTGCCACATGACAGGGCGGCTTTACAGATGCTTTTATTGCACCTTGTGGGATGACTGAAACGGATCTGTGTGACCGGGTTGCTTCTGATGCAGTTTATTCCTGATGGGGTTACTGCACCTGATTGGTGTGATTACCCTGAGGAGTTGATTACGTTTAATTGGGTAAATAATCCACAATGGTATCATACAGCGTAGGCCCATTTAAGCACTAGGTATTTGGAAGGTGGGATATGCGGCCAATCCTGTGAAAACAGGCATTTCTGTTAATCTGCAATTCTTTTCCCTTCACTTATTACTAGGCGAGAGTCAGCCCTTAGGTTTTTCCATTTCTACATTGTGCATTTCTCACAAGTAGGCAACTCAGAAAGTTGCATCCCCTGCGCTCTTTTGGGTTGTGCCATTTTTGCGTGTCTGGCCCTTAAGATGTAAATGAAATGAAAAGTTGTGAGGCGCCATGAGGAAGGAGTTCGAGTCAGAGAAAACGCGAGAGATGGAGGGAGAGAGAGAGAGAGAGAGAGAGAGAGAGAAAGAGAGAGAGAGGGAGAGAGAGAGAGAGAGAGAGAGACCTCAAAACACTATAGATAGTCCGAATATTGTTTCTTTTTATTTAACAGAAAGCAGCATATGTGCACTTACGCTTTACCCTTGGAGGGATTTATCGCAGTGTTCGAGGCAAGTCATTAAACATGATTGACGATGGCTGGAGGTTATTTGGCAGATGGGTAGAAAGGCATGTCAGAAATGAAAAAAGGGAACAATAATTAAAATGCTATCCCTATCATTTATTCATTGTCTGACTTGTATATGCGTTTGTAAAATGAGCAGAGGTTGCAATTAGCTATTCTGCTAGGTTAAAACCTTAGGGCAGTAAGTGTTCGTTTTGAAGTCTCTCAATATTTTCTTGTCAGGATTTAAACCCTTTATTCGTTTAGGAACCTTAATAGAATGCCATGTAATGACTGCAACAGCTGGGCACAGGGTATCCCTTTTAATTGCCAAAGTGCGGCATAATGAGCTGCCTGCTTGAGCCAGGCCATTAGGGTCACATTCGGCCAGTCATGGCTTTTTTTGGCAACAGGTCTTGTCTCGCGTGAAGGGACTTGTCTCGCGTGTTCTCTTCAGTTTCCACCTGCATGTCACAGAATACCTGTTATTCTGTCCCTGTAGTCAGTTGATGGGTTAGGGGCTTGCCTCGCCCACAGGTAGCATTTCTCAAGTGTGGGACCCACAGGAGGGCAGAATCCATTTGGGCAATATAATGAGTACCATTAAATTGGGTAATAATACCTGTTGTGTCAGCTCCTAGGAGTATAAGAAAATCAACATGAAACGATATACAAGAACAGGAATTATGATTGCATTACTGCTAACCAACTATATTCCAGCTTCAAATTAGGTAACTCGAGCTGCTCGAAATTGATCATGTTAAAAAAAAAAAAGAATATAGCCCTTAATTTTACACCGTCAGATCCCTTCTTTCTTTTTTTACCTGGATTTTTCTTTTTAAATGTGGGTAACACTTTCAGACCACCCCCCCCCCCCCGCCGCGCCCCGCTGGTGAGTTCTAATGCTCCACACACCCTATAGGAGAACCCCTCTTTCTTATCTGCTGCCCTTACGTTCCTAATTTCTTATGCTTCGACATTTGCTCCTCTCAACCATCTAGTCTTACCACCCTTACCCACACACTACGAGTCACCTCTCCCATTTCCCACTGAGCTGATTACCTCTCACCTTCCTGATGACGCAGTCTTTCTGCAGTTTCCCTATGCATCCTGTCACTGGCGGCCATCATGGATTGGGAACTTTGCTAGTATATACCTAAACAAAACGAACGTGCTCTAACTCCGAGTCTCATCAAAATGTAGTTCGCCATGAAATAATTAGTAAGGTAAACCATCAGTTGTGCCAACCTCCAGGTGTGTATTTCTTGGTGTGCTCCTTTTTATTATGTTTATATTTGATACTGAAACCCCAAAGTGATTTTTTGCCATAAAGTGAGGACAGACTGTCCCTCAGTGGAAGTAGGAGCTACCATTTTCCACCTCACCTCCTGGATGTTGGTACATCTGTGCAGTTATTTCCATTAAGTGACTGATCCGGCTGGTGCAATCGATCTCTCAATATTCTTGTATAGTCCAACATGTGTCTTTCTACACCATGCCTATTTCATCCTTTATGCATTTGCTTCAATTTGTTTCAAGACCACTGACATTGTGTTTGTTCAAATTTCACTTCACTTGGGGCAGAAGCAGCCTGACCCAGTGATCCTGTCAATGTATTGTGTGGGTTTGCTTTTAATAGAGGAGTCAGCATGGGCACTATTCTAGATTCAACAAATACAAGCTGGGGTACCGGGCATTGCTCGTGTCCCGATCAAGTGGTGCCTCGTGTGCCCGGGAGGATATTGTTCTTGTCCTCTTGTCGGCAAGTCTTGCTTCAGTTTGCTCTGGTGTCTCATGTGCCCTGAAGGATGTTGCTCTTGTCCTCATGTCAGCAAGTCTTGTTTCAGTTCGTTCTGGTATCTCATTGACAAGTGCTGTGGTTTGTTGTGGTGTTTCAGAAGCTCTTGATATTGATTTTCGCTTTCCATCAGATGGAGCTTTTCCGATTGATGTACATTTCTTGTGCAGCATGTTTCAGCCACTCAATGGCTTCAGCACATTTGAGAAAATGTCCAAGAAAGATTTAGCGATTGTGCTCTCTTCTTGTGAATGAACGTACTAAACTGTAACCTTGCCATTTCCATGTGTGGAGTGGCGTGATAAAAAGATCATTTTTTTTTTAAATTCCCTTTAAAATTGCTTTAATAAACACTTTCAAACTGTATACAGTAGTAATACATTTGAAAGGAATAACCAACACATCGAACGTTTTCCAAATGTTGCCTCCTTCTAGTACCTACTGTAGTGAATCGGGTGAGCATCAGTAAATGAGGGTGTTCACCAGCAGTAATGAGGAATCCATGCAAAATTTGGTAGACGTGGGTTCAACGGTGTGGAATTGTATTGCCGGACAAACATACACACACACATCCAACATTTTTTTTAGCATATAATACTTCTGCATCCAAACATAGAATTCAATCTTGCCCCAGACAAAAGAGGAATCCATGCATAATTTGGTAGACGTTGGTTGAACTGTGTGGATTTGTATAGCCTGACAAACATACACGCATATATACATACATACAGCTTTATACATAAACATGTACATTTTTGTAGATATGTGTAGATCTGTGTTTTAGCTGACCAAATAGGGGATGAGCTAAGAGAACAGCTGAGGATTAGTGTTAGAAATATCACATAGGTGCATATCATTTCATGTGAGTTAGACACATTGGTAGTCTAATTGTGAGGGGACCTGTCCTTCTAGAGAAGTCCAGGGTTGTCAGCCACTGAATATATTTTCTCTCATATTTCAAGCAACAGCACCGCCGCTTCGACTGATTGCCCACAAGCTGAACAGTGCATCAAAGAATATTTAGCGCCTTCCACAAACAAATAAAGACCGACACATTTTTGGCAGTACGCCTGGTGTGCACCACAATGAAGGGTTCAATATATCAATGAGGCATCAATCTACACCTTGTGATTATTTGGCTCCTACCAAGTCATTGTTTGTATTTGTGTATGTTTTGTGGTTTACTGTTTCAGTGACCATCATCTTGGAATTTCCACTGCACAGAGAGCTTCTAAATTGAATGAGTGAGTGTGGCCCAGTGGGCGCCTGTAGTTGTACTTAATTGGTGTTGTATGCATTTGATAGGAACAAAGTTGTGGGCTAACATAGTGCGGTCTCACTGATGGCTAGTCTTGTACTTCACGCTAAGGTGTCCATGGAAAAACAGTGTTGGCAGCTCTCAATGGACACATTCTAGTTCTAATTAGAAGGTCAGAGCATATGGGTTGAGGATTAAGTGTGGCGCATGTTTTGCCCTTAACCTTATGCATATTGCAGATCATCCCTGATCTAAGATGGTTATCTTTTACCCAAAGCATGGTTTTTGAAGGAGTGCATTAGCTGCAGGTCACGAGAGCCTCAAAGCGAGAGTCGAGCCTGGCAGCAATATGTACTCACTAGAAAGACTAGCATAGAGTATTCCATGATGCCAGGCGCCTCTCAGCCCTGTGTTCTGTATTCCCCTAAAATGATGGATTGGTAATCAGTGATTGCTAACCCCTGAGTAGGTGCACAGTAGTAGCGACGATGCAGTTGGAGTGGCATGAGCAGTTGCAGTGCCTGCAGCTACCAGTGAACACATTTGTTCTGTTTCTACTCTGCAGAGCCTCACTCTAAAATGTATTGCTGGAGCGCAGCATCACGCCTGGCAAGTGTGCAAACTCAACCTGTACAGTCCTGCCGGTTATCGCTGCTCTTTACTCTGTGCACAAGAAGTCACCGGACAGCCACCCACACCCATCTGTAAATATTGACTTGCTTTTTGTACTTGGTATTCTCTTCATGAAGAGTAGCCAGGCTTCCCAGTTCATCTGGATTTCCATGGGTGGGCGTTATCCCCCTGTACTACTTGCAAAGTAAAAATAAGGAACTACACACCATAATCATACTCCACAAAATCGTGACTAGACATTGGGAACTTCAAATCATGACCTATGCACAGGGCTCTAGTCGAGGGTACACGTGGGTGGACCAGATCCCCCTCACCTTTTTAGATGGCACCGTGATATACTAATTTCTGGTGTCACCACATGCAATTGTTATGTCAATGAGTCTGCCCCCTTTTTTTTCTTAGGACTGGACCTCTGCCTATGCAAGATAAAAATACTGCTGTACTGGTACAAGCTTCACGTCCTAATAAATGATTGGACATTTTTTTTTTAAAAGACTTAAAATGTTCGTGAACAGCGCGCCTGTTCAACCTATCCGCAAGCAATGGAATGTGTGTGCTGTCTAATGCGAAGGAAGACGGATGTGATGTGTGACTGCACCATCTTTTAAAAATGCGCGTACATAAACAGAAAGGGGTGTCCAAAGGATATACTACGTCGGCGTACTGCTTGGAAACGAGATAATACATGGTCGTAGAACACACAAGATGTTCGGAATGGGTGTAAATGAATAAAAAGGGAGTGTGTGAAGGACAGAATAGCGGCCCGTATTGGGCACAGTCAAAATGGTGCCATCCGTAGAACAGGCACGGTGGCCGGCAAGTTTGTAGGCAAACAAAATGGAGTTGTCCTAAGGACACTGGAACTGTCCGTACAGTGAACATAGCATGCGTGCACATGCGCAGTACAAACATAAGGATTGCGAACATTGTACCTGTTCCTAACTGTCCGTCTCACTTGTGTCACACTTTGAAGTAGTTTGAGAACCCGAACACTGTCCGTAGGACACTTGTGCGCATGTTTGATTCTTTGCATTTGCTGTCCAGGGGACTTTCATTACGGGGGCGGATGTGTTGAGGACATCATCTTGTGACCGCACCTACGCTGAGCGTGGGGACTAGTTTCCGCAGTTTGTGTGCTTCCGCAACACTAAAAATGAACTTGTAGACACAAGGCAAAGTATTGTGGAGTGTAAAAATGTAATTTCACACATCCCAAACAATAGGCCACCTCAGGAGTTGCTGTGTAAAATGTGTGTACCGCTTTGTAGGGATGAAGACGGTCACGAGGCACAGCCCTGCACCCCTACAAAAGGCCACACCCCCGAGCACATCTTCATTGTCCTTCTAGCTATAGCAGATTGAGGTAAGTTGCCTTTACTGCTGTAGTGACCAAAAGGAAACTAATTGGTATGGCTTCCATGGCTGCTGTTGGGTTATTAGCCTCTGCACCGCCCCCAAACCCGCCACCACCTCACCAAGGGCCTGCAGAGAGATATATGGATGAGGATGTATAGATTGAGGAAGAAGAGGAGGAAGAGAATGAAGTGGATGAACTCCGCACTAGGAGCACTCGGCCGGAGTCGTGGGTGTGGTGGTTGTTTCCGTTTATGGGAACGTACCAAAAGCATGTGCGTACCTGGTGAAGTGTAACCAGTGTGATGTGGTGTTGAGTCGCGGGAGATTTGGAGCGTACAGTTTTGGTACGACAACCATGAAGTGACACCTCCCTTCGTTCCACACTGCGGACATTCGCAAGGTGGTGCCATGTGAAGAGCGTAGTCGTTTGAGTTCCTCCACAGCATCCTCGGAATCCGATCCTCCCACCACAAGAGACACTCTTGTGGGGGAGCGCCTCCCTCCAGCTGCTTCACAAGCCATTTGCAATGCTGTGGACCCTTACCTTTCAAAGGTTATAGTAGTGTGCACGTATTGTGACGCAGTACTCTGCAGGGGGGAGAGTTTTCGAAGTGCTTTTGAGGCTGCAGTCACCGAGCACCAGAAGATTTGCTCCTTACCTAAATAAAGATCACCCTTAAGATTTCTCTGTTCAGTTGCCCTTTCTTATCCCCGTGGCTGGTGTCCCTTCCTTACCCTCCTCTCGCCTCTTCTCCTAGTGTGTCGAATGCTGTTAATCAATGAACGTAAAAACAACAACAATTACAGAAAAGGCTCTTTTCAGAGCCGCCTTTCTCAGTGTAACAATAGAACCATGAAGTGAAGGCCGTAGACCCCTGCGGAGTTCAGCAAAAGTTTGCAGACAGTCGTAGACGGGAAAAAGGGAGGGTGCAAGCGGAGCAAACGCAATAAAGTGTACGTTGGGAGTAAGTGGCGGTTCTGAAAAGAGCCTTTTGGTGGTGTGTTGTGTGGGTTAAAAACAGTGAATTGGGGAAAATGGATTGTCAGATAGGTTAGTGTGATTGCAAAACAGGGCGCAATGCATTTTGTAAATTGTGAAGAAACATCTGATTGCCAGCATATGTGAGGTGGACTCCATCTCTGCGGAAAATGAAACTGCTATGAAACAAAATGTTTTCATTGTGGAAAGAGGACATACGAACATCTCTTATTAAAAAGGCACACACAGCCTTATTTACATTGCGTCTCGCTTTCTCCATTTGTGGACCAAATGCAGAAGAACGCAACCATATTTGTATTTGGGCAATACAGGAAAAAAGTATTTGACAATTTGGAAACATGTCCATGAGCTTCGCAAGTCCTTCCTTCATGGCAAATTGTAAAGAAATTCCAGATACATGGCCTAAACTGTTTCCTCCACAATGAATGATGAGTATATCTGGAGGATGCTCTGTCTGTAAAGTAACACAAAGAGGTACCAAGTCCAGCCATCTCATGCCACGCACACCATGCCAGTGCACTTCCGCATGTAGAAATCTGAGATTTGTAGATAAACTGCAGCTTTCTGCATGCACCTTCAACCAATGTATCCATGAGTATCCCGCAATCCACATAATCTGTTTCCGAGCATGGAAAGCTATGGCTGTGTGGTGTCCTGTGAGGGAGAAGACGGTCTTACTAAAGTACGTCAGTCAGAACACACCTGAACTTTATGGACCAATCCCTAGCTCTGCTCATTCTCATTTAAATGCGGCTCCACCCTTCAATGTGGTGATATGTGCTGGCTGTTAACTACCGCCATGTTCGTGGACATGTACAGGATCAGAGCGTGATGACGGTACATTAAAGTACTATTCCCCTTTTTCCCCTTTAAGGTAGGCTCTGAAAAGAGCCGTTTTTTTTAAATTTTTGGCCACATATTTTACAGACATGTGGTATTTTATGTATTTTTTTGTATTTTTTGTCCTTGCTTTACTCTTGCAAACATTACAGAACCTTCTCTAAAGCAAGCCTTATGTTCCAAAAGAACATCGCATTTCCCAAAGAGGATAGCGCAACACCATCTCCTTCAAAGTAAGGCGCATTGCTTGGAGCAATGTTATCGTGGCTACAAAAAAACATACCAACTCGTAGCATGAATGCACGCATGCCGCGATTGATGATGCACCTCCCGATGCTTTGATCTGGACAGAAAAAAGAAGTGTTGTTCCATTGTAGTTCCATTGTAGTCTCGGGAATAAAGCAGAAAAAATTACTTTCGATGTTGGGAAGATGGTCATGAGTGCTTCAATCAACTGTGACAAATCTGCCAACAAAGTACGTGAAGTCAGGTATCCCAAGTGGCAAGCACCGTAGTGCAAAATTACCACATGAGGAGTGGTCATTCTACGCATGTCTCTGCAAACTTGCAGAATTGCCGCAGCATTAGCATCAGTGTCAGTGCTCCACACCACCTCCACTCCTCACACATCGAAATGGTGTGCCACATGCCTACTCTCGGCATAGTGTTGTAAGCCTTGCACAAAAATGTCTCCAAGCAGCAAAACCCTGACCCTCTGCACCTCTGCCATTTTCAGTGTGCGCACCTTCTTTCGACACAAAAGAGTAATGTGAACATCTGATTGGCTGATGCCTACAGTCGTCTTTCCATGCAGGATTTGCTGTAGAATCCTGTATGTGACACGCCCTACCAGCGGACAAGCGTTGCCTACGTGCAGCACGGAACTCTTACCCAGTCCTTCCACCCATTCTACAGCGGTACCAAAGTGAGTCCCTCATTGGACACAACTAAGCGGGCACACAATCATCCACCAATCACATAGAACATCGCTAATTTTAACTCCGTCATCAACATTGCGCACTTCAAAATTACTGTCGATGATTCTTAATGGAAATCACATACCATTGCAAAGCACCTACTTCACAAGCTACTGTACAAGGATTGCGAATTTCTATGTAAAGCTCCATGCATGTCCACATGCATCAGTATAGTGTACAGGTATGTACATTTTAATCAGAGTACATGTGGAAGCCTTATGATTTAAAATAGACAAAATAATGCCGGTAAATTTCCGTAGGGAACACATAACAACGCTCCCCCTTTCAAAGTGCAAGATTGCCGATTTATCATTAACAAATTGCATGACTGCTTACTGTCTTCTGCATAACCTGTACATACGTTGCAAACATGCCTATTTAGCATAGCTCTCAACCATTTTTGTCTGAAAGGCGGGTGAAATCAGCCGATTTTGTTTTTGGTGAGTGAGACGCCCATTAGAATGAATGGCCGTGCAAGAGGCTTGGCAGGTGAGTCTGCCCTTTACAAGGGCAGTGACACCTGCTAAAAGCGTGTGAGTTGAGAAGTATAATTTAGGGCAGACCTCAATTTTGTATGTGAAAATGTCGGAGTTCTGTACTCTGTACTGCCAACAGTAATGCTACTTGCAATGCGATCGTACGAGAATAGTAATCGCTCCCGATTGTGGTGCTGACATATCCTTCGGAGGGTCTCCCGATTTCTGGACATTGTGCTTTCCATTAAGAAGTACAAAATGTTTGCACATGTACTACTTTGCCCTATCGCTTACAAACCTCTCTCCTATGCATAGTACACTTTGTAAAGAACAAGGCATTTGCAAACCCTTAAAAAATGTAGTTATTTTGAAGGACTTTCAAGTTCCATATTGAAAGTAGTATGCAAAGACTGCACTGAGAGAAGTGAAATGTGCACGTGGACTGGGTTGAAATATGAAAGTTGAATCCTCTGAAGAAAGAAGTACAAGTAAAGTCTGCATTATCATGACGGCTGCAAACACACAAAGTAATTGATATTGTTTTTTTAATTCACAGTGAAGACTACTCTCCTGAGAATCAACAGCATCTGCACTGCAGATGACATATCCGAAGAAACCTGGTCATCTTGCACCAAAAAGTAAGTACAGTACAACCTTAATATTGTAACTACTCCTTAAAGAGGCTGCATGGGTTATTTGTTTATTTTGGGCACCAAAGGAAGCATTCATTTGTAAACCATTCTACCTACAAATATCCATTTATTGAACAAAGAATAACAGGTGGAATGGCTGACAAATCCCTGTGTGTTTGGTACTGAAATAACATAGGAAATCCCTAGAAGGTTAGATTGTGAAAATAAGTTGTGGTAGCAAGTTTTTGGCATTTCGGTTATTAATAATGGTTCTCGTCTCAAGTAGGGCACTTTGTACTCTCATCTAAAGCACATTATACTAGTATACAAACAGTGAAGTAGCCTTACCAAATGATAGTTAGAGGTCACTCTGCGTTGACACACCATGCCAAAGAGCTTCCCCATCACACTTATGCACACATGCACACAGCACACATACATTGGACAACAGACCAAAGTATACTTTTTTTTCTCAACAGACGCCAAAGAATGCCTACCAAAAAGCAGCTCCGTAGAAAGGAACGCAGAATTAGAGCAAATAAAAATAAAGGTGCCCAATGTAAGCATCCACCTGTTGTAGAGTTAGTGGAGAATCTTGGTACAAACCACCTAATGCATTTGGGTAACATAATAAAAGAAGTCTCAACTAATGAAACTGTACCTCCTCCATCAAAAAGTGTCACAAAACCGTGAAATGCTGTCAGAAAAACATCTGCCTGTACAGCTAACAATGTTCCTAATAATCCTGATAGTGTAAGAAGAACCCATAGTAAAAAAAGTATTTTAGCAAAAATGTTTCGTCACAGAGTCCTTCAGAATCTACTGAGAAGAGGACCAAAATCATCCTCAATCCTTAAAACGTACCGCAGAAAGTTAATTCTACAAGCACATTCGTGGACAGAGCAATCCTTCTCAAAAGGAAGTTGTTCATATTAGTGTTAAAAGGGATGAAAGCACTAACAAAACTAAGTACCAAACTACAAATGAAACTCAGCAATAAACGGAATGTGAACAAAAATAATTTTTTGCATGTTTGTGCTGGTGAATGGAGTCACACAACAACCATAGAGCCATATTTTAAAAGAAGCATACAAACAAAATCAGACAAACACAATTGCCATCCATAGCAGTGGATGAGGGTATGAGAAAATCAATACTACTATCATGGAACAAGAAACACTACTTACAAAACTATCTTCCGAAAACTCAGAATTACCTCTCGATTCAGCAGAACCACACCGTCCAGTATACAAATGGCCGTGCACATCAATGTGTGCCATTCCAAACAAAGCTTTCAAATCTTTACGTCTGTTCCTCAATCAACATGTAAAAGGTAAAAGGTAAAGACTAAAGTAAAATGAAAGTGCTGCAAAATATGGATATTTGTGTAGTGCGGAAACACACATGACTAAAAGGATATTCATTAGCCTGCATTTCTGGGCTTATTTTTAAAAGTACCTTCCATGATATCAAAAGAATATCAGTACATCATTCCAAAGTAAGAAATTTAATGTATAAAATATACTGTGCAAAAAGTCCAGCTTCAGAATTAGGCAATTTAAATACCACCCTTCTGCATGGTACACCCAAATACTTACAAGAAGAAATGAACCGTATTCAGAAAAAGTAGAACGCACATAGAAACCTTCTATTACACACATACAGAAAAGAAATAGTAAAATTTAAAAGGTCATCAGCTGAAGTACCAAACCATGTGTGTGTATGTTGCCGCAGAATGTTTTACAAAAGGAACACAAAAAATGTGGACATAGCATACAAAATAGAAAACAATGAAGACTCTAAATGGTTTGAATTAGTTTTGCACCTTTTAGCTGAAAGCAAATATGAAATAACTGAACGCCTAATATGTTGCAGTTACTGTACTGCAAAATTAGACGACAACCACACTCCTTCACGTGCAATTACAAATAATTTGGAATTGTTTCCATTACCAAAAATCCTGCAACAGCTCAATTTGTATGAGAGCATAATAATTCAAACAGTTCACCCATTTCAAGCAATGATATGCCTTTATCCAAAAACAGCAAATGTACCTTCCTCTGAATTGGTGAAAGGCATTTGTGGCAAAGTAGTTTACTTGCCATTAGATCTAACGGAAAATGTGCACACTCTAGGAGTGGAACGTTCAATAGAGCATTCTTTAATAGTCTTGGTAAATGGAGTATCAACAAAGGACAAAAAAAATTGGCAACAATTAGTAGACTTACACAAAGTTACACAAGCATTGCAATATCTAAAAGACAACAATGAGTACTACAAGGAAATAAATATTGATGAAAGCTTAAGGCAAACAACTGAAATAATTCAAGAGCCATCAGAAACTGGTCAATTCGAACTTCTGGATCCAGCTACAGTATCCACTCTTTTGGACCATTACACAATTCATCCATTGCATTCCAATGAAAGTATAGATGATGCACTAGAAACTTACCAAATGCGACAAACCAAAGGGTCACCAATGAGTATTTGTGAAAAAAGTATAGAAGCACATGCTTTTCCACTGCTATTTCCTACTGGCAAAGGTGGGAGATACGATGATAGACCCACTCAGATTGGGGCATCAGAATACCGCTCATTACAAATGTATTACCAAGATCCCAGATTTAGACAAAATGTGGAATACATATTCCACCTACTCTATGAAAGTGAATTAGCAGCACTATGCTATGGAGTTGCACACATTCTTAAATCTGGAACACACTTTCAAAATATGTCAGCTACGCAGTTAATACAAAAAGTACAAGAAAATGATGAGGTTTTACAATCAAGTATAACAAATTTGTTTGCAAACATGCGTGGTACAAAGGAATACTGGTTTAGAGGGCACGGAGACGTGCGTTGCATGATCAGAAACCTTGGACCACCAACTTGGTTTGTTACGCTAAGTTGTGCAGAATATGCATGGGAAGATTTACATGAGTTCCTACGCATAGCAAACAGCAACAAAAACAACATAGATATATTAACACCTGGAGAGCTTTGTTCTCTAGATCCAGTTAATGTCTCAAGATATTTCCATCATCGTTTCATTGCAATGCTACACTTTATTTGTAATAAAACTGTTCCTCCCCTTGGAGAAGTGCAACACTTCTTTTGGAGAAAAGAATATCAAGCGAGAGGAGCACCACATATTGACATGCTGTTGTGGATCAAAGGTGCACCGAAATTTGGGCACGACAGTGATAGCACTGTTTTGCAATTTATCCAAAAATATGTCACATGTGAAATCCCTTCACAACAGGCACATAGTGAGCTGCATGGGCAGATTTTACAATTTCAAAGACACAAATGTGGCAAATGTCGCCGTAAATACAAAAGCAAAGATAAATACTATACCAAATGCTGCTTTGGTTTCCCTAGACCAGTTACAGAAACAGGTGAAGTAAACAACTTCATGTCTTCAGTTCGACATAGTGTTAAAGGAAAATACCCTAAAACACATATTACATAAAAAGAAGGGAAGAATCAAAATATATCAATGATTACAATGCAATCATTGCCCTATTATGGAATGCAAACATAGATGTGCAGTACATTGCAGACAATTCAACTGCTGTTGCATGATATGTTACAGCCTACTTAACAAAAGCCGAAAAAACAGAGCTTCAAGACCTCTGGGATGACCTAGCATCAGACAAAACATTATCACAGACATTGTACAGCCTAGGCATAAAAATGCTCTCTCATAGAGAATGTGGCACCTATGAAGCAGCAGATCATTTAACCGGTACTGCTTTGTATGGAAAATCAGACAACATAGTATGGCTCAGTCTTGATCCTGCAAAATCTAGAAAAAGAGTGCTAAAATCATATGAGGACATAGAAACAATTGCCAGAAATGATCCCAACAGCCAAGACATTCTAAGAAACAATTTACTGGACACATACTATCCCAACAGGAGTACCACTCTGGAAAGCATGTTTCTATACCACATAACTCAAAACTTTGCATACAAAAATAATTTAAAACCTAATGAAAGCAAACGTAGATATAGAGTGACCGATTGTGAAGGGAGCTTAGTGAAACTTAACAAACAAAGCTTAATTAATCATGTGAAATTGTCATTAAAAACTTGTCAACAGAAAGAACTATATTACATGTCTGTGTTACAACTTTTCAAACCATGGAAAAAAGAGGAAGACATACTAGATAATATTAGAGATTAATGTGAAGATGCTTTCAAAGCAATGGAAGCACTATCACCCATGTTAACTTTACGCAGTACAAAACAATGTTACACAATGAGCAGCAACAGGAAGAAAAAAATCAGGCCCAACTAGATAAAGACTCTTCCGACAGTAGTCAACCTTCTGTAACAGGAAGTCAAGAACCATTAGGACAACCACTAATAGCAAATGACGCTGAAGTTGCTATGGCAGAAGTAGAAAACACCATGTATCAGTATCAAGAAGATACAGAGGACTTAACTGTACAACAAGGAAAACTTAACAATGATCAGCGCACCATTATTGAAGAGGTAACAAAATAAATTGTGCATGGCGTACAACACGAAAATAAATAATGTACCTGCCAAAATTACAAACATATACTGCTGTACGTCAGTGGTGAAGCTGGATCAGGAAAAACATTCTTAATCAAAATTATCAGCAAGTTCCTTCAACAATTGACAAACAACAAACTGTCAGCTGTTGTAACAGCCTCCACAGGTTTAGCTGCCTACAACATAGGCGGTGTGACTTTACACCGATTACTACTACTTCCAGTAGAGCATCAAAATAAATTAGACTACTACAAACTTTCTGCAGAAGCTGCAATGGAATTATGTAGAGTATTGAAACAAATGAAAATGCTACTAATAGATGAAGTGAGCATGGTCTCCAATCTAATGTTGGCTTTGATTCATCTCAGATTGCAAGAAGTACTTAAAAGTAATAACAAAGAACTCTTTGCAGGGAAACACATTATCGTTTTCGGAGATCTTCTACAATTGACACCAGTAAAAGGTGAACCGATTTTTAAAACCTTGGGCCACAAACTCTGCCGGAAAACTGCTGGTAGCATAGGTAATGTTAACCTTTGGCAACATTTCCAATACAGACAATTAACTGAGAACATGCAGCAATCGGCAGATCTCACTTATGCCAACATCTTAAAAAGTTTTAGAGTTGGTGTATTAACGCAAGAAGCACACGCTGTATTGAAAAAGCGGCATATACATGCACTTTATGGCAAAAATGCATGTGCAACTGATGTTATGGAACAAATAGCGCACAAAAATGTCAATTGTATGGCCTTAATGCCAACTCTTGCAAGCTGTTTCAAATTCAATGAAACAATGTTAAAGAAAGAAATGCAAGCAATAATAGAAATTAGCGCCACAGACAAACTAGATGTACATGGTTTGACAGTACCCATGTGTGAGCAAGCCACAACAAGACTAAATAGTTTGGAAAATAATTCAATCTCCAACACAGCTGGGTTGGAAAAAGTATTGAAATTATCAATAAATTGTAGAGTAATGCTTAAATGTAACCTTGACATAGAGCAAGGGCTAGTTAGTGGAGCACTGGGCAGTTGTTGGCTTTCAATCATACCCACGTGATAGCAGCATTCAGTTTGTAAATATTCGCTTTGATAAAGTTTCATAAGTGAAAAGAATAGGGCGCTCAATGGCTCGATTTCTTCTCTTCAAAGACATGTATGTACGTAGAGAGCAAAGGTTAACTGGTTAACATGCTATGGAAAAAAACTTTGCTCACGCCTACAGCCTAAACCGCTGGACGGATTTTCATCTAATTTGTAAAAGAAGCAGTGGCTTGGTCCCAAAAGTGTGCTTTGTAAATTTGGTGAAAATCCGTTCAGTAGTTTTGTTAAAACGGGAAAAATGTAGGTCCAAAAAATTAGTGATATCTGGGTCCACTCCGGGGACTCACTTCCCTGTTCGCTCTGCGGACAAGACTTTGATTGGCTAGTGAGGCACCATTGACATATGACATGCTCGCCGATTGGCTGGAGGGAAGCGTGAGGTGCGTCACATTTTCCCGATGCGTCTGCCATGATGGATCCGCAGATATCTGCGTATAGCGCGGCGGCGACTGGGGCCGTAACACAATTTTGGGGAGTGTGCTGGGGGAAGAGTTGCTGCAGAGGGTGGGGAAGTGAAAGATGGGTCAAATGATGTATTTGTTTTAGTGGAAGAAGGCAGTGTTGTGATTGCGGTGTCTGGGGACACCGTGAAGTCCGCAGACAGACGGTCAGCTGAACAGTTTATGTGGTAATGCAAGTAGGATTCATTTGGGTGGGGGAGTGGAATGTAGATGATATGAGGACGGTTATAGAAGTGGAGAGGGCTTCAGGTGGCTGGATTATGTGTGTGGGTTGTGGTTAGTGTATATATTATTGGGTGCAAGACTGGCTCATGTTTTAATTGTGACCAGCTATCATGTCTTGGGTGTATGGGTGGAGGTGATGTACTGAAGAGTCTAGTGGGGTTGCCACTCATTACATCACTGTAATCGTATGTGTGGAAAAGTGTGGCGGGCCTCAGTTGACTGGCTTATTGATCGGAAGAATGTTCTGACCAGTTTCATGTACTTGAATGCTATGTGTACTGTAAAAGACAGGGCTTCAAGTGGATGCCTTATGTGTTTGGGTTGTGGCCACTAAGCAGATTGTTGGGTATTTTACTATGTTGTGATATAATGCTTTTGGGTAGTTAGTAGAGTATTGGGTTAAGAGTGATGCATTGAAGAGTTTGTGTATTGGCTGCAAGTACTGTAATAGTATGTCAAGTGAAGTGGATAGGGCTTTAAGTGTGAAAAGGAAGTGCCAAGCACCATCCACACTCCAGCTGCCCCCATTTGAAGTACCAGGTACATTCACACCAAAATATGTGACGTATGGAGAACAGATAAACCAGTAGAGAGCCACAGTTGGGCTCTGCCCAGTGCCTCTCAGAATAACAGCACCTATTGAACTACCGACACCTAAGAAAACCTGGACAGTAAGGTACCCATTGAGAAAACCATATCTACAGGCAAGACAAAATGACAGTTGTCAGAATGTAATACCCGAAGAAGCCAAGAAGATACTAAAGGAAGACGAATGGTGATGTCATGACAAATCAGACTGACGCACACATTGAAGATATAATGACCTAAGAATACTGACAAAGAGATGAAATAACATGGATAAGTGACATCTTGAGCCTAAGCTGAAGCAGTTGATGTCAAGATGAAGAAACTTATGCCATATGCATGATGAAGATATTCAGTTACTTTAAACGTGTACAGATGCAGGAAACCACAAGAAACAAAGAAATTGTGAAGCGTGCTTATGCTTAGTAGTAAAATATATTGCAGCAAGCGTCAACTATACATATATATACCTCAAAAGCACTTTATAGTGAAAGTCCACTACGCACATGAGCAGAATGGAACAAAGGTTACTTAAGGTCTCAAGAGGAGAGTGTTGCAGCAAACAAATCGAGAATTTAGATGGAGAGAAACCCAGCTGATGGTAACCATGCCAAGAAGCCAAGGTCATACTGGGCTGGAAAAGGCCAACAGTGGATACAATTAAAGAGACAAGAACAGAGTATCCTGTTCAGAAAGGTCAAGATAAGCCAAAGATGGTCGACGACTGGCAGAATTAAATCAAATACACAAAAATGCATGAAGAAGAGGCCGATTTCACAGTGTCTGAATCACGTGGCAAGGCAGGCAATAAGGGATGAGACTTTCACACCTAAGCATGGATCCTTGCCATACCCATACTCCTTAACTTTGTCAGACCAAGAAGCAGATTCGAGGCAAAATTACAAAGAAGTAATTGACACATGACCACTGAAGTGATGATTGATTGTAACATAATCGGAGGGAAGCTGGGGTGCAGACAAACTCCCTGCACCTGGCTGGTTGTTCTGCATGCTGCTAGACATGAGTGTAAAGTATGAGTGGGTTTGATGCCAACCCAATCATAGTGGACCGTGTAATCTAGGGTCCTGTAGTAAGTAGAACCAATGAGACGTCATACTTTTAGTGACGTTTACAGTGGCCATTTTGAAGGAAGGGGTTAGTTGCACCCCGACATTGATTATCCAATACCCTCTTCCCGTTACCACATACAGTTATAGTCCCTATGTTAAAGTTACCTTCCTAAAACCAATCACTTTGCATGTTAGGTTTTTAAGATTACGCGTCAGTGATGATGAGTGTTTGATATAAATATTTAGTTTTTTCTGAAATTAAGTGGAGTTTAAGCGAGAAGGACGATCGAGCAGTTGCTGATGTTCATTGAAATCCCTGTTTTTTGTACGTGTTATTAAACGGACTCCCTTTGCCAAACTATTGAGTTGTCATTATTATTTGGTGCAAGAGTACGAATCTGAATCCCCATCTATCTTGAGGGTGCTGCTGCTCATCTTAAAGGGCTGTTTAGAAATACCCAGTCTTATGGGCCAGCTGAGGACCATCCAGTTCACTTTGTAGCAGAGATTAGACGGTTAGATTAGATAAGACACCCATTGACCGTCGACATAAGTAACTTCGGGCGTTCTGCAATATCACAAGTCCTTTGCCATCCGGCTGAAAGAACGAGAAGCTCCCCATAGATAGTGACTAGTTAAATTAAAAACCCTGCAGGTTAGATGTGAAGGGACTTTTGCTTTGCCCCAAGAACCCTTTCCCACGTCTATGAGCAGCGGATCAAATGAGCAACACAGCAAGGCGGTAACAAATGCTGTGATCCTGAGCGTCCGGAGAGGAAAAACATGCGAACGATGAGTGAAAAAGACTGAATGCGTTAACAAAAAGTTGCATGCCTTAAAAACAAGTAAAGGGAAGGTAACAGAGGGAGGTGGGACAAAAATAGCGTCAGAGTAAGAATATAATGTATATATAAGGGGAAAATATTGACTCGAGGGTGGCCGAGCAATATAGAGAGATACCGGGAGTGACCAAGATAAGAGTATTCGCCCATTTACTTAGGTTTTAAAGAGCGCTAGAAGAAGCCTTCATTTAAGGTCCTGAATTGATAGGATAACGTAGACGACCAGATCGATTAAAGATGATCTGAAAGAAATGGGCTTAAATTCCATGTCGGAATACAAATGTATTTATTTATTTGTTTATGGTTTATCATAAACCTTTACAAACATTTCACAAGAGTATTATCATAAAACTAATCTTAACAACTCATAAATACCATTTCAATAAAACATTAAAAATGTCATACCTGGACTAAAAGAAAATACCTAAGTTTCCTTTAGTAATAGCAACTGATCCAATCCCTAGGAACACATCATAAAATGTAATCTTGAAGTTCAAATCCACTTCTATTTTACAGAAAGCTAAAACATACATAATTTTAAATAGAGAATAATTTTCATATAGGTACATTGCCATAATGCCACAGCCTCAATTTAACATAGCTCACAGATAGTTTTCAGAAAAGTAACAACTTGTATGGTCAGAATAAGTTTGTATTCATGCATCATTTTGTACCAAATGAGATCTAGGTCTACACATGCAGTTATGGGAATACATTCCGCAAAATAGTTAGATCTCTGGCTTAACAGCATAGGGCAGATTAACAGAATATGATGTAGAGTCTCTTCCACACCCTCCTGTTTGCAGAATCGACACCATTTCATATTGACAGGTTTATTTCTGATGTTAAGAATTTGTTTGGTAACATTCAACCTAAATGCCCTGAACAACCTTTATCAGTTCTTCAACTTTGCTTTTGGTCTCTATGGGAACATGATTTGTTTTCTCAGTAGATTCTTTAGGCATTGCCAATAAGGGCCCCTTTACTTCCCTGTCATTATTTGAGTCTGTTACAATGGTCCTGTTTGTAAAAGGATTGGTGTTACATATACCTTTGTCCTTATGACATAGGCCTTTATTAACAGTCTGACATTTACTTTGAATAAGAAGAGATCCAACTTCCAAGGATAGATGATCGACCTCTCGTTCTCTCCGTCCCTACTCGCATTATTAACAGAATTGCTCAAACCTGATTCCAGTGCCTTACCCATGATGATAGCCGGATTTTTACGATTCTCATAAGGATAGAGCCAGCCATCTCCAGTCCTGCTTATCCGACCCATCTTCAAGTCTAGAGCTGACTGGTTCTTCCTTTTGATCATAGACAAGCCCATTAGATCAATAGTGCCCGCCCCCTTTTGCCTCCAAATGGGATGACTGTGTTTTAAATAGGAAGAGGTTGAAGCCCCTTCTTTGTAATGTTTCAGACTCTTTCATGAGCAATGATCTAACCAGAGAGGAGGGTATAACTAGCCTTACAAAATCAAGTCTATGCTTATGGATAAAGTCGATCGATTAAAAATCCCCCAAAGATATTAAATTCAGCTCAGGTATCAATGCAAAGAGGGAGAGAATGTAGGGCTTTTTCAGTAGTTGAGTCACACTTTCCCTAAACAGTGAACACAAAATCAGACCTGGCTGGTCAGGGTAAACAGGAGTTCTCAGCTCATGTTCAAAATTCCCCATTCCTGTTTCCCTCATTTCCCCCACTTTCTCATTGTTTAAAGACAGAAAATCAAAATTTAGGTCATTCACCCGGATCATTGATGGTTTCATACCCATCTCCTCTTGGTTCATATTTATTATTTCTTGTAATATCAAGTCTCTCTTTCTCCTTTAATTGTTGGTTTCCCATGATAATGCCCTGAACAACCTTTAACAGCTCTTCAATATTGCTTTGGGTCTCTATGGGAGCATGATTTGTTTTCTCAGTAGATTATTTAGGCATTGACAATAAGGGCCCCTTTACTTCCCTGCCATTATTTGAGTCTGTTACAATGGTCCTATTTGTAAAAGGATTGGTGTTACATATACCATTGTCCTTATGACATAGGCCTTTATTAAGTCTGACATTTACTTTGAATAGGAAGAGATCTAGCTTCCAAGGATAGATGATCAACCTCTACCCACTCGTTCTCTCCGTCCCTACTCGCATTATTAACAGAATTGCTCAAACCTGATTCCAGTGCCTTACCCATGATGATAGCCGGATTTTTAAATATATCAAAGTTATCATTTAGGCCACTTTCCAGACTGTTCAGTTGTTTTTAAAAGGGGTCTTTTTCATGATATCATATATCCCATCCTCCCCTTCATGATATTCACTCTGAGTGGATTGTTCAACAGAGTGTTTATCTTCAGGCGTATTAGTTACATCAACTCTCTCATTTGAGGAGCCAGTGGGAGCAGCTCCATGAGCCTTCATATCCATCCGTTCATTTTCAATCAGATGTTTAAAACCCACGTCCCTCACGAATTTTCTTGATGTTTTGTATTTTAACTCATTTTTTTTCGTTTTCTAATTTTTTTGTTGGCCTGTTTTTTGGCTGCTTTATTATTCTATTTACTAGACAGTATACCGGGAACATGGGTACCCCCTTCTTTCATCTCCACACTTAGGTTGTGATTTCCTACATTACTCACTGCCTCCTCTGGACAGTTTGAAGCAGGAGTCGTGTCACTGATTGCAGGTTCCTTTGGCTGCCCTGGGTGCTGGCTTGTACCTTTAGCAAGCCCCCACCCCCACGACAGCTGAAGGCCTGTCATTTATCCCTATACATAGACCCAGAATGGTCTCCTGGATTCTTGGTAAAAATATATCAGATAATCTAGTGGGTAACTCTTCAGCATCCTTGGCAATCTTAGTGAGAACTTCTGTTTGTTTACATAATTCCTTCAAGATTGCTCTTTTGAAGATGCCCAACATCGTTGTTAGTTCTCCACCCCTTGGAAAGTCTCCCCCCTCCCCAGTTGCAAGTCATAAACTGGATCTTGATTTATGTTGTCAGAAATGAAAATGTCAATAAACAGGTCTTCTAAACCAGTACCCTTAGACAATTGGGGATCCTCTTTGGTGTAGCCACAATTCAGATCTTCCCCAAATAGGGAATGGGATGGGTCAGCTTCAGTATCTATGATTTTCAATTCCACTGAACAGTCCTGGGCACACTGCAACATTTCCTCTTCCTCAGAACATGGTAAGGGAAGAGGAAGAGCCGCTGCCCGTGCCAGACTTGCTCTACACGTACTCACTGCATTAAAAAAGTCGGCCCCTGGCTCCTTCCTAATCAACAGCATTTTGTTTCTCTTCAAGTCCTTTTTGGGCCGTCCTGGTATTTGAAGCAAAAAAAAGGGAACAGCAATCAACCTTGCTGAACAAGCAAGGTTTACACCAATACACCGGGTAGACCTGCTTCACCTACTTTGCAAATCCCACAGCCCTCAGCCCCGAGACACCCGAACAGCCAAACAGCCGTCTCACTTGTGGTGCTCAATTCGGGTGCGCGTGCATGGGTGTGCGGGAGCCACAGTGAAGTAGCTGTATGGACGTCTAGGGAGCGGGGCTGCAATAATGCAATAGTGCAACACCGCAATGTGTGATTTCTGCAAAAAAGAACCAAAAAACCTGTCACGTTACGTTTCAAAGCCAGGGGTACTCAGTAGAGACACTTGCTGCTAGTAGCTAGGAACTAGCTACTACCTAGTTAACACTGTGTAGTGTAGTTTCAAATAAACAAAGTCCATGTAGGGTTTGCCTCCTTACTTTAGAAGACACTTCCTCTTGCGCATGCAAGTCTCCACTTCCTCTTGCACATGCAAGTCTCCACGGAACGTCCACAAGTCCAAAAGCACAAAAGGTTGACGAAATACAGAGAGCTCAGGTCAGTACGTCCTTGCCAGCCAAACAGCCATCTCACTTGTGGTGCTCACTTCGGCTGCGCACACACGGGTGCGCGCGAGCCGCAGTGAGGTAGATGAATGGATGTCTAGGGGGCGGGGCTGCAATAGTGCAATAATGCAATGCGTGATCTTTTAGAAGGCACTTCCTCTTGCGCATGCAAATCTCCACGGAAGGTCCAAAAGTTCAAAAGCACCAAAAGTTGATGAAATACAGAGAGCTCAGGTCAGTACGTCCTTCCCAGCCAAACAGCCATCTCACTTGCGGTGCTCACTTTGGGAATACAAATTAGGGGCAGAATACATCTGAGGAAGCAGATGGCATGATATTTGTGTGGCTGGCCGGCCGGAGTCCGTCTGTCTGTTTAATGTGTTTAGATAGAAATATGACATCATAAGGTAAAAAACTTTTTTAAAATAGCACGGAAAATACAATGTTGCATAAATGGGATTGGAGCTTGCGACGATTGGTGCTCGCTCATATTGTTGATCTTGTTTGTGAAACGTAAAGCATAATAAAGTGTTATACAAAGATAAGATAAACAGGTTAAGCATGGATGATATTACCCCATTGATACACATGTGCAAACAGCTGCCGAAGCATGCACCTAAGCTTAACCAGAACAGTACAGTGCAGAATGGGTTAAAGAGACCGCAGATAAAATGTTTATGCCATGGCCCCAAGTTGGATCGCTATCTAAAATGGTCCTGCAGCACATGACAACATATTTGCACACCACGTATACTAGAAAAATGCATAGCTAGTTTAGAACTTTGGAAAATTTGAAAAAATGTACCAACCAGAACAAGAGGAGGAGCCACCATTAGATTGGATACGGGTACAGAGCCTTCTGCGCCACCACCCCTTCTGAAACCAAAAACAAAGCTAGTAAAGACAAAGTACTATACCTGTTAAGGGAACTAAAAGCAGCCATGGGATATAGCAATCCGTCATATGAGTTGGCTACGCAAAGTAGTGACGAAAGCCCAGAGAAGGACAGAGAAAGGGATATTACCTCCAAAGTCCCGAAGGTGAAGGAGAGACACGAGAAAGAAAAAGGAGACCAAGCACAAGCAAGTACATCTCGAGGTACAGAAAGAGAGGTAAAGATATGGAAAGGAGATGAGGATAGGACTGATGAGACGGCATTCGCACAGAACGAATGGATGGGAGGTCAGATTTTATTGAAACTTGATGGTAAAGGCATTGATGATATGGAACAAAGGGGAAAAAAAATGAATTGGAAAGGAAAGGGAAGGAAAAGGAAAAACGTTTGAGAGATGAAGGGGCTAAGAAAAAAGATAGGCAGTAACGAGAGCAGTTATATCATGATGAGCAGGTCAGAAAACAGGAAAAGGTGCAGCAACAAAGAAAATGCGATCATAAGCAGAGAACAGCTGATGATCAGGATAGAATAGAGCAAAGAAGAATAGAAGAAGAAGAACAAAAGATACGGGAGAAGAGAATAAAAAGACGAAGAGATGAGGAAATGTGAAGGGCAAATGAACAAAGAGATGCAAGGAAGTAAGAAGAAGACAGGGTCAGAGAGGAAATGAGGAAGCGTAGAGAGTTTGATGACGACATAGAACGCTAGCAAAGAACGAGTGCAGGGGATCTCGAATATCTGGAAAGAGAGGTTAAAAAACCCGATCCAGTAGTAGTCTGGGAAGAAATAGAAGAATTATTTCCTGAGTACGAATCAGTAGCAGGCACATCTAGAGCAAATCTAGAAGATGACTTTGCCACCAGAAGCATCGTAGAGATGATCAATAAAATATACAATGATATGGGGCTAGAAAAGATACCCCAAAGGGAAGGAGAGGATGAGTACCTTGAGAGCGCTCAGTTGTACGATACTGAGGATGCCTCCTGAAGTAGCAGAAATAGAGAGCTGTCCTTAGATAGGCTGACTCTAAATTGAAATGAGGAGGAGGAGAGAAGTTGCACGAGTTGGGCACAGACAATATCGGATGCAGAAAGAGAAGAATGTGAAGAAAGAGAAGATGAGAGAAGACACAAAAGATGCTTCTCTAGGGAAAAGGTAATAAGATGGCCAGATTCTAGTGGGTCTGCATCTAAGGAATCGAAGTTAGCCATACAATCAGATTGGCATGAAGGAGTATTATACGGTCAGAGGGGGGTGTCTCCACCACCCTATGTGAGCAGATTACGGACATTGCCAGGTAGACAGCGATGCGGGAATATTACTCCTGCGGTAGACAGAAAAATAATGAGAGAGGAAAAGGAGTGTCATGTGTCACAGTTCCCCTTACTAAAAAAGGAGGAACATGGCCACTATATATACCTTGGCCACAGATGGATAGAGAAAACCTGATAAATAAGCACCCAATGATGACATCGGGAGCCGGAAAATGGATACATGAGTTTGAAAAAATGACAGGAGGGAACACGTTAGCAATAGGGGATATTAAGGGTCTTTTAATCACCATACTTGGTGATAGAGCTGATGATGTGTGGACACGTGCAGGTTACCCTGGAGTGACTATAGTTAATACCGCGCATGACGGAGCGCCATTTAACTGCTATATTCAAGGCAGACACCATTGAATACATTTGGAGGAGACCTAATGCTAAAGTTAAACATGACAATGCCATTCATGGAGAAGGGCATAGTATGTTCAACTCCAGGAATGCATTATTTGAATGTGTGCTAAATGATTACAGCATACGCAAGACAAATGGCTATTAGAGCTATTCCATTAGAACCCGAGATATATGCGTATATTAATGTCATGGCTACTAGGCCTTGCAGACAAAACAATGAGAACTCCAGATGAGTTTTTGTTGAGACCAAGAATACCTACCTATGCATGAGGAAAAGGGACGAGTGTTTCCCTTACCAATACAAGCACTCATAGTGCGAGGAGAGATGGCTTTGCTTGATGGTTGTGATGATGAAGGCAGACTATGGTGCGCGGTAATCGCCATTGGGGAAGGTTACAGATTGACTGACATCACTGATGACGATCTATTTGAAGAAAAAATAGGCGAAGATGAGATGACAGTTGAGGTTAATCTCATTTATTGGGTGAACATGATTAAAAGAGAGGTGCCTCATAGAATCATGCAGGCACAAAAACATCCTGAATATTTTGATGACGACATGAAAAAAGTGCCTGTCTCAGTATGGACTACAGGCCCTTATGACGTAGGATTACTTAAAGGAGTCGGAGAAGTGAAGATTAACTTGAAACCAGGAACAATTTTACCAAAAGCAGGACAGTATCCCATGTCTACGCAAGCAGATGAAGGAATGTTTAAGACAATTTCTACCATGATGGAGCAGGGCATCTTAGTGACGTAAGAGTCATCAGGCAATACCTCGGTTTATCCGATTAAACAATCAAAGGGAGGGTTTTGGCATTTAATCCAAGATTTACGACCAAAAAACAGATAGTCAAGGCTGAGTGCCCTCTAGTCCCTAACCCGTCCATGGTCCTATGTAATATACCCATTCAAGCAAGGTATTTCACAGTGATTGACTTGAAAAATGCATTTTTCTCAATCCCATTGCACAAAGTTTCACAAGATTTGACCTTGTTTACTTTCAGACAAGTTCGTCTTGAAAGCACAAGGCTGCCTCAAGGGTACTGAGAGTCTCCTTCGATTTTCAACAGGGTCCTGCAGATGGATTTAAGCAATATTGCATTAGAGAGTGTTGTCTTGCAATACATGGATAAGCACACAACGGGGAGTCCCCCAGATGAACCATTTTGAACCAAATTTAAAGACCTAGCTCCAATTTAAACTGGGTCGTATTCCATGAGTTGTATACATCACCCCACAGAATGAACATTACACGGAGTACCAAAATTTTTTTTCCATTTAATAGAAAATGTTTTCATAGTTTTATTACGCAGGCCATAGGTCCTACGTGCACCAATCATAAAAAACACCACACAAAGACATATATCAATGTAGAAAATATATACAATGCATCTATTAGCAATTTCATGTATAGTCATAAAAACACAGATGACACCACCAGGATTTTGTGTCAAAGAGCTAGATAGGCACATATTCTAACTTTCTGTCCCTCTCTGGCTAACAAGTCACAGATATGCTCTGTATGGCAGTGTCACCCAATAGCAATGCTAAAAATGATTAGACATAGCACGTAAAAATTGCGTCTGACCAAAACACACACATCCCAGGTCTACGTCCGTTGTGGCGTTGATGAGCCATATCACAAAGCTCGAGTGCACAGAGCGATGTGCCAGACGTTTCGGCAGGGCATTAGTACTGCTGCCTTCATCAGGACCCCAAGGGGAATGGAGTTCTGTGGATGTGATAAATAATGATATTACTGGCCTGTACAACCCAATAAAAACATCAACAGCAGCCGAAAGAAAACGGCTACCAGCTGCTGATAAAGATGACTAATAACAACATATTTGGAGAGAAAAGGAATTCTTCACCTATAAAAACACCGAACCCCTGTGTATAGGAGGGAATCCACCCTGCAACAGAGTGGTAACATATATATAAAGGCAACCTCCACCAGACCGAATCATTCACCATGCCCTTCTCTGTAGACAAGCAGGGAAAGGGCAGAGAAGAAAAGAACACTCACCAAAGAGCGTGGAAAAGAGGGAAAAATTATACAACCCAATAGTATAAACCCCCTAAGAAGCGAAAAGGGGTGCGACTGTAACAGGGTGCGTACATGCCGTCAGTGCCCAAACCACCTGACCCAAAATAGGAGGTATACCGTACTCTCCGTCTAGCATACAAATAGGGCTAACAATGGCCCTGTACTTACTAGGAATGATAGTATGGTGGCCCAATAGGATATTTCAGAAGCCTCAAAATAGCGCGGGAGCACAGGGAAGTGTCTCCTAGTCGGATCATCTGAAACCGCAGATGTAAATTAGAATACAGGTAAATATACATGCCGAAGCCCTATTACCAAAACCGAGGAAAAGACTCGGGAGTCAGCAACTCACCTGTCGCTGTAGGTTGGAGCAGGTGAAAGGCGAAGGTACTTCTCACGGCCCACACAAGGATTCGAGGGCCGATAGTGCCGCTCAAAGGGGGGGTCAATGCCACGTCCCTATTGCACCAACTATGGACTGGAGATGGAAAACGGGTCAGCCCTATACCGTGGGTGCCTACGGGGAAACAAATGGAAATAGGCCGTTTCAGAGGGGGTGAATTCCGAATATGTCGGAATGTCACGTTACCCTAAATGTACAAAAGCCAAAGACTTGCATGCAAGTATGTATCCTAATCTACACCGTGCAACCACAACCCCCTCGACCTTACCCACGCATACATTTATCCCACATTTGTTTACAATGTTGGAAATGCCGAATGGGCGCCTACCTTAGGAGGGCCCCCAATTCAAACGGGACCCAGCAGTTAGAAATGTCGGGCTAAGCCAATAGTAACCCGCGCCGTGATCACACGGACTCAAGCTTGGTACATACTCCAAAGTGTGCTCTCCACTTGCCGTGGCCGCAACTCGGCCTAGAGGAAAGGACCCAACGTTCCCTAGGCACCACGTCTAAAAATAGATGTAGGACGCAAAGAGACGAGGAAAGCGAAATGGGACTCGGCGATGAGGCTAGCTCTAAACTAGACTATGCCAGAATATCAAAACCTCTCCTCAAGAGCCACATTCAGTCAATGTTGTAAAATCCATAAGAACGGGGCGTCTCCATGCAAGGCCCCCACAGACTATGGCCGGTCCGCGTGAGATTCCGTGGAAAATCACAGCCGGTACGGACCAAAGGCTACGTGGGCACGGCAGTCTATCTCCACACCGACCAATGAACATCACCACAAGAGTGATGGAAAAAGTAGGGAAATCACCACCGAAGGGGGTTATTTTCATTCATACCCCGTTCTATGGTGTCCAATCTGTGTATCCACCTGGCTTCCGCTTGGTTAAGGCTATATGCCGAGATATTGTGTCTTGGTAGGGCCTCCAAAATCCACCAAAAGAGATCCTCAGTGGAATGGCCAAGTTGCATATAGTGAGAGACTAAGGGAGCAGTAATATTTTTACATCTAATGCGGGACCTGTGTTCCACTATACGTGTGTGGACAGGTCTCATGGTCTGGCCCACATACTTGAGGCCACAAGGGCACTGGTTGCAATAATTTGCATTAGATGTTTTGCAGTTTGTCATGGATCGAATGTCCCACTTCCTGTCTCTCACCAGGAAGTCCTTGATTTTTTTGGTGTATTTACAGACAGAACAACCTCCACACGGGAAATGTCCTACCAGAGGCCTGAGATTCCAACCCGTAGTTGTGTTTCTCGAAACCCGAGGTTTCGAGTGCACAAAAAGATCTCTCAGGTTCTTCTGTCTAGTCATGGCAAAAAGTGGTGTTGGCTCATCACACAGTTCCAATTTGACCAAGGGCCAAAATTTTTTAATCAATTTCTTAACTGCATAAATATGCGTAGTGTAAGGCAAAACACAAACAAGTTTTTCTTCTGTTGTGCGGACTTTGGGGGTGAGCAGACATTCCCTCAGGGTAAATCTCGCCCTTTTAGCCGCCTTTGAGACCAGTTTCCTCGGGTAGCCCCTAGCAACCAAGCGTGTGGTGAGGCTTTCCGCATGGATAGTGTACTCATTGACAGATGCACAATTTCTGCGTAATCGCAGAAATTGACCATATGGGAGATTCTCCTTTACTCCCCTCGGGTGGAAACTCGAGAAATGGAGTAATGTATTTCTATCCGTGGGCTTTCTGAATAGCGAGCATTCCAAGTTACCATTTCTTGCGTAAATTCTGAGATCCAAAAATTGGATCTCTTTGGTACTGGAGCTAATCGTGAATTTAATCTCTGTGTGTTGTCTATTAATCCACGAGAAGAATTCCTGGAGAGCCGATGCTGGGCCCTGCCAGATGAGAAAAATGTCGTCAATATACCGCCGCCAAAGTTTATTATGGTTTACAAACGGGTTAGTTTCAGTTAGTACAAAATGATGTTCCCACATAGCCATAAATAATATGGCTAAACTGGGCACGAACGCCGCGCCCATCGCTGTTCCATGCGTTTGCTCAAAGAACTGTTCCTTGTATTGGAAATAATTCTTTTCAAGGGCCATGGTGAGTAGCTCTAAAATGAATTCTGTAGGGGTGTTACGTGGTGATTCTTCAATCGAGAGGATTTCCCGTATGCATTGAATCACCTCTTGCTGGGGGATGCTCGTATATAAAGCACAAATGTCCAGTGTGACAAGAATTTCTTCCTCTGTATTGAATGGTCTGCCTTCGACCAGTGTTATAACTGAGGAGATGTCACGTAGATAGGTGTTAGTAGCCTGACTAAGAGGCTGCAAGAATTTATCAATATATTTACATACCGGTTCGAGAACCGAACCGCAGCCCGCAACTATTGGGCGCCCCGGGGGATTGTCGACATTTTTATGAATCTTTGGGATCGCATAGATGACATTCTAGTTTGCAGCACAACAAAGGAAAATTGCAGTCACCTTTCTATTCAGCTATAGACTATACTGGTTGAGAAAGGATATGAAGTTGACAAAGAGAAGTTACAATATTGTCAACAAGAAGTGCTGTACATAGGCCAGCTGATCTCACCTGACGGGAAAAAGGTTATCCCTGAAAGAGCTGAAGCCATTTCAAAGACAGCCAAGCCACACACGATAAAACAAATACAGAGTTTTCTTGGATTATGTAACTATGTCAGGGCATGGGTCTTTCACTACAGTTCTTATACCAGGCCCTTGCTACAAGCCTTGTGTGGACCGAGACCATTGAAGAAGGGTTTGCTGAACTAAAAAAGGCCCTTTGCACGGCACCACTTTTAGGGATTCCCAATTATGCAGAGGTATTTTACCTGTTTTCACATACGAATGGCAGTGTTATGACAGCAGTACTCACACAGAGAACCACGTTGGGGTACAAGCCCCTTGCATACTACAGTGGGAATTTAGACTCAGTGATGAGGGGTCACTTCCTGTGCGAACAAAGTTTGGCTGCTGCGCCGTTCACTGTAGAGAAGGCTACAACCATTGTGATGGGCTGCCCAATGACGTTATTTGTCGAGCACACATTATTTGCCATTTTAGAGAAACCAAAAGGCACATTGACATCTCAGAGAGCTTCTGCTTATGAAGTGGTCATATCAAATCCAACGATTAAAATAGTTCAATGCAAAATAGTGAACCCTGCTATGTTTATAGCAGAGCCAGTCACTGACGTAGAGCCAACACATGATTGCGCAAACTATGTAGAATTTTATGATGAGGTTCCCAGAGTGAAAGAAAATGAATTAGCTGAAGGGGAAATCGTCTTCGTTGATGGTTCCTTGGGGATCGATCAAAATGATGGACCGAGATATACAGGTGGCGTTGTGATGAAACACATGGCAAATGGGGAATTTCGAGTACTCATTAGTGCACGATTACCCCCACATTATTCAGCACAAGCTGCAGAATTATTGGTGTTGATACTCGCACTCGAGAATCACGCAGACCAGGAAGTGACGGTGTACAGTGACTCTGCCTATGTGACGTCAACAGTGCACGCATGCTTAGCGTGCTGTAAAAGGAGCGGTAACCGCCGAGCGGACGGCACGCCAGTGCAGCACGCAGCCTTATTGGACAGGCTCATTAAGGCACTACAGCTCCCAGTGGGCATAGCGGTCGTGAAATGTGCCACCCACATGAAAGGGACAGATTTTATCTCACATGGAAGTCAGGCAGGAGACACTGAAGCCAAACGTGTGGCAACCAAAGACGAAATAATCATGAGTGTGGAAATAATTGATGTGCATGAGAGAATGATTGTTGCACGAAGTGAGCAAGAAGGCTACAGCAATATGGCAAAAACTCAGTTAATGGAGCTTCAAGGATAAGCACCACAGGAAGAGAAGAAGTTATGGAAGCAACAAGGGTGTTATTTAACCCCCTCCAAGAGCTTGTGGAGACAAGACAGCACTGGTAAACTAGTGATGCCTACAGCCTTATTGAAAATAGCACTGGACCAGTTACACTATCTAGTGCACATGACCAAAGAGAATCTAGCAGCAATGATTGCTGAAGACTCGTCCATACCGAACTTGGCAGAACACGTTCAATTTTTTATGGTAAACTGTATAATTTGACAGCAGTTCACGGCTGGGCATACACTACTTGTGATTAGAGGAGTTATCCCAAGGCCTAATGGGCCTTTTCCGCACTTGCATATCGATTATGTCGATATAATTCAAGTATGTAACGGGTACAGGTATCTAATTGTTGTGGTGTGCCCATGCTCTAGATGGATAGAAACAGGTCCATGTACACACCCAGACTCCACCTGTGTGGCCACATTCCTGGAGAGGGAGGTATTTCCCAGATGGGGAGTGTGTGAAGTAATGAGATCAAACAATGGTCCTCATTTTGTTAATGCAGTATTTGAACAGATTAGCTTGTTGCTTGGTATAAAGCACAGGTTTTCTTCGATGTATCATGCTCAAGGGAATGGGATATGCGAGAAGCTCAACGGCATGTTAAAGGAAAGGATAGCCAAGTTGAAGCTTACTCTGAAGAAGGGATGGCTGCACTGTGTTCCACTGGCACTGTATGCACTCAGAAACCAGCCTGGTTCTGACCATCATCTCACGCCACACAAAATCGTGATGGGCAGAAGGATGCTCACACCACTGACACCTCAAAATAGAGCTAGGTGTGATGCTCAACCAACAGGAGAATTGTTAGGATTGGTAATGCAAAACTCCTTGAATTGCATGACGTATTGTCTTACTGTAATTTCAGGACAGCTGCAGCGATGACAAGAACGGTGTAGGGCAGTACAGAATACAGGAGATGCTGCAGCAGACCAAGTTCCAGAATTACGTGTTCCTCCAATATTCCCTGGAAGAAGAATTACACGTATAATCCACAAAATAGCTTGTTGACTTTGAACTTTAGACTGAGGCACACTGAAGCCTTGATAAGAAAATATATGCAAAATTTTGAACGAGGATACATAAATTGGAAGAGAATACAGCATCCTGATTCTTTCGACACAGAATCCCTATTTGGACTTACTTATGGTATCACACAATAGTGACCTCACCAAAGACATTCTGATCTATTTCTAGCTAGTATTGAGGTCATACCCGTCGTTGGTGGGAAGAATCACAAGCATAACAGAGTTTCTTCAAGATCCTGAAGACGAAAAGTCAATAAGGAGGCTGCACACAGTTATTGCAGAGCAGTTTCTTTTGCTCCCGGAGTACAGCGAGTACAAGACAAATGTCCCTGTCGCAGGAGAATAGCAGACTAGCCAGTAACGTATTTTTTTGCTTAATTGAAGACTTTCCAGTACTTGTGGAGAGACATGCCAATGTTGACGTCCTCACTTTCATCAGAGATCCAGCGAACCCTACACATCTGAGTATGCTCCTGCATGGAATCGTGATGCAGGTCTAACTTTCTAGTCACCATCAGAATCACATGAGAAGAGTGTAAACTTTGCCAAGGACTTCACTTTTGTTTATGCTGTCAAGGAACCAACATGTCATCTGGAGTGAAAAAGATTAGAGGCATCGACTGGGAACTGGTTTACATAGAACATGCAAATTAGGATTTGCTGAACTTATTGCCTCATTTAGCACTTTCGTTTATAGACAAATAACTGTGTCCAGAGACAAGCGACAGTCTATTATTCGGACAAAGAGGATAATCAGTCAAGCATTTGTGACCTGCAAACAGAGGCAGCAGAATCCAGATAAAGTGGCAATGTTTAGCTTGTATTAAGGAGTTAGCTTTGCTTCTTTAGATGATTGAGATGGGAAATTAGAACAGCAACGTTGTGCTCTCTCATGAGGAGAGACATTCATATTGGCCAAGGAACACATGCTGTAAATTAACTTACAAATGTATTATTTACACATGCAAAGTATTCATTATCATATTACTGTCATTGACGATTAGAACTACATTTTTCATTGGTGCACAAAGCGTTCAGGTTCCCGTGCACCCACCTAGTGATGTACGCATGAAACCTACAAAGGTACCCAGACCTTACATAGTCATTCCAGTTCATAGAAAGAATGATAGAGTGACTGAACTTGAGATGGATGTGATAATCAATGACACACACGCGACACTTGTGGTAACAAATTAATTGAAAAGCCAGAGACAGGGTCGGCAAAGTAAACTTGAGAAAGGTTTGATGAAGGGTACACGTACACAGATAATGAGTACATACACACCTGGTCTATTGTCAATAAGTTCAGAATCACATTCCAGAAAATGGGGGAAGCTTCGACAAACTACAATGAGAAGTTCCACACCAAGAGAAGTTGAGAGACAAATGAACAAAGCTGAACTTTTAAAGAGACAAAAGGCTTTAGAGACTAAGCAAATAGAGACAACACCTGCAAGCACACCTGATCCTGCGGGACACGATATCAGGGCAGTGTCTGGAGAGAAGACATAAACGGAAATTATAAGAGACATTTTCAGGCCTGATTGGTATGTTGAAAGGATGAAGCAAATTGCACAAACTCCTACAAGAATAATACATGAGGAGATGCCCAGATCATTGTTGGAGATACCTGAGAATCCTCTAGCAAGAAAAAGCTATACAGATGTGTGCAAGGATGTGGTTTTAGCAAACTACAGAACGACTTTAAAAATTAGAAGAAGCATACAAGAAGACAATAATGAATTGAACTATTACCTGCACAGCACAACACATTTGGGAAACAACATATGGTACCAACATGTGAAGGAAGTTGGAAGATGACCTTCAGAGGAAGAATGCTTTGTTTGTGCACTCTTACCTTACAGCATGGGGATGTCAAAAATCTTTGTAGCTGTTGAAAAAGATGTGCAAACAGCACACTGTCTGTCACATGTTGTCATGGTCATGAAGTCAGGGGCACATGCATGCAGGGGTCGCATACACAGGAGACCTGAGTGGACACTGTCATGGCACCTTTCGTTCCAGGCTCATGAACAAAAGTAAACAAGAACATCCATTTAACACCAAAAAGCTTTTATTATGGACATAGCACTTCAGATGCATTAACCTTGAACATTCCATCCATTAAGCAGGATGCATTAACCTTGAACATTCCATCCATTAAGCAGCCCCAAGTGTATTCTTGGGTGTGGCTGCTAATGGATTGCCTTTGTATGTGCTCACTCACTAGGATTGGCAGGGTGTGGCTGGAAGCCGGCCCTAATGGGCGTGCCCACAATCTCAGCTATATAAGCTGCCCCGACCCTCACGACAGACGCTTCGCGTTATTCTGCACTTGCAAGCAGCATAACGCTCACTGTCGCCTGAGGTCAGACTTACCTTTGAAGATCCTGCTTCCTGGACATCCTGCTTCCTGCCAGCATACTTACCAATTGGGGGAAGCTGTTCTTACCTGTACATCTCTTCGGCAAACCAAGTATTCATCTTTACACTTTCCAGAATGCAGAAATCTTCATCTTGGCATTGCAGCATGACACGCTCCTATTGTACATTGAAAAAACAGTCAGTTTAAGGTTGCGCTTCACCATACTTCACGCTTTTCCTTAAACCATCACTTACCTGCTGTCGAACATTGCGGTAGCATCCATATTCCATCCGGCCGTGTCTCGTGTCTCACAGCTGCATTGAGGCCACATTTCCATCTAACGGAAGAAAACAGAAGAGAGACATTATTGCGGGCATACATAGGAGTAACACATAAAGACATTAAACAGAACAAACAGCATCACAAGAGCTCAAGAAGCATAGTCGGAGCTGGACTGGAATAATCCTTATCAGGGATCAGTGAAGGAACTAGATCCCATTTGACGCGCCTTGCCAGACGTAGCAGGAAGGAGAGCTTATCTTCCATAATTCATAGGAGCAGTATCACCACGTACCACCGCTCACAGCTTTTCTACTGAGGGAGAGGCCTGAAGGGGGTGATTCAAGTTCAGGAAGGGCTACAACCGTGCCCCAATGTAACGCTCACCTGATTCCCGCAGAGGCGCCGGTCTTGACTGGGCGAATACCGTATCTTCAAAGGTGATGTGTAACACACGGTTGGCTCTTTGGGCTGGACCTCTGTGCACTGTATGTCTGACTCGAAGAGTAAGATGTCTGCGGATAGAAAATATGGGATTAATGAACTGGGGTTATTGGGTGTCTCTCTCTTCTTCCCTTTCTCTTCTCCTGTAGAACCCCAAAGGTTAACACTCTCACCTTAGGTAAGTGAACGCCGAGCTCTCCATCTGCCTCGGGGCAGGGTGCCGTAACCAGTTTCTTCACTGGATAAGGGTGCAGGCCTCTTGACCTCAGAGGACTGCTGTCCGTCGTTTACTGCACGAACGGTAAGTTCCGAGTATTTCAAATGTCTTTAAAAGTCTTTGTAATGATGTCTCTTGTCTTGCAGGGTTCCGGGGATGGCGGATGACGGGCTGAAGTGAGTTGAGGATGGAACCCGTGTGAGGAATAGAAGTGCCTGGAAGCACGTAAGTAAGCGCTTGTTGCCTGCTTCACGATGCGCACTAACTGTCCTTTTATCTTGCAGGTACAAGTTCGGAGCTGCTGAAGGGTGCCGGAATACCCACTGGGTTCGGCGTGGGAAGGAGTAATGGCACGTGAGTAATAAAGTTACCCAATGTCTTTAAACTCACCTTCTTTTGTCTTTCAGATGCGGGATGCAGCGCCGAAGGCCTCCGGAGCGTGCGAAGAGTTGGTAAGCTTTTGTCTTTCAGATGCCGGAATGCAGTGCGAAGAGTTGGTAAGCTTTTGTCTTTCAGATGCCGGAATGCAGTGCGAAGACCTCCGGAGCACGCGAAGAGTAGGTAAGCCTTTGTCTTTCCGATGCCGGAATGCAGCGCGAGGCGTTGGTGACAGCCGATGGACCAGGTAAGAGAAGCGCTGTCACTGAAGACCGTATTGCTAACCTGTTCTTTCTTGTCTTTATAGGTGTTGCTGAAGACTGGATTCAGGATGGTAAGCCTTTTTCCCTTAGGCCCAGGATCAGATGCAGAAGACACGATGAGCGTTCTGCTGCAGAGGATGCAGAATAACGCAAAGCAAGATTCATCCATCGGGTGTGGTTTAAATAGCCTCCTGTAGTGCTTAGGTGTCTCCTTCCACAGCCTCGCCTAGGTAAGAAAAGAGTTCCTGCTTTCCAGAAGAGTTCCAGTGTTCTGAACCTAGGGAGTGGCTCCTGCCCCACCCAACAGGAAAAGTAGTCCCAAACAGAAGAGGATTAGAGGCTCAACTGGCAGGTAAGTAAGCAGCATGGTCTGCTGCAGGTAAGTCCACCCAAGCATTATGAGCCCGGCGCTTCCAGCGCTGGGACTGGGCATATTTATGAGCCTGGTGCCACTGGCGCCAGGACAGGGTCCAAAAGGTCCCAATTGGGACTGGTTGGCACTCAGAACCTGGGTTATGGGTCTGCTTCCAAGGGAGTTGGGTAAGTCCTGACCTTTTGGAAGCAGAGATCATGACAGCACCCCCCCTCAAGGCCCCTCCCAAACCGGGCTTCTCCGGGGGTTTGGGCTTGTCAGGGAATGTTCAATGAAATCTTTTGATTAGACGAGGAGCGTGGACATATTCTGCAGGTTCCCAGGATCTTTCTTGGGGGCCGTAGCCTTTCCAGTCAATTATGTAAAATAGTTTAGATTTGGAGATCTTGGAGTCCAGGATGCTTTTGACTTCAAACTCGAGTTTTCCATCAACTAGGATAGGTTTTGGAGATTCAGTTAGTTGGGTTTGAGGTTGCACGGGTTTTAATAGAGAGACGTGGAAGACCGGATGTATCTTCATGTGAGGGGGCAAGTCCAACTTGACCGCTACTGGGTTTACTATGGTAGTGATGGAATAGGGACCAAGGTATCTTGGGTTGAATGACCGTGGTCCTTTTAGAGGTAGATATTTGGTGGATAACCAGACTTGATCTCCTACTTGATATTGGGGGGCTTCCTTCCGATGTTGATCTGCTCCTTTCTTGTATTGTTCCTTAGCCCTTTGAAGGTGAGAAACGGCTTCCTTAAAGGCTTGGGTGATTGTAGAATGCAGGTAGTCTACTGCTGGTGTTCCAAGATCTTGGGGTGGATCCAACTCCGAGGTTCGAGGGTGACTGCCGTATAGAAGAAAAAACGGGGTTTTCCCAGTTCCCGAGTGGACAGAGTTATTGTAGGCATATTCGGCTATCCAAAGGATATCTTTCCAAGTTTTTTCAGTTTGTTGCAGCATGCAGCGTAAATACTGTTCCAGAGTTTGATTGGTCCTCTCGGTTTGTCCGTCGGTTTGAGGGTGGTGACTGGTCGATAGTCTCACATCAATTTGAGCCGACCGACAGCAACTTCACCAAAAATGAGAAATAAATTGACTACCTCGATCCGAAATTAGAACTGAAGGAAAACCGTGCAGTCGGACAATGTTTTCGAGAAATTCTCGGGCCAGAGTTGTTGCTGTTGGCAAGCCTTTCAGTGGAATGAAATGCGCCATCTTGGAGAATAAGTCCACGATTACTAGGATCGTATTGTATCCGGAGCATGGAGGTAGATCGGTGATGAAGTCCATGGAAAGCGTATGCCAAGGGCGAGGTGGGATGTCAATAGGGCGTAAGAGGCCGGCTGGTTTTTCCTTTTGACTCTTGTTTTGGGTGCATACTCCACAGGACATTATAAAGTCTCTGATATCTTTTTTCCAAGACGGCCACCAGAAGTAGCGCTTGATCTTTTCTGAGGTTTTGGCCATACCGGGATGTCCTTCCATTAAGGAATCGTGATAACAAGAGATTACCTTTTTCTGTAAATCTGTGCTGGGCAGGTATAATCGTTCTTGGAAATACAATAAGTTGTCCTTCACTGCAAAGTCCTTTCCCTGCAGATGCCAATTCTGTATGTCTGCTGGAGTTACAAGTTGCCTGGCTTTATCCTTAACTTCCTCTATGGATTGTGTGGCGATTACACTCAGAATTCTTTGTTCGGGAATGATAGGTACAGGTTTAGGGTTGATCAAGTGTTCTTCCACTCCCATCCGAGAAAGGGCATCAGCTTTACCGTTTTTTGTACCAGGTCGATAGGTAATTATGAAGTCAAACTCGGCAAAGAATAGTGCCCAACGGAGTTGTCTAGAAGATTGGGCCTTTGCGGTTTTCAAATATTGCAGGTTTCGGTGATCCGTAATCACAGTAACGGTGTGTCGGGCCCCCAGAAGATAATGCCGCCTAGCCTTAAAGGCAGACTTGATAGCCAGAAGTTCCTTATCAGTAATAGTGTAATTGATTTCAGGAGGCGAGAATTTGCGGGACCAAAATGACACGGGATGCAACTGATTGGTTACTGGGTCCTTTTGTGATAGAACTGCCCCCATGGCAAGGCTCGAAGCATCAGTTTCAACGATGTAGGGGAGTTCGGGGCGAGGATGTTTTAAAATTGGTGCAGAGATAAATTTAGTCTTCAAATTCTGGAAAGCTTGCTCCGCCTCGGTAGACCATTCAAAACGTTTGTTTTTCTTTAACAAGGCGGTGATGGGCTGGACTATTCGAGAGAATTCGGGGATAAACCTGCGGTAAAAGTTAGCAAAGCCTAACATGCTTTGAATACCTTTTACGGAGGATGTTGATGGCCATTTGAGAATTGCATCGACCTTCTTTGAATCCATACGCACTCCGCTAGGTGATAATATGAATCCCAAGAACTCAACTTCAGTCACGTTGAAAACACATTTTTCCAACTTGGCAAAAAGTTTGTGTTGACGCAATCTCTCGAGGAACATTTTCACGTGTTTCCGATGTTCAGATTCCGATGAAGAATAAACGAGGATGTTGTCAATGTAAACAACAACACACACATCTATGAGCTCTCTGAGGACATCGTTCATAAAATATTGAAAGGCGGCCAGGGCATTGCAAAGTCCGAAGGGCATGACCTGATATTCAAATAGCCCATACTTGGTGCGGAAGGCCGTCTTCCATTCATCGCCCTCTTTTACTCGTACCAAGTGGTAGGCTCCTCCAAGATCCAGCTTTGTATATATGCATGCTTTTCTGACTTGGTCCAGGAGTTCAGTGATCAAAGGTAACGGATATCTAGCCTTAACGGTGATCTGGTTCAGGGTGCGATAATCTATACAAGTTCTAAGGTCCCCTTCTTTTTTTGGAACGAAGAACAAAGCTGAAGAAGCAGGGGACTTGGAAGGACGAATAAACCCATTCGCTAGGTATTGATCCAGGTATTGTCGGAGGTGAAGGTTCTCAGGCTCGGTGAGGGCATAAATTCTACTACAAGGAGGAGTAGATCCAGGTATCAGGTCTATCTGGCAGTCATAAGACCTATGAGGAGGTAGAGAGTTAGCCTGATCCTTCCGGAAAACATCTTGGAATTCTAGGTATTCGGGAGGTAACTGGGGAGTCTCCGAAGAAATTGCTGCCAGTGCAACACCAGGTGGAGGGTGACAAGTAGAGACACATTCTGGAAACTGAACCGTTCTTGCTCGCCAATCGATCTGAGGATTGTGTTTCTCTAACCAAGGTATTCCTAGAATTATCTGGAACTGAGGGGCCTTGATCACATCGAACACGATCTTCTCATGGTGTTGATCTTGACTTACTAGCGTCACTTCTTGAGTGGTATGCGTCACTGGTCCGGAGGCTATCTCCGTACCATCCACCGTAGTAATGACGTCCTTTACAGCCTTGGGACAAAGAGTTAGATTCATCCTCAAAACCATTTCATGATCCACATAATTGCCGATGGCACCGCTGTCGACGTAAGCTTCAATCGCATGTAATCGATCTGGATGATCAGGGCTAATGAGGACCATAGGTATCACGAAATGCGAGATCACGGAACTGGTTTTAACGCTCGGCAAGAGGACCTCTATTCTTGTCGGGCGAGGTCGTTTCCCTGCTCAGAGTTTTGGACCTTGGTAACTGCAGCTCCTACTGCCTTCTTGGCTGGTTTCACCGGACAGTCTCGAAGAAAGTCCCCTGAGTTTCCGCAATAGAGGCATAATTGCAACTGTTTTCTCCTTTCCCGCTCCTTTTGTGTTAGTGGTCCTTTCAGGCCCCTATTTGCATGGGTTCCCCGGAGTCTACTCCTTTGGAAGGAGTTGGTGGTTTGGAAAATACTCGAGCATCAAACTTGGAACGATCGGCCTTCCTGTTCTGCAGTCTGTGATCTATTTGAACGACTAAGTCTATATAGTCCGAACAGTCTTGCGGGGGATTCACTACTTGGGCTAACACATCTTTGAGCTCTCCACGTAGACCTCTATAAAACAGCGTAATCCTTTTGTCCTCAGGCCATTGAGTTTCCACTATCAGTCTGTTGAAAGACGCAATATAAGCCAAAAGGTCTTGATTACCCTGTCGCAACGAAAGAAGCTCATTGTCCAAGGCCTGCCCCTGTGAATGTCTTGCGAACAGTTTTTCCATACTGAGCTGAAAAGCTTGAAAATCATGGAGAACCGGATCATCTTGATTAACTAGAGGGATCGACCAGTCTGCCGCATTGCCACTAAGGTACGAAAGCACGAAAGCTACTTTAGCTTGATCAGTTGGAAAGGCTGCTGGCCGGCATAAGAAATGCAACCGGTACTGATTAATAAATACTGCAAACCTCTTTGGGTCACCAGAAAATCGTTCGGGCGGAGCCAGAGGTACATTCCCAGGTAGGTTGATTTGCACTGGATTCATAGAGGATGTTGAAGGAAGATTTGCCCCTGATGCGGGTAATGGGGTATGTCCGGCTTGTGACTGTAGCAATTGTCTAGCGAGATCGTCTGTTCGCTCCTTGGAAATAATCAGTTCCCTTCTTAGAGCGTTCATTTCCTGACGGGCTGCATGCACTTCTGCTCTTAGTTCCCCAAGTAACCGGGCTAGCTGGTCGGTATCCGAGGTTTCCATAGCGCCTGGGCGGGAGTTTTACGGTAGTCTTTGCGTTCTGTAACGCTCACCTGATTCCCGCAGAGGCGCCGGTCTTGACTGGGCGAATACCGTATCTTCAAAGGTGATGTGTAACACATGGTTGGCTCTTTGGGCTGGACCTCTGTGCACTGTATGTCTGACTCGAAGAGTAAGATGTCTGCGGATAGAAAATATGGGATTAATGAACTGGGGTTATTGGGTGTCTCTCTCTTCTTCCCTTTCTCTTCTCCTGTAGAACCCCAAAGGTTAACGCTCTCACCTTAGGTAAGTGAACGCCGAGCTCTCCATCTGCCTCGGGGCAGGGTGCCGTAACCAGTTTCTTCACTGGATAACGGTGCAGGCCTCTTGACCTCAGAGGACTGCTGTCCGTCGTTTACTGCACGAACGGTAAGTTCCGAGTATTTCAAATGTCTTTAAAAGTCTTTGTAATGATGTCTCTTGTCTTGCAGGGTTCCGGCGATGGCGGATGACGGGCTGAAGTGAGTTGAGGATGGAACCCGTGTGAGGAATAGAAGCGCCTGGAAGCACGTAAGTAAGCGCTTGTTGCCTGCTTCACGATGCGCACTAACTGTCCTTTTATCTTGCAGGTACAAGTTCGGAGCTGCTGAAGGGTGCCGGAATACCCACTGGGTTCGGCGTGGGAAGGAGTAATGGCACGTGAGTAATAAAGTTACCCAATGTCTTTAAACGCACCTTCTTTTGTCTTTCAGATGCGGGATGCAGCGCCGAAGGCCTCTGGAGCGTGCAAAGAGTTGGTAAGCTTTTGTCTTTCAGATGCCGGAATGCAGTGCGAAGAGTTGGTAAGCTTTTGTCTTTCAGATGCCGGAATGCAGTGCGAAGACCTCCGGAGCACGCGAAGAGTAGGTAAGCCTTTGTCTTTCCGATGCCGGAATGCAGCGCGAGGCGTTGGTGACAGCCGATGGACCAGGTAAGAGAAGCGCTGTCACTGAAGACCGTATTGCTAACCTGTTCTTTCTTGTCTTTATAGGTGTTGCTGAAGACTGGATTCAGGATGGTAAGCCTTTTTCCCTTAGGCCCAGGATCAGATGCAGAAGACACGATATGCGTTCTGCTGCAGAGGATGCAGAATAACGCAAAGCAAGATTCATCCATCGGGTGTGGTTTAAATAGCCTCCTGTAGTGCTTAGGTGTCTCCTTCCACAGCCTCGCCTAGGTAAGAAAAGAGTTCCTGCTTTCCAGAAGAGTTCCAGTGTTCTGAACCTAGGGAGTGGCTCCTGCCCCACCCAACAGGAAAAGTAGTCCCAAACAGAAGAGGATTAGAGGCTCAACTGGCAGGTAAGTAAGCAGCATGGTCTGCTGCAGGTAAGTCCACCCAAGCATTATGAGCCCGGCGCTTCCAGCGCTGGGACTGGGCATATTTATGAGCCTGGTGCCACTGGCTCCAGGACAGGGTCCAAAAGGTCTCAATTGGGACTGGTTGGCACTCGGAACCTGGGTTATGGGTCTGCTTCCAAGGGAGTTGGGTAAGTCCTGACCTTTTGGATGCAGAGATCATGACACCCAATGCCTCCGCAGAGACCAGGTGTGCGTAACAGAACACAAAGCCTCTAATACCCTCTGCCTGGGCGTTATGGAAACTTCAGAAACAGATCAGTTAGCCCTCTTACTAGGGGAATTACCGGCTGAAGTACATGCTTCAAGACAGAAAACCAATGCATTACAGAGGGATCTTATTGTAACTCGAGAAAGAACTGACAAATTGGCAAAACAAATGCTACAAGCATAAGCAGGACAGGTTCCACTTCCTGGAGTGGCCCATTCTTCTCATTCTTCCACACCACAACAATCAACACCAGTTCAGGTGGTTCTTCCAGGAGCAGTGCCTCTAGCCCCTCCTGAACACTTCATCGGCAACCCAAACAAGTTTGCTGTATTTATGAACCAAAGTCACCTTAATTTCTTGTGCAGACCAGGAGCCTTTCCTAATGACCAAGCCAAAGTTTTGTTTGTACTCTCGTATTTAGGAGGTAGTTCAGCGGACTGGTCTATACCTTTGGTAAATCAAGTTGACCCTTTACTCCGGAACTTTGAGAATTTCCAACATGAGATGGAGAAATTGTTTGCCGTCATACTCAAGGACAAGCTCTGGACAATGAGTTGTTTTCACTCAGAAAAGGGAGTCAAGATCTATTAACCTATATTGCAACCTTCAATCGTCTCATAGCCCAGACCAACTGGCCAGAAGAGAAGAGGACTACACTCTTTTACTGAGGGTTATGTGGAGAATTTAAGGATGTGTTGGCGCAAGTGGTGAATCCCCCTGAGAGGTGTGCGGACTACATAAACCTGATGGTGCAACTCGATCATAGGTTGCAGAATCGGAAAATGGATCGAGCTAGATGAGAGGGACGGTCAGTTTACCTATGACATCGTGAGAATCAGACTAAACCACATGAACAGTCTGAGCCAGTGCAAATTGGTGTATTACGAAGTCCCCTTACCAAAGAAGAAAGGGAAAAAAGAAGACAACAACAGCTTTGCTAATATTGTGAACAAGCAGGTCACTTCCTCCATGACTGCCCGGTAAAACCACCCAAGAAAACGGTTGAGGTAACAGACAAAACTGATGAAGAAGAAGAACAGAACTCAGGAAATGCCAATGCCCGGCAAGTGTAGGGGTCTGCTTGTCGAGCATGAAAAATGAGTCATACAGACCTCACGTCTAGTCCTTCTAATGCTTTTGGTGAATCACAAGCAACCATCAAAAATACATGCCTTGGAGGCACATATTGATTGTGGAGCTGTGGGTACCTACATTGACCAAGATTTGGCTCTCCGAATAGGCCTTCCTCTCTGACAGAAGCAGAAATCGGAAAATGTCACTGCTGTGATTGGTTCTCAGCTATCATCCTGCCTGGTGACACAATACACCGAGAAAGTCAAGCTTCTGTGTCAGGACAGGCATCAAGAGGACATTAATTTCAATCTAATCGGTGCTCCTCAGTTCCAGATGATATTGGGAATGCCCTGGCTGGAGACCCACAATCCTAGGATCGACTTGCGAAAACGAGTTCTGAGTTTCCTCATGATTGTGCCGACACATGTTACAAAAAAGATGACGCCAATCTGAAACCGAAGAAAGGAATCGTGTTGGGCCTCATCAGCTCCTTACCGCTTGAATACCAAGTTTACCAGGATGTCTTCAAAAAAGAGCAAGCCAACGTCTGCCCCCGCACAGACCCTACGATTGTGAAATAGATCTTGTACCCAGACCCCAGATCCCTTGCAGCTGAATTTACGCTCTTACAGAACAGGAAAATCAGCATCTTAGACCTTACCTGGATCAGAACCTGGCGAACAGTTTCATTTGCCCATCCAAGTCACCTGCCTCCTCGCCCTTATTCTTCATGCCTAAAAAGGAGGGGACGTTAAGAACTTGCATGGACTACAGAGCCATCAATCAGATCACAGTAAAAAATTGATATCCTTTTCCACTTATACCAGAGCTCCTGGACCAAGTGAAACATGCTCAAATCTACCCAAAACTGTATTTAAGAGGAGCATACCATCTTGTAAGAGTAAAAGAGGGAGGCAAGCGGAAAACGGCCTTCCACACGAAGTACGGCCTCTTTGAATACCAGGTCATGCCCTTAGGCTATGCAATGCCCCTGCAGCGTTCTGATTCTTTATGAATGATGTACTCCGTGAACTACTGGTTGTTTGCGCTCTTGTTTACATTGACAACATTCTTATCTACTCAAATTCCATGGAAGAACATGTAGGCCATGTCCGGGCAGTCTTCGAGAATCTTTGACAACACCAATTCATTGCCAAGTTGGAAAAATGTTTTTTCCATGTAACCGAGGTCAAGTTTCTCGGTTTCATGCTCACACCACAAGGCGTACATATGGATACATGAAAGGTGGATGCAATCTTCCAATAGCCCTCACCAACATCCACAAAAGGAGTGCAAAGCATGCTCAGATTCGCCAACTTTTACCATTGGTTTATACCTGGGTTTTCAATATTCGTATCTGATCGGGGAACTCAATCTGTTTATAACTTTTGGAGAAAGTGTTGTACGATTGCCAAAATCGATCTCCGGTTCTACACACACCATCACCCTCAAACTGATGGGCAAACTGAATGAACCAACCAATCTTTAGAGCAATAACTCAGCTGTATGTTGCAACAGTCCGAGGATTCTTGGAAAAATATACTCTGGATAGCTGAGTATGCATCCAAAAACTCAGTTCACACAAGCACAGGGCAAACTCTATTCTACACCGTGCATTGAAAACATCTGAAGACATCAGTTTTGATCCACCCGATACCCTGGAAATGCCAGCCATAAAAAACTTGCATAAAACCATCACTCGGGTTCTTAAGGAGGCATCTGACCAAGGCTAAGGAAAGACAAAAACTGTTTGCTGATGGACATCGAAAGGAAGCTCCCACCTACCAGATTGGAGAAAAGGTGTGGTTAGCATCCAAATATATTCCCCTGAACGGGCCAAGAGCTCTCCACCCAAGATACCTGGGCCCCTATACTATAAAGTCCATAATCAATCCTGTCGCCATGTAATTGGAGTTACCATCTCACATGAAAATTCACCCCAGATTTCATGTATCTCTCCCCAAACCAATGGATTCCAATACACTGCTCAGTTCTCCGCCAGAGCCTGAAGTAATAGATGGAGAACCAGAATATGAAGTCAAATCCATCCTGGACTCCAAGGTGGTTCGATCTAAATTGTATTACCTAATTGACTGGAAAGGTTACAGACCTCAAGATCAAACTTGGGAACCCAGTGAACATGTTCATGCTCCTTGTTTAATCAGACAGTTCCATCGCAATAATCCCACCAAACCAGGACCGGGAGGAGAACCACCCTTGAGAGGGGCCTTGAGGGGGAGTGCTATAATATTTTAATTTTTAATTTGTCTTTGCCTTTCACATACTGATTGAGGATCTGGCGTTAAGATGTGAAAGAGATTTTGTGCATGTTACACGTTGATGTGCACAGCCATTTGTAGACTGGAATGGAGAATTGATTGTAAGTTTACTGGGGATATTTTTGTGAGCAGCGTTTCATGTTCCATAATGGTCTTGTTAACCTTCTCATACCCTCGTCCACTGCACTGCTATGTATGGCAATTGGGTTTGTTTGCTTTTGTTTGTTGCGTCTTCATTGAAATGTGGCTCTGTGGTGGTGGTGTGACTCCACTCACCTGCACCGATGTTTGCAAAGCTATATTTGTTGATATTCCATCTGTTGCGAAGTCCTTGTTGTAGTTTAGTAATAAGTTTTGTTAGTGCTTTCATTCTGTTTAAAACTAATATAAATCATTTCCTTTTGAGAAGGATTGCACTGTCAATGAGAGCTTCCAGGAATAGTTTTCTGCAGTCGGTTTTAAGGGTTGAGCGTGATTTGTCCCCTGTTTTTATTAGGTTCTGTAGGGCTCTCTGGTGGAAAAATCTTTGTACAATTATTTTTTTGGTATGCTTACATCAAGATTTATAGGTGCACTGTTAGTCACAATCTTCTTAATACATTTGTTTTTAGTTTTAAATTTTGAACGAGGAGTCACAGTTTCTTTCCAGCAAACTGCTTCAGTTTTGCCTAGTGACTGTATTAGTTGTTTTGTTTGAACTTTCTGTGCATATTCTGCTAGAGGTGGATGGCTATTTTCTATGCTTTTAGTTCGATCTGCTCTATTCATACATTGCTTTCTATGGAGTTGCTTTTGGTAGGCATTCTTCAGTGTCTGTTGGAGAAGAAAGGAAAGTGTGGGTTGGGAGGTTGTGCAATTTATATGTTTGCACTGTTCCTGAGTGTCTGAATATGATGGTAGGCATATGTACAGAGGTGTGTGATTGAGGAATGAAATGATATTTAATTTATGTCACGCTCACACATACGTTTTTCAGAGTGCGACTAGACAGAGGGAGTGGAACAGAGGAGAACAAAACAACAATCTTACTAGGCCTAGTGACATTAAGATTGTGCAAGTGCATGGGAAAGTGAAAAAAAGGGGAAAGTGCAGGGGGGCAGGAGTGTAAAGTGCGGAACAGAGAGGTGACAGAATAAATAATAAGTGAAATAAATAAGTAAAGGTAATAAAAATTGGTAGTGCAGCTCGTAAGTGGCAAGTGCTTGGTTAAGTGGATACGGTAAAATTAGATAAGTGCAGAAGAAAAATGGGTGAGGGGACTGTATGGGTACAGATACAGATACCAGTGCAAAGGTTGGCCCGGAGGCAGTGTAGGAGGGTGGGAAGGTAATCAGGTACCTGGGCCCGAAGTACAGAGGTAGCTAGGTGCACAGTGTCTGAGAAGAGAAGATAGATTAGCAGGGAAGAAGAGGGGCAAAGGCAGAAACAAAGAGGAGGGGCTTGAGGTGCTTCCAGAACTGGCAATGGTTCTCCTCAAATTTCTAGGTGGCAGGAAGGATGTTAAAAAGGGAGGCCCCAGCCGAAGACACAGATCTGCCTCCAGCTCGTTTCTTTTAGAAATGACTGACCCTGAGGGAGTTAGACATAGAGGAGCAAAAGGGCTGTTAATTCAGGTTGGGAAGGCTGTAGTGGTATTTGTATGTTAATATACTGGTGTTAAGATGACAATACAAAGTGTGCACCTGCTGAGGTGCAATGAGTGCGAGTGAAGCAAATGATGTTCGGTTGATACAATTGTGTAGCCTAGAATTCAGGAGCAGTGCACTGTCTCAATAATAGGTAGAACACTACGACAATATTGCACTTACTTTGTTGGATGTGAACAGAAGGTTTCTTCTGTGTTGTATTTTCCACTTTAGACACCACTGGCTTTCAGGAGAGTGCTCTTCACTGTAATTGCAAAAGAAGTAAGTTAGTATATATGTGTGTTAATGGCACAGTTTAATGGCACAGTAATTGCACTTGGAGAACACATTATTGAAAGTTAGTGAAGGATTTCTTGGTAGGAAGAGCCAGTGTGTTTGTGTGAAATTGCACAGCTTTTCTATATGAATGTACTATTTACTTTGGAAATTGATTAGTGCAAGTTGTAGTAGGGTGAGAAAAAGGCTAAAAAAGATATACAGATTGGAAAGTATTATGTTTGTGTGTGTGGAATTCCATTAACATGACCTTTTCTTTTTCTGTGTGTATTGCAGGCATTTTATAGCAGGTGTCTTAATGGGGGAAGCGGTTGTAAAAATGGCAGTATGAATGAAGAGAATAACAGTTTTCACATTACAATGGGTGATATGGGTAAAAGAAAACCTTTAACGTACACAGCATTGTAAGTGCCACTTGATGGTAGGAGATGGGACAAATGACAGTATGACTAAGGGGTAGGTTATGCAGGGTAAGTGTCAGGTATCCTGTTCACAGGCATTTCTAAAAGAGTTGCAAATTTACACTACAAAATATATGCATACCTGTAGTTTGTGTTGATGGATGCAGATGTGGATAAATCTGGAAGCAGATATGTTGGGGAATTGTACAGTATTTTGATCTCAAGGTGCTTTGCAATCACAGGAGACTTGTAGGCAGAGTGTTCAACAGTAGATCTAAAGTGCTGAAGTGTGATCATAGAGGTAGATGTAGAGATCTTGGATGTTATTGGTGGATGGTTGTGGGACTGCTTGTGTGTGGCCAATGAGGGAGTGGTGCAGAGAGTGATGTGGAAAGGGAAGAAGGGCTGCCCCTGTGTTACGGGGTCCGTGGACACCACGGTAGTCCGTGGACATGGTGTGGCACATATGGGGATTCTCAGCATGCCTGGCATGGAAATGGGATTGGGGGATTAGCCAATCAGGTGTTGAGGATGCGATTCATAGGGAGAGAGGGTAATCCTTTTTTTCATTGCTGTGTGTAGTGAAGATGGCTGTGGTTGGAGAGATGGAGAGAGTGAGTGTGTGGATGGTGGGAGATTGTTTTATGAGTAATGTGGAGAGGTATGCAGAGATATGTGGCATTTCTGCCGACCTTGGATTTGTGGTGTGGTGTGCCAAGGAGAAATGTGCAAAGTGTACTTACACTTTGTAAAAATATGGCTGTTTTAACAGTCCAGATTTTCTGGTGATCAATTGTTGAGGAATGTATTTGGGGTATGTGAGTGCAGTAACTTTGGAGGGTGACCTGAAGCAGTTTCTGAAAGCACTAATGCACCTCTTTGTGGAAAGGTCATCTTTTCCCAAATACCACCTAGGGCTGCATGGATGTGTTGTAGTGTCTTTAATCCTCAACAAGACATAGGAAGGTGTCTTAATAACCAAGGGATATCTTGTTTTATGTGTGCTATTGGGATGTCAGCATTCCCAAATGAGAACATTTTGGAAGATGGTGCAAGTTCTTTTCTTGTGATACCATTACTTTGATGGATTGTGGGAATGACATTTGTCTTTTAGTAATATTCAAAATGCAATCAGAAGGTTGTTGTAAAGTCATGTAGATTGCATTTAGTAGGTGTAGCAGAATAAATCTGAAAAGCACAAAAAAAGAAAAATAATGCTCTTTGCAGAGCCACCATCAAAGAGCAAATGGACAACCCTGTTTGCAATTTATGTCCCCACCCTCACAAATTCCACGATATATCCGCAGACACCGCAGTGGTCCACGGAGTGCATGTGCCACATACAGGGCTTTTGAAGCTGGCAGGCAAGGAAATGGGACAGTGGAGGCCAGGGGATTGGTCAATAAGTTTCCCAGGGTGTGGTGTGCAAGGGAAGACTGTGGCAGAATGTCTGTTTGCTGAGAGGAGTGCAGTTGGCTCTGGCTATGGCTGTGTCTTTCAGGAGGCAGAGTGTCTGGATTTTGGGAGACTCTTGGACACATTGGTTACAGGTGAATGCAAAGCATTGTGGAGTGGCTGCACATTTTGGTTTTCATCATGTGGATGTGCAGTGGTTTGGAGTGCGTGGGGTGAAGTGGCTGGATTTGGTTCCTCTTTGTGCCACTTTAGTGACACATCATCATCATCCAGAAATTATTATTATTCATTGTAGAGGGAACAGTTTAGGACATGTTACCGGCATCTCAATGCAGTTTGCGATGAAGGAGGCACTTGGGACAGTTATGACAGAATTGGCTGCACTCTTCTTTATTTGGTCCACAAATGGACAAAGCGAGGCCCAATGTTCCAAGGCTGTTTGTGCCTTTTTGAGAGATGTTGATATGTCGTCCTTCCACAATGAAAATATTACGTTTCGTAGCACAAACATTTTTCTCAGAGATGGAGTTCATCTTACTGATGCTGGTAATCCAGCTTTTTCTGCGAAATATTCAAAATGCATTGCAGCCATTTTTGCAAGTATAGGAAGCATTTTTCCAGTAGGTGTTGAGCTGTTCCACCATTCAAAAAACAAACAAACACCACAAAAAGGCTATTTTCAGAGCCACGCTGTTCCCCTGGAAAAGAGTGCAATGTTTTTGAATGTGCCAACCCCTGCATTTTTTTTAAGTCTGCAGATTACTGCGCTGTCAGCAGACCTCTTTGAATGCCCAGGGCCCTGTACCATTTCATTGCCATTTCTATTTTTAAACTGTGAAGGGTGGCTCTGAAAAGAGCCTTTTCTTTATGTTTTTTTATTTTTTCATTTTGTTTAGTTTTTTAGACATGACACATAAGGAAAGGAAGAGAAGGGAGGGTAGGGAAGGAGCTCAACCACAGGGATAAGAAAGGCAAGTGGAAAGATGAAGATGTTGGATGGGCCTCACTTGGGTAGGTGGCACTCTTTCTCATGCTCCCAGACCAAAGCCTCGAAAGCACTCCGAAATTGTTCCCCCCTGCAGAGTACTGCGTCACAGTATATGCACAATGCAGTGACCCTTGAAAGGTAAGGGTCTGCTGTGTCGCGTATGGCCTGCAAAGCTGGTTCAGGGATGCGCTGGCCCACAGCAGTTTCGCTTGTGGTGGAGGGAGCAGATACAGAGGGTGTTGTAGAGAAACCTAACCTATTACTTTGTTCAAAGGGGACGATCCTCTGAACTGCCACCCTGTTAGCGTCAGGTAGCAAAAACTAATCGAGAATGTAAATCAACCATTATATACAGGCATACACTCCACGTAGTGGGTGCAAATGAAAACCAAAGAAGTGGGAGAGTATGCAGACAACTCAATTTGAGATTTCAGCTAACGGAGAGGAGGGAATGGGCGCGTTAGACCCCATTATATACCATGTGTATTTTTATTTAACTGACCATTTAGTTACTGATAACATCCGATATATATTTTACAATGCAGATAATATGCTTTGGAAGTCACCTGACTATTCATTTTGACCAATTTTATCCATTTTAATATTTCTGTAACCTTTGGACAATACCATTGGAGCAACACTCCCTCCACCTAATTGGGGTGACTCACAAGGCGACTCATAAGGCGGGTGAGTAATGTTTATTGCATGCCTTCAGGCACTAATGTATTCTGTCCGGACACAGATACTGTGTATATCGGTCTCATGGCATATGTTGTACATATCAATAATGGGACTTCATTCCCCCTGTTTTGTTTGTAGAGTCCGAAGAGACAGGACGGCACACAGTAAATTAAGACACACAGGTCAGTAATGGGTAATATACTTTACTTTATTGAATGCCTTACAAGGCACTTGGGTATATTTTGAAAATCTGATTAAGTATTGGTGCCTGTTATATTCACAGGTGTAGAACAACCGGAAAGATAAAGAAATGTTAGCGCCAAACGCCCTGAAGAAGGAAAAGGATTTTGAAACGCGTTGGCTTTAAGTTGTTCACTGGAAGACAACTTATTGAGCTTACACAGTAGAGTCTCGGAGACACTGAGATGAGCCCATTATTGGATAGACCCTGGAAGTGTTGAAAACAGTTCTATACATTATTTGAATATGCTATGTTGGGTGTTTTCAAGATGTATAACATTTTTCATCATTGTTTGATTTCTTGTGAAATTTGCAATTTATGTTTAAAGTGTATAACACATTGTGAAACTAGTATTGGGGATCTCCATTCTTATCTTCAAGCTAGTGTTATTGTACGTATGTACATATGATTTTGTTTAAAACGCTATATTTCTTAGAGGGTCAGGGTGTACCCTCAACACCCTCTTCATTAAAACTATTTTTGAGTTAGAATGTTGAATTCAAATTTTTAAATGCTGATTATTAAAAGATTATTGAATGTATATATATATCCTTTATATTGAGCTGGTGCTCCATATGGCTGCAGGAAGGAGTCCCTGTTGGCAACAAAACGCTTTTGGTGTTTTTTGTTGTTATCGAGGTTCTCTGGTGGCCTAGAGACCTCACCTTCACACACCTGAAGAAATACCTTATGATTACTGTGATGCTGGAAATGCATCGGAGGGACAGGGCCTCCGTATCCTTGTCCTTTTTCTGTTCTTATCGTGTGTTCTGTCGTGTTTTCCGCGCAGAAGTCCATGCGGGACTCCTGGCGGTGCAGCTCTCTCTTTTGGTTTGGTGAACAGACCCATGGGATACCCTTATGGCACCCATGGGTAGGGGTGCAACCCTGTGCCCCTAGTGTATGTTTTTGGGCACCCGTGGGTGGCCCACAGAGCCGGGTATGGGCTGGTGGCAGCTACATGCTGAATTTGACAGGTGCGCTGGGTATCCGCCATTTTAGGGTACCCCGGCCCTGCCATTGGAATCAGTTGATTCCTGATAGGAAACAAGATGGCCCCGGTGGCCTCGTGCTTTCTATCGCCTGATACCTTGTTTTCCCAAAGTCCTGGGAAGCCCTGACTCTGTCCCTTCCCCCTGACTGGCTGTTGGGTGGAAGTTCCGTATATGGTGTTGTTGTGAAGGCCCAGCTAGACTTACTGGAGCCTTCCCGCTGACTGTATGTTGTGGGTACCGCCTGTGGGTGGGACCTGGGTGAATGGGGAGTGTGACCAATATGCACTCCGTGTTGTGGCTGTCTGGTTTCTGCCATGAGAGACAAAGACTGAGACAGCCCTGCCCGAAACTGGACTGAATGCAGTATGTAGAGTTGAATGGCTGAGTACTTGTCTCAATCCACATTCCTTGTTGTGAGTGTCTGAGCGGGAGAAGAGTGGCCTGAATGCCCTGCGTGCCTGATTGGCTGACCGACTGCATGAATGCCCTTCTGTACGATTGGCTGCTGAGTGTGTGCCAGCAGTGTGGATGAGAGACCAAATAGTATATCTGGGGACCTCTCACCACTGGAAATTGTTCAGAAGCTGAAGTCCACTACGACGAGTAACTGGAGTAACTGACGCTTGACCTTGAGGCCCTGCTGGAGGAGAAGGATTGCCGTGGCTCTCCTTCACGATCTAAAGGCTGCTGTGTCTCCAAGGACTGACCCAGAGAGGACCTGGTAAGGCGCCCTCTTCCCGAGCTACGAGGGACCATCGTGCACAGCTGACCTTTGCCAACGCTCCCTGGTAGACAGACCTACGACAGGCTGCCGACCCGATACGGGGACTGCTGAGGAATCCCAAAGCGAAGCACCCGGACTGTTGTCCGCCACTGTCGACGACCGCCATCGCCGACCGGAGCCGCCGTGCTCCCGTTTGCCTAAGAACTTCAACTTGATCAACGGACGCTCTCGTCTGCATCGCCGTGCCGTCTCCTGTGGGAGAAGGCCTGACCGTCGACGCGCCGAGGAGTATCCACCGGTGGGTTTCCCGCCACCCAAAGACCGCAGAGACGCCGACGACTCGACGCCCTTGCTGGGCCACAGTTCTTCTTCATCTCTTTGCGGTCCAGAACTATCGTCACCGAGGTGCCCCGCACGCCTCTTCCTTGCAGGACGCCAACGCTCTGTCGTCGACGAGCACCGCTCGGATCAAAGCCTGCTGCCTCATCGACGTCGTTCTACCCGGTTCACGGTCGGACGTTCGGCGCCCCGTGTCTCCCGCTTGAAAGGGGCGACATTCAAGAAGGGCCGCCGATTCCCCGACACCGAACCCCGAGTCCGCGACGCCTCTCGACGATCCGTGGCTCCTGCCTTAAAGGGAGTCACTCCAGAAGGATCGGTCGACGCCTCGCCGACGAACTCTACTCCACCAGGTACATTGGGGGGGTAAAACATTGTGGGAGAGAACGAGACTCTTGAACAATATATGGACTGGGCTTGTTTTATATATCGTTATTTTACAGGTTGCCCAGGTGGGGGGATCTCCACTCAGAGCTGTGTCCAGTAGCAAGGACCAGTCGTCTGCCTATTGTTTCATCCGTCTGCTTTCTCTCTTCTCTCTATTGCTGGTTTCATTGCTATTGATCCGTGTGGCATTTTCACAGCCTTGTGGAATGCACTCTAATCGAATATTAGTGGTACCACTGTAGAATTGTAGATATTTACCATTGTTGATTTTCCGGAGCACAAAGTGCGTTATTGTGATAAGTGTACATAACCTTTGAATATTAATTATATAAAGACTGTGTTTTCAGTAATACAGTGTGTGGACATTCCTTTGTGGGGGCTTGGGGATACACTGTACTTAAGAACCAGCCCGCATCACCTCCTGAGAAGCTAGGCCTTGATTGCTCGACCAGCGTTACCATATCAGAGAATCTCGGCTGGGGTCCTCTGTGCCTTTCCTCTGCCATATAGAGAGCGGAAGTACAGACCCCCCCACCTCGTCCTGACAGGCTTGGTGGCAGCGGTGGGATGCTTATGGTTTTAAGAATCAGTGTATAACCGTGCCACTTACAAAATATCTGCACTTTATTGAATTAAGGTTTAGGTGTGTTCCAAATAACTGCATTACAAGCGATGGAGACCATTGCGAATGGTAAATTGACTCGGATGAGCTTAGAGGCTCTCCAGAGTGCTTGTGAAGCCAGGGAGTTAGACTTTGTGGATAAGTCTAGGGCTGAGCTGATAGCTGCCCTGGTGGACTACCAGACTGATGGTGAAACTCTTGATGAAGGGGGGGATGCCACCCGTGAGGACTCTGCCCCTGGGGTTGTCGCTGAATCTGTTTCTGGGAATGCCGCCATTCCTGCTGCCTCTGTTCCGAACCCCAGCAATTCCATGGAACTTGAGTTATTAAGGATGAAGTTAGCCTTTGAATATCGCAAGTTGGAAATCGATGCTGAACTTAAGAAAGAGGAGTTGGCACAACAAGTGGAGCTCAAGAATAGAGATCTTGAACTCAAAAATAAGGATCTTGCGCTCAAAGATAAGGACACTGAATGTCAGAGAATCCAGTTAGAGAAAGCTCGAGTGGAGACTTCAGCTAAACCAATTGAGAGTGGCAGGTCCCCAGCCACCAAGTTTATGAAAGATTTGGTTGGTGTGTTTTTGGAGGGTTCAGATATCCTCCAATGGATTGAAGCGTTTGAAATGGCTTGTGCGATTCATGATGTTGATAAAAGAGATTGGGCTAAGTGTTTGTTAAGTAGAGTACCTCAAACTGGATATGACTGTATTCTGAAGCTGAGTGTGGAAGAAAGGGGTCAGTATGAGTGTATGAAGTCTGCTTTAATTGCCAAGTTTGGCAAGACACCTACCCAATATCTTAAAAGGTTCAGGGATTTTAAGAAGCGAGAGAATGTGTCTTGGGTTGACTGGGTGAGTGCTGCGCACATGAACATGATGGGGTGGATTGATGGGTACAAGGTGAAAACTTTTGCTGAATTATCCCACCTGTTGTTTTTTGAGCATTTTTCTGAAGCCTGTTCGCCAGAGCTGCGTCAGTATGTTGCTGACCAGAACATTTTGGACCCCTTTAAGCTGGCTAGGTTGGCTGACAAGTGGGTCTCCCACCGGGTGTCCCCTAAGGACTCCAGTGGGAAGGACAAGGATAAAGAGAAGGGGGCCTCTCAGAAAGCTGAGGAGTCCCCAAAGCAGTCACAGTCGAATAAAACAAAACCTTCCTCTCCTAAGAACCAAAAATCTAGTGGGGATAAATCCTCTGTGGGTGGGAATAAGAGTAGTGGTCCACCTGCTGCAAAGCAGGCTCCCAGTGGTTCCAGTACCGTACCTCGCACTCCTAGCACTTGTTGGGATTGTGGGGCTCTGGATCACCGAAGGGGTGACTCCAAGTGTGAAGGTAAGGCACTTGGAGTACAGGCTGTCAGCCTGACCTACCCTTACCCCGTGTCTGAGGTGGAGGCCACCGTCCTCCCCTCCTCTACCGGAATCACATTTGGTGCTCCAGTAGAGATTTCCTTAGTGTCCCTTGGGGCCTGGGACCAGTACGCAGAAGTACTGGCGACTATCCCGCAGAACACCCGTAGGTTTTTGAGAAGTGTCCTCGTGAATGGCCAGCCTTCTACTGGTTTGAGAGACACTGGGGCAAGCATGACAGTGGTGGACAGGACCCTGCTCAAGCCAGAGGACTATGTAAGTGCTCCTCTGAGAACCACCAGGTTAGCTGGTGGGCCTCCCAAATTATCGCCTGTAGCCTTAGTCACACTCATGATTGGAGACAAGACAGCAAAGCTTCCTGTCCTGGCTCAGGACAATGTCCCTGCTGACATTCTGTTAGGAAATGATCTAGTAGAGTTGGGGTTGATCTCGGATGGTCTTCCCATGACTGCTGCTGCGGTCACTAGGTCACAGGTGACACCGGGTCTGGCTGTGAGTCAGGTACCCGAGCCAAAGGCGAGGCCTAAGGCACGAAGAAGGAAGACCAAGAAGGCCACCTCTGTGGGAGGAACACCTTCTCTTCCTGCTGTTCCGACAGCACCCATTGGGATCCATGCTCCGGACGGGCTGGGTCCAGTGGAAAACCCGGACTCAACTCCTGTGGGAGAAGAGACAGAAGACTCTCCTGTGGGAGAGGTTCTCAACCCGGAGGATCATCCCGACCTTCAATGCTTGTTAGCTGAAGGGGGACCCTCCCGGGCGGACTTCTGTAAAGGGCAGAGAGAGTGTCACTCTCTCGAGGGTCTGAGGAAACAGGCCCTGTCCCAGGCACAAGGTGAAGTGCCTAGGACATTCAAGATTTATTGGGAGGGTGAGCTCCTTGTTAGTGAGCCCACTAAGCCTGAACCTGGTGCCCTCAAGAGGTTGGTGGTACCCCAGGTTTACAGGCCCTTCCTACTGCAGTTGGCGCATGAGGTGCCCTTGGCTGGTCATCTTGGTACCAAGAAGACTAAGCAGAGGCTCTCTGCCCACTTCTACTGGCCTCGGATGGGAGTGGAAGTGGAGTCCCACTGCCGGACCTGCCCCACTTGTCAGTTGTCTGGCAAGACTGGAGGCAGGGTCATTGCCCCACTGCAGCCATTGCCAGTGGTTGGCACACCATTTGAGAGGGTGGGCATCGACATCGTCGGTCCCCTTGACCCTCCCACTTCAGGTGGACATCGGTTCATCCTGGTCTTGGTTGATCATGCCACCAGGTACCCTGAGGCTATACCCCTTCGGACTATTACTGCCAAGGTGGTTGCCCGGGCTCTCCTGGGCATTTTTACCCGTGTTGGATTCCCCAAGGAAGTTGTCTCCGACCGAGGATCCAACTTCATGTCGAGTTACATGAAGACCATGTGGAAAGAGTGCGGGGTAACCTACAAGTTCTCCACCTCTTACCACCCCCAGACCAATGGTCTGGTTGAGAGATTTAACAAAACTCTCAAGGGCATGCTAGGTGCTTTGGAAGAGCCCCTACGGAGGAAATGGGATCTCCTCCTGCCATGCCTGCTGTTTGCTTACAGAGAGGTACCTCAAGAGGGTGTTGGTTTCAGCCCCTTTGAGTTACTCTTTTGACATCCCGTGAGGGGGCCCCTCGCCTTGATCCGAGAAGGCTTGGAAGCCACCCCTCCAGGTCCCGCCAAGCAAGTGGGGGACTATGTGTTAGGCCTCAGACGGAGGATGACACAGATGATGGGTCAGGCAACAGCAAATCTCAAGGCCAGCCAGGAATTGAATAAATATTGGCATGACCTTAAAGCGTCGCAAGTGGATTGGACTCCGGGACAGGAAGTCCTCGTGATGGAGCCTACCAAGCCTAGAGCTTTGGCAGACAAGTGGACTGGACCCTTCAGGATAATCTCCAAGATGGGCGAAGTCAATTATCTGGTTGACCTGGGTGCCTCCGGGGTAGCCCCTCAGGTATTCCATGTCAACAGGCTCAAGCCTTTCCACCGGCGAGCAGAAGTCTCATGTCTCTTGCTAGCTTAAGGGCAAGAAGAGGATGAGAGTGAGCCCCTTCATGATTTGCTGCATAGCAACCCTCAGGACGGCTCAGTGGAGGGAGTACAGCTCTCTCCCGATTTGACAACAGAGCAGCAGAGGGCCTGCCGGGCTTTGCTCCAGCAGTATGCCTCTCTGTTTTCGCTGACACCGGGCCTTACACCGTGGTGTAAGCACGAAATTGACACTGGTGACAGCGTGCCTGTCAAGAGCAGGTGCTACCGTATGTCAGATACCGTTAAGAACCACATCCAGGCTGAGGTCGCCAAGATGTTGGATCTGGGTGTAATTGAACCCTCAACCAGTCCATGGTCCAGTCCAGTGGTCCTTGTCCCCAAGGCAAGTTCCCAGGCGGGTACCAAAGATTGGAGGTTCTGTGTGGACTACCGAGGAGTCAATGCCGTCACCAAAACTGACGCGCACCCATTGCCCAGGGCTGATGAGCTCGTGGACACCATCGGTGCTGCCAAGTTTGTGAGCACCTTTGACCTCACCTCAGGCTATTGGCAAATAGCTCTGACGGACCATGCCAAGGAAAAGACGGCATTCTCCACACCAGAGGGACTCTACCAGTTTAGGGTCATGCCTTTTGGATTGAAGAATGCCCCTGCCACTTTCCAGAGGTTGGTCAATCATGCGCTCAGTGGGCTGGAGGCCTTTTGTGTGGCCTATCTAGACGACATTGCCGTCTACAGTTCCACCTGGGAAGCGCATTTGACACACCTGGATAAAGTGTTGCAGGCCTTGAAAAGGGATAACCTCACTATCAAGGCTACCAAGTGCCAGATAGCTCAGGGGAAAGTTACCTATCTTGGTCATGAGGTAGGAGGGGGTCAAATCCAGCCTCTTTCCAGTAAGGTACAGGACGTACAGGACTGGGAGACTCCCACTACTCAAACCCAGGTGAGAGCCTTTTTGGGCCTCACTGGGTATTATCGCAATTTCATGGCGGACTATGGGACCATAGCCGCACCACTGACAGCTCTGACTTCACCCAAACAGCCTAGGAAGGTTAATTGGACTGAAGACTGTCAGAGGGCCTTTGATGGCTTGAAAGAAAGTCTGTGCAGGGCACCCGTGTTGTGTGCACCTGACTACAGCCGACCCTTTATCGTCCAGACGGATGCCTGCGACACCGGAATTGGAGCTGTCTTGTCCCAGTTAGATGACAAAGGGAGAGAACATCCTATCATATTCATCAGTAGACAACTCAAGGGTAGAGAACTTAGGTGGGCTACTGTTGAAAAGGAATGTTTTAGTATAGTTTGGAGCCTTAGGCGTTTTAGGCCCTACCTTACGGGGTCCACCTTCAAGGTCCAAACAGATCATAAGCCCCTGAAATGGCTTATGCAGATGAAGGGTGAAAATCCGAAACTGCTCAGGTGGTCCATTAGCCTGCAAGGGCTAGACTTCACCATAGAGCACAGACCAGGGAAGAGTCACGATAATGCAGATGGCCTTTCCAGAAGGTATGTTGACCGTCTGGATGAGGGTGTCTATCCCGTGGGAGATCAGGCACCCTAACCTCAGTCTGGGGGGGGCGACTGTGATGCTGGAAATGCATCGGAGGGACAGGGCCTCCGTATCCTTGTCCTTTTTCTGTTCTTATCGTGTGTTCTGTCGTGTTTTCCGCGCAGAAGTCCATGCGGGACTCCTGGCGGTGCAGCTCTCTCTTTTGGTTTGGTGAACAGACCCATGGGATACCCTTATGGCACCCATGGGTAGGGGTGCAACCCTGTGCCCCTAGTGTATGTTTTTGGGCACCCGTGGGTGGCCCACAGAGCCGGGTATGGGCTGGTGGCAGCTACATGCTGAATTTGACAGGTGCGCTGGGTATCCGCCATTTTAGGGTACCCCGGCCCTGCCATTGGAATCAGTTGATTCCTGATAGGAAACAAGATGGCCCCGGTGGCCTCGTGCTTTCTATCGCCTGATACCTTGTTTTCCCAAAGTCCTGGGAAGCCCTGACTCTGTCCCTTCCCCCTGACTGGCTGTTGGGTGGAAGTTCCGTATATGGTGTTGTTGTGAAGGCCCAGCTAGACTTACTGGAGCCTTCCCGCTGACTGTATGTTGTGGGTACCGCCTGTGGGTGGGACCTGGGTGAATGGGGAGTGTGACCAATATGCACTCCGTGTTGTGGCTGTCTGGTTTCTGCCATGAGAGACAAAGACTGAGACAGCCCTGCCCGAAACTGGACTGAATGCAGTATGTAGAGTTGAATGGCTGAGTACTTGTCTCAATCCACATTCCTTGTTGTGAGTGTCTGAGCGGGAGAAGAGTGGCCTGAATGCCCTGCGTGCCTGATTGGCTGACCGACTGCATGAATGCCCTTCTGTACGATTGGCTGCTGAGTGTGTGCCAGCAGTGTGGATGAGAGACCAAATAGTATATCTGGGGACCTCTCACCACTGGAAATTGTTCAGAAGCTGAAGTCCACTACGACGAGTAACTGGAGTAACTGACGCTTGACCTTGAGGCCCTGCTGGAGGAGAAGGATTGCCGTGGCTCTCCTTCACGATCTAAAGGCTGCTGTGTCTCCAAGGACTGACCCAGAGAGGACCTGGTAAGGCGCCCTCTTCCCGAGCTACGAGGGACCATCGTGCACAGCTGACCTTTGCCAACGCTCCCTGGTAGACAGACCTACGACAGGCTGCCGACCCGATACGGGGACTGCTGAGGAATCCCAAAGCGAAGCACCCGGACTGTTGTCCGCCACTGTCGACGACCGCCGTCGCCGACCGGAGCCGCCGTGCTCCCGTTTGCCTAAGAACTTCAACTTGATCAACGGACGCTCTCGTCTGCATCGCCGTGCCGTCTCCTGTGGGAGAAGGCCTGACCGTCGACGCGCCGAGGAGTATCCACCGGTGGGTTTCCCGCCACCCAAAGACCGCAGAGACGCCGACGACTCGACGCCCTTGCTGGGCCACAGTTCTTCTTCATCTCTTTGCGGTCCAGAACTATCGTCACCGAGGTGCCCCGCACGCCTCTTCCTTGCAGGACGCCAACGCTCTGTCGTCGACGAGCACCTCTCGGATCAAAGCCTGCTGCCTCATCGACGTCGTTCTACCCGGTTCACGGTCGGACGTTCGGCGCCCCGTGTCTCCCGCTTGAAAGGGGCGACATTCAAGAAGGGCCGCCGATTCCCCGACACCGAACCCCGAGTCCGCGACGCCTCTCGACGATCCGTGGCTCCTGCCTTAAAGGGAGTCACTCCAGAAGGATCGGTCGACGCCTCGCCGACGAACTCTACTCCACCAGGTACATTGGGGGGGTAAAACATTGTGGGAGAGAACGAGACTCTTGAACAATATATGGACTGGGCTTGTTTTATATATCGTTATTTTACAGGTTGCCCAGGTGGGGGGATCTCCACTCAGAGCTGTGTCCAGTAGCAAGGACCAGTCGTCTGCCTATTGTTTCATCCGTCTGCTTTCTCTCTTCTCTCTATTGCTGGTTTCATTGCTATTGATCCGTGTGGCATTTTCACAGCCTTGTGGAATGCACTCTAATCGAATATTAGTGGTACCACTGTAGAATTGTAGATATTTACCATTGTTGATTTTCCGGAGCACAAAGTGCGTTATTGTGATAAGTGTACATAACCTTTGAATATTAATTATATAAAGACTGTGTTTTCAGTAATACAGTGTGTGGACATTCCTTTGTGGGGGCTTGGGGATACACTGTACTTAAGAACCAGCCCGCATCACCTCCTGAGAAGCTAGGCCTTGATTGCTCGACCAGCGTTACCATATCAGAGAATCTCGGCTGGGGTCCTCTGTGCCTTTCCTCTGCCATATAGAGAGCGGAAGTACAGACCCCCCCACCTCGTCCTGACAATTACACTAATCACTGTCAATATATAGGACCTCTACCACTGCACTAGGGGTGGCAAAATAAATCTTATAAGCTTTCCCATTACTATAGGTTGTGCACCTCTTCCTCTTTCTTTCCTTATCGACCTCAGGTGTCGCTGCATGGAGGTGGTCCTGTAGCTGTACAGACCCGGTTTGCCATGATTGAGCACTATTTTGCACTCAGTGCAGCGCACCTTGTCTGCACGGGCCTTGGGTATCCCTCCAATGGTGTTAAAGAGCCTCCACACCCAAGACTCACGCTGGCTGGCAGTAGTAATGATTTCCACTCCCTCATCCCCGTCTTCATCTTCATCCCTCTCTTCATCACCACGCCTGTTCCCCTCTGCAGGCCCTTGGATAGGTAGTGGTGGTGGACGGGGTGGTGATGAGGCTGAGGCAGCCAGAGAGTTAGCCATGGATGCCATTGTCTAATCCAGGAACTCAATATTTCAGCGAACCAGGAATGAAGCAATGTGAAGAAGTAATCCAGCAATCTAGCAATGTGGAGCAGTGTCTGTTCTGGAAATCCAAAAATAGAATGAGGAGCAGCTCTGGGGTGTGGCCTTTTATAGTGGTGCTTGGGAGAACTCTGCGGACAGCTGCGCACTCCGCGGACATGTCAAAAACCAAAGAGAGTTTAAAAAGTTCCAAAAAGTGGCCAGATAGCCAGATCGCAAGGGGCATGGTCTGGGACCTGTGCAAGGGTAAATCTTCACAGTAAAATATCTTGGATTGCTCAAAAAAGTACTTTTTTGGTGTCCAGGGGCCCGGATACTGCTCGCGTACAAGGGCCTACACTGAGCGTGGGTGCAGTCACATGGTGATGTCGCAGATGTCTGCGAATGGGACAGGTGTCCGTAGGACACCTATTGCAAGGGATCGGTTGTACGCATGTGCATAGGTGTTCCCCGGACTAATTGAAAGTGCGGCACACGTGCAGCGGACAGTTCTGGCTAGGCACAAAGTTCGTAGGACCCCAAAGGTGGGATACACATGCGTTCAGATGTCCTCCGGTCAGGGCTAGTGTCCCCAAACTAATTAAAGGTGCATTACAACTTTGCGGACATGTGGACAGGCTTGGTGTTCTACAGATACCTCCATTTTGACTGCCGACAGCCCGGACAGGTAGTCTGTTCTGTAAAGCTGTGTTATCTGAAAAGCTGTGTTATCTGATTGCCCTTCGCCTCCAGCATGAACAATCTGCGCAGCGGAGCCAAGGTACCCCCTCCCCTTTTGGCTAGCATGTCTCAGGACTGCTCTGTCGCTGATAACGAACTTCTTCAAATGGCGATTGAATTGCCACTACCCCTGTCTACAGGTGCAGGTACCTTGAGTGCCGTGGACAGCAACGGCAGCCGTTTTGACTGGAATTTTGTAAAAAGCACAGATGAGCAATGCGTTAACAAATGTCCATTCAAATAATCTTGTGAAAAAATGACTGCTTACTTTCCACCAGCTAAAGCTTTTCCTCGACATAAGGGCGCAGGTTTTCCTTCGCTCAGACATGTGACACAAAGGGTTGAGGAGTGATCAGACAGGAGCCAAAACTCACTGTTAGAACAAATAAACCAAGCATCCTGGTGGTGTACTTATATGAAGGACTGAAAATAGAGGCCAACAACCAAACGACTCTGCTCGTGTCTTTATTATTCAAATTCAACAACGTGGGAATACAATAATAAAATTAAGGACTTCCTGGCGAGTAACGTGAACTCTCAGCAGTGACAGCAAGTTGTAAACAGCCCTTCTGCCCCATATTAAGCCACAGGATAAATGAACAGAAACAGACTGCCAGCCTGAGTTCCCTGGTGCTTTGCCAGCTGGCGAAAAGATGACATTACTGGAATGAATCCAAGAGGAGGAGTTTACTCGCAGGGCTGTTAAAGGTGACAAGAGCAAGCAAGAGCAAAGAGCAATTGATTTGGAAAAGGATTAACTGCATTCCTCAGAAGTAATTCTGAATTCTGGAGCATCTGAGAAGAGGGGAGTCTTCTTGTTATGCCATCCAAGCAGGCACCTGGAAAATATAGAGCAAAAAGGGGAATGGCTAAAGAAAAGCAAACTGACAACTCTCCCTGTAAAGATGCTCAGAGAAAGATGGTATGTAAACAACCCACGAGGACATTCTCACGGACTTTCCCTCTGTAATGACGGTAAATCAGCAACTACAACATCTCACAGGACCACAAAACAGTATAGTTGCGCTGCAGAGTTTGCTTAAATAGTTTTTTTATATCATGCCAAATACCATACCTGTGTTTGGTTTCTAAGCACGGATCCGGGATTCGAACTTCTGTATCTCAGCATGTTGCCCCTGTGCTATCCTCCGTTCTCAATTAATCTCTGCTAACCAATAGAGTACGGCTGATAAAGGGTACCCAGTACACCCTTCCTATGGGTGATCGACATGGTGTGGTGGGGAGCATCCCTTCCAACACTGAACTGTTTCAGATTTGCCCTGTGGTTCTGGAAAACAGGTTTGCCTCCTTAGCAGTCCAGACGGAAGGCCCTCAATTAGGTTTGAATATTCTTCCGTTGTCCACCAAGAACCAGTTCTCGTCAGGGGTGGTGGGGATGACTGTGTGTACAGTGCAATAAATGCTCAGACAACCAGAGGCACGCTGGCCTTCCAAAAAAATGGATGCCGAATATATAGGGATATTTTAGTACGAGTTCAGATTCCTCCTAAAAATCCTTTTTCATTTAATGCAGAAAGTTCAGGGGCCACTAAGGAGTCCTATCGTAATGGTTGTAGTGAATACTTGCATGGCCGCAGAGAGATGACCAGCCTTCTGGAGGGTGCAAGGGCTATGGACACTTCCTCTTTGCCTCAGATTGTCCAGACCTTGTGGGCTCGAAACGACTCTGAAGGCACTTCTCACCTTCATGCTCATCAAGACCTCATCGATAATGCGACGCATCAACTTTTGGTGGAATGCTGACATCCTAAACATCCTAAGGCTCTTTGGCTCGGTGATAGGTTTGCGTGCCATCCCCTCCAAAGACATTGCAAGGGTTGAGTTTGTGGCTGTTTATCCCACAGATCGAGTATAGCTCTATATTAATTCAAGGGTGGTATTTAATCTTATTTTGCAAAACCTACTCTCACTAACCAAGTGGGATTTGAAATAACGCTGCATTGCCAGTTAAATGATAGTAAGGGATTCAGAACACTGAACTCCTCTTCAAAACCCCTGCCAAATGAATTTAATTAATTAATTGTATCTGCAAATGCGCATTCTGACATCGTCCATAAGGTTACCTCTATAAACCATCTTGACAAAGGCAGCCAAATAGCGCAAGACTTGTCCTGGATAGGAGGGGCATTAAATCGCCCCAGAAGTGAGCAATCGGAGTCTTGACCCCTTTAGTAGAAAAGGCTGTTTCTCTATGCTCTCCTGGAATACAAGGGGGCATTATAAATTGCTTACTGACTTGGTGCTGGGGGAAATGTTAGTAGTTTTATTTTACTGCAGGAAACGTGGTTAACAGGGGAGTTCATACTGATGGTTATGTCTCTGTGTTTCAACCTGCATTGTTAAATCCCACTGGGTGCCCTTTCAGTGGTCTGCTCACTCTTCTCAAAATTAGTGTGTGGGAATGAAAATTGTATCCACTGATGCTTTTAGGCAGGGCTCATTTTAAAATGCAGGATGGTTGTTTGGAAGTAAGCCTCTTCTTAATGAATGTTTTTTGGCACAAGGGGATATGTGTGCTTGATGTCATGCTGCAGGCAGTTACCTCTTGTGTCAATACTGGCATGATGTGAACTTAGGTGGCATGGTCATACTGGCAGGAGATCTGAACGCCCCTTGTATTGAGTTGGCCATGGATTTGTCCATTAAGAGTTTTCCCAAGGATAAGAATGAAAGGAACTTGTGTGGTTGGAAATGGCTTGTTTGTCTGGAGGGATTGGGCCTCAGTATGCTGAAATGGTCATCTTCAGATGAGCCTCTGAGGCATCATACTTGGCATGACGGAAACGGCAGATCAATGTTATGGTAATACATGCACGGGTCTCTTCAGAACCTTGTGAATGTTTGTTCCATTTTAGAGTGCCTCGAGTTGGTGCTTCACTGCGACAACCCCGGGGGCCTCGAATAAAGCTCTTACTCTTCTCCCATACGGTGTGCCTCTTTATTACATATGGCGACGAGGCACCGTACCCCGAGGCCCTCGGGAGCGTATTATGCCACCTGACTGCGAACGCAGCCCCCCTCTTTTCGCTGCCGCCGACTTCTGCTGCCAGCGCCCGCAGCGGCCTGCCTGTCAGCTGTGGACAGCCAAGAGAACAGCCAAGAGAGGCCTCGACATCCTCCCCCCACCTTTCAGTTCTCCACTGTAAAGGGTGCCGCTCCTCCCCGCTGGGAGTTTAGAGCGGCGCACATTACACTCCTGCCCTACTACAACAGTGCTTCAGACAGCAGGAGCTGTCCATCCATCAGGTCAGAGGAGGGGGGAGGACGAAGTGAAACGTACGCTTTCTTTTTATTGGCATTTTATGGGGAGGACGAAGTGAAACGTACGCTTTCCTTTTATTGGCATTTTATGTGTAAAACGCTCAACGCCGCTCTGAGCAGAACCCTGCATCACTTTCAAAAGCTGCTAGCTGTTGCCCAGCAACGCACACACAGCATTGGCAACCTTCATTCTCTCAATGGCCACCCTGACCTTCCGGGACTAATTACTCACCATCTTGGTCCATTGTGACATCACAATTGAACATTCCATCAGGTCTTCCCTGAACCAGCCACCCTGCGCTTCCAGCACATTGTGAGGTCACAATCTGTACTGAAGGCCATCCATACACTGATGCTTAAAGTCTCTGCAGTACAGATACGCCTGGGCACTCTCTTAATCGGATTCTAGCCCACCCTTCAGGCACTTCTATAAAGGCTGAATCCCAGCGCCTCTAGCAGTCAATAAGCCCACCTTATTGACTGCCAACAGTGCTACAAACCTCTGCCTAGTACCACAGCAACTGGCGCCACTGAACAGCTGCCACATACCAATTGACACTCAGTCCTCACCATAACAGAGTTACCTTTCCACAAGTGCTTGTTGTTTGTCTCCTTACCACTTAAAACCAAGAACCTACAACCAAGAACCAGGCACACCCACCATGCAGGGCGTTCAGCCTCCCACCAAGTTTCTTCCATGCCCTGGGAGCCCAAACTGCCCATGGTAACAATGGATCGATGGCTTCCACGTCTACCTCAGAGCCATCGGGGGCAGCAAGTTCAATGATGACCTCAAGGAGGTGACCCTCTTGAACTGTATAGGGGCAGAAGCACTGAGACTTTTCAGAACTTTTCCCGAACCCGGCAACATGGGAAGATACAGGTTCTTTTCCAGAAAGCAGCTCAAAGGCGAGTCTATTGATTCATATATAGCGTCCCTCAGGGCGCTTATGTCAACCTGCAGTTTCACAGGTGTCTGTGATGAGTATTTGAGAGACCAACTTGTGCTGAATGTGGCTGATCCACGCATCCAACAAAAACTGTGGCGAACCAAAAATCCCACCCTGGACCAAGCCACGGAGATAGCAAGGAGCATGGAATTGGGAGATCGATGTATGAAGGAAAGACGTGACCACACGACCAGTGTGGAGATCAAATGTGTCAGCCCTGAGTCCGAGCCTTACGAGCCTCTAGTAACAGCAGTAAGGAAGGCTCCGCCATCAAGAGGTTCGAAATTTGGCTCAAACAGAGCGTGGCCGTACAACTCCCAGAATCCAACGCGCTGCCAGAGGTGCGGATGGTACACGCATACAAATCCTGATAAAGAATGCCCCGCCATCGCTGTCGAGTGTTATAAGTGCAGCCAGATTGGACACTTTGCCAAAGTCTGCAAGAACACACGGGGAAGGGCAACCAGATATGGCAATCTCACCAGACGACCTTTCATCAGACCGTCCTCTGTGAGAGTCATCGAAAGCGACCAAGAGCACAATGACATGTTATCTATCAGTCAAATGCAACAAACAGTACAAATACTCACTGTAACATCCCAACAACAGAGCAACGGTCCCTGGGTCAAAATGCAAATCAACGGCATATCATTACCCGTAATGGTAGACACCGGCTCCCCCTACACCATGGTGGATCTCAAGACCTTCTTGAGTGTACTCTCTGGCAAGATACATGACCTGCGGAGCACTTGTGTAAGAGCTACCGGTTATGGAAAAACGCCCATCGATATAATGGGATATGTGTGGGTGAGCCTCAAGTTCCATGACAGAGAATCATATTGCAAACTCTTTGTAGCCAAAGATGGCTCCTCTGTTGTGGGATGGGAAGAACAAGCCGCACTTCGAGTAAGGATACACCCTGGAGAAGAAATCCCCGTGCTGAGTGTGCTCAATAATGATATGGACATCAAATCTAATCTAGCAAAACAATTCCCCAAGGTGTTCTGCAACAAGATAGGACTCCTAAAAGGTTTCCAACACAGAATAATCCTCAAAAGAGGTGCTGTCCCAGTGGCCCACCAAGTCCGCGGTATTCCCTTTGGAGCAAAAGAGGCATTGAAGAAAGAACTTAAGCGCCTCTGCGATGAAAATATCATACAGCCCATCGAGAGTTCAGAATGGCTTGCCCCAGTTGTTTTAGTAAAAAAACCGGACGACTCCATAAGAATGTGCGTCGACCTGAGAGACCTAAACAAAAACATATGGGTTGACAGACACCCACTTCCCAACATATCTGAACTCCTATCGACCATGAAACCTGCAAAGTACTTTACAACTCTGGACCTCTCCTCAGCCTATCACCAGATTGCTTTAGAAGAGAGCTCAAAGAACCTAACATCTTTTGTCACACCTCTCGGTGCATTCATGTTTAACAGAATGCCATTCGGACTCGCTTCAGCCGCAGCAGCTTTTCAGAGACTCATGTCACATCTATTTGGAGGACTTGATGGCATACACTGCTTCCAAGACGATATCCTCATATCAGCCAGTACAGAAGAAGAGCTCAACGCAAAACTTGTGGGTGTCTTACAGGTCATACAAAAAAGTGGTCTCACACTCAAATTGGAGAAGTGCAACATAAAATGCGACCGAGTTTCATACCTGGGCCATTCCATTGACGCCAACGGCATCAGCCCCAAGACGAAACTCATGGACACCATATTGAATATCGCCGAGCCTCAAAATAAAGACCAATTAAGGAGTTTCCTCGGGATGACAGAATACTACTCCAAGTTTATAAGCAACTATGCTGATAAGACCAAAAGCATGAGGAACATCTTGAAGAAGGCAGCCAAATTCATATGGTCCACTGAATGCAAGAACAAATTCGAAGAAATCAAATTCCAAATCAACCAAGCCCCAGCCTTAGGAATGTTCGATTGTAAAGCCAAAACCATCATATCCGTAGATGCAAGTAAAACCGGACTGGGTGGTGTCCTGGAACAGCAACAAGATAAGAACACTGTGACGATCGCATTTGCATCGAGAGTACTGAGGGGAGCCGAACTAAACTATTCCACCATCGAGAGAGAAGCTCTAGGTGTGAGGTGGATTCTTCAGCATTTCAGGAACCTAATTTGGGGCTTACCCATCCTAGTGAAAACAGACCATAAACCTCTAGTAAATGTCCTTCAGTCCAAAACCCCTCACCTTATATCACCGAGAATAAGACGTTGGTTCCTCGACATCATGCAATACAATCTCCAACTATGCTATACTCCTGGTCCACAAAACCAAGTAGCAGATTGCCTTTCCAGATTATCGACCAACCTTGACACTGAGATTGCATCTCCAGATGAGGACATCATAGCTGTCGTAAACCCTGCCATCTCGAGAGATGAATGGAAAATCAATGCCAATACCGATCCGGAACAGCGAGAAATCAAGGAAGCAATAGCCAATGACTGGGTAGAAACGGGAGAGGCTTTAACAAGTTTCATTCCCTTCAAGGAAGAAATATCCATAGACGATGAGCACATCTTTAGAGGCGATCGAGTAATCCCACCCACCCAACTCAGAAAAAAACTACTCCAACTAGCACACGAAGGTCACCTAGGAAGGAGCTTGACGAAAAACAAGTTGAGAAACAACTATTGGTGGTCAGGAATGTGGAAAGAAGCAGAAGAACTGGTCAAAAATTGCTCCACGTGTGTCATGAGTGACAAGTCTAAGATCTTAAGAAAGACCCCTTACAGCCTATTGAACCTCCCAAACATGTGTGGTCTAAACTGGCAATCGACATCATGGGTCCGTTCGAGAACCTCGAAACAGTCAAAGTATATATCATAGTGCTTGTCGATTACACCTCTAAATGGACAGAATGGGGAAAAGCTGAGGACAATGTGACCTCAAAGAAAGTTACGGACTTCCTGACAGAGATCTTCAACAGGGAGGGAGACCCCAAGTAATTGGTTTCGGACAACGGGTCTCAATTTATGTCTATGGAATTTGGTGATTTCCTCAAGAAAAGGTCCATCAGCCACATAACAACATCTTTGTACCATCCGATTTCCAACAGACTTGTGGAATGCATGAACAGGCTCGTGAAGAGCGTGGTTCAACTGGCCACGGCCAACAATCTCCCGTGGAGAGAAACCCTCAAAGAAGCTTTGCATGCGTACAGAACAACCACACACACCACCACAAACATAGAGCCCTTCACCCTCATGCGAGATAGGGTTGCAACTAGCCGATTTAGACCGGCGTGGATGTTCTTACACACGGGAGAAGCAAGGGGGAACATGGATCTACTTCAAAAGACAGTAAGAGAAAAACAAGCAAAATACAAAAAACAATACGACTCCAGACATGGAGTAAAAGAGATGCTGGTTCGTGAAGGAGACTGGGTATGTGTCAAAGAACCGAAGAAAACTCTCAATGGTGAATCCATCTTCAGACCTCCACAGAGAGTTGTGAGCTGCCATGGGAAGTCTGTCATCCTGGATGATGGAAAGAGATGGTCTGGAGATGATCTCATAAAAGTAACAAAAGACATCCAAAAAACCAGCATATCTAAGGACAACAGTCCTGACAGACCATCATAACACACCTCACATTCCCTAAGAGAATCCCTCTGTGAACATGTGGACAATAATAGACCTCACACTATTCATCAAGGAGTCCCCACTGGAAGAATGTCCAGAAGGAACCGCAAAATCATCCAAAACTTCAACAATGACTATGTCTATTACTAATGTACCCTGGTTTACCCACCTTCCCTCTGCCTTCCCCACTTGACACCCCTCCTTCCCCTCACTTCCCCGTTTCCTCCCCCCCTTTTTTTTTTCCTCTCTTTTCTCTTTTGCCTCATGTGGGGGAGATGTTATGGTAATACATGCACGGGTCTCTTCAGAACCTCGTGCATGTATGTTCCATTTTAGAGTGCCTCGAGTTGGTGCTTCACTGCGACAACCCCGGGGGCCTCGAATAAAGCTCTTACTCTTCTCCCATACGGTGTGCCTCTTTATTACATACAACCATTGATTATATATTCATGGATGAAGGTTTGTTGGGGTATTGTACTCCACTGGGCTTGTAATGATATCTCTTGCTATATGAATAGAGTTACAGTGGCCAATCAGGAATTTTAGGAGTGGTTTGGTAGGTGTACGGGGGACTGTAAAGTGAACACACTCACGGTTGAGTGTTTTAATCCTTTTGTGGATATATACTATCGAAGGTCTTTAGGTCTAGTCTCCCTTATTGCAAGGGGACAAGAATTTCTCATCTTCATACATTTTATTCAGAACTCGCCCAACATACAAAGAGGGTTAGAGCTGAGATCAAGACTATGAACGTTTTATATGGCCGGATAACTGTAGGATGGTACAAACCATATATAGTATAGAAACGTATAGAAACTGGGCTAGGGTTAGAAGAGCTCAACTAGTCCAGACTGGCAGTGAAAACATGTTGACAGTCCTGAGTTTTAAAATCTCCTCTGCGTTTTGGCATCTAATTAATGGCATTACTTCATGAAAGGCCACAACACAAATACATTTTGTTGAGGAATCGGAATGGGTTGTATATTTTGAAACACTTTTTTCCCAAAACGATTCTAAAACTAAATTTGAGCTTCATGACAGTAGGGATGAATGGAAGCTTGTGGTTGATGAGGAGGCTATCTTGGAAATTATTGAAAAGATTAGTACGTCTCGGGCTACTGGTCCAAATAAGCTGTCCAATGTGGGTATTCATAGCAATCCTTTGTTATGATCCAGTATTTTCACCTATCTTTTTTAAGAATGTGGTAGAGACTAACGCCTTTCCTGAAACCTGACAGATTGGCATCATAGTGCCCATCTATTAAAAGGGACAACGATCAGACCCTAAGAACTACCGCCCGATCTCCATTCTAGATGCTGACAGCAAGGTGTTTGCCCCCTTGCTGCTGTGTCACCTGGAGATCTGGGCAAAAGGGTAGAGGCGTAGCCAGGATTGTCTAACAAGTGGGGCCTTAGGATAAAGTAGCTGGGCCCACCTCAGTGACAATTACATCTGTAAATGCCTGCACAGCGCTGCTGAGTGGGCATTTACAGATTTTGGGTGGGCCTTGTCCAATTGAGCCCTACCCTGTCTACGCGTGTTAGGCAAGATTGTATGCAGTACCCTTTGGGTGCACTACAACAACCCTGACCTCCTCACAATGGGAACCCAACCTTTGGTATAAGCTTGTACTACACAGTTTTGGTAGCGTGTTGAGCAGCCAGTCTTATCTCAAGAGGGGTCAATGTGAGCTGTAGGGGAGTTACACAGAGATTCACAGTGGCAAGTATTCAAATAAACTCTTACACACAAGGTTTATTAATTAAACTATTATTAATGTATTTAACAGTCAGTTTGAGTGAGCCTTCTTCAGAAGGGGGAAATATAATAATAACACAAACATACACTCCAAAATGCACACTCTGAGTTTCTCTAAATCAGCAAATACCCATTTGGGATGGCACACAGACAATTCCTACACCCTCAGGTGACTTAAATAACTAGGACACTGTGGACATTAATATATCACTGTTGCATTTAGAGCCATACTTAGGAGTATATCAAAGAAAACGGTTATTAGAACACAAGAGTTCACACAAATATTCTGAAGTAGGTAAGTACTTTTGGAAACCCCCAATGCAAAGTAAGTTAACCCCTTCCTGGAAGGAACACAAAACACAATGGGCCTCATTACGACCCTGGCGGAGTGGGTTTACGCCAGCGTTATTCGCGGCGGACCCGTCCGCCCTACTACGAGTTTCCGTAGCGCCATGGAGCGTTTTCCGCCTGGTTTTTCCGGGCGGAGAAATCCATGGCGCTACGGGACCTTGTCGTTAATTACGCCACCGTATTTTGAGGTGGCGTAATTAACGCCTTCCCCACTCCCATTATACCCTATGGGGCAAAAATGGGAATGGGGAAGGGTAAAATGGGGGATGGGGATTTACCGCCCCGCCAAGGTCGGAATGGGGCGGAAAATCCGCCAACCTCCATGGCGCTATCGGCAGCTTTCCGCCGTGCTCCATGGTGCATTTTGCACCGCGATTTCCGCCAGGGTCGTAATGAGGGCCAATGTCAGAGGGAAGAAGAGTCATTCAGGGAGCCAGGCCAGGCCAAAGTCTATTGGACAAAAGTCTAGGTGAGCTGAAGCAATTCTTGCAGGTAGGTAAAAGTCTTGCATAATGTTCTAGAAGTCTTTGTAGAAATGAAGAAATCAAAGTAGGGTCACAAGCTGATTAGGCTTGTGAGCTAAAGAAGCTGTTAGCAAGTCTACAGAAGCAACCAAGACAAGTCTCCACTGAGAACAAGTGAGGTGACATAACAAGAGGTAAGTTCTCTTAGACTGTACAGTACCTTTGGTTAGAAGAAATGGTTCCAGCTGGCGCCTGTTCCTGTGCAGCTCTGCAGATCCCGTGTTCCTGGGCCTCAGTTGTGGCGAAAAGAGGGAGGATGTCTAGAGGACTCCTGCACTGCAACGGGATGGTCTTCGACAGAAAAGGACCAACTTCTATTCTGTGACACATCGTGGTTTCAGCTCCTCGCGTCTCAGCAAATAGCACCACTTGACTGTTGAGGTGGGCTTTCCTTGCATCTGGGGTCCAGTACTCTGTTGAGGTGGCTCAAGCTTGGTCAGTCCTGCTTCCTAGGAGTCCGGAGGATCATCCAGAAGCTCTTGGCCAACTTAAAAGCAAAACACACAATCTGGTCTTCCTTTCCCTGGCTCTTCGGTTTCCAGCAGCAACTGCAGTGGAAATACAACCAGCTTCGAGAGGATGTCCAGGTGGCTTCCTTTGGAGTTGATTGGTCCCACCAACTCAAGGGGACAATTCATCCTTTGCAGGGCTTCTCTAGTCGAGGTGAATTTGGAGCTTCAGCTCAGCAGCAGGGCTTCACCGGGCAAACCAATAGGCCAGGAGTTGCAGCAGGAGTCTTTTCCAAGTTCTTCTCTGGATTCCTTCGTCCAGTGGTCGATTCTGCCTTCCAAGCCAAAAAGTCTTGCCTTTTATGCAGGTTTCTCCCATTGATTCCAGCCCAGCTGTCAGGCACCAGCAGGGGGCTGTCCTTGCCGGACAGCCAGCCAGCCAATCACTTAAGAGTTTATTTCTGTCTCCTAGGAGACTAAGCACAGGGAGGCACCTCCCTCGCTTCCGGCCCCCACCAGACACCCTGGAGCCAGAGGCGGGCTTTACCTTTTGAATCCCGCCAAAGACTAAACAAAAAAAGGGACTAAACCTGGTTTGGCGCGCAGAGTAAATCTCAAGAAGGGCTTTTCCACAAAGAAATGGCAAAAAAGAAGACCGGGGTCATTTTGACAAAAATGGCACTCTCGGGTGCTTTACTGCAGCTGCGAACGCAGCCCGCGGTAAAAGCAAACCACGGTTTTTAAAAGTAAACCACTGCCACCAGCCATTCATCGAGGAAAGGGTAACATAATAATGTTACATGGGAAGCTAGACAAAGGGGATATTAAGTAACCCCTCCAGCACCATATTGTAAGATAGTGTGTGATGGGTCTAGATAGTTACAATGTAAGTAAAGTCAATTTCACTTCACTGCTCTTGGAAATGGCAGTTTATCCAAGAGAAGGTTTTTAAACCTTTTGGAAATCTCAAAGACTTCCCAGTGCCACTGCACTGAAGGTGCTGTGTGGTACAATGTAAACGATGATGCCTATGGAGTTTGTCAGACTCCACAAACAAAAGACAACCACAGTTCTCAAGTCATAGCAAAAATACATGAGAGAGTGGAAAAAAGGGTCTCACTCTCTCCAGTTAAACAAGTAAAGTCCTCAAAATCCAGCAAAGATGCTGGGGGTCTCTAAGGTGGAGATGAATGAACACATTTCTGAGAATTCTCCCTAACAACGCCTCTACAAAAAGGACGGAACATTTGCAAAAATGGCAAACCGGGTGATGGAAATTAATGGGAACCACACTTAATGGCTTATTACTAAAGTTTCTTCAATCATCTGCGTGGGCCAACAATTATAATTCTATCTACCTCGCAAATATTGATATCACTGCAGCCTTTGAAAGAGTCAATCAGGAACTCCTTTAGAAGAAGTTGCAGGGTGGAGGAATTCCTTCTGGTTTACACAGACTTATAATTTGTCTGCATGAGAATTCTGCAAGCAGGTCAGACTAAACCAGGAGGGCTCGCTGTCCCATCGGATTGCTGTGATACAAGGTGTAAAAAACAAGGGGGGGGGGTCCTGGGAGTCCCTCTGCAGGACATTAGTCCCGGTTACGAGAGACTTACCCAGAGACCTTAGCTCACTATCTTTCACAGAGGAGAAATATCCAAAACATATCAGTCTTTGTCCTGCCCTGGGGCAGTCCAGCACTGAAATGCTAGGCAATTCTCCTGTGAACAAGTGTACCAATAGCAACCCCAGACACGTGTTTTGGTCTGGTTGGACCTCATCAGTAGGTTGGAGCTGTGCCTCTCTAAGAAGAGTGAGCAAGGGGTCCACGTCTGGATTCCCCTGGTAACTTAGGGTGAGACCATAATTTACTTAAAATATGCAAAAACAACGGGTGTCCTGGGAGTCCCTCTGCCGGACATTACTCCCAGTTACGAGAGACTTACCCAGAGACTTTAGCTCACTATCTTTCACAGAGGAGAAATATCCAAAACATATCAGTCTTTGTCCTGGGCTGGAGCAGTCCAGCAACAAAGTGCTAGGTAATTCTCCTGTGAACAAGAGTACCAACATCAACCCCAGACATGTGTTTCGGTATGGGTGGACCTCATCAGTAGGGTGGAGCTGTGCCTCTCTAAGAAGAGTGAGCAAGGGGTCCACGTCTGGATTCCCCTAGTAACTTAGGATGAGATCCAAAGTTAATTAAAACATGCAGACTCTGGGTAAGGCTCTCGTAACCAGGACTAATGTCTGGCAGAGGGACAGGGACTGGATAGAATGGGGACAAATGCTTGGAACTGAAGGGATTGTTGAGATGCACTGAGCAGCTGTCAACAGGCTGCAATAAAATCTTCCGGTGTGCCATGCACAGTACATGTTCAACATGGCAAGCAACACCTGGCCAGTGGTATGTGCCTGGTGTCAGTGGTGAACATGGCATCCCCCAGATGCCCAGCAATTCTGTGCTGTGTGTGGAATTGTCTTGGGACAGCACCCCCACAAGGGGAAGAAGGACCAAGATTGTACTGCCTGCGTGGGTAGACATGACTAGTAAAAACTCATTGAATGGGATGCCACGTAAAAACGGCAAGGAAAGACCCACCATCACTGCCATCAGCATGTGTCCCAGCACACATACAGTCGGACCTGCCCCCTCACAACAACTCACCAACAAAGGCACTATAGTGACAGCCTCACCCACAACTATGACCCTGCAACCAGTGCCACCATGATTATTTTAAGAAAACAGCATGCTTATAATGTGCTGCACATGCCTACGGAGCTCAGAACGTACGGTGGCAGCAGAGTTCTTTGCTGATGCATTCCTTTTTTGTAGAAATAAATACCTGTTATCCTTGAGTCCGGCAACAGTGCTCAGGTGAAAGGGAACGAGCACATAAACAGAAAATTCTAACATGCACATAGGGCAGCACAGAGTTGTTCTCGGCGTGCAGGCTTTGCGGGATCAATGCACACTTTTCCATGAATCAGGCCCTAGGTCCTATTTGTACTCTTTGCATTCTCTTAGCTGTTGCCCTTACAGACATAAATGTAGCACTGCCCCACCCATAATGCTGAAAATGATTAAGCGAAAGGAAATTCTCACAACTGAGTGTAAAGCACTTTGAGAACCATTCAGCGGTCGAAGTGGGCGGGAGCGCTTTGGAGCGGTGCTCCTCTACTTTAAAAAAAAAAGTTTTGCTGTTCCTATACTTTTATTTTAAAAAGAAACCATCCTGGAAGGGTTTCGTTTTAAAATAAAGGTGTAGGAAGAAGTTGAAACTTGTACTTCAGTGCAGTGCACTGAACATTCCCTTAAACAGCAGGTGGGTTTGGATTGCGCGTGAGATGGGGCATTGTAATGGGGTTTGTGGGGAACAGGGGGCAGGCCAGCAAAGAATATAGTTCTGCTACTTCTTTCTGTACAGTTCCACCACTGACCATGTTTGCTTATACGTCTGAGGTCCCACTATAAGAATTATAAGACTCGCTCAAATAACACGTTTATAGTTTTTTTTTTTTTTTTTTTTTTTTAATGGCACAAGATTGGTGGCACTTTTGATATTCGAAGTTCCGTTTCCTCCCGTTTCACAATATTTCTTGAAATTCCTTTGGGAGGTCACTCTGAACCCCATTACAATGAAAGTGCTGTGTGCAATCCCTGAAAGCGAGGGGCGCACCCTCCTTTTGGTGTTCTGTCCTGATAATATTATTATTTACGGCAGTAAAATGCTCTTCTGCATATAAAGTGAACGTCCCATCTGCATGCACGCGCCTGCAGTGGCAGTCTTCCTGCTCTGCGGTGATAACGTGTTCTTCCTCATTGTGTCAAATCTTTTTATGTACATCCGTAAAACAACACATAGAACAGAAAGACAAGTCGCTGAGACCCAAATGGGTGATTTAGCCATTTATAATTCTCCGCATACAGCATATCTCTCACTCGTGCACAATTCATTAGGCGGCTGTGAAAACCTGTCGCCTCTTTAGGTTAAAAAACTGACCCCCAGGCTGAAATAATTCTCTCGCTCTACAATTTACGAGCCAAATGCTAGCAATTTTTTTAAAATTATTAGTACTGGTTATTTTCAGGTTTTATTGTGGTGTCAAGGCAAACAAAGCATTTGTAATAGTGATTGAGTCTGCAGAACGTCCTTGCCAATTAACATAACACGAGCCCATATCTTATTAAATGAACAACAAAAGCATACTGGCTCTCATTTTTTATGACAATCTCGAAATGTCGCATTTAGGACTAGTGCCATTTAGCGTCATTTCACAGCAAGAGCAGCAGTTGTGCAACTAGTACTTTCCAAATTATTGTGGGGAGCTAGTGAGCCAATTGCGTCCAATGGATTTTGGAGGGCTTGCCCCAAGATATATGTTTTAAATGTAGGAACCTCAGATAGTTTACTGGCCAGGGGAGCAACCACCGTTGAAATATTGGAGGGGGCGGGACAACGTGTACATTTGGGATTTAGATGTTGCAGCATCACTACTTTGCAAAACTACCCTGCAGTCCATTTTGCAAAGTAAGTTAGCTGTATGCAGTCACAGTATAGTTACAACCTGCAGGAAGGAACGAAGGATCTATCACCTGTCGGAAGAATTGATTCAGTGAGGACTGCCTTTCACGTAGGAAGCATTTGTTTGCGATGTAAGCTTTTATCTCTGGAAAGGGGCTATAAAGGGGTTCACCAATCCCGTGCAATATAACCCCAAAAAAGATTTATGGAATCTAGGAGTTTTCTTATGGATAGAAAATTGTCACTTGTAGAGTCTGGAAATTCGCTCATAGCCAAACTACCCTTCATCTCTAGAAGTTGACATATTCTGTGCCGTTCCATCAGGACAAAACACAAAATTTGGCCTGTAAGAAACATTGAGTCTGCCCATTGTCCCAAGGGTGATGCTGCTTGAAGACACGCAGTGACGAGTCACGTCTCTGCGTGCCCAAATAAAGACGGCTCCATGCTCGCCTTACGGGCAATCACGAGCGCGGGACTAATGAAGACAGAACTTTTGTCTGCAGGGCTGTCAGAAGATGTGGTGAGGCCCGGGGCAAAACATTTGGTGAGGCCCCCTTACAGTTTTTTGCACTCGGCCAGCGGCGGCATATCCGCACACAGGAGACTTGAGAAATCTACCCTTGAGTTTGTGTGCAGGATCCCAAATATGGTTTATTACTACTTTCTCTACTGAAGAAAGGTTCATGCCAGACTAACTTTTTTATCATATGAATAAATATATATAAGATGGCATGAGCTCTCCACTGCGCCACCTCCAATTCTCTGAGGGTCAATCACTTTTCCAAGCAAAGAGTTGAGGGCAGATCTCTTTCTTCGGCTGGGGCCTCCCTCTGGAAACAGCCTCCCTGCCTCGCTAAAAACGAGGAGCACCATCTCCGGTTCCGGAAGCACCCCAAGACCTGTTTATTTGCTTCTGCCTTCTTTCTTCCTCTCCCTTGCTGATCACCTGCCTGATCCATGCACTGGTCACCTGGTCAAGCTCTGAATTCGGGCCCAGGTTCCTGCCTGTACGTCCTATCGCAATCCCGCACTGCCTCTTGGCTCCCCTGCACTTGTGGTCTGTATCTGTTGTATCTGTAACCCTACAGTCCCCGCTCTTGCTCGTATTGTCCACCCGTTGGCTACACTTATGAGTACTCACACTTGCCACCAGTTGGCTGCACTCTTGGTTCTACTTTGTTCCTGCACTTCTGCATCCTACCCCACCCTCGGCACTTCTCCCCTCCCCATTCCCTGCTCTTGTACGATCTGAATGACACAAGGCCTAGTAAGATCTGTGTTTTGTCCTACTCTTTTGTTTCTCCCTCCTTGCCTTGTCGCGCCTAGAAACACTTGCGTACAGGCACGTTATAAATGCCATATCATATAATTAAGGAGCACCCTGCCCCTGTTTGCGCATTAAAACACACATCATACACAGTGACAAATGATGTACAGTGGAGGCTGGTACATTTCTGAACTTAAGAGGCTTAAATGTTTGTTCCAATTAGTCAGGATCAACAGAGCACAGTGAGGGAGCCCAAACCAAAGGGTGGCTTGGGGGGGGGGGTTCTCACTCCCAAGAAAATGTTTGAAACATTGGGTTAAAAGTATGCATTTTATAGCACTTTCTTTGCAAAATTGGGTAGAAATCCACACAGTTTGCAATTGGTTTTGTATGGAAGCACATGGAAATTCCCAATAGTTGCAAATCACAAATTGTGCATAGGAACATTTTCCAATACATTTCATGCCGCCTTTCCACACAGGATATGCTAGTATAAAAATATATTCATGCTGGTTGTTCTAATTATGCTGAAGCAGGCTGCATCAATATTTGCCATTATTACCATGTACGGACTCCTAGCCAGTAAAAATGCCATGCCACAGAAAGTATATCCAGGCTGACTGTGTACCATAAGTGTTATTACTGGCTAGATTGGCCTACATTCAAAGTGGGCCAATTTAGCCAAGTAGTATGTTTGCTTTAACCTTGATGCATAGTCCTGTGCATCAAGGGTAAAGCAAAAAGAGCACTGGCAATGCTAACAGTGTGGGCATTTGTGTAGGCATGGCAAAGGCACTTCTGTATTGGTATTAGCTGGCCATTGATAGTGCCAGTGCAAAATGGTTTGAGTACCTGAGCAGCTAATAGCAGTGCCTCGTAAATGCCTAATACTTATACATAAGCCAAAACTGTTGGCTTTGCCAGTGCTTATTTTTAAAAGAATTTCAGCAAAAGATATGCAGGGTGTTTTTAAATTGAGTGGCCAAAGGCAGACCTGATTAAGACATTTTTATTACACCAGTTACGTGTTTACAACTCCAATGAAGTCATGAACTCTTATAAGACTCCTTTGAGGAAACACTTGCAGGCACATTGAGGGCAAAGTTTGATGGCTAGCCATGTTTAAAGCTAGCCCAAAGAGTTCCAGTGAGGAGTTGTTTTGGGTGGGGAGGACAGGGACTGGGTGAGAATGCCATAGGGATAAGCATGGCCATGAGAAGTCATTTCACTGTTAGCACCTGCATTCATATCCATACACTTTTAGGTAATTGAAATTGTGATGTGGGGTTAGCACTTGCATGCTAGGGGAGTGATTAGAAGGGAAGTGGTGACATGAGACATCTCATTCTCACAGCAGTCCTTAAGTGTGATGTTTCAGAAATGAAGGCAAGAGGTAGCTGCTTGTAACATTGAAGCTTCACCAGAATAGTCTCATTCGAAAAGTGGAAAGATTTTAGGTGCCCCCACACAAGGAAGTTTGCCCCTTCCTCACAGCTACTGATGTTAGCACCTCTCCCAACATTTGAAGTATTAGTCCCCTTTCCCCCCTGACATTTTAGCCTAGGTGCACCTCTGATGCCATGAGCCCACCCCTTAATGAAGTGGCCCCCAGGGTGGCTACATTTAGGGGTGGTGCTGAACACACACTCACAAAAAACACTTTCACCCATGCATTCAGCCACCAGTTACACAACTCCATACATGCATGTATACATAAAACCAAACACAGCATTGACACAAACATCAACATGCACGCATGCATTCATACATACATACACATATACATACTAATTTAATTTAAATACACATACACACTTTTAATTTAAGATAAAAAACACTTACCTTACCTCCATGCACCCTTAAAAAGCATCCACGCAGCCGACACGTAGACATGCTGCCTGACAAGAGAGAACTCCTCTCCCATCAGTCAGCGGGGTCACGCTGAGCAATGTGAACACACTGACTGACAATAGAGAACTCCTCTCCCATCAGGCAGCGTGGTCACGCTGAGCAACGTGAACACACTGACTGACAAGAGAGAACTCCTCTCCCATCAGTCAGCGTGGTCACGCTGAGCAACGTGAACACACTGATTGACAAGCGAGGAGTCCTCTCTAATCAAGATGAACACACTGACTGACAGGAGAACTCTCCTGTCAGTCAGCGTGGTCATGCTGAGCAACGTGAACACACTGACTGACAAGAGAGAACTCCTCTCCCATCAGTCAGTGTGGTCACACTGACAACATAACACACTGACTGACAAGAGAGAACTCCTCTCCTGTCAGTCAGCATGGTCATGCTGAGCAACGTGAACACTGACTGACGAGAGAGAACTCCTCTCCCATCAGTCAGCGTGGTCACACTGACAACATGAACATACTGACTGACAAGAGAGAACTCCTCTCCTGTCAGTCAGCATGATCACGCTGACATGAACATACTGACTGACAGGAGAGGAGTCCTCTCCCATCAGTCAGTGTGGTCACACTGACAACATGAACACACTGACTGACAAGAGAGAACTCCTCTCCCATCAGTCAGCGTGGTCACACTGACAACATGAACATACTGACTGACAAGAGAGAACTCCTCTCCTGTCAGTCAGCATGATCACGCTGACATGAACATACTGACTGACAGGAGAGGAGTCCTCTCCCATCAGTCAGCGTGGTCACACTGACAACATGAACACACTGACTGACAAGAGAGAATTCCTCTCCTGTCAGTCAGTGTGGTCACGCTGAGCAACCTGAACACACTGACTGACGAGAGAGAACTCCTCTCCTGTCAGTCAGTGTGGTCACGCTGAGCAACGTGAACACACTGACTGACAGGAGAGGAGTCCTCTCTTGTCAGTCAGCGTGTCCACGTTTTCAGCTGAATGACGGGAGGCAGCAGAGCTCACTTCTGAGCCCTGCTGTCTCCCATTATTTTGCTGTTTGTTGCGGAGCCAAACGGCTTCACAAGAAACAGCAAAATCATTGCAGGGGCAGCACAGTCCCCCGTGTGAATAAAGGACACGGGAGACTGTGCTGCCTTCCACTTAGGAGAGGGGGCCGCGAGGCCCCCAGCAAGCGCGAGGCCCGGGGCAGTTTGCCCCCTGCTCCCCCCTCGTGACGGCCCTGTTTGTCTGTGTATTCCTTGCGCTTATTGCGCGGTGCGGCCTAGCTGCACACCACACCCTGCTGCATATGTTTTCGGCAAGACATAACACATGGCGACGAGGATGATCCATGCGTGGACCCCGTGATTTGCATGATATTAAGTGGGCGTCCGGCATCAGAACATTTACGCATGTGCAGCTGTGCTGCGTCCGGATGTTCCCTCATCTAGCGGTATCCTGCCAGTAATAGCCCTGGTCCATCCTCACGGTCATGACATTTCACACACTTTGGAGGGGCCACCACCTCAATTTTGGGAGCCCTCGAATCCACACACCAAATTTCCTGCGATTGGTGCCCCATGCTGACCTGTTCTTCCACAGTGCTCGGTGTAGGAACACCTCATAAACCCCACACTGTGCGGCATTGGGAGCGGTACTCTCACGAGAATGATTGTGCGCCTACTCGCACAGGTATACCACCTGTGGGCATACTCCACAACCACGGCTGGTGCAAAAAGGATTGTGTATCCCCCTGGAGTTCTCATGTGGCCACCAGTAAGGGGTATACGGAGAGACTGTTCAACTTCAAGTGAAGTGTTAGGGAGAATTCTCTGTTTAGGCTGAATTTCCTAACCTAGTGAGCCCCCCCGCAGCTTTGCTGGATTTTTGGGGTTTATTTTTTTCTCCTACCAAGAGTGAGACTCTTTCACCCTCACTCTTGGGCATGACTTGAGAGTGTTTCTGTGACTTGCTATGTGCTTATGGGCTATGGGGTATTTTTTTCCTCATAGGCTATCATTGGTTTTTGAAGGTGTGTTACACAGCACCCTCAGTGCAGTAACACAGGGGTGTCATAGAGACCCCCAAACATAGACTCCACACCCTGGGACTGACTACTGTCTCCCTGGGTCTGTAAAGTCACCATTGACTTTACTAGTCTTCACTTAGGAACTTAACCAGTACAAACCATCATACTGTGGAAGTACTGGTAGGGGCAATTAGATTGCCCCTGGGTTTGTTGTTGAGGGGGTACTGTCCCGTCTCCCCTCGCCGAGTTTCTGGCTGGTGGCAGTGGATACCACGGAAATATTCCACCGGAATATTTCTCAATGGGATTTCCCATTGATTTTAATGCACCACCAATGTTAAAGATACCGCCGGTTTATTTATTTAATATAAATTCACCGGTTGGGATTTTTTGCCAGAACTCGCCGCCAAAATGGCGTCTAGGTTCACTTCAGTAACCCTAAACCCGAGTCGAGCCTTTGTTCCACTTTTGGCGGGCTTCTGCACAGAAGCCCTCCAAAGTGGTGCCATACTGTCTGGGTACCACAGGGGGTGTGGGAGGGGGTTTAGGCACCCTGGACTGAGTTGCCTTGCCAACTCATGTCGCACTCTGGTGTGATTGGCCCAAGTGGTGAGCCACCTCGCTCACCACTTAGCATGTTTGAGTGACAGCTAGGCTGTATGAATGGGGGTTTGCTGCATAAAAGCAGGGTTTTTGGGACTGGTTCTTCAGAAGTCGCCACAGGACCTAAGAAGCCGAAGAGGGAGAAGCTGAGCTGACCTGCCAAGACGACACCACCGGTGGAGCCCTGCGGAACCGTCTCACCACTTTTTCCCAACGACAGAGGAGATCTCCCGCCAGAGAGTCTTCTTCCCTTGACTGGTGGGGACAACCAGTTTCTGCCTTCTTTTCGCTGCCCTGAAGCATCTCGTGGCTGCCTTGCCTGTGCCAAGCACCCCGGCAACCGGGATACCACTTTTTACCTCAACCGCGAAAGAGGGGTAACATCCTTTTAACCGGAAAAACTCCACGGCTGGTTTCTTCCCTGGTAGTGCAACGACCTTCAGCTTTCCTCCACGACGAGATCTTCTCCTCCTCTGGGCGACGCCGCGACTTGCACCCACTACCAGGAACAACTGCCCCCGCTGAAGGATCCTTTCCATTTTAAAGGTACTGTGTTCCGCCCGGCTTCCCTTGCCACCGATTGTACGGGGTAGATTTAGCCCTCGGCTCTCGACCCTGGGTAAGCCTGGGGCACCCTAACTAAACTTTTCTTAACTGGGAAAAACCTTTTCTACTCACCTTTACATTGTGTGATCTTGGGCATCTTTTTGCCTGGCTTTCCCTAGAGTGGGCCTGGCAACCGAACTTCCTTGCTCCTCAATAGACTGCCTTCCTACACTCACTGTGAATCTCTCAAAAGTGTTTTGCCTTGCTGTTTTCACCTCTTTTGCCTTTTCCCTCCCTTTTTAACTAACTTGTTGGAGTGCCATCTAACGTTAGGCGCTCACCTCTGTTTGGAAATAAGTGGTATTAACTTAGACTTGTCCAACAAATAACTAGGGATGTACATATGAGTAATAGTGACTGTGTTTTGACTTACTTACCTTTTCTGTGCTAGTGTAATTTATGAGTGTGTCTTTTAAATAAATAAGTATATACTTTTACACCTAGCTCTGGTCAGTGTTTGCTTGTACTGTTGTGCCTCTGTACCTATTATGTATTCTCTGTGTACTGCCTAACTCTTCTTGAGGGAAGTCTGACTGCTCAGCCACAGCTACCAGGTAAACCTGGGTGGTACAGACTGCTACCAAGTGAGTTTACTGCCAAACACCTGTAGTCTTAAATCTTTTGCAGTGGTCCCAGAGGGAACTGCACAGGTTTCTGTCTAACACTGGTGTACAGCGGTGGGATTTGTATTGAGCATACACTTTAGTGTACTTTTGAGATACCTTAGTGCAACTAACCACAAAGCTTAAGCACAAAAAGAAAAAGTCATTTTCTAACCTGTCTACTATGGAAAGTTATAGTCAAGAGTCCCTTGCTACAAAAACTGCTGATTGTCTAAGACTTCTCTGTAAGCATAAGAATCTCATGACTAAAGGAAAGAAAATGGTGCTAATAGAAAGGTTGTTAGAAAACCAAAGTCTGGATGATGGTTCAGAGGAACCTAACACTCCAGCAAATGTAGAGAACAGCAATGATATTGATATTGAACAAAGTATTGATGATCTTGGATCAGAACCAGAAGAGGAGGATGAAACTATTGTAGATGTTCCCTCTAGGCCTCTGTCTGCTCTACCAGCTTTACCTACTGGACCTTTGCCAGGTCCCACATTTGGTCCTCAGTACTATGAACTGGAGAAAATGAAACTTGAATTAGAGTACAAGAAACTTAATGCTCAAACTGACAAAGAACTAAGGCTAAGAGAAATGGAGCTCAAGTATGAGCTAGAAATGAAGAAATTGTCTGTTGAGAATGCTTCTCTCTCTGGCTCCTCTAGAAGTTCCAGTCCTAAAAGACCCCGGATGCCTAAAGAATTGATTGGTATGTATGAGCCTAAGTTGGATGTGTTGGATTGGTTGTCTATGTTTGAGTATAATCATGGGCTCCAGAACATCACAGGTAATGAGTTACTCACCTGGTTGTTCTCTAGGCTTCCCCCTGTTGCGACTGATGCAGTAATGGAGTTGGGGGAGGAGGATAGGAAAGAGTATGAATGTGTGAAACTAGCTTTGATAGCTAGGTTTGGGAAGACCCCTTCCCAGTATCTTAAGAGGTTTAGAAGCCACAAAAAGCATGATGGTACCCCTTGGGCTACCTGGGTGTGTGAAGGGTTGAAAAACTTAGAGGGATGGATTAAGGGTTACAAAGTGAACACTTATGAAGGAATGAGAAATCTTGTAATGATGGAGTCAATTTATGATGCCTGCTCTCCTGAGCTCAGACAGCACTTGGCTGACTCACAGGAATTAGATCCTAGAAAGCTAGCTAAGGCTGCTGACTTGTGGGTGGCCAACAGGGCTACTCACAAGGATTCTGGGGTAACTCAGAAGAAGGATGAGGGGAGACATCCTAAGAAAGACTCCAAAGAGAATTCCAATAATTCCAATTCCAAAGAGGGCCCCAAACCATACCATAAGGGTAAGCCACCTGGGAAACCACAGCAGAGTAGTATACCTTCTGGTACCAAACCAGAAGGAGGTCAGAACAAGCCTCCATTCCAAAGGGCCTTTGGATCCTGTTATGTTTGTAAGGCTACTGAACATGTGAAAGGAGATCCCAGATGTAAGGGTAAACCTTCAGGGGTCCAGCTTGTCTCCTTAGCCTTCGCTCCAGAGGAGGAAGTCCCTATGGCAAGTGGAAACTTTCTACTACTGGCTGATTAACCCACTGGAGTCTCAGCCAGTGTTTCTTTAGTCTCTCTGGGGTTGTGGGAACAACAGAATTTAGATGTCTATAATTCTATCCCAGATAATACCAAAGAGTATTATAAGGACAGTGTCCACGTGAATGGTCAGGAGACTCCTGCCATCAGGAACACTGGGGCCAGCATAACTGTGGTGGATGAATCATTTTTCAAGGCAGAGGATGTTGCTAAGGCACCCAAATGCCTCACCAAGTTAGCTGGAGGGCCTGTGCAGATGTGTCCCCAGTTACCAGTTCTCATCCAGTGTAATGATATGGCTGTAAAGATACCTGTCAGCATACAATGTGAGGTACCAGGAAGGGTTCTGTTGGGTAATGACCTGAAAGCTCTTGGAGTTGTGTCACCTACCCCCAGACCTCCTAGTAAAAGGTTACAGGAGCTCACCAAACCTGCAAGAGAGAAAACCCTGCGAGGTTTATCTCAGGAGATGATGACGGAAATCACTCCTCTTCCACTGGAGCAAGTTACTGCAGTAACTACCAGATCAGGAGCAAAGGGGCAACCCAAGACTCCTAGAAAAAACCTACAGCAAGCACTCCAGTGCTTCCAACAAGGACTTCCCCGAGGTTGTCCAAAGTTACACCTGCAACTCCACCTCCAGCTGAGGCTGAGAGGGAGGTACAACCCTGTCTGGTTGAACTAGACTCTGAAGAAGAGCTAGTAGGAGGCCCAGAACTTATTGGAGACCTGGACCCGGCTGACCATCCTGAGCTGCAGTCTTTACTGGCAGAAGGGGGACCCAGCAGGTCAGCTTTTCGTAAGGGACAAAGAGAATGTCCAACTCTGGAGGGCCTTCGCCAACAGGCAGCTTCTCAGGCTGATGGGCAAGAGCCTGGGAAGTATAGGTTGCACTGGGAAGATGGCCTCTTCTACAGTGAACCAACTGAATCTGAACCTGGAGCCCACCAACGCCTGGTAGTGCCCCAAGAGAACAGACAACAGTTCTTGCAACTAGCCCACGAGATTCCTTTGGCTGGTCACTTGAGTTTCAAGAAGACCAAGGAAAGGCTCTCTCTCTACTTTTATTGGCCAAAGATGGGGGCTGAAGTAGATAGATATTGCAGGAGCTGCCACACCTGCCAGACTTCTGGTAAGGTGGGTTCCAAGAATGTTGCACCTTTAGTGCCTCTCCCAGTTGTGGGAGTCCCATTTGAGAGGGTAGGGATTGACATTGTTGGTCCCCTTGATCCCCAACCTCCTCAGGCAACAGGTTTATCCTTGTTGTAGTAGACCATGCTACTAGGTACCCTGAGGCAATTCCTATGAGGACTGTTACAGCTCCGGCTGTAGCTAAGGCCCTCCTTGGTATTTTCACCAGGGTTGGGTTTCCTAAGTAGGTGATCTCCGACAGGGGGTCAAATTTTATGTCCCACTACATGAAAGCCATGTGGAAAACCTGCGGAGTTACCTACAAGTTCTCAACCGCATACCACCCTCAGACAAACGGGTTGGTAGAAAGGTTTAACAGAACCATGAAGAGCATGATAGGTGCTTTAGAAGAACCCCTTAAGAAGAAGTGGGACCTTCTATTGCCATGCCTTCTCTTTGCTTATAGAGAAGTCCCTCAGGAGGGAGTAGGTTACTCTCCCTTTGAACTTCTCTATGGCCATCTAGTCAGAGGCCCGTTGGCCCTGATTAAGGAGGGGTTGGAGAGTGTTCCTTCCCCCAGCCAGTCAGAGTGCCTGACTATGTGATAGGTCTCCGAAGGAGAATATCCCACATGATGGCAGAAGCAAGTGACAACTTGAAAGCTGGACAAGCTCTGATCAAACATTGGCATGATCAGAAGGCTAACATGGTTGAGTTTACTCAAGACCAGCTAGTTCTAGTTATGCTCCCAACAAGGCAGAGGGCCTTGCAAGACAAATGGATGGGACCCTTCAAAGTTGTGGGGAAACTTGGAGAGGTCAACTATCTGGTGGATCTGGGCAAACCCAGGGAAGCTCCCAGAGTCTTCCACACCAACTGCCTCAAAGCCTACGTCTCTAGACCAGAAGTAGGCGCCTTGCTTCTAGCTTCATCAGAAGAGGAGGAGGAGAGTGAAGCTCTACCTGACCTCCTAAGAGGCTTACCTTTGGACGAAAAGGTTGAAGGAGTTAATATCTCTTCAGATCTGACCCCTGAGCAACAGGAGGAGTGCAAAGCTATGTTAAATCAGTTTGGCCCCCTGTTCTCACTTTCACCAGGCTTGACCCCTTGGGGACAGCATGATATACTCACTGGTGACTGTCTGCCAGTCAAAAGCAGAGGATGCAGGATGTCAGAACATGTCAGAACCCACATCAAAGGTGAGGTCAAGAAGATGCTTGATCTCGGGGTAATAGAGCCCTCTACTAGTCCATGGTCTAGCCCAGTGGTGTTAGTACCAAAAGCAGGATCCAAAGAGTTGAGATTCTGTGTGGACTATAGAGCTCTTAATGCAGTCACCAAGACTGATGCCCACCCTTTGCCAAGGACAGATGAGTTGGTGGATAAACTTGGTGCAGCCAAGTACCTCAGCACACTGGACCTTACGTCAGGCTATTGGCAAATAGCCCTGACAGACCATGCCAAGGAGAAAACTGCATTTTCTACCCCAGTTGGCCTATACCAATTCAAGGTTATGCCTTTTGGACTAAAGAATGCACCTGCAACATTCCAAAGGATGGTGAACCAAGTTCTAGCTGGGATGGAGGACTTCTGCATGGCATACTTGGATGACATTGCAGTCTTCAGCCACTCCTGGGAGGACCATGTGAACCACCTAGGACATGTTTTGCAGGCTCTTGAGCAGGCCAATCTGACCATAAAGGCAAGCAAATGCCAAATTGGACAGAGTAAAGTGGTCTACCTTGGACATGAGGTAGGTGGTGGTGAGATAAGGCCTTTGCTCAGCAAGATTGAAGCTGTGCAAAATTGGACAACACCTACTACTCAAACCCAGGTGAGAGCCTTCTTAGGCCTCACTGGGTACTACAGGATTTTCATTGAGAACTATGGGACCATAGCTTCTCCTCTGAATGTGATATCCTCTCCAGAATTCCCCAAGAAGGTCAAATGGAATGAGGAATGCAAACATGCCTTTGAAAACCTGAAGAGAGCTATTTGCCAAGCTCCAGTGCTCCGAGCTCCTGACTACCACCAACCTTTCATTGTACAAACTGATGCTTCCAATGTAGGTATAGGTGCAGTTCTTAGCCAACTGGATGAGAAGGGTAGGGAACACCCCATTTGCTTCATCAGTAGAAAACTGAAGGATCCTGAAACAAGGTGGGCAACAATAGAAAGAGAATGCTTTGCTATTGTGTGGGCACTGAAGAAGTTTAGGCCATACTTGTATGGTTCTACTTTTGTCATTCAGAGTGACCACCAACCCTTGCGATGGTTAATGCAAATGAAAGGGGAACATCCAAAACTATTGAGATGGTCAATCTGCCTCCAGGGGTTTGATTTCACCATTGAGCACAGGTCAGGGTGTCACCATCAAAATGCTGATGGACTCTCTAGGATGTATGTCATCGACTAGAGGTATGAGGTTCATCCAGGAGTGGATTAAATCCTCCTGTCCCTTAGTCTGGGGGGGCGAGTGTTAGGGAGATTTCTCGGTTTAGGCTGAATTTCCTAACCTAGTCAGTCCCCCCGCAGATTTGCTGGATTTTTGGGGTTTATTTTTTTCTCCTACCAAGAGTGAGACTCTTTCACCCTCACTCTTGGGCATGACTTGAGAGTGTTTCTGTGACTTGCTATGTGTTTATGGGCTATGGGGTATTTTTTTCCCCATAGGCTATCATTGGTTTTTGAAGGTGTGTTACACAGCACCCTCAGTGCAGTAACGCAGGGGTGTCATAGAGACCCCCAAACATAGACTGCACACCCTGGGACTGACTACTGTCTCCCTGGGTCTGTAAAGTCACCATTGACTTTACTAGTCTTCACTTAGGAACTTAACCAGTACAAACCATCATACTGTGGAAGTACTGGTAGGGGCAATTAGATTGCCCCTGGGTTTGTTGTCGAGGGGGTACTGTCCCGTCTCCCCTCGCCGAGTTTCTGGCTGGTGGCAGTGGATACCACGGAAATATTCCACCGGAATATTTCCCAATGGGATTTCCCATTGATTTTAATGCACCACTTTTTGGTGCAATGTTAAAGATACCGCCGGTTTACTTATTTAATATAAATTCACCGGTTGGGATTTTTTGCCAGAACTCGCCGCCAAAATGGCGTCTAGGTTCACTTCAGTAACCCTGAACCCGAGTCGAGCCTTTGTTCCACTTTTGGCAGGATTCTGCACAGAAGCCCTCCAAAGTGGTGCCATTCTGTTTGGGTACCACAGGTGGTGTGGGAGGGGGTTTAGGCACCCTGGACTGAGTTGCCTTGCCAACTCATGTCGCACTCTGGTGTGATTGGCCCAAGTGGTGAGCCAGGAGGAGGAAGCAAATTTGAGGGGGCACCACAGGAGTATCGAATCCTTCTGGCGTTATCAAAAGTTTCTAGTGTGATAAGTCTTTGTTAGGAAGTTAGATCCTCTATGCAGGAGCTGGCTGAAAAAGGCCTGGAGACACCCAAACCCAAAAAATGCAGCAAGAAACAAAGATTAGGTGAAAACCCAATCATACAGCCGCTCTCTGGAATCCCATACTGGGTTTGTTATTAGTTGTAATTTCACTATGTATAGTTCCTTCGATCCAATTCTTGAAAAAATACAAAAGTCAAATATATAGTGATTTTTCAATGTTGAAAATTATTTTATAGAAAGAAGTGACTAGTAGCCACCAAAATTGTTCTTCGTGAGGAAGAGATTGCCATAAATCACTCTATCTGAAGACTTATTTTTGTGCCAATGCATTTCGGAATATAACAAATTCCTTCATCAGGGCAAGTCTGATGTAGGTGAGTAATGGCGAAATCTATGTTTCAGAGGTCAGGCTGCTCCACCGTGTACGGCGAGTAGGTGCATATGTAAAGAACGAAGCGGAGAAGTTCTCTCAGCGCCTGTTCAAAGCAGACTGTCTTCTCCGCTTCGTTCTTTACATATGCACATATGCATGTTTGAGTGACAGCTAGGCTGTATGAATGGGGGTTTGCTGCATAAAAGCAGGGTTTTTGGGACTGGTTCTTCAGAAGTCGCCACAGGACCTAAGAAGCCGAAGAGGGTGAAGCCGAGCCGACCTGCCAAGACGACACCACTGGTGGAGCCCTGCGGAACCGTCTCACCACTTTTTCCCAACGACAGAGGAGATCTCCCGCCGGAGAGTCTTCTTCCCTTGACTGGTGGGGACAACCAGTTTCTGCCTTCTTTTCGCTGCCCTGAAGCATCTCGTGGCCGCCTTGCCTGTGCCAAGCACCCTGGCAACCGGGATACCACTTTTTACCTGAACCGCGAAAGAGGGGTAACATCCTTTTAACCGGAAAAACTCCACGGCTGGTTTCTTCCCTGGTAGTGCAACGACCTTCAGCTTTCCTCCACGACCAGATCTTCTCCTCCTCTGGGCGACGCCGCAACTTGCACCCACTACCAGGAACAACTGCCCCCGCTGGAGGATCCTTTCTATTTTAAAGGTACTGTGTTCCGCCCGGCTTCCCTTGCCACCGATTGTACGGGGTAGATTTAGCCCTCGGCTCTCGACCCTGGGTAAACCTGGGACACCCTAACTAAACTTTTCTTAACTGGGAAAAACCTTTTCTACTCACCTTTACATTGTGTGATCTTGGGCATCTTTTTGCCTGGCTTTCCCTAGAGTGGGCCTGGCAACCGAACTTCCTTGCTCCTCAATAGACTGCCTTCCTACACTCACCGTGAATCTCTGAAAAGTGTTTTGCCTTGCTGTTTTCACTTCTTTTGCCTTTTCCCTCCCTTTTTAACTAACTTGTTGGAGTGCCATCTAACGTAAAGCGCTCACCTCTGTTTGGAAATAAGTGGTGTTAACTTAGACTTGTCCAACAAATAACTAAGGATGTACATATGAGTAATAGTGACTGTGTTTTGACTTACTTACCTTTTCTGTGCTAGTGTAATTTATGAGTGTGTCTTTTAAATAAATAAGTATATACTTTTACACCTAGCTCTGGTCAGTGTTTGCTTGTACTGTTGTGCCTCTGTACCTATTATGTATTCTCTTTATACTGCCTAACTCTTCTTGAGGGAAGTCTGACTACTCAGCCACAGCTACCAGGTAAACCTGGGTGGTAAAGACTGCTACCAAGTGAGTTTACTGCCAAACACCTGTAGTCTTAAATCTTTTGCAGTGGTCCCAGAGGGAACTGCACAGGTTTATGTCTAACATGAAGTCATAGCATTTTGTTATATATGGGGAGGAGGAAGGTTCATCTGCACCACCACCCAGAGGTAGATCGTCCCATCAGCAGGGCTCCTTGGCCCCACTCTGTGAATTTGACATTGATGGGACCCCGTCCCGTCTAGGCCCACGATGGTAACTTTGGCATAAACACCTAGAAATGTACTTTGATGCCACTGGTGAGTCCAACAGATGGATCATACAGAGCTGCAGTTGCTGCCTTATCCGAGTACTTCAGGGCTCTTTCGCAACATCTGTGACTCTCTCTCTCTCTCTCTCTCTCTCTCTCTCTCTCTCTCTCTCTCTATCCTTCCCTCTGGCCCAAATCACTCTGCAGGGCATAACCTGGATGGTATCTCTTCAGACCGCCCCCACTCTAACGCTCTCACCAGTCCTCTCTCTTGGAGCAACCATTTTCTTCTTTCCTCTTACTCCTCAGGTCAAGCCGACCCCATCACTGCCACTCACCTTCTCGGTCATCAGGCCCATGAAGCTTGTGTCAGTTGAGGTGTTCACAGCTACTTTCTCTCCTCCTACTACACCTTTGGCTGAATTACACTCTGATACAGCCCTCCCTAACCTTCATCTCTATATCTCTAACACTCTTACCCCTGTCATGAGGATCTGTTTGAATCCCACATCTAAGTGCAACTCTTGGTATGATTCTGACCTCGCCACCCTTAAATGCAAGTGTAGGGCAGCTGACAGGAAGTGGGCGGCATCATGCGGACCCCTTGAAAAACTGGCCTGCTCTCTGCTGCCTGCTCCAAAGGCAGAACAGACTCTCTGTCATCTCTAAGAAGGGAACCTACATCCTAGCCCGCGTCTCTGCAGCATCTAACAACTCGGCAGACCTTTTCAAAATCTGCAAGGTGCTAGCCAATCCTGTTGCAGTCTCTACCTCTCTTGTTCCATCCCAGGCCCTCTGCACGGCCCTGGCTTCTCATTTCACCACTAAAACTCAGGACAGGCTGTCCACTCTCTCTTCCTCTACTTCCACTTCTTCCTCCTCTACCACCCCCGTCCCCTCTTTTGGCCATTTCTCTTCCTCCTTTCTCCTCTTTCCCCTGTTCAACCCTGATTATGTTTCTAGACAAGTCTTATCTATGAAAGTCTCATCAAAGCAGGTTCTGCCCTGCTCTTCCAGAACCATCAAGGACCATATCGACACCCTTGCTACAGCCTTGGCTGATTTCTACAATCACTCTTTTGCCACTGGAACCCCCGTTAAGTACTCCCTTGTGCTCCTCTTCTAAAGAAGCCACTGCTGCTCCGGCTAACTATCGGCGGATCTCCATCACTCCATCACTCCTTTCCTGGGCAAACTCCTGGAAAAGCTGTCCATCTCCCGTCCTAATGTGCATAATGAATCTGTTGGTTGTTTCCACGATCACCATTCTGGCTTCAGAGCTGCAATAAGCACAGAAACTTCTCTCCTGAACACCTGTGAAGACTTGCTCTCTGATCTTGATTCTAACCATCCTTCTGTCCTCATTCTCCTCAATCTATCCTCTGCTTTCAACATGGTCAATCATGCCATCCTGCTCAATCGCCTTCGCAACAACCTGGGTATCACTGGTCAGGCCTTGGACTGGGTGACCTCCTTTCTCACTGACCGACCCTCCCTGGTCCAACTTGGGTCTTTCCTCTATTATATCCCTCTCTCTACCTATGGTGTCCCCCAGTGTTCTAACCTTTCTCCCTGGTGTTTCACCACTACTTGCCACCACTTGCTAACCGCATCGCTAGATTCTGCTCTAACTTTCAGTGTTATGAGGATGACACCAAGCCCTCCTTCAGGCTCCCCTCAGTCACCTATGCTCCTTATCTCATACCAGACGGTCTCGACGCAATTCAGGAATAGTGTGCTGCCAAAGATCTCTGCCTTAATGCCACTAAGACTGAGATCCTCGTCGGGCCACCTGCTCCCTCCTTTCCTCTCTCTCTTTGGCTGCTCACTATGGGCCCTCTTCCTGCTTCTTTCTGTGAGGCTAAGAATTTTGGTGTCATCTCAGCTCACCCTCTTCTTATCTCCTCACATCCCCAGCATCTCTAAGAAGTCACACTATCAACTGCACCTCCTCAGAGGTATTCTGCCTTTTCTCACTTCCCACAGAAGCTCTGGTCCTCTCTAGGCTAGACTATTGCAACAGCCTCTTTCTGAATCTGCCTGTCTCTATTCTTGGACCTTTACAACTTATACAGAACAGGACTGTGAGACGTGTCCTTGGCCTCAAACCCAGGGATCGTATCTCTCCAGCTCTGAAATCTCTCCACTGGCTCCCTGTGGCTGCAAGGATCAAGTTCAAGACCCTTCACATCATCCACAAGGCTTTCTGGGGCCTGGCACCACACTACCTCCAACTTAAGGGTCTGTATCTGCAGCCCTACATTCCCTGCTTTCTCTGCACTTATGAGCCACCCTCTGCAGCACATATTGAGTCGCATGCACTTCTCCTACACTGGCACTTCTTCCCTCCCTCCTCTCCGCACGTGCGTGATCTGAATGACAAAAAGACTAGTAAGATCGTTGTTTTCTCCTCCTTCTGTCCCCCCCTCCTTGTCTTGTCATACCTAGAATCACTTGTGTACAGGCACATTATGAATGACTTATCATATCATACTTCGTGCCGATGGTTAGCACTGAGTGCGACAAGTTCATAATGAGAACTGCATTCCAAAAAAGTGACGAGAGTGTGGATGTATACAATAGCCGCCTATGGAAACTTGCATTTACCTGCACATGGACTAATGAAGAGGAGGAGGTGAGACTGCAAATAATATTGGGTGTTCTTCAGTCAAACTATGCCAACAGATCCTACACGAGCCCGGGGTCATGCTACCCAGAATCATAGAGAAGGGGCGCTCCCACAAATTGGCTGATGTCAGGGCATCCAGGATGCAGTCGGCACTGAAGTCTGTACAGCTGGAGGAGGTGTGGGAAGTGGAAAATTTCCCAGATAGAAGCTCTGGTGGTATAGGTACCTGGCGACAGAGAAAACAATGAAATAGTGCCACCCCAAATCCATGGCCACAATGAGGCTATAACCTTCTTCACAGCAAGGACTGTCAGGCGAAAGGGTACACACGTACCAGATGTGGCACTCAAAATCACCCTGCGCAAGTGTGCAAGGCACCAACACCAGCCATAGTGCCCCGAGGAAAAGAACGACCCAGGGGACCAGCACCAGACAAAGCACCACATAGTGCAAATGCTGCATCCGCAGAGGGCACAAGAGAAACGCAAATGAGTGGCAAGGAAGATGAAGACATATTCTTTATATCAGCAGTAATGAGCATCAGCACAAAGAGGAAACGTCAGCCGAAGGTCTCTGTGATGATCCTGAACACCAGCATCCCCAGACTCCTTGACACCGGGGCGTCGGTAAACATAATGGTGGAAACCCATCACCAAAAATTGTGTGACCCCCCCACCATTCCAGAGCATGGGTGTGTGAATATTCACATTTCAAAGCCAAACTCCATTACCTGTGAAAGGAGCATTTGTTTCAAGGCGCGACGAGGCAAGGGAGGGGAACAAAAGGAGGAACAGACACCGATCCTACTAGGCCAGGTGTCATTCAGACCACGCAAGTGCCTGGGAGGGGGGCAGGGACAGTGCAGTACATGTGGAAAAAAATAACAATAAGTAAGTAATAGCCAGCTTGTGGCAGTGCATGGTAAGTGCAGACATCAGGGGTCAAGGGCTGGTAGTGGGGACTCTAGGGATACAGAAAAGTCCCCAAGTGTGGGGGTTGCAAGGTGGGTAGTGCAGGTGTGACACTGGCTACTAACAAGGGTCAGAACTGGGCTCGAGATCAGAGGATGTCAAGGTGGCCAGTGTGGTTCCAATTACAGCCAGGAGGTCAGCAGAGGAGAGGAGAAAAAGCAGAAGCAAAGAGAAAGGTTTTGAGGTGCTTCCGGATCGGAGATGGTTCTCCTCAAGTTTAAGGGAGGCAGGGAGGCTGTTCCAGAGGGAGGCACCAGCTGAAGAAAGAGATCTACCACCAACTTTTTGCTTGGAGAAGCGACTGACCCTGAAGGAGTTGGAGGCGGATGAGCGGAGAGCTCGAGAAGGAAGATATTTAGGGAGAGAGAGTTGAAGGTATTGAGGCCCCAGGCCCCAGAAGGCCTTGTGGATGATGCAGAGGGTTTTGAACTTAATCCTCGCAGCCACTGGGAGCCAGTGTAGAGATTTCAGTCCTGGAGACACACGATCCCTGGGCTTGCGGCCAAGGACAAGTCGTGCAGTCCTGTTCTGGATAAGTTGCAGAGGGCGGAGAGTAGAAGCAGGCAGATTTAAAAAGAGGCTGTTGCAGTAGTCCAGCCTAGAGAGAACAAGAGCTCTGGAGACAGTGAGCTTCTGGGGGAAGGAGAGGAAAGGAAGACTACCTCTGAGGAGGTGCATCTGGTAGTGTGACTTCTTAGTGACGTCAGAGATGTGAGGGGGGAAGGAAAGTGTGGAGTCGAAGATGACACTCAGGTGTTTTGCCTTGCAGGTGGGAGCAGGAAGAGGGCCAAGAGATGCCGGCCAGAGAGCTGCAGGAAAGGAGGGAGTGGGTGTGCCGATGAGGAGAATCTCAGACTTACTGGCATTAAGGCAGAGGTCATTGGCGGCACACCATTCCTGGATAGCAGACAGACAGTCAGAGATAAGGGAAGGAGAGGAGGAGGCTGACTGTAGGCTGAAAATTTGCGAACTGAATGTGGCTACTCAGGCAGTGGCACTATAGTTTGGGAACGGGAATGGGGACGACCATAGTATGTGAATGAAAGTGCATAGGGGTGTTGGACAGAGTGTTTTCTTTGTGCATTATGGTAAGTGGTGCAAATTGTTGCTCTATATGTCCATGCCGGTGTGCAGGTTGGGTACTAATGCTGGTGGTACTACTGTGTATGTGGATAGGCGAAGTTGGTGAAATGTTGAAATGGATGATGCTATTATGTAGCAGTGACAATCTTGAAGGCCTAGACTGTTGGGTGCATGGCTGGTGTAGGCCATGCACTGAAGAGGCTAGGACTTTAGGATACACACGGTAGTAAGGCATTTTAGATTCAGCAGCAGGCAGATGGTTGTAACCTGTAAAGAATGGGTGTGGAGCACATTTCAGACGCAATAGAGCAGGACAAGTGAGCTGGCATGACTGCTTGTGTGGTTTTGCCGATGAGGACACTGTTACAACATGGTAAAGATTTTGATGTGTACTTGGAGATAGTGCTGTGAAAAGTGATGCAGTGTGTCCACTGGGTGCTGGGTTTGCATAACGTCACTATGGAGTTGCAGTGCCTGTGTTGAAGGTGTAGCTGTCATGACCCTCGCCCAAAACCCCCTCTGGCAAACCCATTGGCCAGGTGGAGTCAGGACTCGGGCCTCTAGAGCCTGGCATCCTCTTCAAAAGCCCTCATGGGGCAGTCCTGGCGCCTCTGGCGCCAGGCTCATACACCATGAAAAACAATGTGCTTGGGAACTACTTTATTGGATTGTCAGCCAACATGGAGGCATCCACATAGCTTGGTTCTAAAGAACCAAGCTATGCGGTCTAGTGTTTTGGGGTGATAGCCTAGGGACTACTTTACCTGGACTATTTTGTTGGGGCTATTTAAACCACACCCGAGCAAGACAACACGCAGGGTCGGTCTTTGTGTCAGGCAGCACAGGCGGCCGCCTGATGTCTGTCAGCATCTAGGGGACGCTCGCCTAAGCCTCTAGCCGGTGCTCCTCCTGCAATCTGCAAAGCTTGCAAAGTCAGGGCCAGCACGCACCAGCCACAGCCAAGCCACTTAGGCCTGCAGGCATATTCATCATTAAATGTTAAGTTCGGCTTGCTACCACACTGCATCAGCAGCCTAGACCCTCAGGCAGGGCAGCAATTGGCAGTCAAATTAGCATTTGTTGCTTTATTGACCCCCCCCCCCGGGGGGGACGCCGGCGCCAGTGCACTGCTAGTGACAGTAAGACCGAAGGATTGATTGGGGCTGGCTGCGTTGCAGTGAAAAGAACCCTCTTTTTGCGAGGAAAGAGGAGTGGGTACAACCGTGCGCAGCAGGTCACGGTAAGTGTTTTGGCTGGGGGCACTGCTGGCCTGCCCGTGATTACGAGCCTTGGCTATGCAAATGCCATTCTTCTCTATATGCGAGTCACCCAATAAGGTCTCATGATATGCAGGTGTGAACGTGGGAAGGGTATAGCGCTGCGGTTCTGAGGCTCAGTGTACCTCACGTCATTTATTTTCAGATGCATCCTTGACCCAGCGGCACGAAAGGAGCTTCATTCGAGAATTTGCCATATTTTCTTTGCTTTTGTTATTGGGGGAAACATGTTCATGGGACGTGTTTTACTAAATGAAAACTCACCGGGTTGGCTACCTAAATGAAAGACCCCAGCCATTAATCTTTCCTTGGCCTGTAAACTCGTGGGCTTTACCTGATGATATAGCCCTCAGTTTGAAGTTATTTGACCATTCCCCAGTCGCTGCATATTTTTCCCAGGCCCTATTTTAATATGCCCAACCCACTTTCATATCAGTGACCCCCCCGCGATCAGCATTCGAAATAACATTTTTTTCAGAAATGATTCCCTGCTTTTCTGCACAAAATGGGTTACCAACCAAAATAAAAGGCTCCTGTTAAGTGTGGCTACACTCTGTACACTCCATACCTATGCGATGGCACTATGGTTTGTGGCCTAGAAACAAAAACACAAGCGTTTCTATTTGCACCAGTTGCAGTAAAGAGTCCCTAATCTTTCCTGTGTGTCCCACTCTGACCCTTTACAAGAATTGTAAAACGTGTGCTGTACCTAAAAAGCTTGGTCTGCTCTTCGAGGGATTCATTGCCTCAAGCCTTGCAGTAGAAAAGGTATTGGATGATAAAAGGCCAGTTGCCCCGGTCCCCCAATAGCCCGATCCAATACATTGTTGGCCTGATTTCCATGCTCTGACCCTGCACCCAAGGGCGCCTTATACATCTGCACATGAATGCTGGGAACACACGATTAGCCGCTGGGAGACAACACATGGAGAGACTTTTGCCGGACCTGGTATGTTTGGGTAGCCAGCTTCCCCCATGGGACACAGGCTATAAAAAGAGGCCGCTGTTTGAAAGACAAGCTTTGCTCTCAGACCACTTGAAGGGTCAATTGTGTCTGCCTTGGAGGCCCCGGGGCAGTACTCTCCTTAACTGTTTTTCTCTCTACAATTGGCCTAGGGGCCCGCATATAAGTTTCAGGCTGAGGTACTCACAGACTGGAGCCAAAGGGGATTTTTTTGTTAGCACCCACTAAAGCATGTGGTTTTTTGAGGAGGTGCCGTCTTACTTTAGTGTGGCCCTTGTCTTCTAGAGTGGATTTTCATTTGACTAAATCACTGTTAAATAGTTTTGTTTGCTCATGCTTGCATTTATGTTCTAAGAATTTGTATTTCAACCAGTACAGTTTTGTGTTTTAAAAAAATCTGACTGTTGCGCAATCATATTTTAAGCGCATAGCTTTCTGGGAAATGTGAGCGCGAGGCTGGTGCGCCTACAGTGATTTGATGGCTCCAGCCTGGCTTCTTGGCTGTGCAACTAAAGGTGCTGTCCTGACGTACATCGCATAGCCGTGTGCAAGGTGTGCACGGGTATGTGATGAGTCAGAATCCACAATCCCATATCACCCGACCATGATGGAGTTCTTGTGGTGGAATTTTGGCAGGTGGGGCTTATTTGCTGTTTTCTTTTAGTTTTGGCTCAGAGGTGGTGAAGGAACATGTGGGTTTAGCATACTTTTCTATCATTTTTGGAGGGATGCAAATAAGCCAGTACCAAATGTTTGTGTTTAAATTCTTCTCACATTTAGGTGATTTAAAATCTGTCCAATTGCCCTGCAAAGCCAAGATAATGTGTTACTTGCAGCTACAAAGCAGCTGCTTGACATGTGTGTGTCTGCTGGTTATCTCTCGTAACCTTAGTTGCCAGAGGAAGGACAGGCGATATCGCTCATTGAACGTTATTCCAGGGCCACTTTTGGTTCCCAGTCGATCCCTGAGTGTCATATTTATATATTTCGCATCTTAAAATGCGCTACTTACTGAAAGTCGTTTCAAAGGGCCAAGCGGGGTGAAGAGGTGGGGGCAGTTTTTGTCATTTCACAAGATAAAAAGACCTGAATGTGTGCTTTCAGCTTGCGTCTGTTTTCTATACATCAGACACTTTTTTTTAATTACTATTGCATTTTGCCTCATTGTATATATTAAACGCCCTGTTCGTCTGTGAGCCATTGTCAAGTAACACTTAGGAGAGGCAATGGTGGAGGTGGGGAGATTAGTGCCAGGAAGCAATGTCTCTTTTAGCATCTATGTTCGATCCTCCCCACCCTATATCCATGCTCTCTCCACCCATGACCTACAGGCTCCTCCCAAACTTGAATCGCTCCTTTCATACTTTGTACCCTCCCTCTGCTTCCCATGCATACCATCCATTCTGTTTTATGGTGCTCCATTTCCCTGCCACTCCCCCACCACCAGCATTTGATAGATTTTGCAACGAGTGAAGCTCCCCCCGAATCCCTATTTTTTGGTTGTCATTTTTAGGGGTGGGGGCACCAACGATGCTTCCCGCCTGGGGTGCAATCTGGTGTAAGACCGGCCCTGACAACACGCTTCACGTTACTTTGCAGCTTGCAACGTGATGCTCACCGTGTCCAGCTATTCCCTCGAACCTCGGAGAAGCAGACCCTGCAAGGAGACAAAAGGAACATCATTAGCAGCAGCATCTTACCTGCAGTCTTCATCTTTAACCACTCGCAGCTACTGAGAACAGCTTCCTCGAATCTGCACGCCTCCCGAACACAACAACCTGAAAGAGGACGATAGAGGCAACATTAAAGAAAGCAGTGGAGAAATTTACAAATTACGAACTGCTCAAAAGGCTTACCTGGCTGGTCGCCTCTCGGCTGGCACCACTGCGGACATTCCACTTACGCTGAAGAACACCGCGACCTACAAGGAAGGAAAACACAGGTTGGCAAAGGCAAGACTTCGCAGCGATGTGCTTAGTGCTTACTTACCTCATCATAGCCCTCTTAATGCGCCATCATTTACTAGCGGGGCTCAACCAAGCCAGTTCATCGCCCTGAAGCTCCGCATATCTAAGGGAGAAAAAATAGACATTTTAAACAAGAAAGGCATGCAGGATAGTAACAAAACTAAAGAACAGCAATAAGACCTACCTGAACAATATCAAACGGGCAGGCATCAGTGAAGTAACTGGACCGCACTCGCCCATGAAAGACAACGCGCCTCTGCAAAGAAGGCAGGTTGTAGAGCACGCCTAATTCTACCACAAGGTGAGGAGAGGGCGCCAGAGGGACTGAAATCATACGGGGGTGGAGGGAGGATACTTACCCCAGTCGGTCAGTCTGGAACACAGTCCTCCTGTATTTTCAGGCAGAACCTTCCCCGCAGATCACTTCAGGGCAAAGCTGAGAAGCATACCAGTGAGTAACCCGGCTGGGTGGCGTCCTTGTGGATACCAGGTGAGCGTAACAGAACGCGAAGTGCACCATAACAAATCCACCTTGGCGCCATGGAGACATCAGAAATGGACCAATTGGCCCAATTACTAGGAGAGCTTCGTGCTGAGGTTCATTCTGCCCGACAAAAGACTAATGCCCTCCGGAGAGACCTAATAGTGACCAAAGAACACAATGAAGAGATTAGCAGGCAATACTTGCAATCACAGGCAGGACAGACACCTCTACCTGGAAGCAATCCAACGATGCAAAACCCTGCCGTACCACCCACTCCGGTACAGTTCACGTTACCTGGAACAGTGTCCCTGGCACCACCAGAAAGGTTCTCAGGCGACCCACGGAAGTATGCGGAATTCATCAATCAGTGCCACCTTCATTTTCTTTGTAGGCCTGGAGCATTTCCAAATGACCAAGCTCGGGTAGCTTTTGTCTTATCATACCTGAGTGGTAGTGCAGCAGATTGGTTGGTGGCATTGGTAACCCATGACAATCCTCTATTACATGACTTTGGGGGGTTCCAGAGAGAAATGGAAAAACTTTTTGCTCGCCATACCCAGGAACAAGCAGTAGACAATGGACTCTTGTCCATCCGACAGGGGAATCAGGACTTGTTTACGTACATTGCTACCTTCAACAGACTGGTTGGTGAAGCCAGGTGACCATAAAACAAAATAACCACGTTATTCCATCGAGGCTTACGAGGCGAATTAAAGGACGTCTTAGCCCAGGTGATTGATCCACCCAGAGACTGTGCAGAATTCATAAATCTGGTTGTGCAGCTAGACCATCGGTTGCAGGACCGAAAGGAAGACCGGTCTAAGACGGACACTCGGACTGTGTATGTTCGACCAAGGAAAAACACACCTGTGTACCTGAAAATGCTGTAGAACCCATGCAGATTGGAGGGATACGGCCTCCATTAACAAAACAAGAGCGGGACAAAAGAAGACAACGACAGCTTTTTTTGTATTGTGGGAAACAAGACATTTCCTGAAGGACTGTCCAGTAAAACCCCCAAGAAGAACAGTCGGGGCCACAGAGAAGGATGAAGCTAAGGAATCGGAAAACTACCGAGCTCGACAAACGTAGAGGTCAGTTTGTCGAGTGAGAAGAAAGAGTTGCTGACCTCACACTTTGCAATACAAGTGATTTTAATTAACCACCAACAGTCGTCAAAAATGCATGCCGTTGAAGCATACATCGAAAGCGGAGCATTTGGAAATTATATTGATCAAGAACTGGCAGCAGGCATGGGGCTTCCTTTGTGTTCTAAGCCAACTATGGACAAGGTAACCACCGTGGATGGGACAGAAATCGCTTCCGGACCAGTAACCCAGTGCACAGCCAGGGTAACCTTGCTGTGCCAGGACGGACATCGGGAGTCTATTTCATTCGATCTCATCAAGGCACCTCAGTTCAGGCTAATACTAGGGATGCCACGGTTGGTTACTCACAACCCTTTGATAGACTGGCAGGGACGAAAATTAACCTTCCCCGGTGACTGCTCCCCTGCCTGCTATTACCAAGAGGAGAAACGCAACGTCTGTATCCCCATGTCCTGGAGCGACAGTATCAACCCTGGAGCAACTAATACCTTGCCAAGTGAGTACCATGATTTCCAGGATGTTTTCTGAATGGAACAAGCCAATACATTGCCTTTGCACAGGCCCTATGACTGTCATATCGACCTTGTTCCTGGTGCACAAATCCCTTGCAGCAGGATCTACACTCTCACATAACCAGAAAACCTTCCTTTGAAATCCTATGTAGACCAGTACCTGCAAACGGATTTATCCATCCTTCGAAGTCCCCCGCAGCCAGTCCTTTGTTCTTCGTACCGAAAAAGGAAGGAGACTTGAGAACCTGTATTGACTACCGCACATTGAACCAGATCACCGTGAAGAACCGCTACCCCTTGCCACTTATCCCTGAGATGCTAGACCAAGTTAAAGATGCCCAGATGTATACCAAATTGGACCTTCCAGGAGCGTACCACTGGTCCGAGTTAGAAAAGGAGATGAATGGAAAACCACCTTCCGTACTAAGTATGGCTTGTTTGAATATCAAGTCATGCCCTTCGGGTTATGCAACGCTCCTGCGGCATTCCAATATTTCATGCATGATGTCTTAAGGGAGTTAATTGATGTGTGCGCCTTAGTGTACATAGATGACATCTTAGTATACTCAGCCTCGGAACAAGATCATGTCAGGCACGTTCGTTCAGTCCTCACTAAGATCCATCAACATCGCTTGTTTGCAAAGCTTGAAAAATTCTTTTTTCATGTCACCAAAGTAGAATTTCTTGGTTTTATCCTTACTCCAGGAGGCATCAGAATGGACGTGGACAAGGTAGATGCCATTCTGAAATGGCCTTCACTGACGTCTCTGAAAGGGGTACAAAGCATGCTGGGCTTTGCGAACTTCTACAGCCGGTTCATCCCAGACTTCTCTCAGGTTGTGCACCCAATCACAGTACTATTACAAAAAAACAATAAAAAGTTTGCTTGGACCGAAAAAGCAGAAAAAGCCTTTCAGGAACTTAAACAAAGGTTTACCTCCGTTCCAATCCTGCGACATCCTCGTCTAGACCTCCCTTATGTCGTTGAAATTGATGCGTCCAGTCTCGCAATGGGGGCTGTCCTTTCACAGAGAGACCCGGAAACCGGCCAGCTACATCCTGTGGCTTTCTGGTCGAAAAAGTTCTCACCTCGAGAGATTATTTATGCCATCACAGACAAGGAACTCCTGGCTATCAAATCCGCCTTTAAAGCCTGGAGGCACTACCTTCTGGGGGCCAGACACACCATTACAGTCATCACAGACCACCGAAACCTGCAATATCTCAAAACAGCCAAGGCCCAGTCCTCGCGCCAATTACGGTGGGCCCTTTTCTTCGCCGAATATGATTATGTAATCACATTTCGACCAGGAGTCAGAAACGGAAAGGCGGATGCCTTATCTTGCATGGGCATAGATGAAATAGTATATACAACTCCAGTCCCATTACCTATTATACCTGAAGACAAACTCTTGGGTATCACGACAGCCTTAACACAAGCAGAACTACGAAAAGAAATCCAACGGACAATGAATCCTGATGCCTACCTCGCATGGCAAACTCAAGGAGAACAATATACCATCAAGGACCATCTACCCTTTTTTAGGGATCGCCTACATGTTCCCAAGAAGGAATTACAACAGCATATTATTTCAAACTATCACAATTCACTGATCAAAGGGCATCCTGGGATCGCCAAAACCCTAGCTAAGGTGAAAGAGAACTTTTGGTGGCCTACCTGGCGTAAGGACATCATTCAGTATATTCAGTCCTGCGGTGTCTGCGCACAAAATAAATCACAGAAACAAAAACCATCTGATCTCCTACAACCATTGTACATTCCTCCAGTTCCATGGCACACTCTTTCCCTTGACTTCATCACTGATCTACCTCCAAGCCAAGGGTTCAACACCATCCTTTTAGTTGTGGACTTATTCTCAAAGATGGCCCATTTTATTCCTCTCAAAGGCCTCCCAGAAGCAGCCACTTTAGCAAAAGTGTTCCTGGAGGGTGTGGTTAAGCTACATGGCTTCCCTTCGGTTCTGATCTCTGATCGAGGCAGCCAGTTTGTTTCAAATTTCTGGAAAAAATGTTGTGCAATGGCGCAGATCGACGTTCGGCTATCTACCAGTCACCATCCCCAAACGGACCGCCAAACCAAGAGAACCAATCAGACACTCGAGCAATATTTACGGTGCATGCTGCACCACGAACAAAGGAATTTGAAAGATCTACTATGCATAGCTGAATATGCATAAAACAATTCTTTGCATTCAAGCACGGGACAAACGCCCTTCTATATCCTTTATGGCAGACATCCACGTACCTCTGAACTAGACCTTCCAGCCAGCTTGGAAATGCCAGCGGTAAAGACTCTACACACAACCATTACTCAGGCTTTCAAAAGGGCAAAGGAGCACCTTATTTATGCCAAAGAAAAACAAAAGAGATTCGCTGACCAACACCGGAAAAAGGCCCCTGATTATCAAGTAGGAGACAAAGTTTGGTTAGCCGCTAAATTCGTACCCATCAAGGCAACCCGGACCTTTCATCCCAGATTCTTAAGACCCTATACCATTAAGGCAATTATCAACCCAGCAGTCATGAAACTGGATTTACCACCTAATCTACACATCCACCCGGTATTCCATGTGTCCCTCCTGAAACCAATGCAACCCTGCACACGGATTGGGACACCACCTAAGCCCATACTTGTTGACGGAGAACCAGAATTCAAAGTCAAAGATATCTTGGACTCTAAATACTCTAGGACCAAGCTATATTATCTCGTCGATTGGAAAGGATTTGGACCACAAGATAGATCCTGGGAGCCCATTGAGAATATCCACGCACCACGTCTAATCAGGAAATTCCATCCGGACTTCCCAACCAAACCTGGGCCAGACCGAAGGAACACCATGGGAGGGGCCTTAGGGCGGAGTGCTGTCATGATCCTCGCCCAAAACCCCCTCTGGCAAACCCATTGGGCAGGTGGAGTCAGGACTCGGGCCTCTAGAGCCTGGCATCCTCTTCAAAAGCCCTCATGGGGCCAGTCCTGGCACCTGTGACGCCAGGCTCCTACAACATGAAAAGCAATGTGCTTGGGAACTACTTTATTGTATTGTCAGCCAACATGGAGGCATCCACATTGCTTGGTTCCTAAGAACCAAGCTATGCGGTCCAGTGTTTTGGGTGTGGTAGCCTAGGGACTACTTTACCTGCACTATTTTGTTGGGGCTATTTAAACCACACCCGAGCAAGACAACACGCTACGCGTTACTTTGCAGCTTGCAATGTGACACTCACTGTGTCCAGCTATTCCCTCGAACCTCGGAGAAGCAGAACCTGCAAGGAAACAAAAGGAACATCATTAGCAGCACCATCTTACCTGCAGTCTTCAATTTAACCACTCGCAGCTACTGAGAACAGCTTCCTCGAATCTGCACGCCTCCCGGACAGAACGACCTGAAAGAGGAAGATAGAGGCAACATTAAAGAAAGCAGTAGAGACATTTACAAATTACGAACTGCTCAAAAGGCTTACCTGGCTGGTCGCCTCTCGGCTGGCACCACTCTGGACATTCCAATCGCGCTGAAGAACACTGAGACCTACAAGGAAGGAAAACACAGGTTAGCAAAGGCAAGACTTTGCAGCGCTGCGCTTAGCGCTTACTCACTGCATCATAGCGCACTTAATGCGCCATCATTTACCAGCGGGGCTCAACTAAGCCAGTTCGCCTCGCTGAAGCTCTGCATACCTAAGGGAGAAAAAAGAGACATTTTAAACAAGAAAGGCCTGCAGGATAGCAACAAAACTAAAGAACAGCAATAAGACCTACCTGAACAATATCAAACGGGCCAGCGTCAGTGAAGTAACTGGACCGCACTCGCCCATGAAAGACAACGCGCCCTTGCAAAGAATGCAGGATGGAGAGCACGCCTAATTCTACCACAAGGTGAGGAGAGGGCGCCAGAGGGACTGAAATCATATGGGGGTGGAGGGAGGATACTTACCCCAGTCGGTCAGTCTTGAACACAGTCCTCCTGTATTTTCAGGCAGAACCTTCCCCGCAGACCACATCAGGGCAAAGCTGAGAAGCATACCAGCGAGTAACCCGGCAGGGTGGCGTCCATGTTGATACCAGGTGAGCGTAACAGTAGCCTATTAGGTGAATGGCCGAAGGTGGTACGTTATAGGCCATGGATTGACAAGCGTAGGACTTTGGGACACCCACGCCACTAATGCAATGTTGACTGTGCATCTGGTAGACGGTGATGACGTGCAAAGAATGATTGAGCAGTACGTTGCAGATGACATAGAGCAGTACAAATGAGCTGACAGATGTGTATGTTTGGTTCCGCAGGTGAGGTGGATGGTAGAATATGGTAGTTTTGGATGTGTGATTGGACATGGAGCAATGAAAAGTCATGCAGTGTGCCCATTTGGTGCAGTGTGTGCATACTGGCAGTATGGCACAGGGTATGGTTGAAGTGAAGCTTATATGGGTTTTTTACTATGATGTGGGCAGAATTATTGAGGTAGGGGAAATGTTGTGACAATGTTGTGGTTAGGTTGCTAATGAAAAAAATACTTTCTGCATGGTAGTGGGTAAGGGTGATGGAGGTTATGGTATGTTTGTGGATGGTGGTAATTGCAACCTGTTTTCGTTAATGGGTACCTTATGGAGTGAGGAAGTTGGGTTGAAGTGCCACTTTGTATGTTATGTTTTTGTACTATGTTAGCTGCATACATGATCGTATGCATGCATTCATAGTGTTGCTGTGGGTGTGCGTATGGGTGGAGTGTTGTGTGCATGGGAAAAGGTGTGCTGGGTGTGCCACCAGATTGTTGTGGATGCAGAAATAGGGCATTCTGTACGAAATGTTTCTGGTAGAGGGGCTTTGGAAGCAAAGGGAACGTGTTCTCAGACTGTTAAAGGGGACATATGGAGTTGTGTACAGAAATGAAAGTATGCAATGCGGAATTTAAGTATGTGATTGGTGCAGGCATTTTAGAAAATTTGGTAGTTGTTAATAGGCGTCAGTAAGGGAATGTTGGAGAAATCGAGTGCAAAGGGAAGAAGTATTGTGTCTGCTTTACTGGGGCGTGGCCTTAGCTGTAGCTGGGAAAGCGCACGTGCCACATCATGGCTTTCTTGGAAAAATGGACTGCAAAGGGAAGAAGTATTGTGTGTGATTTACTGGGGCATGGCCCTAGCTGTAGCTGGGAAAGTGCACGTGCCACATCATGGCTTTATGTGGATGGCGCCTTTGCAAATGGAATTGTGGGGATTCTCCAATGGAGATTGGAGGGTGTGGTTTAACAGAAGGGACTGTGACATGTTTACCGAAAGGTAGATGTATTAAGGTTGGCAGACATGGAGAGACAGCAAGGACATGGAGAGACAGCAAGTGCTTATAGTCGGTGATAGCTTTGTGCACAATCTGCACAGGTATGCCATGGAAAGAGGCTTTGATACTGATTTTCAGTTGGAAGGAGTACAGGCTTTTTGGGCCACAGTTTATGAGTGGGGTTTCGGCTGCATGGATCTTCTTTGCAAATATGTGGCCTCTGTCGGTACTGTGGATGTGGTGGTCGTGCATTGTGGAGGTCTACATTTGGGGCACATGTCATGTTTATGTTTGCTTGTTTATTTAAAGAGGTTGATGAGAGCTGTGATGCCGATATTTCCTACTGCAAAGGTGATTTTCTCATCGATGACACCAAGAGGAAAATGGGAGCATGCCGTTGTCAGTTGTCCACAGCTAGAGGTTGAGAGACATTGGATAATTAGAAGCATGTGCAACTTTATGTTCAGTGTTGGGATGTTGTGGACAGACTATGACAGCATTAATAACCAGCGAGAGTTCCAGTGGTTCCAGGGAAATTGCATGTTTTTTACTACCATTGGCAATGCTGTTGTGTTTGCCACTGTACATGAAGCTTTGCAAACAATCCTGTAGAAATGTAAGATAATGGTTAATCTTCAGTGGAGAAAAATGTGAGGAGGAGAAGGAAACAGACAGTGAGCAAAAGACAGAAGAAGAAGAAAATAAAATGTGTAAATGCACGTATATAACAAAAACAAGACAAAAAGGACAAAAAATATAAGTATTTGTGGGGACTCCTCCTCGAGTGATCTTGTGAGAATTAAGGATCGTGAAGAGCGCAAACAGAACAGAGTGCCAGAACTCGGCGGGAAGATACCCAAGGCAGTCAGCCCCAGCCCTCCTCCAGAGAAGGAACTTAACAAGTGACAGGACCCACCTGACAGAAGCCCAGCCAGCAGAGTGTAATACCAAGGCTGAGGACAGCTTCCTGGGAGCTCTTGATGGCCAAGTGTGTCTCATTCCATGACATCTTGGATGCAGTGAAGTTGTTACGCTCACCTTGTCTCTGCAGGCACGTCGGGCACTGGTGCGTGGAGTGTCTGATTCCCTGGTTTGAGGCGTTGCGCATCCTTTGTTCCCTGGACTGGCCTTGAGTCAGCTCCTACGATAGGCGAAAGGGTGGTGATTGAGACTGTCTGTGCCTGCCACCTGTGACCCCCACCCTGTTCCTTCCACACATGTTCTGGGGTGCTCTCACCATGTGTATTTGTTTGGTTGGCTTTCCTTCCTCCTTAGTCTCAGCAGGGGCGCAATGTCCTGTAGTATCCAGTTACTTCACGGACCCTTGATCGTGTTGCTTTTGTTGCTCTGCTTGTTATTGTTCATGTAATCCGTTGTATTGTATGTTGTTTGGGTCCAGTCATCTCTGATGTCCTTTGCTGCATGCCACAGTCCATTCTCTTCTCACTGTTGTGGCTCATGTCCCTGTTGTGGCACTAAGCCCACCTTGGTGTGCATTGGTTTGGTGCAATGCGTGTGAGCGGCTGAGCCAGTGGGTCAGGGTGGCCTGCCTTGTGTCCAGGGCCAGCGCAAGCTCAGGTGCGGTTTGTGTGATCTAACCTGTTCTTTCTTTCTCTTTTCCAGGTACCTGTGAGCCGGCGTGATGAATGAATCTGATCGATGACGACGGAAGCGGTGAGTAATGCATGGCGGTGACAAAGCAGGATGAATGAGCTCAGCGATTCACCTTGTTTTCCTTCTCTTGCTTCTGCAGGTGCCAGCAACCGATGAAAACTGGAGTCCTCGTTGAACAACAGGGAGGTTGCTGGAGGCACAGGTAAGTCAGAGCAGGTGAGTATGCAAGGCACAATGGTCTCTGGCTTTTCTTTGCAGGTTTGTGGAAGAGTGCTGACAGGAGTTCCTCGGAGAGCGTTACGCTGCTAACTGCAGAATAACGCGAAGCATGCCTTAGGGCTTGAGTGGGGCTTATATAGCCACCCACGCCCTGCCACTCCCAAGGTGCAATGAGTTCCAGCATTTCTCTGCCACACCCATGATTGCAGACTAATGCAAAAGCTAATGGCTCAGAGCCACGCCCTTAACTGCAATTAGCACAGAAGTCAATCATCCAGTAGCAGACCGACTACACCTGTGTTTTCCTTGTGGTTATCTCCATGAGCCTGGTGCCAAAGGTGCCAGGACTGGGCCCAGGTGGCCCTCCTTTGAGGCTTGATCCAGTCAGGGCCCTTAATGTGCCCCAATGTTCCCACTGCTGTTGGGCTGGGGCGATCTGGTCTGCTCATCGTGACAGAAGTTTACTGCATCATTAGACAGCACAACAGTGAATACTGACCCCAGCCCTGCTCTTGACCATACCCAACCCCTCCACATTGTTATTTTGCTGGTGTCTAAATACCCATTGAAACCATACAGCGTCCTGTCATCCTTCTAGGCCACTACAGTGGTTTTACACATCATCCTAAAGACACAAACCCCACCCCTTTACTTCACCCCCGACAAACCCCTAACACTCTCTCAACCACCACCCACCCCCTCTAGTGTATAGCATGGTAATGCCGTGCAATCTGCGGTACTGTGAGGATTCCATGTGGCACATCCGGTTGTTTTTAGGATGGCAGCTGTGGCATTGCCACTGAGGATGCAAAGCAATTGGGCAATGTGCTTACTGGTTGTGGTGTGTACACAAAGACTGTGGTAGAAGGTTTGTTTGTACACATAAATGTAGGAGGCCATGGTGAAAGTGTGCAAGGTAAGGGGCATGCATCATGTTTGTATGCATGGACGTAACGTTGCTGCTATACATTCCCTGCTGCTTTTGTGGGATCACTTTTCTGACATTTGTAGTATATGCATTACAATGGAACACCATATTGTGAAGTATATAAAGTAGGTGGCAGCCATGATGTTGTTATGCATGCAGTGTGTGCATTATATCATATGATGTGCTATGGTACTTTCAGCCGTTTGTATTGCGCATACATGCAAGTGTGTGAAGGAGCGCCGAGGAAAGGGACGCAGAACGGAGGCCATACAGCGATATTGATTCCTCTAGGCCAGCTGACAATGACTGTGCGCAAGTGAATGGGAAGGGGAGGGCAAAGTGCAGTATATGGGAACAATAAGAAACAGAAATACATGCAACTACGGCCGGTGCTGGAAAGTGGAAGGATAAGTGATGAGATAAAGTGATGTGTGCACTGTTAGGGATCTAGAAAGCAGTACGCAAGTGTGGGGGTTGGCCGAAAGCTAGTGCTGGGGTGGAAGTGTAGGGAGGCAGGTGGAATGGGACACTGATAGGTTGAATAAGAAACCACTGCACAATACTTTTTAGCCAGGAAGTCAGCAGGGGACAGGAGGGGAAAAAGAAGAAGTACATCGAAAGGTTTTCAGGTGCTTTGAGAGCCTCCCATTATTCTCCTCAATCTGCAGGGAGACAGTAAGCGTGTTGCACAGGGAGGCTGCAGAAGAAGAAAGACATGTACTATCATCTGATTGGGTGTACATGCAACTGACCCGGACAGAGTAGGAGACTGATGAGGGAAAAGGTGGAGGAAGCAGATATGTAGGAAGTGAGAGTGGAAGGTATTGAGGTCCCAGGGACTAGATGTCATTCTGCATAATGCACATGGCTTTTATTTTATTGTTTGCACTTAGTGGGAGGTAATGCACACATTTTACTAAAGCAGAGGTAGGATACCTGCCGTTCATGCGAAGGACAAGTTCGCACTCTTTCATGCATGTGTTGGTGAGGACAGAAAGTGGAGGTGGGCACATTTGAAAAGAGCCTGTGGCAACAGTGCAGCGTACAAAGCACCACACCCGTGCAGACACTGACTGTTTGGAAAGTGCCTGTAGGTTGCTAAAATACATTCAGTGGTGAATTTAGTGCCTTATTTCTCTGAGTTATGTAGTAGGTGGGTTGGTGGGGAACATTTGGTATCAATGTGGGAAGGCAAGAAGCAACAGAGTTACTGATTAGCTAATTTAGTGTATGATATGGGTAAATAAAAACATTGGAAGCATATACTAAAAAATTGCCACTTCATGGTGGCAGATGGGCGGAACATTAGAATGCTTTTTAAAGACGTAGTGGATCTTATAAGCAGATATCGTGTGCACAGGTACTTCTAACAGAGTTGTGCACACACTCCTAAAAAAAATATCTATCAGTGCATTTGTGCATGAATGTGCATGTATAATCACTGCAATGTTTCACTGAAATTTTAACTGGAAGTGCTTCCCAATAACAGCACACAAGCATCCTAATGTTGTAACGGTACAGATGAACTGTTGTGGAGAATTGACATTGCAGGATGATGAAGTCTTGGAGGTCATTGGTGGATGTGTGTGTCAGTACTTACAAATACGTAATCAAGGCATAGTGGGAAGAGGATAGTGGAAAGGGAAGAAGTACTGTTAATGAAATGTTGGGGTGCGGCTCTAACGGTACTTTGCAAGGAGCACGTGCTATATTCTGTGCCTTTGAACATGCTGGCCAATGGAAATGCGATTGTTGCAATTTTCCAATGAGGTGCTTAGACTGTGCGTCTCAGGATAAGGCGGCCATATTTAGTTTAATTCCTGTGTGTAGTGAGGCGGGCAGAGATGGCGAAATGCAAAGTTTTTATAGTGGGTGATCGCTTTGTGCTCGATCTGCTCCAGTATGCCGTTGAAAGAGGCCATAATAGCAATTTGAATTTGGACAAAGTGGAGACTTTGTGGTGTGGTGTCCCTGTCCGTAGTTTCCACCATTTGGTTGAGGAATGTGGATGAGTGGCCACTTTAGGTACTGTACACGCAGTGATAGTGCATTATGGTGCATTGCTTTTGGGTTCAATAGCTTGTGTATGTGTGTACCGTCAACTGAAAAAGATGATGAAACAAGTGAAGCACATTTTTGCCACTGCAAAAGTGATTTTATCATGTACACCACCTAGTCCAGTACATAACTAATCTAATGAATGGTGTTGGCAGCCAGATGTGGGAAGGCGTCTTATCAACAGAAGTATGTGCAACTCTTTGCTGGGATGTATTCCTGTAAGAATGAGAACATTGGTCATCGATTTCTGCACCTTCTCAATGGAAATGGCATTTCATTTTTACACAGTGGCAATGGCATTTGGTTGTCCCAATATACAGGGTACAGTCAAGACACTATTGTAAGAATGTGAGGCACAGAGCAACAAATAAAAACCATTATAAAAGTCAGAGAAAGGAGTTGTTACTGTGGAAGATGTTTAATAAAAAATTAAAAATAAAAAATACCACTACAAAGCACATCCCCTATCTTGGTTGACAATTCATTCCCCTACTCCTGTGCGTGCACACCTGCAAAATATCGCAGACATTGCCACAGTTGCAGGGTTGTAAGTGTAACATACGCCGATTTTGCAAATGCACATATTCTGTTTGGGAGTGGGGAGGGCACAGGATTAAGCTTTGTGGCTGTGCAATGCACACACAGAATGTGCTATGCAATATATGTGTTCACCTTAATGCAGAGGGTGAGCTTGTGACTGTGTGTTGTACGCGCCAGAGCGTATGCTCTATGGGTGATTTGCAGATACATTACTTGACAGTGAATGAAAAGGTGCGCCGGATGGGAGTTGTGTGCAGTGTATCATGTGAGTTTGTACACGTATGGAGCACCTACACTAATGTGATTGCTTTTGGTTTCTATGTGTGAGACTTTGGTGATGCTAGGTCCAGATGACATTATTGTTGTTGCTTGTGTAGGGAGAAATGCATACCATGTAACATAATGTTTAGTAGCGTTTGTTCTGAAGGAGGTAGTAAGGCAGGCAATGATTATGTTTCCAATCGCCTGCATAATTTTGTTTCCCAATATGCAGCCACCCATGTAGGGATGTTATTTTGCATTTGGTGCGGAAATGGAGAAAACGCAGTATATCGTGAAGAAGTGTACTTGTGTCTTTTTACAACTTGTGCCATTGTCCTGCTGTACAGAAGGGAATCTAAATTTTGCCAGCACAAGCATTTTTTCCCCACAAATAGCATTCTTTTTCCTATTACTGCATTTTCCTTTCATGCCCGCTGTGCTCTCATTGCTTTGGTGCCCTTTTTGGAAGTACACAAACAATGTTTCTCATTTCTGTTGCGCAATTGCGCACTTGAAAATGCACTGCAACACGCACAACTATCTCTTTCATCAGGTACCTATTTCTACCTGTTTCCACTGAACTGTTTTCCACACTACCACTGTTCTTTCCATTTAGCAAACAATTTTGTGGCGGGTATACGATGCACCTCGCACTTACTCCCTTCATTGCCACTTACTTTGTGACACTGTAAAAGGAGCTTTCTGTGATAATCACATACACAAACCATTCCTAAAGGGACGTTAGGATACAAGTGGGCTATTACAAACATGGCATAATTTCTACATACCGTATGCTAAAGCAAAGTTATGTTTACAGTGCCATAATAAAAACCTATAAAATTCACTAAGAAAAAACGTTGTTGAAGGGACGTTATGGTTAAGTTGTGCTACTGCAACCATTTACGCTTTATTTACAAAACTAGCCTAAACCATTGTTATGATTACAGTGCGCTATTAAAAACATATGCAATTGACTCACCAAAAATGTTGTTAAAGGGATGTTATGGTTAAGTTGCGCTACTAAAATCATTTCCACTTTATAGCAAAACACTAGCCTAAAGCATCGTTATAGTTACAGTGCACTATTAAAAACCTATGAAATTCACTAACAAAAAACCTTGTTAAAGGGACCTTATGGTTAAGTTGCACCACTACAAAACCTATGAAATTCAATGGAAAAACGTTGCGACAGGGACGTTGTGGTTACAGGTAAAACGTAACAACCCCAGAAATGTGCAAGTTATGGTACGCTACGCAACCATAACTCGCGCTATCACTGTGCACTGCAAGGACTAACACCCATGACATCAAAGATTACATCACAAATCTCATTCATGACATCACTGATAACATCACATGTGTGGCTCCCTCTTTTTTGTTCACTGACATAAGTACGCCAGGTGGTTTTCTTCACTAACAGTCAGTAAGTAAGAGTTGAAACAGTTCTGTCTTTGTGTACAGCACCCTTCTCATATGTTGTTACACTACTTTCCTTAGGGTACACTCATATAATGTCATACATATACATATAGGGAAAGAAGAAATTTTAAAATACAGCAAGCATTTCTGTGCATAAAGGTAATCAATTATGTTATGAACAGTTTCTGATAATAGTGCTCTTTTCTTGCTTACTTTAATTTCCCTGTATTAGCTCATATTGGTATGCATTGTGGTGTGTTATTATGTTTCCTGTACAGTACTGCAATTATGTAGTTATTAAGAGAATGGTAGCTACTTCTTCCATATTTCACAGTAACCAAAACTGTAAAACGAAAGCATTCATGATGTCACTATGTGACATGAGAACATTTTCAATAGTACACTTCAATGGGACACGGTCAGAGAATGGCTTTGTTTGCACATGAGTTGGTTCATGTACTGCAAAGAAGTGTGTAATACAATAGTGCTTATAGCTATACATTGTTGAAAGACCTATTTTTCTCTTGGTAGTTCTTCCAATGATGTTTCATAGTTTTTTTGCCACCATAGCAATAACAATTCCTTGTGGAGGCTTCCCATGACAACTAAATGCACATGTGATGTCATCAGTGATGTCATGAATGAGATTTGTGATGTCATCTTTGATGTCGTGGGTGTTAGTCCTTGCAGTGCACAGTGGTAGCGCAAGTTAAGGGTGCGCAGCGTACCATAACTTGCGAATTTCTGGGGTTTTTAGGTTTTACCTGTAACCATAACGTCCCTGTAGCAATGTTTTTCCATTGAATTTCATAGGTTTTGTAGTGGTGCAACTTAACCATAACATCCCTTTAACAAGGTTTCTTGTTAGTGAATATATCTGCAAAATGAAGCATGAGCTAACATTTATGAGGATGGCCCCCTCCTGAGGTACACGCATATGGTGGTCCACACTGCACTAGTTGAGAAAGTGATCACACTGGCCCACTATGGGCATCAAAGAACAGCAAAGAGAAAGAGTTGTTTCTGATTGAAGGTGTGGTTCCTCGCCCTCAAGCGGAAAGTAGAGGAATTCATAAAGAGTTGTGTGTGGTGCCAAGCAACTGCCCGAGACACAAAGAGTCCTCAATCCAATGCATGCCAAGGAGTGAAGAACCCTTGGACTGTGTACACATGGATTTCGACTTGACATATCGTGAATCACACCTACTGGTCATGGTGGACAACTGGTCTCCATACCCAGAGGTAGAATTCATTCAATCCATGGCCCTCCATGACATAGTGCCCGTGTTGAAGAAAATCTTTTCCATGCATGGTTTCCCAAGGACATTATGCCCCGTAAATGGACCCTCTTTCCAAAGCGCAGATCTGGAAGAATACTGGCAGAGTGAGGAATACAGGAGATCACCCCTGTGTGGCCAGGGGAAACAGATCGACTAATGCGCATCCTCACCAAAACTTTCAGGATTGCTCACAGTCAGGGGCTATGTGAGAAAAGGGACCTTTTTCAATTCTTACTAGAATACCGCATCATCCTACACTGTTCAACGTGGGTGGCCCCTGCTGGAGCCTTGTTTCAAAGCTGTCCACGAAACGTTCCTCCCCAAAGTGGAAGGGAGAGTCCCAGGCACCATAGTCAATGAAGCAGTACGTGTGAATAGATAGATGCTGATTGACCAGGAAAATATATGCAGATGCCTCCGACTACGACATATCTGTGGGTGACATGGTCCTACTACGTACCCGAAAACCTGCAGGGAAGATATCACTCAACCACGAACCAACACCTCTCTGGGTGTTAAAGGTACACAGATCACAAGTGACACCTGCAGATAGCCAAGGACAAATAACCAGGAACTCGAGTTTGTTCTATAAGCTGTCTGGATACCCAAGCCAAGAAAAGGAAGGGCAGTGGAGGAAATTGAGTGGTCGTGCCCCATGCCTGGACATGAGTGATGGTGACGATGACGTTCATGGAGAGACACCACAGAACGGAGCGGAAAATCCAGAAACAGAAGACCCCAGCTCTAAGGTGGGAGAAGTGCCAGAGCTGGCAAGAGAGTGACAATACCCTATGCATGAATCCAGGGGCCAGTCGGTGTATCTGCAAGGCTATGATAAGAACATGTGAGTATAGCTGGTAATGTGATTGGAGAGCATGACCATTTGGTGATATTTTCTGTACTTGGTTAACAAATGTTGAAGTTTTGTGTCTACATAAAAAGGGAGGAGTGTTATGTTGCGTAAAGGCATACAGTGATAAGGCACGTTACTGCATATGAAATAAAGACAGCCCCACGCTCGCCGTAAGGCTATTAACGAGCGGGGGACCGATGAAGACAGAACCGTTGTCTGTGTCTTCCTTGCGCTTACTGCGCGGTTCAGCCTAGCCACACATCACACCCAATTGCATGCGTTTTCGGCAATACACAACACCAGGGATACAACTCTACATTTCACCTATTAGATTCTGGGCATTGGCTAACTCATTAGAAGTATCGGTAACATGCATTTCCCTTTGAAATAATGGGTTCAGATGTATTGCCAGGCCCTTTTAATTCCAGATTTGAGGGCTCTATGATTTCTTAAGTGAGGGTGGTGTGGCAAAGAAGAAGAAGTAATCATACCAGAGAACATGTTGTCAAAGGATTTCAGTTAAAAAACACACCCATAACCCTAATGCTAAAAGGGGAGTTCCCTTCCTAACAAATTATACTAAGGTGCTTGCCAATAGTAAAACAAAAAAAAAAGGTCTCTATCCAAACCTAATATCTAAACTTGCCCTATCACTTAAAAAAATATAAAAGAAAAACTAGGCAGAGTTCAGGATCCTGGTTCAGGATGTGTAGAAAACAATTCTCCATGGTTCCACAGTTCTTGGCAGTCTATCAAAGTTACAGAGGTATTTCAAGTTTACAAAATAGTCACAAGTCCAATAAATAAAATGTCTGAATTGCCTTAGGTGGAACAGATATTTCGCTGATCCCTCTCCACCACTTGAGTTGGTTGCTTCCCACTTTGTTCAAGTCTTGGGTGCTTCATTGCTCCCCTCAAATCTGCTCTTCACTTGTCCTATGGGTCCCCTCTTGTTCTAACTTATTGCACTGTGGTATGTGTAACACCTTTTCCATGTCTCTCTCTTATCTTTTGGGCGTTTCTTTGAGCCGTCACGATGATAACAATATTCGGGTTTCTTGGGCTCCCATAACCCTGGAGTTCCTCTTTCTCAATGTCTTACTTATCTGACCGGGGTATGGATAACCCCTTTTTCTATGTAGCTCTCTCAGTGAGGGGCTTTCTGTGAGCCATATGAAAGTTTACAACAATCAGGTTTCTTGAACTCCCTTGGTTTCCTCTGTTTCAATGTTTCACTTATTTCTCTGGGATATAGGTGATCCCTCTTGCCACCACTTGGGTTTCTTGGACTTCTGTAACCTTTATTATCATTTGGTTCTTTCTCCCTCTCTAGGCGTCTCTAACCCATATATGGGCTTTTGGAAATCCTTACATCTTCCTCATTCATTGTCTCTCCCCTCAGCCTCCCTCCACTCTGGGCAACACGGGTGCCTTTTATGTCACAGGACTCCAGTGAGGCAGCGTCTGCTCAGTTGCAATGGTGTTCCCAGCAGCTTTCTGGTCTTCCCGTTTTGACAAAAATTAGTTGTGTGTTCTGCTCATTTCAGCATCTCTCTGATCCTAAGCTCTCGCATTGCAAGCAGAGGGTTTGTTCCTCCTGCAAGTTCTGGTTATAGTGTTGGTTGTCAGGCACCAGGCCCACCATGTCCTCCACATGGCCACGCCTGGAGGAAAGGCTTGTTTTACAGTGCCTTTGCCTTGCTGATTCTGTGCGACTCTGTGCCAGTAGTGTCTCTCTTCTTCTCCTCCTTCTCTCCACGCTACAGCCGACTGTGCTTTTTGTAGCACAGATCTGCTTCTCAGTGACGTGCTCACGTCAGAGGCTTGCCCCTCCGTATTGTTTGTTCTCCTCCATTCAAGGGTGCTTCACTCATTATTCTCGCTCTGTGACCAAAAAGTGGGACATGCTGTTTATTTTCAGCTGTCAAGCCTGTGCACATTTTGGTTTGCACACTCATGTTTTTACTAAGAACTGAAATATATTTTTGGTATGAATTTTAAATGGTTTTGAATATTGTTTATATAATTTTAAAAGCAGGGAATGCCACTTTATTCCAGGATTTCTAATAGAACAGACTTGAGGGCACCCTTATGAATTGTTGTATTTAAGGGTTATTTTCTTTCCTTTGTGTATCAATCTCTGTTTATTGACCTATATATTAGGAAAGATTACTTTCCCTCGAATAACTATTTATGGGTAAACCTTTTATCTTGAGATTGTTCTAGAGGCAGGTTGATCTCAGAGAGTCTTATTTTACCTGCAAGTTCTTGTTTTCCAATGGAAAAGGTGACCAGTGCGTAGATTCATCCATATGACTACCCCCTGAGAGAAATGCCTTCCTTATAGCGAGGATTATGTACAGAGATTAATGGATTCTGTCTCCCTTTTGAGTAATGAAGGCAACATTTTAACATTATGTAATGGCGACTAATGGGATGAATTGACACAAATGCGAAAAAGAGTTGTTTGCAGTGAATTATATGGGACAATTATGTTACAATATTTAAAGGGTCATGCACTACCACATGGATTGGTTGTTCAAAATAAACCTAGATTATTACAAGATAATAATGCCTTTAATATCAAATGGAGCTATATAGACAACAAATGTGGGTGAGATTTGCTCATATTGACTATTGATGCCGCACAAGGGGTATCTCAGCAGATTGAAGTTGATTTGAACAAATTTCAAGAAGACATTTAGAAATCTATAGATTTAGAGTCTTTCAAATCTAAATTAGACCTCCATCTTAAGAAAATAATGGATTTCAAAGTTGATATGACTAATGAAGGAATCAACAGATTTTGTAAAGATCTACAATCTGTGACGGTGCAGGAGAAAGGCTTGAACACAGGTGTGGCATTGTTTTGGTTATACACTTTTATTGATAAAAGTAAAGGGGTTGGAGAAAGGCCTTTTCTATCCCTAAAACTAAGACGGGTTTCCCTGCCTCCAAGAAAACAAAGGAAAACTATCAGAATGCCCAAATGAATAGTCCATCACTGCCGTGTCCCAAAACCCGACTTCTGAACCTAATAATATAACAAATTACCAATGTGCAAGGACTCCAAAACTCCAAAGTAAACTGATAGTGACAGCTCTTGCCACTTCAAAGTGTTAAGTATTCAAAGGAAAAAGGAAATGTTTGGCTTAACTAACAACATCCCAGCAACATCCCAGCAACAAGGGTTTGGCTCCTTTTCCCTGGATTTTAATTGGCTATTCTCAGGTCTTTATATGGGTGCAAGTCCTAGGCCTGCAGCGCTGTATCACAAAACGTTGCTTTATTCCTTTGGAAACATATTCATATTCATTTGGAAACATATAGATCCTTCTGGACAATTTCTGTTTCTTGTAGGGTCCCTGCCACTCTTATTCGTTTTTCATGTGGGTGCGGGTCCCAGACTCGCAATGCGGCAGTCGCATGGCTTGGTTTACTCACCTGCAAGGTAGATGTGCCCTTCTTAAATGTCTCAACACTCATTAGGGTTCCAGAACATGTAGTGCCTTTTGGAAATAGTTTCATATATGGGTGCGGGTACCATACTTGCAATATGTGATTACCACAGCTTGGTTAACCCACCTGCCAAGTCTGTGGTTTTCTTTTTGTTTCTTCGGTTACTGTTAAGCTCCCAGGCCCTCTCCTTCTCTGCTTCTTATGTGGTTATGTGTCCTAGACTTGTACTCTATGTTCAGTGTCCCCGACCATTCTCATGTACTTTCCACTCTTCTCCCAAGGCTTCCCCGGACCCCCTGCCATTCTTGGTATGCCCATGCAGCTTTTCTCTTGGTTCGCATCTCCAATGGAACAGGGCTCTCTTGCAAGTCTCTGGTTGCTCTCCTAGACTTGGCTTCATTGCTCGTTGCTTTGCTGCCTTCGGCTTCCTTCTTGGAGCAGCTCCAGGCCACATTGCAGCTTCCGGTTCGGGTTTGCCTCAGGTTTGCCTCGGGTAGTTGTTTGCAGCATCCCTTCTTTCTGGACTTCCAGCACCATATCTCTGTCTTCCGTGCATGGTGTCTCCCCTTCTTTAACAGGTTTGTCAATGCGGTTTTAGTGGCTGCTTGTCGACTCCCAGCAGCTCTCAGCTTTCCGGCTTGGAGGGTAGCTCTCCCTCTCTATAACAGAAGACAGGGATTTGTACTCCTGCCCTTCCCTGTTGGGTTGTTCTCTACCAATCACATTTTGCAGAACAGTAGACCGTTCACTCCTGTTCTCTGGAGTGATCAGTATCCTTCTGCACATTGTTTTCCTCACAGTACTGTTAAAATCCTTATATGGAAACCCAATACTGTCCCTTGTGCAAGGAGCTCATGGTGTCAACAGTAAAGACAGACACAAGTCATCACAATTGAAGGGTGTTTATTGAACAAAGAATGCAGGGTGGAATAACACCCAAGCTAAACCTAAATCTAAGATGAGAGCAAGTGTCGACCATCAAATGAAAAATAAGGCAGTCCTAGTGGCGTTGTGTCAAAATAAAAGGATATCTACTAAAGGAAAACCTATCACCAATTCCTTACAACTAATTATAGAAAGAGTGTGGGATAGCGTTTCAATAAAGAAAAGAAGTGTTCTTAATAATAAGTCAGGATGTGACTGCCAGGGGCCTCCCTTCCACACGTTTTCAGCACAGGACATGGCGGGACATTTGATTACAGCGCACACTCGAGCTTTCTCTGCACAAGCCGACAGTTGCATTCCAGATAGCACAGTACACGCTTGAGCTTTCTCAGCATGAGCTGACAGTTCCGTTCCAGCTGTCAGTTTCTTCGATGGTAAAGTCTCTTTTCATTAAAAAGTCTCTGACTTTCGAGGCCTGATGTATCGAACAAACACAAACAAAAAGTTATTTTCCAAGTTCACGTTGGGTGATGGCTTCATCCCTGGGTCCACCTCTGCCGGGTGCCAATCCCTTACGTATCATAGTCAACCAATCAATTAAACAGTTATTTTCTAAATGAACTTTGGGTGACAACTTTAGACCCTGCATCTTCCTCTTTCAGGCTTGTATCCTTTCTTGACGTTCTCTTTCGTCTGCCGGGTCCACAAGACACTGTCATAGGGACTTCAGCAAACAGGACTCACTTCCCTTAGCTTCTCAATCATCTGTCGGTCAAATACTTTCAACGGTACAGAGGAAATTACAAGATCCCTTTCTGACCACTTTCACCTTTTCTCGCATCTTCCCAAGTGCTTCTGGTTATAATAGTATCTACCATTGGGTAACTGGCCAGAGTTTCCTGCCAGAGCACCCTTGTTGTGACAGACTCCTCTGTTGCTGGGTTTCCCCTGTTGTCAATTGTATCGCTAATTCTTTCAAAGTTCAAATTAGCCATTGGATATTTTTCGTTCAACACAGTTCGGTTTCTTATCGATTCTCCCCTCGACTCACCGGCTGTGATGAACTGCTTGCCTTCCTTTATCCTTGGAGTAAAGGTTGGTACTACCAAGACCAGCATCCTTCCCAGGCTTGCTTTTCAGCGGAGGATGGTCTTGCATACCATAGAAATCTGCTGCAACACACGCTGGCTCCTGTTTGTGGTTTTATGATTCCTTCTGTTTACGATTCATGGGTTTCTAGGGGAATATATCAATCCAGACAGCAACACCCTTTTTGGGCAGAGGCAACAGTAGAAGAGATTGGGACACAGACCAATTCCAAATGAGGCACTGAAAAAAATGATAGTGAATCTATCATCCAATCTTTTAGTTCATGAGGAGGAATGTATTTTGAACATTGGTTTGAATTTTTTGATATCCAAACAACATGATCCTGTTGAATTTATAGTCGAATTCCAACAATTCAATCAGAAATTACGCCTCAAGCAATTCTTTAAAAATGTAAATTACCTCTGTTCTAATAATTCCAGTGGCCTATGAAACACCTCTAGGTTCTCTCCCAGAGCTCATACTTTTTCTGCATAATCTATAGTCTTTAAGAACAAAGTGCTAGTGGAAGTTAAAAAAAACTGGAATATAAATGAGACCAGTAGGTAGAGTGGGTTTCCTCCTGGTTATCTTGCTTAAGATTTTGAAATGTTTTTTTCTGACACAATGGTTGATGCGATACAAATTTGCTTTTATTGTTGGTATTCTGTGCGGTTTTTCTCAATACAATGATAAGTGTTTTTTAAACACTTGATCGCATTTGTGCGCTTTGTTAGTCAGCTGACACGTGTTTCGACCCAGGGTTTCTTTATCAAGGCATGTAATCATTTCTTTGAGCCCCATGTGGGGTCCTGGTAACATTATGGTGGCTGTCCTTTAGGCAGTCGTGGCTCCTGTTGGGCCCTGTGCGCGAGTATGGATCTCATCCTGTGCGGCTTGTGTGCAGCTTCTCATCAGAAGGGGCTCAAAGAAACTTATCATTGTATTGAGAAAAACCGCACAGAATACGAACAATAAAAGCGAATTTGTATCGCATCAACCAATGTGTCAGAAAAAATCATTTCAAAATCTTAAGCAAGATAACCAGGAGGAAACCCACTCTACCTACTTATCAAATTGGGGTCCAGGCTAAACCCCAACCCACTCCTGTGATCTTGTGACACCGGAACACCCATCCAAACAAAAGTGGAGCTCAGCATAGGCAGATTCCAATTCTAGAGCCAATCCAGACCCTATAAATGAGACCACACCACTTTAAATAAACTAATCACAAGAGAAACATTCCCCAAAATCTGGGTAATAACCCAATATAGTTATTAGACAAACAGATAAAGGGGTTGAGGTTGTGATTATTAACAAGACTGATTATGTACAGGAATGTAACCATCTTCTCTTGGGTGAAACAAGTTACTGAAAATTAAGGGAAGCTCTGACAAAATCCCTGGTTGGAATAATAAAGATAAATATAAGTAGAGCTTTAGAAATGGAATTAGCCATCAAACAGGAAGCAGATTTCCTCATCAGGGAAAATGGATAGATCACAGTGTTTTATATTCTCCCTAAGATCCATACAAATCTTAACAACCTGGTAGACCTATCATTTCTGGCTTAAAATCCATATTAGAACCCCTAACGAAAAGTGTAGATTTTTAGTTGAGACCATTCGTGCAGAACATGGAATCATATGTTCAAGACAGTAAGGATGCTATCAATAAAATAGAAGGATTACACTTTAACCCCACATTAAATGTGTTAATTTGCTTGGATATACAGTCCTTATATACCCACATGCTACAAAGAGTGACATTAGATGTGATAGAAGAAACATTACTGCAGACTAGGGATGACTATTCTGTCAGCAATTGCTTAATGTATGGTGTACAGAATTAGAATTTCCAAATAGCTTTTTCCAGTTTCAAGGCCAATTCAATATGGAGATTGAGGGTACTGCCGTGGGTGCATCCATGGCTCCAAACCTAGCCAATGTTTGTCAATATCATTTGAAGAAACAACCATTTACACCAAGGAAAATCCACATTAGGATCACATAGTGAAATTGCTAAGATATATCTATGACATCATGGTACTTTGGAACAGTACGCTTAGCAGTACCAATGAATTTATAGAGCGGCCTAATGGGCAGAATTGGTTTCTCAAACTCACCAGAGATATGAGTGATCAGCAGGTGAATTTCTCAGATATCACCATATACCATCATGACGGACCAACATTTGGTCTAACCCTTCAGTAAAGAATAAGATAAAAATGCTCTGTTAAATTACACTAGGCACCATGCCAAACATATGAAGGACATTTTACCTTGTGGGCCATTTTTAAAATTGAGGCATAACTTTGGTGGAAAAGATGATATTGGTACAAAATACCAAAATAACATCTACTCTGCTAACCTGCCCAAATTTGAATTTGTACCTGTACTGAACAAGAAGTTAAGGATATTATCACTAACATGAAATCAACATCATGCCTTGGAGACGCCTGCCCACCAGACATTCTAATAAATTCCATGAATACCCTGCTCCCATGGATTACAAAATTAATTAACTCCTCCTTCTAGTCTGGCATAGTTCCTGGTGCTTTAAAGGAGGCTTGGGTCACGACAGTATTGAAAAAGGTCTCCCTTGCTCCCGCCATCCCTTAAATCCTCAGACCTGTTACCAACGTACCCTATCTACTAAAAATTCTAGATAGAGCTGCATATGTACAGCTTCAGAAATTCACTAAGGAACATACTATTCTCAATCTAAACCAGTCTGTCTTTCGTGCCCAGCACAGGACAGAACCCGCTCTTTTGGAGCTTAAATCTAATATCACTAAAATGATTGAGGGCAAAAAGTCTACGTTGCTATTACTTTTAGATCTCTCAGCAGATTTTGATGTTATTGACCACTATCTGCTCTATAAAAGAAAATTATTCATAGCAAACTGTTCTGAAACAGCAGCAACATGGATTCAGTTTCTCCTAGGTTCAAGAACCCCTAGAGTGGCAGTAGAAAAATATCAAGCTATACTAATCTGAAGTACCAGTGGTGTTCCGCAGGGTTCTTGTCTCTGCCCCTTGCTTGACGATCGAGTGTTCAATTTGCTATCTATGCCGATGGCACATAGATCTTCTTTGTACTCTCGGGCAATTACTGTAAGGATGTAGACACGGTCAACCTCATTTACTCCAAATTTCAGGAATGGATGGCAACCAACTCCCTGCCCCTCAATGACTCCAAAATGGAGTTACTTATCTTGGCCTCGAATCCTAGATTAAGGAACCTCCCTCAACAATAGCAATCTTGTGAGGTGGCAGGCACCTCTACCCCCGTGAGCAAATCAGTGAAAACCTTGGGAGTAATACTGGATGCTAATCTTTCAATGAAAAAACAGGTTTTCTCAAATTTGGTCATCCTGAGAATATGTAACTAAACTCCTACATCAAATCAGGCCTTATCTTAGTACTGCTAACAACTCCCTCCTGGCGTCCTCATTGATGAATTTGTGACTGGACTACTGTTACAGCCCCTTCATGGGGACGTCTCAGAGGTATCTGAAGTAGTTACAAACTGTGCAAAATGGGGCTGTTAGAGTAGTGTTTGGCTTGACCAGATGTGATCATGTCATTGATTCTAGGAGGAAATTCAATTGGCTTCCAGTGAAGGAAAGAATAAAACATGAATTTGTATCCCTTGTCTACAAATGCCAAAATGGCATTGCTCCTCGCTATCTCACCAACGGATTAACGAGGAAACCAGTAGGTAGAACCCTATGCTCATCTGATACCCTGTTGCTCAATGAATCAAGGTCTTGTCTGAAACATTTTGGTGATTGCAGCTTTGAGGATAATGCTCCATGTGAACGGAATTTGCTTTCCACTACATTAAAACATCTCAATCACCATGAAACAGGTTAGGATATTTCTCTTTAATTTGCCAGAACAGACGTCTTTCCGGGTCTTTGTCGTTCCACTCTCTTTCATGCAGCGCTCTGAGGCCTAAGGGCATGTTGCACCCTACAAAAACTGAAATAAATAATAAATAACAGCAGCACATGGGAATCTTATGAATCTGAAGTTAACAAATTGGTGGACAAGTTGAGAAACCTAGGCTATCTCACCAAAGCTGTAAGAGAGTCAGCAAAACGAACATACAATAATAACAGGGCAGCCCTACTGGAGCACAAGACCAAAGAATGGAACGATGGGATGTTGATTTTTGTGAGCACCTTCACCAATTTGCCATATAATATCAAATCAATTATAATGAAGAACTGGCGAACATTGATTCCAAAAGTCTCACTATCCCTCATTGTGGCTTTTAAAAACCCACTAATGTCCATAATATATTTATGGGAAATGAACTCTCCTAGAAAATGTTCAGAAAACAACCAGCATACAACACTTTGGGGTTTAGATCCTGTAGTTGGACATGTTCCTTAGGAATCGTGCGTTATGTGTAAACACATCTCCAGAACCACTTCTGTTGACATTGGACTGGATGAAGATTGAATCTTAAAAGATCATACAAATTGGAATTCTAAGAAAGTTATTTACATGATCGCTTGTCCATGTGGCCTAACATATAGAGGAAAAACCAACAGAAAACCAACAGCACTTTTATCAAAAGCAAAGTCGAACAAGCCCAATTGGTGTCACAACCTTAACCTCTGGCCTAGGAACTCAGGGCCTCTAGCCCTCGTCACAGTATTCCTACAAGGCCCCAAGGGCCCAGTCATGCTCTTTGCGGCTGTCCTGGAGCCAGTCCTGGCGCCTTTGGCGTCAGCCTCATATTATAGATGGAGCTTCCATTGGGCAATGGACCAACATGGCTGCCCCCACAAGGATAAACGTGGAACTGCATCACGCGGTCTAGCATCCAGGGTGTGTTCTGCCCTGAAGGCACCTGGGATACCTGCTGGCTATTTAAACCACGCCCGAGCTGAGGCATGCGCTTCGCATTGTTCTGCACTTGCAGCATGATGTTCACCGAAACCTGCTCGCAGCATCCTCGGCCTGCTCCTTCAGGGAAAAGAAGAACACCGTTATTCATCCTTACCTGTCCTGCATCTGCTCCTCGATCAATCCTGAACCTTCTCTGGAACTTGTCTTCTTCCACTAGCAACATCCTAAAGAGGAGAGACAAGAAGAGGACAATTAGTAAGCGTTCATCTTCCTATTCCATCGCCTCCAGTCTCCGCTTACTTACCGAAGCTCTCCTGGAAATTCTACCGCCGTCCGGACCTCTTCCATTCTACGCTCAGCATCCATCAGGCCGCATTTCTTCCAGGAACTTCTCGGCGACCTGCAAGGAAGGATAGCACAGGTTACGCTTAATCAAAGACGCTCATAGCACTGCGCTTCGCGCATTCTCTTACCTACTCGAGTACTGCCCTCTCCATCAGCTCGACGTTTCCATCATTCCCTTCTGCATCAACTAGAGAAGTAGAATGTCAACAGGGCAACCACAATTGCGGACACTCATTCTTTTCAAAAGCTAAAGACTTGCCTCAAGAGTGGTGTCGCAGCCGGCCTGGACTCCCGGCCCCACACCACTTGGCAGAAAGGTGCCCAGCAACGACGTGCCCCTGCACAGAACGGCAGCACGGAGGGCGCACCTTATCGAAATACGAGGTGAGAGAGGCTCCAAGGGGGTCGCAAGGGGAATACTTGGGAGGTGGGCCCCGAGAGAAGGTTTTTGTGGCTTAAACTGAACTCCTGTCTTCCAGACTAAGCCCACAGCAGCGTGAGTACCCGGGGGAGGTGAATCCATCCCAGAAGCGCTCCAGACCAGTCGGGTGGCGTCCCTGTGGATACAAGGTGAGCGTTATATTGGTGAAGCATTTTGTGACTTTGTCCCATACATTCTTGGTCATACTCAAAAACATCCAAGGGAAAAACCAAGAAACCGTAAACAGGAAGGTGGAACAGAAATTATTTTTCCAAACCAAAAATCATTTTGTTGGTCTTAATGAAAACTTAGAGTGGCATACAGTGTCTTAATGTGTGTTTTGTATGCCAATGTGTGATGCTGATGAGTAGTGTTATCAGATATAATTGTTTCATAGCATCACATAAATCTATCAAATTCGCTCATTTGCTGGTTTTGGATTACCCTTAATTAGATGATATTACTTGAAAGAGTATATCCTTCTTTCTAAACATTTAAGTTAGATCACTCAATGATCCAAACTACTGTTATTTAGGAGTCACAAAGCTTCAATAATTACGTGACATCATTATGTTTATGCACGCCATGCTATATAGCGGCAGCCATCTTGTCAGTAGAGCAATCATGTCACACTGATCATGTCACACAACTTTGTGGTCTTCTGACAAAATAAAAGAGGTAAGATCTTGAATTATAATGAAATTGAAACTAGAATCCCCTCTGTTAGGGAAACATCTCAAAATGTGCTTGCTAATTTCCCTTACCTTTTGAGACCCCTAGCAACTTTGCTGGATTTCTACGATTTGATTTTTCTACCTGGGAAGAATGTGAGCCTTTTTTCCCATTCTTCCATGTATTTTGATGTGTGTTTTACTTTTGTGTTCTTTGGTTATGGAGCTTTAAAACAACTCCATAGGCATCATCTTGTTCTTTGTGTAACACAGCACCATCAGTGCAGTGGCATAGGGATGTCTTTCAGACCTCCCAAGGTTTAAATACCTTCTCCTGAACCGACTGCTGTCTCCCAGAGCATGTAAATTAAATTTACTTTACAAATCTCTTTAAATGTACAGACCCAGCACACACTATCTTGATATAGAGTGCTGGAGGGGTTGCCTAGTATCCCCTGAGTCAAAACACTCATGTCACAGTCAAATGTTACCCTTTCCTACTTGAAATAGCTTGTGGCAGTGGTTTAGATCATACTACCATGATTTTTCCCGACCGCAAACTATGGTAGCTAAGCATCGGGTCAGTCATGTTTTTCAATATGGCGCCCAAGACCTATCTGTAAAAACAGACTCCGGTCAACTTTTTTTGCCATTTCTTTTTGGAAAGGACCTTCTTGTGTTTGTCTCTGCGCGCCAAACCAGTTTTGGTCCCTTTGTTCGTTGGCCTTTGGCAGGCCCTCCTCTGGCGCCTGAGTGTCTGGGGTGGACAGGATGTGAGGGAGGTGCCCAAAACTCCCTGTGCTTAGTCTCCTAGGAGACCTGAATGCACTCTGGCGGGATTGGCCAGCTGACATTCTGGCAAGCACAGCCATCCTGCTGTGTGATTGACAGCCAGGTTGGAATGAATGGGGAAAAACTGTTTAAAAGCACGTCTCTGGGGCTTGGAAAGCAGAGTCGACACTGGAACGAAAGAACCAAAGAGGAGCTGACGGAAGAGGACTGCAGCAACTGCTGGACAACCAGTGAAGCCCTGCGACAGGTCCGAATTGCCTGAAACTCCATACACAGAGAAGCCCTTCAAGGTTAACATCTTCCCTTGAGTTTGGTGGGAACAAACAACTCACGAGCATCCTGGAAACCGTCCCCATCCTGGTCGAATTTTCTTCAGAGTGCTGTTGAAAACTGGATAGCCAGTGGGAAGGAAACCAGTTTGTGGACTTTAAGGCACTCACACCTTAAAACAATGTTTTGCCAAGCTTGTGGCCTCTTCCCTGAACAGTTCAGGAACCTCCCGACGTCCTCCTTCTTGTCCCCACGACTGAAGCTCAGGAACAGCAAGATCTGCTCGAACTGCCAGGAACAACTGCCTCAGCTACAGCTCTTCTTCACTTTAAAGGTACTATACAAACGCTTTCCGGAAACCTTTTCGGCCACAGAGAAAGTTTGTGAAACTTTCCCAACTTCGAAAGCTTGTCCTTCCCTAAACATTCCTCTAACTTTTTGTCTGACCAAATTCTTCTAAGGTCTGTGGCAAAAACTTAACAGTTTACTACAGGAACTGTGCTATCCTATTCAAAGGCTTGAAACCATTGACTTTGGCCCAGGCCTATGAACTGAATTGCTGGTTGTAGTATACTGAAACCCTTTGCCCTGCCTATGAAAGTATTTGTGCTGTTGATTCTTATAACCTTGTCTGTTTACCCCTTTTTTAAGTATCTGAAGTTCCATCTTTCTCCCACTTCAGCAGAGCTGAACTTGTTCAGTAACTTATTGGGTGTGTATCTGTAGTATATTAGTATATGATATTGAGCTGCTCTTGCTACTGTAATGTTTTCAAACTGACTGTGTAAATAAATGTAAATTCTTTTACCAAGAAACCTTGAGAAAGTGTGTGTTTGAATCACTATATTTGTTGGTCCTTTGTGTAACTTGTTCTACTGCTCACTCAAATCCTGAGATAAGACTGGCTGCTCAGTCACTTCTACCACATTACTCTGTAGTACAGGCTTGTTCCAAAGGTGAATTTGTACTGACACTTGTCTTAATTGCATGTAGTGTTACCCAGGAGTACTGCATTAGATTCTGCCTAACACCCTCTTTGTGATAGCTCATGTGAGGAGATGGTCATTAATAGTTACCCCCAATTTCTCAGGCATTAGCGTTGTAATTCACATTAGCTTTAAAGAGGTTGATTGAGAGAAGACTTACCTACTTTAACCAGACTATGGCAATATGATATCTCATAGACATCAAAGTAATAAATATGGATTTATGAACTGTTGCCCCTCTTGATTAGATCAATATATACAACTTTGAGATTACTACGATCTCAAAAGAAGTTTTGTTCATAACTTGCTGATGAGCCAGGATAGGCTATCATAAATACGAGACCTATTTAATGTAATGTCGTCAATTGCAGAAGAAGAGTAACAATGGACATATTCTCCAGGTACTCCATAACAATTTGTATGCTGTTTTAGTGACTTTAATATAAGCAGAGATTACAAGCATCCTTTGCCTTAACACTAAAATGTGTCTCCCTCTCTATTCTGTTTTTAGGCTTTCGTATTAGATTGCCTGCATGACAGGAAAACAATACCTTGTGAACTCTATCATAAAAGTGTCTGTATTGTGTTATTGTGCCAACTAATGCCTGCCCCTAAGGAATTGTTAGGGAGAATTCTCCAGAATGGCTAATTTCCCTTACCTACTGAATCCCTCAGCAGCTTTGCTGGATTTCTGGGATTTATTTTTTTCACCGGTTATGAGTGTGAGACTTTTTTCCCACTCTTACATGTGGTTTGCTGTGTGTGTTTAACATTGTATTCTGTTCATAGACTGTGGAGCATCACCGACTCCATAGTCATCACCTTTTTTACTGTGTGTTACACAGCACCTTCAGTGCAGTGACACAGGGTTTTCTTTTTCAGACTTCCCACTTTAAACCCCATTTTCTGGGACTGACTACTGTCTCCCAGTACATGCACAGTTGCCATTGACTTTATTAGTCGTTTTAAACTCACAGACCCAGTACAAATTATCTTACATAGAGTTCTGGAAAGGGTTAATATTTATCACTTTTTGTCTGTTTCTCATGGAATATTGTTTAGTTCCCTTTTCATTAAGATTTGGCTGATGGCAGCGGTATCTACCCTATTTTTCCTACCGCGGTTATTTTAAATAAGTATCTTTGTAGCCTCCAACTTAAACCCGCTGGCCCATATTTACTTTTATACGGTTCCGGCTGGGTTTATTCGCCATTTCTTTTTGTAAAAGTCTTTCTCATGTTTTACTCTGCATGCCAAACCAGGTTTGATTCCTTTGTTCGCTGACCTTTGGCGGGCTTCTGCACAGCAGCCCTCCTTAGGTGCCGGAATATCTGAGGGGGACAGGATGTGAGGGACGGGTTTGAGACTCCCTGAACAGGGTCTCCTTGGAGACCCATGTCGCACTCTGGTATGATTGGCTGTGGTGACTGTCCCGGCGGGACGGCCACTCTGCTGTGTGATTGACAGCCAGGCTGTGTGAATGGGGGAAAATGCATAAAAAGCAGGCCTCGGGGACTGAGAATGCAGAGTCATCACTGGATCGAGAGGACCGAAGAGGAGCTGACAGAAGAGGACCTATACCATGACTACACCTCCCGGTGAAGCTCTGCTGCGGGTCCGATTCTCCAAACTTAGACGACAGGGAAGATCTCAAGAAATCTTCTCCCATGATTTGGTGGGAACAACCAGTTTGCCAAACTGCAAGCCAGGCCTCCCTCCTCTGGTCGAATTTGCTGTGCACAGCTCCAGTGAACCGGATAGCCAGGAGGATCGGACCATGCTCGGGTTTTATGGAGCGCACCTTTTATTTGTTGCTTTGCTCTGCTGCTGGTTTCTTCCCTGGGCAGTGCAGAACCCTCCAGTCTTCCTACTTCATGTCAGTCTGACAGTTGCTTCAGGAACCGTGAGCCTTTCGGACCTGCCAGGAACGTCCACCTCAGCTACAGCCTTCTTCTCCATTTAAGGTACTGTTCAAATCCGCTCGTTTGGTTCGTCCGACCATGGTAAAGTGTTTGAAATCTTTTGCCAATCCGAGCGCTTGTCCTTCTCTATTCTTTAAAGTAACTTTTCATGCGACCAACCTCGTTCTGAACTCTTGGCGAAGACTTAACCGCAAACCTATCTGAACTGTGCGATCCTCTGCAAAGACTTTGGTCCATTAACTTCGGCCCAGGCCTCTTGATTTGATTTCCTCACTGTAGTTACTTTTTCTAGATTGCCCTGCTTACTTACTTGTTGGTGTGCTCAACTTTTGTTTAACTTTGTCTTTCCCTCCCTTTTTATTATTGGAGTGCCAGCCATTTTGCTCACACTTCATTTTGAGCCTAACATGTCCAGAATCTATTGGGCGTGGTGTAGTGTATTAGGATCATGATTTTTCAACTGCTTGATAATAGTGAAATGTTTAATAACTGATGTGTAAATAAATGTATACTATTTTACTCAGAAACCTTGAGTCAGTGTTTGTTCGAATCATAGTAATTGCTGTCCATTGTGTAACTATTGATACTGCTCACTTTACTCTTGAGATAAGTCTGGCTGCTCAGCCATCGCTACCAGTTTACTGTGTAGTACAGGCTTGTACCAAAGGTGAATTTGTACTGTCACTTGTAGTCTTAATTGTGTGTGGTGTTCCCAAAGGGTACTGCATATAATGCTGCCTAACACTGGTGTACAGCGGTGACAATCAAGTATAGTGATTACACTGTATTACCTTAAATCAACTAGGCTAAACATCACTAAAACGCAATATTAATCATGTGTGATATGGAAAGCTACAGTCAGGAGACCCAACTTAGTTACACTGTGGATTATCTGAAAAATGTGTGCAGAGAAAGGAATCTCTCTGAATTGATTGAAAGGTTGTTAGAGAAAAAAGGCTGGAGGGTGGGTCTGAAATACCTAACCCCTCATCAAATGTGGAAAATGATGAGGATGATAATGTGTCTATTATTGATGAATTAGATGAGGCGGGTGGGTCCCACAATGTAGGCCTCACTGCTCCTCTGACTGCTTATCAACCTCAACCTTTGGCCACTGGGACCGCTACATGTCCTACACTCAGTCCTGAATACATTGCTCTAGAAAAGATAAGGCTTGAATTGGAATTTAAACGTTTAAATGCTCAAACTGAAAGCTTAAGCTCAGAGAAATGGAGATAAATAGAAATGAAAAAGTTGTCTATTGAAAATGCTTCTCCCCTAGAGTCTTCTAGGTCTTCCAGTACTAAGAGACACTGTATGCATAAAGAAATTATGGGTATGTATGAGGTTAAGCTTGATATTTTGGATTGGTTGGCAATGTTTGAATACAACCATGGGATTGAAGACATTACAGGGAATCCGTTACTTCGTTGGCTCTTCTCTAGGCCACCCACTGTTGCTTATGATGTTTTGATGGAGTTGGGGTAGGTGGATAGGATTGATTATGAGTGTGTGAAGCTAGCTTTAATTGCTGGCTTTGGGAAGACCCCTTCCCAGAATCTTAAGAGATTTAGGACCCTCAAAAAGCATGATGGACTACCTGGGTATGTGAATGTTTGAAACATTTAGATGGTTGGGTTAAGGGTTACAGAGTAAACACTTATGAAGGTATGGGAAATCTGGTTATGTTGGAGTAAATGTATGATGCCTTCTCTCCTGAGCTCAGACAGCAATTGGCTGATTCTAAGGAGATAGATCCCAAGAAGGTAGCTAAAGCTGCTGACTTGTGGGTTGCCAACAGGGCTACTCACAAGGATTCTGGCCACGTGAAAGGGGATCCCAGATGTAAGGGTAAACCTTCAGGGGTCCACACTGTCTCCTTAGCCTTCTCCCTGAAAGAATAAAGACATATTGAGGCTGAGAACCACAAATGAAATACACCAATCACGGGCTGAAAAGTTACAAATAGCTTTTATTACTGTGCAGTTTACAAAGTAAAACAGATAGCTATCTTGCTCCCAACACCTCGCAGTGTGTACCAGCTGACACAGTGAGGAGAGAGAGTGCTGGTCATCTAAACACAGACATATTTGTACAATTTCTGCAATATTATCCAGCCTCTCTTCAGGTTAATATTTCATGGGCTAGAGTTCATGCCTAGTTCACATGACAGATGTTATAATATTATGCAAAGGATTATACAGGTTTACATTTCCATGAAAATACAATGGTGTTGTAGGTTCTCGGATCCGCAGTAAGCCTTATTTCAAGAGTCATCACAATGCAGTTCAGCTAAAACAAATGATTGACGTTTACTCTTCATTGTTTCAGTATTTATAAAAGGATGAGGCTTGTGAGAGCAGGCAACACTTGAATGGCAGTTTGCATGAAGCACAAGGTTTCTTTGCATAGCTTAAACAGTCGGCTCTCGGTCAACCTAAACATTAACCGAACACAAAGGTTGTTCAGCTCGACTGTAAGACGAAAACACAGTCCACCATTTTAGAACATGGAACATGAGTCAAAATCAAAATGGCGGATGAGTCTTAAAATGGCAGCGAAGTTAACCCAACAATCGGGACCTTGGAACGTGGTTTTCCGTGTAAGGCGAATGTGCTTGGGCCAATATTCATAATAAGGAGGCACTACATGATTATTGTTTAACAAACCCTTCTTTTGGCCTAAGCCAAGAGCAATACTAAAACATTTGCCTTACTTAAAACCCCACGTTTCAATGTCTGTGCATCCTGAATCATATTCTTCAATTTATCAATGGCCATAAGATCCTTGACAGTAATATCCTTCATCACAAACACATTAGTATGTGCCTACAGTTTGCGCACAACATCCCCCTAACATCGAACATATGGCAGGTAGACATTGTATGCAACAACAGCAGAACAATAGAATACCAAGGGTTACCGCTAAGGCTGAAAAGAATTTCCATCCCCAAGACCGTAAAAAGTACCAGAACCAAGCACTGAGATCCTAATTTCCCTCGAGAACATGTACTTCTGTACTTAGGACGTGCAGATTTTGTATTGCCTTGAATATGGTAGGGGAGGAGTCAGGAACAAAATCACAACAAGCAGACCACACCAATTTACATACTCCACCACTTTCAACCAGGATGACGTCTAACACCATCCGGTTTTGTAGAGCCACTTATCTTATTGCTTTCTGTTCTAACATCATATTGTATAGTATATCGGTGGTTCTGTTGATAGTTCTCTCCAATACTCTTGCCAGTCTCCTAATATCCTCGGAATTCATTACCTGTCCCCAAAATGGCACAAAGGATTTCGCTACATCACCCATGACCTGCGAAGGAGTTTTACCGTTCTCGTCCCGCCTTGGACGAGCTCTAGAGACCTCAGAGGTGCTAGCTACAAATAACCTGGTAGCAAGATACCCAAACAACAAGTATCCTGCCAATCTCTAGGCAGCCAAGGATAAGCTTCATTGCCACAGACAAAATAAACAGCATTACCTACATACAAAGGTCTGTCCTCACTAGTCAGGTTTGTGATATTGGTACAACCCTCAAAAGTACCCATTGACTGAGAACCATCCCTTTGTATGCAGCAGGAAACATAGTTGGGGCTATGAATAATAGTATAAGAAAGAGGCATGGCATCCCAGTTGCCTATGGGAGCCATCTTGAAAGAAATTAGCAATTGGAAAGGTCTGGAAAGTCTATCGGAAGGCCTAATAGAAGCAACATTGAGTTTGCTCCTATTCGCAAAAAGCGAACATCTCAGATGCGTCAGGACTCGTGTTTCAAATTCATTCAAATTGGTCCCATCGAAGTTCCCCGAGATGCTATCATTACAACGACCAAAGAATAGTGCCCTTAGAGAGGCATAGCATGCAGTAGTTAAAGGAAGAGGATGAATGTACCAGCCCAACCCTTTTTCCTGGTGCTGTGGCAAATACGAACATATCCAGCAATTTGTACTATTCAGAATCGCATGGGTTGTATTCATGATTAATAAAAGAGTATTGTTGTGGTAACTCTGTCTGTGTTGGGAATCCCTAGAAGGTAGAGTGTGCAGATGCACGAAAGTTGAAGACATAGTGGGAACACTCTCGGTAGGTAACAATGTCTCAAGTGGACGCACCCTCTCAATATACCAAAACCCAAGTGCAATCACAACTGTTAAACCAGTTAACATAATTAAAAGAAAGCAGTAAATCCTCAAGGACCATGATTTTTGCTGTTCAATGCCTTTGTTAGCCACAGGACCGATTGATTGCTTTGTACGAGTAGAGTTAGCGACAGGCATTGTTCCTCAAAGTTCACTTTGAAAAGTCTTTGCGAAAACCTCCTTAAGTTCATTCATTGGTGATCTCCTGACCACGTGATTTATCTTGATTGAGGGTAACTGTGCCGGTCCCGGCCACATAATTATGTTTCAGTGAGAAAGAGGCAAAGGACTAGCTCAACAGTCGTTTCCTGTGGGCACAGAAGTGCTGTGCTGTAAGGCGAGTGCCGTGGACACAGATCGTACCTCAAGACTCCAGGTATGGCGTGATCTACAAACAGAGTGTTGTTTCTTCCAGATGGAAGTGGTGAAACAGAGGCAAGATCACTCAAGGGTGCAAAAAGATCTGAGCAAGAATTCAAAGACAAAGCAGCAGTCTCCCCAGGCCCACGGGCTCAGGAAGAATCTCCAAAACACCCATGCTGTTGTTCGAGACAGGTTTATCTTGCGAAGAAGGACAAACAGTTTCCTTCTTTTCTTCATCATCGAGTGGCAAAGGGAAAGGTATTTTCTTGACGTGCATTACGTGTATCCAGTGCCATTTTCCTTCTACTCGTACAGCGGTCTGTGTGGGCAACAGGATCTGGAAAGGTCCTCTCCAACTCAGTGCGAGGCCGGATGCTCTTTTGAAATGTTTGTTTAGCACCCAGTCCCCAGGTCAAAGTCAATGATCTGGCTCCTCGTATTTAACTGGGAGAGCTTCTCGCACCTGTTGATAAATCAAATACAAGTTTTGAGTTAACTGATCACAGTATTCAGCAAGAAGCAAATGTTCCATGTCTTTCAGTTTCTTGGGTTTAGGCAAATTCCAGATATTATCTGGTCTCGCCATTACAATTTCAGAGGGGGAGAGTCCAGTTCTAGTCTGTGGGGTCGTCCGCTTGGACAGTAAAACTTCCGGTAAGGCATCTGGCCATTTCAGGTTACTGCTAGTACAGACTTTTGCTAGCTTGTTCTTTAGGATACCATTACAGCGTTCTACAAGTCCAGCACTCTGAATGTGCCTAGCTTAATGGAACCGTTTAACGATCTGCAATCCCGTGCATACTTGCAGGATAACAGCAGCGATAAAATGTGGACCATTATCCGACCAGCTTACTCTCAACAAACCAAACCTAGGAAAATATTCCTTAAGCATGGTTTTCGCTGTTGTCATTGCTGTGGCATCTTTCAAAGGGAAGGCTTCGACCCACTTGCTAAAGGCACAAATGACTACGAGAACATACTTGTAGTTATTGCAGCATTTCATTTCCATGAAGTTGAAATGAATCACTTCAAAGGACACAGAGGGGGTCCAAAACGACCTCTTGTGTCGATGTACCCTTTCCAACATTATGCTGTAAGCATACCATGCAATTTTGGACCAAACGCTCAGTAGTCGTTGACATGTTTACATTTACTCAGACAGGTTATAGCAGTTTACACATTTTTATAGCACATATATCAGTAGGACCATGAGCCATCGTAACCATAGCGGTGACATAAGCATCGGGTAGCATCCATCTTTTCTTAGCAATAGCTATCGAACAACCTTCATCATCTAAACTCGCTAAACCCTCAGCCCATTGTTTAAGCTTTTCTGGAATGGCATCAGCTTGAATGTTTTTTATTGAATCAATTCCCCCATCTATCATACAAGTGTTTTGTTACATACATATCTGAGTACAAATCAGTGGCAGTCTGTTTGGCTATCCTGTCAGCAAAAGTGTTTCCTCTCCCCACATCATCTATTACTTTCTGATGTGTGGCACACTTCATGATTGCTAGTTGAGTAGGAAGCGCAACTGCTGAGAGTAGCTGAACTCAAGAAACCTCATTCTGCCCATAGTCTACCGAAGATGTGAACCACCCCAAAGGCATACTGGCTAACTGTAAATATATTTATTCTAAGACCTTCGAAAAGTTCACAAGCTCGAGTCAGTGTGATAATCTCTGTGGCCTGTGCGGAGTTATGCGAGATTCTCTTGGTTTGCACAATCATGCTTAATGTGATGATGGCATGAGCAGCAGTGGATGTACCATCCGGAAGTTTGAAGCAGGAGCCATGGCAAAACAGCTCCCCTTGTGGATCATTCAGAGGTGTATCATTTAAATCAATCCTGCCTTTGGTTTCTTGCTCTGTGGTATAGGGGCAGCCATGTGACAAGCAGTTTCTTGCGGAAGAGGCAATCATTCAGAAAGATTCAATACGCAACACCTCTTAATTTGAATATGCACTGCAAATAGGAACAGTTTGTATCTTGTTAATCATGCGGAAGTAAGGTGTTGCGTTTGTGTTCTGTTTAATAGAATGTCTATGGAGTGGGGTACCATTACGGTTAAAGAGTGACCTAAATCCATACCCTCACATTGTTTTACAGACGCAGCAGCAGCAACAGCTCTCAAACATCTCGGCAAAACGCATGCGCCAGGATCAAGTGTGGAGGAAAAATAACCGCACGGTCTATTCTTCCCCCCATGTTCCTGCATTAACACAGCCAAAGCACATCCATCACATTCATCCACATACAGACCAAAGGGCTTGTCATAATTTGGTGTGCCCAAAACTGGCGCTGAACACAGTGCAGTCTTGAGTAGATCAAAAGCTTTCTGGTGTTCCAAGTGCCACGGTAATGGCAAAGAAATGCCCTTCTTTGTCAATGCCAACATTGGTTTTATCATTAGTGAGAAATTTGAGATCCACTGTCTACAGTAAGAAGCCATTCCTATCAAGGATCTAACCTCTTTCTGTCTATTTGGGACAGGCATGCTAGAGAAGCTTTTTATCTGTTCAGGTGTCAATCTTCTTCCCTCCTTTGACAGGAGATAGCCTAAATAGGTGACCTCCTGTCGACAATATTGAAACTTTTTCAATGAAGATTTATGCCCATGCTCTGCTAGATGAATAAGAAACAACACAGTACCATACTTGCAAGCAATTTCTGAGTCTGCAGCTAAGATAAGGTTGTCAACATATTGCAACAATGTACAAGTGGAAGGAAACTCAAGTGTATTGAGCTATTCCTTCAAAGCCCTACTAAAAATGCTTGGACTCTCTGTGCATCCTTGTGGTGCACAAGTGAATGTAAACGAGTTTCCCCTTAGGGTGTACGCGAACAAATATCTACTATCCACATGTATGGGAATACTAAAGAAGGCATTCTTAAGATCTACCACACTGAAATGAGTGGCAGAAGCTGGGATTATTGTTAATATCATGGTTACATCAGGCACAATTGGAAATTGTGGAGCAACAATCTTATTAATAATGCACAAATCAACGAGGAAACGATAAGGAATTGCATTATCCCCTTTTTTATGCACTGGTAAAATCGAGCTATTGCACAAACTTCCTGTAATTTCCTCAATTACTCCAGGGTGAACAAGATCAGAAACTATACTCTTCAGAGCTAGCTCACCATCGACTGAAATCTTATATTATACTCGTTTCAAACCAATTTTGACAGGCTCAATTTGCAAAATGCCAACATCATTGTCGTCAATCGCCCATAAACACGCCAGAACTTCACTAAATTCTGGTAAAGGTCTAGTCAAAAACTGTGAGACAGAAGATTGCTGGGATGAAATCGTCAAGTGTACTCCATCCAATGAACAATGAATTACCGCATTTAATTCCTTTAACAGATTCAACCCCAACACATTCTCACCACAATTCGTTGTTAGAAGAAATGGACAGTAATCCGTGAATGGCCCCAATATAATCAGTTCCAGCAAAGAAACCGGACTAATCACTTGCATTCCAGAAAACCCTACAGAGACGTTATTCTGCCCCGCCAATGCAATATCTGGAACCCGTGGATGATCAATGGAACACTTCTGTGCTCCTGTAACTATCAAAAATAGATAATTCCTATTCCCTACCTTCATCTCAACGTAGTGCCCTTTCTGTTTGATGGAAATAGCATTGGTTCCAGACCCTGCTTCGGGCTCTCCTAACGAAACAATATATCATCAAAGACAAGATCTTCAGAAAGATAGGCAGTTGAAGGATTGTCAAAAATATTTCTGCTATCTATGCTAGGTTGCTGATTATCTTACGAGAATGGCTGTGGATTTTGAGCAAACTGGCTTCTATCAGGACCCCATACCGCAGGGCGGTCTCTGGATCGTCTACCCATGACACCATATGTGTTATTCGACCCCTGCTGAAGGATCGGGCATTGTGTCGCCAATGACCCTCTTGTCTGCAATAAGCACATTGGTTCACATGTACAGGACCCAACTACGCATTACTTTGTGGAACAAACTAACCTCGAAACTGTGTATTCCCACCTCTAGTCCCACTATCTGTTGCAATAGTACTTTGGTTTTCAGGTCCCCCTTTTTCTTTTCAATTCTCTCTTTTACATTATTGACTCTATTTTTGTAATCTTGAGACATATGCAATACTTTGGACTGCGATTTAGCTTGCCAAGCACTTTCAGAAGTCATGATTTGTGACTAGATATCAGGCACCAATCCACGCACAAATGTATCCACAAACAACCTTTTCCCTGACTCTGTGCTTAAATCCTGTCTGCTAAAATCTGAAATTACTTGCTCGAACCGATTAAAGAATTTGGTAGCACCTTCAGATTTCCCTTGGCTACAAGCAGTGAGTTTGTCCCAAACAATCCTTCTCTCTGAAACCAGAGTTTTTAATTTCATTACTATCCTGTCTTGCAGGAGGCTGAAACACGTGTATGGGGTTGCTGTTGGTACTCTTGTTCAGAGAGGAATTGTCATAGCATTTTGGTGCTGGACTTCCCATGTGGGCGGGACAAAGACTGATATGCAAATGGATATTTCCCATCTGTGAAAGATACAGTGAGCAAAAAGCAGATGGCTGTGAACTCTCAATGTGGTTAAGAACCACTGAACAGCTTATCATGCCTTGTTCTTCCGAGAGAAGGGCGCCTGCTACCCTTGTTGAATTTGTAATCATATAGTGCCTCCTTATTATGAATATTGGTCTAAGCCCATTCCTGTTACAATGTCCCGATTTTTGGGTTAACGTCACCGCCATTTTAAGACTCATCCGCCATTTTGATTTCGACTCATGTTCCATGTTCTAAAATGGTAGACTGTGTTTTTGTCTTACAGTCGAGCTGAACAACCTTTGAGTTCTGTTAATGTTTAGGTTGACCGAGAGCTGACTGTTTAACCTATGCAAAGAAACCTTGTGCTTCATACGAACTGCCATTCAAGTGTTGTCTGCGCTCACAAGCCTCATCCTTGTATAAACACGGAAACAATGAAGAGTAAACATCAGTCGTATGTTTTAGCTGAACTGCATTGTGGTGACTCTTGAAATAAGTCTTACCACGGATCTGAGAACCTACAACACCATTGTATTTTCATGGAAATGTAAACCTGTATAATCATTTGCATAATATTAAAACATCTGTCATGTGAACTAGGCATGAACTCTAGCCCGTGAAATATTAACCTGAAGAGAGGCTGGACAATATTGTAGATATTGTATAAATATGTCTGTGTTTTGATGTTCGGCACTCTCTGTCCTCACTGTGTCGGCTGGTACAAACTGCGAGGTGTTCGTAGTCAGATAGCTATCTGTTTTGCTTTGTAAACTGTACAGTAATAAAAGATACTTGTATCTTTTCAGCCTGTGATTGGTGTATTTCATTCGTGGTACTCAGCCTCCACATTTCTTTGTTCTTTCAGATGGTGCCCGAATAGGGACCCTCAAGATTGATGCCACCTTGTTGAAGAGAAGATGCAGCTTTCGGACCGGGATTGGACGGTGAGAAAAAGGGGGCCCGTTTTGTATGAGACGCAATACCTCAACAGCACTGCACAATCCGATCCCTGGACAATGAGCACGCGGTCCGAGATGGCATCTTGACGAGGGTCCACATATCGAGGCAGGCAGGCATTTTGCTGAAATCACCAACCAAGAGGGTCCTTTGTCCTTTGTAATCTGATCGGACCACCTCAGTCCTTTGTAATCAGGTGAGTCGTGCCCCGATTCTTAAGTATCCTGATATTTGGTTGCACTCGCGAGCACAAACAACACCAGGTAACACCAATTGTTTGCCTGTTTCAGGGGATTATTCCAGAGAGACAGACAATCTTTGGAATTTGGCCGACCGGCACCAGAGGAGGTGTCGCTGGCATGTACTATGTACTGTAAGTACGGCATTGGTAGTATAGTATTCAACTATATTTGGCACAGACAAACTAGACATGCATCCGAATTTCAGTGGCCAGTCAATGGTAGTTTTGAGATTGCCCCAATAGAGTATTTAGAGTTCATATATTTAAAGGAAAAAACTAGACCTGCAACATTTGATGTAATTCAGAATTGAAAAAAAAGCTATACAGCAACTTAAGAGTAAAGAGAAGCATGCATATCGTCATATGTTGAATTCAGAAAAGGCATTATTGTACAATCAACAAAAACAGTCAGAGTCTGTTAGAAACATGGATACGGCTTTTCAACTTGGTGTACAGAAAATATATCAGTGTAAATATTTTCATGTCTCAGATAAACTAATTTATAAACTTTCAAATGAACGTAGGCCTGGTGCCACTGCACCACCTCCGTATGTAGCTCTTCCTGCTGTCTTACCTCTTCCTGCTGTTGCACCTCCTCCCGTAGCAATCCCTGTTCTTCCCGTTGTTTCTCCACCGCCAGCAGTTGCTCCTCTTCCTATTGTCACTTATTCTTCTATATCTCCCCCTTTTCTGACTATTACTGTTCCTGTGATTCCGTCTTTGTTGCCAATGGTAGTGTCTTCACTAACTGTTATACCGGATTTGTCTTCCCTCTCTTTCCCAAGCGGTTCTGCTCCGCTTGTAGCAGATGAAGGGGCGAGTGCTGAATCAAAAGTAGCGACTCGTACTACCGTTTCTAAAGATAAGAAGAGAGATTTGAATGCATGGGCTAAGCAATGTATAGAGAAATGTGGAGAATCAGCTGTCTTAGCTACACTTCTTGATACATAAAGTATTCCCGAACAGAATGTTTTCATTGAGGGGATGGGAATACATTTGGCTGAATGTTTTAGCCTATTCAAAGGATACTGCTGAGAAAGTAAATGAACATGTCGAGAGGGTTTTTGAGTTAAGAAGGGAGTTAGAATGTTTACAAAATGATGAAGTACATGGTGACAGATTGGATGCTTTGTATGTGCAGAAACGGTTCCTTCCTCCTTGTCAGTCAATGAGTGAAGAAACGCGAATTTGCACAAGGGATGCACTTAGATGGATTTCAGATGTTTCGATATCTCCCCTAGAAGTATATGATACGTTCAGTCAGTATACTCCAGAAATGCAAAAGAAAGTGTTACAGGTAATGGTTGAGTACCTGTAGGATGAGTGTATGAAGAAAAAGAAATTTGTTGTCCCACAGAATTGATGATTATTTATAAGAGAGCCTTTGCGCCTGATACTGCTTCCACCACTTTAGCGCTTGATCTGGCTTTATTGCTTATAAAGGTTCGGAGTTTCCTAATACTCAGTTGCCTATGAGAGAGGTTCCTTCGACATTTGTTCCTAAAGTTGAGATTCCAGCTAATGTTGCAACAGGCGCAGCAGCCGCTACTATTGAAGCTCACTATGTATCACAATTTGTTCATGTCCCGTTCTCCAGACAGGAAGTGAACACTATCAGACAGTCGATTCCAGACATTAGCAAAAATCCAACAAGGTTTTATAAAGAAATAGAATCTGTCTTGCATTCATCAGTTTTCACCTTAGGTGACATAGGGCCTCATTACGACCCAGGCGGTAAGTTACCTCCTGGGCCGTGACTTTACCACCATGGCGTAAACTACGTTTACGCCATGGTGGTTGGCGGACTTACCGCCCCATTCCGACCTTGGCAGGGCGGTAAGTCCCCAATCCCCATTTACCCTTCCCCATTCCCATTTTTGCCCCATGGGGCATAATGGGAGTGGGGAAGGCGTTAATTACGCCACCGTAAATTACGGTGGCGTAATTAACTCCATGGTCCCTTAGCGCCATGGATTTTAACACCTGCTAAAAGCAGGTGTTAAATCCGCCATGGTGCTAAGGTACCTCGTACTCAGGCGGTAAGGGTTGGCGCTGTTTACGGCGCCGTAAACCCCTTACTGCCTGAGTTGTAATGAGGCCCATAGTCTTGTTCTTTCCTGTTATCCTACCTGCCGATTTATGGAAACAGATTAGGACTGTAGATGATCAAGCAGGACCTTTTTCAAAATATTTGCAAGGAACTTGGGGCTGGTCACCCTGAGTTACCTGGGGGCAACCAGACCTGGACTCCCTGCTCACTGTGCTCAGAGAGGCACAGCTTCACCTCACTGATGAGGCCCAACAAGGCTGAAACACATGTATGGGGTCGCTGGTGGTACTCTTATTCAGAGAGGAATTGCCATAGCATTTTGGTGCTTGACTGCCCATGTGGGCTGGACAAAGACTGATATGAAAATTGATATTTCCCATCTGTGAAAGGTACAGTGAGCAAAAAGTGTGTGCTGCAAATTCTCATCTCAGAACAGGTTATCATGCCATGTTCTTTCTGGAGAGGGGCGCCTGCTACCTTTTTCAAAATATTTGCAAGGAACTTGGGGTTGGTCACCCTGAGTTACCTGGGGGCAACCAGACGTGAACTCCCTGCTCACTATGCTCAGAGAGACACAGCTTCACCTCACTGATGAGGCCCAACAAGGCTGAAACACGTGTATGGGGTTGCTGGTGGTACTCTTGTTCAGAGTAGAATTTCCATAGCATTTTGGTGCTAGACTGCTCATGTGGGCGGGACAAAGACTGATATGCAAATGGATATTTCCCATCTGTGAAAGGTACAGTGAGCAAAAAGTGTGTGCTGCAAACTCTCATCTCAGAACAGGTTATCATGCCATGTTCTTTCTGGAGAGGAGCGCCTGCTACCTTTTTCAAAATATTTGCAAGGAACTTGGGGTTGGTCACCCTGAGTTACCTGGGGCAACCAGATGTGGACTCCCTGCTCACTGTGCTCAGAGAGGCACAGCTTCACCTCACTGATGAGGCCCAACAAGGCTGAAACATGTGTATGGGGTTGCTGGTGGTACTCTTGTTCAGAGAGGAATTGCCATAGTTTTTCGGTGCTGGACTGCCCATGTGGGCGGGGCAAAGACTGATATGCAAATGGGTATTTCCCATCTGTGAAAGGTACAATGAGCAAAAAGCGTGTGCTGCAAACGCTCATCTCAGAACAGGTTATCAGGCCATGTTTTTTTTCAAACTATATGATTACGATTTAACATCCCCAGAGGCAGAAGTACCTATGGCAAGTGGAAACTTTCAACTACTGGCTGATGAACCCATGAGAGTCTCAGCTAGTGTTTCTTTAGAGTCCCTGGGATTGTCGGAACAACATAATTTAGATACCTATAATTGCATCCCAGATGATACTAAAGCCTATTATAAAGATAGTGTTCTTGTGAATGGCCAGGAGACTCCTGCCATCAGAGGCACTGGAGCCAGCATAACTATGGTGGATGAACCCTTTTTCAAGTTGGAGGATGTTGCGAAGGCACCCAAACGCCTCGCCAAGTTAGTTGGAGGCCCTGTGCAAATTGTTTCCCAGTTACCAGCTCTCACCCAGTGTAATGATATGACTGTCAAAATACCTGTTAGTGTGCAGAGTGAAGTGCCTGGGAGAGTCCTTTTGGGTAATGACTTGGAAACTCTTGGAGATGTGTCTAGTACCCCCAGGCCTCACAACAAAAGGAAACAGGAGCTCACTAGGCCTGCAAGGGAGAGGACCATGAGAGGCTCTCCAGAGGAGTTGATAGAGGAAGCTATCACTCCCATTCTACTGGAGTTGCTCACTGCTATTTCTGGAAAGATAGAGGCAAAGGGGAACCCAAGACCTCCAAGAAAAAACAGCTGGCACCCCTGTACTACCAACAAGGACATCCCCAAGATTGTGTAAAGTCACACCTGTGACACCTCCACCTGCTGAGGCAGAGTGCGAGGTACAACACTGTGTTTCTGAAGAGTCAGATCTGGTGGAAGACACTGTTTTGTTTACTGGCAGAAGGTGGACCCAACAGGGCAGACTTCAGCAGAGGACAAAGAGAGTGTCCTACTCTCGAAGGTCTTCGACAACAAGCTGCTTCTCAACTTGATGGGCAAGAAGTTTCAAAGCATAGGTTGAGCTGGGAAGATGGCCTCTTCTACAGTTAACCGACTTAGTCTATCCCTGGGGACTGCACAAGAATTGTAGGGCCCCTAGCAAGCAGACTACAGTTCCTACAGTTGACCCATGAGATACCTTTAGCTGGTCATTTGAGTTTCAAAAAGACCAAGGAAGGGCTCTCCTTATACTTCTACTGGACTAAGATGGGTTCAGAAGTTGACAAATTCTGTAGGAACTGTCACAATTGCCAAACCTCTGGCAAGAGTGGAGCCAGGAATTAGGCACCAGTGGTGCCTCTCCCAGTGCTGGGAGTTGCTTTTGAGAGGGTGGGCATCAACATTGTTTTTCCCCTTGACTCTCCCACATCTTCAGGAAACAGGTTTATCCTGGTTGTAGTAGACCATGCTACTAGGTAACCTGAAGCAATACCTATGAGGACTGTTACGGCTCAGGCTGTGGCTACGGTTCTACTTGGTATTTTTACCAGAGTAGGGTTTCCTAAGGAAGTGATATCCAACAGGGGATCCAATTTTATGTCCCACTACATGCAAGCCATGTGGAAAAACGGTGGTGTCACTTGTAAGTTCTCTACAGCCTACCATCCGCAGACAAACTGACTGGTAGAGAGGTTTAATCGTACTATGAAGAGCATGATAGGTGCTTTAGAGGAACCCCTTAAAAGAAAGTATGACCTTCTACTGCCATGCCTTCTCTTTGCTTATAGAAAAGTCACTCAGGAGGGAGTTGGTTACAGTCCCTTTGAGATTCTCCATGGTCATCCAGTCAGAGGTCCCTTGGCCCTGATTAATGAGGAGTTGGGGAGTGCTCCTTCCCCCAAGCCAGTCAGAGTGACTGACTATGTGATAGGTCTCTGGAGGAGAATGTCACACATGATGGCAGAAGCTAGTGATAACTTAAAAGCAGGTCAGGCTCTGGTCAAACATTGGCATGACCAGAAGGCCAGCAGGGTTGAGTTTACTCAAGACCAGCTTGTGTTAGTTATTGTGCCTACAAGGCAGAGGGCCTTGCAGGACAAATGGATAGGACTCTTCAAGGTTGTGGGCAAACCTGGAGAGGTGAACTATTTGGTGGACTTAGGCAGACCTAAGGAGGTTCCCAGAGTCTTTCACACCAATCGTTTGAAGGCATATGTCTCGAGACCAGAAGTGGGAGCTTTGTTTCTAGCTTCAGCTCAAGAGGAGGAGGAGAGTGAACCTCTACCTGACCTCCTAAGAGGCCAACCTTTAGATGGGAACATAGAGGGAGTCAATCTCTCTTCACAACTAACACCTGAACAACAGGATGAGTGCAAAGTTCTCTTATATCAGTTTGCCTCCCTGTTTTCACTTTCAAAAGGCTTGAACCCTTGGACAGCATGATATTCTCACTGGTGACTGTTTACCTGTGACAATCAGAGGTTACAGAATGTCAGAACATGTGAGATCCCACACAAAGGAGAGGTCAACAAGATGTTTGATCTTGAGGTTCTAGAGCCCTCTACAAGTCCATGGTCTAGTTCAGTTTTTCTAGTACCAAAGGCAGGATCAAAGGAGTTGGGATTCTGTGTGGACTATAGAGCTCTAAATGCAGTCACAAACACTGATGCCAATCCTTTGCCAAGGACAGATGAACTGGTGGATGGACTTGGTGCAGCCAAGTACCTCAGTACATTTGACCTGTACTGTGACTTTGACTAAGGACAAACAACATGTCACCTGTAGTACAGACAGGTTCTGGTGAATTACCCAGAGATAGAAACTGCTCAATTGTAGCAAATGTGGATTCATATGGCTGAGAAAACTTTTGACTCTTAAAAGGATGGACTCATGCAGGGAAGGAGAATCTGCCATCTACAAATAAAATGAGTCTGCACATGTTTTTGGTGATTAAGCCCGTAAGATAGCTTGGCAAATTAAGTGCTTGCCTCATCCATTTATATTCTTAGACTAAAGGACACAGGTTAAAAATCTGGCAAGCCAGCTCATCCTTTCTCATTTGAGGTGTGTGAATTGGGTACTATCAAAGTGGCTAATAACAGCACATATCAGTACAAGGCATAGAGGAGAGTAGCAAAAAGCGCTCCATAAAAAAAGTATTTTCTCTATATTTGCAGAGACCCTGTCAAACAGTATAGAACTCTGAAACTAGAACGCAGGCACAGAACATCACATCTCTCAGGATGAATGGTCCAGAGAAATGTCACAGGCTCCCACTGTAAAAAAGGATGGGCTGAAGTGGTTATCTCACGGACGCAAAGCGTTACACCTGCACTGCAGGATGAGCTCAGTGCAACAGAGCAGGTATACACAGTTGTTCTCCCCATATAGTGAAGAGGCACAATATGACTGGAAAGGAGCAAAGGATTTAGCAAAGAAACAGAACGTCCTTTCTCTCAGATTTGATTTGGATTCAGAGCTGTTTCTCGGAAATGGGATTTGGAAAATGGGCACAGAGATCAGCATTCATATCAACAACACCCTTAGTTAACAATGAATGCACATATTGGAATTTTACACGATGCCTCACTGAACACCCCATCATTTGTAAGGTTCAAGGGGTTGACCAGTCGTGTGCTTCATGTACTTCGTGGTCTCTTTCTGGAGGCCTCGGAATGTGGTGGTTCAGTTTACTTGATCATCCATTCTTCAGCCTCCCTCTTGTGGGATGTTTTTAACCATGCATCCAAGCCCTACAATATAACTGTGCAGTACTGGCATGGAAAACATCATGATGGCCAGAACTCCCCAGAGAGTGCACAGGGAAAACATGAAGAATAGGCTGCCACCCATTTTTGCCTATGTTGTGAGCACAGGAGGGCACTGCCTAAAACCACCATTGGGCTACACACACAGTAGCATGAAACCATTGGGAATGGCAATGCTGATTGCAAAAAAAAAGCAACTCAGAACTGTGGGGAATTCATTTTCTTAATCCCAAAAATGGTTGCATTACCAGTACTCACCACTATCAGAAAGCCGGCGTTTTTAAACCACCAGACTTTTGTGTAAAACTGAACAAATGAAACAAAACCAGGCCAAGGAAAGACTTGCTAAGAGGTGGATACAATGTAAAACTATATTCTGAAATGACTTGACGGAAGTAATTATTTAATGTATAGGTACAAATTGTCAGTTTGATTTGAATGTAGAAAACTGGGAACAAAAAGTGACATTTAGCTGAAACCTGGCTTAATGAAACTGAATTCTGCCTGACAACTACCCCTGACTGGAGAAACCTGATCAGCCACTCTTCCCAGGCATAGCTGCTTCCTGCTGCCCCTTGCCAAAAGGAATTGTCACCTCTCTGATTAGATTAGGGGTGGAGCACCTGGGAACTGGAAGGAACAGAACAATGCAACTCCCTTGACTGAGGCAAATGTTATATTGGGGGCGTCGTAAAGTGGCTTCCTCTTAGGGGAAACTGGGAGGGGCAGTGCCTCTGCTAGCAGCTGAGCTTGGGGGAAGTGGATAAACCAGTTATTCCACTCTGTGATGTGGGAAGCCACACCCCTTTTTGACCAGGGCATAATTTTAAAAAGATAGATAACTCATAGTGCGGACTTGTTAGAATTATATAAGTAATATCATTATTTTTGTGATTTTTCTGTGAACATTTTGAGAGGCGTTAGGACCCTGTGGTGTATTCTGGGGGGTTGCTAGCGGAAAATAGGGTCTCACTCCAAATATCTGCATGTTAAAAATCTGACACTTCATCAATTAATGTCCATACTCCTTGCGCACATGTGTGTAATTTTGGGTAAATGTCCGATATTGCAAAACCAGTTAAAAAGCGCAAAATGTTGTCATTTTTGAATGCAAGCCCCCAGGAAGATCAGAGGTGGACAAGCATGGACCATAAGGAATATATAATGTGCACATGTAATTTCAACAAATTGTATATCTGGGAAAGATGTATTTGAATCAAATATAGATTTGTGGGCAAACTGACCAGGGGAGGATCCTCTGACCCATAAACAGACCTCATCATGATGACAATCCATTTCCTTCCCCCAATTATGGGAGAGGGGAGAATTGGGCCAATGGCAAGTAGAGAGGGGCAGGCTTAGCTAGACCCAGGCACACACCCATTTTCAAAACACATAAAAAGAGACTGCTGGGACAGGTAGAGACATTCAATTCCATTTGCTGCGGAGCATGCTGACCGACAACTTCACATCCAGAGATCCAGACTTCAAATCCATCAATCTCCAGAACCTGTAGCAGTATCCAGAAAGCAGTGTTACATCCAGAATCCAGAGAGGCTAGACCAGCAGAGCAGAGCTGACCCGGACCGCTGTAAGCAGAACCAGTGGCCCAGATCACTGTGAAGTGCCGAGACCAGAACCGGAGTCCAGTCCAAAACCTGACCAGATCCGTGGCGAGGCCTATTTCAAATTTATATTGTGAGTACCTAGCAGAACTGTGCAGAACCAATCTCTTAGTTAAAATAATCTAATCCAAACTATTTTAACCTAAGTAGAACAGCCTCCTAGAAATCGTGTCATCTGTCATTTGTAAAGCTGCACAACTGTCACCTGTCAATTCTGCAGCTGCAAGCTGTCACCTGTCATTTTGAGTTTTACTTTAAATCCGAAAATCTACCTTTATTTAATCGTCCGTATCTCTGGAACCGTTTGGGTTAGGAAAGCTTAGAATCTAAGCTTTCCATCAAGCCTAGAACCAACTTCCTACCGCGATTTTCGATTTGGCCTGATTTCATTACCTGTAAAAAGATAGCAGCTTTTTGCTTTCCTGTGCTAAACATTCATTTGTCTCTTAATAACCATCCCTGAATCATTGCTAAAGTGAGCCTGAGCTCATCCCAAGTATCTCTCACTCACCCTGAACCTCCTAAAGGGAATTAAAAACATTTTCAGCATATTTCTCACTTCACTGCCACCACATTCAAAGCACTTGGGCCTGTGTTTTAAAACTCATACCTGTTTTATCTAAGCTTGCTGGGGTGAGAATTGAATTTCGTATTGCATTTAATTGCATTCCTGAGAACTGTGTGTGTTACTTCCATCTCCTTGCATTGCATATAAGGCGGGGGGGGGGTGAATTGTCACCAGGGGAAAAGTGAACATATGATATCTTGTGAAACCATATCAGTTAGTTTCTGTACTGCATTTTCATTCAACATTACATCCATTTGAAACCATAAAAGTATTTTCGCTGCCTTACCCATCCTACACCAACTCCTCATTGATTGTAAAGAAGTGTGCTAGTGCCAGATTACCCATTGTTGATCACCATCATATGTCTAAGTGTACTATCAGATATTAATTTATTATAAAGTGTGATATATATATATATATATATATATATATATATATATATATATATATATATATATATATATATATATTGTTTAAATTTTCAAATTACCCTTTTAATTTGCAAAACAAACCTACTTCTTGGCTCAGTTGGGTCAGGGGGATTGTAGGAGGGGGGGTGTTATACAAGGGTTGTCATCCAGAGTACTGAACTGATTATAAAAATACATCAATAAGGGTTTTCCTCAGCATCCCAGACTAGGCATTGACTTAGCTGTAGTGTTGATTGAATATCGCTTACACTCTACAAGGGAATTTTTGAATGCTATGCCAGTGCACTTCCCGGCCTATTATTGCAAACACTCCTAGTTTTCGGTATTCATTCCCATTCAGTCCTTGTCCTCTCTTTGAGGGCTCACCCAAAGGCAAGGTGCAGACTCTCTTTCTGTATATATAACATTCTATCACCATTACTCGGACACCTCCCTCCATATCCTTCAACTTCTTTAATGTTTTCCCTGCTCTGCCTTTTGCCAAACCCTTTCCATGAACTTGTTCCATGATCCATCAGCTTCACTCTCCATGTACTTACCAGGACCAACCTAGGTTAGTGGTTAGGTTCTAATAATTGCAGCATTGTATCCTAACTGTCTTGCTTTCTGAAGTCAGCTCTTACTATGACTGTGAGAAATGTATGAGCCATGGGTATAGGATGACTCTGGGAGAAACATAGGAGAAATGAAAACAAAGAAATCATATTGCTGAACTGCAGAGAATAACATGGTTTCATGAGAAGCCCCACAGCATTTGTCCCAGATTTTCCCTAAGTACTTACTAAGTGGGAGGGATGCTTAGCACAAGCAGTGCTTGTTAGCCTTTGGAACTTGCAACAAGTTAGTTTCAACTCATGATGGTGATTGGGCTTGGGCTGTGGATGGCTTGGTTCTCTTCTGTCTGAGTCTAGTGTCCTCCACTGCTTCTCTCGCTCTGACTTGGCAGCCTGGCACTGTTGTAGTGTGCAGCCTTTGCACCTGCACACCAGCAGATATTGCTGCATGAGGATGCCTGACTCAGAAACATTCATATTAATTTGACCTAAAACAGACTGGTGCCAGGGCAGGCCCCAGGCACACCACGCTGTATGGTGAGTTTCTAAAGTAACAGTTGTGAAGGCATCATGAAGTATGACAAAGACAAAAGACTTAAATTCAAATAAGAGATATTTGTTAACTTAAATGTCAGGATGGTTGAAGCCCTAACTTGTCTTATGCTAATGTGGGATTACCCTGCCTGGACGAAACTAAGGAACGTCTGAGTCAAAGAGTTCAACCTGAAAGTCTGCCTGTCTCCAAAATCTATCCTTGCCCTCACAACTAGAATTAACCAGTGTGTATGGATGTCACGGTCAAATGATATAGTGGTCAACTTAAAGTTCTGAGCTTCTTACAGCTCACAGCTTACTTTCAGCTTCCCTTCTCCAAGTACAAGAAAGTTCCATGAAAAAGTCTCAAAGTTGACCTCCCAGTTCAGGGCAGCAAAGTTCCAAACCAATCCTTGGGGTTCCCTTCCCCAAAGTTCAAGGAACACAATCCAAAAAAAGGGTTCTTGAGACTATCAAGACAACAAAGGTGGGTCTTGTAAGCCTCAGGGTTCCCTTCCACAAGACTTCATATCTGCCGCTGATACTTGTTATAGAATTTCTATAAAAAAAAATCCTAGCAGTGGTTTCCTTATGCTGTGGTTTTTTGTTCTTATGGTTACCATGGTAACCGTGTGTTCTTATGGTTTACCATGTGGGGCTCTCTGGTCTAGGTGCAGTGGTTAGACCACAGGGTCCACCCATTACAGGTCATGCAACCGGGGTTCCAAGACACCTTGGAACACACACACAAGGTTACATGGCGCTGGCTCCTGTGTACCAAGTCAACTTCACTTGGTTCTTTTTTTCTGGCCTGTTGGCTTTGGGGTTATTCTTGCACCTCCTTGGCTTCTCCCTATTAACCATGTGTTCCTCACCCCCTTCCAAGCTGTGGCTTTGTCATACTGCATTGACTCACAAAAAGTTGCACTGTCTTCAAATGTGCACTTTTATATTTTTCAAGAATTTTAAAGGTCGATTCAGTTCAGGATTCAATGTGTACCTTTTTATTTCAATATTTAAGTGTCCTTTTTGATCAGTAATCAATGAGCCTTTAGTTGTTCAAAGCAACGTTTTTCTTTAACTCTGTATTCAATGAGCATTTAATGGTTTAAAGTAATGTTTTCCTCTGGCCTGGTATTTAATGAGCATTTAATGGTTCACAGTAAAGTTTCTCGTTAGCTCGATATTCATAAACCACATTGTTGTTTCTATACTGTAGATAGGAGTTTGTTTGCGGTCTTGTTGTAGCATCCCAGAGCCTCTCTGCCCTCCTGACACTCACCAGCCTTCTGTACATTAACAGCGCAAGCTCTGCTCTCCGGCCTTGTGCTTCTCTCCGCGGGCCAGCAGCTCTAGTGCTGCGGTCACCACGTGGACAGCATCCTCTCTCACAGCAGCTCCAGCTGCACAGTCAGGGGTCTGGAAGTTCCCATACTTGGGGAAGTCACGCGGCCCACTTGGCTCGGGTTCCCAAGTCTGCCGGGTGTCTAGCCAGTGAGCTGGCATGCATTGCTCCAGTTCCACCATGGCTGCCTCTTCATACGTTGCCCCTTGTCTCGCGCTACTTATGTCTTCCTCTGGCTGCTTGATTTCCATGTATACACCTTCAGCCCCTTGACAGGCTGCAGCTGTGGCTGACACATTAGTCCTACCTGACGATAATCAGATGGGCATGCCTGGACCTCACAACTCCTAGTAGGTATCGTCCTCATCCCAATACCAAAGTGGTGAAAAGAAGTAATCTTCACTGCTCTTGATGGTCTCTTCTTCGTCTCAGTACTGTCAAGTCTTATATGTGGAAGAATGAGGGGAATTGGATTACAATAGCCCATGAAGGTTGGAGGAGGGTTCTGTTGGTTGTCATTAGTAAAAGGGGATACCATGTCTCACGAAGGGCACCCCACTGCCAATTCTCAAGGACCCTCCACCCAGGTGATTCAGCCTCATTTCTCTATCCTCAGGGTCAGGATCCAAAAGTGATGACCTTTCCCTGGTGACCTGCGTAGATGATCCAAGGGGAGCAGGAGTAAGAATACCTTCAGGTTTCTCACACAGTCCACTGCAGCAGAGGAGGACTAAGAAACAAACATTAATCCTAAGTCAAACATAGGTAGAAGCACGTTAAAAGCAAGATTAGTAGAATTGGCCAATCTCATCATCATGATTGTGTTATTGCCAGGTCAGCACCAGATTCCACTTAAGATAAAAAAATAAGCTTCGACCATGAAGTCATATATAGTATAATAAAAAGGCTTAAGCCCTCATGTGCACCGGGGACCGATTGCGTATCTAATGAGCAAACCCAGCTTTATGGACAGATATATTAAGCACCTTGTTTGATTTGGTAGCTAAGATAGTTGTGATTCCTGACTCATAGCAGCTGTTGCACTTGATCTCTGTATATAAGAAGGGTGAGGGAAAGGATCCACAGAATTATAGACTGTTATCCTTCCTAGATATTTCTAGTAAATTGTTTGCCCCATGCATATTGCAAAATTATCGATTTGGCTGAATAAAGAACACATTCTGACACAATAGCCTGCAGCTTTTAGAAAGGGTTCATCTGTGGCATATAACATGTTAATCATTAATACCTTGATGTATCAGTTATGACAGAGAAATCCATTGCTGCTATATGTATTATTTATAGATGTTACAACTGCATTTGACACAATTGATCAAGCCGAACTGTGGAGTAAATTGGTGAAGTTGGGGATGCCTAGAGAATTATTGTATGCTTGCCAAATATTGCATAAAGGCAATGTGGCCTGTGCCAGGCTCAATTGCCTGGGTGACGTATCTAAGTTGGTCATGGTAGAAAGGGGTGTAAAGCAGGGATGCATACTTGTACCAGCCCTTTTTAATGTATTTAACTCCTTTTTAGGAGTTAATAATTTTGCCCTTAATCTTGGCCATGTTAAATGTCCTGCACTTGCATATCCCGACAAAGTTGCCATTTTTGATAACACCTATATGGGAATCTGTCGGAGTGTGCAGGCTCTAATTAAGTATGCAACTAGTAATGGATTGAGGATAATTTTGGCTAAATCTAAATTGTCGAGGGTTAAGTGCCTTATCAAAACGAGCAACAGCACAAATGATAAGGTTCCCAATTATTGTTATTTGGGCTATCAAATTAGTGGCCAAAAAGTGGATCAGATTTTCCTGAAGAGGCGTAGCACAAATGCCAACTCCATTATGCTGCCTATAACAAAAATGCCTATATCATGATGTGGGCTGATATTGATTTATACAGAAAAACCAAAAGCTAGCATAATTTACGCCCTGGAAACTTGATATAAAGACCTTCATAGATGGGTGAATTTGTTTGGAGGGTGTAATTTGGAGGAATATCTTGGATCTTACTAATGCTATGCCGATCCAAACCATAGAGGGAAACATTTTATCAAAATAATGTGTGCTGTGAATGGCTCACTATTGTTAGTCTTAAAGAAAGAAATAGTTAAAAAACTAGTACTAGTTTGCGAGTATTTATGGTGTTCAATGGCATTTTTTTTTCAGGAAGTGGCATGGTCAGCGATTGTACGCAGGGGGAGGGAACATCATTATCATCCATTAATAAAATTGCAGAAAAGTTGGACTGTGCCCAAAATCATGACTATGGCCTCATTACACTTTTGTTGGTATCTCGCTGGTATAAACGGCGGGATATGGAGAAAGTACCTTACAGTCTCCATCGCCCGATAGCCTGGTATTACCATGATATTACGGGCTGCAGAAACGCGTTTAAGTTCCCATTCCATGGAGTCCCATAGAACTCCATGAGATGGGATTTCCGGAATGAATGGAACTGGTAGTACCTGTGACGGTGATTCTGACAATTATTTTTAGTAGGGGCCTAATATCCTGCCGGTAGTTCGATGACAGTACCACCAAACTTGTATTTCCCTGGTCCGGAAAAAATGCTGATGCCGAAATTAACGTTATTTTTTCAAACATTCATTGCAAACTGGAGAAGTTAAAATGAACCCTTATACTGTAAGTTGAAATCTTTGAATATATTTAGTAAGATGTATTTCCCACATAAAAGGCCATACAAATATATATTTCAGTTTTCTGCTCCTGTTTTGAGATGTATTTTTACGTTGGTAAGGCTCGATACAATTCCTGTTCTAAGGATAAAAGGTGTCTGGAGCGGGTTCCTTAAGCTAATCTTTTTTGTAGAGTCTGTGGTAATGTTGAGGAAATTGAAATGGTGCAACATCTTGTTACAGTATGCTCTACTTTTACGAATACCTGTGCAAGGTATTATGGAAAATGTATTGAGAACTTGGACACTATAGCGTAGGCTATGTTTTGGTTAAATTGTGTATCTGTACGTAGTATGGCGCTTTCAATGGGCACTGTGAAGTTGTGGCAAGTGGTTGAGTCTAAGTTATGTATGAATGCCATCTTCCATAAATGGCTAGGATCCCCTGAGAGTATCTGTTGTCGGAAGTTAAAGTGAGAAAAACGTTGGGATTTCAAGGTCAGGATTGTTATTGTACTATTTGAGTGATCAACAAAACTGATATATATCTCTGCTTTCGTTTTAATGTATATCTGTGTTGTTTTTAAATTACTAACTGTAGGAAATGTAATTTTTAATTTTATATATGGATTTTTGTGTAGGTACATTTATAATGTGGATGCAAATATATTGTGATAAGTTTATGGTTAAATAAATACAATAAAAACCATTTGCTGCATCACCTCGTTGGGAGAGGGCAGGAGCCCTTCCTCCACTGTCCCGTCAGATGCATCACCAGCACAACTGAGTCAGACCCTGCATTGCAACACTCCGCTTCGCTCTGCTTCTCCAGCCCACCCGAGGTATGGGTCTGCAAAATCGTGAGAAGTAACCAAGCCCAATATCATAATCAAACTAGGCGCTCTTCATACGCAAGTTCACCCGCCTTTTTATATTCTCTGCGTGCGGCGTGAAGAAAATGGTTGCACTGTTGTTGTAGCCAGGTTGCTAAGCAACCACACGCTTGAAGCAATCTCCTGATTGGCTGCCGCTGTTGATTTCCCCAGGCCAGCACCACCAGAAGGCCAACCTCTGAAGGGCCAGTCAAAAGGGCCAAGCCTGTCTGCACAGGCACCATTTGCTGCATCACCTCATCGGGAGAGGGCAGGAGTCCTTCCTCCCACTCAAAAAGGCCGAGCCAGTCTGTGCCTGTCTAGGCTGGTTGTGCCGTCGGCCACAACCCCTACATCTTAGCCGCGATACTGATACTGTGAGTATACCCTTCATCTCTCTGATTGTATCTGTCTCGATATCCACTAAAGTCCCAAGGAATTTACAGACCATTATCTGCTGTAGCGGCACTTTGCTATTCTCCATGTCCCTAACGTCCGTACAGCTAGCCTGGACACTCAAGCTCGGCATACTACTTGCGGCAAGAAGTGCTTCATCCTACCCACCGTGCCTGTCACTGCACCGAATAGACTTAGCTGCATATTCCTATTCCCATTACATGTACCAGCTTTCAGAGCCAACATGCTAGACATATGCACTATATGCCATTGCCACCTCAACAGAGACTATACTACTTGTTAACACGGATTAACGCTGCATCAGTGTCCCTATTGTTCGAATAGTCAATGCCATATGTGCTTCACGTTAGTACTGCACCTATGACCATACCGCCTAATTAGACATTGTGCCACATAATATCTGCTAAGTTTTAGACTTATTAACTGTTTAGCATTGTCCCTGTACCTATACAGCTTGAATAGGTAATGCATTACATGCTCAAGACTTAGTACTGTATTTGTGACCCTACCACTTGATTAGACATTGTGCAATGTGCGATTTGTTTAGTATTGAACCTGTGAACTGTCAATAGTGCTTCAGTGCTTTTCCGTTTGATTAGTTAATGTGTCATGTACAAACCGCTCAGAACCAACCTGTACCATTCACATTTGAACAAAATTGTATTATTTATCAACTTTGATCAAGCAATTTATCTACACCCATACTATCTGGGGACATGATTGTGATTCCTTGTCCGGTGTATATGACTCGCCTACTTCTGTTATCTTAGGTTCTAGTATATCACCTGCGTTCTCTAGTCTTTGTGTATATTACCAGCAATACCATTAGTGAGTCAATGCTGTGTTCACTGTTGGGTGTCCTGACCCACGTTTAAGCTATCATGCCACAACATTTGGTGCTGTGGGCTTAGAAAATTCAAGATGGCGGAAAACCCACATGTGCGCCGAAATCCAGGAAAGCTGCGCAGTTTGTGCGCACACCAAAATGGTTCCCTCACTTGCCACCCACCAGTGCGAGAATGAAAGGCCGGGTTGCCATGAGGGAAATGGGTTGCCAAAGGAAAAACAGTAGCGCCGGTTAGCTTCAAAGCGCTTTAAAACCACCATTGGACTACCCGCACAGTAGTCTGAAACCATTGGGAATGGCAATGCTGATTGCCAAATGCAACCTAGAATGGTGGGGAATTCATTTCTTAAATCTCAAAAAGGGGTGCAGTACCAGTACTCACCACTATCCAAAAGCCGGCGTTTTAAAACCACCAGATTTTGTAGAAAACTGAATAAATGAACCCAAAGCAAGCCAAAGAAAGACTTACTGAGAGGTGGATCCAATGTAAAGTTATATCCTGAAGTGACTTGAAGGTGTATAACAAGACTGGCTGACCTGTGGATTTCAGCAGTTTAAGTAAATTTGGACTGAAAGACACTACAAATCTAAATGTTCAAATTGACTGAGTGACCTACTTCTGAGTGTCACATAGGTTGCAATTGTTTAAATGTCATAGTTTTAAACTTAGAATCAGCATTCTAGCTGCATATGTAAAAATGTTTAGTTTTATTTGAATGCAGGAACTGGGGAACAAAAAGTGACATTTTATCTGAAACCTGGCTTAAGGAACTGAATTCTGCCTGGCAACTACCCCCATCAGGAGTGAAACTTGAGTCACAACTGTGTTCCCAGGCCTATCTTCCTTTTGCTGGCCACACTAAGAATATACCATCTATCTGATAATTGAATTACCTGTGCTCTGCAGGAGACTGAACAATGCAACTCCCTTCACCCAGGCAGAGGGTTTATTGAGAGGATCATAAATGGCTTCCTCTTGAACAATGAGCCCTCTCTTGACTCAGGCAAAGGTTTTATTACAGCAGTCGTAAAATGTAGCTTCCTCTTGGCAGAAGCTGGGAGGGGCACTGCCTGTGAGAGCAAGCTGGCTTGGCAGAACTGGATAAACCAGTATTTCTACCTTGTGCTGAGAGGAAACCACACCCCTTTGGAGCCAGAACATAACTTTAAAAAGATGGATCATTCATAGAGCGGACATGTGAAAATTTTATAAATCATACCATAATTCTTGTGATTTTTCTGCCCACAGTTTAAGAGGTTTTTAGAACCGGTGGCATGTTCAGGAGGGTTTTAGCGGAAAAGTGGATATTACTCTAAATGTATGCATGTTAAAAATCTGAAACTTCATCAGTTAATGTCCATACTCCCTGCGCACATGTATGTAAAGTTGGGTCAATGTCAGAAATTGAAAAATCAGTTAAAAAGTCAATTATGTGCCATTTCTGAATGCAAGCTCTTAGAAACAGCAGATTTGGACAGAGACATGGCTAAATTCAGCCACACCATGTATATGTAATTTCAAACAACTGTGTAACTGTGAAATATGGATTTTGATCATATATAGATTTGGGTGCACAGATGATAGGGGAGTTGTTTCAAGAGATCATAAATGGATGACATCACCCTGACACCACTTAGTTCCCCAATCAGGGGACGAATGAAAGCTGGACCAATGACAAGTGAGAGGGGAAAGCTTAGTTATGACCAACACACCCACCCACTTGCAGAACATATAAATGGACCACTGAAACTTAGGTGGAGACCTTCAATTCCATTTGCTGCAACGCGCTCTGCCGGACCATACAACATCCAGAGATCCAGACTTCAAATTCATCAACCTCCAGAAAGCCAAACTAGAGACCAGACCAGAGAGAGAAAGCAGTGCTGTACCCAGAGAGAAAGCAGTGCTGTGCCCAGAGAGAGACCCGAGCCCAGTCTAAAACCCTGACCAGATCCGTGATGAGGCCCATTTAATTCAAGAATATAGTGTGAGTACCCAGCTGAACTGTGTAGAACCAATCTCTTAGTTTAATTTCATCTAATTCAATCTATGTATCCTAAGTAGAACTGCCTGATAGCTCCAAATCTGTCACCTGTCATTTTAGCTGCAAAATCTGCCACTTGTCATTTTGAGCTTTTAAAATTTGCAAAACCAAAAACGACCTCTATTAAATCGCTCATATCTCCGCGACCGTTTGTGCTAGAGACTTGCAGTAACTTTCATTTGAAAGCTTAGAATCTTAGCTTTGAATCGCATTCCTACCCCTTATAGTTTTACCGCAATCGCGGAACACGCATCCGCGAATTTTACCGCGATTTGCAAATTTCTCCTCGTGTAAAAACAGCTGCTGCTTGCCTTCCATTTGCCAGAAATTCGTTTAACCTGCTAATCATTCCTGAATCATTGCAAGAGTGAGCCTGAGCTAATATTAACTAGATACCATTCACCCTGAACCTCTGAAAGGGAATTAAAAGCATTTTAGCATATTTTTTTAATTCATTGCCAGCACATATCAAAGCAATTTGGGCCTGTGTTTTCAAACTTCTGTAGTCTAAGCTTGCTGGGGTGAACTGAATTACAGTTGATTGCATTTCTGAGAACTGTGTGTTTCCTTCCATTTCCTTGCATTGTATCAAGGGGGGGAGGGGATTGCCAGAGAAAAGTGATTACATTGTTTTGCTGAAATCATATCAAGTTGTTTTCTATACTGCATTTCATTCATTCAACCTTGCATTTCCTTGATCCTTATAAAGCATTCTCTACCACATTATACTTCTGTACCTATTTACCAGTGTGCTACCTTATCCATTTCAAGTCAACTCCTTATTGATTATAGAGAAGCGTGTTAGTGCCAGATTCTCCGTTGTTAATCTTTATCATATCAGATTAAGTGTGCTAGTCAATTATTAATTTATTATAAAGTGTGATATATATATATATTTTAATTTATCAAATAAACCTTTTAAACTTGCAAAACAGAACTACTTCTTGGCTCAGTGGGGTCAGGGGGATTCCAAGAGAGGGGTGTTATATAGGGGTAGTCATCCAGAACGCATGAACTGGACCTAAAGATATATCAATAAGGGTTTTCATTCAGTATTATAGACTAGGCGTTGACTTAGCTGTAGTGTTGAATTGAATCCTCTTACAAATTGGGGGCTCGAGCTGAGACGTTGGGTTAGATTTACCACTTGTGCAGCTTAATACAGTGTGCTAACTGATGGGATACATACATCCGGTCGGATCACCAGGCTGCATTACGCTGTGAAGCATTCCTCAAAAGGGACACTCCAAGAAAAGTTCTGTTCTGCAAAAATAAAAGTTCTGTTCTGCAAAAATAAAATACTAACTCCTGTAAGTCAGGACAGAGACCAATCTCTAGAATGACGACCTTGGTAGATATGAAAATAGCCAGAGAGCACTTCTTACATAAACTATTTGTGAGAGGTGAATGGGCTGAGCAGGGCCAGGATGCCTGGTTGCAGGCCATCACGCGACAGGTCACTGAAACAGGGTCAGACTTATGGAGAGATCAGGGTCCATTACATGTGGCCCTGAGTGAACTATATATGGCTCCTAAAGCCAAAGAGGAACACAATAAGATTGCCAGGATAGCAGCATACCTGTACCTATATATGGGAGACATGCAGGATAGATGTGCTGAAAGCCAAAATCTGGCAAATAGGCAACAGATGGTGTTAGAGAAGGTCCAATCTGACCTGGTCTCTTCTGAGCAGAGGCTGCAGAGGAGCCAGGAGTCAGAAAATGACAGTAGGCAGCACATCATTAAAATAAAGAAGGATATGGATGTGCTGCAACAGGAAAAGGTAGAACAGGATACCAGATTTCTGGCCTTGCGGAAGGAATACCAAGAAGGTTTGGACTCCCTACTGCAAAACCAGAAAAAGCTGGAGCAACAACTGGACTTCAACAGGGTATGTGCTGAGCAGGTAGTCACCCTGCAAGGCCACCTAGATAGAGTGAAGGCAGAGAGCAACAAACTAATTCTGAAAGACCTGGATACCCAGGCAGAGTTTGATCAGGAGCGCCAGAATGCTGGTGCCTTCCAAAGGCAAAGGGACGACCTGGCAGCACAGATGCAGGCTCTCAGTCAGGAAAGGGATACCTTAGGCCAGGAAGTCTGCCATTTAAAAAGAAAAATGGAAGAAAATCACCTGACCCACCAGGGACTGGGTGACCTCCAAAAAGAACACCAGAACTTGCTAGAGCACACCAGGAGGGTGGAGGATGCTCTAGCAAGAAAGGAGCAGGCCAATAGGGACACAGCTCAGGAGGTAACCCTCCTGCAGCAAAGACTGGCCCAGTTCTCCAGGACCAACCAGGAAGCACAGAGGGAAAATGAGGCCCTCTGTCAACACAATGATAGGCTCCAACAACAGGTAGCGATGCAGGAGAGACTGATAGAGTCGAGTAAGGCCTTAACAGAGGAACTGAAAGCACAAATGCAGGCTCTTGCATTGCAACAGGGAGCAGGGGCGGATAGAGATGAGGTTCGCTGGGAAATGGAAACTCCGGAGCATAACCTCAGGAGCCCTAGTACCAGAGGCCCTCATACCTCTCAGTCCCTGGACTCTACCACCCCCATGTCCCCTGGCGCACATGAGCACAGGGCCGCAGGGATGGCAGATTACTATCCAGCTAAGAGTATGGGGCTCATAGTCCAGTACCACTCAGGAATGGAGGGGTGGGCATCCGGGTATGGGCACCCAAGTACAGTACAGTTCAATTGGGAACCCCAGGAGAGTAGGCCCATTAAGGGCATCCTGAAAACCTCTGCCCAGTTAGGTCAGTGGAGGGGGTACCCATCAAATCCTGGCAGCAAGGAGGAATCTGAAGACTCCTCTGAACTGCGCAGGACACAGGAGACCAGGTCCCCACATTCTGCCAGCCATTCCCAGGCTCGCAGAATCCGGGAAAACCTGGAAGAACAGACGGGAACCTCTGGGAGCAGTGCCTCTGAGTCCGAGGAAGAATGGACAAGGGTTACCCGAACCAAAAAGGCCAATAAGGCAAAAAGGGCCTTGCTTAAGGACCCCTTAAAGCAGATTAAGGCGATCAGGAGCGTCATCACGCCTTACCATAAGAACGCTAAGTATTCTGTTTGGGAGCACTTAGAGTTGTTTGAACAAATGATGGAGACTTTCCATTTGAAGGACAGCCAAAGCTGTATTCAATATGTAAAGTGGACCTTCTCCCCGGGATACTCCAGTTTCTTTGCGGGGCTGGAGGACCAAAATCATTTAAGATGGTCCACCTATAAGGCGGCCATCTTGAAACATTTTTCTGTTCACAGAAATCCTCAAGAGGCTCGCAAGGCAGCCTACAATTTGCAATGTGGGGAGGATCAGGCCCCACAAGAATTTGTGCAAGAGTTAAAGCGTGCTTTTGCACAGACCACAAGAAGGGTGCGCACGGATAGCAGGGAATTTATTAATACGTTTTTCCATGCCTTGCCCAAATATATCATGACCCAGCTCGTGAGGGATTTTCACGAGAAAAGATCTTTAGACTGGGTCATTGAACAGGCTACCCGGATCTATGAGGTGCAGAAACCGGTAGATAGCAAAAGTAATGCCCAGAAAAACCCCAAAGCCAACAGCACCCCTGCTGCTGCCAAGGTGGCAGAGGTAAAGGTCACCCCCGTTTTGGATTTGGAGATGGGGGGGCCTAAAAACCTACCTGCACCTAATAATGCTAGGCCCAGGAGGTCCTCGGGTCAGTCACAGACAGGGAGCCAAGGAGGCAGCCCCACAAATGGGGTCCCTCGCTCTCCTGATTATGTAAGTCCCCGTTACAAGGGAAATCGACCCATCCTGGGTTATGTGTGGACTCCTCCAGCCCAAGGGGGGGGATCCAACCGAGCACCGAACCCAGGGAACTTCCCTCCAAACTTCCCACAGGAGGGCAGAAATTTACCAAACCCTGGGCAGAACTTTTTCCCCAGATATCCACCCGACTTCCAACCCCAAAATCATCCATCCTTCTTTCCCCAATTCCCTGAGCCCAGACCACTGAACCGGGAGAGGGGAGGCCAAGGGTGGAGGGGTACCCAAATCTTCCCAACCCGGGGTATTACCAGAGGAGGGACAGCTACCCTTCCCGGGATCAGCCCAGGGGGGAAAACAGGGCCCCGTATCAGCCTGAGCGGGTTTCCCAGTTAGAGCGCCAGGTTCAAAACATGGCGCGGGACCTGGGTCACATACTGAGGGCTCAGCAGAACCCTCAGATCGGCATGCCGGCGCAGAACGCACCCAACTCTGGACCTGGTGCTCCAGAACAATGACGGGGGCAGCACCCCGATAACTCACCGGTTCCCAGGGAGGAGGCACAAAGGGAAGGGGGGTGTAAAGCCTTGGAGGAAGCTTCCTTCCTCACTTGTAAACAGCCCCTGGAAACCCAGGAACCGGAAACAAAATCTCTTGCCCCTGAATGTCTGCCTCCTAAGGAGCAGAGGGGGGGTAGGAGAAACAAAAGACCCAAACAGACTCAGTTTGAGGAGGAGGTACAGATCTTCCAATTTGAGGGAGAGGGATCCTCAGAGGATCCTGGGAAAAGGATCTTCTCCTTCAGAGAGGGGGGAACTCCTCCCAAAGAAAAATGGGTCCCTAGGGATGCAAATCCAGACTGGGGAGATGTGGAGACTGAGCTACCGCCGCCCACCATCTCATCCCAGAACCAACAGCAAGAAAATCCCCTGGTTCAAACCCATCCTGGGGACTGCCTCCAAAAAGGGGGGGGCGGCCCAGAACCGGAACCAGGGGAACCCACAATGGCTCTGATCTCCAGTTGCCAACTTTTTCTTTCAGATTCCCAAGACTCTCCACAGAATTCTGCCCAAAAGTCTTCTCTCGCGATGTTCAAAACCAGAAAGTTAGCCCACCAGTTGTCCAAACATGTACATTATCTGTGCCCCCTTGAGGAGAAGGAGGGAAGATATTATGCCCCGGTACAAGTACAGGGGCAGGGTACAATCTCAGCACTGGTGGACACTGGATCTCAAGCTACCCTTCTGTCCAGAAGGGCCTTTGATGAACTGAATGCAGGAAGGGGAGAGAATTACCAAATTCCTCTCACCTCTCTTCCTGGACAACTGCAGAACTTTGACGGGAAGGAAATTCCCGTCGAGGGGACGGCAGACTTGGACATTAAGATCGGGCGACACAAGTTGAAACACCCGGTCATAGTTGTGACCCCAGAGGGCACCCCTTGTTTACTAGGGAATGACCTCCTGAGAAGGTTGTCACCCCTAATAGATTGCGTAAACAAGGTCCTCTGGACCCAGACTAGCCGACCCATAAAATTAAAACAGAGTGTCAACCATATTAGTTTAAACGGCACCTGCCACATGGTTGAACAAAAATCAGACCAAGTAGAATTCCACTTCCAGAACAACCAAATTCCAGACGTGACAGTAATAGCAGTAGGACAACAGACTGGTGATGGGGGGTCCTCTCTATTTCTGAAAATCAACCTTCCTTCCAGTCTAAAGTGGTATTCCACGCTGGAAGGAAACACTCTGAAATTCTATACTAATCCACAATCAGGAACTCCCACTCTTATAGTCCAGAAAGATGTGAAATCAGCTCAAAGCCTGGCTGATATTCAGCAAATTGGAGAGCAGTTGTTCATCCCTGTTCAGTTAAATGATGGGAAGGACTCTGTTCTCGCTCGAGTGTGTGTGAACAACGGTAAGAGCTTCATCAGCGAAGCCATGTTTCGCCAACTCCCAAAAGATCCAGCCATTCCCACCTTCAAACTGATAGACAAATGGGAAATGGACCTGGAAGCACCTAATTCCAAACATCTCCTGCCAAGCAGGTGTATGCTCAAAATCTCCATTGGCAACAAGAGCATAGTCCATAATTGTTGGGTCGTGCGAGACGTCCCTGCCGCCTTTTACGTAGGCAGTGACATTCTCAATCGCTTTGCCATTAGTTTGGACCTAATAAACTTCAAAGCTTGGTCCCGATTAGCGGATAATCCCATGGGCTTTGATGATCCAGAAAAAGCATTTAGGTCAGCTCAATTGCTACCTTATGCAGTTGAAATTCAGACTAAAGAGGAAGTCACCATCCCAGAAAGGACCCGACAATTCTCCCTGGAAGTGAAAGTTAAAAGGGGACAAGAGTTGAAAAACCCTGATGCTTACATACATCTAAATGCTTCTCTCCAACAGCAAGGGTTGGGGGTAAACCCAACTCCATTAGTCAACATAGAACATGACACCATTCCAATAGAGGTGGATAACAGCGACTTAAAGAGTATTACTCTAGCCGCAGGCACCGTTATTGGAATGGCGGTTGATGACCGACATTTCTCCATTGATCTTGTAAATGAACTGTTAGGACCAATCCCCAAGGACTGTGTTGACAGTGACAGTGAGGACAATACAACACCAGACAGGATTTTTACCCGGCATGGGGGGAACTTCCTGGTGTACACTTCCTGCCCCTATGGTAAGGAAGATGTGACGTGTGACTTCAGGAGGGATGAGGTGATTTTCCAAGTCCATGAGGGCTGCCTTTCCCACCTGAAACCTCCGGTCCAAATCAGCAATCTGACCAGGGACTTCTCCACCCAGCTGGAGGAGGCCGCGGAGATAGCCAAACCAGAAGTCTTCCCAGGCTTCAGGCAGATGGTGGAAGAGAGAGTCAACCTAGCTGATGCCTGTGTGACTCTGGAACAAAAGCAAAAGTTGAAACAAGTTTTCTTGGATTTCCAAGATCTCTTTGCGGTAGACTCATATGACTGTGGTCGCACTGACATCCACACAACCACAATCCCCACGGACCCTGGCATGACTCCTGTGTTTGTGAAGCAATATCGCTTGCCTCTCGCATCAATGGAGTCCCTTACGGAAATAATTAAGAACCTTGAGTCCCGGGGAATAATCCGTCCAGTCCACAGCACCTTCAATAATCCGGTGCTGGGGATATTAAAGCCAAACGGCCAGTGGAGACTCTGCGCCGACCTTAGGGAGCTCAACAAACGGGTCCATACTTCCCGATGGCCTCTGCCCTACATTGACCAAGGGCTGGCCCAGATCCAGGGGACACAGGTATTCACTGCAATAGACCTGACCAATGGATACTGGACCGTGCCTGTCAGCAGGGAGGACCAATACAAACTGGCTTTTACCTTCGGGGGCCAGCAGTACACATGGACCCGGACTCCCTTCGGATACCTCAACTCCGGCAATGAATTCAACATTTTCCTACATAAGGCCATGCCCGACCTGGGTGCGAGGGGTAACCTGGCTTATGTAGATGATGTCCTCATCAAAAGCTCAACCGTTGAGGAACACATAGCGGAGATCCGTTATGTTCTGACACAGTTGAGGGCCGCCGGAGCAAAACTTTCCTTTCAGAAAGCACAGTGGTGTAGAACCCGTGTTAATTTCTTGGGGCATGAGATTACTCCTCAGGGTCTCTGTCCCCAGGAAAAGAAAGTGGAAGCACTTCAGAAACTGAAAGACCCCACAACTCTGCGGGAACTAAGGAGCCTCCTTGGACTGACTAATTACAGCAGAAAGTTCATTGAGGGCTACGCAGAGATCACCAGACCCCTGATTCATCTCCTGAAGGGGGGGGTCAAGTGGGAATGGGGTCCAGAACAAGCCGAGGAAGTAAGACAACTCAAGAGAAGCCTCTCACAAGCGCCTTGCCTAGCTTACCCTGTCCGAAACAAAGAGTTCTTCCTGGAGACAGGGTTCTCTAATACGTGCTTGACGGCAGTATTATACCAAAAGCATGACAAGGTCAATAAAGTAATCTCCTATGCGAGCAAAACTTTATCCTCTGTGGAGGAAAAATTCAACGATTGTGAGAAGGCACTCCTGGCGACGGTGTGGGCATTGAAGAATTACCGCCCGTTTATCCAGGGGGAACACATTATAGTGGAGACTCCACACCAGCCTCTTCAATATCTCCAAAGTGACAGAATCCGGGCCGGAAATGTGAGTAATTCCCGAATTACTTCCTGGATTCTGTCAATGCAAGGCTTTCCTGTGGAGGTCAGATATGGCCAAAACAAGAAGAGTCCCCTCGCGCAAGGTCTGGCTGACTTGCATGATTGTGCCAGAGAAAACTGTCTCAAGGACGAAAGTCTAAAAATAAAGGACAACATGGAGGCATACCTTAATTCCCCCCACAAAGTCTTTGAAGAAGACAAGTGTGAGGGAATGCCCACTGTGTATGTGGATGGATGCTCTTACCATGTTGACAACGACGGGGAGAAAGAACTAGTGGCCGGCGTAGGGAATGCATGGGTGAATGAGTCCCCAGAACCCTCCGCTGGATACAAAATTGGTCCCCGAAGTAGTCAGGTGGCAGAATTGATGGCTGTGCATCATGCCATCCTCACTGCTGTCCAGCATCAACTCCACGAACTGGTCATAATCACAGATTCGGATTATGTACGGAACGGGTTCGTGGAGCACCTGGTTAATTGGAAAACCAGAGGCATGTTATGTGCTAACAACAAACCCTTGAAACATGGGAAGTTGATCCAAAACATTGATGATCTGGTCACATCGAATGGGATGACCATCTACTGGAAAAAGATCAAGGGTCATTCCAAAGTAGAGGGACCAGACAAAACTGGCAATGACTTAGCTGATCAGCTGGCCAAAACCGGGGCCATCCAAGGGGATCTAATTGAGATTGAGTCCCTGTTGGGGGAAATCCAGGTCACTGCCATCACTAGGTCCCAGACAAATGCTCACAACGACCTTTCAATTGCACAATGGATTAAGGAGACCCCTGATGCTGATTTGATTACTGCTCAGAAGGGGGATCCAATAATTGGTAAATTTTACCAGCACCTTGAGGACCCTGAGAACTTTCCCCTGACGGATACCGATTACATTGGGGAAGAGGACCTAAGAGTGTTGATGAAATGTCCAAAAATGTTCTGGATCCAAGACGGTTTGTTGGTAAGGAAATCCAAAGCTGGCCACGATCAGTGGGTGGTTCCTACCTCATTCCGAAGCCTGATGTTAAGTCACGCCCATGATGCGGCCACCGCCGGTCATAGGGGGTTTCACACAACACTGGAAATCTTAAGAGAGGTTGCATACTGGCCACACATGGGCCAGGACCTCAACCAATATTTGAAGGGTTGTCTTGTGTGTGCACAATTTCAGCCATCATCCCTCACGCACCGGGCGCCTTTACAAAAGAGGGGGATGACACTGCCATGGTCAGATTTACAAATCGACTTTGTAGGCCCTGTGATTCGCTCGGCTAGGGGGAATAAGTACATGTTGACTGTGACATGCTTGTTTACCAAGTGGGTGGAATGTCTCCCAGCCCCAAATTGCAAGGCAGAAACTGCAGCTGCCTTGATGATTAACCACATCTTTTCCCGTTTTGGTCTACCTCAAAGGATTGAGTCAGACAGAGGTAGCCACTTCACCAGTGAAGTAATGACAAAGATGTGGGAGATACTGGGGGTCAAGAGAAAGCTGCATATTGCTTACAGACCAGCTTCTTCTGGGGCAGTAGAGAGATATAACCGGACAATTGTGAGCATATTAAAGAAGTTTGTGGCAGATTCTGGGCCAAGTGGGATATCCGATTACCTCTGGTCCTAATGGCCATCAGATCTACCCCTTCATCTGCAACCAAAATGTCACCATTTGAGTTGATGACTGGGCGCAAGATGGTGCTTCCTCAGCATTTGCTCTACAGGACCCAAGAGCAGACACTGATAAATGCCTCCACTACTCATGAGTATGTAGAGAATTTAAGGAAACACCTCCAACATGCTTTTGCTTATGCTCAGCGGAATCTAGAAAGATCAGCTGATAGCATGAAGACCCACTATGACCTGAAAACTTCCAGGAAGGAATATCAGGTGGGGGACCGGGTCTATCTATACAACTTCCAAAGGAACCAGGCCAAGCAGCGCAAATTTTTGCCTACATGGAAAGGACCCTTTGAGATCATCGACAAGATCTCACCTGTGGCCTACAAAATCCACATCCCCAAAGGCGGATCGGCAGAGGGGGAAGACAAGTGGGTCCACATAAACCAGTTGAAATGTTGCCATCCCAGGCACACTCTGCAACAACTGGAGGAATCCTCTGGAATCCTAGCGGGTACTGTCTCAGACTAATTCAGTTCCAACCATAAAACATACCACATCTAGTCTCTAAAATATTGTGATTTGCATGAAACTGTCTCTTAGTTATACTGTTTTTATTTTTTCAAAATAAGAATGTAATGTTTCGTGATGATGAAATGCATATGCTGCCCCACTATCTCAACAGTGGTGGAAAAAGTCTATGAGTAGGTATTGCCGCTCTTCCTTTGTCGTCCTAGGAGAAAGAAAACCTGAAGACGGGCCAAGGAGGATGATACGGAGACCGGGAACGAAGATCCAATGGGCCCAGTGGACCGCCCAATATTCCCATCAGGACCGGCGAGGAGAACTGATCGATCAGTACCGGATGGAGAAGAAGATGCTGAACTATGCCATCTACAGAAGAGGAAGAAGATTATGCGGACAGACCGGTGCGTGGGTCAAAACCCTTGGGCACGCGACTCCCCATCGACTCAAATTCAAAGTGCAGTCGCGTGGGGGGGCTTGTTGGGTGTCCTGACCCACGTTTAAGCTATCATGCCACAACATTTGGTGCTGTGGGCTTAGAAAATTCAAGATGGCGGAAAACCCACATGTGCGCCGAAATCCAGGAAAGCTGCGCAGTTTGTGCGCACACCAAAATGGTTGCCTCACTTGCCACCCACCAGTGCGAGAATGAAAGGCCGGGTTGCCATGAGGGAAATGGGTTGCCAAAGGAAAAACAGTAGCGCCGGTTAGCTTCAAAGCGCTTTAAAACCACCATTGGACTACCCGCACAGTAGTCTGAAACCATTGGGAATGGCAATGCTGATTGCCAAATGCAACCTAGAATGGTGGGGAATTCATTTCTTAAATCTCAAAAAGGGGTGCAGTACCAGTACTCAGCACTATCCAAAAGCCGGCGTTTTAAAACCACCAGATTTTGTAGAAAACTGAATAAATGAACCCAAAGCAAGCCAAAGAAAGACTTACTGAGAGGTGGATCCAATGTAAAGTTATATCCTGAAGTGACTTGAAGGTGTATAACAAGACTGGCTGACCTGTGGATTTCAGCAGTTTAAGTAAATTTGGACTGAAAGACACTACAAATCTAAATGTTCAAATTGACTGAGTGACCTACTTCTGAGTGTCACATAGGTTGCAACTGTTTAAATGTCATAGGTTTAAACTTAGAATCAGCATTCTAGCTGCATATGTAAAAATGTTTAGTTTTATTTGAATGCAGGAACTGGGGAACAAAAAGTGACATTTTATCTGAAACCTGGCTTAAGGAACTGAATTCTGCCTGGCAACTACCCCCATCAGGAGTGAAACTTGAGTCACAACTGTGTTCCCAGGCCTATCTTCCTTTTGCTGGCCACACTAAGAATATACCATCTATCTGATAATTGAATTACCTGTGCTCTGCAGGAGACTGAACAATGCAACTCCCTTCACCCAGGCAGAGGGTTTATTGAGAGGATCATAAATGGCTTCCTCTTGAACAATGAGCCCTCTCTTGACTCAGGCAAAGGTTTTATTACAGCAGTCGTAAAATGTAGCTTCCTCTTGGCAGAAGCTGGGAGGGGCACTGCCTGTGAGAGCAAGCTGGCTTGGCAGAACTGGATAAACCAGTATTTCTACCTTGTGCTGAGAGGAAACCACACCCCTTTGGAGCCAGAACATAACTTTAAAAAGATGGATCATTCATAGAGCGGACATGTGAAAATTTTATAAATGATACCATAATTCTTGTGATTTTTCTGCCCACAGTTTAAGAGGTTTTTAGAACCGGTGGTATGTTCAGGAGGGTTTTAGCGGAAAGGTGGATATTACTCTAAATGTATGCATGTTAAAAATCTGAAACGTCATCAGTTAATGTCCATACTCCCTGCGCACATGTATGTAAAGTTGGGTCAATGTCAGAAATTGAAAAATCAGTTAAAAAGTCAATTATGTGCCATTTCTGAATGCAAGCTCTTAGAAACAGCAGATTTGGACAGAGACATGGCTAAATTCAGCCACACCATGTATATGTAATTTCAAACAACTGTGTAACTGTGAAATATGGATTTTGATCATATATAGATTTGGGTGCACAGATGATAGGGGAGTTGTTTCAAGAGATCATAAATGGATGACATCACCCTGACACCACTTAGTTCCCCAATCAGGGGACGAATGAAAGCTGGACCAATGACAAGTGAGAGGGGCAAGCTTAGTTATGACCAACACACCCACCCACTTGCAGAACATATAAATGGACCACTGAAACTTAGGTGGAGACCTTCAATTCCATTTGCTGAAACGCGCTCTGCCGGACCATACAACATCCAGAGATCCAGACTTCAAATTCATCAACCTCCAGAAAGCCAAACTAGAGACCAGACCAGAGAGAGAAAGCAGTGCTGTACCCAGAGAGAAAGCAGTGCTGTGCCCAGAGAGAGACCCGAGCCCAGTCTAAAACCCTGACCAGATCCGTGATGAGGCCCATTTAATTCAAGAATATAGTGTGAGTACCCAGCTGAACTGTGTAGAACCAATCTCTTAGTTTAATTTCATCTAATTCAATCTATGTATCCTAAGTAGAACTGCCTGATAGCTCCAAATCTGTCACCTGTCATTTTAGCTGCAAAATCTGCCACTTGTCATTTTGAGCTTTTAAAATTTGCAAAACCAAAAACGACCTCTATTTAATCGCTCATATCTCCGCGACCGTTTGTGCTAGAGACTTGCAGTAACTTTCATTTGAAAGTTTAGAATCTTAGCTTTGAATCGCACCAAGAACCACATTCCTAGCCCTTATAGTTTTACCGCAATCGCGGAACACGCATCCGCGAATTTTACCGCGATTTGCAAATTTCTCCTCGTGTAAAAACAGCTGCTGCTTGCCTTCCATTTGCCAGAAATTCGTTTAACCTGCTAATCATTCCTGAATCATTGCAAGAGTGAGCCTGAGCTAATATTAACTAGATACCATTCACCCTGAACCTCTGAAAGGGAATTAAAAGCATTTTAGCATATTTTTTTAATTCATTGCCAGCACATATCAAAGCAATTTGGGCCTGTGTTTTCAAACTTCTGTAGTCTAAGCTTGCTGGGGTGAACTGAATTACAGTTGATTGCATTTCTGAGAACTGTGTGTTTCCTTCCATTTCCTTGCATTGTATCAAGGGGGGGAGGGGATTGCCAGAGAAAAGTGATTACATTGTTTTGCTGAAATCATATCAAGTTGTTTTCTATACTGCATTTCATTCATTCAACCTTGCATTTCCTTGAACCTTATAAAGCATTCTCTACCACATTATACTTCTGTACCTATTTACCAGTGTGCTACCTTATCCATTTCAAGTCAACTCCTTATTGATTATAGAGAAGCGTGTTAGTGCCAGATTCTCCGTTGTTAATCTTTATCATATCAGATTAAGTGTGCTAGTCAATTATTAATTTATTATAAAGTGTGATATGTATATATATTTTAATTTATCAAATAAACCTTTTAAACTTGCAAAACAGAACTACTTCTTGGCTCAGTGGGGTCAGGGGGATTCCAAGAGAGGGGTGTTATATAGGGGTAGTCATCCAGAACGCATGAACTGGACCTAAAGATATATCAATAAGGGTTTTCATTCAGTATTATAGACTAGGCGTTGACTTAGCTGTAGTGTTGAATTGAATCCTCTTACATCACAATACTGATTGAACGACTGTCTTCCTAGAAGGCTCCTCCATAGATTACGACTGCCACATCTGGTCTGAAATATGCTTCCCATTACTGACCAGTTGACATTATTACTGTTTACCATACTAACGGTCTTCCAACAGACCCTAGTTATAGGTACCCATATCATAGGCCAGCAAATCTCGATTATGACTAATAAAACGTTCCTCGTACAGGACACTAAACCAACGCCTTGTCTGCTTCCACCCAAAACTAGCCTACAACTAGCAGCTATTAATCATGCTAAATCTCTGCCTAAGTGTCCATCTGACATCAATCTAGACCAACTTCACTCCAGTTATGACATGAATAGGTCCTCACCAGCTGTCCTTACAACAATGACCCCTATAATCACCTCTAATAGACCTTGCCAACTATCCCTAAGAAATAATAGACTCCGTTCCAGACTACCATCTCTACAGATTAAACAATGTGGCTACTTCTAACACCCAGAACCACAAAACCAATAATCACATAAAGACCAAAGCAAGCCAGTCTAAGCTCACAAACTTCCAGGAACCTAAATATTCTACTAATATAAAAGGTGCTCTAATAAATGCCAGATCCCTAGTGGCACAAGCCACTGAAATAGCAGACCTGATCTCAATGGACAACCTGGTCTTCCGAGCGGTCACAAAGTCACGGTTGCAGGCTGCAGCAGGTCCGGCCCTCTCTTTAGCAGTCCCCGACAATTACCAAATCTTCAGAGCAGACAGAGTTGAAGCCAGAGGAGGAGGCATTGCCCTCATCACCAAATTGAACCTGGCCATAAGATTAGTCTCTTCACCATTAGTTAATTCCTGCGAAATTCTCACAGCCAAATTACCTATCTCCAACTCATGCACGTTAACAATCTACCTAGTATACAGACCTCCGGGACCCATTAGTACCTTTGGGGAGGATATCTCTAGAAATCTTTCGGACAATACCAATGGCTCCTTACAAGTATCACTGTTGGGGGACATTAATCTTGAATTTGAAGATCCCACCGACAAACATGCTCATGCAGTATCCAACATACTCTCAGAACATGGACTCATCCAAAGAGTGACCCAACCTACCCACGTCAAAGGCAGAACACTATACTGGGTGGCTGACCTGAACTGCGAAACCTCCATCACCTCTATAACTCCTCAGCTTTGGACTGATCACCTCCTGATTGCATTCACTTTAGCAATAAATAGTCGAGTGTCCAAAGACAAAACGTTAGCACCTCCTCTCCCAACGAGAAATACAAGAAATATTACGGTGCATAAGATATTACCTCATATCTACCCCTCCCATAACTCACTCTCGAGTGCCTCTGACCCTGACATTCTAGTAGAGACCTACACGAGTACTATGTCTAAAGCTCTAGACATCATTGCACCTCGCAAAATGTGCAAAAGTAAACCGGGGCCCATTTGAATGCCTGGTTTACACCACAACTAAAATCCCTTTGATTAAAAAAAAGAAAACTGGAAGCTACATGGCGACACCTCCCATCTGAAGAAAACAAGACTAACTTGATTAATTTCACCGAAAATTATAAAAAAGAAATAATCTGCACAAAAAATGATACGTACAATGAAAGGATTACTAAAGAAAGCTCCAATACCAAGGAACTATTCGTGATTCTACGAGAAATGGAAGCTCCAATCCCACCTACAGACAATGTTGTAAAGGACAAACTCTGGTGTTCGAACATTCAGAATGCCCTAATGAATAAAATTGCCTTACTTCAAAATAGGATTGCTGATAAGAAAGGTACCTTGCCCAACTGTGACACAAAACTCAAAATGCCAAATTATTCTTCTAATATAGAACAATTCAGATGCTCTAAAGTCTCCATTCTCGAAGTCGAAAAAACTTCTCCTCCCTGAATCCCTCAAGGTGCCAGGGAGACAGTTGGCCTGCCCAGATAATTAAAAATGTAGCCAGAGAACTGGCACCTTTCATATCCAAACTAATCAATGCCCCCTTCTCGTCAAATACTGTTCCAAGTAACCTAAAGAGTCATGGGTCTTACCTCTGCTAAAAAAGGAAACTCTGACTATCCCAACTAATTAGAGGCCGATTACAAAGGTGCCTTTCCTACTTAAAATACTTGATAAAGTAGTGCATCTTCAAATACAGAAGTATCTTGAAACTAACCATCTTTTAGGTGCCCACCAATCAGGCTTCAGGCCACAACATGGCACAGAGACAACACTAATCAACTTAAACGCCTTGAAACACTTGTGTATAGGCGCGTTACAAATGCCATATCATATCATATCATATCAAATACCCAAATTGATGAGCTCAAGGATAAAGGGAAAACTGCCTTGCTAGTCTTCCTTGACTTATCCACCGCCTTTGACTTGGTGGACCATGAAGTTTTCTGCAAACACCTTGCCTGTGCGGCTTACTTTTCTAAGGACGCGATAACTTGCATCCAATCCTTCTTAAATAATAGGACCATGAGAGTCTTCTCTCCGTCAGACTCTGCAGACCCTATCCCAATAACCTGTGGTGTACCACAAGGTTCCTGTGTCTCGCCAACAATGTACAATATATTCACAAAACCCTTGTTTGACAAATTGGACTATCTGGGTGTCACCTACACTAATTATGCAGATGACACCCATATCCGCATACCCCTTCCGGGCGATTACAATAAGAACACATCCCTTGGGAATAAAATGTACCTAATCATTCTGGCATGAATGGCAGCCTTTGGCCTATGCCTGAAATATGATAAAACCGAGCTCCTGATACTTGGAACTGTCGCCAATCTGAAAAAACGTAGCACAAATTGCACCACCTTCAGTATTGATGGAAACTTAATTAAGGTTGTAAAGCAAGTAAAAACCCTAAGTTTTTACCTTGATTTTGCATTAACCTTGAGTAAAAAAGTCAATACCATGGCATCAGCAACAGCGTACACTTGCAAGTTAATCAGAGCCTGCAGGCCATTCCTATCGGAAGTAAGTTGTGTCATCCTAGCTAACGCCCTCATACTCTCCAAATTGGATTTCTGCAATGCCCTTTACATAGGCGCGAGCAAGTACATTCTGAATAAAATTCAAATTTTACAGAATAATGCTCTCAGAATTACACTAAGTATTCCAAATAGAGAGCATATATCAGAACTAAGGAGATAAAATCACTAGCTGTCCATCAATGAGAACAGTTTCCCTTACATTCAAATGCCTTAACAATGCTGTGCCAATAATAATAATAATTCTAGCTGAGAGAATAATCATGAAACCTATTTCTCGCCCCGCCAGAACTGCCAATTCCTTCTGCCTCGTCATACCCATATTCAAGTAAAGAAATTCTGGAGGAAGTAGCTTCCTTGTGATGGCTGCACAGACCTGGAATGCACTCCCACTATCCTTAAGAGTAGAACAATCCTTCCATGGCTTCAGAAGCAATACCTTAAACTGTCTGAGAAGAACCAGTGACAAGTGACCTGTGATGCATTCCACTACTGAATACTGTATCATGTAATATGGCCATTACTTTTGTTGATAATTACCACCCGATCCCTCTCTGTATTTACCACTCATGTATGTATCATTATGTCCTCTACTGTATTCCTATCTTGTATTCCTATACTTTTTATGTACTCTGTAAACTTAAGCTTAAAGTAAACTTGTAACCTTTGAACCCAGTTACCTAAGGGTTTTTGTGCGCCATACAAATAAAGAAAACAAATAAACAAAAAAAAATAAGGTTTGAGTCCTTCAGTTGCACAAAGTGAGGGCGCTACCGTGTGAGCCCTGTCTACGGGCTCCTCAAGCCCCTCAAAGAAGCACACGCCACAGACCCCCAGGCCAGCCTGGGTCATCACTCATGAACAACACATATGATGGTAAGGTTGCCACAGGGCACTCCACATGTTGCACTAGGTGAAAGATGCAAGTATGTGTTTCATAAAAAAAAAATGACATTATTCAGCTAGCATAGAAACAAGGTGGGAGGGTCCTGGCCCTTTAGGTCCAAACATACCGGATGCCACTGTGTGTGGGTAGCATCATTATTATGTGTGTGACAGAAGCAACATTATGGAATCCACCAGCTTTTAGCATGTGCTAAATGCAGGCAGATTTCGCATGAATCCATTAGTTTTAAGCATGCATGAAAATCTCATGAGGGTGTAGACGGTTTTACTGGCAGAGCAGGAATGAGATGAAGAAAACATATTTCCACTCCTGGCTTCCATTCACCTGCAAAAGATTTGTAAAGTGCCCTGGAGAATTAAAAAATAGTGTAAAGAAGGTGTAATCCGTTTACATCTCATCTTTACACATATTTTACATCAATGCAGCTTTTAAAATGAATCCCAGTCGGTAGATTAACGTCATTATGTAAATAAATCACCTATGAAAAGGGGATTGTTAGAAGTAGCACCTGGCTGCTTTGCATATATCAAAGAGCACTTTGAAAACATAGGAATGACCACCGATTTTTAAATTTGACACGTCTGTGAAACTGATTTAAGCTAAAACCCTTTTCAGCAGGTAATGCACACTGGGCTTGGTGGTCATTTAATGTATCCCAACATTCACCCTAACATTAAAAGGTCTACAAACCATTAGACGTATATATTAATTTGGACAACTTTTTCTTTTGCTTGTGAAGCTTGGCCTTTCCTGCTTGGGCAACAGATGTCCATTCAGAACTTGCAAATAGATTATCCCACAGTGAGGAAACAGTGGGGTGGAATATTTGGGGGAGGGGGGCAAAGGTCATGTTCCACATTTTGAGGGGGCCAGGACACCCTTAACCCCCATGTAGTTGCACCCATGCTAATGCCTAAAGAGTATTAGAAGAAACATCTTTCAAGGTGATTTGTGAAGAGTGTATGATCTTATGCAATCTTTCAAGGTCTGACACTGTACTTGGATCATCACCCGCAGGAGAAAATACATTCACGAGGCCATCAGCAAGAATGTATCCTGAGAAGAACTACTGTCTGATCAGGCTATGTTGAGTATCAGAGTCTGATGAGCCCGATAACGGTTCTGATGAGAGGAGGGTTAAGAGGAGCAGTGGGTGGCAGGCAGGGCAGGTTTGGGCTTGACCTTTGGTTTGCAATCCGTATTTAATTTCGGTGCATTGGGGCTTAACTAATAAATGCTGTGAATAGTAAAACAATGGCACGAATTTCCACACATTATATTAATTAATACACATCTTTAATCCGACTGTGCATGCACGTTAAATAGAATACTATTTGACACACAGATCTCATTAGAGTACATGTATTGGTGTTATCTTCGAGTTCATTTACAATAAAACATACAATCACAAACATAGCTTAAATATATCGTAATTGACGTTAACATAGTACTGATAAAGGCTTGAAACGTATGATATTTGCAATACTTGCAGCTCAAAGGGATTCTTGTCCAAACAGTTGCTGAAGGAGACTCCACACATATCCACTCCACCAAACACAGCAATCCTATTATTATTTAGAAAAATAACATGCCCTGTGATGCTATGGTATTGCATCTTGTATAACATGCCTATTTTCACCATTTCTACAAGCATCAGGATCTGTAAGAGGCAGTGTAGGTGACGTATTTAATAGCAGGTTAAGCAGGGCAAGGTTGCTTTGTTACAATCTTGATGTGTGCAGATCTGAAAAGATCAGGTACATATTGCTGCTGCAGTAGGTGGCACCTCTAAGTCAGTAATGTCGGAGAAGGACTCATGTGACTCTCACGAACTGGTGAAAGATGCATTGAATGATTGATACAGGTCTTAAGAAGGTGAGTTCATTGGACAGTTTTACGAATGACCTCTGCAAAACTCCATAAATCCTAAATAAAATACAACCTAAGGGTCCATATTGCAAAATCAGTACTATGGTGACGCAACAGGAAGCAGGGAAACTCACTTCGTATTTTTCAAAGACATGTACTCTGGCCGTGTTGACAAACCTCAGCATCCATCCTGATAATACAGTAAAGAACAATTGTGTTTGTTTGGGCACTACATTGACAGAATCTTTGGCAACATTGCTAACATCTGATCCTGTAATGTCCATGGATACATATAAAAAAGTAATAACGGCTAAAGAGACAGATTCCACAAAACAATTAGATATGGAAATGATGAATCTAGTACAACTTACAATCTGATGTGAACATTTCAAGAGGAGTACCAATTTCAGAAACAGATACTGGCAATAAGGTACAACAATTAACTTACATTGTAGTTGCACCTAAGTACACCCTAATTTGAGACGTAGAAGTGCCTCATAGTAGCTTTGAGTTGCTGGATAAAGGCATACTATGAATGCCACAGCTGTCGTTAATGAACTCCACACTCACTGATTCAATAGGCAGTGTAAGCTGTAATGATGTGTGAGACTTCACTGAAACATACTGAAGGTATTAATATTACCAAAGTGAACAAGTCATTACAAACGAGGCACTTTGCAGCAAATAATTCCAATTCGCTAAAGTTTAGCAAATGTGTGAATTGAATGCCCTACATAACGCAATCTGGGATACAGATTTTTGAGTATCTATTCACTTCCTTGGCATAGCTATGCCACTTCATATACAATGAAACTAAGACATATACAAAACACTTGTGGAACATAGAAGCCATTTTGCCTGAAAAACTTAATCAACAAAAGTTGCCAAGCATAGCTCTTTAAAGCCGAGATCTCAAGGCACATACTCAAGATCATCAGGCACATAATTAATTTGATAGTGTGGCAGGTGTTGATAAAGTTGATGAAACACTATACCAGAGACACTGCTCCTTAATGCACCTGGCTCCATATACAATCTAGATAATATACCACGTTAAAACCAAACATACAATGGCAACAAAAGGAATAACACAATCAAGCGTGATTAATAACACATAAGGCGAAACTGATTGAAACCACACACAGAGCTATAATTAATTCTAGCTCTAATTGGGTTGTGTTGACAAGAAGTAAAGATGGGCTTTATGGGATTACTGCTGATTCCCGTGAAAAGAAACAAGAAAGAAAAGTATAGGAACACAAAGCAGGGACATACATTACAAAGGCATGCGAACATACAGGCGAGTAAGCAACATAGTGATACCATGTGTAATGACTATGATAACAGAGGACTGCATCTGGAGGCAAGGTCTGATAATGAAAACATACAAGAACTATTCACACCCTCCTCTGTGGAAGACACAATCTGTGAGGGAATCAGAAAGAAGAAGCACCATAGAGATATGTGGAGTTAAGGCAATAGAAACACAGACAACATCCAACTTGGGCTTCAAAGTAAACAACTGTGCAGACATTGATCATCCCATGACTTTAACGAAATGTACTGACACCAACACTGCTGCAATGAATAGTCATGTGATAACCACAAATAATTATTTTGAGACGGAGCTGGGATATCAGACAGATAGCGTGCTGTGAGGATGTGTCTCTGGAACCTACATTATCACACCTAGACAAGCAGAAGTCTAATATACCGAGGATATAGAGCTTCCCTCAACTACGACTCACATTAACTGAAGACATTATTGTAGTACAGCACAAAGAGAATGTTGCAAGTAGTACTTCTTCTTTAGTATATTGTTCCACTTGATCAACAATCTAGTATGTGATGGAACACTTCAAGGAGCTATATAGATTATGAATCTGAAGTTGCACCCAAGGAGGAAAGGAAGCAATTGCAAAAACCACCAAATGGTTATATAGGTACTATATTGATTGAAGCCACTGCAACAGGATGTAGGATTGTTTATCACAAGTCATAATGTGTATCTCATAAGAGCACTGAATACAAAAATCTAGGTTGGCATTGTTTACCAGCAAAGCAAGTACAAGGAGAAACCATAACCAAATTAAATGTATAAGTCTGTTTTCATGGAACACAAACGGATATGCTCTTTTGGTGATGTTGCAGGACACTATGGGAGTTTGGAGGAGTTCTAGCTTGCAGCTTTGCAAGAAATATGGTCCATGCAGAACATTACTAAAGTCGGTAGGGATGGCTTACAAAGGGTGGCAATTAGGGAACCCATGTTTAGGCCAAAAGATGTTCTTAACATGATAACAACGATGAAGTTAATGCAATCATAAGATCGAATAAGGTATTAGCGTGCATGGCCAAATGTTTAAACTAACTGCATAAATATTCCAAAATATACATGACAAATGCATACAATCCCCGTGAATGAAACAATTAAAAGAGGTGATCAAGGTTGTTAATGAGATACTGGAATCATCATTCTATGGACAAGAATCTACCATACTGAATGTATTAGCGTTTTTTTAACAGAAAGATCCTGGTTAGGTCGTCATATTGTGTCACAGCCATACACAATGATCAATATAACACAGAGTATAACTAGTCATAAAGGCCTCGCTTAGTCAGAATTATTATAAATGACTATGGGCTACAGAGACATTCCAGCACAATACAGAAGAGTGACTACTAAATCTGCCTCCAATTTAGACTATGGGCCTCAATATACGTTTGGTGGTATCCCACCGGTAAACACGGTGGGGTACCACCAAACTGAATTACCGTTACCAGCAAATTTAAGGGCAGTTACTCCCCCATTCCATGGAGTACCACAGGACTCCATGAGGAGAGTTGCCGGTATTACCACCACCCATAATACCGGCAGTTTTTGCTGGTGGGATGGCGGAATTATCTCCAGCTCTTGGTAGTAGATAATTCTGGCCGCCCCACCTGCAAATTTGGAGTATGTCTGTAGGGAAATGTGCTAGTAGACGGAATTGCGGGCATGTTATATCTGCACCGGCATACCCGTAATGAGGCCCATATCGTTATGAGTGGGGCAGAGGTTCAATAGGTATGAATAAAAATACCGCACTGAGTACATAGTGATCATTGCCCAATTTTAGTACATTCGATGTCAGACAACTTTCAAACAACTAGTAATGATCTGACTGATGTTGTTACTATCAACAAAGCGAGTAATCATATTAAATGCCAATATAAGAATTTGGATAGGGTCAATCAATATACACGAGAGCTGCAAAATTCTTTATAAAGGGTAAGATAGTCTATTACCAGAAACCATGGTCCATTGGACATCATCAGACGGTTACATTGGCAAGGTATCTAGGCAGTGTGACACTGACTGGTTTGACTGTTAAAAAGAGACAGCACATTTGTATTCAATTTGACATCACCAAATTAGACAGATGATGAAACAATCATAATAAAGATTACAGAGAGACACCCATCAACATGATCTGATGCTGTGATACTAAAAGAAACCGTAGGAAAGTATTAAGAATGATAACAGGAAGAGTATATTCATTATTGACAAAATAAGTGCAAGTAAGAAGAAAAAAGATGTACAGAAAATGGTGAAAACAAAGTTTTTGGACAATGATAAACGATACAGGGAAATATAGTACACAAGGTATTGGAGCATCAACAGAGAGATGGAAAAAAAAACATTGTGCTAATACTATTGAGTCAAATGGCCTCATTACGAGTAGGGCGGTAAGGGATACCGGGCACCGCTAAGGAGACCGGTGCCGGTAATCCCTTACCGCCCTACTACGAGTTTCCTTAGCGGGTTCCTTCTTCAACGCCTGGTTTTACCAGGCGTTATGGACGGGACCCGCTAAGGGACTTCAGAGCTAATAACGGTACCGCAAATTACGGTACCGTTATTAGCTACTTCCCCATTCCCATTGAGCCGTATGGGGGCTGAATTGGGAATGGGAAATGGTTTTTTCAATGGGGACTTACCGGTCCCGCAAAGGTTGGACTACACCGGTAAGTCCCCATTGAACGAGACCGGTGCCGGTACCGTTATTGGAGGCAGTCATGGCGCAAATAGCACCATGATAACCTCCAATCTCGGAATGAGGCCCAAAGCCACAGGACTGCCATGACCATTCCAACATATGTGCAGTGCAATGGCACTACACTGAGAAAGTAAAGGATTTCATAAGTATAGAAAGATCACAAAAAGAAATCCTCGGCTCTAGGACCAGATGGACTGTTTAATATACTACTATATAATGGGGCACAATTATGAGAACAGATATCGCATAAACAGTTAATTGCAATAAATGAATGTGGTGAATTAACAAAAAGTTGGCTGCATAGTAACATTTTACCAATGTATAAGAGAAGGCACTGGTTAGAATCCCAGAGGTATCGAATACTGGCTATGCTAGATGTACCTGCAAAGGTGTTTTCTCAAATATTAGCACTCTGGTGAAGGGGCCAGCCAATCAGGTGGCTAGGAACGCGGCTTGAACCGCCAATGAAAGCCCACATCTCTAAACCTCCTGACGGCTGGCTGCCTCTGTAGCCATCTTCCCCTCACCCTATGTCCCTTTATTTTTGTTGTTTTTTTCACCCTCCCACCCCCACTTACATTATTTATTTGCCGGTGACCGCCACCGCCACAGCTGCTCCTTCTCCCTGGCAACCGCTGGCCAGCATGGAAAGTAAAGGGGGGCTCTGTACAGAGACCCATCTTCCCTTTCCATGGGGGCATCTTCTAAAAGTGTTTTCCTTTGTTCATGGGGACGCACGTGGTATCCCATTGAAAAAAGGAAAATACTTTTTGTCAGCCCCCCGGCTTACTGATTTGGCAATTTGGGGTGCTAATAACCTTTATCCCCCGTTCCAAGGCTGGAACGGGGGTAACGGCCTAGAGCCCTCGTTATCCACACCTCGCTTTGCTCGGGTCAATAACTTGGGCTGCCAGGCCATTACCCCTGGTCCAGCCCTTGGAACGCGGATTAAGGCCATTTTATTGAAATAACTGAACATCTGGATCAAGCAACACAGTATTTTAACATTTGACCAGACATGGTTTCGTTGGGACTTGTCCACCTTAGATAACATCGTAGCACTTGTGGCCATAGTTGAGAGGGCCAGAGATAAGACTGTGATGGTTAGACTTGATGATAAACCAGGACATGTTAGTGACCCAATACCAACCTACAAAGAATTGAAGCTACGAAGAGTCCCGCATTATTCAATCTGTACTTAACAGTTCTGACTGCGGCCCTTACATGTAGCAAGGTTGACCATCAAAAGGTAGGCACAAATAAAATAGAGTGGCTTCTGTACGCAGACAACCTTGTCTTACTTGACTATACACCTATTGGGTGCAAAGACAATTACATCTGTTAAATCACTTTGCTGGCAAGCATGAGCTATGTATGAATACAAATAAGACCACGATCATATCATGATATTTAGTAAATCAAAAACAAATCAGAGTGGAAGTAGTCACTGGTTATGTATGTATTGGTGCTATAACGTACAACAAGTTGCCCTGGAAAGAACAATGGGAACAAGGGCAGCTATCGGCTAAACAACTCTATGCTGCCATTCGATCATTTACCAAACAACACTGTGGGTGTACACTTAAGCCACTAATAGACTTATATAAAATACAAATTATAACTATCATGACAGATAGTGTTGAAGTAATGGGACCAACAAAGGTAAAGGACATGATTAGGTTCGATATCATAGTGCTGAAGAAAATGTACGGGTGCTTGAGAGCCAGTGGAATATATACGAGCAGACTGTGGATTGTCTTCGATACAGCACATATTGATTAAAAAGGGGTCACATTACTCTATTAAAATCTGGCAGACTAACATAAACACCTTGCACTATTATATAGGTGAGATCTTCAGGCAAGACACAAGTGCACATACTAATACCACGATTTGGAAACTCATGGATGAGAGCCGACAATGATGTGATGTTATGAAGATTAACATGACAAATGGTAATATGATGAATTTGAAAGTAGCATAAAAACATTTTTCGGCTGTTAATATCAGAAGGTTACAGACCTTGAAACTAAAACGTATGCAGGTTATGAAATACTATGGCTCATTTACCATAGTTCTATTAATGTATTCATGACATTTCTCTAATGACCAAACACAAGGGTCTCACAAAGTTTGGTACAATGGCAGAAACATTGAGAAAATAAAATAGATAGTCATAAGCCATGCTTAAGAGAAGGAATGATAGGTGTTAGTCGTACTTTTCAAACAACCACGTTTTTAGATGGTGTTTTGAAAGTGTTGTAGGATTCTTCATTTCTGAGAGGAGTAAGTTCCAAAGGGTGGGATTAGTGACCCAAAAACTGGCACCTCCAGCTCTTTTGCTTTTGAAGTGCAGGGTAGTCAGACAGGTGCTGGAGCTGGAACTTAGAGAACGCACTAGACACTTTTGCATGATGCAGTCGTGAGCTGGAGCACATCCTTTTACATGTAGTGGTGAGTAATAGTCAATGTTGTAAAGTCAAGACACGCTTTGATATGTGGCCGGTGGACTTCACGTCTGGAAGTTGAGATATGATAAGAACGTTTTAGACCCAGAGTGGCCCGCAGAGCTTTGTTCTGCAAACATTGCACTTTGTTCAGATTGGAGGTAGAGGCGCCATTCCGGAGCACCGTACAGTAGTCACGTTTTGTGAGGATGAGTGTATGTGCGAGTGTGAGACAGTTGCTGAGAGAGAGGAATGGTCTGCTCAGGGAGATTTGTCTGCCGGTATAGGATGTGGCAGAGGCTAAGGCATTAACATGCCTGTTCATGGTTATCTTCGCATCCAGATGGACTCCCAGTGTTTTAATTTGTTTCGGGACCTGGATGTGTGTGCCATCAAGCAGAGGGTGGTGAAGGCAGGATCCAGGTTTTTTAGACGGTAAGGTGAGCCAACAATGAGTAGCTCAGTGTTTTCGTCGTTTAAACAAAGGCTATGGGAAGTCACCCAGTTATAGACTGTGCTGCACAATTTATTGATCGCAGTAGTGTCCCAGGTGTAGTCACCAGAGATGGGTATGAGTCTTTGGGTATCATGTTTGTATCATCTTTGTATCTTTGAATCATCTTTGCACCCCATTTTGCATTGCATGTTGTAACTTTTTTTGGAAAGTTGTAGCCCGGGGTGTGTTTTGCATTTTGTGTCCTTTTTGCAACTACTAGGCAGCCTGGTGAGTTTGTGCTCAGACTGTGCTGTGCAGCCCTCCCCTCTCCTTGTTCTTCCAACTATCCTCATCCGCCCATATGGCACTTGAAATCTCCCCTGTCTTCGCTAACTGCTACATGATCACCTATACCTCCTTTCTCACTAAGTCTGGAAGAAAAAAGCTTAAAAAAGACATCCTGACCTCTAACCCTGGCCTACCCATCACAGACATCTATGTCAGTGGAACGTCCAGACATGTCTTCACTGATATCCTCTTTTTGATCCCCTCTCCAGAACTACGGTCTCTTTATCTCATCTCCACTCCCTCTCCTCTTACATCCTCTCTCATTAATGGTGGTACCAAATGGGAAGTCTTCTTGGCCGGCTTCACATCATATCATCCAGGTGTATAATTAATGTCTATCATACTGGCACTATCTTGGTTCCAGGTCCTCAACCCAACCTCCTGCTCTTCAACCAGTGCCTGCTGTCCCTCATTAATTGCCTTCCCACATCTGCTACTCCCTCTCCCACTCTTGCTGCCCCCCTCCCTATGACCCATGTGTACCACGACCCAGTACCCCTTCTAGGAAAACCCTCAAAGGTGGAGACCATTTGCACCTAGCCACACTTAATGATTGTTTTGCCACCAAACACTGTGCTGACATCTGCCTCCTTCTTGAAGACATTGACCTCAATATCCTTGCTCTTACCAAGACGTGGTTCAATGCCATTTCAAGCATTGCTTTTGACTCCCTTTTCACTGATGTAAGGAAGGCGTGGTATCAACAGTAAGACCGACACAAGTGATCACAGTTCAAGGGTGTTTATTGAACTTTCACAAGGGGGTGATAACTGCCTATATAAACCTAAATCTACAGATGGGAGCAAACTATGACCATCAAATAATAATAATAATGCAGTCGTAGTGGAGTCTTGTCAAAATAAAAAGGCCCATACTAGAAAAAAACTGTTGCCAATCCTTACAGCTAATTTACAAATCATTTAGTGTTCTTGAAAGGTGTTCACAAAATGATATGTCAGGATATTGGGAGGGGTTTATCTCCCTTCCCCATGTTTTCAGCAGCGGCAAGGCAGTTCACTCGAGCAAAGCACACACTCTGGCTTCTTTGACATGAGGATACAGTTCTATTTCCAGCAACAGGGTCTTCCATGCGCAAGTCTCTTTTCTGATACAAGCATCTTGATTCAGAGGGCCCGATGTACAAAAAAGTAATATACACAGTTCTTTTCTTCTCACAAGGCTTCACCTCAGTTGCTTCACCCTGGATCACCCTCAGCCGGGCTCCTCTCAGATCCTCCCTATTCAGACTCCTGCTCCGTCTTTCTTCCCCTCACTGTGGCCATCCTCTATGGGGTCTCCCCCTTCTCATTCTTCTGAAGCCTGAAACCTTGGAGTCAACTTCGACTTTTCTCATTCCTTCCTCCCTCACATTCAGGACCTTGCCAAGAAGTCCCACTTTCAACTCTACCTCCTCAAAGGAATTATTCCTTTCCTCACTATGCCCCAGAAGCTCAATGTCTCTAGAGCTCTGGTTCTCTCTAGGCTAATGTACTGCAATAGCCTTTTCCTTAATCTACCTTCTTCTTCTCTACGACCCCTCCAACTATTCCAGAATAGGGCTGCAAGACATATCCTTTGCCTCAAGCCCAGGGACCACATTTCTCCAACCCTAAATACTCTCCACTGGCTCCCGGTTGCTGCAATGGGGATGCATTGACCCACTAGGCTCTGCCCTGCGACGTCACTGTGTGCTGGTGGCTCCAGAACCAACAAAATGGCCGCAAAAAGTCCTATGCGCGCTAAACCTCTGAGAATTGCGCAGTGAAACCAGGAAAGATGGCTGCCAATCTACTTTGCCTGTGTCAGTGGGGAACAGGAGACCACACTGCCAAAACCTGTCATTGGGCTGCCCACAGAGTGCATATGGAAACTTCATGAGAGGCAGTGCTTCATTGCCAGGAAACCCAAAGGTGCTCTGAAATCCTTTTTTTCCTTGGCTGCTGAAATTGCAAAAAAATGGTTCCCAAACATCAGAAAAGATCCAACAACCTTGCTGGGTGTTAACCACCACTCTATTTAAAGAATCAACATAAGCACACAATGTCAGGAGAAGCAGAATTCATCATAGAATATCCACATTAAAAAGTGTGCTTGTCTGTGGAAAATCTGTCAGATATGGGCGCAGTACCGTCGGCCGCCTGTATGAAAGCTGTCGGTTAAGTGCATTAGAAGTTAAACTTGTGCATTAAAATCAAATTGTGGAAAAGAAGTGACTTGCCACCAAAACCAATATAGGTTGCCACTGCTCAATCTCTATGTTTCAAAAAGACTGGAATTAGAGATCTGTGTGTCTATGTTTGAAAATGTAAAGTTTATTTTAGCAAAGACAATTTTAAACAAGTGTGTTAAAGTAACCTCTGATGCCAGCCACAGAACTTCAAAGGCAAATTCCACAGCGTGCCCCAAGCAAAAGGTACCTTCCTTCTGCTCTCTTCCCCAGGAACTCTCAGTCAGATGCTAATGAAAAGGGGATGGGGATTTTGCTCTGCTGCCCCTAAGAGAGACAAAGGGTTACTGCCAGACGGAAGAGAGGCGGCGATTGCTCTTGACTCACCAAAACTTTGGGGGTGGGCCAGACAGATATGTGTATCCTTAAACCACAAGAAAGTATCTTTTTGAAAAAGACTGACAGAGAACTGTGTAAAATTGTAAAAATCTGTAAAATATAGTGTTGTTAACATGAAAATCCTGGTCACATTTTGAAACTACTCAGAACTATGTGCTATGTTCAGGGACATGACTACAGAAACTGTGGTTTTGTAGCAATTGTGATGATGCTAGAAATATGAAACTTCACAGGATTATGCGCAGATGTGATGCGCATATATGTATAAAAATGTGGACAAATCTGACATTGGGTACCCGACCAAAAGCGCAAATAACTGTCAAATCTGAACCGAAGCTCTCACCGAGATAGGACTCGGATGAATACTTGCTCTACTAAATCTGTGATGTAAATATGTTATTGCTAGCAAGTTGGTAAAATTGTAAATATGCTTTATAAGAAAAATAGATTTACTGTGCAGAAACAAAGGGGAGGTTCTCCCTGTATTGTAAAATACAGCATCATCATGACATCAGATTTTCTTCTCAAATCAGGGGAGAGGACAGACCCTAACCAACAGGATTCCTAGAGGGTGTGCCTAGTATAATTCAGCCTACCCACCCCTTAGGGAAATACAGAAATAAAGACAGCTTAGGACCTAGAGAAAGATACACAGATTCACCCATCAACTGATTGTTGGCAGAGCACTTTGCAAGAGAAATCCATATCCAAGACTCCATATTCCTGACTCCAGAATTTTGAAAGCAGAAAGGCCCACTTCCAAAGCTGAACCCTTCTCAACTTGGCCTTTTAAAATCCTGAAACCAGATTTTACCCCAGACCTCCAAGGGGAACATGAAAAAGAACAGCCTTGCCAGAAATCCAGAGATCCAGCCCAGCAGAGCAGAGCTGTAACCCGATAGCTGCAAACCAGAACCAACTCATCAGATCCAGTCCAATTTTGCCGTGCAGTGTCCAGAGTGCCGTGCTGATTGCAGAACCAAAGCGCTTTGAGTCCAGTCCAGGGCGCTAGCAGAATTCCAATCAAGAAAATATCCCTGACCAGATCTCTGACGGGTCCATTCCAAACAGTGGTAGTGAGTATGCTTAGCATAGGATTGTCGCTAGCAAACATCTTATCAATAAGTAATCCTATCCAGACCCACTCTCTAATATCCAGAACTGAATTGTAGAAAATCTTTTTTCTTACCTGAATCTTTCTCTCCTCCCTATAGTCCTTTGATAATAGTAGTGTTAAAATCATCTTTGCTCTAATATATTTGCTGAAAAAAGACAAGCGTCTTGGCAGGTAGAAACCATCCAGAGGCGTCGCTGGCTTGGTGGCTGTGCTGTTGTGTAGCTTGTAGTTTCATAGTCTCCCTAGTATAAAGAAACATGTTTGTCATTTTAAAAAGCGCATCTTTGTTTTACAAATTTTGACTCTTTCTGAAAAAAACGACCTCCACAAAAACCTTCATAACTTCTACACTGTGTATGCTAGAAACTAAATTTAAGTGTCAAATTGAAGCTAACATCCTCAGCTTTCGGACAAACCTAAAACCTATCCCAACTCCTTATAGTTCTTCCACAATTGCGCTTACCGCGCGCAGAAAAGTTTGCCGCACATTTTTCGTTTGACTCACATCCATCACGTGTGAACAGCTGTACATTGCATCCGACCTCAGAAATAGGTTTTCAACCTGCTATTTATTCAATAATCATTGCTAGTGTTTGTCTGGTCCCATACAAAGCGGCTCCCACTAGTATTGAAACCATTTTAGTGAATTAAATCCATTTCTCAGTGTTTTTACCATTCATGCAAAGCCAAATTTTAAAACCATTTTTGACAAGCTTGCAATCATTCCTGTTTTTCTCTGTGTTTGCTGGGGGAAATTGGGATTGATCGTATTGTGTTGAATTCTGTATTCCTGATACCTGTTTTCTCTCCTTCCATCTCTTTAGATTACATATTGGGGGGATTGAGTAGTCTGCAGGGGGAAAGAGTGATCCCATTGCAATTTCATTGAACCCACACAAAGTATTATTCTATGCTGCATTATTTTTCCTATTATTACTCCGTGTGATTAAAGAGAGTTTTGTGATATCACTCCATTGGTGATCATTGTATAAAATATTAAATAGTGTGATAGATATATATTGTGAAATACATAAAATAAATCCTTTTAACTTTGCAAAACTGCCTGCTTCCTGGCTCAGTGTGACCGGTAGGATTCAAAGAGAGTGGCTTGATATAAGGGTATATCATTCAGAAATAAAATAATTTATAGACATAAAAAATAATTAAGGGTTCCAGCTGTGCATCATATGGTAGGCATTGACTTAGGTGGAGTGCCGGGTTGAAATCACTTACAAGATTGGGGGCTCGTGTCCGGGATTTCTGAATTAGACATACCTCTTGTGACAGTCTAATACAGGGTGCTAACTAACGGGTTACATAATCCCTGTTGGGCTACCACGCTGTGTTACATTGTGAAAAGCACCCCTCAATAGGAACGCTCTAAGTAATTGGTCTGTTTTGCAAAAATAAAATGACCTCCTGTAAGTCAGGAAGGAAATTAATATTTCCTGAATGGCGACTTTGGTAGAGATTAATATGGCTAAAGAACACCTAATGCATAAATTATTTGTAAGGGGTCAATGGACAGAGCAGGATCAGAATGTGTGGTTGCAGGCAATCACAGAACAGACCACTGCAACAGGATTAGACAAATGGCAAGATCAGAGTCCATTACATGTGGCCCTGAGTGAACTGTAAATGGCCCTTAAGGCAAAGGAAGAGCAAAGCAAGATTGCCAAAATAGTGGCATATCTGTACCTCCATATTGGAGCAATACAGGACAAATATGCTGAGGGCCAATTTCTGCCAAACAAGCAACTGCAGGCATTAGAAAAAGCCCAAACTGAACTGGACTCTGTAGAGCCAAGCCTACATAGGAGCCAGGAATCAGAAAATGAAAGTAGGCAGTACCTAACCAAAATAAAAGAAGACATGGGTATCCTGCAGCAGGAGAAGGTAGAACAGGATACCAGAATGCTGGCCTTGCAGAAGGAGTATCAAGAAAGTTTGGACTCTCTACTGCAGAGCCAGAAAAAGCTGGAACAGCAAATACATTTCAACAGGGCATGCACAGAGAAGGTAGTCACCCTGCAAAGCTGCCTAGACAATGAAAAAGAAGAGAATAATAAACTAATTCTCAAAGATCTGGAAACCCAGGCAGAATTTGATGAAGAGCGCCATAAAGCTGGTGCGCTCCAAAGACAGAGGGACGCCGTGTCTGCACAGAGGCAGTCTCTTGTTCAGGAAAGGGACACCTTAGGCCAGGAAGTCTGTTATTTAAAAGAGAAGATAGAAGAAAATCACCTGGCCCTTCAGGGACTGGGTGACCTCCAAAAAGACCATGGAAAATTGTTAGAACACACCAGGAGGGTGGAAGATGCTCTAGCAAGGAAGGACCAGGCCAGTATGGACAGGACTCAGGAGGTTACCCTCCTGCAGCAAAAACTGGACCAGTACTCTAAAACAACACAGGAAGCACAGAGAGATAATGAGGCTCTCTGTGAGAAAAATGACAGGCTCCACAGACAGGTAGCTATGCAAGAGCAGTTGATAGAAACTAGCAAGGCCTTGATAGATGAACAGAAAGCTCAGGTTCTTGCATGGCAACAGGGAGCAGGGGCTGAGAGCGACAAGGTTTTCTGGGAAAGGGAAACACCTGAGCATAACCTCAGGAACCCTAGTACCAGAGGCTTTCATCTCTTCCAATCCCTGGACTCTGCCAACCCCATGTCCACTGGTGCACATGAGCCAAGCGTCACGGGGATGGCAGACTTCAATCCAATGAGGAACATGGGGCTCATGGATCAGCGCCTCCCAGGAATGGATGGGCGGGCATCTGGGTATGGGTTCCCAAGTACTGTCAAATTTGGTGGGGGACTCCATGAGAGTAGGCCCACTAAGGGCATCCTGAAAACCTCTGCCCAACTAGAACAGTGGCGGGGTACTCATCAAATCCTGGGAGTAAGGAGGAATCAGAAGACTCCTCTGAGCGCACCAGGACACAGGAAACTAGGCCCCCACATTCTGCCAGCCATTTCCAGGCTCGCAGAATCCAGGAGAGCCTAGAAGACCAGATGGGCACCTCTGGAAGCAGTGCCTCTGAGTCAGAGAAGGAGTGGACCAGGGTCGCCCGAACCAAAAAGGCCAATAAGGTAAAGAGGGCCTTGCTCAAGGATCCCCAAAAGCAAATCAAAGCGATAAGGAGCGTCATCACACCCTATCATAAGAACGCAAAATGTTCTGTTTGGGAGCACCTAGAGCTCTTTGAACAGATGATGGAAAGTTTCCATTTGAAGGACAGCAAAAGCTGTATTCAGTATGTGAAATGGACCTTCTCTCCAGAGTACTCCAGCTTCTTTGCGCGGCTGGAGGACCAAAATCATTCTAGATGGTCCACCTGCAGGGCTGCCACCTTGAAAAAAAATTCTGTGCACAGAAATCCTCAGGAGGCTCGCAAGCCAGCCTACAACTTGCAATGTGGGGAAGATCAGGCCCCACAAGAATTTGTTCAGGAATTAAAGCGTGCCTTTGCGCAGACCACCAGAATGGTGTGCACTGACAGCAACGAATTTGTGAATACTTTTTTCCACGCTCTCCCCAAGTACATCATGACCCAGCTAGTGAGAGATTTTCACGAGAAAAGATCACTAAACTGAGTCATTGAACAGGCCACAGGAGTTTATGAGGTGCAAAAGCCCATAGAAAATAAAAATACTCCAAAAAGCCCCAAACCAACCAACACCCCTGCTGCTGCTAAGATGGCAGAGGTGAAGGGTTCCCCCATTTTAGATAGGGAGATGGGGGGCCCAAAAACCTGCCTACACAGAAACAGAGCAATCCCAAGCCCAGAAGGCCCTTGGGCCAGTCACAAGCAGGGAGCCAGGGAGTAAGTCCCACAAATGGGACGCCTAACTCTCATGACTACATCAGCCCCCGCTACAAGGGGAACAGACCCACCCTGGGTTATGTGTGGACTCCTCCAGCCCAAGGGGGGGGGGGATCCAACCAAACAGCAGCTAACCCATGAAACTTCCCTCCTCATTTCCCCCAGGAGGGCAGTAATTCCCCAAATACTGGACAAAAATGTCTTTCAAGGATTCTGCAAAACATTCAACCCCAAAACAATCCATCCTTCTTTCCCCACTTTCCTGAGCCCAGACAACCTAATCCGGGAGAGGGGAGGCCAAGGGTGAAGGGGTACACACATTTTCCAAACCCGGGGTATTTTCAGAGAAGGGATAGCTACCCTTCCCGGGATCAGCCCAGGGGAGACAACAGAACCCTGTATCAGCCTGAGCGGGTGTCACAACTAGAGCGCCAGGTCCAAAACATGGCACAGGATCTGGGTTGCATACTTAGGGCTCAACAGAACCCTCAGATGAGCATGCCGGCACAGAATGCCTCAAACCCCAGACCTGGTGCTCCAGAGCAATGACGGGGAAGAACCCCGACATCCCACCGATTCCCAGGGAGGAGGCACAAGGGGGTGTAAAGCATTGGAGGAAGCTTCCTTCCCCACTTGTAAAAAGCCCCAGGAAACCCAGGAACCAGAACCAAAATCTCCTGCCCCTGAAAGTCTGCAACCCAAGGAGCAGAGGGGCGGTAGGAGAAATAAAGAGCCCAAAAAGACCCATTTTGAGGAGGAGGTACAAATCTTCCAATTTGAAGCAGAGGGGTCCTCAGAGCATCCTGGGAAAAGGATCTTCACCTTCAGAGATGGGGGAACTCCTCCCAAAGAAAAATGGGTCCCAAAAGATCCAAATCCAGACTGGTTAGATGTGGGGACTAAGCTAGCACCGCCCATCATCCAACCCCAGAACCGACAACATGAAAATCCCCTGGTTCAAACCCACCCTAGTGACTGACTCCAAAAAGGGGGGGAAGCCCAGAACCAGGGAAACCCAAAACTTCTCCCATATCTAGCTGTCACCTTTTCTTTTCAGATTCCCAAGACTCCAAACAGAATTCTGCCCAAATCACCTCACTATCAGTGTCCAAAACCAAGAAATTAACCCACCAGTTGTCCAAAAATGTACATTATCTATGCCCCCTTGAGAAGAAGGAGGGAAGATTATATGTCCCGGTCCAGATACAGGAGCAGTGTACAATTTTGGCACTGGTGGACACTGGATCCCAAGCTACCCTTCTGTCAAAAAGGGCCTTTGATAAACTGAATTCGGGAAGGGGGGAAAAATACCCTCTTCCTGGACAACTTCAGAACTTCGTCGGGAAGGAAATTTGCATTGATGGGACTGCGGATTTGGATATTAAAATTGGGCGAAACAAGGTGGAGCACCCGGTCATAGTTGTAACTCCAGAGGGCACCCCTTGTTTACTAGGGAATTACCTCCTGCAAAGGTTGTCATCCTTAATAGATTGTGTAAACAAGGTCCTCTGGACCCAGACAAGCCGACGGATAAAATTAAAACAGAGTGTCAACCATGTTAGTTTAAACGGCACATGCCAGATGGTTGAGCAAAAATCTGACCAAGTAGAATTTCACTTCCAGAACAACCAAATCCCAGACATGACAGTAATAGCAGTAGGACAACAAATTGGTGATGGGGGGTCCTCTCTATTTCTGAAAATCAACCTTCCTTCCAGTCTAAAGTGGCATTCCACACTGGAAGGAAACACTCTTTACCAATCCACAATCAGACATTCCCACTCCTATAGTCCAGAAAGATGAGAAATCAGCTCAGAGCCTGGCTGATATTCAGCAAATTGGAGAGCAGTTGTTCATCCCTGTTCAGTTAAATGAAGGGAAGGACTCTGTTCTCACCCGAGTGTGTGTGAATAACGGTAAGAGCTTCATCAGCGAGGCCATGATCCGCAAACTCCCAAAAGATCCAGCCATTGCCACATTTAAAGTGATAGACAAATGGGAAATGGATGTGGAAACATCCAATTCCAAAAATCTCCTGGCAAGCAGGTGTATGCTCAAAATCAACATAGGCAACAAAAGCATAGTCCATAATTGGTGGGTCGTGCGAGACGTCACTGCCACCTTTAACTTTCGCAGTGACATTCTCAATCGCTTTGCCATTAGTTTGTACCTAATAAACTTCAAAGCTCGGTCCCGATTAGCGGACAATCCCATGGGCGTTGATGATCCAGAGAAAGCATTTAGGTCAGCTCAACTGCTGCCTTATGCAGTTGAAATTCAAATTGAAGAGGAATTCACCATCGCAGAAAAACCCGACAATTCTCCATGGAAGTGAAAGTTAAAAGAGGACAGAAACTGAAAAACCCTGATGCCTATATTCATCTAAATGCTTCTCTCCAACAGCAAGGGTTGGGGGTAAACCCAACACCACTAGTCAATATAGAACATGACACCATTCCAATGGAGGTGGATAACAGCGACTTAAAGAGTATCACTCTAGCCGCAGGCACCATTATTGGAATGACGGTTGATGACCGACATTTTTCCATAGATTTAGGCAATGAACTGTTAGGACCAATCCCCAAGGACTGTTTTGACAATGATAGTGATGACAACACGACACCAGACAGGATCTTTACCCGGATTGGGGGAACTTCCTGGTGTACACTTCCTGCCCTTATGGTAAGAAAGATGTGACTTGTGACTTCAGGAGGGATGAGGTGATTTTCCAGGTCCATGAGGGCTGCTTTCCCCACCTGAAGCCAGCAGTCCAAATCAGCACTTTGACCAGGGACTTCTCCACCCAGCTGGAGGAGGCCGCTAAAATAGCAACATCGGAAGTCTTTCCAGGCTTCAGGCAGATGGTTGAAGAGAGAGTCAACCTAGCTGATGCCTGTGAGACTCTGGAGCAGAAGCAAAATCTGAAACAAGTTTTCTTGGATTTTCAAGATCTCTTTGTGGTGGACTCATATGACTGTGGTCGCACCGACATCCACACAACAACAATTCCCACGGACCCTGGCATGACTCCAGTGTTTGTGAAGCAATATCTCTTGCCTCTCGCATCAATGGAGTCTCTTACTGAAATAATTAAGAACCTTGAGTCCTGTGGGATAATCCGTCCAGTCCACAGCACCTTCAATAATCCGATGCTGGGGATTTTGAAGCCAAACGGCCAGTGGAGACTCTGCGCCGACCTTAGGGAGCTCAACAAACGGGGCCATACTTCCCGATGGCCTCTTCCTACATTGACCAAGGGATGGTCCAGATCCAGGGGTTGCAGGTATTCACTGCAATAGACCTGACCAATCGGTACTGGACTGTACCTGCCAGTAGAGAGGACCAATACAAGCTGGCCTTCACCTTTGGGGGGTAGCAGTACACATGGAATCGGACTCCCTTCTGATACATCAACTCTGGCAATGAATTTAACATTTTTGTACATCAGGCCATGCCCGACCTGGGTGAAAGGGGTAACCTGGCCTATGTAGATGATGTTCTCATCAAAAACTCAACTGTGGAGGAACACATAGCGGAGATCTGTTATGTTCTGACACAGTTTAGGGCTGCCGGAGCAAAACTTTCCTTTCAAAAGGCACAGTGTTGCAGAACCCATGTCAATTTCTTGGGGCATGAGATTACTCCTCAGGGTCTCTGTCCCCAGGAAAAGAAAGTAGAAGAACTTCAGAAATTGAAAGACCCCACAAGTCTGCCGGAACTAAGGAGCCTCCTTGGACTGACTAATTACAGCAGAAAGTTCATTGAGGACTACGCAGAGATCACAAGACCCCTGATTCATCTTTTGAAGGGGGGGTCAAGTGGGAGTGGGGTCCAGAACAAGCCGAGACAGTAAGACAACTCAAAAGAAGCCTCTCACAAGCACCTTGCCTAGCTTAACCTGTCAAAAACAAGGAGTTCTTCTTGGAGACAGGGTTCTCAAATACATGCTTGACTGCAGTATTGTAACAAAAGCCTGACAAGGTCAATAAAGTAATCTCCTATGCGAGTAAACCTTTATTCTCTGTGGAGGAAAAATTCAACGATTGTGAGAACGCACTCCTGGCAACGGTGTGAGCATTGAAGAATTACCACCCATTTATCCAGGGAGAACACCTCATAGTGGAGACTCCACACCAGCCTCTGCAATATCTCCAAAGTAACAGAATCCAGGCCGGAAATGTGAGTAATTCCCGAATTACTTCCTGGATTCTGTCAATACAAGGTTTTCCTGTAGAGGTCAGATATGGCCAAAACACGAAGAGTCCCCTCGCGCATGGTCTGGCTGACTTGCATGATTGTGCCAGAGAAAACTGTCTCGAGGACGAAAGTCTTAAAATCAAGGACAACATGGAGGCATACCTCAATTCCCCACAAAAATTCTTTGAAGAAGACAAGTGTGAGGGAATGCCCACTGTCTATGTGGATGGATGTTCCTGCCATGTTGACAACAACGGGGATAAAGAACTTGTGGCCGGCGTAGGGAATGCATGGGTGAATGAGACCCCAGAACCTTCTGCTGGGTACAAGATTGGTCCCCGAAGTAGTCAAGTGGCAGAGTTGATGGCTGTGCATCAAGCCATCCTCACTGCTGTCCAAAACCAACTCCACGAACTGGTCATAATCACTGATTCGGATTATTTACGTAACGGGTCGTGGAGCACCTGGTTAACTGGAAAACCAGAGGCATGCTATGTGCTAATAATAAACCATTGAAACATGGAAAATTAATTCAAAACATTGATGATCTGGTCACCTCGAATGGGATGACCATCTACTGGAAAAATATCAAGGGTCATTCTAAAGTAGAGGGACCAGACAAAACTGGAAATGATCTAGCTGATCAGCTGGCCAAAACTGGAGCCACCCAAAGGGATCTAATTGAGATCGAGTTCTTGTTGGGGGAAATACAGGTCACTGCTATCACTAGGTCCCAGACAAATGCTCACAATGAACTCTCAAATGCACAATGGAGTAAGGAGACCCCAGATGCTGATTTGATTACGGCTCAAAAAGGGGATTCAATAATTGGTAAGTTTTATCAACACATTGAGGATCCTGAGAACTTTCCCCTGACGGATGCCGATTACATTGAGAAAGAGGACCTCAGAGTGTTGATGAAATGTCCAAAAATGTTCTGAATCCAAGATGGTTTGTTGGTAAGGAGATCCCTAGCTGGCCATGATCAGTGGGTGGTCCCTACCTCATTCCGAAGCCTGATGTTAAGTCACGCCCATGATGCGGCCACAGCTGGTCATAGGGGGTTTCATACAACACTTGAAATCTTAAGAGAGGTTTCATACTGGCCACACATGGGGCAAGACCTCGACCAATACTTGAAGGGGCGTCTTGTGTGTGCACAATTTCAGCCAATATCCCTCCCACACGTGCACCTCTCCAAATGAGGGGGATGACACTGCCATGGTCAGATTTGCAAGTCGATGTTATCAGGCCCGTGATTCGCTCCTCTAGGGGGAACAAGTACATGTTGACTGTGACATGCTTGTTCACTAAATGGGTGGAATGTCTCCCGGCCCCAAATTGCAAGGCAGAAACAGCAGCTGCCCTGATGATCAACCACATCTTTTTGCATTTTGGACTACCCAAAGGATCGAGTCAGACCGAGGTAGCCACTTCACTAGCAAAGTAATGACAAAGATGTGGGAGATACTTTGGGTCAACAGGAAATTACACATTGACTAACGGCAAGCCTCTAGTGGTGCAGTAGAGAGATACAACAAGACAATTGTGAGCATATTAAAAAAAGTTTGTGGCAGATTCTGGGCCAAGTTGTCCTAATGGCCATCAGATCTACCCCTTCATCTGCAACTTAAATGTCACAGGTTAAGCTGATGACTGGACGGAGGATGGTGCTTCCCCAGCATCTGCTCTACAGGACCCAAGAGCAGACCATGATCAATGCCGCCACAACTCATGAGCATGTTGAAAATCTGAGAAAACACCTTAAGCATGCTTTTGCCTATGCTCAGCGAAATCCAGAAAGATCTGCAGACAGCATGAAGACCCACTATGACTCAAAGACTACTAGAAAAGAATATCATGTAGGAGACCGGGTCTACTTATACAATTTTCAGAGGAACCAGGTCAAAGAGCGCACATTTTTGCCTAACTGGAGGGGCCCCTTTGAAATTGTAGACAAAATCTCACCAGTCGCCTACAAAATCTGCATCCCCAAAGGCAGTTTGGCAGAGGGGGAAGATAAATGGGTCCATATCAATCAACTGAAGTGTTGCAATCCTAGGCACACTCTGCAGCAACTAGAGGATTCTCCTGGAACCTCAGAGGGGGTCACTCCAGCTCCCTAGAATTCCAACTATAAAAATATTCCATCTATATAATCAATAAATTGCCAATAGAATTTTTTTTTCCTGATTTGTCAAAATGTATGTGTCCGCCTCACTACATAAATAGTGGTGGGGAAATGTCTACAAATATGCCTTTGCTTTGTCATCCTAGAATTCGAAACCATGGAAACTAAAACCAAGGCGGACCACCCATGGACCGGAAGGCAAGATCCAAAGGGGCCCGGGGTATCGCTCCATACTCTCACCAGGAATTGGCAAGGAGAACCAGTTGATCCACCACTGATAGGAGAAGCTGATAAATTTTGATATTTGGACCAGAAAGAAAAGAAACTGATCATCCCAGTCTTGTGACTTCCCCTTGATGGGCTGCCAAAGCCAAATCGCGAGAGGGGCTTGTGTGATGCATTGACCCACTAGGCTCTGTCCTGCGACATCACTGTGTGCTGGTTGCACCAGAACCAACAAAATGGCTGCAAAAAGCCCTATGCGCGCTAAACCTCTGAGAATTGCGCAGTGAAACCAGAAAAGGTGGCTGCCAATCTACTTTGCCTGTGTCAGTGGGGAACAGGAGACCACAGTGCCAAAACCTGTCATTGGGCTGCCCACAGAGTGCATATGGAAACTTCATGAGAGGCAGTGCGTCATTGCCAGGAAACCCAAAGGTGCTCTGAAATCCTTTTTTTCCTTGTCTGCTGAAATTGCAAAATAATGGTCCCCAAACATCAGAAAAGATCCAACATCCTTGCTGGGTGTTAACCACCACTCTATTTAAAGAATCTACATATGCACACAATGTCAGGAGAAGCAGAATTCATCATAGAATATTCACATTAAAAAGTGTGCTTGTCTGTGGAAAATCTGTCAGATATGGGTGCAGTATCATCGGCCGCCTGTATGAAAGCTGTCAGTTAAGTGCATTAGAAGTTAAACCTGTGCATTAAAATCAAATTGTGGAAAAGAAGTGACTTGATACCAAAAGCAATATAGGTTGCCACTGTTCAATCTCTATGTTTTAAAAAGACTGGAATTTGAGATCTGTGTGTCTATGTTTGAAAATGTAAAGTTTATTTTAGCAAAGACAATTGTAAACAAAGTGTGTTAAAGTAACCTCTGATTCCAGCCACAGAACTTCAAAGGCAAATTCCACAGCGTGCCCCAAACAAAAGATACCTTCCTTCTGTCTCTGCCCCAGGAACTCTCAGTCAGATGCTAATGAAAAGGGGAGGGGATTTTGCTCTGCTGCCCCTGAGAGAGACAAAGGGTTTCCTTGGCTGAAAGGAATATGCAAATTCAAGTGTCAACAGAAACTACTACCAGAAGGAAGAGAGGAGGAGATTGCTCTTAACTTACCAACACTTTGGGGGCGGCCAGACAGGTATGTGTATCCTTAAACCACAAGAAAGTATCTTTTTGAAAAAGACTGACAGAGAACTGTGCAAAATTGTAAAAATCTGTAAAATATAGTGTTGTTAACATGAAAATCCTGGTCACATTTTGAAACTACTCAGAACTCTGTGCTATGTTCAGGGACATGACTACAGAAAATGTGGTTTTGTAGCAATTGTGATGATGCTAGAAATATGAAATGCAACAGGATTATGCCCAGATGTCATGCGCATATTTGTATTATAATTTGGACAAATCTGACATTGGGTACCCGACCAAAAGCATGAAAAACTGTCAAATCTTAACCAAAGCTATCACCGAGATGGGACTCGGATGAATACTTGCTCTACTAAATCTGTGATGTAAATATGTTATTGTTAGCAAGTTGGTAAAATTGTAAATATGTTTTATATGAAAAATAGATTTACTGTGCAGAAACAAAGGGGAGGTTCTCCCTGAATTGTAAAATACAGCATCATCATAACACTAGATTTTCTTCTCAAATCAGGGGAGAGGACAGGCCCTAACCAATAGGATTCCTAGAGAGTGTGCCTAGTATAATTCAGCCTATCCACCCCTTAGGGAAATACATAAATAAAGACAGCTTAGGACCTAGAGAAAGACACACAGATTCACCCATCAACTGATTGCTGGCGGAGCACTTTGCAAGATAAATCCTTATCCAAGACTCCATATTCCTGGCTCCAGATTTTTGAAAGCAGAAAGGCCCACTTCCAAAGCTGAACCCTTCCCAGCTTGGCCTTTTAAAATCCTGAAACCAGATTTTACCCCAGACCTCAAAGGGGAATAGGAAAAAGAACTGCCTGGCTGAGCTGTGCTGTTTTCTTGCTAAGAATTCTTGCCAGAAATCCAGAGATACAAGCCGGTAGAGCAGAGCTGTAACCGGATAGCTGCAAACCAGAACCAACCCGTCAGATCCAGTCCAATTTCGCCGTGCAGTGTCCAGAGTGCCGTGCTGATTGCAGAACGAGAGAGCTTTGAGTCCAGTCTGGGGTGCTAGCAGAATTCCAGTCCAGAAAATATAGCTGACCTGATCTCTGACGGGTCCATTCGAAACAGTGGTAATGAGTATCCTTAGCATAGGATTGTTGTTAGAAAATATCTTAACAATAAGTAATCCTATCCAGACCCACTCTCTTATATCCAGAATTGAATTGTAGAAAAACTTTTGTCTTACCTGAATCTTTCTCTCCTCTCTGTAGTCCTTTGATAATAGTAGTGTTAAAATCATCTTTGCACTAATATATTTGCTGAAGAAAGACAAGCGTCTTGGCAGGTAGAAACCATCCAGAGGCGTCGCTGGGTTGGTGGCTGTGCTGTCGTGTAGCTTGTGGGTTCATAGTCTCCCTAGTGTAAAGAAACCTGTTTGTCATTTTAAAAAGCGCATCTTTGTTTTACAAATTTTGAATCTTTCTGAAAAAAACGACCTCCACAAAAACCTTCATAACGTCTACACTGTGTATGCTAGAAAATAAATGTAAGTGTCAAATTGAAGCTTTCAAAGCAACCCAAAACGCATTCCAACTCCTTATAGTTTTTCCACAATCGCGCATACCGCACACGGAAATGTTTTTGTTTGGCTCAAATCCATCACGTGTGAAACAGCTGTACATTGCATCCGACCTCAGAATTAGGTTTTCAACCTGACAGTTATTCAATAATCATTGCTAGTGTTTGTCTGATCAAATACAAAGCGGCCCCCACTAGTATTGAAACCATTTTAGTGATTTAAATCAATTTTTCAGTGTTTTTACCATTCATGCAAATCCACATTTTAAAACCATTTTTGACAAGCTTGAAATCATTCCTGTTTTTCTCTGTGTTTGCTGGGGGAAATTGGGATTGATAGTATTGTGTTGAATTCTGTATTCCCGAAACCTGTTTTCTCTCCTTCCATCTCTTTATATTGCATATTGGGGGGATTGAGTAGTGTGCAGGGTGAAAGAGTGATCCCATTGCAATTTGATTGATCCCACACAAAGTATTATTCTATGCTGCATTATTTTTCCTATTATTACTCCCTGTGATTAAAGAGAGTTGTTGTGACATCACCCCATTGGTGATCATTGTATAAAATATTAAATAGTGTGATATATATATATATTGTGAAATACATAAAATAAATCCTTTTAACTTTGCAAAACAGCCTGCTTCCTGGTTCAGTGTGACCGGGGGGATTCAAAGAGAGGGGCGTGATATAAGGGTATATCATTCAGAAATAAAAGAACGTATAGACATAAATAAATAATTAATGGTTCCAGCTGTGCATCACACACTAGGCAATGACCTAGGTGGAGTGCCGGGTTGAAATCACTTCCTTTCCTCACCATGCCCCAGAAGCTCAATGTCTCTAGAGCTCTGGTTCTCTCTAGGCTAATCTACTGCAATAGCCTTTTCCTTAATCTACCCTCTTTTCTCTACGACCCCTCCAACTAATCCAGAATAGGGTTGCAAGACTTATCCTTTGCCTCAAGCACAGGGACCACATTTCTCCAACCTTAAACACACTCCACTGGCTCCCGGTTGCTGCAAGCATCAAATTCCAATCCCTCTGCATCACCCATAAGGTTTTCTGGGGCCGGGTACATGCAATCTACAACTTGCTCTCACTAAATACTCTCCCTCCAGATCTTAATGTTCTTCTGGCACCAACTCTCTGTGTGTCAAGTGCTTCACTAAACAGAGAGCTGGTGGCCGATCCCTTTCCTCAGCATGCTCCCTCCAATGGATCAGCCTACCCCTTCCTCTTCTTCTTGAACCAGATCTCCTAACATTTCTGGAAGCTCCTCAAGACTTTCCTTTTCACCTCCTCCTTCCCTCTGCCCCTACTCTGCTAATCCCACAGTTGCTGACATTGGTGACCAGGGCCCTTATGTGTCCTTTGAGACCTGGCCTCCTACACCCAATCACCTTCAGCCTCCACCTGCTCCCAGTACTTGTGTTGCACACCATTGGCCTATGCCACCGCAGGCCTGTACCTATTTATTGGCAAATGTCCACCCACCTAGGTACTTACAGCTGCTCACTCCCTAGCACTTCCCTCCTGGTAAACCTAGCACTTACCCCCCACTCCCTCAGTCCTTCTCTTTTCTCTGCACTTGCACGTTCTGAGTGCTCACAAGGCCTAGTAGGTCCGCCTCTATCTTTTTTGTTTTAATTAATTTTTATTCACATGTTCCCTCCCTATTGTCCTGGAGGGCGTTTTTAAACACAATTTACTTGTTGTATCAGTGCCTTACAAATGCACAATAAATAAAATAAATAAATAAATAACTCTGCAAATGTCATGTAAATGATTCCCTCTGAGTCTGGGAGGTCGAATAGAGTCTTTGGGCCTCATTACGACCCTGGCGGAGTGGGTTTACGCCAGCGTTATTCGCGGCGGACCCGTCCGCCCTACTACGAGTTTCCGTAGCGCCATGGAGCGTTTTCCGCCTGGTTTTTCCGGGCGGAGAAATCCATGGCGCTACGGGACCTTGTCGTTAATTACGCCACCGTATTTTGAGGTGGCGTAATTAACGCCTTCATCACTCCCATTATACCCTATGGGGCAAAAATGGGAATGGGGAAGGGTAAAATGGGGAATGGGGATTTACCGCCCCGCCAAGGTCGGAATGGGGCGGAAAATCCGCCAACCCCCATGGCGCTATCGGCAGCTTTCCGCCGTGCTTCATGGTGCATTTTGCACCGCGATTTCCGCCAGGGTCGTAATGAGGGCCTTTGTGTTTGCATTTTAGTGTGTGGGTGATAAGTAGGAACCTTGTGGGACACCTAATCGGGTTGGGATAGGGTCAGCAAGTACCTCCCCATTAAATATTATGGTGGTGCAACCACTGAGGAATGATTTAAACCAGGAGGTGGCTTCAACTGAGTAATGGAAGTGTTGGGTAAGGTGTTGTCAAAGGGTGTCATGGTCCACAAATTCAAATGCAGCAGAGAGATCTAATAGGAGGAGGATAGCTAGGTTGCCAGTGTCACTTATACTATTCATTTGTATTTTGAGGTCCAGTAGTGCTGTTACCGTGCTATGTTTTGGGCGGAAACCAATTGTCCCTTTCTGAGCAGGTTATTTTTGGCGTAAGAACTGCTGGACTTGTTTGTAGGCTAGACGATCAAGTATTTTGTGCAGGATCGGGACTGTGGTGATGGGGCGGTAGTTTGTGGAAATGGCCAGAAGTAGTGAGTTTTTATTTTTAAACTGGGGTGATCCCAGCAGCTTTGATACTGGAAAATACATTGCTGGCCAGGAAGGAGGAGTTAGCAAAATCAGTAATGATGGGAGCTAGGGTGGGCACGCAGAGCTTCACTATGTGGGCTGGGCATGGATCTCCTTTGCAGTTTGAGGGTTTTCACAACAAGATGGTATTGAGGACATGCTCTTGTGATGCTTAGGAGAATCAACAAGTGTGGATGGATATGGTAGTGAACTGGATGATCTCCAAACAGCCCTTTAAGATGAGTAGCAGTACCCTCGAGATAGAAGGGGATGCAGATTCATACTCATGCATCAAATAATGTAGACAACTCAATAGTTTGGCAAAGGAAGTCCGTTTAGTGACAAGTTCATAAAACGGGGAGTGCCATGAACATCAGCAATTGCTCGATCTTCTAGCTTTCTTTATTTTCGAAAATACACAATCATTATAGCAAAAACTAATGTCATTCTACATGGCAATCTTAAAAACCTAACATGCAATGTAATTGGTTATAGGAAGGTTACCATATAGAGGTACTATATCTGTATATGGTAATGGAGAGAGGGATTGGATAGTCAATGTCAGGTGGGGCAACTAAGCCCTCCCTTCAAAATGGCCACTATGAACGTCACTAAAAGTACGACGTCCCATTGACTCTACTCTCTATGGGACCCTAGATTACACAGTCCACTATGATTGGGTTGGCATCAACCTCACTCATACTTTTCCATCTATGTCTAGCAGCACGCAGAAAGCACATCCAGGTGCAGAGAAGCTTGTACGCACCCCAGCTTCCCACCAATTATGCTACAATCAATCATCACCTCAGTGGTCATGTGTCAATTACTGCTTTGTATTTTGGCCTTGTGTCAGCTCTGTGCTCTGGGAACTTTCAAGGAGTATGGGCATGGCGGGGATCCATGTGTAAGTGTGAAAGTCTCCTTCTTCCAGCCTGTCTTTGCCACGTAACTGGACACCATGAAATCAGCTTTTCTTCATGTCTTTTTATATATTTGATTTAATTCTACCAGTTCTCTGACGTCTGTGGCTTATCTTGACCTTTCTGAACATTCTCGATTTTCTTGCTGCGACACACTCCATCTGAGGCCTTTTGTAACCTTTGTTCAATTCTGCTCATATGAGTAGTGGACTTACATTCATACGTAAAGTGCTTCTTGAGGTATATACTTGTAAACGTTGGCGTTTGCCGCAATATATCGACTATTAAGCATAAGCAAGCTTCACGATTTCTTTGCCTCTTGCAGTTACTTGCATCTGTACAGGTTTAAACTAACTGAATATCTTATCATGTATGTGGCATAAGTTTCTTCATCTTGTCATCAACGTCTTCACCTTAGGCTCAGGATGTCACTTATCCATGCTATCTCCTCTATATTTTGTCTCTTGTAAGTGTTCTCAGGTCATTATATCTTCTATTTGTGCATCAGTCCGATTTCTTATGATGTCACTATTCATCTTCTTTCATTATCTTCTTTGCTTCTTTGGGTATTTTATTCAAACAACCGGCTTCTTTAAAGGATACCATACTGTCTGGGTTTTCTTAGGTGTCGGTATATCAATGGGTGCAGACATCTTGATAGGTACTGTGCAGAGCCCATGTGCTGCTGTCTGCTGATGTTCCTGTTCTACATATGTCACATACTTTGGTGTGAACTCAATAGGTAATGGGAGGGGGGCAACTGAAGGGGGACGATACTCAGCACCTCCTCTTCACTCCCCCCTCTGGCTGATTCATCGACCACTCTCACTTCTTTCTTTGTACTCAACTTTTCTTCATCCTTCACTTTTGTTTCGTCTTCTAGATCCAGACCGTTTGGTCTGAAGAGATGCTTACTTGGGGTCCATATCTTTATGACTCCTTTCAAGCATCCTTCTGTTCTCACGTACTCATCCTTGTTCCATGTCATCAGTTGAGATTCTCCACTTGGACTGCAATAGATCCATCTTCCCACATATTTTCAATGATCTCTTGGATACAGGAACTTAGTTCCCTCTGGTGCATAAATGCTGGTCTTCACAAAATCTCTTATTTCTTCATCAGTTAGGTCTTTGGGCTTCCATCCTGATTCAACAACTATCAATCATGATCTTCATGCCTATGGTTTACTTTGCAGTCTTGTGGCATAGTGAGATTATTAACTTGATCACACAGAATCCAAGTAATATCATCACTAACAAGGCTCCTAGGAACTTGAATGAATCTGCCATCCTTTGTGGAATCCATGAAAACAGTGCTCCAAACCAACTGTCATCATCAACTTCGCGAACTTCATCTATCATCTGATTCTGTAGTTTTTTCAGCATGTCCATGGCCTCTGTTAAGGTTCCATTTTCGTCATCGTGTGAAGCTGTAAACGTGCAACATGATTTTTGCACAAGCACCTCCATCCATAGCTGTGATCATGTCTAAGACAAATCTGTCCTGGCGTGTCATAAGTCTGATTGTTCTCAACTCTTCTCTGATTGCATTGAATCCTTTTATTGTCACGATGCTCAGGTCCAAGGCGCAGGAGCGATGCGGAACTAACCACCCCCTCAATGGTCTCGGTGCCTGCAAGTCGAGGTTACACAGACCTCCTCGACCAGAGCAGGGAAGGAGGGTTAGGGTCTCGATGTTTGGATAGGTAGGGGGATTGTAGGGCAACCGGGTTGAGGGTTAGGGAGAGGTTGTGTATAGGAGTGGGGGAATTTAGGGAAGGGCAATGATTACACACTTTTATTTGGGCAGTATTTTGGCTTGCATATTAGAATAGCAGTTGTAACTGTTCCAACACTTTTACATGTAAAGGTGTTCCCCTTCACTCACTACCAAAGAATCTGGTATTGGCATATTCACATTAACATAGAGGCAGACAACAATATCACAAGTAACTAACTGTTACAGGCATGAGCCCATGTAGTCTAACACAAGGAGTGATCAACATGCAATTGCACACTTAGCTTTTCAGTCTTTAAATCCTGACCTGCAAGGGCTGTCGAGTCCTGGGCCACGTCCTTGAAGTCTGAGGGTCTGGTCCAAACTAAAAGAAAACAAAAGACAAGCATTAGCGTATGCTTTCAGGTTTGGCGGTCACTCGCTCTTCACAACACATTTAACACGCATCCAGCACTCGGTATGCTTAAGTTTTTCTGATTCCAATTGTGTGCGGTGCCACACGTGGCTTATAACACCTAATATCATTATCAGCGGTTTGCCAAACACAGTCTTTCCTCAGACCGACTATGGATGAATAACGCGCTTTCATCATGTGCCTTCTGGGCGTAACGTTCCATGAGGCGAAAGCATGCAGAACTCTGCACAAACACAAAACTGCCCTGGTTATATCATCTTCTGTAATAAGCAACAAATGCAGTGCTTTCCCCTGAAAACCACGCCCACTTAGCTCTGTTTGGCTGCGCCCACCTCACTCCCACAGACTCCCTGGGCTATGTGGCACTTATCTGATAGGGGCTCTGGGCTGGATCGCTGCTCCGGAGGCTCTGGGCCCCTCGCGTATGATTTCCATGGAGCTGCTGGGCGCACGTCCTGTCTCTTCCGTGTCTCAAGCACAAGCCCCGTGCCTCGGGGCTTGCACGTGCGTGTATGCATGCCGCACCCAACACGGCCTTCCATTGGCTCACGGACCTGCAAGGCATGCTGGGTACTGAAGTCCTGGCGTGACTCTTGCTGGGATTTTTAGTTTTGGAAGGCTTTTAGTCTGCAGAATGGGCAAAGCAATCTTCTATAAGGCTGTAAGCCCTTAAACAAAGGTTTCTTTATGGGCTCAAGTCCAACAGCCCCAATGGTTCTTTGTCCATGGCCAATTCTGCCCCTGACAGCACCCCCCCACCATGAAAGGCAGGACCCCCAGGTTTATCAGGGTAGTTTTTATGAAAAGTGTGAAACAATCTTGGGGCATGGACATGATGAGAGGGCTCCCAGGAGCGATCTTCAGGTCCATACCCCACCCAGTCGATCAAATAATATATTTGTCAGTTTTTCTGCTTCTTAGAGTTTAGAATGGCCCAGACCTCATATTCTGGTTCCCCTTGTACGAGCACTGAGGGTGGCTTTTGGGCAAATATGGCATGGGGGGCTGGTTTCAATAGTGACGTGTGAAAGGTAGGGTGGATTTTCATCTGGGATGGCAATGCCAATCGAACTGCCACTGATTAATAACTTTCTCGATACTAAATGGGCCTAAGTAACGATGCTGTAATTTCTTGGGTCCCTCTAACCGTAAATTTTGGGTAGACAACCATACCTGGTCGTCTTTGTGATACAATGGACTGGCGCATAGAGGTTTGTCAGCATAGATCTTATATGTGTTTTTAGCCTTTACAAGATTACCCTGTACCTCCTTCCAAACCTGCTCAATACTGATCCTTTGTCCTGCCAGTGTAGGCAACTCTGTTTTTGCTGTTGGGACGGATAGAGGTAAAATCCGTGGATGTCTTCCATACAGACAAAAGAAAGGGGATCGGTTTGTGGACGATTGAACACTATTGTTATATGCTAATTTTGCTAGCTAAGTGTGTTGGACCAAAGTTGTTTCTCTTCCACTGGTCAAGCAACGCAGGAATTGTTCAAGCCCTTGGTTCACGCGTTCGGTCTGGCTGACCGTTTCAGGATGATAGCCCGAAGACAAATGGACTTCGATACCTGTGATGTTACAGAATTCGCGCCAGAACCTACAGGTGAATTGTGGACCTCTGTCGGTGATAACACGACATGGGAGTCCATGTAGGCGGACCATGTTCTGCAGGAACAATTCTGCAATTTCCTAGGCCGTCGGGGCCCCTTTACAGGGAACAAAATGAGCCATTTTAGAGAAGGTGTCCACAACCACCAATATGGAAGTATAACCTTGCACCTGTGAGAGTTCTACTATAAGGTCCATGGTAACAGTATGCCATGGTATAGTAGGGGTTGGCAATGGTCAAAGAAGGCCTGCAGGCTTGTGTTGATCGGCCTTAATTTGGGCGCAAATTGCACATTTTCGTGCATATTGCTGGACATTATGCCGCCACTTTGGCCACCAAAAATGTCTCGCCAACAATTCTAGTGTTTTTGCCTTACCGGGCGGACCCGCTAGAGATGAATCATGGCACCATGACATGGCTTTTTCCTGAAGTTGGGTCGTGGGCAAATACAAAGATTGCGCACGATAGGGAAGTCCGTCTACAATGGCATGCTGTGGGTCCTGTTTGCACCACTGATGGAGATCCTGCATGGAAAATTCTTTTTGAATGCTTTCAAAAATGTTAGTGGTTATTCCCACAATTCTTGCTGGAGGAACTATTGGCCGTGACACACTCTATACTTCTTTAAACACCTTTTCCGGATAGCGTGATAAAATATCGGCTTTCCGATTGTTTGTTCCAGGTCTGTAAGTAATAATAAAATCAAACTCGGCAAAGTAATGGGCCCAACGCAATTGACGTGGGCTCAATGTCTTGGCAGTTCTGATAAATTGGAAGTTGCGATGGTCGGTTATAACTGTCACAGTGTGATGTGCCCCCATCAAATAGTGCCGCCATTCTCTGGAAGCTGCCTTTATGGCCAATAGTTCTCGATCGGCGATGATGTAGTTTGTTTCTGCGGGGTGACATTTTCTTGAGTAATAGGCCACAGTATGTAATAGACCCGTCTGGGGATCTCTTTGGGACAAAACGGCTAATAGTGCATAACTAGAGGCATCCGTTTCTACCACGAATGGCTGGGACAAGTCTGGGTGCTTTAGTACCGGTGTGTCGGTAAGGCCTTCTTGAGCTGTTGAAATCCATGGTCAGCTAAGTTGTCCCAAAAAAATGGGCAACCTTTACAAAGAAGTCTCGTGATCGGGGTGACCAATTCAGAGAAATTCTCAACGAAACGTCTGTAGAAGTTCACAAAACCCAAAAAGGTTTGCACGTCTTTTACATTGGCTGGGGGACCCAATCTAGAATGGCCTGCACCTTTTTGCGATCCATTTGTATGCCTGTCGGGATGAGGTAATATCCTAGGAATTCCACAGTAGTCCGGTGGAACTCGCATTTTTCTAGTATAGCGTAGAGGTGATGTTCCCTCAGTTTCTGCAAGACAGCGCATACGTGTTGGACATGTTCCTGGGGGATATGAGAGTAGATAAGGATGTCATCGATATACACGATGGCGCATTCCAGATACTCTCGAGGAGCCTCATCTAGGAAGTGTTGGAAGGCGGCGGGTGTGTTACATAGACTGAATGGCATAACCTGGTATTCATACAATCTGAATTTGGTTCGGAAGGCAGTTTTCCATTCGTCACCTTCGCGCATCCGCACCAGATGGTACGTGCCATGAAGATCCAACTTAGTATGGATAACCGCATCCCTAACCTGATCAAGAAGGACTGGGATAAGGGGAAGGGGGTAACGTTTTTTGATGGTTATCTGATTTACCCCGCGGTAATCTATGCAAGTCTGAAGCGGACTTGTTCGGTAAAAAAAAAGAGGCGAATATACCGGCGAGTTAGAGTGTCTAATAAAGCCACTTTGTAAATTGGCTGTTATATACTCCTGGAGGTGTTCGTTTTCGGCCTCAGTTAGGGCGTATATACTGCTGCAAGGTAGTGTCGCCCCTGGATCCAAGTCTATTCGGCAATCGAATGGCCGATGTGTATTGAAAACGTCTACAAAATTGGTATATTCCGTAGGTAGGTCCTCAGGGCGCACCTCGGGGTGATTACTCGTAACACTTGCAACATGAAGGGCCGACTGCATCAGTCGTCTACAATGCTCTTGACAATAATGGGAATTCAGATTAATCAACCCGGTGGTCCACTGAATCTGGGGATCATGTTTCTTTAACCAAGGCAATCCCAAAATAAGCCCGAATTGCGGGGCGGCAATTACTTCAAAGGTAATTTTTTCCCAATGCCCATTTCCACATTTTAAGGCCATTAAATGGGTACTGTGTGTTATAGTTCCGGAGCATAGAGGAGTACCATCAACCGCCCGCACGGGCTCGGGTTTAGATTTTCGTTGTACAGGAATACCCAGTTTAACCTCAAACTGGGCACTATGAAATTACCTGTTGCACCTGAGTCAGCCAACATGTTAACCTCTTTATCCAGCCCCAAAACCCTAGACTCCCAGTTAGGGTGACATGTGGGGCAAAATTGGGACAACCTTCAATTGGGGCCCTGCTATTAGTCAGGCTCGACCGGGTGACCCCCACTACCGACGAGCCAAGGCGTTTCCCTGAGTTTTGGGTTTAGTGGGGTATTCTCTGACAAAGTGTCCCGACTTCCCACAATACATGCATACACCGTCTTTCCTCCTCTGTTCTTTTTCTTCTTTAGACAGGGGGCCTCGAACAGAACAGGCATCGGCTCGTCTCCATCAGACTTGTCTACTGCCCCTCGTGATCCTTTAAATTGGTCCAACCTTACTACCGGACGTGACTCCCCTCTTCTCTTGTCCCCCCGCCCTTCAGCTAAACGGTGATCCAACCGCAGGGCTAGGTCAATCATATCTGAGCACTCTCGGGGCTGAGGATCAACCTGGGAGATAAGGTACTTAATATCATCCCCTAGCCCCTGATAGAACAGGGACATGCTCTTGTCGCGTGGCCATTCGGCTTCGGCCACTAATCGGTTGAACTGCGTGAGTCACCAATTGTTTGTTACCTTGCCTCAAGTCTAGCAACTCCCGATCCTTACATAGAGTGGCAGCTCGCTGTTTGAATATTTTCTCAAACTCACCAAGGAAATCATCCCAGTCATACAGGACAGTATTGTCCTTTTGAACTAGGGGGTTTGCCCATGCTATGGCATCCCCTGTCAGATACGAAATGACAAAGGCAGTCCTAGACTCATTTGACCGGAATGCTGCAGGTTTTGTTAGGAAGTGAAGGTGACATTGAGTTATGAAAGTAGAGAATTTCTGTGGGTCTCCTGAATACTGCTCAGGCGGTGCTAGGGGAACGACTGGCTCCAGGGTAACTTGTACATGTACTGGTGCTTGACCCGGCAATGGTGAGGTTTTAGCTGCCAGACTGCGCACTTGCACAGACAGGCCAGCGTAATCCTGTCTGGATGCAGCCAACTCCCCCTGCAGGTCCTGCAAGGCGTTGGCAATTTCTTCCATGACTAAGATGGGGGCTGGCTATACCACTTAGGCGCCTGAATATTCTGTGGGCTTTTGCTTCTATCACGATGCTCAGGTCCAAGGCGCAGGAGCGATGCAGAACCAACAACCCCCTCAATGGTCTCGGAGCCTGCATGTCGAGGCTTACACAGACCTCCTGGACCAGAGCAGGGAAGGAGGGTTAGGGTCTCGATGTTTGGATAGGTAGTGGGATTGTAGGGCAACTGGGTTGAGGGTTAGGGAGAGGTTGTGGATAGGACTGGGGGAATTTAGGGTAGGGCGATGATTGCACACTTTTATTTGGCCAGTATTTTGGCTTGCATATTAGAATAGCAGTTGTAACTCTTCCAACACCTTTATATGTAAAGGTGTTCCCCTTCACTCACTACCAAAGAATCTGGTATTGGCCTGTTCACATTAAAATAGAGGCAGACAACAATATCACAAGTAACTAACTGTCACAGTCATGAGACCATGTAGTCTAACACAAGGAGTGATCAACATGCACTTGCACACTTAGCTTTTCAGTCTTTAAATCCTGTCCTGCAAGGGCTGTTGAGTCCTGTGCCATGTCCTTGAAGTCTGAGGGTCTGACTCAAACTAAAAGAAAACAAAAGACAAGCATTAGCATTAGCGTACGCTTTCAGGTTTGGTGGTCACTCGTTCTTCACAACACATTCAACACGCATCCAGCACTCGGTATGCTTACGTTTTTCTGATTCCAATTGTGTGCACTGCCGCACGTGGCTTATAACACCTAATATCAGTATCAGCGGTTTGCCAAACACGGTCTTTCCTCAGACCGACTATGGATGAATAACGCGCTTTCGTCTCATGCGTCTTCTGGGCGTAACGTTCCACGAGGCGAAAGCACCGGAACACTGCACAAACACAAAACTGCCTTGGTTTATATCATCTGGTGTAATAAGCAACAAATGCAGCGCTTTCCCCTGAAAACCACGGCCACTTGGCTCTGTTTGGCGGCGCAGGGGCTCTGGAGTGGCTGATAAATGCCCCTTGCACTCCGACAGACTCCCTGGGCTATGCTGCACTTATCTGATAGGGGGAGGGGCCGGATCGCTGCTCCGGAGGCTCTGGGCCCCTCGCGTATGATTTCGATTGACCTGCTGGGCGCACTTCCTGTCTCTTCAGTGTCTCAAGCACAAGCCCGTGCCTCGGGGCTTGCGCATGCGCGTCTGTGTGCCACACCCAACAAGGCCTTCCATTGGCTCACGGACCCACAAGGCATGCTGGGTATTGTTGTCCTGGCATGCCTTTTGCTGGGATTTGTAGTTTTGGAAGGCTTTTAGTCTGAAGAATGGGCAAAGCAGTTTTCTATAAGGCTGTAAACCCTTAAAAAAAGATTTCTTTATGGGCTCAAGTCCAACAGTCCCAATGGTTCTTTGTACATGGCCAATTCTGCCCCTGACATTTATAGTCATATTGATGGTCTGCAGTAACTCCCATCTCATTCTCTGCAACCATTTAGTATTTGCTCCAACCTGAATTCTTGGCAGCAGGATCGTTGTAAACACTGATGAGGTCAGGCTGAACAACTTATGTTCATATGGGATAGCATCGGAAGCTTCTATGAATTTTGAAGAGAAATAATGTTCCCTCTTCGTTCTCTTCATAAGTTCCAGAGATCTCTTCTTCCTCAGGTGAGCATCTGTTTTTGGGAAACTGTCAATGTTCAGATCAATTGTTGGAATCACCAATGCTGGAACATGGACATTCACCAATGTACATATACCTCTCCAATTTTTGGGCAATCTCATGTATCCCTGGGATCCAGACGCCAACTAGTGATCCATGATCAGAGCAGTACCATGCACCATTCCAGGAACGTCAAAGACTCGACCACAATTGCGATTCTCTCCCATCTTTCTTGTACCATTATTTCTGAAACAGAATTTTGGGCTCTCCAATGGTATTATCTGCAAAGGTCCTCCTCTGTCCTCGACCCATGTCAGTAGTTTATCAAGCTTCGGCCCAAATGGCTTGCATCCATTTTGCACTATGTCAATGGTAGCCTGGTAACAACCGATCACTACCCATGCTCTGCAGATCACTACTCCTTTCTCCCATCCGTCTGTTGTAAGCACTGTTCCCCAGATTTGCATTTGACCTCTGTTCTACCATCTGTGAGATTCTTCTGAGGTCTTTCCTGTAGTCTCCAATTTATTGTTCACTTCTCTTCTGATCTCTGCTACTTTTACTCCAGGTTTTTCATATCTGATCACAATATTCTTTGTTTTGGCATTGTTTCTTGTCTTTAAGTCTTGAACATAATCATCTTCAAATGGATCTGTTTTTTCAGTCGCCCTTTGAGAGAAGCATCACTTCCCATGAATTGACCTCTGGTCTTGCACATTGCTATGTGTGACAGACAGTGTGCTGTCTGAACATCTATTTCGATAGCTACAAGGATGTTTGACTTTCTCATACTGTAGGGCAGAAGTGCACATACAAAGCATTCCTCATCAAAAAGTTGTCTTCCAACTTCCTTCATATGCTAGTACCATATGTTGTTTCCCAAATGTGCTGTGCTATCCAGTAATCATTCAATTCATTATTGTCTTCTTGTGTGCTTCTTCTGGCTCTTATTCTTTTTATATGAGCTTCCACAAGCATGTCTCGTAATACTTCTGTATAGCTCCTTCTTGCTGGAGGATTCTCAAGCATCTCCATCAATGATCCGGTCGTTTCCATTTGTACTGTTCGAGTAGGAGATTGTGAAATTTGCTTCATCGTTTCAATATGCCAAGTATGCATGAAAATGTCTCTTATCATTTCTGTCTGTTTATTCCCTCCAGGCACTGCCCTGGTATCATGTCTTGCAGGATCAGGTGTGCTTACAGGTGTTGTCTCTTTTTGCTTATTCTTTAAAGCCTTTGCCTCTTTAAAAGTTCAGATTTCTCCATTTGTCTCTCAACTTCTCTTGGTGTAAAACTTCTCGTCGTTGTTTGTCCAAACTTCCCCCATTCTCCTAAATGTGATTCTGAAGTCATTGACACTAGACCAGGTATGTTTGTACTCATTATCTGAGTAGGTGTAACTTTCATAAATCTCTTGTCTGGTTTACTTTGCCGTCCCTGTCTCCGGCGTTTCAACTCATTTGCTAAAACAAGTGTTGTGTGTGTGTCATTGCTTACCACATCCATTACAAGCTCAGTCACCCTGTCATTCTTTCTTGGAACAGGAATGACTAGTGTGGGATATATTGATCCACTCAACGCATTGGCCCACATCACTGTGCTGCATTGGTGCAAGAAACAGCAAAATGGCTGCGCTGACTCCTGTGTGCACCACGTTCTCAAAATTGCGTCTTTACAACTACCAGAAAAATGGCTGCAACACCCTGCCACACACATTTCAGGTGGGGGAACAGAGTACACACTGCAAGAATATGCTAGTGTGCTCTGCAACATTTAACATGGAATTAAGTAAATAGGCAGCATTGCATTGCTAAAACAACAAAATTCCCTTTTAAAATGAAACTTTTTCACTCTTTGTAAAAGCTGCGTTGATGCTAATTTCATCCATTAATTTTGAAACCACTGTGATTAAAAAGGCCATGCATGCCCAGGATCATCCATTTTGTCTCAGCAAAACGGAGCCTAATTCCTGAATGACAGCCCCTGTCAAAATTAACTTTGAAAAAGTAACCAAGAACTCTGCTTTTACTCGCACAGGAAAGCGCACATATTTCTCCACAATGTATCAAACACCAGGTGTTTTCAAAAGAACTTTAACTATCTGAGCCTGGTCAGTTTCATATAACAGTGTTCAGATAAAACTCATGCATTCAAAGAAAAATGACTTTAGCTGCAAGGACATTGTGGAAATCTGTGAGCTTCCCAAAGCCGAATTAAAGAAAGAAATGTCAGTTTGCACCACATGTGAAAATAGGCTGCTTACAAAATAAGGAAAAACGAATGGCGGTGATTTAAAACAGTACACTGGTAAATAAAGGTTTAACTTGTCTTTACAAATGTAAAGGGATTTGTTACTGGGTAGAATATATTACATGTGTTATTTGATGTAACAGGCTTATTTAATTCTGGATTTAAGGTCAAAAGTGAAAGATGTTAAACCCAGGGTGGCTTGAGTTACTAAGTTCAAAAACAGGTTTTCTGCCAAAAGAGCTATCTCTCCCAACAGATCCTGCCAACCCACTGATAATTATAGGGTGGACCAGACTTTCGTCTCTGTTGGAACCCAGGACAATGCAGTTCTCAGGGAAGGAAGCCGAAGGTGTCAAAGACCATAAAACTTCACTCAGGCTGACGCAACCGCCTATCAAGCTGGAAAGGAAATGCCAGTTGGTGTTAGCTGGGAAGAAACAAAATGACAGAAAATGACTCCCATTTGTTCTTAAGACTATTTTATAAAGAACTTTAAAAGACTTGTATCTCAGCTGCCAAAATTGGTAAAAATTTGGAATTTTCAGAGTGTGAGAGTGTAATTCTGGGCTGTATTTTAAAACTTGGTAGAATGTCTTGACACACTCTGGACAGAAATGGTAATATATGTTGTACTACAAGAAAATGTTGAAAACATAACATTTTGTACATACATCCCTGGGGATAATTTGCATCTGTGTACAAAGTTCGGGAATTTTAGGCCTAATCTCTAATGTTTAAAATTACCAAAATGTATCAGAAAGGCGAAACCAGGTCCCACAGACTTGAGGATTGTATTGAAAGGTGATGCACATAATATGTAACCGTTGTGTATAATATGCCAAGAGATTGCAAGTAAAGAAATGTAGGTTTTTGGCAAAATCTTTAAGTAAAGTAAATGTGGGAGTTTTGGGACATTGTAAACGTCACCTCATAAACCTGACATCACCCCCTTAGAAATCCAACCAGCATAGAGCATGGCGGAGATTACTACCCTTGCCCAATCCTATTGTTAGGGGTGTGTGTAGTAAAGCCTGCCCCTGTCATATACTGTGATGATGTCATCTGGCATTATAAATAAGAGCCCCTGACAACACACGGACACGCACTGATTCCTGAATGATTCCTGATTTCCTTTCCGGCGTCCTGTCTGTTCTTGTCTTCTTGCAATTATCCATCTAGAATCCAGAGCCAACCACAAGGCCAAACCTTGCTGATCCTGCTTCAGCTAGGCCTCACCTTTTAATTATCCCAATAACCAACAACCAAAGTGAAGCTGTGGTGTTTTGGGAAAGCTTCCTGAATTTGACCTGGCTTGCTGCTCACTAAATGCAAACCTGTGATCCAGCTGATCTGTAGTATTCAGTAAACAGATGTGCCAGTCCAATGCCCTCCGTTGAGTGAACTGCCCAACTGTCTCACCAGGAGCTTTGTATTGTCGTGACCAGAACCCTTGATGGTCCAATATCCTAAAGTAAAGTGGACTGTAAGTATCAATAGGAACCATAGAAAACCATAGCATACCTTGCCTTGCTTTGTCCTATCCCAATCTCTAAACCATCCTATCCTTACCTTAATAACTTGTAACATTGTCAGAATGCTTTTAGCAAGCGCTATCTATTTAGTAAATCTTGTAATTTAAATCCTAAGCTATCAATCCTATTTCGAGTGATCGGACTGATTCCACCAGGGCAGGCTCTGGGGAACAAGGGTTGAACTCATGAATCAACCCTGGCGCTTACTATGTCCCTCTTTGGTATTCTAGGCTGAATGCTCTATTATAGAGTAAAACTATTCTTGTCCAAATTGATTTTCTTTTCTTTTTTCACTACCCAGGTTTTCTAAAACACACCTCATACTACCTTGCATATCTCCCTCAGTTTAATAGCTACAGACTTCATTTCACCTCCTGATTGTACCTAGGATCTATAGCTAAACCCCAACCAAAATACTGCACTCTAAATCACTGAATGTTTGCCAAGTTATACACGTGTTATTTTTACCATCAATTGTTTTAAACCTTCCATTCATTTTCGAATTGTATGCTTTTGCTCAATCTATTGCTTATGATTGCTTGTAACTTTCCAGTGTTGCTCCCGTAGAGAATTGAACTTATATAAGGATTTTGGCACACATTCATTGTTTTATTCAGCCATTTCCGAGTGTCATTTTAACATTGCAAGGATTTCAATCAGTTTTTCTCTCTTGTTTGGTGAGGGAAGGTTGGATTCAAATTTTGTTTCTTATTCCTCATTCCTGATGACCTGCTGCTTCTTTATATCTATTTAGAATTGATTAATTGTGGGTTGAGTAATATTGCAGGGGGGGATCCTAACTTGAGTGCTATCTCTCTAAAAATTCAAAGTGTCTCTATTCTCTGGTGTTTTCTATCTGTGTTGCAAAAGGGTTCATTTAAGGGCATTGCCTACATTCCTATTGTTATTGTGACCACATTGGTGATTGCTGCCCCATATATTAAAAAGTGTATGATTTTCTTGAATTCTAAATAAATAAATAAATATTACCTTTACCAACCAGCCTGGTTCCTGGTCCACCGTGACCCAGGGTATTTGAAAAAGGGGTGTGATATGAGTAGTGTATCTCTCAAATATTGAACCTACATATATAACAAAATAAGCATTTCAGTTGTGTGCTGCATACTAGGCTGAGACCAGGGTGTATCGCTGGATTTAAATACTTAACAGATTTGGGGGTTCGTGCCGAGATTTTTAGTTGGTTACCGCCCGTGACAGTCTAGCACAGCAGACTAACTTGCACGGTAGTGATACTTTGCGTGGTTGGAATACTGTGCTACACTGTAGAAGCGCCTCCTAAAACAAATACTCCAAGACCAGGCCAGTCTGTAAAAGTAGAATTAAATCAACCCCGAAATATTTAATAAAGAAATTGACTTTTCCAAAAAGCTTGTGCAGGGGGTGCTCCCTAACCATACTGATATCTACTGGAATCGCCATTTTGGAAATGTCAATTCCAGTAGAAATCAGTATGGCTAGGGAGCACCCCCTGCACAAGCTTTTTGTCAGGAGTGAGTGGCCAGAACAGGATGAACATGTCTGGCGACAGGAAATCACAGAACAGGTCACTGCCGTGGACCTGGATACATGACAGGAAAATGGGCCATTACACCAAGCTGTCAGTGAATTGTACATGGCCAACACAAATTAAAGAGGAGCAATGCAAAATTGCCAGAATTACGGCCTACCTGTACCTCCACATAGGAGTGATACAGGAAAAGCATGCTGAAAAAACAGTTCTGGCACAGAACCAAATTGAATCCTTAGAGAAAATCCAGACTGATTTAAATTCGACAGAACAAAAATTACAGGAGAGCCAAGAATTGGAGGCAGAATCTAGGGATGATGTCACAAGATTAAAAGAGGATCTGGCTCTCCTACAGCAAGAGAAGGAAGAACAAGACACCCAATTACAGGCACTAAAAGAGGAGTGTCAGGAAACGGTTGACTCTCTGCAAGAGAGTCAACACAAGCTGGCGCAACAATTACATTTTAATAGAGGCTGCGCAGAGCAGGTAGTCATCCTACAAGGTCAGATAGATAAATTGAATGAGGAAAATAATAAATTAATTGTGAAAGACATCCACTCTCAAGAGGAATTTGACCAGGAGCGCCAGAAATTCCATACTATAAAAAAACAAAGAGATGACCTGGCAGAGCAGAGGGGCACCCTAAATCAAGAGAAAGATGCCCTAGGCCAGGAAATAAGCGAGTTACATACCGAGTTACAGGAAAGTAAGTTGGCCCTCCAGGAGGTAAAGGAACTAAGAACTGAGCATGGGAAGCTAATGGAGCATGCCAGATGGGTAGAAGGTGCTCTGAAAGAAAACACCCAAGCCAAAGACGGACACACGCAGGAGATGAATCACTTGCAAAAGAGAATGTCCCAGTACTCCCAAAACATGCAGGAAGCACAGAGGGACAATGAGGCCCTCTGTGAAAAGATTGATGGACTCCACCAACAAGTAGCAGTGCAAGAGCGAATCATTGAGACCAGTAAGGCCTTGATAGATGAACAAAATGCTCAGATTTTTGCTAATCACCAGGAAATAGGGGAGGAAAACGAAAAGGCTTCAAGATTGGAGAAAGAGGGTGCTAGACTAAATTCTAACTGGAGGGACCCTGAACAGGTAGAGAGGGACAGGACAACCCCTGATCATAACATAAGGACCTCTGTACTCAGGCACTCAAACCCCTTCAATACCATGAACACTGCCAGCTTCATGTCTGCTGGCTCATATGAACCGGGGGCCATAGGGATGGCAGAATTCAATAAGGTTAGTAAAATGGGACTGACAGATCAGCGCCCCCAGAAAGTAATGGGTGGGCGTCCCTGTACAGATACCCAAATGTTAGGGCGGATATCTCTGACAAGGAAGACTCCTATGAGGGGAAGGTCAGGGATTTAGATCCACTAAAATAGTGACTTCCAAGGGACCAGTTTGTGAAATTTGGTGGGGAACTCAAGGAAATAAAGCCCAAAAAGAGTATCCTGAAGACCTCTACCCAGTTAGGGCAGTAGGGGGATACTATGCCAATCCTGGGAGCAGGGAAGAGTCAGAAGACTCTTCTGAGCACCACAGGAAAAGAGAAACTATGCCCCAACATTCTGCAAGCCCTTCTGAAATGCAGAATCAGGGAGTGCCTAGAGGACCAAGAAGCCACCTCCAGTAGCAGAGCCTCTGAGTCTGAGGACGAGTGGACTCGGGTGACTAAAACAAAGAAGGCAAACAAACTTAAGAGAATCATGAACGAAGATCCCATTAGGCAGATCAAGGCCATTAGAAGTGTGATAACTCCATATCATAAAAATGCAAAGTATTCTGTCTGGGAACTCCGAGAATTATATGAGCAAATGATGGATACTTTTCATATGAAGGACAGCCAGAATCGCATAGAGTATGTGAAATGGACATTCTCCCCTGAATACTCCAGTTTCTTTGCCGGACTGGAAGACCAGAACCACTCAAGATGGTCCACCTACTGGGCGGCCATCTTGAAACATTTCTCTGCACACAGAAACCCGCAAGAAGCCCGCAAGGCAACCTATAATCTGCAGTGCAGGGAAGATCAGGCCCCACAAGAATTTGTGCAGGAGCTCAAACGCGCCTTTGCACAGACCACAAGGAGGGTGCGCGTAGATATTAGGGAGTTCATCACCACCTTCTTTCATGCACTCCCAAAATACATAATGACACAGCTGGTGAGGGACTTTCATGAGAAAAGATCACTGGACTGGGTCATAGAACAGGCGACCCATGATGTACAAAAACAGGCAGATAACAAAAACACAAACAAAAACCCCAAACAAGCCAACACCCCTGCTGCTGCTAAGGTGGCGGAGGTGAAGGTTGCCCCCATTCTAGATCTGGAGATGAGGGGGCCTAAAAATATACCTGTACCAAATCAACCCAATCAAAGACCCAGAAGGCCCTCGGACAAATCCCAGACAGGTGGTAGTCAGGGAGGTAATCCCACAAATGGGACCCCTAAGTCCCCTGATTACATTAGCCCCCGATACAAGGGTAACAGACCAATCCTGGGGTTGTTTGGACTCTCCCAGCCGAAGGGGGGGAACCAACTAGGTAGGTACCGCCCCAGGAATCTTCCATCCTAACTTTCCCCAGGAGGGCAGTAATCCCCCAAATGCTGGGTTGAATTTATTTCCCACAAAACCCCAGCCTGCAGGACAACCCTCCTTTCATTCCCCACTTTCAAGAGCCCAGACAGCCCAATCCGGGAGAGGGGGCCAAGGGTGGAGGGTTACCAAAATTCTCAATACCCAGGGTACTATGGGAGAAGGGATAGTTACCCTTCCTGTGACTCACCTAGGGTTGACTAGAGACCCCCGTAGCAGCCGGAATTGGTGTCACAACTGGAACGCCACATCCAGCACCTGTCCTAGGATCTGGGCTGCATGTTGAGGGCTCAACAGAACCCTCAGATGAACATGGTGGCTCAGAACCCCACCCACCAAGAGTCTGATACTCCAGAACAATGACAGGGAGAGCACCCCGACAACTCACCGGTTCCAGAGAAGAAGGCACAGAGGGAAGGGAGGTGTTAATCCATAGAGGAAGCTTCCTTTCTCACCCGTGAAAAGCCCCGGGACACCCAGGAACCGGAACCCAAATCTCCTGCCCCCGAAAACCTGCCACCCAAGGAACAGAGGGTGGGTAGGAGAAATAAGGGATCCAAAAAGACACATTTTGGGGAGAAGGTTAGTGTCCTCCAATTTGAAGGAGAGGAATCCTCATAGGATCTTCTACTTCAAGGATGGGGGAACTCCTCCCAAAGAAAAATGGATTCCAAGAGATCCAAGTGAAGGCTGGGTGAATGTGGGGCTGAGTTAGAACCGCTCATTGCACCCCAGAATGTTAATCAAGGAAACCAAACTGTCCAAACCAATTCTGGTGACTGCCTCCAAAAAGGGGGGGGGACAGCCCAGAATTAGAAAAAGGGGAGCCCAAAACTCCCCAAATATCCAAGTGCCAAATTTTTCTTGCAGATCCCCAAAATCCCACACAGAATCAAGCCCAAACTACCCCTGTGTCGGAGTCAAAAATCAGGAAATTGACTACACAACTTGCCCAGCATACCCTTTACCTTTGCCCATTAGAGAAGAAAGAAGGCACATTCCAAGTCTCTGTTTAAGTGCAAAGGCAATGTGCAATTCCAGCACTGGTGGACACTGGATCCCAAGCCACTCTTCTGTCAAAGAGGGCCTTTGAGAAGCTAAATTCAGGAATGGGGCAGAGATACCAGATCCCTCTCACTCCTCTTCCTGGACAACTCCAGAACTTCGACGGGAAGAAAATTCCTGTCGAGGGGTCTGCAGAGATGGAAATAAAAATTGGTCAACACAGATGAAGCACCCGGCAATAGTGGTGGCTCCAGAGGGAACTCCCTGTCTATTAGGGAATGACATCCTCCGTAGTTTGGCTCCCCTAATAGACTATGTGAATAAGGTACTCTGGACCCAGACTCACAGGCCAATCAAATTAAAACAGAGTGTCAACCATGTTAGTCTAAATGGCACATGCCACATGGTTGAACAAAAACGAGATCAAATTAAGTTTATCTTCAGAATAATGAAATACCTGATGTTACAATAATTGCTGTGGGACAACAAACTGGTCATGGGAACTCCTCTCCATGTCTGAAAATCAACCTTCCTTCCAGTCTGAGTGGCATTCCACACTGGAAGGAAATACTTTGAAATTGTATACCAATCCACAATCTGAAAATCCCAATTCTATAGCCAAAATTGATGGCAAACCATCACCAAGTGTGGCTGGCATTCAGTAAAAGGGCGAACAGTTATTTTTCCCGATTCAGTTAAATGACGGGAAGGAGTCGGTCCTCGCCCGAGTTGACTTGAATAGCGAAGAAAGCTTAATCAGCGAAGTATTATTCAAGAAACTCCCAAAAGACCAGACCCTATCCGCAGTAGAGTCAGTTTATCAAAGGGTATGGCGTCTAGAAATCCCCCCATTCCAAACATCTTCTGCTTAACAGTTGCAGGATCAAAATTTCTAGAGGGTACAAAAGCACAGAACACAATTGTTGGGTCTTGCGATGTGTTTATTCTGCCTTTCATATGGGCAGCCACATCCTCAACCGACTCGAGATTAATTTGGATCCCAGTTATTGCCAAACCCGGTCCCAACTGGAGAGCAAATCTCAGGGCCCTGGCATTCCTAAAGAAAGCATTCCGGTCAGCACCAGTGCTACGGAAGGAAATTGAAGTTCAGAAATGGAGGAGAGGTCACCATCCCAGGCCTCGCCTATAGAATCCCTATCCCCAAAGGTGACTTGACAGATGAGAAGTGGGTCCACATCAATCAGCTAAAGAGTTGCCACCAGAGACACACTTTGCGACAAAGAGAGCAGCCTACAGAAAACCCAATAGGGAATAAATCTGAAACATATGAATAGTTTAATTATAATTGAATGCCTGTGTCTCCCACTGCTGTCAACCCAATTGGTGGGCAGTTAGTGGGAAAATTGTAATAAACTGTTTGTGCTCCATTCCTAGATTTGCACTGGTTGCACCGTCATTGCCAAGGAGGACCACCTCTGAGACCCGGAAGGAGACATCCAAGGAAATCCGGGGGGTCGCTCCACACCAGAAAAGAAAACCCGAGAGAAGGCTGGGGGTGTCGTTCCACGTTCTGTCCAAAGACAGCAGGAGGAGCAGGATGCACCGTTCTCTGATGGAAGAGGGACTCAGCCCTGCCGGTCTCTGCTGTGACCCATGGAGAAATCCCACTTGCCTGACTCCCCCTCGACTTTAAAGCCCAGGAGAAGTTGGGGGGGATGTGTGGGATATACTGACCCACTCAACGCATTGCCCCACATCACTGTGCTGCATTGATGCAAGAAACAGCAAAATGGCTGCGGTGACTCCTGTGCGCGCCAGGATCTCAAAATTGTGTTTTTACCGCCACCACCAGAAAAATGGCTGCAACACCCTGCCACACACATTTCAGGCGGGGGGAACAGAGTACACACTGCAGGAATGTGCCAGTGCACTCTGCAACATTTAACATGGAATTAAGTAAATAGGCAGCATTGCCAAGCTGAAAAACCCCAAAATTCCCTTTTAAAATGAAACTTTTTCACTCATTGTAAAAGCTACATTGACGCTAATTCCATCCATTCATTTTTAAACCACTGTGATTAAAAAGTCCATGCGATCGCAGGATCATCCATTGTGTCTAAGCAAAACAGGGCCTAATTCCTGAATGACAGCCCCTGTCAAAAGTAACTTTTAAAAAGTAACCAAGAACTCTGCTTTTACTCGCACAGGAAAGCGCACATAGTTCTCCACAATGTATCAAACACTAGCTATCTTCAAAAGAACTTTAACTATCTGAGTCTGGTCAGTTTCATATACCAGTGTTCAGATAAAACTCATGCATTCAAAGAAAAATTACTTGAGCTGCAAGGACATTGTGGAAATCTGAGTGAGCTGCCCAAAACCGAATTAAAGAAAGAAATGTCAGTTTGCACCACGTGTGAAAATAGGCTGCTTACAAAATAAGGAAAAACGAATGGCAGTGTTTTAAAACAGTACACTGGTAAAAAAAAGTTTTACTTGTCTTTAGAAATGTAAAGGGATTTGTTACTGGTGAGAATATATTACATGTGTTAGTTGATGTAACAGGCTTATTTAATTCTGGATTTAAGGTCAAAAGTGAAAGATGTTAAACCCAGGGTGGCTTGACTTACCAAGTTGAAAAACAGTTTTTTTTGCCAAAAGGGCTATCTCTCCCAGCAGATCCTGCCAACCCACTGATAATTATAGGGTGGACCAGACTTTCGTCTCTGCTGGAACCCAGGACAATGCATTTCTCAGGGAAGGAAGCCGTAGGTGTCAAAGACCATGAAACTTCACTTAGGCTGAAACAACCCCCTATCCTGCTTGAAAGGAAATGCCAGTTGGTGTCAGCTGGGAAGAAAAAATGACAGACAATGACTCCCATTTGTTCTTAACACTATTTTATAAAGAATTTTAAAAGACTTGTATCTCAGCTGTCAAAATTGGTAAAAATGTGGACTTTTCAGAGCGTAAAAGTGGAATTCCGGCCTGTATTTTAAAACTTGGTAGAATGTCTTGACACACTCTGGACAGAAATGGTGATATATGTTGTATTACAAGAAAAGCATCATGTTGCAAAGCTAACGTTTTGTTCATACATCCCTGGGGATAATTTTCCTATGTGTACAAAGTTGTGGAATTTTAGGCCAAATCTGTCATGTTTAAAATTACCAAAATGTATCAGAAAGGCGAAACCAGTTCCCACAGACTTGAGGATTGGACTGAAAGGTGATGCACATAATATGTAACCTGTGTGTATAATTTACCACGAGATTGCAAGTAAAGAAATGTAGCTTTTTGGCAAAATTGGATTTTAAGTAAAGTAAATGTAGGAATGTTGGGACTTTGTAAACTTCACCTCATAAACCTGACACCATCCCTTTAAAAATCCAACCAGCAGAGAGCAAGGCAGAGATTACTACCCTGGCCCAATACTCTTGTTAGAGGCGTGTGTAGTAAAGCCTGCCCCTGTCATATACTGTGATGATGTCACCTGGCATTATAAATAAGAACCCCTGACAACACACGGACACACACTGATTCCTGACTGATTCCTGATTTCCTTTCCGGCGTCCTGTCTGTTCCTGTCTTCTTGCAATTATCCATCTAGAATCCAGATCCCAACCACAAGGCCAAACCTAGGTGATCCTGCTTCAGCTAGGCCTCACTTTTTAATTATCCCAATAACAAAAGGGAAGCTGTGGTGTTTTGGGAAAGCATCCTGAATTTAACCTGGAATTTAAACCTGCCATCCAGCTGATCTGTAGTATCCAGTAATCAGAAGTGCCAGTCCAGTGCCCTCCGGTGACCGAACTGCCCAGCTATCTCGCCAAGGGGCTTTGTATTGTCGTGACCAGAACCCTTGACGGTCCAATATCCTAAACTAAAGTGGATTGCAAGTATCAATAGGAACCATAGAAAACCATACCATACCTTACCTTGTCCTATCCCAATCTATAAACCATCCTATCCTTACCTTAAAAACTTGTAACATTGTCATAATCCTTATTGCAACCCTGTCATTGATTTCTAGTGCAAGCGCTATCTATTTAGTAATTCTTGTCATTTAAAACCTAAGCTATCAATCCTATTTCGAGTGATCGGACTGGTTCCGCCTGTTCATTCATGAGTTTAACTATAGTTGAACTCATGAATCAACCCTGGAGCTTACTGTGTCCCTCTTCGGTAAACTAGCCCGAATGCTCTAGTATAGAGTAAAACTATTCTTGTCCAAATTGATTTTCTTTTCTGTTTTCACTACCCGATTTTTCTAAAAACGCACCTCATACTACCTTGCGTATCTCCCTCGGTTTAATAACTAGAGACTTCATTTCACATCCTGATTGTACCTAAGATCTATAGCTACACCCCAACCATAAATCCACACTCCAAAACTTTTCACCCATTTTTATCAAAAACCGTTTGGCTAATTTCAGGTGGGAATGAGCATTTTTGCCAAAATGTACATGTGTTATTTTTTACTATCAATTGTTTTAAACCTTCCATTCATTTTCTAATTGTATGCTTTTGCTCAATCTATTGCTTATGATTGCTTGTAACGTTACAGTGTTTCTCCCATAGATAATTGTACTTATTTAAAGATTTTTGCACACATTCATTGTTTTATTCAGCCATTTCCGAGTGTCATTTTAACATTGCAAGGGTTTCAAATCCGTTTTTCTCTCTTGTTTGGGGAGGGAAGGTTGGATTCGAATTTTGTTTCTTATTCCTCATTCCTGATGACCTGCTGCTTCCTTGTATCTATTTAGAATTGATGATTTGTGGGTTCAGGAATATTGCATGGGGAAATCCTAACTTGAGTGCTATCTTTCTAAAAATGCAAAAGTGTCTCTATTCTCTGGTGTTTTCTATCTGTGTTGCTAAAGGGTTCATTTAAGTGCATTGCCCACATTCCTATTGTTATTGTCACACATTGGTGATTGCTGCCCCAAATATTAAAAAGTGTATGATTTTCTTGAATTTTAAATAAATAAATAAATAAATATTACCTTTACCAACCAGCCTGGTTCCTGGTCCACCATGACCCGGGGTATTTGAAAACAGGGTGTGATATGAGTAGTGTATCTCTCAAATATAGAACCTACATATAAAACAAAATAAGCATTTCAGTTGTGCCCTGCATACTAGGCTTACAGCATTTGTTTCTTGTGCAATGTGAATGTCTTTCCTCCTGAGGGAGAACAATGCTGCTGCTTTGGCTACCCATCTTGGTCATCTAAGGAAGAAAAAACTGGTTCTTTAATACATTTTCTTTATTATCACTTCCTTCTGGGTTCTGCTATCTCTGCTTCACGGATCAATAATTATGGAAAAGATGTCCTCTGACTCTGAATAATGGACTCTTGTCTCTGAAAACAGTTCTGTTTAATGTTCCAACAATGAACAATGACCTCGGCAAGTCTATAATACGTGTTCCATATAGACTAGTTCCCTGTCTATTCCTTGAATCTGCTCCACTCCAGATGACATGTTGCTTCCCTGTCAGCAAAAAGTGTATTTCTTGTCAACACTTCCATGATCTGTCCCTCAAATAAAAGTCTCTACACTCTTCGTTGATTTTAATGAGAAGAAAGTGCAACCTATATTATTATGCTATGTAGAAGCATACTCAAGTTTGTAGTGTTAGCTGGATCAGAGATAAATGTGTGCACATCAACATTAGCGTGTCTCCCAACAAAGCCTGGAAAGTATTCAATTAACTGAAAACACACTGCATTTGTCAGTCTATGATTCTCTGGTGATAGGGACATTTGTCTTGTCCTTGCTGTACTCTGGAAGTAAAAGAAACTGTTCTGCGATCACTGTGAGCAGTCTACTTACTATTTTTTCGTTATCAGGATCTTGCAAAAACTATGTTATGCTTGCAAGTCTCTCCACCAGCGACGGGAAGGATCTCAATACCAATTTGAAATAGGTTAGTATGTTCCTGGTGAGGTCACTATTGTGTGGCACCATAAGTAATTCCAAACAAAGACTCTGTTTTGAATGACTCAGGATACTGTATTCTCTTCCAATGTATATATCCTCGATCAAAATTCGGCATAGCTTATCTTATCAAGGCTTTAGTGTGCTTCAGTCCAAAGTCAACAAGCTACTTGTGACTCAATAAATGCAATTCTCTTCTTTTACCCTGCAACTAGGATGCACAGAGTGTTCGTATTTGTGTCCTTTTTCCTTTATTCTGCTCAAAGGAAATGTCTTATAACTGGGCCACAACCTTATCACAAAGGTTCCTTGCTTTTTTTCACTTGACTGGTCATGCGTCCTTCTTCCTCGTCATAGATCTCGTCTGCACGTGCTATGGTTCTTCCCCGTTGTCTGTAGTCTCTCTAGGGTGCGGTGCGGGCAGAGGGGTCTCTCCAATGTATGGCTTTATATCACCAAGTAAGATCCAAGCTGTACTTCCCTGTAACTTGACTGCAGATGGTGTAATATCCTCTACAATGAAAGGGCAGTGGAACCTTGGCTCGTCCCACCTTTTCCTTGTGTGATTCAGAACGAGGCCGGTATCCCCAGGGTATAGTTGAGGTAAATGTAACTCCGGGACCTGGTCTATTGTAATATCTACTTCTGTGTTCTGTACTGCCCTACACCCTCCTTGTCGTCGCTGCAGCTGTCCTGAAATTACAGAAAAACTGGAAGTCATACAGTTCAGGTAGCTTTGCATTTCCAATCCTAGCACTTCTCCTGTTGGCTGAGCATCACATCTAGCTCTAGTTCGAATCATTAACAGCATCTGCATTCTTCTGCCTGTCACAATTTCATGTGTCGTAAGATGTTGGTCAGAACCAGGCTGGTTTCTGAGTGCATACAATGTCAGTGGAAGGCAGTGCAACCATCCTTTCTTCAGAGTAAGCTTCAACTTGGCTATCCTTTCTTTTAACAAGCCGTTGAGCTTCTTGCATAACCAATTCCCTTGCGGATGATATGCCGATGAAAACGTATGCTTTATACCAAGCAACAAGCTGATCTGTTCAAATACTGCATTAACAAAATGAGGACCATTATCTGACCTCATCACTACACAAACTCCCCATCTGGGAAATACTTCCCTCACCAAGAATTTGGCGACACAAGTAGAGTCTATGTGTGTACATGGACCTGCTTCTATCCATCTAGAGAATGGACACACCACAACAATAAGATACTTGTACCCATTACATACTTGAATCATATCGACATAGTCAATATGCAAGTGCTGAAAAGGACCATTAGGCCTTGGGATGACTCCTCTGATAACACGTTGTGTATGCCCAGCCGTAAACTTCTGACAAATTATGCAATTTATCATAAAAAATGCAACATGGTCACTCCTCACAACAATCATTTTCTCATGCACCTCAGGCATTCCCACATCCATAATTATTTCATCTTCAGTTGCCACATGCTTGGCTTCAGCATCTGCTGCTTGATTTCCACGTAAGATAAAATCTGCCCCTTTCGTGTGGGCTGTGCATTTCACGACTGTTATGCCCACTGGGAGTTGTTGTGGCTTAATCAGCCTGTCCAATAAGGCAGCGTGCTGCACTGGTGTGCCGTCTGCTTGGATATAGCCCCTCCGTTTCCAGTGCGCTAAGTCTGCGTGCACTGTCAACGTCACATAGGCAGGGTCACTGTACACCATTACTGACTGGCCTGCGTGATTCTCAAGTACGAGTATCAACGCCAATAATTCTGCAGCCTGTGCTGAATAATGAGAGGGTAAACATGCACTAATAAGTACTCGAAATTCCCCATTTGCCGTGTGCTTCTCCACAGCAGCACCTGTATATCTTTGTCTGTCATTTTGATCGATCCTAGAAAAACCGTCAATGAAGATGATTTCTCCTTCTGCCAATGCATTTTCTTTCACTCTGGGGATCTCGTCATAGAATTCTTCATAGTTCGCACAATCATGTATTGGCTCTCCTTCAGAAACTGGCTCTGCTATAAACATAGCTGGGTTCACTATTCTGCATCGAACCATTTTAATCAATGGATTTGATATGACCACTTCATAAGCAGAAGCACTTTGTGATGTCAATGTACTGAAAATAAGACCAATCGTAAATAGAAAAGTAGAAAACAGAATTATCAACAGTTTTCCCTTCATCCAAGAACTCTATACATCACATTCAAATATATATTTTATTAAGATTCTTTAGATAAAAGATCTTATCACATGAGAAAAAATGCATGCTTAGTCATAAAAAACAACTCTAAGAAAATATAAAATTATAACAATGACAAAAAACACATATTTCTAAAAATAGAAGATCAGATGTTAAAATACTTCAATTATTGATGAAACCTCAAGATTCTGTCTTTTCTTATGAGGTTCAGACCTAATGAAGATCTCTAAATTAATTTCACAACCCGGTGTAACTCCAAATCATAAACTCAACATGTTTCAGTCCTCTCTATCGTGGTGGGACTTTCATCAGAAGCAGTCATTTCAATTTTAGAGTCATCAAGAACTATTACACATCTTCTGAACCTCATAAGAAAAGACAGAGGTTACAGTATAAATCAACATACCATAATATAACATAACTTAACTCAATCCACATCAATTTTGACACATAATTTCCCAATGCCACAGTTACTGATTAACGCATGCCACTACATCTTCCAAAACAAATCTCAGTAAGTCCATGGTGCACAGCTCACTACTCCGGCCACCTATCTATTGTTCGAGAACAACACTCCTTCTACCTTTAGCAATGGTTTTATTTTACAACAGGCTTCATCATCTCTGTCCATTATTATTGCTTGGACCGTGTTCCCATGGAAAAGATTTCATACTCTGAGCAGTGCCAGGTGTACAAGAGATCAGGCTAAGAGAGGCAGCATTTCTTGATGTATAAAAAGCTTGGGGTGTGCCCGTCACGTGAGGTATCAAAGAGCATATACAGCAGCTCTTGTTGACCTCTCTCTCTCCAGTTTGCGCATGTGATTATACCACATGTTAGCCAATTCGGGTGATGCACATCGGTCACAGTGTCCAGTATTACCACTTTATATTGGCTATATTCTATCTCTGCTCAGTTGCCCTCCTAATTTGTGTCATCCACAAAGATACATCTGTTTTGTTCCCATAGCCCCCTTTAGATGCCCCAACCATATAAAATAACCACACAAAACACTACACCTACTGTAAAAATAAAACAACATATGCAACATAACATCTGTATTAACCAACACTTGAAGTGCTGAACCTGCAGCGGGATAGAAAACGCACGAAAACACACAGAAAAATCCATATTTTTCATCATTTTAAGGATTTACAAATTGTATTATCATAAAGAAAAATGCTGCAAACTATATTTTAATATTACTCAGTGATTTATTCATTCTGGCGAGAATGTGGAATGGTGATGAGGGCTTTTCAAACATCGGATAAGTGGACCCATTACCGGAACTCTCTCGCCAGTGCTGCAAATGGGGTAGCAAAGACAAAGAAGGGGCCTGGAAATGCTGCTTGTTCCAGTGCTGAATGAATTTCCTGATAAAGACCTGGTCCCCGGGATATAGTTGAGACATGGGTGAGTTCAGTTCATCTGTCTGCAATGCTTCAGCTGTGTCTTCTCTTCTCTGAGCGATCTGTCAAGAGAAAATCTTTATGCTTTTTGTTAACTTCCCCAAGTACTACTGAAACTCCTCCCTCAAAACTCCTGCTTCCCTGTGTGCATCATATTATGTGTGCGTATGAGTGAGATGTGTGTGCATTCTTCTCCCTGTCACTATCTCGTGCGGGTACAAGTGGTGGTCTTTACTGGACTGCATTTTCAAGCTAAACAAAGTCTGTGGCCAGTTCCTCCATAATGTAGTACATATCTACAACAGTCTACTCTTCAATCGTCCATTCAGTATTTCCACAATTCCCTTGTCTTGTGGATGATATACCGAGCACAGTTTTGCTGTATCTCTAATAGGGATGCAATCGTTTAAAACAATTTGTAAAAAAGGTAATTCCATTAGCAGATTTTAGGACCTCACATTCCCCCCAGCGAGGAAAGACCTTGCATACCGGACATTTTTCTTCTGATTTTGCATTGGGTAGTGCGCAAGGACCGGTCTCAATCCAATGGGAGAACAGATATACTACAACAACAAGGTAATGGTAATTACTGCAGCTCTCAAGCATGTCCACGTAATCAATGTGGAATTCCCATAGGGGTCCAGTCAGAGGGGGCATTGTGCAGTGCAACATCCTGAGAGTCTGTCCAGTGCTGTAAAGATGACACATTGTGTAATTTGCAACAAGCTGGTTAACTAAGCCTTCAGCTTGGGGACAAACCAGTCCTCCTGAACATCTGCAGCAATGTGCTGTTTTTGAAAAATGCACTAGGTAATGCAGTTGCTCAGGGGCAACCTTGAGCAATCCCTGTGACATAGCTACTTTACCTGTAATGTTTTGTCTCCATATGAAATTGGTTGGTGACTGTGAGCACCCCTTTTAACCCATAGCTCTGTTTCTTTCTGAGGCACCTGATATTGTAACTCAATTATTTGAATAACTGATACTTCTGTGTATGGGATTGCCAGCTGAAACTGTTGATTGGCAACCTCAAGATATGCAGTGACATCTGGGTTGCTGTGGTATGCCTCTGCATTGGCGGCTTCATCTACTATGTCATTGCTAAGGAAAAGCGGTCTTTATTTTGGGTGTCGGCAGTGCATTTAACCACTGCCACTAGTGTTGGGTGGGACAGGGCATAAATCAATCTTTCCAGCAAAGCCACACGGTGTACGGGCATGCCATCTGACCTTCAATATCCCCTGCTTTCTCATCTGGGCAAACCTGAATGTACAGTGGTGGTCACGTACCTGGAATCTAAATGGTTAAACACTACGGCCCTCATTACGACCCAGGCGTTGGACCATGGTGCTAATAGCACCATGGTCCATGCCAGTAACTTACCGACTAGGCCATGGCGGAATGGGGAATTACTGCCCATTTCCGAGGTTGGCGGGGCGGTAATTCCCCATGCCGCCATGGTCCTTCCCCATTCCCATTTTTTCCCCATAGGGCTCAATGGGACTGGGGAAGGCGCTAATTACGGCACCGTAAATTACGGTGCCATAATTAGCTCCTAGGTCCCTTTGCGGGTTGGTTTTTTAACGCCTGCTAAAAGCAGGCGTTAAAGTGCCACCCGCAAAGGGACCTCGTAATCAGGCGTTAAGGGTTTAACGGCGCCACCACCTTTTACGGCGCCGTTAACCCCTTAACGCCTGGGTTGTAATGAGGGCCTAAGTATCCTTGGATTCTTCTAATGCTTTGAATAATGAAATCAGTTCCACTTCCTGTGCCGAATCATGTGTTGGCAAACTTTTCTAACTGTAACCTCATATTCTCCAGCTGCAATTCTCACCATTGCTGCACCTGTGTATCTCTGTCCAGTCTCCTGATCAATCGTCGATGACCCATCAATGAAGAGAACCTCCCCTTCCTCAAGTGCGTCCTCCCTTGCTCGTATTAAATCATCTTCAGAACTTTCATAGATAACACAATCATGCACTTCCTCACATTCCTCAACAGGTATTGCAATAAACATAGTAGGGTTAATTGTGCGGCATCTCACAATGTGAATGGACGGCCTTGACAACATGACTTCCTACGCAGAGGCCTTTTGTATGGTTAGAGTGTATTTAGATTGATCAAAAATCGTGAACACTGCATGCTCTACATATAATGTCACTAAGCAAACCAAAGTTATTAATGAGAATATTTCAATGGCACGCAGCCTGTTAAGAAGGAAATTGACCCTGCATCACTGAATCTAATATGCCAATGTAAAATGCTAGGGGTTTGTGACCTAGGGATGTTTGCTGAGCCAACCCAACAGTCCTTACTTGACCATTGGAATGTGAGAACAAATACAATTGTTTTGTTTAATCATTGGCTGCTAGTACTAGTGTATTACTAATGGCACTTTTCAGTTCCTGTAAACAGATTATAATTTCTCCTGGCCATGTTAGTGACACTTTGTGTTTCTGTGCTTCTTTGAGTCCCTGCAGAAGAGGTTTTCTGTAACTGGAATAGTACATAATTTACGATCTTCAATAGTTACACAAACCCAAAATTGTTGCATTTCTTTAACTGTAGTTGGCTGTGGTGTGTTTTGAACAGCAGCTGCTCTTTCTGGAGTTACTCTTTTCCCTGCTGATTATATTATTTGTCCTAAATACACAACCTCTTTCTGACAATATTGCATTGTGTCTTTATCTATTTTGTATTGTTTGTCCGCAAGCAGTGTTAGCAGCGTAATGGAATCTGCTCTACATGGGGCTTCTGTTGTGTTGCACACTAGGAGGTCATCTACATACTGAATGATCACGATCTGTACGTGTATGTTAACAGATCCACGTGGAGTATTCTGTTAAAAATGCTAGGGGGCTTGCTGTACTCCAAAGGAAGTCTAGTTTGTTCGAACCTTTTCCCACGATAGGTAAACAAAGTGAGATATTGAGAATTGGGATGTAGTGGAATGGAAAATAACTATGTTTTCAAATCATTGACAGTGAAATACGTGGCCTCAATGGAAATACTGCAAAGGATCATGGCTAGGCTTGGTACTACTGGGAACTCTGCTTCAGCAATAATATTTAATGTGCGTAGGTCCTCTATCATCCTCCAACTGGACCCCTTTGATATTTATATATATTGCTGTGTTGCATGGGGATTCCGAGGGTACTATAATGCCCTGCTGCCATAATGCCACAATTGTCTCATGCATTAATTCATTTGCTTCCCTTGACAATGCGGGTAATGGATTTCAAGGCTGGAGGAATGGTAGGATTCTCTGAAGAAGGGGTGGCACAAACTAATTTGGTATGTGGAAAAGTTTGGAGGAAATATGTGAATTTCTTGACATGGCTCAAAGAGCCTGAGAAACCTGTTAAGATCTGGTTACGTCCGCATTTTTTTATATGTTTTAAGGGAGATAGCATGGTGCATGTCGGCATAAATCAAAACTGCAGCACCACTCTGCATATTCCCGATTTAGCTGGAGGTACATGGCACTTCTGGATTTATTCTGGTCATGTGGGCCGTTTTCGTACAAAAAATTACCTCCTGCCTGGAGAGGTGTATGCAGCATCACCACTTTGCACGTGCCCATCCCTGTGGTTCCACAGAGCCACCTGACACTGTCTGAGTCCACATTTGTGCCCCATTCTTCCCCTGTGCCCCTTGCATCCCTTGAGTCATCGCACATGGACAATCTACAAACTTTGCAGCACTCTGGAGAAACAGACTGTCTGAGGAGATCGTACAAATGTAACTATTTGTCAGCAGCATCTTCTGAGGCTCTAAGAAACATTCCTGATCATTTCCTACTGTTTAGCCGTAAACTTTTTTCTCCTCTCTATTGGCCCCAGGCGTACAATCCTATGTCAATGCAAAATAGCTTACAATAGCCTGTTACAAATTGCTATTATTTGTCAATTCCTCTGTGTTAGCATTCAGTGCCATCAAGGAAGAACTTAGAGTTTTACATCTTGTAGCCCTGCAGAATCTCTACATTTTGGACCTCCTAACAGCTATGGAGGGTGGGGTGTGCCATAAATTGTGCAAAACCTGCGGCACATATGCGCCTCCTAATGACTCGGATAACAGAACTTTGGCTCAAACAATTACTGAATTGCAAAATCTGAAGGGGGCCATGGAGAGGGAGGCAGGAATTACTGACAATATTTTTTAGGACTCTCTTTTCTCTTGGATGCTGTCGTGTATGAACATAATCTTAAAAGTACTTTCACCTGTTTTGATTTTTTCTCTAGTACTTTTTTGTTCTTGTCAGTTATGTCATTGATAATGCTCTACTCAGATGCCTAGGAGTACTGCCATGTTTCTTGTAACCCTGTCTAAGGATAGGTATAGGACCAATACTCTTCACATGTGCACTCAAAATGTTTTTGAAATGATTGAAGGGGGTTTCCCTCCTTCCCGAGGTTGGAGTGAATGTATAGAACAATGGGTAGATTGCGGAACTAATGATGAGTCAAATTGGGGTTGTCTAGCAGAGGAGTATGTGAAAAATGGTTGTGAAGATGTATTCCATAAGGATAGTGAGATTGATGATTTGGAAATTGGTTTGTTAGTTAATGGATTAACTAAAGAGGTGAAAGTTGGGAAATTTGGAAAGTTTGAACTTTGCACGCCATACCTCTGACTGGGGGTGGACACGTCATCATCGTCATTTCTGTCACGTTAACAAATTGCTACAAATATTACAATATTTATGGTAAATGGGATAAGTGTTACATGTAGGTTACTTTGTGTTATTTTGTGTAGAGGCGATACATTTGTAGATTTGCGTGCGTACAGAAACATAACAATGAAACATTGTCACGCAGAGGGCCACTCCCCACTCAGGTGAAGCAGGCGATCAATATACACATGTAGAGTTTAGCTGTATGACTGGCGGTCATGAGAGGAGATCATAATAGGTATAAGGTACAAAAAAGAAGGTGGGTGAGGCGCGCACTCCCGGTCCTGGTCAATTGAACCTGTTGCAAAAAATAAGTAGCTGGGTCACATCCCAAAATGGACAAATATTCACAGGGTTAGATCCCTTCTGCTCCAAATCAGGTACTCAGTATTAACAGGGTTAGATCCCTTGCTGCAAATCAGGTACTCAGTAATAACAGGGTTAGATCCCTCAGCTGCAGTTCTGTGGTCTGTAGTTGTTCTCCTCCTAGCGCTTTCTTATCTCAAATAATCATCAGGGAGGCTGTTGAGCAGGTGTGTCTAATTAGACTCAAAGGATTCTGGTAGCGTTAGTGAAAACGTTTTTTTCTGTTCAGGTGACCAGCAACCGACACCCCTCCAAAGCACAAGTCCTTCCCAAATTTGGGGGAGGGGAGAGAACTATCTTTATGATTCTCCAAAGTGGGGCACAGTCACCCCGTGGCGCTGCCTCTGGAGCCCGGGACTCCCATAGCATTCAGTACAAAAAAGAAGGTGGGTGAGGTGCGCACTCCCGGTCCTGGTCAATTGAACCTGTTGCAAAAAATAAGTAGCTGGGTCACATAACCAAAATGGACAAATATTCACAGGGTTAGATCCCTTCTGCTGCAAATCAGGTACTCAGTATTAACAGGGTTAGATCCCTTGCTGCAAATCAGGTACTCAGTAAAAACAGGGTTAGATCCCTCAGCTGCAATTCTGTGGTCTGTAGTTGTTCTCCTCCTAGCGCTTTCTTATCTCAAATAATCATCAGGGAGGCTGTTGAGCAGGTGTGTCTAATTAGACTCAAAGGATTCTGGTAGCTGTAGTGAAAACGTTTTTTTCTGTTCAGGTGACCAGCAACCGACACCCCTCCAAAGCACAAGTCCTTCCCAAATTTGGGGGAGGGGAGAGAACCATCTTTATGATTCTCCAAAGTGGGGCACAGTCACCCCGTGGCGCTGCCTCTGGAGCCCGGGACTCCCATAGTATTCAGTACAAAAAAGAAGGTGGGTGAGGCGCGCACTCCCGGTCCTGGTCAATTGAACCTGTTGCAAAAAGTGCCCCAAAAAGTGCCCCACTTTGGAGAATCATAAAGATGGTTCTCTCCCCTCCCCCAAATTTGGGAAGGACTTGTGCTTTGGAGGGGTGTCGGTTGCTGGCAACCTGAACAGAAAAAAACTTTTTTCACTACAGCTACCAGAATCCTTTGAGTCTAATTAGACACACCTGCTTAACAGCCTCCCTGATGATTATTTGAGATAAGAAAGCGCTAGGAGGAGAACAACCACAGACCACAGAACTGCAGCTGAGGGATCTAACCCTGTTATTACTGACTACCTGATTTGCAGCAAGGGATCTAACCCTGTTAATACTGACTACCTGATTTGCAGCAAGGGATCTAACCCTGTTAATATTGAGTACCTGATTTTCAGCAGAAGGGATCTAACCCTGTGAATATTTGTCCATTTTGGGATGTGACCCAGCTACCTATTTTTTGCAACAGGTTTAATTGACCAGGACCGGGAGTGCGCGCCTCACCCACCTTCTTTTTTGTACTGCATAATAGGTATAAAATGCACACCTAATAGTATACATGCATGGGAAGTATTTTTCGAATTTAGGGAAAGATATGAAATATATTGATGTGGTTGATCTGTGTATCTTGGGTCTTCGTAGTGTGGATTAATTAGAAAGGTGTTTTTGCAATCGTGGCAAAGGCCCATCAGCAGTCAGAGAACAGGATTTGTAAGTTGGTCAACGGGGTGGCTGCACTCATTTTGCTGATCGTTCAAGTGCTGGAGGGCGAAGGGTACATATGATCTCTGGTAAACAGGAGAGCTGATTGTTGTAAGGGATAGGCATTTGTGAAACTTACAGGGTTGTTTTGAACAGGTGGCTTCTCCCAGGAAAATTACGGATATCAGTAGTAAGCCATTTCACAAGGGTGATTATGTTGTCAGAGAGTGTGTAGGACTCACGTGCATAGGAAAGGTCGGTAGTCATGAAAATCAGACGCTGGACAGGTTTGGACAATGCGGTTAGCAAGCACGAATAGGTCAAAGGGGGATCTACGTGTCTTTCTCTCGTCTTCATGCGCTTAGGATTTTTTTGGAGCAGGTCAGTGTTCGTTATTAATAGGAATTCTATTATCGGGTAACTAATAGGCAAAGCTGCCACCAAATATGGAGAGGTTTTGGGAAGGGGTGTGTTGGAAATGTAAAACTTGTAATTATAGGTTTTTAGGGGATTGTGTCATAATGTCTGTGTCCCATGAACTGTGTGGGTTTTAGATTTCTCTGTACAGGACAACCAATCATGTTTGGGGGGATGCTAATCTAATGGCGTCTGGGGGAGTGTATTAACTGTTGCAAACTGTATATAATGTGTGCTCTTTGTGTGGTCCTGGTCGTCTGTACAATAAACTTGCTTTATGGACAAAAGGCACACTTAGTAATTCTAGAAGTGGGCCTAATTTGGGTAAAGGGGCAAAGCTAAAGGTCAACACCTACAATACCTCGGCGCTCCAGCTCCCTACTCTCTGCTTCCACATCTAGCTGATTTCCCTTTATTGGCACCCAGGCCCTAAACCCCGACCCCAAACGTTTCCCCTATGCACATACTATTCAGGTGAGCAAGTCATATACATGTATCCCCCACCCCCTACCAGGTCCTCCCAAACTTCTTTCTAATTTTCTAGATCAGGGGGTGGGATAATGATAGCATGGTATAAACGGTCAACTTTGTCTCCATATGGGAGGGGAACATTTCATAATTCGTACCACTCTGTGGGATATTTCTTTTATTTTTTTTAATTTTATTGGTTAATCGAATTAAACTTTTAACATTTCTCCATCATCAATTTCATCATCATTAGGTACATGTCCATTTTTTGTTGAAATACGATGATCTTTCCAAAGCCTGTTTCAGGCCAGGGGCATTTTTTGAGCCTGCTAACATTTTTCACACTTCGGGGCCTTCTTCCTCCTGATCCAATTTTAGGGATTCTACAAATTTTAGTGTGTCTAATGTTCTGCCAACCTTTTTAGCTGTCATTAGCCTCTCCCAGTATTCCTCTTCCGTCCCCTCAGAGATGTTAATAGAATAGCATCCCATGGATACCTGATGTTTCAATGCCAGGGTCGGGCAGGTTAGCATCACATGTCTGATGGATTCTAGTTGGTCTTTGTTTTTGCAGAACCTGCAATACGCTTTTGCTTTTTCAATAAGTCTTCTTCTACATTTTACCTCTCTGGAGTGCCATATATTAAGCCTGCAACGCATCAGCAAGTCTCTATAATGGCTTGATGGAAATTTCAACAAGTACGGTGGGAGCATATCAGATGATATTATGGCACAGATTTCTTATCAGTCTGTTCGCCTGAGTTTCCTCCCAGTCCTTTTACCGGAGGGTTCTTTTGGCCTTATCTGAATTACACTTCAAGGTGTCTTCCGAAATGTCCACCTGTTCCAAGATTGCTTTACATCTCTTTTTCCAATCGTGGAGTATCATGTCTCCATTTGATACCCCGGGCTGTGCTAGGATTTCAAACGGCTGGGATGGTTTATCAAGGATAAACTCTCTGTAGAGAGATAAGGTTTTCCACAGCGCAAGTGAAACCACGGATTGGAGCTTTAATTCCATTCTTATGAGCTCTAATGGCAGCGAATTCGGGAGGTGTAGGATCTTCCGCCAAAAGTAGGACTCACATAAGATCCAAAATTCCCATTTCTAAGCTATAAGAGCCTCCACTCCATACTTAATTACGGCCACCACCTTTTGTTTGTCAAAGGTTATTATAGGCGTCAGGGAGAACTTTCCATACCTACGATGGATAATTATTCCTTGGTTGGTCAAGGTCGTTAGCTTTTCTCGGATCAATGCGTAGTGTGCCTTTTCATTGCAGTTTTTATTTATCCTTATCCCAAGATATATTGTAGTATCCACCACCTCCAGTTTTTGCTTCTCTAGGGACCAAGTCTGAAGTTTCTCTGCCGATTTTCTTCCTCAGCATGACCTCATAATTAGTATCATGGATTTCTTGATGTTTATTTTCATGTCGTTGTCTTTTAGGTATTTGATAAAGGCCTCTATCCGTCGCTGCTATCCTATTGGCGTTTGGTCGGCAAATACAGCGTCATCCACATACAACATCCACTTTACCTCAGTTCCATTTACCTTAGGGGGAAAGGCACGGAATCTGATCTTGCGGGTTCTTCATGTCTGCCATATATAAGACAAAAAGAAAGGGGGCTAAGGCGCATCCCTGTATGATTCCCCGGGAAGTTTTGATCTTTCTGGATAACCCTCCATTAGCTGTAGTTTGGATCTGTATCGAGGTGTCAGTGTATAAGGCTTGGATAGCTTCTAGTAGATTTGCCGGGCATCCCCAGTTCTTCATTTTTAGCCACATGCGCTCTATGTTTATCCCATCAAATGCCTGCTCGAGGTCAATAAAGGCCAAGTATGTTGTTTTTTTCCCTACCAAGGCCTTTGCCTTCATCAGGTTGATCAGGAGCAAGTTAAGGGCAGTACCAACACCACTAACGAAGGCTGTTTATCTCTCATCCAGTATTTTAGCCTGAGTTGCCCATTTATATAAGTCAGGATGGACCCGAATATCTTGCCAATTGAGTCCAGCAATGCAATCGGCCTGTAATTTCTGGGGTTTCCTCAGCCTCCCTTTTTATAAATTGGCACAATGTAAGCCTCTGTCCACAAAGATGGAATTTGCCTTGCTTGTTTTATTTGTTGGAACAGTGCATAAATTAAATCCGACCAATCTTCACAGTTTCCTTCAGAATTTTGTTTGAGATAGCATCTGGGCCTGCTGCCCTGGAAGCCGTACCTTTTTTGATTAGCGTTATTATGTCATCTCTGTCAAATTCCAGGGCCCCGGGAGTATCATCAGGCATCTTCTCTGGGACCTTTTCCTGATTTTTCCCTTCCTACAATAGGGTGTAATGATTGAACCAGTTTTCCTCTGAAACTTGGTTAACGCCTATTGCCGATTGATTCAGGTCTCTATTGTTAATTAGGTCCCACGTGCTTCTTGTGTTATTTGTTGATATTGCGTCTAACATTTTCTCTGCATCTCTTTGTGTTCTCAGATAGCGAGTTGAGCGTAGCTAATTTTTGTATGTTTGCCGGCACTTCCTCAGAAGTTCACGTTTTTCCTCTGGGTTGGCCTTTTTTATGCATATAAGATCCGCTCTATATTGTTTTCTTCTGGCCACTAAGGGTTCATCATAGGCATGTTTCTTTTCAATTGTTTTCACTTTGTTAGGATCGTGCTTGACCTCAAATGCTCCAAGCAACCATTTGTGCCCGACCACCTCTCCACCGTTCTCTAGGGCTTCCTTATAATCTTGTACCAGTTTTGGTATATCCTGTTTTTAAGCCTTAATCAGTTTCTTCCCCAGGACACCTCCGCTTCCATCATTCTTTTACTCCATGGAGTTGATCTTATTTCCCAAGCAAGTTCTATTTCCAACAAACTGTGGTCACTATTCGCTTGCCTAGTTAATGTAAATGAATTTATCCAAGCAACAGTGTTTCCTCCTACAAAGCAGTAGTCCAGCCATGCTCCCGATTTTCCACTGTGCCATGTATTAGCACCACTTAGGTCTCCTCTCGTCTGGCTATTTAGCATCCTCATATCACGGATTCGCATTTCCTCCATCCATTTTTGTTCTTTCCCTAGTAGATGCTCTGTCTCTTTGATTTTTCCCTCCTTATCCAGCAGTTTAATGTTTAGGTCCCCATTAAGGAGTATCAACTGGTCTCTTTCCTCAGTCATAGATTTATCTATGGCATTCATGATTGATTTTAAATAGATCTCCTGCCTCGGCATGTTTTCTCTCCAATAGGTTTTGATCAGGATCATCTTTGCTGGCTCTTCTTTTTCCTCAGCATTAAATGCTATTTTCAGTATTTGCACGTAGGGGTTTGGAATATGGTGTTCTAGCACTTGTAAAGGGCTATCTAATTTCTGTAATATCATAAGGCCCACAAATGTTCTTCCTTTTGGACCCTTTCTGGCCGGGATGATATAAACTTCATAACCCTCACACACCGGTGGCTCATGCAGCCAAGATTCCTGAATAGAGATAAGGTCATATTTGCCAAGAAAACTACTGTCATTGGAGAACAGATGTTTAAAGCCTCTGGTGTTCCATGAGGCACAGTAGACGGGTCTTTGATTACCCTCCTCTCTCTATTGTTTCTTCTTAGTATTTAAAGTCCTAGCCATCCATGCCCAGTCATTGGATTTGTCCCTCGCTTCGTTCGGGTTTGTTTTAACCTTCCTCGGGTTGTCTGAATTATCCACAGTAAACCTCAGGGTTTTCAGTTTCTCATCACTTTTTTTTATTATGGATATATTTTCCTTTTGATTTTTTGTGTCTTCTTTTATATTTTCTTTGAATCCTTTTTTGTATCATCTTCGCAGATTGGTCTGATTTTTTTAATGCACTCCTTGTCTATAAGTTTTTCCTTGTTGCGTACTGTCTTCTCCTCCTTGGGTTCCTTTCCTTCCTTCATTGTTGCTTTTAGATTTTTTTGCTTAAAATCATCTTCCAGATTCTCTAGTCGAAAATCCTTTTTTTTTAGGATATCACTGGCAGCCAGAAGTTTCTGCTTGATCTTGTTAGAAGTAAGATGTAGTACAACTTGATCCATCCTCTGTTCGATTGGAAATTCCACTATTTTTACATCATCTGTTGATATTGTGCGTAGGGCTGAGGTTTGATTGCAGAGAGTCATCACGTAGCTCCTGTTTAACACAGCCCTTCTTGGGCCATTTGATGCTGTTTCTAGTTTTAGATAACACCCTTTAGGTAGGATAGGTTTCCTGAGAGTTGGCATAGGCGAGCCTAGACTTTTCTTGTCTTCAGTATGCTTCCTTTCTCGGTTATTACTTTTTGGTTTTGGTAAGAGCTTTCCTTGTTGATTTCGTGCATTCATCTCTTTATTGACCGGCTTCTTCCTTTTTTGTTCCAGAGTTTTGAAATGGATGGACCCTCTTTCATCTTCACTGACGGGATCTCTTTCCAAAGAGTCAACTCTTTTCCCTAGTTTCTTAGTAGCCTTTGGCAAATTCTCTCTTTGGGGTTTCAGCATCTTTCGATCTTTTGGATTTATACCCGGATCGGTTTCCCTGTTGTCTATGGTTTGCCACTCGGATAGACTAATGCTATCCCATTCTTCCTCTTCTCTGTTTTTGTCCATAAATTCAATGAGATCACTTAGATCTGCTGGTTGCTCCGACGCTTCCCATTTTTCATCTTCTGTTGTTTCAATGTTTTTATCTTCCTTTTCCCCGTCATCCTCTATACTGTCCAACTCACGCATTGTCAGTTCTCTTCTGGGCTTCTTCGCACACTGTAGGTTTTCTCTTCTGGGCGGTGTTCTCAGATTTCTCAAGAAGGCTCTTGACCCTTTAACCTTCCGTTTTAGGACTTCATTTTTGGATTTATTTCCGTTTTCAATTTGTTTCTTAGCTCCCTCCTCCTCTCCTAGTAGTCCTGGTCCTTAGAGGCACCGCCTGAAAAAATTGCAAAGTTTGATTGCTCCGGCTTAGATGTTAGATCACGTCCATCCTCCCCCTTTTTCCCGGGGGAAATCAGGATCACATCTTTAAGAGGTAGATCTGTTTGTTTGGGGTGGATACCGTCACCTTGTTTCAATTTCATAGGACCCTTTCCTTCTTTGGGATTTTCTCTTGGCTGGTCCCACTCATTTTTCTGTTTATACAAGCTTCTCATCCATTTGCAGTCCTCAAGGACTGCCTCCATCAATAGTGATTTATCATTGGCATCCCTTCTCGCTAATTCACTGAGGCGATTTTGCCAGAGTTGCGTTTGTTCTGCTTCCTTGTTCATTCGTATGTCCAATCTCTGCAAAGACAAATCCATTTGCATATTCGCCTCTTTAATTTGTGTATTGGTGGTGGTTACTTCTTGAACAGAGTCTTTAATCACCTCATAGAGTTTTAGAAATGGTGCCAATGTGATATTTAGAGATGCCAAAATCACTTTTTGAATGTGTTCTGTGTCCTTTTCTCTTTCAATTTTACCAGCCTCATTGATTGTTTTTGAGATTGGTTCTTTCGATAGTTCACCTAGGCGCAAGTTTGCGTCTTCAAAGATTGGTGTTTGAGTGATTTTCGTTGACATTTGTTTCTCACAAGCTGAGGTTTGCATCATTTTGGTTGATGTTTGTTCCTTCTGGTACTTTATTGGACCTATAACAGAGTCCACATCCTCAAGGGACCTCCCTTTAGCTTGTTCTTTATCCAATGCTGCCATCTTCTCGTTTATGAGGGAGAAGCTTTTCCTTTTTTCTCTTTCAATTTTTCCCGTCAATATAGTTATGTCTTGCATGATTTTATTCGCTAGACTTGAATTGCTCAGGCTTGCTGCCAGCGAGTCTAGGTTTCCATTATTTCTTAAAACCTTCTTGATGAGTTCACTCGCTCAGTTCGTATCCAGGTTTGATTGTTACTCCGCTCAAAGCTAGGTGTCATTGTATTCATTTCCTGGAAGGAACTTGAATATTGTCAGGCTCCTGTTGTCTGGCGCAGAGGCAGTACAAACACCTGCCTCCCCGTTGGGTCTTAGCACCTGGGATATTAAAACCGCAGGCCACCTTGACCCGCCGGGGAAAGAGGGTTAGGGTCCGTTGGTTTGGATGGGTAGAGGGAGTTCAGGATAACCGGAAAGAGGGTTAGGAGGCTGTTATGGATAGGTGAGGGTTTTTAGGGAAACATACTCCTCGGCTCCTGTGCGCCGCTCCGATGGACGTACTCCGCCCATGCACTCATGTACCTCACCCACACTGTATGCTCTTCGGAGGGGAGCCTTTGTACTGGAGCTCCTGAACCAGGACACTATAACCTTGAAGTGCTGACCCTTGTAGCTACCCCGCTACTAACTGCAGCGTCTCAACATAAATTACACCGGCATTTAGTCATGCAACACGTTCTCCCAAATCATGTGCATGATCACCAACCCCTTTGCATTATTCTCATACAGGGTACAAACATATAACTGCACTTAGCTCTGATTGCTGGCCGGTGCCTCCAATTCTCCTGCTTGTTCATGTGCTCAGCCAAAGCACACTCTGCTTTCACTGCAAAATACCAAAGCACAGTGTCAGTGCGGGCCAAAACAACTCGTAGTTGACTTCACTCTGAGTTGCCTATGTAATGTTTTCCCCGCATTCCGTGCGTGGGCAATTAGTCACAGCATTGCCCAAATCATGCAGGGTCTATGTATTGCTTCCCAGTTTACAGGGGACTCATGCGCGATGCTTCTCGTGCCTCAGCCCCGTTGCGGTTCGGTATCTAAACCGAAATCCAGGCCGATAAGTGCAGCCGACGGGGACTCGTGCGCGATGCTTCTCGTGCCTCAGCCCCGTAGCGGTTCGGTATCTAAACCGAGATCCCAGCCGAAAAGTACAGCCGACTACAAGTACTTCTAAAAGAGGAACTTATCTTTTAGTTGTACGCGGGGCCTGGGGTGTTCAGGCGAGAGCTTGTGCCCCGCGTAGGCGTGCCTGCCGGAGCTCGGATGGAACACGTCTTCTGCATCCGGAATTGTGAGCGTTGTCCCGATGGCGCGGCTCGCGCATGCGCGTTAGCGCAGGCGTGGCATTTCTTGACAGCAGGCTCGTGCAAGGCACGGCCTGCTGGGAAATGTAGTTCCAAGGCGGTTCTCCATCCCAGGGACTTCTTTCTGCAAAAGGGATGGAGAATCCGCCTTGAGTACTGGGTAGGGCTTTTTGGGGGGGCTCTAACCCCTTCTGCAGCCCCCATAGTGGCTGCAATCTGCCTTTTTGCCCCAACCCGTGGTCCAGCCCTGACAGTACTCCCCCTCCCTCTCGCAGGCCCAGGTTTAGCGGGGTATCTAAGATGGAATTGGCGAAGGAGTCGAGGAGCATGAATGTTTTGCGCTGGTTCCCAGGATTGATCTTCAGGGCCATACCCCTCCCAGTCTATGAGGTACCATAGTTTTCCCAATCGAAAATGTGAATCCAAAATAGCCCTTACTTCGTATTCCGGATAACCATCCACCAACATGGGTGGTGGCCGTTTTGTTTTTACAGAAGCCGTGGCTGGTTTTAATAGGGCCACATGGAATACTGGATGTATTTTCATATGTGGCGGCAATGATAGTCGGACCGCCACTGGATTGATGATTGACGTGATCGGGAACGGGCCAATGAAACGAGGTTGGAATTTGCGAGGCCCTTGTAGGTGGAGGTTTCGAGTCGAAAGCCATACCCGATCTCCTGTCTTGTAGGGTGGGCTTACTCTCCTTTTCTTGTCTGCATAATGTTTATATGATGATTTTGCTGAATTCAAGGTATGTTGTATGGACTGCCAAAGGATTTCAAGCTGTCTTTTTCGTTCCTGCGCAGCTGGCACTTCCGGTACATCAACCTGTGGTAATGGCTGGAAACGTGGATGGTATCCATATGAACCATAGAATGGTGTTACCTTGGTTGATGAGTGGACTGCGTTGTTATACGCTAGCTCCTCCAGCCAAATGACCTCCGCCCAGGTATCATCTTTGCCTTGGATGAGACAACGCAGGTATTGCTCCAGTGTCTGGTTTAAGCGTTCCGTTTGTCCATCCGTCTCTGGATGATAAGCAGTGGACAAACGTATACTCATTCCTACTGTACTACAAAATGCTTGCCAAAAACGCGAAGTGAATTGTGGCCCTCTGTCCGAGATTACATTATATGGGATTCCATGCAGTCGGACTATGTTCTGCAGGAATAGATCAGCCAGTTCACTAGCTGTTGGCGTGCCCTTACAGGGTACGAAGTGAGCCATTTTGGTGAGGTAATCTACGACTACAAGAATGGATGTGAATCCGTGGCTAAGGGGCAACTCCACTATCAAGTCTAAAGAAATGGTATGCCAAGGAGTTGGTGGTGTTGGCAATGGTTGCAAATGCCCCGCTGGTTTCTTATGTTCGGATTTGTTTCTCATACAAGTTTCACAGTTAGAAATGTAATGTTGCACACCCCTCTTCATACCCGGCCACCAGAAGTGCCTCCTTAGTAGCTCCATGGTTTTCGCCGAGCCAGGATGACCTACGAATGGCGAGTCATGACACCACCGGATTGCTTGTCGTTGAAGCGGGGTAGTGGGTATGTATAGGGCCGTTTTGAAAAAAGGCAATCCATCCTTGATTGTCCGATCTGAATTCTGTGCCGTCCATTGCACTAAATCTTGTGCAGACATCGCTTTCCGGATATCTTCAAACATGTTGTCTACTACGATGCTTCCTACAATGCAACTTGGTTTTATTATTGGTTTGACTTCTTCCTTTGGTTCTGAGTGTTCAGTGTTGGGTTCGGGGTATCGTGACAAAATGTCCGCTTTCCTATTGTCTATCCCCGGACGATATGTCACAATAAAATCAAACTCTGAAAAGTACATGGCCCATCGTAGCTGTCTGGGACTAAGGGCCTTGGCCGACTTCAAGAATTGTAAGTTACGATGGTCAGTAAATATAGTGATGGTGTGTCGGGCCCCCATTAGGTAATGGCGCCATTCCCCAAAGGCTGCTTTGATGGCTAACAGCTCCTTGTCAGCTATTACATAGTTCCGTTCTGCGGGTAACAATGTCCTGGAGTAATAGGCAACGGGGTGCAACTGTCCGTTGTCATCGCGCTGTGACAGGATGGCGCCGATGGCGTAACTTGATGCGTCAGTCTCTACTATATAAGGTTTGGTTGGATCTGGATGCATGAGAACCGGAGCTGTGATGAATGTGTCTTTCAGGGCTTGGAACCCCGCTTCTGCCTCTGCATCCCACTGGAATGGTATTCCCTTTCCTAAGAGACGGGTAATTGGCTGAACCTTTTTAGCAAATCCCTCTATAAAGCGGCGGTAGAAGTTCGCGAAGCCTAGCACCGTCTGGACGTCCTTTACTGAGGTTGGGGATGGCCAGTCGATGATAGCTTGTACCTTCTTTTGGTCCATATTCACTCCTTGGGGTGATAAAACGAATCCCAGAAACTCTACCGTGGATTGATGGAACTCACATTTTTCTAATTTTGCGTAGAGCTGGTGTTCCCTCAATCTCTGCAACACTGCCCTCACATGGCCCTGGTGTTCTTCCATACCTTGTGAATAGATTAGTATATCGTCGATGTATACCACCGCAAATACATCCAGATATCCTCGCAGAACCTCGTCCAAGAAGTGTTGAAATGCAGCAGGGGCGTTGCAAAGTCCAAAGGGCATAACTTGGTACTCGTATAAGCCGAATTTTGTGCGGAAAGCTGTTTTCCACTCATCCCCTTGTCTTACTCTCACGAGGTGATATGCCCCTCGCAAATCAAGTTTCGTATACACCGTCGAACCTCACACCTGGTCCAATAACACTGGGATCAAAGGAAGAGGGTAGCGGTTTTTGATGGTAATGCGGTTAACCCTTGTAGCTACCCCGCTACTAACTGCAGCGTCTCAACATAAATTACACCGGCATTTAGTCATGCAACACGTTCTCCCAAATCATGTGCGTGATCACCAACCCCTTTGCATTATTCTCATACAGGGTACAAACATATAACTGCACTTAGCTCTGATTGCTGGCCGGTGCCTCCAATTCTCCTGCTTGTTCATGTGCTCAGCCAAAGCACACTCTGCTTTCACTGCAAAATACCAAAACACACTGTCAGTGCGGGCCAAAACAACTCGTAGTTGACTTCACTCCGAGTTGCCTATGTAATGTTTTCCCCGCATTCCGTGCGTGGGCAATTAGTCACAGCATTGCCCAAATCATGCAGGGTCTATGTATTGCTCCCCAGTTTACAGGGGACTCATGCGCGATGCTTCTCGTGCCTCAGCCCCGTTGCGGTTCGGTATCTAAACCGAAATCCAGGCCGATAAGTGCAGCCGACGGGGACTCGTGCGCGATGCTTCTCGTGCCTCAGCCCCGTAGCGGTTCGGTATCTAAACCGAGATCCCAGCCGAAAAGTACAGCCGACTACAAGTACTTCTAAAAGAGGAACTTATCTTTTAGTTGTACGCGGGGCCTGGGGTGTTCAGGCGAGAGCTTGTGCCCCGCGTAGGCGTGCCTGCCGGAGCTCGGATGGAACACGTCTTCTCTCCTCTGCATCCGGAATTGCGAGCGCTGTCCCGATGGCGCGGCTCGCGCATGCGCGTTAGCGCGGGCGTGGCATTTCTTGACAGCAGGCTCGTGCAAGGCACGGCCTGCTGGGAAATGTAGTTCCAAGGCGGTTCTCCATCCCAGGGACTTCTTTCTGCAAAAGGGATGGAGAATCCGCCTTGAGTACTGGGTAGGGCTTTTTGGGGGGGCTCTAACCCCTTCTGCAGCCCCCATAGTGGCTGCAATCTGCCTTTTGGCCCCAACCCGTGGTCCAGCCCTGACAAATATAGACTTCCTTTTTTCCTTTGGTTTTTAGTAGTCATAGCCATTTCTTCGTTTTGGTGGCTTTTTTGGTAGCCTCTCTCCTTATATCCTTGATTTCAATGATCTTCCATGTATGGCTGGAAGATGTCAAATATTACTGGTACTGCCTCCGTCGTGCCTAATTGATGGGTCTTTTCTCCTGCGGCGATAATAGAGTCCTGTAGGGCTTTTTCCAACTGACCCAGCTCAATCGCATCCCACAGGCCTGCATTTTCCCATACGGCCTCTGAGGCTGTAGGTCCACATGGGGTTTGATTAGGGGGTTTCTTCACACTATTAGGCTCATCGGTAGTTATCTTTGGAACCTCCCTTGATCTACTTTCTACCCCCTCCTCTGCTGGACAGTCAGGACAGTCGGTCATTCCCTTAAATATGGCGGGTATTATCAGGTTTTGGCTTCCGGCTTGCTCACCTTCCATCTTGTTGAAAGGATGGTGCCCTCCCCCGGGAGAGATAGGGGGTGAAGCAGAACAGTGAATTTCCTCCCTCGCACCAGTTTTGCCGCTTAGCTCTATCTTCTATATCTCGATTTCTGATCTGAAGCTATCTAGAGCTTTCTCAGAAGATTCACCTAAGGCCGGTCTAGATTGTCCCAAGGTTCTTTCGGGCTACTTCAGGGGGGCAGAGCAGTCTCTCAGGGCATTATCATCTGATTCACAGACAGCTTGGTCGGCCACGCTCCCCTGGACCGAGTAGGCTTCAGCCAATTTAGACATGGCAATGGCTATGAGTGGTTGGCTTGTGTTCTCAACTACAGTTGGTATAGTGCGGACAGAGGATAGATCAAGGGACTTTAGAGCAGGATCCAGATTGTCCTCAATTTCCAGCTAGACAATGGATTCTTATCAATTGCTGTGTCTGCCTCCACCCAGAGGCTCTTACTCTTCTTGGTGCAAAAAGGTAGGCGTGTCTGTTTTAACGTCGTCATTTTCAGTGAATGGTCAGGGATCCCAATAGCCTCAGGGAGTGAAGTGAATCTTTGCCTTACCTGAAGGCGGGTTCTCAGTCCCGTTGATGGCAATTCCGTGGGGGCGGGGGCTGAATTCATTCTGTCATGCAGCTCTTTTTTGTGCTGTCTTGTTGTTTTTTTGCTCAATTAGGCTGCCCTCCGCCAGCAAGATAGATTTCTGGCAAAGCCACAGCAAGCAGCCAAACAGCACAACAGCAGGGAAATCCTCCAAAACGACACCCTTTGCATGCTCAGGCTTAGCGCTGCAAGGGTGCGTAGGGGAGTGTTACATGGCACTTCCTGTAGAGGCGGAGGCCGTGGCAGGGGCGGGGCCACTCAGTGCAACGGCGTTCTTCTTCCTTCCGACTCCTTTGATTCAGTGCCAATGACACTGCGTTCCCTCCAGGAACGTTTCTTGTATTCTGCATAGCACAAGATGAACTAGGCATTGTGCCTCTATAATTGGGACTGCTTGCGGTACTAACAGCTTGGGAGCCCCTGGTGCATGCGGAATGAGTCAACAGTGTTAGGGAGAATTCTCTGTTTAGGCTGAATTTCCTAACCTAATGAGTCCCCAGCAGCTTTGCTGGATTTCTGGAGTTTTTTTCCATCCTGCCAAGAGTGAGACTCTTTTCTCCCGCTCTTGGACATGAATGTGTGCAATTCCTTTGAATGTCAATGTGTTCTATGGGCTATGGGGTCTTTTACTCCATAGGGTCTCATATGTTTTTCTATGTGTGTTACACCGCACCCTCCGTGCCATAACACTGGGGCGTCCTAGAGGATCCCCGCCATAGACTCCATACCCTGCGACTGACTACTGTCTCCCAGGGCATGTGAAGTCACCATTGGCTTTACTAGACCTAAATTTACTAACAGAACTAGTACAAACAATCCTATTGTGGACGTACTAGTAGGGGTAATTCAATTACCCCTGGGTCTGTTATTCGAGAGGGCACTGTCCCGTCCCCTTGTCGAGTTTTGGATGGTGGCAGTGGAAACTACTTGTTATATTCAACCCCGAATATAACCCTATGGGATTCTTCCCATTGTTGGAGGTTAATACTTTTTCTCGTTAATCTCTAACATCCCACCGGTTTATTTATCTTAAATAAATCTATCGGTTGGTATTTTCTGCCAGAACTCGGTTTTTAAAATGGCGTCTGTGTTCGTCTCTGTGACTCCTAAACCAAAGGTTGAGCCCTTTGTTCCACTTTTCGCAGGCTTCTGCACAGAGGCCATCCAAAGTGGTGGCATTCTGTCTGGGTACCATAGGGGGTGTGGGAGAGGATTTAGGCACCCTGGACTGAGTTGCCTTGCCAACTCAAGTCGCACTCTGGTGTGATTGGCCCAAGTGGTGAGCCACCCCGCTCACCACTTAGCGTGTTTTGATTGACAGCTAGGCTGAATGAATGGGGGTTTTCTGCATAAAAGCAGGGCTTTTGGGACTGGATCTTCAGAAGTCGCCACAGGACCTAAGAATCCGACAAGGGTAAAGCTGAGCCGACCTGCAACGACGACACCTCTGGTGGAGCCCTGCTGAACCGACTCACCACTTCCCAACGACAGAGGAGATCTCCCCGCCAGAGAGTCTCTTCCCCTGACTGGTGGGAACAACCAGTCCCCTTTGCTTTTTCTTCGCTTCCAGGGCATAGTGGTCGAATTGCCCGTGCTGAGCACCCCGGCAACCGGATAGCCGCTAACTCGTACCGCGACCAAAAGGTGGTGCCTTGTGACAGATCACTCCGCGGCTGGTCTCTTCCCTGGTGGTGCAACGATCTTCAACTTTCCTTCGACAACGAGATCATCTCTTCTCTTGGCAAAGCCCCGACTTGCATCCACCACCAGGAACAACTGCCCACGCCGGAGCTGTCTCTCCACATACAAGTTACCGTGTCCGCCTGGCTTCCCTTGTGTCGGTTAGCGTGAGGTGTCTTAATCCTCGACTCTCCATTGGGTTGCCTCCAAGCCTTCCTAACTTTCTGTTCTGAACTGGTCCAATCTTTCTGTGACAATGTGCGCCAAAGACTCGAAGTGCATTTCCACTGTGATACTTTTTGGGACATTTCGCCTTGCCTCTCTCCGAGTGGGCCTGGCCTCTGAACTTTGCGATCTACAGTAGACCCTGCCTTACTTGCCTTTCATTTGTACGTAAAAGTATTGGTTCCGAGCTGATTTCATACCCTGCCTTTTTCTCTCCCGTCCTAACGAATACTAGAGTGCCATCTAGGTTAAAGCATTCACCTCTGTCTGCAAATAAGTGGTGCCGTTGAACCTAGACTTGTCGAACTATTGTTAGGGGGATTGATTTACTTATGGTAATTGTGATTGAAGTTGTTTACCTTATTAGTGCCAGTGTATTTTTCATAGATGTGTTTTTATAAATAAATAACTATATATCTTTACACCGAAGCTCTGTTCGTGTTTGCTTGTTCTACTGTGTAAATTGCCCTATTTTGTATACTCCACATACTGCCTAACTCTTCTTGAGGGAAGTCTGACTGCTCAGCCTCAGCTACCAAGTGAATCTGTGTGGTACAGACTGCTACCAAGTGGGTTTACTGCCAAACACTTGTAGTCCTAAATCTTTTGCAGTAGTCCCAGCTTCAACAGCTGATTTGCAAACATTCCATTTCTTTCGGAGCCCCAGCCGTATTGTGCTGCATACACACGGCAGAGCCCCTCATCAGGGAGGGCCCAGCTGATACGAGGAATGCCTGCATCAACCCTGCATCTTTCAAGCTTCCTGCCGAAATCACCAGCCTTCCCGCACCCGACAGCACTGCTGGCTCCTCCCTCCCCGCTTTCAAGGGAGAGGGAGTGAGCCGCAAGGCGAAGCCGCTAGGAGAAGGCCGGAGGACAAGGCCTGCACTCCTCTTTGCAGCTCTGCTGCGAGTGCCTCAGGCAGATCAGAGCTTCAACAGCTGATTTGCAAACATTCCATTTCTTTCGGAGCCCCAGCCGTATTGTGCTCCATACACACGGCAGAGCCCCTCATCATGGAGGGCCCAGCTGATACGAGGAACGCCTGCATCAACCCTGCATCTTTCAAGCTTCCCGCCGAAATCACCAGCCTTCCCGCGCCCGACAGCACTGCCGGCTCCTCCCCCCCCCCGCTTTAAAGGGAGAGGGAGAGAGCTGCAAGGCGAAGCCGGTAGGAGAAGGCCGGAGGACAAGGCCTGCATTCCTCTTTGCAGCTCCGCTGCGAGTGCCTCAGGCCAATCAGCTTCAACAGCTGATTTGCAAACATTCCATTTCTTTCGGAGCCCCAGCCGTATTGTGCTCCATACACACAGCAGAGCTCCTCATCATGGAGGGCCCAGCTGATACGAGGAACGCCTACATCAACCCTGCATCTTTCAAGCTTCCCGCCGAAATCACCAGCCTTCCCGCGCCCGACAGCACTGCCGGCTCATCCCCCCCCGCTTTAAAGGGAGAGGGAGTGAGCCGCAAGGCGAAGCCGCTAGGAGAAGGCCGGAGGACAAGGCCTGCACTCCTCTTTGCAGCTCTGCTGCGAGTGCCTCAGGCCGATCAGCTTCAACAGCTGATTTGCAAACATTCCATTTCTTTCGGAGACCCAGCCATATTGTGCTCCATACACACGGCAGAGCCCCTCATCATGGAGGGCCCAGCTGATACGAGGAACGCCTGCATCAACCCTGCATCTTTCAAGCTTCCCGCCGAAATCACCAGCCTTCCCGCACCCAACAGCACTGTCGGCTCCTCCCCCCCGCTTTAAAGGGAGAGGGAGTGAGCCGCAAGGCGAAGCCGCTAGGAGAAGGCCAGAGGACAAGGCCTGCACTCCTCTTTGCAGCTCTTCGCTGCTCGCAGCCTAACGTTCGCCGCGGAGACTTGGTGGAATCACAAAGTAAGGAGTCCCGCACTCCGGAACCACCCTACTCACTCGCAAAAAGGTGAGACCGTCTACGCACACGTACTCTACCTAGCGTATTGGTCACTCTGCCCATCCCCACAAGTGCACGCAATGCACACCTGCAGTCGAGAACCATAGCTACAACTAACTGAAAGGCCACTTCCCCAGTACTGCATCTATACCATAGACTAAGCCACGCAGCGAAGCTGAACCCACTTATCAAGCACCGCCGTGACCCATTTGTATTGGATAGAATGTCTAAAACTCTTGTTAATGTGTCACTCACACGTATGAATGAAATTACCGCTATCTGCAATTCTTCTACCACTGCCTTGGTACCTAATGATGCAAATGCCACTTTATCTGTGTCTATGACCCCAGAAAACATGCCCCCCACTGGTTGGAATGAAATTACTGCTATCTGCAATTCTTCTACCACTGCCTTGCTACCTAATGATGCAAATGCCACTTTATCTGTGTCTATGATCCCAGAAAACATGCCCCCCACTGGTTTGAATGAAATTACCGCTATCTGCAATTCTTCTACCACTGCCTTGCTACCTAATTATGCAAATGCCACTTTATCTGTGTCTATGACCCCAGACAACATGCCCCCACTGGTTGGAATGAAATTACCGCTATCTGCAATTCTTCTACCACTGCCTTGCTACCTAATGATGCAAATGCCACTTTATCTGTGTCTATGACCCCAGAAAATGCCCACCCCACTGGTTCGGATGTGCCACCCTCGACCATCAATGTCACCCCTGAACCGCACCTCAAATGTGCCCTCATCAACGCCCGATCCATCAATGCGCATGCACTAGACATCCACGACCTTATTACCACCCTAGATCTAGATCTTCTAATTTTCACCGAAACTTGGCTACATGAAGCCTCAGGCCCCGCCCTATCCCTTGCTCTCCCACCTTGCTATGCCATTACGAGACAAGATCGCATGACCACTGGAGGCGGTGTCGCACTCATAGCCAAAGACTCGATCACCATCAGAAAGGCTGACAAAACTATCAACAATAACAGCGACTACCTTCAATTGAAACTCACCATCTTGCACCAATGCACCATCACCCTACACCTTATCTATCGACCACCAGGCCCCCTAGGAGACTTCCAGGCCTCCATTACCCACCTCCTGGCAGACAACTTCAAAAAGTCATCCAAAGCCATTTTCCTTGGAGACATCAACCTTGGCCTGAATGACGCCAAAGACCCTACGGCCAAAGCCCTTGACACAGCTCTAGCCACCCTAGGATTCGTCAACACCATCACTAACCCCGCACACGGCCTAGGCAGATCACTAGACTGGATCGCCCACCACAATTGCCCCATCACAGTCACGGGCAACACCCCCACCCCATGGTCCGAACACCACACCATCACCTTTAACATTCCCACCACTACAACCACATCCCACCCTCCTCCTCCCTTGCCGCCTGCCCTTACAAGGAGTGCCCGTCAACTGACCAAAGAAAGACTCCTACCCTTCTTACAGGGACCTGCCTTCACAGCCCCATTCTCCAACGGCCCAGAAACTCTGGCAAAAAATTGTGATACTGCCATCACAGCAGCAATCAATACCATCGCCCCACTTAAACCTTGGAAAACCAAACCCAGTAGACAAGCTAATGCGTGGTTCACCCAAGACCTTCTAAAACTACGCACCGACAAACGGGCAGCATTAGCTCTTTGGCAAACATCCCGGGATGAGAAAGACAAACTCAACTTCAAATCCCTTGCAAATAATTACAAGAAAGCCATCATTAAAGCCAAAGCTAAATCCTTTGAAGAGAGAATTACTGAGGCCAAGTCGAACACAAAGGAAATGTTCGCCATATTCAGGGAACTTGAGACCCCCACGCCTACCCCCCAAAACTTCACTAAGGACAAAGAATGGTGTGACAACATCCAAACAGCCATGCGCAATAAGATCAGCTCCCTCCAAGCCAAAATCTTGAACACCAAACTAACACTCTCCACCCACACTACACCCTCCCCACCACCACTGCCCCATCACCCACTGAGGCCCCACCCACCTTCTCGTTTAAAACCATCCAAGAAAACGACATGATCAACATTATGAAAAACATAAAACCTTCCAATTGCAAAGGCGTCCCCTGTCCTGCCTCCATCATCAAAGACTGCGCAGACACCCTGGCGCCTTTCCTAACAGCCTTCGTCAACGCCTCTTTCACCACAGGGAGAGTCCCCACCTGCCTCAAGGAAGCATGGGTCCGACCCCTCATAAAGAAACCCACACTTGACCCCACCTCCCCTAATAACTACCGCCCCATCACCACTGTCCCTTTCCTCCTCAGGATTCTAGACAAAGCAGCCTACCTGCAGGTTCAGCACTTCCTTGAAGAACAGAACCTCCTTGGACTGAGACAATCCGGCTTTCGCCCTAGGCATGGGACAGAGACTGCCCTACCCGACCTCAAAAACCAAATGGACGACGCAAGGGACCAAGGCAAACCTGTCCTGCTCCTTCTCCTGGATCTGCCGGCAGCTTTTGATCTTGTAGACCACGACATCCTCTGCCACCACCTCTCCCCCACAGCCAACTTCTCTCAAGAAGCCACTACATGGATAACCTCCTTCCTCCAAGGCAGGACCATGCAGGTCATCTCTGACCTAGCCACTGCATCACCCCCTATCATGCTATGTGGGGTGCCCCAAGGCTCCTGCCTCTCCCCCACTCTCTACAACATCTTCACCCGCCCCCTCTTCCTCATCCTTGACGCCATGGGCATCTCTTACACCAACTACGCCGACGACACACAGATCCTTCTCACTCTGACAGGCGACTATGACACGGACTCTGCTACCCTCAACAACATTTACAACACAATTCAAATGTGGATGGCTATCAACGGCCTCTGCCTTAACTCTGACAAAACTGAGCTCCTACTCGTAGGCTCCCCTGACACCATCAAGAAACTTGACACACAGTTCAGTCATTTCACCATTGACTCAATCACAATCCCAGTACTTGACACGGTAAAAACACTAGGTGTCTACTTAGACTCCAACCTATCCATGACCAGACAAGTAAACGCCATTGCCTCCTCAGCCGCTTATCATGCAAAACTCCTTAACGCAATCAGACCTTATCTGTCAAAAGACACTTGCACTAACATAGCCAGGGCCATAACCGGCTCGCGACTTGATTACTGCAATATTATTTTCCTTGGGACCTCCAACAAAAATCTTGAGACGCTCCAAGTAATACAGAACAGTGCCCTACGCGCTGCACAAGGCATTGCCAAGAGAGAGCACATCACCGCTGCCAGAAAAGCGTCCCACTGGCTCCCCATAAAGGAAAGGATCTTATTCAAGGCTCTAAGCATCACCCACAAATGTGTCCATCTTGCCGCCCCAGTGTACCTTTCCCAGAGGATCCACCCGGTCTCCTCCACAAGACCCACTAGGTCACCCTGTGCCAGCATGCTCTCAGTACCCAGGGTAAAAAGGACCAGAGCAAGGGGCTCCAGCTTCCCGTACCTCGCTGCCGTACACTGGAACACCCTCCCTAGCTCTCTGCGCTCTGAACCCTTACTGACCGCCTTTCGGAAAGCCATGAAAACAACCCTGTTCATCTAACAAACACATGGCCTAGCCCTCATGATTGTATTGTATGATGTATTATGTGGTATATCTGATCACAGGTCACTGCCTCACTGTAACCCAAGGCACAACCTGCACACATTGTAACTAAGTCTTCCTTGCAAGTAACAGTGCCACAATCCCCCTGGGCTGTCTGCGCGCTATATAAATTTAATAAATAAATAAATAAATCAACTGCACAGGTTTCCGCCTAACACTGGTGTACAGCGGTGGGATATGTATCGAGTATACAGTTTAGAGTGCTTTTTAACACTTTAGGATAACTAACCACAAAGCTTAGCACTAAAAAGCAACTTTCAAAAAACATGTCTACTATGGAAGTTTACAGTCAGAATCCTTGTCAGGTGAAAATACTGAGAGTTTACGAGCTCTCTGTAGCCAAGAGAATCTTTCTGTAAGAGGCAAGAAAGTAGAACTGATAGCGAGATTGCTGGAAAACCAAAGTCTGGGTACTGGTTCAGAGGAACCTATGTCTCCAGCAAATGTAGAAAACAGTAATGGTATTGATCTGAATCAAAGTCTTGATAATGAGTCAGAAGAGAAAAGTGAACCTAATGAAGTTAGCCACTCTGAGCCTCTGTCTGCCTTACCTGCTGTACCTACGGGGCCCATACCAGGTCCCACAGGTAAACCTGCTTATTTTGAACTAGAAACAATAAGCTTGAGTTAGAATACAAGCGTTTTTTAGCTCAATCTGAAAGAAACCAAGAGCTAGAGTTCAGACGGATGAATGCCCAGGCTGAGCAGAAGCAAGCTGAGTTAAGACTCAGAAATAGAACTTAATCACAAGTTAGAGATGAAAAAGTTGTCTGTGGAAAATGCTTCTCTCTCCTCTGGTTCCTCTAGAAGCTCCAGTCCTAAAAGACCCCGGATGCCGAAGGAATTAGTGGGTATGTATGAACCAAGATTGGATGTGTTGGATTGGTTAAAACTGTTTGAATGTAATCATGGGCTCCAGGACATCACCGGGAATGAGTTACTTCCCTGGTTGTTCTCTAGGCTTCCCCCTGTTGCGACAGATGTGGTAATGGAGTTGGGGGAGGTGGATAAGAAGGATTACGAAAGTGTGAAACTAGCTTTGATCGCTAGATTCGGGAAGACCCCTTCCCGGTATCTTAAGAGGTTTAGAACCCTCAAAAAGCATGATGGTACCCCTTTGGCTACCTGGGTGAGTGAAGGGTTGAAAAACTTAGAGGGATGGATTAAGGGTTACAAAGTGAACACTTATGAGGGTATGAAGAATCTTTTTATGTTGGAGTCTATTTATGATGCCTGTTCTCCTGAGCTGAGACAGCACTTCGCTGATTCGAAGGGATTGGATCCCAAGGAGCTAGCTAAGGCTGCTGTCTTGTGGGTTGCCAACAGGGCTACTCATAAGGATTCTGGGGCAACGCAGAAAAAGGATGAGGGAAAACAGCCTAAAAAAGACTCAAAAGAGAATTCTAATAACTCAAATTCCAAAGAGGGCCCCAAACAAAGCCAGAAGGGTAAGCCACAAGGAAAACCGCAGCAGAATAGTGTGTCTTCTGGTGCCAAACCGGAAGGAGGCCAGAACAAGCCACCATTCCAGAAAGCATTCGGTAAATGCTTTGTTTGTGGCTCGACTGACCACGTGAAAGGAGATCCCAGATGTAAGGGTAAACCTTCAGGGGTCCAGCTTGTCTCCTTAGCCTTCGCTCCAGAGGAGGAAGTCCAAATGGCAAGTGGAAACCTTCTACTGCTGGCTGATGAACCCATTGGAGTCTCAGCCAGTGTTTCTTTAGTATCTCTGGGGTTGTGGGAACAACAGAATTTAGATGTCTATAATTCTATCCCCGATAATACTAAACAGTATTATAAGGACAGTGTCCAGGTGAATGGTCAGGAGACTCCTGCCATTAGGGACACTGGGGCCAGCATAACTGTGGTGGATAAAACTTTTTTTCAGGCTGAGGATGTTGCTAAGGCACCCAAACGCCTCACCAAGTTAGCTGAAGGGCCTGTGCAGATGCTTCCCAGATTGCCAGTTCTCATCCAGTGTAACGACATGACTGTGAAGATACCTGTCAGCATACAGAGTGAGGTACCAGGACGCGTTCTGTTGGGTAACGATTTGAAAACTCTCGGAGTTGTGTCGCATACCCCCAGACCTCCTAGTAAACGGTTACAGGAGCTAACCAGACCTGCAAACGAGAGAACCATGCAAGGTACTCTCCAGGAGATGATGAAGAAGGATATCACTCCTGCTCCACTGGAATTGTCAGCTGCTGTCTCCAAGAAATCAGAAGCGAAAGGGAAACCTAAGACTTCTATACCGAAACCAGCAGCCAGCACTTCAGTGCAGCCAACAAGGACTTTCCCGCGGTTGTCCAAAGTTACACTCGTAACTCCCCCTCCAGCTGTGGCTGAGAGGGAGGTACAACCTTGTGTGGTAGAATTAGACTCTGAAGAAGAGCTAATGGAAGGCCAGGAACTCATTGGAGATCTGGATCCTGTTGACCATCCTGAGCTGCAGTCTTTACTGGCAGAAGGTGGACCCAGCAGGGCAGACTTCAGTAAGGGACAGAGACAATGTCCAACTCTGGAAGGTCTTCGTCACCAGGCAGAAGCTCAGGCTGAAGGGCAAGAGCCTGGGAAATACAGGTTGCACTGGGAAGCTGGCCTCTTCTACAGTGAACCGACCGAGTCTGCACCTGGAGACTACAAACAACTGGTAGTACCCCAAGAGAACAGACCACAGTTCTTGCAGTTAGCCCACGAGATTCCTTTGGCTGGTCACTTGAGTTTCAAGAAGACTAAGGAAAGGCTCTCTCTCTACTTTTATTGGCCGAAGATGGGGGCCGAAGTAGAAAAACACTGCAGGAGCTGCCACGCCTGCCAGACCTTTGGTAAGGTTGGCGCCAAGAATGTGGCCCCTTTAGTGCCTCTCCCAGTTGTGGGAGTCCCGTTTGAGAGAGTAGGGCTTGACATTGTTGGTCCCCTTGATCCTCCAACCTCCTCAGGCAACAGGCTTATGCTTGTTGTAGTAGACCATGCTACTAGGTATCCTGAGGCAATTCCTATGAGGACTGTTACAGCTCCGGCTGTGGCTAAGGCCCTCCTTGGTATTTTTATCAGGGTCGGGTTTCCTACGGAAGTAATCTCTGACAGGGGTCAAACTTTATGTCCCACTATATGAAAGCCATGTGGAAAACCTGTGGAGTTACTTACAAGTTCTCAACGGCTTACCACCCACAAACCAATGGGTTGGTAGAACGGTTCAACCGAACCATGAAGAGCATGATAGGTGCTTTAGAAGAACCCCTCAAGCGTAAGTGGGACCTTCTACTGCCATGCCTTCTCTTTGCTTATAGAGAAGTCCCTCAGGAGGGAGTAGGTTATTCTCCCTTTGAGCTTCTCTATGCTCATACCATCAGAGGTCCATTGGCCCTGATTAAGGAGGGGTTGGAGAGTGCTCCTTCCCCCAAGCCAGTCAGATTGACTGACTACGTGATAGGTCCCCAGAGGAGAATGTCGCACATGATGACAGAAGCAAGTGATAACTTGAAAGCTGGACAAGCATTGGTCAAGCACCGGCATGATCAAAAGGCTAACATGGTTGAGTTTGCTCAAGACCAGCTTGTTCTCGTTATGATCCCAACAAGGCAGAGGGCCTTGCAAGACAAATGGATGGGACCCTTCAGAGTTGTGGGTAAACTCGGAGAGGTCAACTATCTGGTGGCCTTGGGCAATCCCAAGGAGGCTCCGACAGTCTTCCACACAAACCGACTCAAAGCGTATGTCTCAAGACCTGATGTAGGAGCGTTGCTTCTAGCATCATCAGAGGAAGAAGAAGAGAGTGAAGCTCTTCCGGATCTCCTCAGAGGCTTGCCTTTAGACGAACAAATTGACGGAGTAAATCTCTCTTCAAATCTGACACCCGAGCAACAAGAAGAGTGCAAATCTATGTTACATCAGTTTGCCTCTCTGTTCTCGCTTTCACCAGGCTTGACCCCGCGGGGCCAGCATGACATACTCACTGGTGACTGTCTGCCGGTCAAAAGCAGAGGATACCGAATGTCAGAAAACGTACAAACCCACATCAAAGGTGAGGTCAGCAAGATGCTTTATCTCGGGGTAATAGAGCCCTCTACTAGTCCATGGTCTAGCCCAGTTGTGTTAGTACCAAAGGCCGGATCTAAAGAACTTAGATTCTGCGTGGATTATAGAGCTCTTAATGCAGTCACCAAGATTGATGCCCACCCTTTGCCAAGAACAGATGAGTTGGTGGATAAACTTTGCGCAGCCAAGTACCTCAGCACATTTGACTTGACGTCAGGCTATTGGCAAATAGCCCTGACAGACCATGCCAAGGAGAAAACTTCATTTTCTACCCCCGTTGGCTTATACCACTTTAAGGTAATGCCTTTCGGATTGAAAAATGCACCTGCTACATTTCAATGGATGGTAAACCAGGTTCTGAATGGGATGGAGGACTTCTGCATGGCATACTTGGATGACATAGCAGTGTTCAGCAATTCCTGGGAAGAACATGTAACCCACCTGAGAGATGTTTTGCAGGCTCTTGGACGAGACAATCTGACCATAAAGGCGAGTAAATGCCAAATTGGACAGAGTAAGGTAGTCTATCTTGGACATGAGGTAGGAGGTGGAGAAATACGGCCTTTGCCCAGTAAGATTGAAGCTGTGCAAAATTGGACAACAACTACTACTCAGACCCAAGTGAGAGCCTTCCTAGGCCTCACTGGGTATTACAGGAATTTCATTGAGAACTATGGGACCATAGCTTCTCCTCTGAATGTCATCTCCTCTCCCAAATTTCCTAAAAAGGTTAGATGGATCGAGGAGTGCAATCAGGCTTTTGAAAACCTGAAAAAGGCTCTTTGCCAAGCCCCAGTACTCAGAGCTCCTGATTACCACCAAACTTTTATTGTGCAGACAGATGCTTCAAATGTAGGGATAGGTGCCGTACTCAGTCAACTGGATGGGAAAGGTAGGGAGCATCCCGTTTGCTTCATCAGCCGCAAGCTGAAGGATCCTGAAACAAGGTGGGCAACAATCGAAAGAGAATGCTTTGCTATTGTGTGGGCTCTGAAGAAGTTTAGACCATACTTGTATGGTTCTACTTTTGTCATTCAGACTGACCACCACCCCTTGAGATGGTTAATGCAAATGAAAGGGGAAAAACCCCAAACTACTGAGATGGTCGATCTGACTGCCAGGGTTCGATTTCACCATTGAGCACAGGTCAGGGTGTCACCACCAAAATGCTGATGGTCTCTCTAGGATGTATGTCATCGACTAGAGGTATGAGATTCATCCAGGAGTGGATTAAATCCTCCTGTCCCTTAGTCTGGGGGGGCGAGTGTTAGGGAGAATTCTCTGTTTATGCTGAATTTCCTAACCTAGTGAGTCCCCCAGCAGCTTTGCTGGATTTCGGGAGTGAGACTCTTTTCTCCCGCTCTTGGACATGAATGTGTGTAATTCCTTTGAATGTCAATGTGTTCTATGGGTTATGGGGCCTATTACTCCATAGGGTCTCATATGTTTTTCTATGTGTGTTACACCGCACCCTCTGTGCCGTAACACTGGGGCATCCTAGAGGATCCCCGCCATAGACTCCATACCCTGGGACTGACTACTGTCTCCCAGGGCATGTAAAGTCACCATTGGCTTTACTAGACCTAAATTTACTAACAGAACTAGTACAAACCATCCTATTGTGGACGTACTAGTAGGGGTAATTCGATTACCCCTGGGTCTGTTATTCGAGGGGGCACTGTCCCGTCCCCCCTCGTCGAGTTTTGGCTGGTGGCAGTGGAAACTGCTTGTTATATTCGACCCCGAATATAACCCTATGGGATTCTTCCCATTGTTGGAGGTTAATACTTTTTCTCGTTAATCTCTAACATACCACCGGTTCATTTATCTTAAATAAATCTATCGGTTGGTATTTTCTGCTAGAACTCGGTTTTTAAAATGGCTTCAGTGTTCGTCTCTGTGACTCCTAAACCAAAGGTTGAGCCCTTTGTTCCACTTTTGGCGGGCTTCTGCACAGAGGCCCTCCAAAGTGGCGCCATTCTGTCTGGGTACCACAGGGGGTGTGGGAGGGGGTTTAGGCACCCTGGACTGAGTTGCCTTGCCAACTCAAGTCGCACTCTGGTGTGATTGGCCCAAGTGGTGAGCCACCCCGCTCACCACTTAGCGTGTTTTGATTGACAGCTAGGCTGAATGAATGGGGGTTTTCTGCATAAAAGCAGGGCTTTTGGGACTGGATCTTCAGAAGTCGCCACAGGACCTAAGAATCCGACAAGGGTAAAGCTGAGCCGACCTGCAATGACGACACCTCCGGTGGAGCCCTGCTGAACCAACTCACCACTTCCCAACGACAGAGGAGATCTCCCCGCCGGAGAGTCTCTTCCCCTGACTGGTGGGAACAACCAGTCCCCTTTGCTTTTTCTTCGCTTCCATGGCGTAGTGGTCGAATTGCACGTGCTGAGCACCCCGGCAACCGGATAGCCGCTAACCCGTACCGCGACCAAAAGCTGGTGCCTTGTGACGGAGCACTCCGCGGCTGGTCTCTTCCCTGGTGGTGCAACGATCTTCAACTTTCCTTCGACAACAAGATCATCTCTTCTCTTGGCAAAGCCCCGACTTGCATCCACCACCAGGAACAACTGCCCCCGCCGGAGCTGTCTCTCCACATACAAGGTACCGTGTCCGCCTGGCTTCCCTTGTGTCGGTTAGCGTGAGGAGTCTTAATCCTCGCCTCTCCATTGGGTCGCCTCCAAGCCTTCTTTCTGTTCTGAACTGGTCCAATCTTTCTGTGACAATTTGCGTCAAAGACTCGAAGTGCATTTGCACTGTGATACTTTTTGGGACATTTCGCCTTGCCTCTCTCCGAGTGGGCCTGGCCTCTGAACTTTGAGATCTACAGTAGACCCTGCCTTACTTGCCTTGCATTTCTACGTAAAAGTATTGGTACCGAGTTGATTTCATACCCTGCCTTTTTCTCTCCCGTCCTAACGAATACTAGAGTGCCATCTAGGTTAAAGCATTCACCTCTGTCTGCAAATAAGTGGTGCCGTTGAACCTAGACTTGTCAAACTATTGTTAGGGGGATTGATTTACTTATAGTAATTGTGATTGAAGTTGTTTACCGTATTAGTGCCAGTGTGTTTTTCATAGATGTATTTTTATAAATAAATAACTATATATCTTTACACCGAAACTCTGTTCGTGTTTGCTTGTTCTACTGTGTAAATTGCCCTATTTTGTATACTCCACATACTGCCTAACTCTTCTTGAGGGAAGTTTGACTGCTCAGCCATAGCTACCAAGTGGGTTTACTGCCAAACACCTGTAGTCCTAAATCTTTTGCAGTGGTCCCAGAGGGAACTGCACAGGTTTCCGCCTAACAAACACTTTCACAGCGTTTCTACCATGAGTTGTAAAACTCGGGATGACGAATATCCTCAATCACATCCAAACCCAGCTCTTGATACGTATCATACTTTCTTCGTACTTATCTTTTCATTATTCTATGCAGGCTCACAGTGCTATTGAAAACAACCTCATATTGTTTTGAATTGTTTGACAATCTCCTACTTGCTGAAAACAACCTTTTCACTGTTTGCCCCATTTTCATGTTGTACCTGTTATAATCATCACTAACACTTGTATGAGCACTATTGCTACTGCTATATTCATTTCCATTATTATTGTTAGCATTCACACTATTACTAATATATGTAACTCTGATAATATTATTAACATTTATATGTACTGTCCCATTTGGATAATATGCAATCCCATTGCCCCCTTTATAGGACCTCTCCCTATAACAGCCTCCCCCAATACAGTTCCGATAGTACCATCAATGTCAAACAGAGACCTGCGATAATGGTCAACCCACGATAATAAACATAGGTCCATATTTTCTCATTTGTGCATCTATACCTCAGGTCCCTACTTAACAAATTATTTACATTAGTCACGCCCATCTTCTTCTCTCTTGAAATGAAAACACAGATACACAAGACAATGAAAAGGAGAGACGTGCAAGACATACTTTTTACACAGAGAAAGAGAGAGAGAAATAAAGGGGAAGAGAGGGCTAGAGAGGCGAAGAGAAAGAAAGAAAGAAAGAAAAAAAGAAAGAAAGAAAGAAAGAAAGAAAGAAAGAAAGAAAGAAGGAAAGAAAGAAAGAAAGAAAGAAAGAAAGAAAGAAAGAAAGAAAGAAAGAAAGAAAGAAAGAAAGAAAGAAAGAAAGAAAGAAAGAAAGAAAGAAAGAAAGAAAGAAAAGAAAGAGATCCTGCAAAAAGAAAGATATGGAGCAAGCTGCTGAGCTTCAGCCCACCAATGGGTATCGCGCCTGGACAGGCTGGTGAGGTTGATGGGGTACAGGTATTGCTACCCCTCCTTTTAAGATAATTGATGTAGCAGTTCGGTGGTACCCTGTGGATGTCGGAGAGGTGGACCCAATAGCGCAAGCCCTTTACTTTCACTGCAAGGGAAGTTATGTTATCTTACTGTTATGTTACTTTGCATTTATATAGCGCCTTATGTACCATTGGTATGGTCTGAAGGCGCTGGTAGGTTGAACGCCCTCGGGAACCGAAGTTCAAGTCAGTAGAGAGAGTAGAGAAAGTCAAAGGTGCTTGTGAGCACCAGATATGTGTGCAGCTGGTGTGGCATTCGTGTAATAGCTGCTTCAAAGCGGTAGGTGTGGTGGTTGAGAGATCAGGGGTATGTATTCGTTCTGGCAGATTTTATCCAGACCGGTTCTGGCTGCGTTAGGCCTGAGGAGAACGCCTGGCTGGGGGTGTGTGAAACCAGCAGTGATTAGATAGAGTGTTGTGGAGTATGAGGCGGATGTTGGTATGAGAACAGCTATACCGAATGGTGTCATAGTATCTCTGTGTTCTAGTTGAGTGGTGGTGTAAAGAGGAGAGTAAGCATGGTGATGTGATAAGATGGTTTACATGCTCCTTCAAACATTACATGTATTCCAAACCATTCATGTATGTCACGCACTTCTATGCGATCTAGTCCATTTCACGCACTCTAGTCCATTCCACGCACTCTAGTCCATTCCACGCACTCCAAACCATTCCACGCACTCCGAACCATTCCACGCACTCTGAAACATTCCAGGTGCTCCGAGCCATTCTACGCACTCCGAACCATTCCACGCACTCCGAACCATTCCACGCACTTCGAAACGTTCCACGCACTCCGTACCGTTCCATGCACTCTGAACTGTTCGACGCATTCTGAAACCGTTCCATGCACTTCAGTCTATTCCATGCACACTCCAGTCTCTTCCATTCACTCAAGTCCGTTCCACACATTCCAGTCCTTTCCACACACTCCAGTCCTTTCCACGCACTCCAGTCCGTTCCAGGCACTCCAGTCCATTTCATGCACTCAGATCTGTTCCATGCACTCGGATCTGTTCATCTACTTCGATCATTATCGTGGATTCTAAATTGTTTTATGCACCCCATCAACATTTTCATCTGTCCCTTTCACATATTTTACCCGTACCTTTCACATGTTACATCAGTACCTTCCACTTACTTCATCCATTCCATCCACATACGTCTCCATTCCATTCACCTACGTCCCCATTCCATCCACTTACGTCCCCATTCCATCCATGTACGTCCCCATTCCATCCACATACGTCCCCATTCCATCCACAAACTTCGCCCGCTCCATCCGTTCTACGCACTCATCAGTTCTGCGCATTCGTCCATCCAAATACGTCCCATTCCATCTACATACGTCACCCGATCTATCCACATACATCACCCGTTCTATTCACATACATCACTTGTTCTATCCATATATGTCACCCATTCCATCCACATACTTCACCCGCTCAGTCCGCTCTACGCAACTCATACGCTCTTTGCAACTCATCCGTTCTATGCAACTTATCCGCTCTACGCAACTCATCTGTTCTACGCAACTCATCCACATTATGCATTCATGCGCCCTATGCACTCGTCTTTTCTATTGACACGTCCGCTCTAGGCACTCGTCCGCTTTATGCTCTTGCACATTCTACGCATTTGCCCGCTCTACTCACTCGCCCGCTCTATGCACTCACCCGTTCTACACACTCATCCGCTCTATGCACACACTAGCTCTACTCACTCACTCGCTCAATGCACTCACCCGCTCTTATGCACCCCTCCTCTCTTACGCACTCGTCTGCTCTATACACTCGTCCGCTCTGCCCACTGGTCTGTTCTACACATTCCTCCGTTCCTTACACACTCCTCTGCTCTGCACGCTCCTCCGCTCTGCGCACTCCTCCCATCTGCGCACTTTTCCGCTCTGTGCACCCATCACACTCTGCGCACCCATCACGCTGTGCGTACCCATCATGCTCTGCGCACCCATCCACTCTGCACATCCATCCACTTCACGCACTCATCCGCTCTATGCAGTCGTTCTTTCCTCGCACTCATCTGCTATGTGCACTCATCAGTTCTACAAAGTCGTTCGCTCATACGCACTCATCCGCTCCGTACACTCATCCGCTCTATACACTCATCCAGTCAGCACATTCATCTGCTCCTGCGTTCTACACACTCCTCCGCCCTTCTGCACTCATCCGCTCTACAGCCACGTCCGCTCTACACATTCATCTGCTCTATACTCATCTTCTCTACACATTCATCTGCTCTATGCACTCCTGTGTTCTATACACTCCTGCGCACTTATGCACTCATCCGCTCTACACAATCGTTCGCTCTACACACTCATCTGCTCTACACACTCATCTTCTCTATACACTCATCCGCTCAACACACTCATCCGCTCAGCATACTCGTCCATTCTCTACAGTCATCCGTTCTATACACTTATCCGATCTATGCATTCATCTGCTCAACACATTAGTCCGCTCAGCACGCTCATCTGTTCCACGCGCTTCATCCATTCTAACGACTTCATCTGCTCCATTCACTTCGTTCCTTCGTTCGTTCATCATGCATTATCAATTCAGGCCATGTCACTTGTCATACGCACTGGATCTGTTCTGTGCTCTCTATCTATTTCATGCACTGCTTATGTCTCATGTACTTGAATCTTCTATTCTGTACTTTCCATTTATGCCATGTACTCATACAGTCAGAATCATCAGTCTGTGTACTCATCAGTCTCTTGTATTCATCTTTCCATCCTCTTTTCTTTATTCATTTCGCCCGTTTTTGTTAATTTTGTTCATTAATTTAAACTTCATTACTGTTTCCGTACAGTTTATTCTTTTTATCCACTTCACTGCTTTGGTCTACTTTACTCGTTCTATTCTGTCTGTCCTTTTAGTTTACATTAGAGGTTATTAGTTGTTGATTTCTCACATGGATCTTGATGTTGTATTGTTATTTGTCTTATTGTTATTCAGGATCTAGTAGTTTGTTGGATTGGTGTCATTGAGCTGCTGTTATTCTGTTTTGGTTAGTTTGCGTACGTGTTAGTTTTAGGGGAAGAGCCAAGTTTTCAGTAGTTTTCAGAAAGACATTAGATCTTCAGTTATGCGGATGTGGGGTGGGAGTGTGTTCCACAGCGTGGGGGTCAAGGCTGAGAATGATGATCCTCCTAACCTGACTGAGTTTGTTTTAGGTATGAGTAGGAGGCAGGCTGAGCTTGATCTTAGAGGATGTGGAGGGTGATAGGGTTTTAGCTTGTCTTGAAGATATTGAGGTCCGGTTTTATGCAATGCTCAATTTGAAATGCATAAGCTTTTGAAAGACACCCTTCGGGCCACTGCAAGGGCTGGGGAGATGTGGTCTCTTGGGCCAAGCATGAGTAGCAGTTTGGCTACAGCATTTTGGGCCCTTTGAAGTTTATTCAGTTGGTAAGCGTGGACTCCGAGGTAGAGGGGGTAGAGTTTACAACACCTTATTTTCCCCAAAGCTTCCAACAAAGTTAGTCCCAATTCACACCTTACAGCCTCTATCAGGGTGGACCCTGGAAGGCCCAGCAGAGGTCTCCACAGCTTTCCTTCAAGTTCCCCCAAATGATACATATTATTTTTTTAATTGTAAATAATAGAGGCTTGCTTCTTTAACTATTTGGTTCCTTCTTAATAGAATCTCGTTAGTTGGAAGGATATTCCAGCGTAACCTCAGCATCAAACCACAATGGTGTTGATTTGAAAAAAAGAGATACGATTTTGTAGATGCATCGATCGTAGTTTCTTTTGCTCATGGGATAGTTAACTCATAGAGCTTTATGAATCGAAGGTTTGTATCGCAGAGATCCAAATCTTATCTAACAACCTTTTATCAGTTAACATCGGGTTGTTAATTAAAGTTTCCATGTTTGAATCTATACTTTGAAGAATATTCTCTCAGTTATGACTAAATTGCAGCAGAAACCCAAAGGTGTTAATGTTATACCCTACCAGCTCATATAAGGTTTTTATGGTAGGCACCTTAATCTTAGCATATAGAGTGAGCATCCTCCACTGAACGCGAGCCCAGACTGAGATTTAACCCAACTCATAACGAATAACATTTAGGGGCACGGCATTGGGAATACCGAGGCTCCGACTCCAGATACCACCTTCTATTTGATTCAACTTGTTCAATATAACATCAGTACACAGTTCTACACCATATACCAGTTTAGGGACTATCTTCCCCTCAAAGAACATAAGAGCTGGTTTTATAGAGAATCTCCCAGATATTTTCAATATCTGATTTTCCAAAAGCTTAGCTTTGTTTGTGACAATTTTCAACTGAGTTTTAGCACCCTTGTGTGCGTCAACATGGTAGCCCAAATAAGTGGTACTAGGGGAAATGCCCACCCTACTTCCCTCCAAGCTCCAAGTAGGGTGCGGGTTCTTATCTTGTGCCTTCGTGAATGCATGGATTTTAATTTTATTTGGGTTAATAACAAGGCTGTTTTCTTTCTCATATTTTGCAAAAGTTTCCAAAAGGCACTGCAAACCCACCCTGGAACAATCAAACAACAAAAAGTCATCCCCATAGACCAACCATACGATTTTACTTAGGCCTAATCTTGGGGCCAACAACCCCTCTTTAATCAAACTTTCTGCCACATCTGAAAGATATTGATTAAAGATCCAGGGTGCCGGTACACAACCTTGTCTCACCCTACAGTGTGTTTGAATTCTAGTTGACATATCACCTTTCTGGCTAGGTTGAACCCGAATACCAGCATTCTTATAGACACCCTCCACAAGACTCAAAAGTCCCCTTGTTAAGCCCCATAGGGCCAGTTTGTTCCACAGTTTACTTCGATCAACGTAATCGAATGCCGCAGAGAGGTCGACCGACACCATGAAAGTATAACCCTTCGCCCTCCTCAATTCAGCATCTTTAATGCATTTTACAGCAATTCCACTGATATTTGTGGAATGGCCCTTGCAGAAGCCTGTCTGGAACACGCTGAGCAGATGAAACCGCGTTTCCCAATCTTCCAAATGTGATAGTAGTAGTGCAGAGAAGATTTTACAATCTGCTTCGATCAAAGAAATAGGTCGATATTTCTTTGGAACTGACCTGCTACCACACTCCAAGATTGGGATAACATGAGCTGTGCTCCAAGATGGAGGGAAAATCCCAGTGATAAGAATCTCCTTAAATATATAGAAAAGTAAGTTAGCCCAAAGGTTAGGGTCTGATTTAAATGTGTTATTTGTAAGGCCATTGGGCCCTGGGGCACGCAACCTCTTACACTTCAAGATCAGATCTATAACTGTATTGATCTCAAGGGTGGGCTCCCATCTCTTCCTAATACAATTGACCAGGCTGTCTCCTAGATCCTCCCCTCTGGGTATAGGCTTGGCCCCAAATCTGTTACCAAAGACCTCTAGCCATTCTTGTTCTGAAATCGGATTCAGTTGTGAAATGGCATGATTGATATCTTGGCCATTCACAATTGACCAAAATGCACCCACATGAACCCTTGTCAGAATCACTAGCATGAGTTCAGCGTCTCGTTGTAAGAGACTATTTTTTATGGCTTTGCAAAAGTTTCTATATTTTTGTTTAATCAGCCTATGCTGTTATTCTGCAATGCCCCGTCAAGTTTTAGGTTCTTAAGGTTCTTAATTCTCTGTATCTCCTTTCTCACGCAGGTTTTAGCAAGGGCTAGTTCCTAGTTAAAACCGTGGGTGTGTCATGAACTAGGCACTCTTCTGTTTCGTCGTGACCCTATACCTCTAACCGCAGAGTCAATCAGGGATATAATCTCAGGTGCATTAAAGTTGTTCAGCTTCCATTCCAAAGTGGTTTTGTTAAGTGAGGTCCACACAGTTTGGTTTAAAGCATCAATATTAGTGGGGGTCCATCTAACAGCATTTCCAGACATGCTGACTGCCACCTGGAGATGCAGTATATAATCAAAGTGAGCAGTTAGAATAGCACAATCACTCCAATCATTGAAGTGCATCTATTCCTTAAGTAATCATCAAGGAAAATATAATCTAACATGGAGGAGCTCTCTCCCCGCCGCAAGGTATGCCAGGCTGTTTACCCACCAAAGGTAAGAGGCCAGCATTTCCCAAACCCACATACCAAGATTTTCCCAATTGTTTTTTTTAGCCCCTTTGTTCAACGTCCATATTGCATTTTTACCATGGTGAATATTCAAATTCACAGTCTGCATTCAGATCTCCAGCTACTAGAATTGGACCATTCTCATTTTCAAGGGCCTATTCAGTTATTACACTACACACATGTAGTACCTCCACATGTGACATTCCACTATGCCAAAAGATATTTATTACTAATAGCCTTAGGGCACCATCACCAGCGATAAGATCTACCCCCAGTGCCCCAAAAGGAAGGCCCACTAAGATAGTTCCGCTAAAACCTAGGCTATTTCCAACAGCCGTCAGGAGACCCCCCTATGGTCTACCTCCCACATTTCTATTGGCCAATTGATCATAGGTACGGTAACCATCCAAGATAGCGGTAGAGGCCATCCATGTCTCCTGTAGGCAAACGATATTCCCCTCTCTAAAGTACTGGAGACAGGTAGGGTTACCAATTAAGTTTTGATTTCCTCTAGTGTTCCATGACTTCACACAGAGATCAATATTTCTGCCGTCTCCCATGGGCACAGGGCCCTGCTTATGGGACCAGTTTCTGCCACAGGGTCGAGGTTACTGCAGCAATCAATATCAGTTCCCTGTGCATTATCTGATTTGGGTTGCACTACAGCCCTCTCATTGCCCAACCAAATGTCCTAAAGGGATAGGTTGGTTGCCTTTCAACTCAGAGTTACCCAGCTCCATGAACATTCTGGATTCAACTTCATAGCCCAGATTCCTCAGAGCCCCACTATGGGTAAGGTTAAGTTCCTCAACCAAAGGGGAATCAATATATTTTCCCTACACTGATACCAGTGCATAAAGTGCCCAGGGATAATGTAACTTATATAAACTTCAAGATATCCTTCTATCGAATATCCGCCCGTACTTAACATATATTTTCTTAAAATGTTCCATTTCTTAGTTACTTTGGACTCTACCATTTCATAGTAGAAACCCTTTTGGGGATTATTCATGATTCGGATGCCCAAATAGGGGTAGATATCCACCACTCCAATATTTCAGAGTTAATATGCCATTGAAAAGTGTTTTTTTCCTTCTTCCTTTTGGGTACTTCCAAACACCATTATCTTAGTTTTGCTTACATTGATATTTAAATTATTTTCATTAGAGTTTAAATAGAACACATTTAACATCCTTTGTAATACCACCAGTGTTTTATCCAATAATATTGTGTCGTCCGCATGCATAAGGCCACAAATAGTCTTATCTCGTACTTTTGGTGGGAAGTTATTAATGGTAACATATCTATCCCATGAGTCCAACACGTAAAGGTTATATAACACTGGTGACGTCACACAGCCATGTTTAAGGTACATATTCGTTTTGAGTACCGGGGAGATTCTATCCTCTTTGCCTAGCCTAATGACAAAAGTAGTGTCACTATACATTTCCTTCAGAAAGTGTAAAATTCTAGGACAGAGTTTTCTGTCCATCAGTTTCATCCAAAGCTTATCTCGATCGACACTGTCAAATGCCTTAGAGTAATCAATATAACACACAGAGGTATGTGCCTTTTTTATCCATGGTAACGGAGATAATGTGATTCAGCATGGCTAGATTGTCCAATGCATTGTGATCTTTTCTGAACATTTTACAGCTGCTGTCAGCCATTGCTAATAGGCGGTAATTATCGGGGATCTTACTGTCCTCTCTTTTAAAAATTGGTACAACTATGTCTTTTCAGCAGCTGTCCGGGATGGTGCCCTTATACCATATGTCAGTAAATAGTTGGAATAGTAACACTGCCCATTTTCTTGGGTTACGTTTAATTACAATATTTGCCAACCCATCTGGTCCCAGGGCTTCATTTTATTTATTATAGCAAATATGTCTGAAATTTCATAAGGAAAATTCTTTCTTCCATTTTCCCAGCTACTTTTATATATATATCGTCTATTCTAATATCTATATAGAAAAGTTTGGAAATATATTGTTCCCAGGTATCCTGTCTCACTTCGTTAGTTTCTCTATTTGTCTATTTCTCTGTTTAAATCTTCCAACAAGAATTGTCAGTGCAGATACCAAAACTTTTTGGAGTCATGGGTTTTACACACCACATATATACTCCTCCAATTTGCATTATTGATATTATGCTTATGTGCCTTGAGCTAATTTGTATATCTAGTCTTGATGTTTCTTCTTCTAGACAGTCTCTCCTCTTCGTTAACCCCATGATTCGCTTTAAGGTCCTCAATTTCCTTCTTCACCTCATTTTTCCTTTCGTAGATCTGGTAATCATATTTATTTACATGGGTTTTCCCATGTTTTTGTTTAACACTCAACCTACAATTCTCTCTTTGGATCATGCCCAATACGTTTCCAATATCCTTAAGGCCATTAAGTTCCACATTGTGTCCCTCTAAGTGTATTATGTCAAACATTCTATCACATTTTTCTTCTTCTCAGTCCACATAATCCTATTTCCACCCCTAGAGGTCTGTATATCCATTCCCTTTCCTATATTCCATTTTCTTTGGGTTAATTTAGCAAATGTTACCTTCAATGCCTTGTGGTCGCTGAGAGGTGTGGCTATATGTTTAAAAGAGGTCATAGAGTTTTTTAATCTTTTACTAACAAACATATAATCCAGACGGTAACCTACTTTTCCATGTGTCCAGGTATGTTGCCTTATCTCCCCATTATCAGGCTCCAAATACTCCAGCCCCCTGTTTAGCAGAAATTTCAACCATGTGATCCCATTCACTGTCTATTTTTGATGTTTCCTACTGGGACCGCATTTCCCCATCTCGGGGGGCATGGTGTCTGAGGAGTCATCCCATAACTCCTTCCATTTATCCATATCCATTGTCTTTTACAGGGAACATAACAAATGGAGTTTCCAAATTGCTCATATTCTCTGTAGGGAATATGATTCTTAACCCCGATACGTAGGCCCCCAACCGGGCATCCCTTTTCCTCACTAATGGCAGCTTTAATCCATATATTATAACCATCCAATAACATTTCTCCACTCACCCACGTTTCTTGGAGGACAAATAAATAACTTTCCGTCAATCATGTTTTGCCATCTACGTGTAGTAGGGAGTTAAATCCCATACTATTCCAGGACAACAAGGTGGGTTCCTTTCCAGCTTCCTCATCTCAGTGCTTCAGAAAATAGGTTCTATCTGGGATCCATATTTCCATGTGATCACTCCCTGTGCCCATCCCTACTCTTTGATTCTTCAAAGCCCCAGATTTGTTTTCATTTAATTCAGTATTAGCAATATTGTTACATTGACCCCATATATTTTTTGAATATTCCAGAATCGGGTCTACAACAACCGCAGATCTAAATTGTACTATTACCCAATTTTCCCAGCTACCTGAGTCTGGTAATATGACTCTCTCTATATCTGATGATTTAATATTATGTAGTTGGGGGACCTTGAGCAGTTGTTCTAATAGCCAGGTCCGATTCATATAGGGGCTTTCCTCATTAGTAGCTTTCTCAGTAATTGTAATACTTTTGCCCAGATTACTATTATCTGCCTCGTTGAATCTTAGGCCACTGAGCGTACTGATTCTAGCTTTTATATTACTTCCGCTCATTGCCAATCTTTCCATTTCTGTTATATATATATATATATATATATATATATATATATATATATATATATATATATATATATATATATATATATATATATATCCCTAATTTGTAGAGACTGGGTGTTAGGTCGAGATTTGGGGTAGTACCCTCTGGGTGCACTACAACAACCTCAGCCTCCTGGCAATAGGGACCCAACCTTTGGTATAAATCTTAACTACAAAGGTTGGTAGTGTGGCTGAGCAGCCAGGCTTATCTCAAGAGGGGTCAGTATGAGCAGTAGTGGAGTTACACAGAGATTCACAGTGACAAGTATTCAAATAAACACTGATACTCAAGGTTTCTTGATAAAACAATTATTAATTTATTTACCAGTCATTTAAACAAGCCTTCTTCAGAAGGGAGCAAAATAAAACCAACACTCAAATACACTTCAGAAATACACACTTTTAGACTTCTCAGAATCAGTAACTACCCATTGGGGATGGAACACAGACAATTCCTACACCCTCAGGTGACTTAAATAACTAGGCACTGTGGACATTAATATATTACTGTTGCATTCAGAGTAGGCTTTGAGAGTGTTAAAAGAATAGGGTTATTAGAACAAACAAGGGATCACAAATATTCTTTAAGCAGGCAAATACTTTTGAACCCCCGAATGCAGAGTAAGTTAACCCCTTCCTGGAAGGATAGGTGCAACATAATAGCAGAGGAGAGAAGAGTCATTCAGGGAACCAGGCTAACACAATGTCAATGGACAAAGGGCTATATAGCTGAGACACTTCTTGAAGGTGAGTAAAAGTATTTGTACAATGTTTTTAGAAGTATTTGGTGAAGAAAGACAAATCAAATGTAGGGCCACAAGCCGGGAGACTTGTGAAGTAGAAGCTACACGAAAATCTACAGTGAGAGGTAAGTTCTCTCAGACTTTACAGTACCTTTAGCTTGGAGAAAAATGCAGCAGATGACTTCTGTTCGTGTGCAGCCCTGTAGATACTGTTGTTCCTGGGCCTCAATCGTGGGGACAAGAGGGAGGACTTCTGGGGACTCCTGCACCACAACGGGACGGTCACCGATGGAAACCGGCAATCTTCAAACAAGTCAGTGTTTCAGCTCCCGCGTCTACCACAAACAGTCGATCTGTCGAATTGGACTTTCCTTGCTTCTGGGGTCCCACACTCTGTTAAGGGGGCTTAGGTTCGGTCAGTCCTGCTTCCTGGGAGTCCAGAGGATCTTCCTGGAGCTCTTGGCCAACTTAAAAGCAACGCACACAAACTGGTGTCCCTCTTCCTGGTTATTCGTTCCAGCATCGACTGCAATGGAAACTCAACCATCTCCGAGAAGGATGTCCAGGTGGCTTACTTTGGAGTTGATTGGCCCTACCAACTCAAGGGGAGAAGTCGTCTTCACAAGCTTCTCTGTCGATGCAAGTTCGGAGTTTCAGCACAGCAGCAGGGCTTCACCGGGTGAACCAACGGTCCAGGAGTTGCAGCAGGCGTCCTCTTCAAGCACTTCTTCGGATTCCTTCATCCAGTGGTCGACTCTGCCTTCCAAGCCAAAAAGCCTTGCCTTTTATGCAGCTCGCTCCCATTCATTCCAGCCCAGCTGTCAGTCACCCTGCAGGGTGGCTGTCCTTGCCGGACAGCAAGCCAGCCAATCACCTTAGAGTGCATTCCTGTCTCCTAGGAGACTTAGCACAGGGAGTTTCGGGCATCTCCCTCACTTCCTGCCCCCAGCAGACATTTTGGAGCCAAAGGCGGGATTCACTCGTGAAGCCCGCCAAAGACAAAACAAACAAAGGGACCAAACCTGGTTTGGCGCACAGAATAAATCTCAAGAACGACCAAAACAACAAGAAATTGCGAAAAAAGAAGACCGGGGCCATTTTGACAAAAATGGCCACCATGGGTGCTTTACACTGGCTGCGAATGCGAAAACAGGTTAGTAAAAAGTAACCACTGCCACCAGCCATTAATTGTGTAAAGGGTAACATAAAATATGTTACATGAGAAGCTAGACAAAGGGGCTACTAAGTAATCCCTCCAGCACCCTATTGTAAGATAACGTGTGCTGGGTCTAGAACGTTACAATATAAGTAAAGTCAATTTCACTTTACTGCTCTTGGAAACAGTAGGTAATCCAAGAGTAAGGTATTTAGACGTTGGGAAATCTAAAAGACTTCCCAGCGCCACTGCACTGTAGGTGCTGTGTGACACAATGAAAAAAGATGCCTATGGAGTTTGTCAGACTCCAAAAACCAAAAGAAACACAGCGTTTAAATCACAAAAAAATACATGAGATAGTGGGAAAAAGGTCTCACTCTCGCCAGGTTAAAAATGTAAAGTCCTAGATTCCAGCAAACGTGCTGGGGGTCTCTAAGGTAGAGAGGAATTAGCACATTTCTGAGAATTCTCCCTAATACTGGGCTACTTTATTAATGGGGATATTTAGGCATCACACTTCAATTTCAAAATCATTCTCATCTTCTACCTCGCCCACATCAGGCTCATGGCATTTTCCTTTCAGCCACTTTTCTAGACCCCCATCTTTTTTTGGGGAGTGTTCTCTTCACCCATTTTCTTTTGGGAGTCAATGATTTCAAATCTATTTCCCACTTCCACACATTCCATATATGTAGGTGCAGTTATAGCCAAAGCAACACAATTCCTTTTTACACAAACTTTGACCGTAGCCCTCCTACTTCTGGTGGCTTTAATGTTATTACGTCTTCGTCTTGTTCGTTTCTTTGACCCATAGGAAGATTTTGGTTCACTCATTCCTTCATAATAATTATCCTTATTTCCAATAATTTCCACTCAGATACTCCCTTGTTCCAAATTCCCTTCCTCCTGTACTTTGTGTTTCTCACTATCTTCTTCTACTACCAAACACAGTCCGCTCAAATCATCCATATCATCATTCCCAAACCTAAATTCATCTTTCTTACAATTTGTACATTTTTCGCTGTTTTCCTCTATCATTATTCCCAAAGCTTTTGTATTCTCTATGGTCTGATGTACCAATGTTTTAATCTCATTTTGTTCTTTCAATAGTTTGGTACACACACCTAAAAGTATATCCATTGGCATCCAGCTTCTCTCCTAAATTTAGGGAATTATCACTTCTACAACCGGATGTTCTATTAAACTTCCTGAATCATTACAGGTCCCTTCGCCACCAATACTTTCCACATCTTCCTGGGCACAATTTCCCAGATCAGGTGTAGCAGACAGATTCATATCAATCACATTATTCATATTTGTGGCAATTTCAGTACTTGTTTCGACATGTGACATGCCCAAATCTGTCTGTAATCCCATTGATTCTATGTCAAGACGGAGGTGAGCATTAAGCTTCATCTTCTTTATTCTCTGCTCTCCAGCAGTTTCAACAAATATAACTTTGTAAACTTTCAATTTAATTTTTTTTATTTTTTTTTTAAAACAAACATCAAATCCCATCAATCCTGTAGTCCCTTAGTCTCTGGCCATGTGACCTAGTCCTTCCTGTTTCTCTGTCCTTCCTCTTCTTTTCCTGCTCTCCACAAGATAAGTACCTCTTTATCTTAGCTCCGTAATATTCGCTTGATAAAACGTGTTTTATGCCATTAACGTAATTGGAATTGTACACCGTGGACAATAATAGAATAAACATGTCTAGTAGAGCGCGAGAGCGTTAGTGTTTTAGTGTTTAAAAGGGATTCGGAGGCCCCGTGTCGTAATGTACAACACCTCAGGAGCCGGCCGTACCCCCTAGCAGAGCACGAGTTCACAGCCCCAACCCTTGGAAGGGCAGAGCTCTACGAAGGTGGGAAACTCCCCGCGAGCCGAGCAGACACGGCCATGCGCAGCGAATGCACCAATAGCGAATGCCTCCTATGCGGGGGCGTGGCTTTAGACAGCAGAGCCGCACGATTATAGAGTACTACCAGGCAAATCGGAAAGATATATCCTGCAAACATACATATTGTATAAGGAAGGTGCAGTCTCGAGCGAAGTGAATCTGTGGACGCGCCACTACACCTAGACAGGTATTTGATTCAGGCACCGGCCAGCACAATGTTGAACTTCGAGTGGACCGAAGAGGAGCAGGAGGCAGTCTACCAAGAAGACCTAGCCTATAGCTTCAAAGAAGTGCTGGGAGATTCACTGACAGAGGCAGTGGCACAAGGAGTGCAGCCTTTACAGGAAAGGCTAGATACCATAGAACTATTCCTGAGCCAGAAGGAAGAACGCACCAAGCAGGAAGATAGCGCGTCCACGAGGGCAACGTCTAATGACCCTAAGGGGTGTAACAGGGCCCGGAAGAGCAAAGACTCTTCTGACCCCCCGGGCCAACCGACAGGGGCGAGCACAGGAGCCCCAGAGGCTACGGACGCGTTCCTCAGACTAAAGGAAGCGTTCATGAAAGATTCCCAGGTGCCGAGCCTCCGGACCCCCTACCCAGGGGAAGACAATATGGGTTGTACAGAGGAGGAACCCCCAGAAGGCTTCCCAGACGAGGAACCGCCGATATCCCCCACATCCACTCAAGCGGATGCAGATAACGAAGGGGATGAGGGGATCCAACCTCCGCCTAAGAAAAGGCAACGAAAACTCCACCACCTAGAAGAGGACGAAACGGCGGACATGTTCCAACCGGAAGAAATCAGAAATCCGAGATCCTCGGAGTGGGTGCCATCGCCGAGAGTGGCGAAATACATGACGCAGAGATTGAGGAAAGCTCTCAAAAAAGAGGTCAGACAAAGACTGAGGCTGAATGTCTGAGACCAGACCTGCCGGGCAAAGTGGCGGAAGCCCCGGAATTGGACCCTAAAATGTTGTTGTTCGTCTCCAAATCGAACAGAGACCCAACAAAAACGGCATAGACCGCTCCTGGAGAAGCTGCCAAGAAAAACTCCTCGACCTGGCATGTCCGCTAGCCAAAATAATGGACCTCGCCGAACAAGCCAGAGATACAGGCGAGGAGGTAGACCCAGGAGTGCTAGCGAACTGGGCCCAACGGGCCGTATGTATACTAGGAAACGCGAACTGCGCGATTTCATCGGAGCGCAGAAGAGGCCTCCTCTTGAAAATAGACCGGAAACTAGGAGACCTGTCGTCATACGAAGCCGGCGAGGCAGCGCAGGGCCTATTGTTTGGAGAGACGTCTGGTAAGGAAATGGGGAGGTTCGTAGGGCCCTACACCTCTCTGGAGAAAGCTCAGGCTTCGATGAAGAAAATTTTCCCAGGGAGAGTTTTTGGCGGGGCCGGTCTCTACAGAGGCCGATCGACCGGCCGATACCAAGCATCCAGAAGGCCTCAGTACAACAGAAACCAATACTGGGAATCCAGGCAGCCTGATACTTTCTTTCCCCCAAGAGGCCGCTTCCCTAGAGGAAGACGAAGCAGAGGACAGGGAAGAGGACAAAGCTTCCCCACAGGTGAGAAACTTTACAAATCCACCAGTAGGGGGGAGGACAGCGATATTCTGGGAAAACTGGCGCTCGCTTTCCAGCGACGCTTGGGTCCTTCAAACGGTAAAAGGCATGTGTATAGAATTCACAGAAACCCCCGTTCAGGACCAAGCGCCACGCCCCGTAGTTACTACGCTGACCGAGAAAGAGCTGCTAGACTCGGAGTTGCGAAACCTAGCAGAGAAACAGGTGATCGAACCTTGCATAGCGCCTCCAAGATTTGTGTGCAACATATTCCTGGTTCACCGAAAAGACAAAGTGAGACCAGAAATAAATCTAAGGCACATGAACAGCTGGGTGACCTACAACCACTTCAAAATGGAAGGAATCCACCAGCTCAGAGATACGCTCAGACAGAACGACTGGCTGGCGAGGATAGACTTGAAAGACGCCTATCTGACGATCCCTGTACAGAGGGATTTCCGTCCATTCCTAGCATTCGACTGGGACGGGCGGTTATGGCAGTTTGCGACGATGCCTTTCGGGCTCTCCTCGGCGCCGTGGGCTTTCATGAAAGTGATGAAGCCGGTAGCCGCAACGATCAGAGAAAAAGGAATTTGCATGATTATATATCTAGACGACATCCTACTGATGGCCGACAGCAGAGAGACTCTAGTCTACCAGACCGAATGGGTAGTACACCTCTTAACTTCGTTCCTAGTGAACTGGGAGAAGTCGGAGATGGCTCCGGCGAGAAGGATAGAATTCCTAGGGTTTATTATAAACACCAGGTCGGCAACACTGGAACTCCCAAACAAAAAGATCAGAGACATAAAGAGAGAAATAAGAGCATGTCTCAGCAAAACGAGCATATCACTCCGCACCGTAGCGAGAGTAGTAGGCTTATTAGCGGCGTCAATACAAGCAATCTTCCCAGGGCCATTACACTACCGAGCCCTTCAGAGGCTGAAGATACGGCATCTTCAACAAGGACTACACTACCACCAACTGGTGCTCTTAGATCAAGAGTCCAGAACAGAGCTGGAATGGTGGTTAGCGAACATGGAGGACTGGAACGGGAGAGCCATCTTCGGCAATCGCCCAGACCTGATAATAGAATCAGATGCCAGTAGAGCAGGCTGGGGAGCCCGTTACGGGGATCTCCAGACAGGAGGGATATGGAGCCCATCGGAACTCCAATTACACATAAACTGTCTAGAGTTACTAGCCGGATCCTTTGCGATCAGGGCATTTACGAAAGGGAAAGTGAACTCCCGTATCCTGCTAAAAATGGACAACATTTCGGCAGTCAAATACATCAACCATTTAGGTGGGACAAGGTCCAAATTGCTGGCGGAAATAGCCAAGGATTTCTGGCATTCCTGCCTAGAATCAGGGATCTCGGTGGTAGCTGAATACTTACCAGGTTCGTTGAATGTAGTGACGGACTGGAACTCCAGACATCTCTCAGACTCCAGCGACTGGATGCTGGACGGGATGATTTTTCAGAAACTGGAAAAGATCTGGGGCCCAATATACACAGATCTGTTTGCGTCCAGGCTGAACGCTCAGAAAGAGAGGTTCTTCAGTTGGAGTTGGACCCAACGGCAGCCAGAGTGGACGCTTTCCTACAAGATTGGAGGGAGCACAGACTTTACGCTTTTCCCCCATTCATAATGATGAACCGAGTACTAGCAAAGGTACGCAGAGAGACAGCAGACCTGATAGTGGTAGCTCCGATCTGGAAATCCCAAGTATGGTTCCTAGCTGCAAGTCTCATCGCAGAGTCATGGGCTCCATCGACTTGAAGGAGCTACGACGCAGCTTGGAACAAGTGGTCGACATGGTGCAGAAGGAGAAATATTAATCCCGTTTCTGCCCCTCTAGTCGAGATCTTGAATTTCCTAGTGGAACTCCTCCAGGATGGCAAAGCATACAGAACAATAGGGGTATACAGATCTGCGATATCAGCAGGTCACCTACCCATGGAAGGAGTACCGGTGGGAGAGAACGTAGCAGTAATTCGGCTACTAAGAGGAATAAGATTCAGGAAACCACTGCAACCGAAATATGAATCTCTATGGGACGTAGCAATAGTATTGACACTATTTGCGGACTGGCCCGACAACAAGTATCTCTCTCTAGGACAGCTATCCGAAAAGCTAGCCATGCTACTATGCTTGGTGTCATGCAGGAGAGTAGCAGACGTGAGAGTCTTAGAAATGAATAGGAGAACGTATGGACCGGAAGGCGTGACGTTCAGCTTAGCCAGAAGAACTAAAACGGATTCTAGTACCATCACATACCCGTACATGCAGGAGCACCCTAAATGGTGCGTAGCGGCATGTATAAAGGAATACGAAAATAAAACACCCGAACTAAGACCGGCAGGGACGACTCAATTATTAATTGTGCGCAGAAAGCCACACGGAGGAGTAGCAACAGCCACCATAGCACGGGGGGTCAGAAACGTTATGAGTTTAGCAGTCGTAGACATGAAAATATTCGGGCCACACTCAGTCAGAGGAGCGATGGCCTCGAAAGCACTAGGACTAGGTGCATCATTACAAGACATCATGAAAGCTGCAGACTGGGCTAGTGATACGACATTCAGAACGTTTTACTACCGACCTATTAATGCAATGGCAGGAGTAGTAGTAAGAAGCTTTGAACAAGCTTAATGCTCGCCTCCGTCTTGACATAGAATGAAGATTCCCCTTGCTAATAGCGCAGGGAGCTCTTGATTCTATTAACGACAAGGAGTCGAGCATTAAATTCCCATCCCGAATACACAATGAATGCAATAATGAAATACAGGTTGTGAAGTACTGTTGATAATTAACATGGCTATTTCTTCCAGAATAGGGTGTGTATTCCCGCCCTAACGTATATCATTTTGTTTCTTATTGACTTAGGAGATGAGCAAAAGAACAGCTGAAAGCCCATATCAGAGCAGGTCGCTTAGAACAGCGTCGAAAGCTCGTATGTGAGAGATCAAACTGGTACAAAGGAGGAAGTTCAGCACAAGTTCAACAGTTGAGTGCGCAGTTAAAGAGAAAGGACAAGTTCAAGCAGTCAAAGAAGAGGAAGGACAGAGAAACAGGAAGGACTAGGTCACATGGCCAGAGACTAAGGGACTACAGGATTGATGGGATTTGATGTTTGTTTTAAAAAAAAAGAAATTAAATTGAAAGTTTATAAAGTTATATTTTTTGAAACTGCTGGAGAGTAGAGAATAAAGAAGATGAAGCTTAATGCTCGCCTCCTTGTCTTTAATAGAATCAAGAGCTCCCTGCGCTATTAGCAGGGGGAATCTTCATTGTCGACTGAAATCTTGCACAAGATTCATCAGGGAATTGTTATCTATCATCAAGCTATTTTCTGGGGAAAGATGAATATCATCCATCAAAGGTTACTTATGTTTGTCTTTTCTTGTAAGGAAACTCAGTATTTTTGGTTGATCTAAGGTCAGTTTGTCCTGTACCGTCTGACTTGTATGTGGTTTTCCTCCACCCTTCTTACCTTTCCCTTTTCCAACCCCTTTTTACACTTGTTTTGTTGGATCAGATGGCGTATTTCCCTTGCCTTTTCTTGACCGTAAATTCGGTTCCATATTAATCTCCTTAAATACTAATCCTATCTATTACACAAGGGGATAAAGAAGAGTTGAAGCCCCAGAAGTATCCACTTCTTTGTCCCAATGTAATTACAAAATTCAAATACAATGATTTCACAACAATGCTCTACAAGCCTCTGCTATCTATGTGACCACAAAGGTAAAGGGCAATGTGCAAAATATAAACAGAAAAGAACTATGTATCCATAAGGGTATACAGATAAATACCAAATAACATTACAACTTCCACACGGGAGATGCCATCCATCCGAAATGATGCAGTAAATATAGACAATGCAACTAACACTGTCTAATCTACAATGTAGGTAATAAGAAGCATACATCCAGTAGGGATGTTTATTAATCCCACCGATGGAGTAGAGGTTCCCTCGCAGCCTCCAATCACTGGATTTCTAGCTTTCACTGACCTACACAACAATGGTATGTGTATTAGCAGGAGAGAAAGGACAATATACAGAGTGTAAACAGCAGGGGTCTATATGTTCATAATATACACTTATGTTTAAAATATCAATACAATAAGCACAGGGGGGGAGACTCCTTCACAACCCCCATGTGGAAGAGAGCAATCAATATATATAATCCAACTAGCACCATTAAATCCACAATGTGAGTGTTCAAAACATTCATCCGAGGAGGGAAAGAATCCTCGTAACCTCCAATCACCTGGGGGCAACCAGACGCGGTCTCCCTCTCACTGTGCTTAGAGAGGCATCAGCTTCACCTCACTGATGATCCCCAACAAGGGTGAAACACGTGTATGGGGTTGCTGGTGGTACTCTCGTTCAGATTGGAATTGCCATTGTATTTCGGTGCTGGACTGCCCCTGGGCAGGACAAAGACTGATATGCAAATGGATATTTCCCATCTGTGAAAGGCACAGTGAGTAAAAGCAGTGGCTGCGAACTCTCAAGTGGTTAATAACCACTGAACAGGTTATCATGTCTGTTCTTGCGAGAGAGGGGCGCCCGCTACCTTTGTAAAACTATTTGTTAAGGAACCTGGGATTGGTAACCCTAGGTCTCCTGGGGGCAACCAGACGTGGTCTCCCTCTCACTGTGCTTAGAGAGGCATCATCTTCACCTCACTGATGATCCCCAACAAGGGTGAAACACGTGTATGGGGTTGCTGGTGGTACTCTCGTTCAGATTGGAATTGCCATTGTATTTCGGTGCTGGACTACCCCTGGGCAGGACAAAGACTGATATGCAAATGGATATTTCCCATCTGTGAAAGGCACAGTGAGTAAAAGCAGTGGCTGCGAACTCTCAAGTGGTTAATAACCACTGAACAGGTTATCATGTCTGTTCTTGCGAGAGAGGGGCGCCCGCTACCTTTGTAAAACTATTTGTTAAGGAACCTGGGATTGGTAACCATAGGTCTCCTGGGGGCAACCAGACGTGGTCTCCCTCTCACTGTGCTTAGAGAGGCATCAGCTTCACCTCACTGATGATCCCCAACAAGGGTGAAACACGTGTATGGGGTTGCTGGTGGTACTCTCGTTCAGATTGGAATTGCCATTGTATTTCGGTGCTGGACTGCCCCTGGGCAGGACAAAGACTGATATGCAAATGGATATTTCCCATCTGTGAAAGGCACAGTGAGTAAAAGCAGTGGCTGCGAACTCTCAAGTGGTTAATAACCACTGAACAGGTTATCATGTCTGTTCTTGCGAGAGAGGGGCGCCCGCTACCTTTGTAAATCCAATCACCTGTTGTCTGGTTTCTGGGAACAGATTTGTAATTAATTGTAAATGTAGCATATACAGTTCCCAAATCCGACAAACAATAGTGTATTAAATTAAGAGCTTTTATAATGCTCGTTTACACCATAACGAGCAGACACCAACCTAAAGGTCATTATATAATGCTGTTTGCTGAGCAATAATCTCCCCGTACCAAATACAGTCCGTAGCAGTGTGCAGCCTACGAAGTGTAATTCCAGAGAAAAGAAGGGGGACCGTCAAGGCAGGGCACGCCCGACAGCTCAAGGTGCAGCCCAAATGCGACTCTCCCCCCCAGCCAGACGGACCCTTTCAGAAGTACCAAACTGGAAACCGGTGACTCTCCGTACGTGGTTGGGCTAAAGAGTGTGTTTCTAATTCTGTGTTAAATTATCAGCTGGCTGGTTTCCACTCTGCCACTCACCAAACAGCCCAACAGCAATAAAACGCCCTTGACTCCACAGCGGCTTAACGCTTCGTGGGTGTTCACCTATTCCTTAAATTAATAACAGAGGTCTCGATTAACAAAGCAGCAATATTTCCTCTGTCAGGGCGTTTCAAGATTAACAGTTTAATAAACACCCTTGAACTGTGATCACTTGTGTCTGTCTTGCTTTGATACCATGCCTTCCTTAAAGTATTGATTGGGAGATGGATCATAGACATCAACAGTTTTTGCTGTTATGCCCAGCTCTACAATGCAACAGCATCGATTAAAATGGAAGGGGGTGTGGTATGCCGGGGAGGTTGCTGGGTATAAGTGAGCGAGCGGGGATAGAAGTGCAAAAGGTGATCAAAGGTAATGAGGGACTTTTTATTGCATTGAAAGGCTCCTGGGTTGGGAACCCGATTACTATTGCTACAATATATGCTCCAAACACTGGTCAGGATGGATTTGTGTGTAACTGGATGCTTCCTGTCCCTCATCCAGACAATTTTCGACCTCTGCAACTCTCTCTCTCTCTTTCTATTCTACCCTCTGGCTCGACTCACTCTGCAGGACACACTCTGGATGCTCTGATCTCTTCAGACCTCCCCTCTCTATACCTTTGATCACTCTTCTCTCCTGGAGCGATCACTCTCTCCTTTCCTCCCATCTCTCCCTCGCTACCCCTCAGGCCAAGCCAATTCCAATACTTCCACTTACCTTCTCGGTCCTCCGACCCATGAAGCGTGTATCAGTTGAGGCTTTCGCTACAACTTTCTCTCTCCCTCCTCCTCCTCTGGCAGACTCACATTCTGACACAGCCCTTTCCACGCTCTACTCCGCTATCTCTGATACTCTTAATGTTATTGCCCCTTTCATAAGGATCCGCAAAATACACCCTTGTAGTGCCCATGGAACCGAGGGTTGTTCCTCCTGCGTATGAAATTACTAATGTATACGAAAACACAAGGCAGCAGTGGTTGTGTGGTCATGCGCTAGGGATCTGACACCTTTATGGTTGCTATTTCCAGTGTCTCTGTCATCTCAATCATTGCCCTAGTTAGTGTGGTCAAATAATCTTTGAACTCATCACCTAACACTGCTGCGTTTGAAGCTCTTATTAAATGGGATATGGGGTTGTATAAACTGCAGAGTCCCAGGGGCAAACAGTGCACCCAGTTCTTCTTAAACGTGGTACACAGTTTGGACAATTTACTTTTGAAGAGCCCATTGATGCTCTCCACAGTGCTGTTGGCCTGTGGTTGGTAAATTAAACAGATTCGGTGCTTAATGCTGAGTAGTGCTGTGAAATGATGAAACAGTGCATTAAGAAAATGTGTGCCGTTGTCTGACATTAAAGCCTCACACACACTCCACCCAGGGAAAACATCACTTACCTAAAATTTAGCAGCACATTTTGCATCAACATATCTGCATGACCCTGCCTCTACCGACGTTGAGAATGAACAAACCACTATTATGAGGTACCGCAAGCCATTACAATGCTCACCCATATCAGCATTGTCTATGTGTATTTCATGGAAACGGCCCAGTAGGGTGAGGCAATGTGCCCTGTAACGTCCACAGTGTCATCCCTGTACTGAAACTCTGACATGGGCTTCAATGTGCCTGTTTGCCCACTCGCCATCAGAACCCTCTCAGGGCAGGAGCCCCTCCAGGATAGTTGCAGGAGCAGCTATCCCATCTCCCAGGAGATCACTGTCGGTGCCAGAGTTACTGCGAGATAGCTGCAGGAGCAGCTATTCCATCACCCAGGTTGCCCCTTGTGGTGAATCCACGGTAGGCAATCTTGCCTCGGCCTCAGCTGCCCCGCTCCTCCACACGGCCACCTTTGGGCAAGTCCTGGATGTTCGTTGCTGCCGCCATTCACCTCATGGATCCTACCCACTTTTTAAAATGGCTGCCGCAACATGAGTGAGTCTCTGTTTACAAAGGTTGCTTAGCAACCATCAGTTCCGTTCCATTTCAAGACCCCAGCACGACCGGAAGGCGTGAGCCGGCACCCTACCCCTAAGGCACCGCCTACAAGGCTTAGCTTGTCTGTGCGTGGACAGTGCTCAGAGGACGACTGCCCGTTACCACGATGACTGCCGCACACATGAACATATACACCCAAGCTATCAACCAGTATGCAAAATCTGAACATGATTCCAAGCTTCCCTGCGACATAAGTTACAATACTGGTTAGGTACCTGTAATAATGGTAAATTTTGCCATGTGTCTCCGCTAAAGTCATACTCTATGCCTGCCCACCACTAAGCTCACAGCCAAGCTATAGTACTGGGGTTCCCTGCCTGTACACCCCAACTCTGCTAATGCCAAACCTGTTAATTTATAAAGTTTGCACCAGTGAATTAGCCACAGAATTGTGTTTTTCCTCTTCCTGTACACCCAATTGCCAATACCAAACTTTCCTATCTATGATTGCCTGCACCCGTTAAATAGACAGTAAACATTATGTTTCTAGCCTGTAGGCCCTAATTTGCTGAATCCAATCCAATCCTAATCACGAGACTGCTTGCATTTGTGATCTAGCCCTATCAGCTCTGCAATTTATTATTGTTGTTATGGCCAGCCGACCCTTGTTTTGATATTGCCTGACCATCCTTTTTACTGTAATTTCCTGCATTTGTGAGCTAGTCCATCTAACCCAGCCATTATTCTGCGCTTACTGCCTGCGTGCACTAACCTGCTAATGCCTCACACCTCCTTTACTTAGCAACCATCCAGTATCATGACACCCAACCCACCTACCTGGCCACCTGCCTACCAACCACCTTGCTCACAGAGGATACCACCTACACCCTTCCTCCCTGCACTCATCATAGGTACGCCAAACCCTGCCACCATGAAAGTCATATCAGCACCTATCTCAGGCTCCTCATCAACTAAGCCAACACTAGGAGCTCAGACTTACACACTCCCCATACCCTTACACTTAAGGAACCAAAGACTAGGATCCCGCTCCTTCCTTGGAACTTCCACGACTAACATTCATCTAGCAAAACCACCCCACCTGCCCCAACCACAACTACCATTACGCCTCTAACCCAAAACTTAAGCACTAAGCGCCCCATTGTCATGACGAAACCTAAAACCAATCAACAACTCCACTTCTCAAATCCAACTTGCACTCATTAATGCAAGGTCCATGCATGTCCATGCCTCAGAAACCCATGACATTATCACGGACCTGGAGCTCGACGCATTACCCATCACAGAAACTTGGCTACATGAAGCCTCCGGTCCAGCCATATGCCAATCCCTTCCACCAGGTTACACTATCCTCCGCCAGGATAGAACTTTGCACAAGGGTGGCGGGGTCGCCTTTATTGTTAAAGAAACTCTAAAAGCCAGACAAATCAAGTCCGCTACCTCAGATAACTTTGATGCTCTCTCTGTGAAAATCTCCTTCTCTCCTAACGATACCATGATGCTACACCTAGTCTATCGTCCTGCAGGCCCCCTTCTGGACTTCCAAGCTAATCTAGTACACCTCCTAAGTAGTAACCTCAAAGCTAATACCAGAGCCATTCTCCTAGGAGATTTCAATCTGGGTTTCAATGACGCAAAAGACAAAAATGGCAAAGCCTTTGCTAAATCTCTCCTTGATTTGGGCTTTATTCAAAAAGTGGACAACCCAGCCCACCTCAACGGACGCATACTTGATTGGCTAGTTGATCACAATTGTGATGTCGATATTAGCTCCAACACCCCTTGCCCCTGGACGGACCATCAACTTCTACACTTCCACATACCTTCCCGAATAGCTGCTAAAAACAGCCCCCCAATGCCTGCCGCCATGGAGAGATAAAAAAAACTGATCACCAAAGACAGAATTCTCCCCCTCCTGGATGCACCAGCATTAGCATTACCACTATCCAACAATCCCACAGAATTAGTCGAACTCTACAACACCATTCTTAAAGAATCGGTAGACATTGCCCCATTAGAGAAATAAGTGCAAAAAACATTAAACATGCCAGCTCCTGGTACAGCCAGGATCTACTTAACCTAAAAGCACTCAAAAGGCAAGCCCTTAACAAATGGCAATCTAGCCCCTCTGCCTCCTCACAGGAGACATACCTCACAAGTGCCAAGCAATATAAAAACGCCATTGCAGTAGCAAAAGCAGCTGCCTACAACTGCAGAATAGACAAAGCCAAATCCCAGTCCAAGGAATTGTTTGCCATCTTCAATGAACTAGTCGTCCCCCCACATCTACGCATCAGACTGTGAAGGACGAGAACTGGTGTAATGACATTCAACACGCTATGTTGGACAAAATCAATCTACTCCAGGAGAAAATTAGGGTGCTGACTTCCGCAACTTGCCCAAGGTTGCGCCCCCAGTACACACTGGCCTTAAGCCAGACCCGAGTGCTCCGCCTACCTCAAAACCTCAGATACCCTTTGATTTCAGGGAATTAACCATACCCGAGGTCATACTTATTATGGAGCATATAAAAACGTTGTTATGCAAGGGTGACATCTGCCCAGGAAGCATAATCAAAGACTGTGCTGAATCTCTAGCTCCCTTCATTACAGCCTTTATTAATGCCTCATTCACCACCGGCATTGCACCCTCCGCCCTCAAGGAAGCATGGGTCTGACCTCTGTTAAAAAAGCCCACTCTGTACCCAGACTCACCAAACAACTACAGACCCATCACCACAGTGCCTTTCTTGCTGAAAATCTTAGATAAGGCCACATATCTACAGATCCAGTTCTACCTGGAAATGCACAACATCTTCGGGAAAAGGCAATCCGGCTTTCGCCCTCGACATGGCACAGAATCAGCACTGCTAGACTTAAAAAATCAACTACTAGGAAACATGGACATGGGCAAGTCTGCACTTCTTCTGCGCCTCAACTTGTCAGCAGCATTCAACTTGGTGGACCACAAGATCCTAGGGAAGCGCCTTACAGACGCAGCCCATTTCTCCCATGAAGCCACCACGTGGATAACCTCCTTCTTGGAGGGCCGAGCCATGAGGGTCTTCTCAGACCAGGCATCAGCTAATCCATCACCAATTGGTTGTGGAGTGCCACAAGGCTCGTGCACATCTCCCATCCTTTATAACCTATTCAACCTGCCTCTATTCAGTGACCTAGAAGAACTTGGCATAACTTTCACCAATTATGCAGACGATACACAGATTCTTCTCCCACTATCTGGTGTCTATGAACAAGACCTCAAAACACTACAGAAGACATGCGCAATCATCCAGGCATGGATGGCGGCTAACGGCCTTTGTCTCAATGGGGACAAAATGGAAATCCTACTGGTAGGCCCCAAAGAGACCCTGAACAAATTAGACAGCACATATTGTAATTTCACCATAGAGAACACTGTAATCACAGTCTCTGCTGCAGTAAAAACTCTGGGAGTATAACTGGACTCCACCCTGTCCATGGATAGACAGGTTAGCTATATCTCATCATCAGCAGCACTCACAACTAAAATCATTAATGCCGTAAAACACCACCTCTCCTCCAAAAACTGCCTCAATATTGCCTGAGCTACCATAGGCGCAAAATTGGACTATTGCAATGTCTTCCTCCTAGGTACTTCCGCCAAAAACATGAACAAATAGCAAATCATGCAAATAAATGCTCTCAGAGCCGCTCTTAGTATCCCTAGGAGAGAGCGTATCTCTCAAGCCAGAAAATACGGCCACTGGCTCCCGATCAGAGAACGTATACTGTTCAAAGCACTCACCATCACTCATAGATGTCGGTCTCAGTCTGCACCCCACTACCTAACAGAACAAATACATAAAGCTCAACCCCACATACCTAAATGTGACCTACTCACAATCCCTGCTTTCAAAAGAACCAAAGCAGGGGGGTCCAGCTTTGAAGTCCTAGCCCCGACAGCCTGGGACTCACTACCACTCAACCTCACAAAAGAAACCTCCCTCATGGCTTTCAGGAAAGCACTGAAAACCAATCTTTTCAAGTAGACTGCAGCTTTCTCTGTTATTACCCAATATCCATTTAACACAAATAATGTTTAAGAGCTGTAATTATTCTCTCTATTGCAAAAGCAGTAGCTGCTAAAGCATATTCCACGTGAACTGCCCTTGCATCGCTGCATCGAAAGTGCTGCTGTAATAGGCCAATGGCTTATGGCCCACTGTGCTCTTCTGTGACAGTACCGCTGTCATGAGCTGGCCATCAGATTGTGAGAATAAGTAAAATTCCTGCATGTGGTCTGGGGATGACCAGTACGGGTGACGAACAAATGACTCATTTTAAATTGTCAAACTGTTTGATCATGTCACTTATGATCCTTTGTTTTTTGTACTTCCCTAAGGGCTAGCAAAAGTGGCCTTGTGTATATTGCGTAATCTAAGATCCATGTCCTACAGTAATTGCACAACCCCAAAAACATCTACATTTCTTTAACTGAGGCAGGTCTTGGGATGGTCTTGGGATGGTGCATACTGACGCTGCCCTATCTGATAGTATCCTTTTACCATTCACTGATATGAACTGCCCTAGATAGAGCACCACCTGTTGGCAGCATTGTAAATTGGCCTTATCAACCATGTACTCCTTGTAGGCCAGCAATTGTAGGAGCATAATTGAATCCTTACGGCAGTGTTTCTCACTCTCACTACACACTAACAAATCATCCACATACTGGATAATCATACTGGGCACCTGAATGTTTCCTAAATCAGCATGCAATATGCTATTTAAAATGCTCAGGCTCTCATAGTACCCCTGAGGTAACCTAATATGTTCAAATCGCATCTGGCCCTGTGTAAATGCTGTGAGATACCTTTATTCAAGATGGAGTGGAATCGTGAAAAATTAATTTGTCAAGTCCACTACATTGAAGTATCTAGCTTCTTTAGGAATACTGCATAATATTGCCTCAGGATTTGGAATGACTGGAAATTCTTTGGCGCCAGATTATTTAGTGTGCACAACTCCTGGATAATTCTCATATTGCCCCTGTCGATTTATTAACAGGTTATATCGCTGTTTTACATAGAGACGTGGATGGCACGATAATTCCCTGGTCCAGTAGAGCCTGTAGTGTATTTCTAATACCCTCCTCCACCTCCCTTGATAGTGGATACTGTTTGACCCTAGGTAACGGAAAAACTGGCTTCAATGTTATACGCACAGGGGTCATGTCTTTCAGTAATCATGTGGATTTGTAGTCCACAAATGCAGAGGAATGTGTTGTAAGTCTTCATCAAGAAATAGAGCTGTGGTTAGTACTGCCATAAAAGGGGATTGCACCATCTGGTATTGTACCATTATGTCACAGGGGATACAAATCTCTAATATTATTTCTAGAACTTTATCATTGTTCTCAAACAGCTCATAATCTGTCATCTTTCTTTAATTGTACTGTCAGAGCTATGCAGAGAACTCTGTGCCACTCACACCCGTCCCTGTCTATTTCTAGTAGGACAACCCTCTTGTCAGAAAACAACAATATCTGTAAATCCAGTGACAATGTTGTTCCCGCCACCACCTCAGGAGACACAAATGGGCTAAAAAAATGAAATCCGTGGGCAACCGCCAACACTGCTTCACAATCTGAGGGACCGCCTCCACAAGCACATTAATACCATAATCCTGTCCACGGGAATCCCGCGAAACACCACCTCCCTTGTCATTGTGTATATTATCAGCATTGACCTTATCGCGCACATCCCAGTTGTGAAACAAACTATACCTCAATCAGTAATTGATATTGTCATGTTGAATTTGCTGCGCAGGTCCCTGCTCAGAAAATTGACGGGAGAACTTTCGGAATATAGCAAGGGAGCCCGCACCACCTTCCCTCCCACTTTTATGTCCAGTATATGGAACCTTGGAAATAGCCCCAGAGAATCCCTGCATGTCAAGATATTTGCCTGATAATGGAAAATTCCCCTCCATGCTGAATGATTTTGTTGCACCATAAATATGAACTGCTTGTTTCCTATCTCCGCCCCTTCCAAGGGTTCCTCCTCAGGGTGGATGGTTGTTGACAAGACCAGACACACTAGTGCTCTCTCTGGTTTGTCCTAATCAGGGTATATGTTCATTCCAGGGAACGAGAAGTGGTTCTCCCTAATAACTGATACTCCTCCAAAAGGAGCAGTGGTTCCACTTGGTACCTTATTTGGCAGTGTAGCACCGGCCTGCTGCTGCCGCTGTGGCGGGTGCCACACCTGTATATCAGATACTTCAGGCTGCTGGTTGTATGGCTGGGGCAGCCACTGTAGATAGCATTGATTTTGAAACCATTGGCCCTGTTGTGTATACCCTAGTCCTTGGGGCCCTTGGGGACCTTGGCGCGGCTGTGGTGACCCATAGTTTTATTCAATTGCAGGCTTACTCCTCTACCCCTTTCCCGTTCCTTAATCCTTTTGCAATAATGAACTATTATACTCTGTATCTCTGGCCACCCCTTTGCCTCAATACACACAATTTTATCTAATGCCTTCAGCACTTCGTTTGGCAAATGCTCTCTTTACAATAAAATTGAAAAATTATATTGAATGATCACACATCCCTAGCCTGGTCCCCCATTATAGCAACCATCATGCTCTTAATATCACCCACTGCCAGGGGAACACCCTCTGTTTGCTTTTCAAACTCATATATCCATTTGCTCACCCCTGCTGTGAGCTGTGGCAGAGCCTTAATCATATTACTCTTATCCATCTGGGGTCAGGGCACAAACTGTGTTCTCCCTGACCCCTTATGTATCAGGGGCATCTGCATCTTTGCCACACTTCCCACACCATTCTTCACAATTCCCATTTTTCTTGCTAACGCTTTCCGGCCGGCACTACTCCTCAAGCTGCCCCCTCCCCACGTGCCTGGTGTTTGGGGGGGTATTCTATGCCATATCTTCACCCCTCCCTGTCTCCTTCAGCCTGTTCTTCAGCAAATTGGTCACTATCATCCTCCCTCTCAACATTTCCCTCCACCGTACCCTCTTGTCCAAAGAGTGTCCACTTACCCCACCTCCTATCTTTTCAACACATATATTTCTTATTCCTCCCTTATCTATTCTGAGATAAATATATCCAGATCTCCATTCCCCTGATCCGTTTTCCGGTGCCCCTACATCCCCCACACCTCTTAAGGATGCTTGCATCATGTTCAATTCTGCTAACAACTCTGACAACCTGTCTTCGAACTCTCTTGACCTAACACCTGCGGATGCCGACATTTCAGGTGGTTTTTTGCATACAGGGGTGGGGGAGCGGTAGCCTGCGGTGATAATAGTGTTGAAAGGGGTTCCTATCAGAGCTATGGGGGTCCCTATCACAGGGGTACATACATTGGATTTGTGTACCCTTCTGTGGGACACGCTGTCAAGGGAAATATTGCCCCGTGCTCTGCTAGCACCCCACCCTCTCCTTCTCCATTCCTGCACTTTCCATCTCTCTGTCTTTGTGCCCATCTTCCGTCCCCTTGATCCTCTGTGTCCTCGAACATACGCCAGAGATCCAACATTTCTTTTCTCTTCTGTAGCTGTTTCCCCTTATACTTAGCTACTAAAGAATCCAGGATGCATGTATTGTGGGAGCCCTGCTCTGACCACGGACATGGCATCCCTCCTCCCGTTTCCGCAATCCACTGCTTATCGTATTTCTCCACCCTGTCATGATAGAGTGGCAGGGCCTTATACATACACTAATGGTGTTCTACCTCCCATGTTAGTGCTGTCTGTTGTTTTACTAATCCCTTGCACTCAGCAGCTGTTTCCGTATCCATACAGCCCCCTACCAGCACTTAACACCTGATGTCTGCACTTACCCTTGCACTTGCCACCAGCTGGCTGCATTTTTTAATTTGTGTTTTATTTATTTTACTGTTTATCCTATGTACTGCTCTGCCTCCTCCCCATTCCCCTGCACTTTCCCCCTCTGCCTCCCCTACACTGGTATGATCTCAATGTCACCTGGCCTAGTAAGATCGTTGTCTCAGTTTTCTTCCCTCTGTTGCCCCTTCCTTGCCTCGTCGCACTTTGAAACACTTGTGTATAGGCGTGTTATAAATGCCATGTCATATTATATCATATCATATCATAAAGCACCACTAATATGCCACACGCGCTGCTGCTGCTTGTAACAATAAAATGGAAAATCAACATCCACCCTTTTCTGTTCTTCTACCCCGCACACTACTTCGCACAACCATTCAATGACACACTGCCGGCGATGAACACAATTAATGCCCCTCCTAGGGCCTGTTCTTCATCCAATGAAACACAAATACAATAAACTGAAATAACAAACTAAAATAACAACCACTACTTATTCCAGGCCTATTACTTACATGAGAACACAACTTTTATTTCTGTATTCCCCCTTTAAATAATATACTTTATCATGGTACCACCTTCCCTCTCTTTCCGAGGAGGGGCTCCCTGCCTTACCTTTGCCTTACATTTGTCTTACCCTATAATGCCTTACCAAAATAATCTCTTCACAGTACAAACACCAACAAGAAATTACACAAACCTCACCCATGTCACATCAACAAACCGGTCATTGTAGGTGGGCGCGGCTCCTTCTGGAGAAGCGGTCTGGAAGCCTCTGGAAATACAGGGGGGTACTGGCATAACATCAGGGTCATCAATTGAAGGCAAATCCTTGAACACTCACACCAGAGAGATTGCAACCGGCTAGGGAAGAAAGGCCCAAGTTGATCTTGTAAGGATAACAAGTTGTAATCTCAGACACAGATGAGCTCAACAGCAAAAGACTCTGCTGCAAAGAACGTTCTGCTGAAAAGTAGTACAAGCAGAATCTTATAAAGAAAAACATCGTCACTTATGATGCAACATATACAGTAGAAAGCTGCACGGCTGGTTTGTGTGCACCTACACATGATCCGCTTGCTCCATAAGAGATGCCAGGTCATTGCTTCCACCCCAGTCCGCCCGTTTTCATCATGTGGGTGCTGCGGTGATCCTCTTCATCTCACGTCGAAGGTCAAGGAACAAATTAACTATACTACTTTAACATTGCGACTTTGTCATTATACTGTGCACCTGACAGACTTTAGGGCTGGCTCAAAGGAGGTTCAGGGCCACTCTGACATTCACACACACATCTCACTCACTCCCTACCACGCCATCTTGCTCCAATGTCTCCACCCTCGTTTTGAACTATAATTTATCCCACCCAGCACCTCGCAATACAAATCACATGGTTGTATTTCAAAGACATACCATGTCTGTGGTCTTTGAACATCCAGGACTTGGTCCTTTTAGGATTGGTGGTGAGAGGGTTCCTGGTGCCATGGAATTCTGGGGTCTCAGGGTTCAAAAGGTAATGTGGGATATAACTCGTGGTCACCTTGGGATGGGCCGAATCATGCTTTGGCCAGTGTGAGATAACATGCACACCAGGCGCCGGTCTCTGATCACGGCCTTGTAGGGCACATTCCTCTTGGGTAAAAAAACACCTCTTTGCAACACTGTTAGAACAATGAATAGGTGTTGTGGTAGTTGGTGTCAGGGCTCTCCTCATTGGAGCCCGGGCATGGCTGGAGATTTCATTGTCTCACAATTTGGGCCTAATTTAGTTTAGTTTAGTTTGTTTATTTATAGGGTGCGCCTAACCCAAAGGTATCTGGTCGCTTTTGCTTGTGCAAACAACATAAATTACATACATATACAAAGTTAAATACGGTAGGCAGTTGGCTTGTGTTACAGATCAAGATACCATGCCTGAAATAATGACGGAGATCAATACAGTTAAAAGTGGAAAGTGAAAGTGACAAACGCCTAGTGTTACAGATCCAGGCGTTAATCCAAACCGGGCAGGTGCAGTGTGCTAATGTAGTAGGTTGGCCTTAGTTTTGCTGGGCTTTTACTTCATTTCTGAAGAATCAGAATGAGAGTTTTTGCCTCTTAGTGCGGTCGGCAGAGAGTTCCAGAGCTTAGCTGCTGGAACTGGGAAGCTGGATCCACCTGCTTTTTATAATTTGAATTTGTGAATATATGGGTAGTGTGAGTAGTTGGATCTGGTGGGTCTGATGGATTGGTTTCTGGTGAATTTGTCGAACAAGTATTTTGGGGCAGAATTGGAAAGGCATTTGTGAGTGATCACTAATGTTCTGAAAGTGATCCTGTCTTGCACTGGGAGCCAGTAGGTATTGTGTCTTGCTAGTGACATGTGGTTGGGTTTCAGGAATGCTTAGAACAGTTATATGCACATTATTCTTGAACACTTGTACCTTGTTACGATTTTGTTTGTTGTTACCTAGTTAAAAGGTGTTACAGTAGTCTAATTTTGAATATATAAGTGCTCTAGCCAATGTGATAAAACTGTTAGTGGACAGAAAGAGCCTGCACGCATTAGTCAGCTTGGAGGTATACGCTGTTGCTAAAGCCGTTGCATTGACTTGTCTGGTGAGGGAGAGGGTGGAATCCAAGTATATGCCTAGGGTTTTAACATTGTTGGAGACTTTGATGTTATTCCCATCGATGTTGAAGGAATTATATTGGGAGTCTAACTTGTTAAGTCAAGGTCTTGAGCCAATGAGGAGTAGCTCGGTCTTATCATCATTGAGGCAGAGGCGATGATTAGCCATCCATGCCTGAATTCTGCAGTATATATCATTCAGAAATGTTGAATCTTTGTCGTAAGAGCCTGTTAGATAGATGAGGATTTGCGTGTCATCTGCATAGTTAGTGTCAGTGACACCCAAATTGTCTTTGAGTGGTAAAAAAGAGTCTGGTAAAGATACTGTATAAGGTTGGGGAGACACAGGAACCCGGTGGGACTCAGCATGAGATTTGGGCAAATTCAGCTGAAGCCGATGGTGCGGAGACCCTCATGGTCCTGTCCGTCAGGAAAGACTGTATACTGGCGGCAGCTTTAGAAGAGAAGGAGGCTGCGGAGGTCATGTGTTTAGTGAGGATATTGTGGTCGACTAAATGGAAAGCTGCTGATAAATCAAGGAGGAGGAGAATGGCCAGATTTCCTTTATCTTTGAATTCATCCATCTGGATGTTTCAGTCGAAGAGGGCTGTTTCTGTGCCGTGTCTTGGTCTAAACCCAGATTGGCAGAGGCCTAGAAGGTTTTTGGCTTCAAGATGATTTTGGATTTGAAGGTAAGCTGCTTTATCCAGGATTTTCAATTGAAAAGATACTGTTGTTATAGGCCTGTAGCTGGTTGGAAACTAGGGTTAAGGTTTTTTTTTTTTAAGAAGTGGCATGACCCAGGCATCTTTGAGATTGTTGGGACAGTGCACAATTCAAATGAGGCATTGATCAGGGAGGTGATGAAAGGAGCAAATTCCTTGGCCCACTCCTTTATGCTTTATGATTGTTGCTGGGCTAATGTCCCCTTGACATCTTGACAGTTTTTTCACTTCTACTTCCACTTCTACTTCTTTGGGAAGAGGGTTGTGGAAATCGCTGAGTATTATGTCAGGCTAAGTTATTTTGCTTCTACTTTAGCTTGTAGTAGAGCAATTTTGTCTAGTAAGGCTTTTTGGATGTTGGCACACCAAGAGGCATCTTTGGTGCAGGATTCTGTGGTAGGAGCTGGTGACTCTAACTCCCTGAGGATAGTGAAAAGCTTTCTGGAGCTAGACTTAGCGTTTTGTATTCTGTTGTTGAAGGTGTCACTTTTGGTTTTTAGGATGGCTGCTTTGAAAACGTTACAGGCAGTAGTAAACAGTTCCTTGTTCAGATTATTGTTTTTTTTTTCAGTTAGCCTCAGAGATTCTTTTGGACCTGCGTAATGCATGGTAAAGGATATGACATGGTTGTCGGACCAGGCACAGGGAGAATAGGACAGAATTTTGGTTTTACCGTTTAGGTCTGCCTACAAGTCCAGTGTTCTTCCTTTGCTATGTGTTGGGATGATGATGCAATGTCAGAAGCCTAGCTCTGAAAGAGTGTTTTCTAAGGCTATTGTGTAACGTTGTTTGTGTCGTGGAAGCCTAAGTTAAGATCTCCCAGCAACATGATTTGGGAGCCAGGTTTGGTGTTCCAGGTGAGAAGGTGTGTGATGCCTTCCTCGAAGGAGGAAACTAGGCCCGGCGGTCTACATTGGAGGTGTAAAACTAGTGTTCGAGATGCTGATAAAGGGAGTTTGACCAAGAGAAGTTCTCCAGAGGAGAATGATTCATTGGAGAATTCTCTGAGGCCTAACTTTTTTTTGCTATAAATTCGACTCCCCCACCTCTGCTAGACACTCTATCTGATCTGAGAATTGTGTAGCTTTCAGGTACTGCTAGTGAGAGGGACGGGCCTGCTGCCAGGTGTAACCAGGTTTCCATGATTGCTAAGAAGTCTAGGTGATTGGATGTGATGAGGTCTGCTATGTCTAGCGCGTGAGCAATCAAGGACCTGGCGTTGATGAGGGCTCCTTTGGTATGAGGTGCCTGGGCGAGGGGTGTACCTATACGTGGGAGTTTGGTTAACTGTGGAGGCAAGATGTTGTTTGAATTGTTCTGTTCAAGGTTGACTATTGTGGACCTAGTAAGCAAGGTCTTGTTGCGCAGGAGAGTCTTGCGGTGAGTGGTAAGCAACCATGTATTTTTTAAACGAGAGCCAAGCATGGCATTTCTGATTCCTACAGGGCAGGGTTGGATTTGAGTGGGCTGGGAGGCGTAATGTTGGATACATTGTATTGGAGAGAGGGGCAGAGGCTATTTGTTAAAGCTTCAATGTTAAAAGTTCGGCGGGGTTAAGCCGGGCTTGAGAGGGGGAAGGAATTTGGTCGGTGCTATGATGTTGAGCAGGGGTAAGAAGGTAGCCATGGTTAAGGTTACTTCCATAGGTTGGCCATCTGGGCCAGGGAAAATGGACAGTACGAGACTGATGACAGAGTGATTTGAAGCCGTGCAGATGGATACTTATGGGGGTGTGGATGATTGGATGCCTGATGGTACCAAAAGGTTTGTGTCTAGAACTTAGGTGTAATGGAGGATATGTCCAATGCTAACTCAGATTTGTGCAGTACAGGGCTAAACAAGATGCTTAGGTGGATACTGGACATTGCCGGCAGGCAGTTCCTTGATAAGGCAGTAATCACGAGGTAGGGGTTCAAGGTTGGTCAAAGGACCACGTCTCGTTCGACCGTGCCGGAACAGAGCAGGATGCCACTGTGCCGTCAAAGAGATAGGATCAGAACTGTACTGCTTGCAAATATTAGATTCAATCAAGATCAAGAAATGTGCTGGTGTGTTAAAGGTGAACCAAAGATAGTTTCAAACATAAAACTGTCTACATGTTGAACATTGTGGCAAAAAACAATATAGTCATAGAGGAATTGAAACGGGCCCGGCCGGAGACCGAAGCACAGTAGTAATGCAGTTGTAGTTATTACATTGTTTGGAAAACGAGGCCACTATAAGAAGCCTGTGCTAAGTGAGCATGTAATGAGCCAGTAGGAATGCAGAGAAAATGAGCAATATAAACAATAAAACACCAAAGTGTAGAGGTACAGACGGGAACACCAATAATGTTAAAAGATAATGTAGCGCGATACGAATAGTGCAGATCGGTCGAGTAAACCGAATTGCAATATAGGACAGAATAACCTGTCCATTAACGTTCAGATACATGAGGAGGAGGGCAGGCCATTTGAACTAACAGTGGTTAGTCAAGTACGCCAGTTCAGTATGGATACAGTGAATATAGGGAAACAAGTTCTTGTGAGGTGATAGGTCATTGATACAAAACCTGGTGGTGGGCAGAGCATAGGCTGGATACTGAGGAAGCACGAGTAACGGGTGAGTGCAGGGGAAGGTAGGCTGATGCGCCGTATGATGGTAGGGAGAGCAGTGGTAGGGGATTATGCTAGGTGGCCAGATACACTTACATCAGGCTCTTACCAGGTACCGGAAACAGCATGCTGTAGTACAGCGGATGATGCAGCCAAAACAAGTGGATGGTGTGGCCACTCGGTAAGCCCTGCTTTGACAGGCTCAGGACAGGGACTTTCTCTGAAGGATTTCTACGTGGGGCTGGCTTCTGCCTACCAGCGACACCTTTAGGTCAAGAGGCCAGCTTCACAACTGGTTGCCTATCAACCAGCCAAAACAACGTAACGATAGGAGTGGGGCTCTCCGAATGCAGTGGCCATCTTTGTCAAGGCCAAATGTGCAGAATGATGTTGGGGAGCCACAATGCTGGCGCTCCATTTGGCGATCGAGGCACACGGATGCCTGAGGCGGCAGATGTAAAAAAGCCTGCTCCAATCACAGGAAACAAGAGGCTTGCGTAGACAGCTGGTCCCACATGGATCACTGGTTTTTTACTAATAGCAGCGATGTAGACCTCAGCAGTGACCGCTCCGGCAACTGCAGGGGTGTTGGGGCTCCAGCCCTTTCATTAGAAGTGTTCTAATGTATGTACTGCCACATTTGCCGCACAGGCCTTGTCCCTTAACTACAATTACTCACATCTATGCAAAAATAGCAATGTTGCTCTCGCCCTGCACTTCACTATGTTGGTTGATTATATTGTATTATATTATGGTGGGGTTCTTTATATTAGCGGGTGGTCTTTTCACCGTCTCCCCTCCCCCTAGCACCATCACAGTATTTCAAATGCCTCTCGCCTCACTTTAAAGCACTTAGGCAGGTAGTACCAGGCTGTCATCTTCCCAACATAATTACTGTTGTCTGGGTAGCCTTCATACCATCCTGTCCACTCCTGTAGCATTCTTGTTTCCACCAGTTCCATTCTTGGTACTACCTGCCCTATAGCCAAACCAGTAATCACTGCTCCTTCTATGCTCAACTTCACTTATTTCTTCTGTACTAACTTTGCTTCAGCCTTCTGCGCATTGTCAACCACTTCCTTCTCTTTCTCCTGCCTTTGCCTGCAATGATGTACTATAACTACCCAAATCTCTGCCCAACCCTTCACCTCGATCCCCTCCACCTTGTTAAAATTGCTCTGCACCTCTTTTCCTTACTTTAACATATGATAGAATATTGCTATAGTCTTATGCCATAGTTTCACTGTCTCCGCCCCCCACATCTCCTGTATCTGGAGTAGGTATTGTGCCGGGTCTTTGTCTTCTTTCATAGTACACACCATAATTAAATGTATGTCCAGTGTATCAGTAAATGTTGCTATTAGGGCAGCCCACACTAGTCTGAAAATCGTTAAAATGTGTCCCATCGTGGTTGTCATTGGCCATTCGTAACCCTGGATACCCTACTTTTTTCCAGCTATCCACTTGATCTCCTACTAATGTGGGAACAATATTTTCATGTCTCCTACCGCTATTGTAATGCCTGCAATCTGCTTTTTCAAGTGCACATATCCCCTTGCCTGCTCCAGCTGCGAGTGATGGCAGTGACATCATCAAATTGTTTTTATGCATGTGTGGCCAGGCAACATACTGTGCCCTGCCAGGACCGGTATGTAACAATGGAAACTGTGTTCCCACCTGCTTAGTCAGTAACATTTTTCCCACTCACTTCCCCTTTACCACCGCCATGTGGCCTGGTCATGCTCTCAGTCTTGGACCCCACAGATGCTCTACTCTCAGTGTCACCCTGGGTGGCATCTTATCTCAAAGTTCCTTATCTGTTCCCCATTGCTCCTCCTCCCTACTCCTGCATCAGCATCAGCATCTCATTTTATTGATTTGTAATTTTAAACTGTTTGCCCGTTGGAGTCCTTCTCAATACCTCTCATCCTTACAGCCATCCTCCATCATTTCAACATGTATGCCCCTAATTGCAGTGCTAGTTAAGATTTCCATTTATGTATAATTTTCCCTCCAGTTGTGAACCCCCAACAATTTGCTGTTGTCCAACAATCCTAGCCTGACTTTTGCCTGTGGAGCCCAGCCTTCTGCTGTACTCATCTGGGGTTTTGTACCTTTTGTTATGGGGAAACTGACATGCCCTTAAAGACAGTCAGTACTGGGAGACTTTGTTTCCCTTAGTCTTTCACTTGTTGCTATTTCTTAACAACATTTTATGAACTCACAAAGTACTTTACAGTACAGTGCATTGGGGTCTTCCTTTCATTTTTAAGGACCTAGACACCCTCGAAGGATTTTTCAGTAGATGTACAAATGTGCCTTGGACAGAGCTGGTGGCAGCTTTTACTTTTCCTATAATTGTAAACCTTTCCTATGGCCAATACTGCATTTATGGTGTTTTTCACAGGACAGTGGCCAGTGCCTAAAATGGCCATGCCACAAGGTCTTTTGTTCTGTCCTTTGGCCATCATGTCCCTTTGCCTGCAAGCAGCTGAAACTACATGGAAAAAGTATCAATCAGTTGCCAATAAAAACCACTTTTCCTCCTTGTCCTAATCCTACAAACAGGCCATACTCCAAGCCAAAAGCACAACCTACAATGAGCAAATTGAAGAAGCAAACTCAGGCTTGAGACAGCTCTTTGCCATACTATGGGAACTTGAATCACCAGTCCCCTGCCCTGAGCTAGTTGTCTTAACATTCCCACCAATTACAGGCCAATCACAACTGCACCTTTTCTTCTCAAAATCCTTGATAAAGATGCCTATCTCCAGATTCAAGCTTATCTTGAGATCAACAACCTATTATTGGACACTCGACAATCAGGCTTCAGGCCGAGACATGGGACAGAGACAGCCCTCATTGACCTGAATAATCAACTAGATGACCAGAAAGACAAAGGAGAAGCCTCCATTCTTCTCCTGTTGGACTTATCCACCGTGTTCCACCATGTGGACCATAATGTCCTGTGCAATCACCTTAAAACAGCCGCCCATTTTTCCAAGCAAGCTACCACTTGGATAAGCTCATTCTTGGACAACAGATCCATGAGAGTCTTCTCACCCTCCTCCACAGCAAACCCAGAACCTATTACATGTGGAGTACCATAGGGCTCCTGTGTTTCCCCAATCCTATATAATATATTTACAAAGCCGCTTTTCAACATACTTGACAATCTGGGTGTCTCATACACCAACTATGCTGTTGACACCCAGATTCTCATCCCCATCCTAGGAGACTATGACAAAGATGTAACCATGATTAACAACATCTACTTAATTATACAAACATGGATGGCCACCCATGGTTTATGCCTCAATGACGAAAAGACAGAGCTTTTAATCGTTGGGTCCGCTAATAGGCTGACTAAACTCTCTACACAATACAACTCCATCCTCACTGATGGATTTAAAATGAAAGTCTCTAAGGAAGTCAAGACTCTAGGCTTCTACCTGGACTCTGCTCTCAACCTCAATAAACAAATCAACGCCACATCTTCTGCCACCAACTATACGTGTAAACTGATTCATGCATGTAAACCATTCATGTTCACTAACAGCTGTACTACAATTGCAAGGGCCTTAATCCTCTCCAAAGTATACTACTGCAATGCCCTATATTTAGGCACCAGCCAACGCAACACCAATAAACTCCAGAAAATCCAAAACAATGCCCTAAGAGCGGCTCTAGGCATACCCAAAACACAGCATATATCTCACGTGAGACGCGCCACCAACTGGCTTTCCAATCCAATAGTCTCAGAATACCCAATTTTAAACTAAAAAAAATAAGAGGCACTAGCTTTCCAGTTCTGGCTGCGCAATTATGGAACTCTATCCCCGATTCATTAAAAACCATATCTCCCTTCCACTGCTTTAAGACTAACGTCAAGAAGTGGCTGCATTCCCTGAGACCTGTGACCTCTCCGGCTTGTATCCTTGTACTTTTTCCTGCAGACTATACCTAAGTAAGAAACAGTAACCAAAAGAATCTATCTATTGTAAATATGTACATTGCTGCCACAAAATGTATCTGTATGTATCTGTATTTGATGTCCATGTCATACGTAACTATGTAACTTGTGCTGCCCCCAGATGCCTATGGGCCCGGTGCGCACTATAAATGAATGAACAATTAAATTACAATTAAAGACATCAGCTGGTGCGCCAAAATACACAATGCATTACTGGACAACATTTCTTCTCTTCACACAAAACTATTAGTGAAGAAAGTAAAAATAATGTCTTCAGAGGCACAACCATACCCCATACCTGCACTGCCTCCTCACATTACTCATCTATTCGCGTTTACCCCGTTCTTCGACATAGAAATGACCAAAATGATCAAAGGACTGAAGTCATCCAGATGCCAAGGTGTCATTTGCCCTGCCTCGGTCATCAAAGAATTTGTGTCAGAGCTTGCCCCTTTCATCTCATCACTCATTAACACCTCCTTATCCTCCAGTAGTGTACCGGGCAATCTAAAAGACGCCTGGGTTCTCTCGTCAAGAAACCTACACTAGGCCCTAATATCCCCACCAACTAACGCCCCATCATGAATGTCCCTTTCTTACTGAAAATACTGGACAGAGCATCTTACCTGCAAATCCAAAGGTATTTGGAAGACAATAATCACTGAGATTACGCCAATCCGGATTCCGTCCAGGCCACGGAACAGAATCAGAACTCCTAGAATTAAAAATCCAAATGGATGAGTTTAAAGATAATGGTAAACTTGCTCGATCTCTTAGGTGCTTTTGATTTGGTAGATGCCAGCCAAGTAACAGTACCCCAAAAGTGCAATTGTTTTATGTATACCCCCAAATGGCAATAAAATAAGTCAGGGTTAATGTGCCTGGGCTCATAGTTCACTTCAGCCCTTTTAGCACTCTTTCAGTTTGCATAGCTGTTACTCAAACGCAGGTCACCTACTGCTTGCCAAATAGTTGTTCTCAATGATCCTTCTGAAGCCAAGCCAAAGCAGTAATGCTGGTGGCCATCAGTTCAGCTGCCAAGACTGCCCCACTACTTCTCTGTGCACTGATGCAACGTAGCTGTAATTTAAAGAAAGTTGAAAGCACGGTTGCCTCTCTCCATGCTCCTGCAGGACTACTCTTGGGTCCCACCAGTGTCAAAGTGTGTTCAGTTTCAGCTCCTGCCAGGACTGCCGCACTGCCTGGCACATGATCAGGCAGTGATAGTATTTTAAATTGAGGTTAAAACAAGGTTTCATTACCCCCAGACACCTGCAAGAGTACTCCTGGGTCCCACTGCAAGGGTACTCCTGGGTATCACTGCTCACAATGTTTTCGGTTCTTGATCCTACCAAGACTACCTCACTTCTACTCTTTTGCAAAAGATGTCTGCCTCTGTCATCAATCAAAATATTTTCCGGGTGTACAACGTCGCTGATGCTACATGGTTCACATCGGACACTTGTGAGGGAGGCTGAGGTGGACCAAGGTGCAATGGAAGTGAACATTTCAGGATCCCAGGTTTCACCCCTTTACTGGTTAAAACACATTTACAGCAGCAGCAGGTTTTCTCCCGCTCCACCTACTAGCCTGTCATTGGGGTCCTGGCAGAGGATCTATCCCACAAGCATACATAAAATCATGTGCACTAGTGGGTATTTTATGGTTATGTTTACCCTTATGGTTATGTTTACCCTTAAAAGTGTACAAAGTAATCGTACCCTTGCCCTTTGGCGCAGCAGAAATACTTCTTTAGACCACAGTTTCTGTGATATGGGTTCTAGACACTGTACTGCACAATTTGGGTGAAGCGAGATCTGGGGCCAGATTAGAGACATTTTGCACCTGTGCACGTTTGCACAGTATTAGCACTGTGGCAACGTTTGCCCTATTTTTAAAAACACTGGGACATATTAGAACACATTTCCACCATGACAAGTGCAATTTGGCATGTTATAAGCACCAGTGCAAAAATTGCCAGTGTGCAAAAAAGATATATTGTCAATGCATTTTTGTGACAGGGCGAACGTTGCTGTAGCAGGGCAAACTTTGCCCTGGTAAAAAAATGCATTGAAAATGTATCTTTTTTTAACAAAGGGTATTTAGCGCGGTATAAATAACCTATCAAGTCATATCATACTCCTACAGCCCCTTCATTTATTTACCTATATTTATTTTAGGATAGACTTTACTAGAAGACATGCTTCCAAATAACTGTTAACTGAAAATCGAACAGTAATAAGTTTATTTTTCAAGAACGGACGTTGTCCCCTCTAGCACAGACATTTACAACATCCTTTTTCTTGTAAGCCTGGGAATGCTCACAAGTATCCTACTTGCCATTAAAAGAGAGAGGCGCCACATACTCCTAACGTGCACTAATCGCGTTTTCATCCCTTATAAATTCCTAAAAGTGGTTCCAAGGAGCAATGGGCAAGATTCGGTGCCGAAAAATAATATCCTGCATTGCATATAGTTGAGTACCCGAAGTTTACTTTTTTATTCACTTCTCGCATTGGCATGCACAGTAAACATGAATACCTGTCAGCAATACCATCAGCCTGCCTCGTCGTAAGCAGTTCTGTAAGGTCGCGTGGAGTTTATACGCTACTAAAATGGGGCCACATTTCCCAAGTGCTTGAGTATAATTGAATTCTTAGAGAACTGATTTAATATTTAATGCGGAGTGTGGCATGGCCCGAGGCTCGGGCACGCAGTTCGGAATGAGGAGAGGAGCCCCGTTTTCTAGCGAGTGCTTCTGGAGTTTTCTGCATGATGTATCCACGGAAACTTAAGCAGATGCAAACTAGAAGACATCAGCTCGTAGGACCCTTCATGACCTTTAGACGCGTCCGTGTTTTTCAGTCAAATTGCGTAAGATGTAAACAGCGTCAAGTGTTTCAGACTCGCTCATTTCACAACACATCAAAGCACAAAAATGCTTGCGCTGAGACTTATGCATGGGCATCACGTTTTTAACTAAATGAAATAATGTACTGGGTAGAGTGAAACATTGCTAGGGTTTGGGTGGAGGGGTGCGGACAACGACTCTAGAGTACACAGCAGCACAACATACACTTAGTACCAGGCTTTGGAAGAACTGTGTAAAAGTTTGATGCATAACATTATACTGCTGAATACTACGGACATCTTAAACCAATATATTGTAGGGCGGGATTTGCCGACGATGTAATGTCCTACCTCTATGGCCGTTACGTGTTCAGAGGAATAGTCCTCTTTCTGTGAGGGTGGAAAGTGGGCTGTGTCCCACGTGGTATGAGGGGAGGGGTTACCGCCTGGGGAGGCAGTCGATATTGAATAAAGAAAGATAGCAGACGTACTTTTGCCTCGGCCTCTTATTTCATTGCATACGCCTGACTGCATTGATGTATTGGTAAACTCTGCATGCGGTCCTGCTTAGTCAGATGTCAACAATGGCGACGAGGATTAATCCGATGCCGGAGCACGCTTAAAAGCCCTGACAGCCGGCGGCTTGAGAATCCAGGAACTCGGCTGCCTACTCTGCTGATCCGGAGCTACTCACGAAGCACGCGAGACTCCGCCGCAACCAAGTAAGAGTCCCTGACCGCGCCACAGCCATATATACCGGCAAGGAGCTGCCGATCCACGTGTCACGCGCGCCGCGTATTACACGCGGTGCTCAGCGGAAAGAGCACGCGTATGCCGGTTGACCTACATTTCGGCCCTGCACGCGTGCGAAATCGCATCGCGTACTACCGTGCTGCCTCAGGCCCAGCACGCGAGAAGCGCATCAAAGGCCTACCACACGTGCAACCATTCCAGAGCACGGGGGGGGGCTGAAAATTACACGGCAAGCCGCTAAGAAGCGAGAAGCACATTCAAAGGCCTACCACGTGCACAATCATTCCAGAGCATGCAAAAGGGGAGCTGAAAGTCACACGGGTAGTCGCTAAGACACTTATTTGGGCACAGACAGGAAACAAATATGTCTGCAGACAACCCAGACAGTGGCAGTTTGAGCCCCTCTTCCAGTTCCACGCCCCATCAAACCACCCACAAAGACGACTGTGGCTCAGAATCAATACAACTACTAGCCGTGCCGCCTTTCGACATGTCAGACACAAGAAGCCTTGCCCCGAGATGGGCCATATGGCTCAAAGAACTACATGTTTACATAGATGCATCAGGGGTGAGGGAGGAGCGCCGACTGAGAGGAATCCTACTCCACTCACTAGGACCAGTGGTACGAGACATCGTTTTTGAAATGCCTGAGTCCACCACAGACACCTTCCAAGGTATCATCGACGCCCTGAATGCCTATTTCGCACCATTGCGAAATGTTGACTACGAACGTCATATCTTCCACACCTCCACACAGGACAGCAGTGAAAACATGGACAGTTTTGTAATGCGTCTTAGAAAAAGAGCGAAATATTGTGATTTTGATAGATATTCAACGGAAGAAGCAATAAAATCCCAAACCATCGCCGGCTGTGCCTCTCAAGAATTCAGGAAGAAATTACTACAAAAGAGCAGGACATTAGAAGAGATACTACAACTCGCGCGAGCGGACGCCGCCCTCACGCAACAGACTGAATCACTGGACAACATCAAAATCACTCAGTCTGCCTCCACGGCTTCAATATGCCCCATCAGTACGTCCAAAGAAGCACCACGTCCCACTGAACAAAAAAAATGCTATAGGTGCCGTTTTAAATATCCTCACGTTGGTCCATGTCCAGCCATAGGACACACCTGCGACAAGTGCGGAGGTGAAAACCATTTCCAATCGGTATGCAGAAACATCAAGTTTTTTCCATCCACTGAAGTACACCGGGACACGAGGAGGTCAGACCGATTTGCAACAAAAGAAAGCCCGAGATCTCGCAGGAGGCAGTCACCCACAGTATCCAGACGTCAATCTCAAAGCTCATCCCGTGATACGCCACGAGAGGGGAGAAGGCGGGAAGAAAGAAGAGAATATGCGAGCAGGAGACACTCCAGACAAAAGATTAGACACCTAGAAAGTTCGCCTCTCAGAAGGCGAGACTCTCATTCATCCTCATCCAGTGGGGACAGGAAAAGGGGATACGTGCATGCAATTGGAAACAGCATAGCCACAGAATACAGTCCCACGCTGCTACTACAAATAAACGGACAAAACAGAGAATTCCTGATTGACACAGGGGCAACAGTAAATGTCATAAATGATGAGACCTACACAAGACTCAACCACAAGAAGTCACTAAAAGAATCAGACACATTAATATACTCTTATGGTTCAAACACGCCTCTCAACTGCCAAGGGATGTTCATGGCACACTGTCAATACAAAGATAAGAGTCAGACGATCAAAATATACGTCATAAAAGGAGACGTACCAGGCGGCAGCATCTTGAGTTTCAAATCTGCGATTCAAATGGGACTCATCCAAATCATGTATCAAATAATGTCGGCCTACACTAACAGCCACAAAGACCTGATAAAACAAATGTTTCCCTCTCTGTTCAAAGGTTTGGGCAAGTTAAAGGACAAGCAAATAAAGCTACATATCAACCCCCAAATAACCCCGACAGCACAGCACTACAGAGGCATACCAATAAACATACAAAGGCATGTGGAGAACGAGATCCAATCCTTATTGCAGCAGGACATCATAGAACCAGCATCGGGACCAACCCCCTGGGTATCTCCCATTGTACCTGTACCGAAGAAAGACAGCAAAGACAGCATTCGCATCTGTGTGGATATGAGGGCCCCCAACGTAGCCATAGAGCGGGAACGACACCTGGCCCCAAGAATGACTGATATGATGCATTTACTGCATGGATCCAAAGTGTTCTCTAAGCTAGACCTGAACAAGGGATACCATCAGTTAGAACTACACCCGACCTCGAGGTACATCACCACCTTCTCAACGCACATAGGTCTGTTCAGATACAAAAGACTTAGCTTTGGAGTGTCGGCGGCCGCCGAAATATTCCAAAATGAAATACATCAAGTGATAAAACACATTCCCAACTGCCTAAATTATTTGGATGACATTTTGATATTCGGCATCACACAAGAGAGTCATGATGACACGCTGAGGAGAGTCTGCATGGCACTGGAAAATGCCCACCTCACACTCAACCCGGACAAATGCGAAATAAGCAAATCCACTCTCAAATTCTTCGGACACATCTTCTCAAAGGATGGTCTAAAACCAGACCCGGAAAAGGTGCAAGCACTGGTTGAGACACCCACACCTACGACCGTCTCAGCAGTACGCTCTTTCCTGGGAATGGCGAGTTATTGCACCCGATACATACAGGATTTCGCCTCAGTAAGCACGCCTCTTCGACTTTTAACCGGAAAACATCAGGAATTCCAGTGGTCAAATGCCTGCGAAGAAGCATTCCAAGAAATCAAAAAAGAATTGCAACAGCCTCCTGCATGGCTTATTACGACCCCGACCTCGACACCGAACTCACAGTAGATGCGAGCCCAGTTGGACTAGGAGCAATATTAGCACAATCCAGGCCTGGTGCACCCCCTGACTCACCAAGAAGAATTGTAGCCTATGCCAGCCGCAGCCTCTCCAAGACAGAGTGCGCATACTCTCAACCAGAAAAGGAGAGCTTAGCGGTTGTGTGGGCATGCGAGCACTATCACCTATTTCTGTATGGACGCCCATTCACCATAATCACAGATCACCAGGCCCTCACCACCATTTATGGGAAGCCGAACGCGAGAATGCCACCCCGAATCGCCAGATGGGGTCTAATACTAAAAGAATACTCCTTCAAGATAATACATTGACCAGGCAAAGACAACAATCCTGCCGACTTCCTATCACGTTATCCACTCCCGGCCCATGACGAGCGCCAATCACACAAAGCAAATCAATATCTAAGATACCTGATCAGCAGTGCGCTACCGAAATACATCACCACAGCACAACTGCTTGAAGAGACACAAAAGGACGGACTACTCCAGAAGGTACAAACCTGCCTCAAATCGAACCAGTGGCAGGTCAACGCGAAAGGAGCATCCTCTTTGTCTACGGAAGAGGAACAACACTTCCGCACATTCAAACTAGTTCGTCACATGCTATCTACATCACTGGAAGGACTACTACTGAAAGAAAACAAAATAGTCATCCCAAAAACCTTGCAAGACCAGATACTAGACATTGCCCATGCTGGAAACAGAGGAATCGTGAAACCAAGAGGCAGCTTAGAACCAAGGTATGGTTCCCATCCATAGACGAGCGAGTAGAACAGCTACTACGGAAATGCCTAGCATGTCAGGCGGTGGCACCGCACACGTTTCCAGAACCACTCAAAACCTCGGAGATGCCGCTGCAAGTGTGGGATGAAGTAGCTGTAGATATGTTTGGCCCGCTGGCAAACGGCAAATACGTCCTGGTAATCATTGATGAAATGTCACGATTCCCCGAAGTACATTTGGTTCACTCGACTAGTGCACAGTCCATCATACCCGCGCTGGACAAAACATTTGCCGACTATGGCATACCATCCAGAGTCAAGTCGGACAATGGTCCTCCCTTCACGAGCCACGACTTTGCAATGTTCGCAGAACATCTCGGTTTCCAACACCACAAGGTCACGCCACTGTGGCCCCAGGCGAATGGAATGGTAGAACGTTTCATGGGAAACCTTAAGCGCACCCTACAAATCTGCTCCATCACAAATGGATCGTTCATGCAAGCCATCTGCACTTTGCTGCAAGAGTATCGGAACACACCGCACAGCTCGACGGGTGAATGCCCATCAATGCTAATGTTCGGACGTGTTATCAAGACACGACTTCCTCATCATGTGCAAAAGAAGGACGAGTCCTCACACACAAAGAAAGCCAGAAGCAAAGACCAAGAAAGCAAGGATAAGATGAAGAGATACACCGATGTACGAAGAAATGCCAGACCCAACACCATCTGCATTGGCGAACAAGTACTAGTACGACAAAAACAAGTCACGAAGGACACGCCTGCTTTCAAACCAGATCCCATGAGAGTAACTCACATTCAAGGGTCAATGATAACCGCCTCTAGCCCCAATGGCACGATCACTAGAAATTCCTCTTTCTTCAAGGCCTTCAACAGCACCGACACCACCGCCACTGCATCAACAACATCGGAAAGTGACTCCTCGGACACTGACTCTAGCTACCTGGAGGAGGAAAGGGACGCGGATGACAGCGGCAGTGAAAGTGACAGCACACTGGCAACATCAGCCCCACCGGCGCATAGCCCATCCAAGAGGGTCATCCGCAGACCCATAAGATGGATTGAAGAATCCAACTGAACACCAGCGAAGTGTTTGTTCAAGGAGGGGGAAGATGTAATGTCCTACCTCTATGGCCGTTACGTGTTCAGAGGAATAGTCCTCTTTCTGTGAGGGTGGAAAGTGGGCTGTGTCCCACGTGGTATGAGGGGAGGGGTTACCACCTGGGGAGGCAGTCGATATTGAATAAAGAAAGATAGCAGACATACTTTTGCCTCGGCCTCTTATTTCATTGCATACGCCTGACTGCATTGATGTATTGGTAAACTCTGAAATCTATGATCCATAGCAGGGGAGCCGACTTATGAATTTCCGGTGGGGGGGGGGGGGGTCCCAAATACATGAAGTGACATCACTGGCAGTTATAGGACCGCAAATTTGCATGTAGTCGCCAACGGGCGCGCGCAGCGCAGAACAGTGGAACCATTGGCTAGCATGTACTGCATATACTAAAGTCAAGTAAGAAGGAGATTTAAGCCTTCGAGTTGCATTCCAGTAGGCCATCACTGCCACCCCTCTATAATCATCCAGGTTGTAGTAGCCCTCAAAAGGCAGAGCAACACAACTAGGATGGGAGAAAGGAATGCCGTCCCATCCTGTGAGTGTGTCAAACGTCAGAGCAAAGACTGTGCGTGTGCCTCCTACCCTGGAGCACAATCTCACTAATTTGGTGCAAATCTCGCAAGTGGGAGCATGGGAATCCCCTGTGTGTGTGTGTGGACTGCAGACCCTGGATCACATGCTCACCTCTTTAGTGTGAAACTCTGGCCAAGGCTCTTTGGGCAAGCATTCAGGATGGGTCTCACACCTATAAACAGTGTGATATATTGAGTGGGCACCTCACTCCTTGGAGCATAGTATCAACCGTTGCTGGTAATCTCACAACTGAATGTACAGTTTCACTCTTGGTCATCTCAGTGACGCCATGTATATTAATGGATTCAGTCTCCCATCTGGGAAGACAATTATATTTCTGATAAAACACTCTGAATTGTCACTCCAGTTTTCTCGATCTATAGATCCATACCATATTCATTCAATGTGTGTTCAGGGGTGATAACTTGTGTCTGAGAGAGCTCATTCTTTCATTCAGGAGAGATAAAGGGGTAACCACCCCTCTGTATGTTGGATTAGGCTCATTTTGCCCCATGGCCCCTCCAGAAGGAGTGAGCAGGTTTTAAGACCCTGCTGATTCTGCTATTCGACAGGCTCGAGCCTTCTATCCCTTGCCCCATCACGGCTGCCAACATCCTGAGTGGCAGCTTATGGACAGCAGGCAGCTCTGGACATGCCAGTTGCCAATTGAATGTAGACAGATCTACTATTTAGACATTGGGAGAGAGCCATGAATCCACATTGGTGGTGAAGAAGCACTCAACATACAGAACCCAATGGTATAGTGTTGCAGTCCTGCTGAGAAATGACAATTCTGAGCATGTGAGCAGTAGGCTGGATCAGTGCTGCCCCATAAAAGGTGTAGAAGCCTCTGTGAGAAGTGGCAGTACTGTCCCAATGATGAGAAGTGTAGTATTTTCACATTAACTATGCTTAAGAACTTTGGGTTATTGAATAGTGCTGCTACATTCTGAGTAATTCCATCCCTTTAAATATATGAGCTCTTGTATAACCACAACAGTGTTGAGTTATTCTGATGATGACAGACTTGTTCAACAGTTCTGGTTCTGTATCATTAAATGTACTTCAGATCTTTAGAGTATCAGAAGGATAGTTCAGGGGCAACATGCTCGCCTTGGAAGCAAAACGACACAGAGCAACACAGGTTCGATCCCTCGGTCCGCGCAACACAGGTTCGCTCCCTCGGTCCGCGCAAACACAGGTTCTCTCCCTCGGTCCGCGCAACACAAGTTTGCTCCCTCAGTCCACGCTTAGAAACGTCTGGGTAGTACACGCATTATAAATAACCAATTAAAATAAAAAGAAATACAGAGCTGGGGCCCTGTCAATAAAAGTGTAGCAGCTCAACTGAGAAGTGCTGATGTTGTCCCATCAAAAGTATAGCAGCCCCACTAAAATGAACTAGCATTGCCTCAACAAAAGCATAGTATCGCTGAGAACTTTCAACAATTATAGAAGCCCTGTTACAGCAGTACTATCCCATCAAGAGTATAGCGAGCTAACTGAGGAGAACCAGCATTGCCCCATTTCAAATATGGCATCTCTACTAGAAAGTGCTGGCTCATACCCCTCCGCTCCCCGCCCATAGCATTCACCCTCACCACCTGCACACTCAGAGACATGCAAACAGTCTCATTTGCCATCTCCGTGCTCCTGCTCCCTGCCCCCTCCCTTTGCATCTGTACCTCCATTTCTAAAAATCCTTCTGGGTTGGGTGTACCTCTACATCTGTTCACCCCTCTTGCCAAGAGCGATGCACAGATGTACAAATACACCAAACCCAAAACGATTTTTAGACATTGAGGGACAGACTTGCTTTGCATCTGTGGCACTATTTCTAAAAATCGTTTTGGGTATGTGGTACCTCTACATCTGTGCACCCCTCTTGCCAACAGGGGTGCACAGATGTACAAATACACCAAACCAAAGAGATTTTTAGAAATTGAGGGACAGACTTGTTTTGCATCTGTTCCTCCATTTCCAAAAATCGTTTTGGGTTGGGTGTACCTCTACATCTGTGCACCCAGGTGCACAGATGTAGAAGTATACCCAACCCAAAACGATTTTTAGAAATTGAGGGACAGATGCAAAGCAAGAGCCTCTTGCTTTACATCTGTCCCACAATTTCTAAACATCGTTTTTCCCCGGCTTTTACCCAGGCCGCCAGAAAGAGACACAGTATGGATGGAACAAAGGACCATCCATACTGCGTCTCTTCTCTCTGGCCCGGGGGGGTCTCAGCCCTGACTTCATTTTGCCAGGGGGGCCCGGGCCCGCAGCCACCCCGTACTCAGCGCCCTTGATCCATAGGAAAAGCAAAGATTCTGTGGTAATAACTTTTGAACGTGGGATGGATCAGCACAGTGTTTGACATTCCTATAGTAAGTCCCGGGTCCCCAAGGAATGGAACTTTTGTGTCCAGGTTCAAAAGATATAAATGGTCAATAAAGGGTGTGTTTTTCACTTTTCCATTCATTTTCCAATAAAATGTCAAATATTTGCTCACGTCCACAGCTCGAATCGCTAGACGGATTTGCACCAAATAAGAAACAAGTCGGGCATGAAGTGCGAGATGGAAATTGTTTGTTCGTTTGGCGAACATCGGTCAAGTAGGATTTTTAAACATTTGGTGCAGATTAGGGTGTGCCTGTAGCCAAAATGTTAGTCATATCTCCCATGATCCATTACTGCTGCCAAGGGTTTTCAGTTCTGAAAAACCGCCATTGCACGATTTGAGAATCAAGTGCTGAATCGACTTTGACAATTGCTCTAAACTGGTATAAAGGGTGTGAATTAGGGTGTATTGAGTTCAGTGAGTGAAAGGTAAGGAAGGGTGATTGGTGAAGGTTTGGTGCTTGGGGATAGTGTTGTTTTTTTTCTTTTTTCTGAGCGTTGTGCCCACAAAAAGAGTAAATACTCGAAAGTATGATACGTTGAAATTGAGCAATCACTGCAGTTGCTAGTTAGGGGAAGATGAATATTTTAAGTTTATTTAAGTTAGTTTAGAAATGTAAAACATATATATGCATTTTAATAAATGGTTTCTAAATTAATTTAAAATGTGTAGGGGAGTTGTATTAATGTGATTTAACATTCTGCATTTGTGTATTGAGATTGAGAACTTCTTTATTTAACTTTGTTTTGTGAATATAAATTCCATCACTGAGACCAGTTACATTGTGGTTTGTTTTGATTGGATGAGATTTCTCGTGATTTGAAGGAACGCTTCTCAATTCAGTGTTCTCTTCCGCTGTTCTCGAAGTCAGGCTTTGTATAGAGGTTTCAAAAGAAGCAGTGTGCATGGAGATGAATCCAAACTATTTTTAATGATTTATCAATTTATAAGGAGTGACTAACAAAAACAGTACACAATGTAAAAATTGTTTATTATTTATGTTTGTTAAGCGCACGATACACACTAGGTGAGACTATTTTTTGTTTGTATATTTAAGAGTGAAAATGAGTAAGAAGGATGTATGGATCTTAGTTCAAGACTCATGAGGTACAATTAAAGATTACAAAGGAAGTGGGTAGTGTGCTTATTAGATATGAATAATATATTGTGATTGTAAAACAATTTGATTCTCTATTCAGACTGTTGAGTGCATATTATAAAATGATGGTGCTGTGTTCACTTTATTTTGTTTACATTTAAGTATGGTGTTGGCTCTTAAAAGAACCTTTGTGTTTTCAATGAGTCCATAAATACTACTCTGAGAAACAATCACCAATATTAGCTTTCAGATGTCAGTTTGTTGTATCATCTATTAGTGATCTGATTAACACAAAATGTTCTGTTTTCAAATGTTATAAAGAAATAGAAACATGTGGAAGAAGTGAGGAATAGCTGACCACATCTTGAGCATGAGGCATTGTTTTCTTCAATGCCATCTAATGTGTGGGTAAAGAATACAAATACACTCAATGCCATTTTTCTTCATCATTATAATCGTCTACTGTGCTTCCTGCTCTACTAATAGGATCACTCTAGCTTTCTTGCAAACTGAGTTCTTCATCTGAAATGATGCTCTTGTTACATCAGCACCCATCTTCTATAATAGTAAGGTGTGTTATGGCAGGCAAGGAAGGCATGAAGACTAGGGCACCAATGAGAAATAAGTCCTACTTCTCTGCCATGCTAATATATTTTAGTTTTCCTTCTAAGAAGAGAGGAAAAAGAGAGGATTCTTTGTGGAGAGTGCTGTTTTTGGATTGCTTGAGAATGGACAGATACAAGAGGTGGCTGGAGGTGAACATGCTGGAGGTGGACCCTGAGGTGCTGCCACCTGTTCTTAATTATGTGTGTTTATTATAAACATACTAAAGACTAATACATATATTAAAGACTAATACATGTCAGTTATAGAGATCATTGTGGTTTAGTTATGGCTTAGGCTGGTAAAGAAGATAGTAATGAAATTGAGAAAATGTACTGAGGTGTTTACATGTAATGATGTTTTTCATCATTACATATTAAAACACTTGTGTATAGGCACGTTATAAATGCCATATCATATCATATCATTGTAGCGTATGTTCAGGATACAGGTTAATGTTAGCATGAATGCCCTGGTATGGTAACAATATGCCACCATGATAATAGCAGTGAATCCCTTTGGGCACAGGAGTTATTGGTTCTGGTAATGTTATGGGGTGAAGGTAAGGCACTTACTTCATTTGTTTGTTTGTTTGTTTAGTATTTATTATGCGCACTAGACCCTAGGGAATAAAGGCGCAGGACAGCTTGCTGCAAAGTTACAGGTTACAGAATGTCATACATGTGAAAGGTTAACAAGTAATAACTGGGGAAATAGCAGTCAGGGATAACAGTTGTGGCAGGCATATCGGTAAACATGCCTGAACAGGTTCATTCATTCATTTAACATTTGTTACTATCAGCCAGCTAATCACGTTTTGCCTGAATTTGGTAAAGGATTGTCCTGTTCTCAATGTGGCAGGTAACTCGTTCCACAATTGCGCAACTTTGACTGGGAAGCTATTTCCCCCAATAGTGGTAAGTTTGAATCGGGGTACTTGGAGGCGATTAGTGTTAGCTAGTCTAGTTTGTCTAGTAGAGTTTGTTCTGGAGAATCTGTTGGCTAGATATTGAGGGGCTTTGTTGTTTAGAGCTTTGTGTGTGAGGAACACAGTTTTAAGACTAATTATCTCATAAGTGGTAAGCCATTTGTGTTTCTTTCTTGTTTCCAAGATATGTTCTCTCTTAGGAATGTTCAATGCTGCTCGAAGCGCATTGTTTTGCTGTATCTGAAATTTGTTGATGGTGGATTTAGTTGCTCCAGTGTACAGGGCATTACAATAGTCTAGTTTAGATATGATTAAAGCTCTGGGTAGAGAAAGGCAGCAATTCTGAGATAGAAATTGTTTCCCGGCGCTAATTAGTTTACATGTGTAAGCTGTTGATGAGGCTAGTGTATTTACCTGTTTGGTAAATGATAGGGTAGAGTCAAGGTATATGCCTAGCGTTTGTACTTCCTTTGCTACTTGGATGCAATTTTCGTTGATGATGAAGGAAGAATAATTAGCACTTAGTTTGTTGATGAGGGAGGTGGTGCCCAGGGTGAGGAGCTCTGTTTTGTCATTGTTCAGGCAGAGGCCATGAGTAGCCATCCATGCCTGAACGATGCTGTAAATTCTGTTCACCATTGCTAGGTCCTCATCGTAGTCCCCTGAGAGAGGGAGGAGGATCTGGGTATCATCTGCATAATTGATGTAGGTGATACCCAGATGGTCCAAGTCATCAAACAGGGGCTTAGTGAAGATGTTATATAGCGTTGGTGAAATGCATGAGCCCTGTGGCAAGCCGCATGTGATTGGGATGGGGTCCGCCGCTGCTGTACGTGAGAAGACCCTCATGGTACGGTCACTAAGGAATGATTGGATTCACACTATTGCCTCAGTAGAGAAGTGTGCTGCCATTTCTAGGTGGTTGCAGAGTACCTTGTGATCCACTAGGTCGAATGCGGCAGATAGGTCTAATAGAAAGAGTAGTGCTGGTTTTCCAAAGTCTCGTAGTTTATCAATTTGGGCTTTTAGATTGATAAGTGTGGTTTCTGTGCTGTGTAGTGGTTGGAAACCGGATTGACGAGAGCCTAGTAACTGGTTCAGTTTAAGGAAATTCTGGATTTGGGTGTATGCCACCTTGTCCAGAATCTTCAGGAGGAACGGAACAGTAGTGATTGGTCTATAATTGGTAGGTAGAGCCAGGTCTAAGATTTGCTTTTTAAGGGGGTCTGTAGATTTGTTTTCATTTAAGTAGAACAGGTTAGTAATAGAGATGATTGTAGTTTGAGGTATGCTTTAGCATGGTTACGTTGATAGTACTTAAAGTGAATTATGATAGTGACATGTTCATTTTCAATGATGTTTTTAATTGTTGATTAGCTTCAGGACCAAAGTGAGTGGTAGCATGAGTACCATGGAAAGAGAGACACATGTCAGCATGATAATAGAAATGAGTCCATCTGGTCAGGTGTGTGATTGGCTCTGGTAATTCCATGAGTTCATGTTTAATGTGCCCTTAAACTCTTAATAAAAGTGTTATTTGGTTTACTAGTTGGTATTAATAGCAGTACTTCAAAGTCAATTCTGTTCCTATTTGTTTTGTAACATTTTGTATTTTTATTTATCAGAAGAAGAGGTAATTTGAGTTTTTAGGAGGATTGTATGGATGTCACATCAAGATGTGAAAAAAGAATGAAGTGAAAGCGTGTGCAATTGAAATAAAGAGAGCGTTCCATAATATGCAGAGGGAAATGAACACTATAAAGAAAGATGTCTGAGAAAGGAAGAAGAGGTTAGATACTGTTCTTGAGGAAAGTTCCTGTAGTGAGGAGAATTTTTCTTTTGAAGTTAAACCAAGAATTAATTCAACTTTCCCTCTCAATCATCTTTTTATTTTTAAATTACTGTTTTGGTCATGTGTATCAGTTTTACAATTGTTAGTGTTGTAGGTGTCATTGGTTAAATAGGTCATAGCCGATAAGTGATTGAGGGGTTATGTATGAAATGATGGTGTGTGTTTACATGTGTTCATATTAAGTATTTTGCTTCAATGAATGGGCTGCTGTAAGTTTTGTACCCTTGCTAATATGTGCTTTTAGGAGAATGTGATGGCTGTTTGCAACTGCTTCCTCATCTTACTGGCATGTGGTATTACCACTGATGGGTGGTTGCAATTCTGATCCAGTTTCGTTATTGTGGGCTGATATGGAAAATAAAAGAGCCTTTGTATGGTGTCTTGTTTCCATTTACTTACTTATTTATTTATTTAAATATTTATACATTTTTGTAACGCCCAGTCCCTGGGATATCACAGTGTTTGTGACATAGTAAGAATGGCAGGTATGATAATAAACACATTCATTAGGGGCGTGGCTACGAGAGCCATGTAGGAGGACGCGTTCTGGAGGAGCTCCCGAGCGCACGGAGTCCCTCGAAAAAGAAGTTGGCCCGAATACTGCAGGATGTGCCACCCATAAGGCCGATCTGCACGCCCTGACACAAAGGGTGGGCAACCTGGAGAGCAGAGCGGAGGAGGCAGAGGGACGAGCCCGTCGCAACAACATCCGCATCGTGGGCCTACCGGAGGGGATGGAGGGCCGTGACCCTACGGATTTCATCGAATCCATGTTCTTACAGGAGATACCTGGAGGGGCCCTATCTCAAAGATTTGCAGTAGAAAGGGCACATAGAGCCCTAACGAGGAGGCCGCCTCCGGGGAACCCGTCTAGGCCTATGATCGCAAAAATTCTCAATTACAAGCGACCGGGAGAGGATACTGGAATACTTCTGTAAAGGAGGGACGATCACGAGAGGAGCGGCAAACATCACGGCTTACCCAGATTATACCTTGACTGTACAGCGTAGTCGCATGAATTTTGGGTCTGTAAAGCGGAGGCTGAGAGAAGCGGGCCACAAATACATGTTACTTTATCCTGCAAAATTGAAGGTCATTCATGCACATAAAACTTAGTTTTTTGAGACCCCGGAGGATGCCATGGGATGGCTCGATGCGCAAGGATGCCCCCAGGAATCAGACGTTCGGCCCAGAAAGGGCTCGGAAGAGACACGGGAGGCGAAAAATGGCGTCGCAAGATGGCGTGGTTCGTGGGACTTGAATATAGTCGGTGCGACACCTTCGGTAAAGAAGGTCAGATGATTGCACTATTTGTCGAGGACACTGTATTAATGTTTGTTTGACCGGGAGCCTTACAGGGTGATACTCTTTACCCCACGATAGTTTTAGGTGGGTGGCCACTAGGGTGACCTCACCCTACTGGGCTCTGTGCACCGACCGGTGATTGCGGAGCTAGATGTGGGGGTGCCTGAGCTCTGAGGCTGGAGCTGGGCAGCAGTTGGGGTGTGTAATGTTGGGGAAGGTACGGGAGGGGGGAGGGGAGGGAAGTAAGGGTTTTGTTGTGTGTATAGTTAAAGGGAGTTTGAGCTTATATGAGGAGCTACTGGACCGGGACACCATCTGTGTCGCGTGGGCAGTTGGGAACCGCTACATGGGAGGCAGGAAGATACTTATTTGCCATGGGAGACCTTAAGATTGTCACCTGGAATGTCAGGGGACTTAATAGTTATTTAAAAAGGAACAAAGTCATGTTGTACCTCAAAAGACAGAGGATTGACGTCGCACTGCTGCAAGAAACACACCTGACCCGACAAAAGTTGGAACTGGTGGGGAAAAAGTGGAGTGGCACGGTGGTGGGCTCCCCGTACTCTGCCTATGCCAGGGGAGTGCTAATCTGGGTGGCACCGCACGTTCCGCTCAGAGTCACACGGGAGGTGGTGGACACGGAGGGCAGGCTGGTCATGCTCAGAGCCCTGGTAGAGAACAGAGAGGTTTGCATTATTAACACATATGATCCCAACCAGAATGCTGCTGCATATTTCAGAACCCTATGCACTCGTCTGAGCATGTGTGTGGGGGGAGCGATTATCTGGGGAGGGGACTTTAACTGTGTTCTCGACCCAAGGGCGGACAGGTCCGACGGTAAGATTGATCGGCCCACCCCGGCGGCCAGAGTATTACAGACATTGCTGGGCGACTTTGGGCTGGCGGATGTTTGGAGACTGAAACACCCTAATGCCTTGCAGTATTCTCACTACTCTGCCCCACAGCACTTACACACAAGATTGGATTATTTCTTTGCCACGTCAGAGGTGGTGATGGCGACCACTCAAATTGAATATAGAGCGAGGGTCCTGTCGGACCACTCGCCCTTGGTGTTGACTTGGCAGTATGGCCGCCCTCGTGCGCGGATACCTACATGGCGCCTCCGTGCGGAGGCGCTTAGGGACTCGGTCTTCAGGGAGGACATCAGAGAAGCGATTAAGCGGTACTTTGAGGTGAACACGGGCAGTGTAGATTCGGCTGGTACACTTTGGGAGGCATTCAAGGTTGTGTTGCGGGGTGACGCCATTTCCAAGTCAAGGGGCCTGCAGGGTGGGGTCCTGACAGAGCTAGAGAAGGCGGAGAGACAACTGGAGCGCAAATGCAGCAGGGCAGGAGGGGACGCAGATTTAATACTCGAGCTGCAGCAGCGGTGTTCGGAGCTTTGGGAGAGGCTCTGTAACCTTAACTACAGGAAATATGTTGAGAGGCAGCATGCGGGTGGCGACAAAACTGGCAGCCTACTGGCATGGCTATATAAGAGAGAAACCCCCAGGCCCCCAATCAGGATGATAGCTAGAGAGGACCGGGAGGAGGTAGACACCCAAGAAGGAGTTAATGAAGCCTTCTTTGATTATTATAGAGCACTGTATGAGGACAAAGGGGGAGGAAATGAGGCAGAGATCAGAAACACATTGGAAGATATAGAACTACCCAGGATTAGTGATGAAGAGAGGGAGGAGCTGGACACACCTATTACACTGGATGAACTAGAGGAGGTAGTGAAACGATTGCCCACCTGCAAGACCCTGGGCACAGACGGACTCCCGAGTGAGTTTTATAAAGTGTATAGGGCAGAGATACTCCCTCCGATGCAAGAGATGTTCAACGAATCTATCGAGAAGGGTCGGTTACCGGAAACGCTCAGAGAAGCGCTAATAGTGCCGCTCCCCAAGCCTAAAAAACCGAGACAATGCTGTGGCTCGTATAGGCCGCTGTCGATGCTGAACCAGGACAGCAAGATCCTGACGGCGGTCCTGGCCAATAGGCTACGAAGGGTCATCAGTAAACTGATACACCCGGATCAGACAGGCTATGTCCCCAATCAAAATATAACTCATAATCACAGGCGACTGCACCGGGTGATTGAAGAGGGGAACAGAAGTGATGAAGAGATGGTGGTAGTGTCCCTAGATGCCGTTAAGGCATTTGATTCAGTGAGGTGGCCGTGGTTGCTGGCGGCCCTGGAGGGGTACGGGTTTGGGCCTGGCTACGTGGGGTGGGCGAAACTGCTGTACAGCGAACCACTAGCCAGGGTGCGCACGGGATCAGTGATATCCAAGAGGTGGCGACTCAGTAGAGGCACCAGACAGGGGTGCCCCTGGTCTCCAATGTTGTACATATTAGCCCTGGAGCCCCTAGCGGTGTACCTCAGACAACAATATGACTTGGTTGGCATCGAGGTGGGAGGAGAGAACCATTTAATATCCCTATATGCTGATGATCTGTTATTGTACCTGAAGTATCCGTAGGAAAACCTCCAGTATATTTTAGAGGTCATGGAAAAGTATGCGGAACTGTCCGGCATAGCGGTTAATCCTGGTAAATCGAGCATGTTTCCACTGGGGAGCTTCGCAGGAGTCCCTCTGGAACGATTGCCGGTGTTGCCCGTGCCTTGGGCAGTTGAGTCTTTCCGCTACCTCGGAGTTGATGTATATCATACTGTGAAGGAAGAACACTTGCACAATACCGAGGTGGCTGTGAAGAAAATCCGCGAGACTATGCAGTTTTGGGAGAAGCTGCCGCTGGCAATGATGGGCCGGGGGGCGATGCTCAAAATGGTGGTCCTGCCTAGGCTATTGCACTTTTTCAGTAACATACCATACCTGATACCCAGGAAGTTCTTTGTCAAACTTGACAGTGTATGCAGGGACTTCCTGTGGCACGGCATTCGCAACAGGGTGGCCCTATGGAGACTGCAAAATTTCCACGATAGGGGAGACATCAAGCTGCCGAACTTTGAGGCCTATTATGTGGCCAGCCAACTGCAATACGTGACTAAATGGTTCTCTGATGAGGAAACTCCTGAGTCTAGGCTGGTTGGGGGGGACTGCGCCCCATTTTACCTAAAAGAGATCGTCTGGGTCCCTAGATCAGACTTGAATGGACGCCCAAGTATGTTGCTGCTGGGGTGGAGAATTTGGCGCAGAGCGTGCCAATTGATAGAGAGCCCGTGCCCGTGTTCCCCACAGGTGCCGCTGGTCGCCTTAACTATGGGGGACAGCCAGTTTAGGAAAATAATCAGGACATACTGGGAATCGGTTGGGCTGGCCACATTGGGAGACATATGGCAGGATGGGGCCATTAGGGAATTTGAAGACCTGGGAGAAGAAACAGGGTTGCACGGGGCCAATATGTTACGTACCTAAGGTTGGTACAGATCATCCGTAAGACTTGGCCGGAGACGGTGCTGGCGGAAGATCCGGACACACTGATCGGAACGATATATGATATATCAGAGGGCGGACATGAGATCTCTAGACTATATGAGGTGGTGATGACCCGGGTGGGGAAGGACTTGATGGATTTGAGGCTGGACTGGGAAGCGGAGGTGGGGGCGCAGCTGACTGATGGGATGTGGGAACGGGCCATGGGATACCATAAGAAAGTGTCCAGGAATGCTAGATTGCAGCAAATACAGTTATACATTACGCATAGAGCATATATGACCCCGAAGAAAATAGCCAAGTTTGCGAACGCAGGTAGACAAGCATGCCCGAAATGCGATGAAGAAGACGCAGACATGACACATATGTTCTGGTCCTGCCCAGTGATTGAAGGCTTCTGGGGGGAAGTGGCACAGAAATTAGCATATAAGGGGGTCCTGCTACGCATTGACACGGCCTGGGCCTGCCTCCTGGCAGGGTTCCCCAGACCACGGAACACCAAACATCTCGGGAAACTGAGAGACCTGGCGTATGTACTTGCTAAGAGAAGGATAGCTATGAGTTGGAAGCAATGCCATGGGCCAAGAATAGAGATATGGTGGCGGGACCTGCAGAAGTGGGCGGAGGCTGAAACAGTGGTATGGCAGGAAGCGTGTAGAAATTGCGGGGAAGAAGATGTGGGCAACCTAGCGGCTTGGAGGATGTTAATTACGGGACTGTTTAGCACGGAAGTGGACCCTGCTGCCTCGGAAAGAAACGACGCCCAGCCTCACCAAGTTTACACAGAACTGTAAGGTTGATAAGCTCTTGGGGGAGGGGGTTTGAAGTGCAGTAACATGTGATTAACTGATGTTTACAGTTGTGTTGTATAATGCTGCAAGTTTGGTTTGTATTGTTTTATTTTGAAAATAAAAAATATTTAAAAAAAAAAAATAATAAACACATTCAGTTGAAATAATTGCATATTACTCGTATTTGACAAAGAGACAGGGTTTTAGTCATTTTTTGAAAGACGCATAGAAGGGTTCATATCTAATATGTCTCGTCAGGGAGTTGCAGAGGGCAGGAGCTGATACGCAGAACGTGACCCCTACAGTTCTCTTGTTTTTGAAACGTGGTGTAGCCAGTGTGATGCTGGTGTTGAATCGTGGGGAGTGGACTGGTAGTTTCTGGACGATACTCTTGTTGAGGTAGAGGGAGGGCTTCTTTATATATGCAATGGTGGTCCAAGGAAATAGTTTTAAAGTTGATGCAGGCTTTGATGGGCAACCAGTGGGCCTCCTGTCTAGAGTTTGAAATGTGTTATGACTGATGAAGGCCAAGTGCTGCCTGTAGGGCTTTGTTCTGTATGAGTTGGAGTTTGGCGAGATTGGAGGCAGTGGTATCCATGAACAGCATGTTGCAGTAGTCCAATCTGCAGATGATGAGAGCTCTCGCCAGTGTGATGCAATTGTTTGTGGAGGGGAATTACCTATTCAGGGAGATGAATCTGGAGGTATGGGTGGTGGATGAAGCTAATGCATTGATGTGTTTGTACATGGTCAACTCAGTATTCAGGTGGACATCCAAGGTTTTGACATGTTTGAGTGCTGGGATTACTAAGCCATCAATGCAAAGGGAGGAGAAGGATGGGTTGAGATTTTTTAGCCGGAAGGGGGAGCTCTTCATGAGACGCTTTTATCATCATTAAGACAGAGGTTGTGGATGACCATCTTATTTTGAATAGTACTGAATACATTGTTGATGGGGGCTATGTATAGGGTGTAATTCCCTGTGATGGGGTTCAGGATTTGTGTATTGTCTGCAAAGTTGGTGTATATGATGACCAGAGTGTCCAGGAGGTAAACTGTGGTCTAGTATATGTGCTATAGAGTGTGGGAGACAGGCAAGATCCTTGGGGTACTCCGAGGGGGGGCGCAATGGGTCAGCCATTTCATCGCCGAGGCAGACTCTATTGGTGTGATTGCTAAGGAATAACTTGATCCAGGAAGTGGCATCAGGAGAGAAGTGAAAGTGCAGGTTGAGGTGGTGGCATAGGATGTCATGGTTGACTAAATCAAAAGCAGCTGAGAGATCAAGTAGCAGGAGGATAGCAAGGTTCCCTTAGTCTCTGATGCTGTCCATTTGTACTTTAAAATCAAGGAGGGCTGTTTAGTTGCTGTGTTTGGGACAGGAGCCAGATTGTCTAGTTCTGAGAAAGTGTTTCTGTTCTAGGAAGCATTCTATTTGAGAGTAGGCAATGCAGTCAAGGATTTTGAGCAGAAAGGGGACAGTGGTGATGGGTTGGTAGTTGTTGGAGATAGTGGGGTCCAGGGATGGTTTCTTGAGTAAGGGTGTTATCCAGGCCTACTTAATGCTGGTCGGCACTTTGTTGGTCAGGAAGGAGGCATTAACAACATTCACTGACAATAGTCGTGAGTGTGAGGGCGCAGAGTTTAACTATATGCACTGGGCAAGCATCACCCTTGCAGATTGAGGGCTTCAGGAATAGGACAGTTGTCAGGGCTGTCTCTTGAGTGACTTGAGTGAATACAAAAGGAGAGAGAAATGAAGGTGTTGAAAGAGGTATCTATACCTTCTGAGGTGAATTGGCTTTGGAAGCTAGTGTGGCTTTTTTAGCTTTAATTTTGATCACTAGTGACTCGATTTTGTTGGCCAGCATGTCTTGTTTGGTGGCCATCTTGGCTGTTTGTTTGGTTCAATCAATGGCTTGTGTGTTTGCTATAAGTAATTCCTTGAAAGTAATGCTTTGCAACTTTTAGTGCAGGGTATTTGCCTGGGTTACTAATAGTGCTAATTGTTGAGTACCTGGATTGTATGGGATTTCATGAGGAGTGTGAAGTGCTGAAATACAAGCTAAAGGTAGGTTTTCCTTTTTTAAATGTAAACATCCTTAGCAAATGTTTAGAAAACATCATGAGTGGTAATGATGATATACAGATTGGTGACAGGTTGAATCTTGTGTTAACAGCAACAATGTCCGCATTCAGGGACTCTTGGTTCACCTAGTCGCTTAACTTCAGCTGGATGACTTTGTTGTCAATATCACCCCATTGACTTGATGTATATGACCTCATTCACACCTTGGAAAGGGTGCTGAGCCAATAAGCTGGCTGGAAATGTGGTCGAGAACGCACTGCCCCCCACCCCTGTATTTTTTAGCCATCCAAGGCTTTACCCTATGTGGCACCATTCTGATTGATTTAAACTCAGGGTAAAACAGTCCTGTAAAATTTATCTTAAAGAAACACTAAAAAAAATACAAAAAGAAATGACGATTTCTGCCGTGCTCCACCAAGGCATCCTCCATGCCTCAAAACTATTTGTATTCAGTGCTATTGGAATGAAGCACCACCTGCAGGTGAAAATTCCATCTTCTGGTGACTTCCATTGGCATAGAGTGGCCAATGCAAGTGCGACAGAGGAGGGACTTCGATCATCGGCAGCAGGGGATGATGAAGATGCAGAAGTGGAGAGGAGGATGTTTTTAGGGGGTGGTGGTCCTCTGTGAACTCTGCTGTTTGAGATGTGGAGATGGTGTCAACATCAGTGCACCAAATTTGGATAGCTTGCTTCATGAACCTGTTCCTGAATTGCTGGTCTGCTCTCCCGCAGTGGTAGGAGATCAGGTGGTTTCTAAAAGTGGTGGTGCCCAAGCTCTTTTTTGTCACCATCGCCAGTCCTCTTCTGTGCAGTTCCCCACATAAGGTGCACTATGCCTTTGCCACATCTGAAAGAGGGGTGTCCTTCGGTAGTCTGAAGTACTGCCTGCAGAAGGATGTGGTGAAGCTCTTGTGGCACTACTTCTTTGGATGAGCTGGCAATTCTACCCACTCAACATCCTCTTCCTGCAGTTCTTCACAGAACAGTCACCAACTGGATCTCTTCATCAGGATTATCAGCCTCCATCTCCAGAAACATTGAAAATTCTAAATCAAAAGAATAAAAAAACAAACATTATTATTAAATGATTGACATGTCTTTAAAAAAGGATTACAAAAAAATAAAAACAAAAAGAAAAGAAAGAAACAAACAAACAGAAAACAAAGCACAACAAAGGAAAGAAAAAAGGGAAACAGGCCTGGGTACGGAAAAGCCCCCAGGGATAGGTAACCCCCCCAGATATCTCTGCACTTAGGACAGTTCACCCCCACAATACCATACCCCACCAGGATAGGCTGCACAATCAGATAGTTCACCCAGCACAATAATCTTCCCTCTGATACAGTCAGGCCACTGGAATAGTCCAACAAATAGGAAAGTTTTCTTTCTTGGTACACCTGAACAGTTCTTCGCCACCAGGCTATCATGCTTGACAACATCTAACCCCTTCTGCAATAACCCACACAAACAAAGTTGAAACAAGTATTGCATGCTACAACGCCAACATCGCCCCTTTTCTGAAATAACCCACACAAACACAGATAAAACAAGTATTGCATGCTATAACGTCATCAAAAATACCCAAAGAAAGAAAGAAAAGGTCTACCATAAAATCCGTTTAACTCAGATATACATCGAGTTAAATAATTAAAAAAACTGTGGGCAACCAAACAATCCCCCAGAAAAACGTGAACATTTACTTAATTTGTACTGGCAACCAGCAACCCACTGCTGCAAAAATTGTCTCATCCAGTAAAGACAGACGCACGAGAAGGGACCACAAACAAACTAACCAGATGCAAGAAGATCAATCACCTCAAATCACCCCACCAGAGAACAAACTAACATCAAGAATCAACAAGCGGAATCTTCCTCCAGAAGAAAGTCCCTTTGCCAGAACAAAAACAAGAACACAATACTTATCGCGTTACCTATCAACCTACCATCCACTTGCATAATCCAATCACTCATGAAACACCTTAATATTCTATGAAGGGTTGCTCTAACTACAAATGCCACACACGCTGTTCATCACTAAAAACTGGCAACACCCAGAGAATCATCAACACTACCAGACAGACAACCACATAGAAAACATTAATCTAAATCAAAACTGCCTAGTCATTTTCAACAAAGAAAATGAAAAACTCCAGGGCAGAACCTAAAAGAAAAATGCACCCACATGGAAACCAATCACAAAAACCACCCTCAAAAGACAAACAAAACCAAAGGATCCATTGCAACCTAGTAAACACCAGGTCCATGCCAAACACTCCACAGAAATATACAAACTCCTAATTGAAGGAACAGACATCCTATTCCTCACCAAAACATGGCTAACACAGAGCCTCAAGGTAATTGCACACAATTCCATACCCAAAAATATCAAGCAGAAAAAAGCCAATAGAGAAAAAAGAAAAGAGGTGGCCGCGTTGTGGCATACAAAGACTGCTTAAAGATGACAACAGAACCACTACTAAATTTACGAAACTGTGATTCTCTCCTACTCCTCCACCTAACCTTGGACCACCAAACTAACCACAGACCACCATCATATGAGCTCGCTTTCGCAGACACATTTATGGAGGCCATCACCAACATCTACATAAAATATGGTGACCTGATCATACTAGGAGACTTCAATATATGGTTTGAGGAAGAAAAAACAAACTCCCCTAAATCATTAACAATCAACTCTCAACAATGTACCTACAGTGGCTGGTGAAGGGAGCAACACACTTGGCAGGACACACCCTGGATGCAATCTTATGCAAAAGAAATCTGGTTAAAACTGCTCCCCCAATGCAAATCCTATGGAGTTACCACATCTTAATACCTTTTGTGATCCACCCACCAATTCGACTACAACCTAACCACTGAAAAAACCCTCCAGTTCAGAAGAGAAACTGGAAATCCATAAAGTTTGAGTACCTAAACACCAGACTGGAATCCACAAAAACTTTGATCACCATCCTGGAGTCACCCAACATTGAACTGAGAAAATCCCAAAATGGATAAAAAAATCACTAGACAATGTTACCCTAGAAAAAACGTTTACCTCTTCAATAAAGGAAACACCGGCAAGGTTATTCGAAGCTCACCTTAGAGCACTGAAAACTGGAATAAGAATGGAGGATTCACTACAATCAGTAAAAAGAAATTGCATACCAAAGCCAGGTACAACTATCCAAAGCTGAATTCCTCAAAGCAAAAGTCAATACTACACTGAACATATCAGCAATTTAACCAACACCAGAAAGAGATATTCAGCATTATGATGAGCTAGACAATCTGACTGCTGAAACAACACATCCACACCCTCAAAAGAAATGTGTAATGATCTTGCAAACATCCAGCTGATCATCAAGACCAAACCCCAAAACATCAGCAGCACCCCAACCAACCGACACGTGAACCAACCCAAGACTAACTTTCTTCCCTTCTATTCTGATGGAAACATTCACCAGCCTAGTGAGAAAAAGCACCAATGCAAGCTCACCAACTGCCCGCCAGACAAATACAAAGCTATCCTCACCAAACACACATCAGTAAAATATGTCACCAACATCTTCAAACACTCTCTGACAACAGGAAATATACCATGAAGCTTCGAATCTGCAACCAAACCATATCTTAAAGACCCATTGGGAAATACAGAAGACCTTCCCAACTACTGACAGATATCAAACACCCCATACCTTGCAAAATTCCTAGAAAGCTATGTCTACGAACAAAATCCTGGATCATGTATAAAACAAACAGTTACTAGACCAAGTGTAAGTCAGATTCAGACTAATGAGAGGAATGGAAAGAGCATTACTTTCAATCACGTTAGGATGATCTAAAAACCAACACTGACTCTAATATCACCTCAAAGCTAATAGTACTAGACCTATTATCAGCCTTTAACACAGTCCGCCACAAAACACTCATTAAAAGACTTTATGCAATAGGAATAAGCAACATTGATTTACTCTGGATAAAATACTTCCTAACGGAAAGGACAGAAAACATCTACATGATCCCTGTCAGCAATCTAGTCAAACAACATGGACTCAACTGCTGCAACTAGGCAGACGACACACAAATCATCTTTAAAGTCAGCACAAGTGGAGAACCAACCCAAAACCCCATAAACTGCTTCTCGGAAATAAACAAAGGGATGAGCACCTAAGCCTTAAACTCAACCCAGATAAAACTGAAATTATAATCACGCCCAACACTCCCTTGACCACAGTCTACATCACATGGGCTATGGAAATGGTAACACAACCGTAAACCTCTAAAGTGGTAAAAAACCTTGGAGTACTAATGGACAATGACTTAACTCTAGAACCACAAGTCAACGCAGCAGTAAAGAAATGCTTCTTCTTCCTTTACAAAATGAAACAGATACTACCCTACCTCACCTTGCAACAAAGAATGATCATCACCAGCTCCCTCGTTGTGTCAAGATTAGACTACGCTAACACAATCTATCTCGGAATGCCGGGCCACCTCATCAATATCTACAGAGAATGCTGGACGCAGTAGCAAGACTATTCCTTGGAGGTAACAAAAAGGAAAACGTTTCACCAGCACTGAGGACCCTTCATTGGTTGCCAGTCAAAAAAAGAATCTTCTACAAGACACTCTGCATAACCCACAGAGCAATCCACGGCCAACGAGCAAAATTCAAGCAAGCAAAAATCTCGACTTACAATCCAAACACTAAGATCGACCAACCACATCTGCCTTGAGCCAAAAGAATACTCCAAGGTGATATCTGGTGGCCTGGCATTCTCCTGCATCTCGACAAAACGTTGGCACTTACTTCTAAAGGAAATATGAACAACAAAAGAACACCTAGCCATCACAAGACTACATAAGAGAAACACCGCAAACAACTTAAACATAATGTACTGAAACCAGGGTACCCAACAAAATAAAGCACCTCAACACAGACCAGCATAGACAAATCAGTACCCTGTCAAACCAACATAACGCGAAGGAAAAGAGCATATACCACCCTTGACACTTACCCTACTAATAGAACCTCCAATTATTCTGCATAACCACCCCCAAAAATCAAAATAAATAGAAAACTGAAACCACCACAAATGACACACATTCTGCAGTGCAACACCCACTACTGAAAATTCACCACAGAAAATCAAACCATGAACATGCAAACCTTTACCCATGCACACGCATGCACAAAACACGGCTTGAACACTATCGACTAAACAACACCCAGCACACAATGACCAGTTTTTCCAAACTGAAGCTACTAACAACACATCAAAGCTCTCTTGCGCTCTCCCTCCCAACCCCACTAACCAACCCGAGCCCTCCTACCTTTTCAGATCCATCAAGGCGCCTGGAGACCAAGAAAATTGCAGCAGTGTGCAGGATAAATCACGCTAACATAACAATATTAAGATGAAAGTGTTTCAAAAGCTGGTGTGTATTTTCAAAGTCATCCACTGAGAATAACTAAGAAAGCAAACTTATTTTACAGGGAGATCGATCATTTATTCTATGTACAGGGCAGGTGTGTAAGATTGTTTGTGCTACCTTGAAAGAGACATAAGAAAAACGAGGTTTTGAGTGCACTGGCCTTTTGATTTATTATAAAGCCTGCAGTCATATTTCCGATTGGATGAGTAATACGGAGGCTAATATATGCAGAGAAAGAGAGGTGGGAATGCAGAGGCCACTACAGCAAACTTTGATGACTGAAGAACAGAATATGCCAGTAATAACTAAATGTGGGATAGGTGCCTGGCTTGACACGTGGGGACTATTGGTCAAAGCAGGGAGCAGCTGGACTATGTCCACAGTGTAGACAATCAGGCATTGCAGGTTTAATGAAAACATGCATATGTGGAAACAGTGACCTAAGAAGGGTCTATGTGCTAGAAACCAATTGTGGCACTACGGGGGTAAGCTAACATATGAGTTTCTAAAGTTCAATCACAGGCTGAGTGAGAATGAAGAAAAGAAATGCCATCTTCACTGAGAGTGTCTGTCTTGGGTGGTGGGAGGAAATGAAAGCTGTGAACTGGTAATTCCAAATGCGTTGGCCACTCTGAGCGTGGAGCAGAAAAGAATCAGTGGGCTCTATAGGCGGGCCTTACATTTTGGCATTGATTATCTGGAAAAGGGATATGTGGTCTACTGTAGATCATCCATGGACCAGAACGTAGTTTGCATCCAAAATGAACCCTTTTCGAAAAGTTGTCAAACCCTATCCAAAGGTGTGGGTTTAGTCGTAAAGAGGATGGGCGGTGTTGGACGTGCAGTGACTGGGTGACTGCTCTGTGGATAATGTTTGGGAGCAGTTTTGTAGGGATGAGAGGGAATAAGAGGCTGCTGACAGCTTGTGTATAACCATTACCTTTGTTCTTACCACTGCTTTTTGGTGCCTTCGTGTGTCTTTTGTTTGTCACTTATTGAAAAAATGGATTGTGGAGAGGTGATGGGTGTATATTGTTGAGAACTATAACTCATGATGTTATGCCCTGGTAACGTCTATAGCTTTAGTTTAATTTCAATGTAATTGTATTTATAAAAAATTATGATTTCTTTATGATCGGAGTCACTCTGTGAGAATAGGTTTCTTCTTGCTCTTTCTTGTTGTTTGACGCTTTTGTCATTCATGGCACATTTGGCAATTGTAAGGAAAGTTTGATACGTTTGTCCAACAGTAAATGCAGTAGGAAGAAACATTTGGGGAAGCCCAGGCAACCCCACACTCTGGTCTATTCCAATGTGACTGATGTTATGACATTAATGTTGCAAATACATGAAACACTTCATGTAGCATATATTACAATAAAAAAGGATCCTGGTTACGACCCTATTCTACCCAGGTAGGTTAATATTCACAAAAACAAATGAACAGGGTGGCGGAACCCAAAACACGCACTCCTGTTATGAATTCACAAATGTTTCAATAGGTATTGTTTGTGGGATCATTTTAATTTATATCACAACGTGATATGAATCTTCAAAAGCAGTGTCACAGGAAAGCTCAAGTTATAGAAAAAACATTCAACAAATGGTCCAAATAGTGCTCACCCAAGTACAGTACCTTAGATGGTCATTCAGACAGAACGTACATACCCTGACACCATACATGAGTAATAAATAATATACAGAACAGTACACAGTGCTATGAAGCACAATAATAAAACAGTGTGTGGGTGTAGACACTGAAACCTAAAGTCATATAGTCAACACGACTGAGTTTCGGCCTTAAAAGGCTGGATTTGTAGCCAATTCTGGGTAGGCCTTCATCAGTGCCAAACTTTAAACAAAAAAATACAAAAACATAAAGTATGCATTTATGTATGTCTCAGCTGCTGTGTGTAAAGGAATGAGTGTATGTTGTTTGGGAGTATATAAATGAATTAGTATTTGTTGTGTTGGTGCATCTGTGAATGACAAAATGTATGAATGATGTAAGAAGGTGCAAGTGAACGTGTCTAAATGCTGAATTGATGTGGCTTAGTTATTTGCTTGCATGTGTGTTGGGGAAGGATCTGCTGTTTTGGTGGGGTTGCAGGACTACCTTTGTGCAGCAGACCATGGTACTTGGAGGGCTATTATATTTTCTTACTGCGGCATGACATTTAAAACAGCCTCTGGCTTAAAAGCCAAGCTGCAGTAAGAAAAGATAATCCTGCTGGCACCCTGGCTATATTTTCTTAATGTGTGGTGAATTGTTTCTCTGGGAATCAAAAGTGAAACAAACATACGTGTTAATAAGTTGCTATCCTGGCCATATATTGTTGCAGCCAATCTGATTTCGTTTTCTCACTGTGACATTTCATTGTATTCCTTTGCATCCAAGGAAAGCAAATATAAGTGTATTTTTTATTGCTAGACTAGCCTACATTGCTGCAGCCAGTCTGGATATGTTTTCTTACTGTGGTATTGCATTTTTTACTGGGCATCAAGGACAAACCAAACATAAGTGTTAATACATTGCTGTGCTGGACCTACATTGCTGCAGCCAGTCTGGTAAATATTAATACTGTGGCACAGCATTTTTAGAGGGCATCGAGGGAAAAAGAAACATAATAAGCCTTATTCGGTGGATAAATTGGCCTACATTGCTGCAGCCAATTAGGGCTTTTGAAAACATGTATTGTACTGTGGCATGACTTTTCTATGGGGAATTGATGGTAAAGCAAACATGATAAATGTTATTGCGTGGCTAGACTGGCCTACATTTCTGCAGCCAGTCTAGTAAAATATTCATACTGTGGCAAGGCACTGTTAAGGGGCATCATGTGCAAAGGAAAGATAATAAACATGATTTAGTAGTTAGATTGTCCTACATTGCTACAGCCAGTCAGGGTTTTAGAGAACATGTTTAATTGTGGCATAGCTATTTTTACTGGACTTCAATAGTAAAGCAAAAATGGTACATGTTATTATGTGGCTAGGCTGGTGTATGTTGCTGCACACAGTCTGGTTACATTTTCTTACTGTGGCATGACATTTATTACGGGGCATCAAGTGTAAAGCAAACAGGATAAGTCTTATTATGTGGCTAGACTGCCCTACGTTGGTGCAGCCAGTCTATACTGGTATATATTGTGGGTGAAGGCATCATGAAAATGAGCTAGAAAATGCTGATATGCACAGTCGGTGACTTACAGCTATGGGATTTTTTCATGTGTTACCCTCCAAAATCGAATGTAAAGTGTGTGACTTCTGTCCCAATTTTGTCACAGTCAGTATACTTTATTTTGCAGCATTTTATCCCATTATTTTTTACATTTTGTCATAGGGTGAGTAGTCCCCACTGCTTGCTTAAGGCTCCCTCACTATCCTGAGTCCCTACTGCATATTTATGGGAAACATTTATACCCCTCCAATCATCAAATTCATCAGCTGCCACTGGTTTTGCAGCCTCTAAACACACTGCAAACAAGAACTCTGGGAGGAGGAAAGCTGCCTCTGTCTCCAGATGGTCTTACCTGTCTGACCCAGTTCTCATTCTTCTCCTTTCTTCCTCGGCAACCACCACTTTCTCTCCCCTGGTCCCTCCCCTCCCTGCATGTCCTGCACAAGGAAGCAATCTGCTATCATATGACTGCAACGCTCCATCTTACAGCGCTTCTGCATGGGTCGCGCAGGAAGCCACAACAGGGTATGTTATATCCCCACCCATTGTGTGGTGTTTCCCTCGTGCCTGCAGCCCCTTATGTTTCCTTGGGGGCCTTCTGGGCATAGAGGATCCATTTTGGGCTGGGCTACCTTCATTCAACATGGCCGACACCTTGCCTGCTCCATCAGGCATCGGAGTGCCTCTTCGCTGCCTACCCCATCAAAGTCTCTGGCTGATGTTGCCAATTTGTAGCCATTCTGAAGCCGGCCCAATGACCGAATTACCTGACCCAAGGCCCCTGTCTGGCACGGGAAGGCGCCCCTGGGATGCCACCTCCCTTTTCTCCCATTTTGCCTTATCTCAGAACTATCCCTTTTGCACTCTGCACCTAGGACCATTGACTATGGACCACCAACATTACCTCCACCACTCCTAAAGATGTTCTGTACCTCCTGCAAGGACTACTTGCTGTTGTATGCTTTTCCTCCTGTGCATTCCTCCATTGTTTTAGTGCTCTTTGTGAAATTCGAGTTTAGGTATGTTTCTGCTACTATGCATTCCTCCATGTGTACTGTTTTAGTGCTTTCTGGGAAATTCGATTCTCAGGCTGCTGACATCCATGTACCCTCTAGCCTATCTCTTCCGGTCATCTCGTTTGTCCCCCAACCTCTCCTCATATATGCCATAAGCACTTGCACTATCAGAAATGTTGTCAGGCCTAGTGCGATAGTTCTGTTCCATGTTTCTTTGAACAACAGTTTCTGTTCTATGTCAGTGCCATTTTAGCGTTTATAGCACTTGCTCATTCTGAATGACTCAAGGCCCAGTTAGAATGTTACTGCATATACCCCTTGTTCCCTCCTCTGCCTTGAAGCGCTTTGAAACACTTGGTGTGCATAGGCGCTATAGAAATGACCAATACATAAAAAAAACATTCTGTTTGGTGGCTCACAGACGTTTGAAAGCACCAGTTATTAGGACACAGCAATGTAGTCCGGTACATTTCTGAAACGTGTAGGTACCTTTCTCCTCCCCAACTGTTTCAGCACAGCCGATTCTCCACTCTCAGGGACAAGGCAGGCATTATCATATAAATTATGTTGGAATGTCAAAGAATGAAATAAGGTGTTTAGTTCGATAATGAAGTCTTCGGATACTCAACTTTCTGTTATGTTATGTTACCATTAATATGAACATGCAGAGGGAGGGTATATAAATAAAATATACTTGCACAGCTAATTAGAAAATCCTTCACACCAGAGAGCAGGGCAATAATCTTTATTATTGATTGATATCCTGGATGATGAAGGTAGTAATCTCTTTCTTTTAGTGATATTCTTTATATGTGTATTTGTAATGTTGTAAAAGTTCATTTGAGCTAAAAACAACAATAAACAAATAAATAAATAAATAAATACATAAATAAATAAATAAATAAATAAATAAATAATCTTCACAAGGTGACCAAGAGGCCCTGCCCAGGGATAAAGTCATGAATTCATGCATCTATTTCCCTAGCTAGGTTTAATCATTGCACAGATGCATTTTTTTTTCCATTTTGCTTCTACCATTGCTAGTTTTTTTCCTTGGGTTGGAGGAGGCTTTCTTTATTGTGTGGGTTCTCCGTTTCAGGTTGTATGTGCATTTTGTAGTTGTCCCTATTTTACACAGGAGAAAAGTCAAATGTCACTCTGGGCCAGGTACTAGGTGGTGTGTTTCATTCTGTACATGTGTGAGATGTGTTTTCTGTTTACATGTATGATCTGGATGGCCAGTGTCAATGCTACTGACTTCTGAGGGCAGTTGCTGATCATAGTGCCACCCATTGTGGCTGCCATCATTGCCACCACATGGACAATGCTTGGTGCTTTAAGACCACTGCAGTGGTAATGTGTGCAGTACAAATGATAAGTAGCATTAGCGCATAGCAGTGTGCCAACAGCCACCCATTTTTCCTACTCTAAGTCTAGTCCTAACCAACAGTTTTTCTGCAAACGCAAAGCAAAGAGAAGTTCAATAGTTTATGAATGCATGAATTTACACAGAAATGTATACTTCCTATTTCGTCATAGCCTAGAAAAGCAGGAAACCAACCGCACGCTGATAGAGAGGCATGAGCCTGCATCCCAAATCATGATGGAGCGCTGAGCACTCAAGCCTGAACTGTCGCAATTTATCACATCATTGGTTCCCATTACTGAGAATTTCATTGGGATGTGGAGCGTACTGTGGTTATGCTCTAAAATTGAAAGGGCGCAGATACGAGACTTTTACAGTAGAGCGGGTTCCCAGGCAAATCCAACGGGAGTCATGATTTGACATGGCTTGTTAGTAAGCAATGGATATTTGTCGCCTATGCCCTGAGCTATGCCTCGTATTGATACTTTTCTTGAATACTGCCTATTTGCCTATCAAATGCTCCATGGATGACGGGAGCAAGGGCTGGTCAACTGCGTCTCCTAGAATAGCTTGAAATAATAGATTCATTGTGTCGGCCACACACCCTGACTCATCCAACTCCCTCCTGCCATTACAAGATCGCTTGAGGCAATGAGGACGAACTGGCTTAAAGGCACTGCCTTTTTACGGCAAATAATATATCAAGTGGCTAAATAGATAGTTTTTTTCAATAAATTGACTTTATTATCTCACCTCATCAAAAGATGTGCTATTGAAAAAAGGGAACTGGACAGATTAGTGTATTAAAATAAATGCAGCAGTCTTTGTTAGGTCCTACTGGTCTGGCCTTGTCTTGTGAGTCTCTTACAATTAAGCAATCTATTGTCTATCTAGAAATTACATTTACTTTAAAAAATAGTATGTTATGTTATGTGGAACTTGTATAGTGCCTAATGCCACTGGTTCGGCTTCAAAGTGCTGTGGGTCAATGCACTTAGAGGGCTGACATCCTAGGTATGAGAACTGGGAATAGGATTTTTGAATGCGTATGTGTATTTTAGCCAGTACGAAGGTAGGTAGCAGTGGCTTAGTCCCTATTAACAACCCATGGCGATCTGTCACCCATCCACTATGGAAGGGAGTGTAGGAAAGCAAGCAGGGAATCAGCCGGGTCATGGCTTACTTTGGCCTTTTTCCCTTAGAGGGGAGCATGTCAGGTGTTCTTGGAGTTTTGGGCAGGATGGAGGGTCTACGGTGAAGAGGGTGAAGACAATTGCTGCATGGTCCATTCAGACTAGTGGCCGAGGAATGAGTGTGGTGATCAATTCAGGAGAGCAGAGGATTGTGTCTAGGGTGTGGCCTGCTGAGTGTGCGGGGCTTGACACCAGTTGTGTCAGATGAAGGGATTCCAGGTTGTCCAGAATGGGTCTTGTCATGGTGTTATGAGGGACATCAAACCCGATGTTTAAATCCCCTAGCACAGTGAGAGAGGTGTGAGAAACCAAGATGGCAGTTAAGGAGTCATCAAGGTTTTCAGCGAATTATCTGTTGTAGCCTGGGGTATGTATATGAGTAAGAAGCTGTGAGTGTGTGTGGCGGTGATCAGAAATTTTACTAGGACAAATTCACAGTCAGAGTTTTAGGCTTGTTCTTCGGAATGTGAAATGGAATGGATGGATTGTTATAGTACAGCAATGCCGCCTCCTCCTATTCTGGTTCTGTTATACACAACAGGATGTTGGGTTAGGTATACCAGAGGGACTGTGGGACACACCACGTGCTCACCGTTCCCGCTCCCAAGGCCCAACAAACCCTCTCCCAGTGCAGAGATGGAGGACTTATCCAAGGGCAAGTTAGAACTGTTGTTCATTACACAAACAGACAGGGATCATACAGGACATTCAAAATCTTCAGACTCATGGCTCCAAAGCTTGTGTCGGGCCATTTTGTTTAATTTCTGCATCACAACATGGGGCTCTTCCACAAAAACCTATCAGAAGACAGGATTGTGTAGTTGGGATGGTAGTGCCTATGCACGGCACCTATAGATATTACTTTATTGGTCCTCACATGTCAAGTGGCTTGCCTGCCCCTACCCCAAGAAACTTTCTATTACATTTTTGCCTGATCACAGGGTTACCATTGGCCCTTGCCCTCTACCACCCACCACTGGATTTCTGTTCCCTGATTGTCTGGAGTTGCTCTCCCCAGGCCCGGGAGCCAGTTTTGTTCTCTGTGCTCTGTGCACCTTCTCAAGGGGATGAGAAAGATTATGGGCCTCATTACGACTCTAGCGTTCCGGGAACTACGGTACCGGTAAGCATGCCGGTACAGCAGTTCCCAGACCACCATGCTATGTGTTGTGGTCGCGGGTGCCTGTCAGCCTGCCAGGTTTTTCCTGGTGGGCTGATCCGCACCCACGAGCACAGCACGTTGCATGCACCGGCACAACTATGAATGTGCCGGTGCATCCAACGTCCCCATCCCCATTCAGCTCTAGGGGGCATAATGGGGATGAGGAGGCCCTTGATTCCAGCACCCCGAAAATGGGAATGTACCGGGTCTGCCTAACTCGGCATGACTCGTTTCTTGCCCATTCAGGGGTGCCGAATAAAATGCAACTCCGGCGGCACCCGTACCAGTTTTACTGGCACGGCTACCGCCAGCGTTGTAATGAGGCCCTATGTGGTCCCAGTGTAATCGTTAGTGCCACCAGTTTTGCCTGCACGTGCCCTCAGCATTGCAATTTTGTTAACGATTCCATGTTTCACTTTCTGTCTGTGTTGCTGAGAACTGTTTGTCTTCCCACCGTGGATGAATGACCATTGTCTGGCTCACCAAATCACGTGATTGAAGACGGCAAAATCAACCTCTCTGGTGTGCAATTTATTAGCATTTATTCTGCTCTTCTGCAGATGGTTCTGTGTCTCTTAGCTTCGGGATGTGCTATTTGTCTCTGATCTTAGATGTAAGCCCTGACTTACTGTTCTGTGCAGCCTAGTTCTGCTTTTCTTCATCCCTCATCCTGTGGCTTGTGACCTCATGTAACCTCATTATAGTATAATATGATTTATATTTATATATATATATATAAATATATATATAAATATATTGTGCTATGTTTTGTATAGGTTAGTACTATTCGGTTCTTCCAGGCCTCTTATACGATTGTGTAGTTCCATAGGGTTAGTTGCGATAAGCATCTGCAAGCTTGCTCTTCATCTCTTCTTTTGCCTTCCGTTCAGTGTTTCTGCACTTCCCTAATGAGAAAAAGAATTAAAGCTTTTGACAGTACGTATATGTTTCTGTCCTCTACGGAACTTTGTAAATATGTTCTTCGTGTGAGCACGTGTGTGTTTGTGTAACTTCGTGCATGGCTGCGAGTTTACTTCATGACTAACGTTGCTATTTCGTGGTGTCACTAATGACTTCAGCACAATGGTTTTCTGTTGTTAATCAATCTGATCCGTCAAGGTGTTTGGCTCCATGATTAGGGTATTGGCAGCTGTGTCCATACATACGTTGACTGGATAACGTTTGAATGGCTGTCCAACAGAATATCTGTTTGCATATGTGGATGTCAGTGGCCCTCCTGGGGCTGTCCAAACACTGAGTTGCTTTGTGCGTTCTTGACTCTGTAGGCTGTCATGTTGATGGGTGTGAAAAGGGGCATTGCAGGGACCCTCTCTTCAGCCCTTCCTCTGGTCAACTTGTCGCCCAAACCACCATAGTAGCCATATCTTTGCTATTCCTCCAAGATGCCCATAGTAATTTGCATGGTCATTGAAACACCATGTCATGTAACTGCAGTCTCCTTCCGGGTTGAACAATACCCATTTCTCCCAGTACTTGTGTTGAAGATAGCGTTGAATGTTATATTCTCGGTCAGGAACTGTGCACATTCCTTTATCTTTGCCCTCAGGTTATGTCTTTCTTCCGTTATCTTGTACTTTTCTTCTTCAACATTTTTATCCACTCATATTTTCATCGCTATCGTGTTCTCAGTCGTTTTGCGACATTGTGTAATTCAGATTTTAATCACACACAGTCCTATGAGTACTAATATTAGTGCTCCTATTAGTACCTTTAGTCCGTCTGCCATCCACGTTGGCATACATGACCATATATAGGATAGCCTATAGGATAGCCAGCTGTAGTCTTTCCCTGTTCCTTTTGCTTCCCTTTTACTTCCTCTGCCATTTTGGCATGCATCTTCAATAATCTTGTCATGGCTTCTGTCAGTGTGCCATTCTCTCCATAATTTGCAGGTATGAACGTGTAACAAAAACTCCTGATTCTGGTGCAAACTTTTCCATCCATTGCTGTGAGAAGGTCTAGAACATATCTGTTCTGGAGATCCATCAACCTTACTGCTCTGAGTTCTCCTTGTATCGTGTTGAAGCCATTGAGTTTATTGTCTATATCAGCTCCCATCTTGTTATCTTCAACCATTTTAAGCTTGTGTATGTCTGCACAGCTGGAACAGCTGAGGCGAAAAATATTTCTGCCCTACTGAACAGCTGGTGTTCAGGTGGCACATCGTCAAGTGATGCTTTTGATGCTGATGAGAAATAGTTGTCTCTTTTCACTCTACTCACTCCTACTTACCTTTTCTTTCTTTTCGTATTGTCCATTTTGGGGAATTCGTCTATCTTGATGTCTTTCTGCAGTACTACTAGTGCTGGCATATGATGTGTACTAACGAATAAACTGCTCCGCAGTTGGGTATCAGCTTCTCGGATGCCTTAGATCATCTACACGCCCATTAGTGATCCATCAGTACTGCCATTCCATTCTTCATTGCTGAATGGTTTTCGGTGTACCTGCACTCCTTGTTTTCTCCAACATTTCCTGCTCCATTGTTCTGGAAACACAATGGTGGTTTTCTTCAGTGGTATTATGGGCTTCATTGTCAACCCAGGACAGTAACTTGGTAGTTGCATCCCATTCCTCAGGCACTTGTATTATCCTTGTACTGTGTTAACCAGTGCTTGTACTAGGGTATTTGCCTGCTACCTGCTACTCCCCCCTTCAGCTGTGTGCACTTGACCATACGCAAGCATTGTTCCCTACATCCCGATACTCCTCCTATTACTTTGGGTCCTTTTTTGGGGCATGGTCATTTTTATAGTTTTTGTTTCTCCTTTTTGTGGGCCATCAGTTATGTATTGTATAGCCCGGTCTAACTGCCAGTAATTGTTCATCATGTCAAGTTTATTTATATAACTGTATTTATATAACTGTCTTCATAGGGAAATGTTGCCTTGGACGTCCATCTCAATGTTGCTGTTTTCCCTTGGAATCTTCATCGGGTTGTAACCATGGATAGGTTCATAAGGCATTGTGCTCTTGCTACTGGTATTTCAGTTGCTATAAACTTTCTGAAGGCACCCATGGCATACAGGATTAGTGAGCAGACATAGAAGCTCTTCCCAGTGGTTTATTTACCTCCTTTGGTCATGTGCTTGTACCACATGCTGTTAGATACTCAAGTAGTATCAGTGAGATAGAGTTCCATGTCTGCATCTGCACTGCGTATACCTCTCTTTAGTGTACCTACAGGGCCTCATCACAAGTTGGCGGGTAACGCCAGCGCTAATAGTGCTGGCGTTATCTGCCCTGCCGCCAAACCCACCGGCACTATTAGCACTGGATCACGGGTTTGGTGGAACGGGAAATCCCCGTTCCCCATTGAGCCCATTCGGGAATGCCTCATTCCCCATTGGGCGGTAAGAGTGCAAAATTTTGGCAGATTTCACCCCAGCTATGAGCTGGGGGAAATCAGCCGAAGCCGTGATTTGGAGGACCCTTAAATCCGGAGGTAACAGCGCTACCGCCGGATTTAAGGGTTACCAAAAAAACTTGTGATGAGGCCCACAAAGCTTACTGGTCCATCAGACATAGTCGTTCCACCTGCTAGAGCTGGAGTTGTGTTATTAGAGGATGCAGCTGTATTGCTAGCATCATGAAATATTTGCCAAAACAGGAAAGCAATGACACCACTTGGAAATAAGAGACAAGACAAAATAAGCAATTTTTTAATAACCGTTTACATCACTTACGCTCCTTTTGGCTCCTGGTGTAGTTGAAGATATCAGTTGCCCACCTGAAATGCACAAAACACGCATTATTGGGTTAGTATTATATTAGATCAAGGTACACAAACAAAATAGTCTGCCGTAGCAAGAAGGAATAGTTAATCCACCACAGCTTTTATTCTTTGGTCACGTGATACTGAGAGTACAGATGGATTTCCCCTTTCCAGATCTGGGTATACTTGTGACAAATAGGCTAGGAAGATGCCGAAATACACATTAGGGTGGTGTCTTCTGGTATAGTTGGACGTCCTAACAAATTTGACAAATTGGCCTTGCAAATTTTCAGGATGCAGATTACGGGGAATCATGGAACAAATGCAATAAAAACAGTCACACTTTCATGATGAATGTGTGCAGAAAGAAAAATAACAAACAGACTGTGTGCACTCACTCTGGATTAGTAGGAGGTCCTTGCCCTTTCTCTCCTGCACATGAGCGGGTAACCATTGGATGTCCTCTGTTGTGTTGTGTCGAGTACACATTGTTGTTTTGCTCTTCTGTTTGTGGATCGTTGGCCCTGACGATATTGGTGCTAGGAGAGGACACCGCTTTGTAGGGTTTGATGTTCCCGAGGTGGTTCCAGGTGTTCTTCCAGACCGGTTTGACTGCTCGCTCAATTACTATTTCAACAATGTGTGGTCATGTGAACCATGTGGCATCCCACTTTCTGGACAAGATGCGTAAAAGGACTTGGTCCCCCGGACACAAAGGTGCTTTATCAGGTCCTTGTTGGCTTCGGTGCTGTCACTCTCTCCTCTGGCTTCAGGCCTCTATCATTGTCTTTGTAGCTTGTGAGAAATAAAAGAGGTACCAGCAATCAAGGAAGCGGTATACTCATACATTTCCTGACCCAATACACCAGACATACTACTGCATCATTGATTGCCCTAGTGGGAGGAGCCCGGGTAAATTGCATGCACCATCTGGTTACAACCTCATCTGGGGTTAAATGGTGCTCAGACCCGGGCATATTGGACAGTGCGAACAAGTATAAGGGAAGGCAATGGAGCCAAATATTGTTCAGTGTCTTTTTAGTTTTGGCTATATTTTCCTTGAGCAAGCCATCGACTCGGGAAGATAGCTCAGCGGCAACATACTCACCTTGGAAGCAAGATGTCACGGAGCAACACAGGTTTGATCCCCGGATCCGCGCTTAGAGACCTCTGGGTATTAAATAACCTATCATATCATATCATTGAGGTGCTCACACATTCCGTTTGCTTGTGGTGATAAGCACAAGAGAATTTGTGCTGGATTCCTAACAGGTTTGTGGTGTGCTCTGCATCATCTCATTGCAAAGTGAGGGCCATTGTCAGACCACAGGACCTCACACATGCCCCACCATGGGAATACCTCCCAGACCAGGAATCTCACGTCTTAAAGAAGCGTCAGGATGAGAACAAGGACCAGCCTTAATCCAACAGGAAAATGGACACACAGCCACTATCATATAACGGTAACCTTGGCTAACTTGGATCATGTCGACTTAGTTGATGTGCAGGAGTTGGAATGGACCCACTGGGCGAGGTTTGGCTCTTCTCACTACCCTCGATGTATGACCTGCACTGAATTATTTTCACCCTATACAATTAGTCATGAACTCGGCTACATGTTCTGCCAAGTTAGTACAGAGCCATGAATCTCCAATATGAGCAGCAAGCACCATCTTCTCTGTATGGGTCAGATAGTAGAATTTTGTCAGTGCAGTGTGCTATAAAGAGAATGGCATTACCACTTTTCCTGTATTGTTTTGACACCATAAGGTGTCTGTCAGAGACACTGTACATCCTCTCTTAATCCACAACTCTTTTTCTTTCCTGGGTGCAGCTCCCTGCAGCTCCATAATCTGTGTCACTGGTAATGTGTTGTACCCTTACTTTAGTACCATTGTTCATGCAAAATTACGCGTGTGGGATAATGCCTATGTTTCTAAAATTGTCCCCAAAGAAGGCAGCACATTTTGCTTCCGCGACTGTGGCTTTGTCTGCCCTGGAGATGGTATCCTCCCCCTTGTGTGTGCTTGGCACATTGCTGCTGCTATTCGCTTTTGGGAGGTCTATTGCTTCTATCAATCTGTCCAATAGGAGTGTGTGCTGCAATAGTGATCCATCAGCATGTCTGAAACCCCTCCTCAGCCAACGTGACAGCCCAAAATACACTTGTGGATGTCACATAGGCTGAATCCCAAAAAATGGTCACTTCCTTCTCCCTGCTGTGCTACAGTGCCAATATTAAGGCCACTAATTCTGCTGCTTGTGCATAATAGTGTGATGGCAGACATGCGTGTGCCACAACCTTGCTTGTCCCATCCTCTCTCAATCTCACAACTGCTATTCCAGTATGTCTTTTCCTAGCCGTTTGGTCAATTGTTGATGACCCATCAATGTAAAGTACCTTTCCCCCCTCAAGTGTGTCCTCCTGTACCTTGCGAGTGTCACTGTTGTGTGCATAGTCATCTTTCTGATAGATGTTGGTGATGAAAGTCGCCAGGGTGAAAAGTCGGAATCTCACAATCTTGAGAGCTGGGTTTGACAATAGCACCTCATACACAAAAGCTCTTTGTGTTGTAAATGTACTTTTCAGTTTTTGCAATATTGCAAAGAGAGCATGCTCCACAGAGAGGGTGGTGCTGCATCCCAAGGTAACATTCTGCTGATTTGTCCACTGCAAATGGGGCTTCAGCCAACAGATGTTTGCATGGATAATGTGTTCTCATGACTGGGTCTAATTTGTCACAGTAGTGCCCGATTCTTTTTTTGCCAGTACTCTGGTCATAATAACTCCATTGGAGTGTAAGAATAGGAAGAATTCCCTTTGATAATTTGGGATCCCTAAGACTGGATCTGTGCATATTGCTCCTTTCAGAATGCTTCAAATGCCTCAGTCATGTATGTTGTACATTGTAAAGTCTTTCCCCCTCTTTCAGTGTGCTCAGTAAGGGCCTAGTGTAAGTGCTCTACTCGAATACCCATGCTCTGTCTTCTGCCATTTTGGTATATCATCTGTCGGATGTACAACACTTCCGTCGGGCAATATTATAACTTGGCTTTGCCTACCTTGTTCCTTTTTTCTGCTAGTACTGTCAACTTGTGTACTGAGTCATTTGTACACTGTTCCTCTGTCTTGCTGCAAATCAATATGTCATCTACGTACTGTATATCTGTGCTCTCCATCTGTATGTTTCATAGGTCCATTTGAAGTACCCTTTTTAATATGGAAGGTGATTCACAGTACCCTTGAGGATGTCTTGTATGTTTCCACTTTTTATTTCTAAATAGAAATGAAGTCAAATCCTGTGAGCCTGGGTTTAATTGTATAGAGAAGAATGCATTCATCAAATCTATGACCGTGAAGTACGCAGCTTTGTGGGGATGCTGCACAAAATTGTCGCTGGATTCGGAACTAAAGCAAATTCTGCTTCTACAATGTGGTTAAGAGGGCACAAGTCCTGTATTAATAGCCATGACCGTGTCACCTTTATGACAGGGTATACAGCTGTGTTATATGGTGATTCTGATGGCACTAGGATGCCCTGCTACAATGGTATCATGGATAACTTTGTCTGCCTCTCTTGATATGGGGTACTGCCTAACTCTTGGTAAGATAGCTCCTGCCTTCAGCTTTATTTTCACTGTTCCTATCCCTGTCAGATTCCTCACATCATAGGGACTTGTGGTCCATAGGATACTAGCGAGTTTTGCCAAGTCCTCTTCAAGAAAGAATGGCAGTGCTTTCGTCGCCATCGCCATGCTCTGTGGTACCTCCCTGTAATGTATTCTCATCCAATATGTGATGCTCATTTTGAACTATATCTTGTGATCTGATCTGTTGTCTTTGAATAGTTCTTCGTCTGTAGCTGTGGTCAACCTGTATCCTTCTGCCACATAGATCACTGCTCACCATGGTCACATTGTGTTGTCTATCCCATGCACTGCTATCCAGTCATCCCCCACCATACTGCTTCTAATTATAGTGGCATTATTGTCCCTTCCTTCTCATCTAATGGTATTTCTGGCCTGAATAAGTACTCATTTAGGAGGTGCCACATTTATTCCTGAAACCATGACAGTCATGCTATTATTATCTCAGTCCCATTCTGAAACAGTGCCCCATCTACTGCCACCCCTTCTGTACCTTCTTTCCACAATATGCTTGAATGATACATTTAGAATGTGTATCCGGGTTGTGGAAGAAACTATCCCCTTGTCAGTGAATGAAATAGTCATGTTAAGTCTGCACATGATATCTCTCCGCAGCATGTTTACAGGAGTCTGTCGAGAATAAAGTAGGGGAAAAGCTGAGTTGTGCTGCTGTATAGAAAGTGTAATATCTTCTGTGAAAGGAACCAATCCCATCGCCCCAGAGAACCCTTGAGCATTCATGGCATCGCCTGACATACTATATTTCCCCTCCTAGATGCAGGATCTTGTCGCCCCTGTATCTACAAGAAAGGAAAAAGTCTTGTCAGCAATTGTCACCCCTATGTGTGGTTCTTCTGCAGGGCTGGGTGTAATCAATAGGATGTACCAAATTAAGTCCTTCTGTGGGCTGTCCTATTGAGGGTATAATGATATTACGTTTCCCAAAAATGGGTTGAGCCCCCACTGCAGTGACCCCCCTAATTTCCTTATAGGTGTTGTTGTCATGGAGTCTGTGTGTGCCACTGTCCCATCACTGAGTTGCGTGCTGTTTTGCATCTGCGGTATTTCCTGTGCCATGTATAATTGTTGTGTGCTACCCTGTATCTGTGGTGCCTGTGAATACTGCTGCACGGGCGCCTGAATTTTTGGGGTGTGTGTCATGGGTTGGTGAATCTGTGGGTATGCGTTCAGTGCCTGTCCTTGTTTTTGCATCTGGTCCTGGTCATAGAACTCATTCTGTTCCCCGGATATGCTGGCTGTATTGCATTTCCCCATTCTGTTGCATCCTTCCTCTGCTCCTACATACCCTTGAGATATGTCCTATCTGTCCACACACTCAACACTGGAGCAGGCCTCTAACTTGCCTCTGATACCCTCCAGGAAAACCATCTGAATCCTGCTGAATTTTTTGTCTGTATTCCCAGTGACTTCCCAGAAATTCCCCTGGGTTCTGTTGCATTTGTTGCCCATACCCATGTCTCCTTGGTGGACCCCCTCTTCCTTGAAACCCATGCTGCATATGCCCCACCCCATGAACCCACGTCCAGCGGGTGGTGGTGAGTACCGTGTCCGTGATGCCCGTTGTCCTCCCGTGCTTTTAAATACTGCCCCTTCCATGGGGTATTTAGATAGCTTCTTCTGTACTCACTTCACCTTCCTGTTTTCTTACCTCACGCTTTTCCCACGCATTCTTTTGCATTAACCAACAGTAATGTACTATTGTAAGTAGTATTTCTGAACATGGTTTTGCTTCCATCCCCACCAGCTTATTCAGTTGCCTTTGCACCTCTTCTGGCAATTCTTGGCATAGTATATGATAGAATAATGCCACTGTTTTATCCCATGGTTCTTAGGTTTCAAGGTGCCAAAGTTCTTGAATAGCCTGAATATATTGTAGCATGTCTTCATCTTCCCCCATTCTGTGTGCCATAATCACACTAATGTCTGATGTGTCTGGGTCTGTGTCCATAAAGCTTGCCCTACAGTGGCTCAGAAATTAGCGAATGACGAACCATCATGCGCAGTGTTCTGGGTTGTTACTCCTGGGTACCCCGCCCTTCACCATACATCATCAGCAACCTCTCCGAGGTTCGCTACTAGTAAACCTTTCACATCCCCTACGGCTAATTTCTAACCTGCCGTCATTCTTTCCATCTCGTATATTAATTTCCCCACACCAGCGGTTATTGAGGGTATCCTACACCTCAAGCTTTCCTTGCCTATATGTTTCCTTGGTATGTACTGAGGTCGCCCCCTCCTTTTTCCAGTAAGGGCAGCAGTGTGCACCCATTCTCCCCGTCTGGTTCTCTTGTCAACTTTATTTCCCCTCTGATCTCCTGGTGTCTTTGGTGGCGGTGAATGCCCTTACCATTTCCCACCTCCTTCATGCTGGGAGGTCTCTAAGCCTCTTTGCATATGGGGTTACACTATCCAAGCTGTGTGATGCATCCCATGACTATTGTGATTTAGCGTCTTTGTCACCCTGCAATTCTGCTGCATCTAAGTCTGCTCCCCATGTCGAGCTTTGACCGGTCTTATTCTCTATCGACTGATTAGCAAGTTGTCCCATCCCCTCGTCCTCACTGTCTGCCAAGTCATCTTCTGACTCGGTGTCTCCCAGGTCACTGCCAAAATTGTGATGGAAGCTTAGTCTCCTCAGTACCTTGCCTCCCTGTTGTTCCCCTCCTACGTCCATCAAATTCCTGCTATCCCCCCTAAGGGAGGACCTTGTGTCAGTTATGTCTGGCAGCATGGTTGCCCTTTCATATGTCTTACTGCGATCCTGCACTGCTTGCCTATCTCTTCCTGTGTTATCATCGAATGTGGTTAATCCCCATTTCAGTCTTATGTCTCTCACTGCATGCCTCTCCTCCTCCATGCATTTGTGCTCTCTTGCGAGCCACACTAGTTCCCACTGCCTACTTTCCCTTCTTACTAAAACTTGCTTTTCCTTTTCATCTTCCTCTCTTTGTCTCTTTATCTCCTTGAGCTCCCTCCTTCTCCTCATTCCTTGCTGCTCCAACTCTTTCTCTTCTTCTCCTTGCTTGTCTCTTTGCACCCTCTCAAGTTCCTCCTTCTCTTCACACTCTTTCCTTTCTACTTCTTCCATTATCTCTTCCCATTCTTGTGCATCACTGCTCTCTTACACCCAGCTACTTCCTTACTTGCCCCTCCTTTTTCTCCTGCTACCTTCCTTCTAACTCAATAATATTTGCACTCATTCAATCCTATTCCTTCCAGTCCCTCCTTGGCACTTGTTTGGGTCTTGCTGTGCACCCCTTTCTGAGCCTCCTCCTTGGCACATGGTGGAGGTTTGAATGTGGGATTTGTGTACACCTCCACTGCTTTTAATTCCTGTATAGGGTATAATGCCTGTGCTTCTGTGGTAGCCCCTTCAGTCTCATGGTGAGGAGCAGGTCGGGGAGCGGGGGCTGAGTGTGCTCCGCCCGGTGTGTCCTGCTGGCTCAGCATCCAAAAGCACCTTGCTACCTCCCCCTCGTCCTCCTGAAACATCTTCCAGAGTTTGAATATCACCGTACGACTACTTATATTTTACCCTTGTAAGCCTGTTGTATGTGTGTGTGTAATCATTGCTGTATGTTTTTGGAAAAACTTCCGCATTGTGGCCCTGTGTTATTCGTCCATTCCACGCTATATTTACAAATCTTGTCCTTATATCATGGGTGGGCCTTACATAGCTGCTGTAGGGGTGTATTCCCTGCACTTCCCTTGATACATTGCTTTATACTTACTTGACCTCAAGCCAAAGCTTTCGATTCTCCCGTTATTGTGCAAACACAAACATACTATTGATTCTGTTTTTCTTAATTCCACAAATATCAGTTTTTGTCAATTCTCCCGAGCTTCTCTGGCTCCCAATCAACCTTTCAGGCGTGCTCTGTGCACCACCTTTGTACAACTCTCTGCCACCTCAGGCACACCCACCAATCTTGCACATGCGTCTTCCACGTACCGCCACCGACCAACTGACTCTGTCAATTGCAAATTGCGACCAACAAATTCTGTACTTCCTTGTGCTGTCCAAGTCAAATGCACAAGCCATATGGGTGACGTCACTGCTTCACTACTTAGGAGAGAGATAGAAATCACTAACAAGGCTCACAACGCTATTGTATAATCACACAGACAATTTTTTACGGACCGGCTATTTTGCATACACCACCACGTTTAGATAACATGACATCTAAAACCATTCTATTCTGAAGAGCCACAAATCTAATTGCTCTTTGTTCCAATGTCATGTTAGAAAATATGTCAGTAGTTTCATTTATAGTGTTCTCTAACACTCTAGCCAATCTCCTGATATCCTGTGAATTAAGGACTTGTCCTCAAAATGGAACCATGGCTTTCGCTACATCAACCAAGATCTGGAGGTGGGTATTTTCATCTATTTCTCTCCTAGGGCGAAGTTTCAGTATGTCCGCAGTGGATGTGACATAATCTCCGGGTAACAATATCCCCAGATAACAAATCCCCTTCCAATCTTTAGGCAACCATGGACAGGCTTTTTTTCCACAAAGTAAATGGGTCCCCCAATGTATAAAGGCCTATTCTTGTTTAGAAACACAGCAGTGTTTACACATTTATCAAATGTGCCCATATACCGGGAACCTTCTTTTCTCAAACAAAATGGTGCTATATCCCGATCATGATTAATGGTTTAAAATGGAGGAATTGCTTCCCTGTTTCCTACTGGTGCCATTCCAAATGAGATCATGGATTGATAGGGTCTAGCATGTGTATCAGTATTTCTAATGGAGGCAATATTTGTCATACTCTTATTCGCAAAGACAGAACATCCTAATGCAGAACTAATCGATCAAATTCATTGATGTTTGTCCCATTGAAGTTACCAGTGGGACTATCATTCCACTTAAAATAAAATAGGGCTCTAAACGATGCATAGCAAGAAGGTGAGAACATACCTAGCAGTTAGTTCTGTTCAATATTGCATGTGTGGCATTCATAATTTGTATGAGAGTATTATTATGATATACTTCCTATTGTTTCAGATCAAGTGGACAAAGAGTGTGAGGGTGTACATAGAGAGGAGACAAAGTGGTGCTGGCAGTAGGCAGCAGTGCACTAAGTGGATGTGAACTCTCCAAGTACCATAATACAAGTATTAATATGATCACAACACAAGCTGCAAGTGTGATTATTATAAATGTTTCTTTTGTGGACCATAGCCCTCTAGATTTGGGCTTTCCAGTGGCAATGCTTTCCATATCATCATTTCGACATGCCCCAAAGATAGGCAACATTTTCAGTTTCCATTAAGAAGCCTCACTGAAACAGGCTTTATAAGATCATCTGTGGGTGGCACTTGACCATGTGGCCGATCTTGGTTGTAGTCTTCTTCTTGCCCTACCCCTCGCTGGAACTCCTCGAACCTTCTTTAGGGGGATTGGAGGGAAGGCCGTTGGTTTCTTGTGGGTACAGTGTACAAACTACACTTTCCCAATCTATCAAAAATGTCATTCCCTAACTATTTCTGTGGGTGAAGGTTGTACCTCACAACTTCAGGTACAGTGTGGTCAGTGAACAAAGGAATAGGATCTGAGGAAAGTGAAGAATTGTCAAGTTGTTTGGGCTCAAGATTTTTCCCAGGATCAGAATGGGTGCCCTCGTTTAGAGGCACATTTTTGCAATCAGGATCATCAAACCCTCCTTAACCCATTTGTCGCAGGGTAAAGGCAAGGGCACTCAATCTGGTGTGATGCATGAATCTAGTGGGGTTTTCCTTCAACTCAAACAGTCGTCTGATCAGCCAATAGCACCTGGTATGGTCCTTTCCCACGAGCTGCAAGTCAGGACTTCTTCTCGAAGTCCTTCACGAAAACAAAGTCCCCAAGTCGAATGCGATGAACAGGTCCTTTGTATTTTTCAGGCAAAGCAGATTGAACCTTTTGGTGAATTAAACACAGGTTTTGAGTTAATTGGTCACAGTAATCGGTTAATAGCAGGTAATTTATCTCACATAGTTTCTTAGGTCTGGGTGCATTACATATATTTGCAGGTCTCCCCATAACAATCTCGTAGGGAGAAAGTCGCATGCTAGACTGAGCCACTGTCCTCATTGACAGTAAGGCTAATGTTAAGGGGTCAGGCCATTTCAGTTTACTATGTGCACACACCATTGCTAGTTTATTCTTAAAGATACCGTTATGACATTCTACTAAAACGTTACTCTGCGGATGCCTCACTGAATGAAATCTCTTATCTATTTGTAGCACCTTGCATACCTGTAGTATGATAGCCGCTACAAAGTGTGGTCAATTATTGGACCAAATTACTATGGGTAATCCAAATCTAGGGAAATACTATTTTAGCATTACTTTTGCAGTTGACATGGCAGTGCTATCCTTCACAGGGAAAGCTTCAACCCAGTTACTAAAGGCACATATCACTACTAACACATACTTGTAGTTTTGGCGTCGCTCCATCTCGATAAAGTCAAAGTGTATCACTTCAAATGGCATAGCGGGAGGTCCAAATTTTCCTCTGGGTGATGGAGTACACTTACCAATGTTATGTTGTAGACAAATCATACAGTTCTGAACTAATCATGCTGCAGCTTTGGGAATGGCATTGTTGTACCAAACTGTGTCTAAGTATTTACAAATGCTTTTCACACTAATGTGTGCTGGCCCATTTGTCATATTGACTATCGTTGTTACATATGTGTTGTGCATCATCCATCTCTGTTCTTCACGATCAATCCAACATCCCTCCTTATCCAACACTGCAGGTCCTGAAGCCCAAGATTCAATCTCTTCCTTTGTGGCCTCAGCCTGAATCTCTTTCTCACTACTAATGCCCTCCTCCATCATCCCAGTTTCAGCAACCCACTTAGCAAAATCTAACACATACATTTGTGAGTGTGGGTCGGTGGCAGTTTGTTTAGCTATTTCTCTTTAAAGGCATTTCCTGTTCCAATGTCGTCAGTCACCCTCTGGTGTGCTGCACATTTCATTATATCTAATTCTTTGGGAAGGGCTAATGCAGATAAGGGTTGCACTATCAAGGGACCATGCTGAATTTTTGTACCATGCAATGTTAAAAATCCCTGTTCAGCCCATAACCTTCCAAAGTTGTGAGCGACTCCAAAGGCATACTGACTTTCAGTATAAATATTAATACTAAGCCCTTGGGATATCTCACAAGCTCTAGTCAAGGCAACTATCTCTGCAGCCTGGGCCGAATATTGTGGAATTTTCTTGCTCTCAATAATGTTGTCTAAAGTGGTGATTGCATAGGCAGCAGTAGAAGTGCCATCAGGTAGTTTAAAAGAAGAGCCATCACAGAATAGCTCTCCATCTGGTAATGTCAATGGTGTATCGCTTAAATCGATTCTGCCATTTGTATCATGTTCAGTAACGTACAGGAAGTCATGAGATGGATTATTAGTGCAATCCTTGTTCAAAGGAGGCAATAGTTCAGCCGGATTCAAAGAACAGCATCTCTTAATTTTGATGTGAGGTGCAAATAGAATCAATTCATACCTCATGAGTCTAGCAGATGTGAGATGCTGAGTCTGTGTTCTATTTAACAGAACATCCACTGACTGAACATAACGCGGTTTTGAGCAGATCAAAAGCTTCTGACAATCCGTACCCACGGTAATAGTAAAGCTACATCCTTCCTAGTTAATGCCAACATCGGCTTGATCAAAAGTGAAAAATTCGGAATCCATTGGGCCTCATTACGACCCAGGCGGTAAGTTACCGCCTGGGTCGTACCTTTACCACCATGCGGTAAACTAGGTTTACGCCATGGTGGTTGGCGGACTTACCGCCCCATTCCGAGGTTGGCGGGGCGGTAAGTCCCCAATCCCCATTTACCCTTCCCCATTCCCATTTTTGCCCCATAGGGCATAATGGGAGTGGGGAAGGCGTTAATTACGCCACCGTAAATTACGGTGGTGTAATTAACAACATGGTCCCTTAGCGCCATGGATTTTAACACCTGCTAAAAGCATGGCGCTAAGGGACCTCGGAATCAGGCGGTAAGGGTCGGCGCTGTTTACGCCGCCGTAAACCCCTTACCGCCTGGGTCCTAATGAGGCCCATTGTGTACAATATTAAGTCATGCTGATAAAGGCCCTGACTTCTTTCTGTGTATTTGGAGCAGTCATATCAGAGATGCTTTGTATACGTTTAGGTGCAAGCCGTCTACCCTCCTTCGACAGAAGATAGCCTAAATAGGCAACCTCATGTTGACAATATTGAAATTTCTTCAAAGATGTTTTATGGCCATGCTCAGCTAGATGCTTCAATAATAAAACATTGCCCTCCTTGCAAGCGTTCTCGGAATCTACAGCAATAAGTAGGTCATCAATGTACTGTATAAATGTGCAAGTGGAAGGTAATTCAAGCATATCGAGCTATTCCTTAAGGGCTCTGCTGTAAATGCTAGGACTCTCAGTGGTATGTGTGTGAAAGTAAAAGAGTGTCCTCCCAGAAAAAATGCAAACACGTGTCTACTGTCAGGATGAATGGGTATGCTAAAGAATGTGTTCTTCAAATTGATTAAGGAAAAATGTATAGCTGTAGCAGGAGTCAAAGTCAGAATGGTAATAGTGTCAGGGACAATGGGAGCTGTGGTGCAACTACCTTGTTTATTGCATGGAGATCAATAACAAAACACAGGGGTAAAGAATTGTCACCTTTCTTATAAATGGCCAAAACTGGACTATTACATGTTCTACCTGAAATCTCTTCAATAACACCTTGATGCATTAAATCGGAAACAAGACTTTTAAATGCTTGTACACCTTTAACAGATACTTTATACTGTGGAATGTGTGGCAATGTAGTACCGGATTTTAATAATATACATACAGGTTCAACATTCAGTATCCCTACATCGTTGTTGTTTACTGCTCATATTAGCGTAGGCACTTGTTGCAATTCACTCGGTAAAGGCAAAGCCACAAATTGTGAAGTGAAATTCAACTGGGGTGAAATGGTCAAATACACTCCATCTGACAAACAGTATACACTAAATTCAATGTCTTCAACAAATTCAATCCCAGCAGATTCTCACCACAATTTGTAGTCAATAAAAATTGATATGAGTCAGTGAATGGTCCCAAAGCTATTGGTGCTGGTCGAGATACCGAACTCACTATTGGAGTACCAGAGAACCATACAGAAACATTTTCTGCCCTGGCAGTGGGATATCTGGCCCCGCAGATGGTCAATGGAGCACTTTTGTGCTCCGGTGTCCACTAGATAAACCTGCCCTCTATTCCCAAATTTCATTTCTACATAGGGTCCTTTCTGATCTACGGGAATAGGAATAGGTTCCAGACTCTGCTCTGGGCTGTCCTAACGAAACAAAACATCATCATATGTAAAATCTTCAGTGAAATAGGAGTGTGAATTGGTGTCAAAAGTGTTTGTGTTACCGATATTCTGTTGCTGACCTTCCTGATTGCCTGCATTATTATCATGTGGCTGGTTCTGTTGACTCTGAGCAAACTGATTCCTCCGGGCATGCCATTGTGTGCTCTCGATCTTCTACCGATTACCCCATTTGCTGCTTTCCTGGAGGGTCGGACACTGTGCCTTCCAGTGGCCCTCTTGCCTACAAAAGGCACAGTGGTTCATATGAACGGGCCCTGTTTGCGGCATAAACTGGTTTCTTGGTTGCGTATTCCCATTATTCTCAACCGTGCTCCTCTCACGATCTGCTGCAAAAGTACCCTAGTCTTTAAATCTCCTCTCTTATTTTCTATTTCGTCTTTCTCATTATTTAATTTATTTTTGTAATATTGAGCCGTATGTAAAACTTCTGATTGTGATTTTGCCTGCCATGCACTTTCAGAATCAGTGATCTGCGACTGAATGTCTGGCAATAAACCTCGCCCAAACTTGTCAACAAACAATCTTTTCCCAGGTTCCGTACTTAAGTCTTAGCCACTAAAATCTGAAAACACTTGTTCAAACCTATAGAAAAATTGAGTTGCTCCCTCTGTCTTTCCTTGCATACACACGATTTATCAGAAATAATTCTCTTTTCAGGTACTAAAGTTGTAAGTTTAGTTACAATGTGGTTGGGTAACATTAATATGCTCTGCAGCGGTATTTCTCCAGCCCTTCTAGAGCTATCCGCTAATTCCAGGGCAACCCAAGTAACTCCCATGGCAGGTTGATCGTCTATGGTCCTTCTGTGTTTCCATAAATTTGTAGGTTAAAAATGCAGGAAATAATAAGTCGATTTCACCTAAAGTGAAAACCGACAAATTCAGAACTGATTCTATTTCTTTGTAGAATCCTGTAGGATTATTTCTAATATCTTGAATCAATTGCTTAAAGGGTGTTTACTTCCTGTCGTGAAAACGGAACATGAACGGAACGAACTGTGAAAAATAAATATAGTCGTGGCAGGTGCTCCCCCTACAGCAGGTATCTCTACCTTTGGAACATAGGAAAATGTACAGTGGGAATTTCTGAACGTTTATTGAGGTGTAAAGCCAAATCGAATGACAATGAGGTTAGCACGGTGTCAGTAGAAAACGCACGCTTGTAAATTACCATAATGTCAGCAGGATGACTCGAATTCTTTTTCAAACCTTCGTCCTGCAAATATTCTACCATAACGTAAAAATCTTTTCTGCACATATCATGGTAATCATGTACCTATTTGGTGCAAACGATCTAATTTATGTTTATAGAAAATCAATTTCGACACATGATCGCACACTTTCAGTGTGGTATCTCTAGTACGAGACAAGAAATTCAAATCCCACAATTCCTGTGGTACAGCTGAATCAGTTAGGTCACCCCAAATCTCGGCTAAATAAAAACCCATTTTTTCTATCAATATCTTTTGTTCAGGAATAGCCCCATAGTCTGATAGAGAATGCGAAGTTGCTGCCTCGTCACCCACTTCTATATATTTTTCTGCCCAGTCCCTTAATTCCCTTTTTGTGCTGGTGGTATTGTGCTACGTGTTACAATTCTCAGATGGCTAGCAGAATCGTCATGTGTCAATAGTGGAGTGCTAGAAGTAGTCGGTAATGAAAGTAAGAGCAAATCGTGTGCACTAGGAGGCGATGGAAAACGATCATACCGTGTAACTGGTGTAGACAATGCTTGTGGTGCTTGTGGTTGTGGCGGTACATATGGAGGCGGTGTAGAAGGAGAGACACTGGCCCTGATTCATCATCCACCCATGTCAGCAGTTTAGAGTTCTTTGTCCATGACTTAAGGTTAGGCACTCGTTCACTTTCTGCACCTTGTGTACTGCTTCCTTCCTTGGTGGATGAGCTGCACAGGACAGCATCCCATCTTTCCAATCTTTGGTCGTAATCACTCGTCCATAGATTAATGGCAGTGAGCGCTCCCATCATCAATGCATCCCAGCCTTTTCAGTTTTGTCAGAGCAATTCATACTCTTCATTTCTTCAACTATTTCTTTGTCTTGTCCCATGGAAGGATACACAAGCATTGAGTCTGTCCATCCAAGCTCCTTTTCCATTTGCTTTGTCTTGATATAATCATCCTGGTATGGGAATGTCTGTCAAGATTGCCATCTGAGGGATGCCCAGCTCCCTTGCAACTGTCCTCAGGTAGTACATGCTGCTAGATGGCTAACGCACTTCACATAATGTGCCGGCATCTCTTTTGAAATTAATGTCTTTACTGTACTCATGCCATAGGGGATGATAGAGCAGACATAACAGCTTTATCAGATGCTATCTTCCCCACCTTTTTCATATGATAGTGCCATATATTATTCCCCAAGTGAGAAAAATTATCAAGATTTATCAAGATAGGTATTTATTCCCTGGTTATCTTCTTCTACATCCCTCTTATGTCACTTGACTTTCCCATATAGGTTAAAGAAATTATCATCATTTGTACTTATACTTGTAAAAATCACATGTCTTGTGTTTTCAATTGAACCATCAGAATGATGAAGACTTTGGAATGTAAGATACAAAAAGAAGAATATATATCCCATGCATAGGAGTCTAGAATTCTTTTTTTGTGCCATGCCATTTCTTGTTGATCTGTTAGCCATCTTGCAACTGCATTTTTTCCTCCTTGAAAATGTTTAATACATGTACTCAAATCACATTCGTAGTTGCACAATCTGCTCAATTATTGCAATCAAAAGCCTTCTTATAAATTGCCTGTTCTTTGGATCTTGGAGAAAGGTGATAATACTAACATTTCTGCTAACAATGGTAGGGTATGAACACACAAACTGCAACCACAACCAAATGTGTGATATGATATGATATGATACTTTATTTGTATCATGCTCATACACAGGTGTTTCAGAGTGCGACAAGGAAAGGGAGAGGAAAGAAGGGAGGACAAAACAACAATCTTACTAGGCCCAGTGACATTGAGAATGTGCAAGTGCAGGGGAGAGGGAAGGGGGAAAGTGCGAGGGGCAGGGGGGAGTGGAAAGTGCTGAACACATGATAGAACAACAACAGGTAGGGCAGCCAGAAGGTGCTAGGTGCGAGAATAGGGTATAGAAAACAGGTGTCTGATAAGTGCTGAAAGGGGACTGTAGGGTTGCTGATACAGACCCAAATGCAGGGGTTGCCAGGAGGCAGTGCGGGTGTGTGGGTGGGAGGGCAGGGATCTGGGCCCGAAACCAGAGGGTAGCCAGGTGCCAACGCAGACAGATTAGCTGGGGAGAGGAAGAGCGAAGGCAGAAGCAAAGAGGAAGGTCTTGAGATGCTTCCTGAACTGAAGATGGTTCCCCTCAACTTTCAGAGAGGATGGCAGGCTGTTCCAGAGGAAGGCCCCAAATGAGGAAATGGATCTACCCACAACGCGTTGCTTGGAGAAGCGACTGACTCTAAGGGAGTTGGAGGGGAAAGAGCGAAAAGCTCGAGTAGGAATGTATTTACTGAGGGAGAGTTGAAGGTATTTTAACCCAGGCCTCGGAAAGCTTTGTGGACAATGCAAAGGGTCTTGCATGTAATCCTTGCAGCCACTGGGAGCCAATGAAGAGATTTCAGGGCTGGAGAGATGCAATCCCAGGGATTGAGGCCAAGGACAGGTCTTGCAGTCCTGTTCTGGATGAGCTGTAGAGGATGGAAAGTGGTTGCAGGCAGATTTAGAAAGAGGATGTTGCAAAAGTCCAGCCTAGAGAGAACCAGAGCTTTGGAGACAGTGAGCTTCTGGGGGAAGGAGAGGAAAGGAAGAAAACTTTTGAGAAGGTGTAGTTGGCAGTTGGACTTTTTTGAGATGTCAGAGATGTGAGGAGAAAAGGAAAGCGTGGAGTAAAAGATGACCCCGAGGTTCTTAGCCTCACATGTGGGAACAGGGAGAGAGCCAAGGGGGGCCTGCCAGACAGTGACAGGAAAGAAAGATGCAGGTGTGCGATGAGGAGGATCTCTGTCTTATTGGCATTGAGGCAGAGGTCATTGGTGGTGCACCACTCCTGGATTGCAGACAGACAGTGGGAGATGAGAGGGGGAGAAGGGGTGGCAGAGGGGAGCATGAAAACAAGTTGGGTGTCATCCGCATAGAATTGACATTTTGAGCAGAGAGCCACAATGCAGTAGGCGAGTGGTGCCAGGTATTGGTTGAAGTGCCAGGGAGAGAGTTAGAGTAGATAGAGGAAAGGAAGGAAAAGGAAGGAACCATGTTGGACCTGGGAGGGTCAGTTGTAGAGGAAGGAGGTCAGACATGCCAGTGCTACCCATATGTGATACCAATATTATCACAGAGGTGATTGAGCAGGATGGCATAGTTGACCGTGTCAAAGACAGAAGAAAGATCAAGTGGGATGAAGACAGATGGGATATTAGAATCAATGTTGGAGAGCAGGTCTTCACGGATGTTCAGGAGAGCACTTTCTGTGCTTTTGGCAGCTCTGAAGTCAGACTGATGGTCATGGAGACAACCAACAGAATCAGTTTGAAGATTAAGCTGAGAGATTGCTGCTTTTCCAGGAGTTTGCCTAGGAAAGGAGTGATGGAGATTGGGCGATAGTGTGTCACTAATGATTGTTATTATGTGTTTTTCTTGTAAAATATTTTCTCAAAATTAATCTGGGTATTGATCTCTATTCCAGTGTTTAATAAGGAAATGATGCTTGGGCATAGTGCTGATATGATTTAACTTTTTCAAAGAATCTTAAAAAATATGTTTACGCTCCGGAATCCTCTGTAAGTCCATGCACTTCCTGTTAATATTTTAAGGAGTGTTCAATGAATTACAGTACGAAATAAATATTTTTTAATCACACACTGCTTTATCATCCTTATTCTTGGTCATCGATTGAGTCTGTACAAGTGGCAATTCTTCTTCTTGTCTTGCTTTCCAGTCAGTGGGTACTAGAAGGAGGGTCTCGCCTTTGTAGATTTTTACATCTCCCAAATGTAACCACGCTCTTCTTCCAGACACCCTAACTGCAGTAAGGGAAACTTCCTCTACTTGGTATGGTCCATTAAATCTTGGCTCATGCTATCTTCATTTACATTTTTGATAAGTACTAAATCTCCAACATACAACTTTGGTTGTGCCAATAATTCACTTAGATTGGTTACTGGACTGTCCTCTTCCATGTTCCTCATCCCCTCCCTCCGATGCTTGACTTGATCTGAAATTAAAGAAACACTGGTCATACATGTCAAATAATTGTGCATCTCATGACCTAGAGTCTGTACTCCACTCTGAGCATCACTACTTCACATCTACATGGGGAAGTGAGGGGCGGCCTCATGCAGTGCCCTGTTATTAATTCATGGGCCATAGGTGATGGTCTTAACCTGGCTGATTTTGAAGGGCATACAAGGCTAGATGTAGGCAAAATAGCCATCCCTTTTTCAAAGTTAATCTGATCTTTGCTATTCTTTCCTTGAGGAGGCTGTTGAGCCTCTCACATATCCAGTTTGCTGTGTGTGATAAGCAGAAGAAATGTATGTTTTATGTTAAAAAAAAAATTATTTGTTCAAACAGCTCATTGACACAATGTGAAACATTGTCAGACATAATACTTCACACACACACACACCATCTCGGAAATACTAAGAACTTTGCTGCGCAGGTAGTATCAGGATGTGTACAAGGACCGTTTTCAATCCATCGTGAAAAGCCACTACATGTCTGCAACATATCAACATAGTCAATATGTAAATGCTGAAATGGGCCATTTGGTCAGGGTATAACTCCTCTAATTTTTCTTAGTGTATGCCTTGCTGTAAACCTCTGAAACATGATGCAATTCACAATGAACTGTGAAAGGTGTTACAATCAATTGGGAGCAAACCAGTCTTCTGCAATAGTGTCAGCAAGACTTTCTCGTGCTACATGCGCAGGGTAATTCAGCTGTTCAAGTGCAACTTTTAGTGATGCTGCTGGCATCAATGGCTTTCCAGTGCTTCCCTATCTCCATAGTGCTTCCATGAGGGATAAAGAACACCCCCTTCTTCTCCAAAGCTCATGCTCTTCTTGTGGAGCTTTACCATGTATCTCTATTAGTTACGTAATTGACATCCTATCAGATCCGTCTCATATCAGCATAACTCTATTTGATACTTCTTTAACATTTTTAGTTTCAAAACTTGAACTTTCCTAGGAATAAACAACCTTTTTGGCTTTGAAATCTGCTGCTTCATTTCTGCAAGAAATAAAGGGGCTGATTTATGGAATTATTTGCGCCGAAAAACAGCTATTTGTGTGCCATTCTGCCCCCAAATCCCTGTTTAACAAATGGAGATTTGCGTGCAGAATGGCGCATAAATCCCTGTTTTTTGGCGCAAATAATTCCATGAGTCAGCCCCAAAGTCTGTTAGTTTAGCATGCGGTGCACATTTTACAACTGCTATTGCAACTGGGAGGTGTAGTGCCTTTATGAGCCTGTCCAATAAAGAGGCATGTTGCATTGGAGTTCCGTCTGCATGGAGATAACCCATCCTTTTCCAACTTGACCGCTCTGTGTGTATGCTTCACATCATACAAGCAGAGTCACTGTACACCATCACTTCCTGATCTTTGTGTTTCAAGAGCACAACTGTAAGTGCTACTAATTCTGCTGCCTGTGTTGAAAAATGGTATGTAGTCTTGCACTCACCACCACCTCAAATACACCATTCCATCTGTGTCTTACAACTGTGTATCCTTTGTGTCTTTTCCCACTAGTCTGATCAATTTTTAACAACCCGTCAATAAAAAGAATCTCCAGACATTTTCTTTCACACGCGTATATCATCATAAAATTCAACATAGTTAGTGCAGTTGTCTACATGATCCCCTGCCTCTATAGGTTCAGCTATAAACGTTACTGGATTCACGATTTTACATCTCACAACTGTAATCACTGTATTAGAAATAATTTCTTCATATGTAGATATTCTTTGTGATGTCATTGTACTTTTGGGTTTTCTTTAAAATGTCAAATAAGGTATGCTTCACATTTAAAGGGTAATTCATGTAATAAATGTGCACCGAAAATGGGGCAAATGCATGTAAAATGTGGTGCACATGTGCAAAATGCATGCACTTGCCCGTTTTCCCATTCATAGAATACATTCTGCGTGGCTTACCTGCTACCTGTGCAGAATCCGCGCAGGTCCCACACGTCATTGCGACATCAGGAACCCTTTACGCGAGACGCCCAGAGAAGGTGCACAACGTCCAGCGCACTCACTGAAAAAGGGGGCTGAACACATGGAATGGGGAACAACATGTGAAAATGTGGGGGTACAGGGGAAGAAGCGCAGCCAAATCCCTGCCTACACGCACGCTAACAACAAGTATTCATGGAATCGAACAGGGCTAACTGGCGCGCTGCAAAAGATGCGCAAACCCGGAAGCACGAATGCCACTTGAAAGCTGGCGTAAGTACCCCCGCACAGCATAAAAGTGCTTGCAAACAACAAACGCACGTATACAGCTACGGTGAATGTACCATTCCTCGCAGCAGTGATTGTGGGGCACCACAGGAGGAGGAAGATAGCCAGGCCCTCCATTTCTTTACCCATGACCAGCCTTTTTGGGATGCCTGATGACAAGGTCTATGGCAGGTACAGGTTTCCAACTCATATCATCCAAGACCTGGTCACTGAGTGGGAGGATGACCTCACATCACCCACCATGTGATCCCAAGCACTGAGCGCCTTGCAAAAGGTGCTCAATGTCCTGCATTTGTTTGCCACTGGCTCATTTCAGCAGACAACTGCCATAGTTGGTGGCGTCTCACAGCCCACGCAGTCACACTGCCTACACCAGGTGTTGGCAATCATGACTGCACGCCCCTCAGTCCACAGACACATATACATGCCCAGAACACCTGCAGAAAGGCAGGCCTTGGTCCAGGACATTTACGGGGTGGCACACTTCGCCAAAGTGCTTGGTGCCATTGATTGCACCCATGTGGCCCTATGTCCACCTAGGGCCATTGAGCACATCTATCACAACCGCAAGCACTGGCATTCCATCAACGTGCATGTTGTATGCGATGCCAAGGGAATCATCACCTCTGTCTATGCAAACTATCCAGGGTCCATGCATGATAGTTTCACATACAGAATGTCACCCCTAAACCGGGACCTGGAAGCTGGGAGGCATGGCAACACATGGTTCATTGCTGAGTACAAATGCCTGTGCAGATGCATGCATGTCACGCACAGACGAATAGACAAACGTAACTAATGACAACCATTATCGACTCCCCAGGTGACAATGTCTACCCTCTCAGCACCTACATGATGACGCCAATACGGAAACCCACCACACCACCTCAGGTTAGATACAACACAGCCGATATTTCAACCAAGGCTATAGTGGGGCGTGAATTCGGAGTGCTCAAGTCACGTTTCCACTCCCTTGACCGCTCAGGTGGACAGCTACTATATGCGCCCCCATTAGTGTGCAGGATCATGCACAATTTTGCAACAAAGCGGGGCGTACCCCACAACCCCAATCACATGCACGCCCACTGCACAGGGGTGGGGAAAGGGCACATGGCGAGGCAGCCCGTACCAAGCTTGTGGCTCAATCTTTCACCTAATATCCCACCCCCGTGGAGTGCACACAGGCCTGGCACATTCCAGGTGACAATCGATGATGACAAAGGGACAGTCAACTGTCACAACCTTACCACCCTGAGAATGTTTCCATGGAAGTGCTACATTGTGTGCATCCCTAGATACTTAAACAAACCCAATTCCTGTGTGACCAAAAGGCACACATTCAAGGTGCATAATCCACTGCCCCCTTGCAAAACAACACATCCAAATACTGGTATGTCACCTAAACCCTCCCAACCCCATGTCACCCGCCCAACACACCATGCCATGGAATGCAATGTGAAAACAACAAAATAAATGCACAACACATGACACAACTGTCACAAAGTGCACTGTGACAAATGGTGACAGGCCAGAGGCAATTCCCTCAGACACATCAAAATTAAACCATACACATGAACATATATTTACTAGCATAACATATCATGAACACAGGACCCAACTGTGACAACGTAAGACAGTGACCAATCACAATAGCACAAGTGTCTCAATGTGACACAGCCACCACATGGACCCCGCCCATCCTGAGTGTGGCAAAGTAACACATGAAGATGTAACATGTAAATATGCACAATTAGCAATATACAATCGAAAATGCATATCAACCATGCACTGGAGAAACCATCATGAAGCCCCACTAGGGGTGTATACACAGTTTGGACTTCAGACTGGCCACAGAAATGATGGAATCCCAATGCCTCTGTGTGAGTTACTGTCACACGGTGCACTCCTTGCAAGCCCATGGAAAGGGAAAGCAGGAGTGGCAAATGTTTCTGGACCCCAAGCCTCAACCACAAACACGAGACACGCCTGTATGGGCCCAGCAGAACACACAGTGGATGCCTTCAGATGCCACACAAAGCAACACACTGTTACATGAATGCACAATAGACACAAAAAACAAAACAAAAATACCCATGGTTGACTGGGATGGTGGGGGGGACCACCCAGGAGGGAGGAGGTGCAGGGTGCACCTCAACACCCACATGCGTGGATGTTGAGAATAAAAAGAAAAAAAACCCATGGGCTCATGGCCTGCATGGCTAGCCTATTGTGGGAGTACTGTCATCGCTGTCATCACCCTCTGGTGACAATATGAGAAGGTGTGCGTGGTACGGGAGGCTGAACTTGCATAGCCCTGGCATGCTCCTCCATGGCAGAAAGCATGCAGGTCTGAAAGGTCTGGTTCTGCAGGATGATGGTCCGGAGGTCCCCATGAAGCACCTCTTGTGTAGCGCAGAGTTCCACCTGCAAGGCCTGAGGTGTTGCTCAAAGTTCTGCCTGCAAGACCTCACGTAACACACGGGTCTCCTCATGGGTTGCCTGGAGGTCAGCCGAGATGTTGTGTCTCACCTGCTACATCTGCTGTTCCGCCCATTGTCTGTGGGCCACCTCAAGTGCCCCCAGAGTAGCTCTGAGGGAGGTGTTCTCTTCCCTCAGGGCATCCCTGTGTGCCTGTGCCTCTGCATCCATGGCTGCCTGCAGTGCCCCCAGTTCAGTCCGCCGGTCCCTGTTGGCAGCCAATATGTCCTGCCTGTGTGAGCAGCACGTGGACCGCATTGCCTGCTGCTGGAGCTCCACCTACCTTTCGGGGGGGAGGCAGGAATTGGCCACCCTTTCCAAGCCCTGAGCCATCATCTCACATGATTCCCCCTGTTGCTGTGCAATGACATACATGGAATTCTCAAACACAATATTACCCGGTGGCTCATGGCCACCGCGTTGCTGGACACTACACCTGTCGGGCCCAAGGAGACCTGGCCCTTGCTGTGATGGTGCTGCCTGTGGCTGCAGGACTGCATTCCTCCTTTGATCTGCTGCCCCAAGAACAGAATCAAATAGTGTAGAGCGTGACCCTGCATCCGTAACCGCCATAGGCAGACATATCAACACTAAATGGCCCCTTGAGGGGTCTACCCCCACTGCAGGTGTGTCGGACAGAACAGCATCAATGGCAGAATTACTCACCTGCGACAGCACATATGGTTCAATATCCGATTCTGCACCAGAGTCATATAGATCCTGAGAGGTTTATTCAGAGACACCCCTGGCCAGGAAAGTCTATAGCACCAATTGATATTCATGGGCTACCACACCACGGCCTCCACTGGTGCTTGGTTGGGGCTCTGAACACTGCACCCCCTCCGCCATCTCCTCCTCCTCTTCTGCTTCCAGTGCCTCATCATCTGCACAAAGCAAAAAGAAGACATGTCAACAGCATATACCACACACATAAGTATTACAATGTTGACATCCAAAACATGATCCAGACATGACACAAACTCAGTCATGCATGCAGTGCCAATAAAATGGAAGGGGACCCTGAAAGCAGACATGGATGAGTGTAAAATGGCAAAACAACACATGTGCTGCATGGTGCATAGAACCTGCATCACACACAAGCCTGTGACTGGCATTGACCCTCAACAAACATGACAGATGCCAACACACAGATGGCACATATCACAGCCATGGCAGAACTGTCAACCAGCCACAGATGGAATTTAAATACCTGTTACGCTCACCTGGTCTCTACGGAGGCATTGGGGCACAGCTGCAGCCCTCCCTGAACTTGAATCACCCCCTTCAGGCCTCTCCCTCAGTAGAAAAGCTGTGAGCGGTGGTACATGGTGCTACTGCTCCTGCGTGGAGATAACAGTGTGTGAGTGCACCAATCTGTGATTGTTGTACCTCTCGAACCCTTCACCCAAAGAACGGTTTCTGTGAGCATACGCCGGCCCATGAAGCTCACCTTTGAATTATGGAAGATAAGCTCTCAGTCCTGTTACTTCTGGCAGGGGCGTGTCAAATGGGATCTAGTTCCTTCACTGATCCCTGATAAGGATTAATCCAATCCAGCTGTGACTTTGCTTCTCCTTATGATTGGTAAGTATTTCTTGAGCTCTTGTAATGCTGTTTGTTCTGTTTAATGTCGTTATATGTTGCTGCTATTTATGTCCGCAATAATGTCTCTCTTCTGTTTTCTTCCCTTAGATGGAAATGTGGCCTCAATGCATCTGTGAGACGCGAGACGCGGCCGGATGGAAGATGGATGCTACTGCAATGTTCGACAGCAGGTGATGATTTAAGGAAAAGCGCAAAGTATGGTGAAGCGCAACCTTAAACTGACTGTTTTTTCGATGTCTAACCTTGTCTTGTGTTTTTCCTGGCAGGTGCTGGTGTCGACGATGGAGCGTGTCATGCTGTGGTGCCAAGATGAAGATTTCGGCGTTCCGGAAAGTGTAAAGATGAATACTTGGTTCGCCAAACAGATGTACAGGTAAGAACAGCTTCCCCCAGTTGTCAAGTATGCTGGCAGGAAGCAGGATGTCCAGGAAGCAGGATCTTCAAAGGTAAGTCTGACCATCGGGCGACGGTGAGCGTTACGCTGCTTGCAAGTGCAGAATAACGCAAAGTGTCTGTCTAGAGGATCGGGGCAGCTTATATAGCTGAGATGGTGGGCACGCCCAAATGGGCCGGCTTACCAGCCACACCCTGCCACTCCTAGAGAGTGAGCACGTGCAAAGGCAATCCATTAGCAGCCACACCTAAAAATACACTTGGGGCTGCTTAATGGATGGAATGTTCAAGGTTAATGCATTCTGCTTAAGGGATGGAATGTTCAAGGTTAATGGATTTGAAGTGCTGTGTCCATAAAGAAAGCTTTTGGTTGTCAAATGGATGTTCTTGTTTACTTTTGTTCATGAGCCTGGCACCAAAGGCGCAGGAAAGTGTCCACCCAGGACTCCTGTGCATGCAACCCCTGCATGCCTGTGCCCCTGACTTCATGACCATGACAATACTACTGTCTGTGATCCATATAAAATGCATGTCAACAGACAGTACATGGCAATCACTACAACAAAACATATGTGTCACAGGATGCAACAACGCTAGGGTGTTGAAATACAGTGAAGGGAGGCACATGGATACATGGATACATTAATGCTAGGTCACTTTGATATCACACAAGTGAATAGGCATGTTGAAGGGTGAAATAGGGCTCAGATGTGAGTGGGTGCAGTGCAGTTCATGTGTACAGCCTCAACTATCAATAAAAAGACAAAACCAATCATTTCAATGTTGTGTCATGATGGCAGTGTAAGGGCAAGTGCAGTCATGATGTGCAATGTGTTAGCAGTGGGTTCTGGTTCTAGGGATACAGTGAACCCTAACCCCAAGGACAGGGAATGGTTTGGAGGCAGTGCATGGGTCAAAATGGTTACTTAGAGTGCCCAGTTGTAGCAGACAGTGTGGGCAGGTGTCAATTAGATTCTTAGTCATCTGGGACTACAGCAGGGGAGAGGAGGACAGAAAGCACAACACATGAGGAAGTGCACCCAGACCCAGAGAAGCCACAACAGCAGTTGCATAGAGACAGTGAGGCTGTACCAGAGGGAGGCATCCGCTCAACCTAGACGAGAACCCCAAACTAATGGCAATGTGGAGCAACTGGCCCTGAGGGAGCAGGAAAGGGATGATCAAATACCATGAGAAGGAGGAAATACCGGAGATGGAGTCTGATGAGGGGCTTGCCCCGGACCCATAGGGGCTTGCTTGGAATGCATGAATGATCACTCATGGCCACTGTGAGCCTGTGCCATCAGCACAGTCCGAGTGAGAGACACTGCATCAAGGCCAAAGGATGTTCCACACAGTAAAGGTGTGGCAGAGTTGCAGAGGGAAGAGTGTATATTCACAGAAAATCGGGAGCAGGCCGTTTCAGTAGTCTGCCATGAGAATCACCAGTCCCAGTGAGCTGCTGGGGGATAGAGAGGCAAGGAAGGATGCCCCTGAGGAGGATCAGTTTGCAGTGTGACCTCACAGAGACGTCAGTAATGTGATGACAGAGGGCGAAAGTTGAGTGGAAGATCATCAAAGGCTATCCGCAAACATGTTTTGGAGCAAGAATATGGACAAGAGAGGCTTGCGAGTGATAGACATGGAAGGAGGGTACAAGTGTGTTGATGAGGATTGCCTCCGTGTGCAGCACATAGCCTGTATGCAGTCTGCATCACAAGCACGCATCAGTCAAGCATCGCATGGGTCACACATGGCAGTCATGACTACATAGCCTAAACTGGCAGTCAATCACAACACATCACCCAAGCAACATACACTCAAGCAACATACACAAAAGGCCCTGGACACACAAGCATCAACACTCACTGGACATTGTCTCATAATCCGGCAGGTCTCCCATGCCTTGGATCTGACCCTCTGCGATGAACCCTCCAGTGATCACCTTATGCTCAGTGATTTCATAGTCCTCTGGTGGTTACCCACTAACACTCACCAGAGTAGAGGCAAACGTTTTAGCCAGCTTGTCTTTTGCACAGTGTCGGAGGTCATTCCAACGCTTCGTGCAATCATCAGCTTTGCGCTTTTCACATCCCAAGGTGGTGAAATGGTCTGCGATGTACTGACAGTGGGCCCAACGCTGAGCAGGCATAGTTTTGCACCAGCATGTCACATCCGTGTATCAACATGTAGCCCACAAGTGTGTCCAGTTCCACTTCAATGAAACTCTGATTTCTTGATGTGTTGGAGGCCCAAGCCGTGTCTGGGTCCCAGCCTGTTCCGCAAGAACACACTTCTTCCCCTTGGGAGGTGGTGCGGACCCTGAGTGGCTTCTGCCACTCCGGTCAGTAGAGACTGATGCGCAGGTGGGCTGGCCACTGGAAGCAGGCAATGGCATGATGGCCGAAGGTCAGACTGCAGGCATTGGCTGCTATGTGCTGTCGCCAGGACTCAGCACCACAACTGCCTAGGTGTCAAGGCCCGGGACCAACACAGTCCTGGCTGGGTGACTCAGAACCGGGGTTGTGTCAGCTGCCCCTGCAGTTTCCACACCCTGGCTGCTCGGGGCAGCAGATGGCATTGCTGCCCCAGATCGACGTGGCCTGGTGACAGAAACTTCCACCACCACACGTGTCTTGGACTTCCTGACACGGAAGTCAGCCTGTGAGTCATCCCGTGCCTGTTCCAGGACCAATCTGGGCCAGTCTAGCAGACCCTGAGCTGGGGTGGTGTCAACTTTAGCTGCCCCTGCAGCTTCCATACCCTGCCTGCTCATGACAGCAGATGGCACTGCTTGTCAGGCCTGACGGGTGCTGGAGATGGCAGCAGCAGCTGCATCTTCTTGATCCGCTGGGGGGGCATAGCTGACCCTGAATGGGCCTGGACACACTGCCCTTGTGGGCCATCCTGTTCACGTTGCCCAGCGTGGCCACCTTGGCCACCTTGGCCACCCGGGGCACGTCCTCCACCTTGGCCACCCTGGCTACCCTGGCAAACTCCCCTACCGCTGTCACCTCTGGGAGGTCGCCCAGCTTTGCCTCCCTTACCAGCCATGGCACTGATGTACTAGTGTGAATGCGAGGTGCAGACAACAATTGTCCTGGGCAATTGGGGTGAAGGGGGCAGGGAAAGTGATGGAAAACGTACCTGTGTGCTCCTGCAAGGCTGTCTGTGACACTTGGGGAAAAATTACAAGTCACACAAAGCTCAGGCACCCCAAAAACAAAAAAAATGTGCATGCAACACCCACATGCATGGAATTAACGTCCCGCAGTATGCTGTGGCACCCAGAAACACAATAAATGCGTACGCATGGAACACGTAGGCTACTATGACCTCGAAAAAGGGGTACGTGAAACACAGGGGCAACCACAGTGGGGAAAATATGTGTGCGACTCACAGTCTGCCTGAAAAAATGAAGAAAGAAAAAAAGCATGTGTGCGCCTTGGCAACTCCCCCACCAAAACAAGAAGTACGCACTGCCACAGTAGTGAGCAAATCGCGTGTGAACCCACAAGAAGACTAATCTCATGCGTCGGTCCCCATAAAAAGCATGTTCAGTGTACTGGTGTCCTATGCAGACCTTTAACCCGTACTGAACGCCAATGCCCAACGTCTCGCGCGCGTCACGTAACTTACGCGCTTAGGGCCTTTTCTCTGATTACATGCTAGCGCATGTTTCTGCGCGTGCAGAGTCACTCTGCATCTGGCTGGCCACGCTAAAGCACACGGAAGACACACGCTCCTGCCCATAAGGTCATTTCCCTGCCTCCTACAAGCCATCTGCTGCTGCCAGCCCACTCTGTGGGCCTGCTGCCCACGTGCCCTGCAATCTGGTGCCTGCACATCAGCCAATGTTAGAAATCCTGTTGCTGAGACCACCTCTGCTGACCCAGAAGACTCCCGACTGCCATTCCATTTCTCCACAGCCCAGCCTCAGGACCAAGTTGCCCACCCATATCTGCCTCGGGGGTTGCCATGTCGGACCAAACACCAGCTGAGGCAAGTGGCAACCCCCCCGGCAGAGAGGTAGAGGGCTGTCAGCTTCTCTTTCAAAGAAGTTGGCATCCTGGTAGAGCAAGTCCTGGGGCATTATGATGCCCTCTTCCCTGCACCATAGGGACTCGACAAGGAAGGAGAGAGTAAGCTCTGGGGCGACATTGTGGGTGCCATCAACTCAGAGGGGGTGGCACCCCACAACTACAAAAATGTCTGAAAGCGCTGGGAAGACTTCAGGTCCAGGACCCTCAACAAGGCCCGGTGCCTCGTCAAGACTGGTGATGGTGGAGTGGGGTGCCAGGGCAGGTTGACCAACAATGTGATGAGGGTCCTGAAGTGCACCAACCCAGGGCTTTACACCCAGGTCATGGAGTTGGAGCTCCATCCAGAGTCAAGTGGTAATTGTCCATGTGTTCTTGTCCAGCGTAGTGAATGTTGAGGTGTGGCTGAAGTGTGCACCTTGGCCTTATGTCTGGCATGCCTCATGTACAGATGTCTGTGTGCATGTGCATGTCCATGACAGTGCTCTAGGTGAGTCCAATCAAGCGTGTTCAACATCAATGGTGTCTGTGTTGCAATGCGTGGTGTGCACCAGCATGTGGCGACGCACACATGTTTGCATGCCTGTGTCTGGACTTGGCCATGCGAGAGGTGTAAGACATGGATGCTTATGTCACCTTCATGGACATGCATGGTGTAAATGTGCATGTGTCTGAGTAGTGAGTGTGTGACTGGGCAACCCCATGGATGCATGACACATGTGCATCTCAATGCGTGATTGACTCATGCAGCCCAGTTGTACACAAGTGCACTGTGACGGGAGGTCTACATGGCCTGATGCATGACTGTCAGGTGATGTGTGTGCATGTGATGTGCATGTGCAGTGATGCATGTGAGGTTCAGCCCCTCTTCTGATGTGCCACAGTGCCTTGTACATGGATGTGAATGTTTGTTGCACATTTCATACATGTCTGTGCACGTGTGTTGCTTGCACTGACCTGTGTGTTGTGGAAGGTGATGATGTTTGTGACGTTTGACAGTGCCACTCGTGTGCATTTGCTTTGTGTCATGCAGACATTTGTTCAGTACACTGATGCTTGTGTTCAATGTCTCCCTATCCACAGCAGTGATGGAGAAAGAGGGCAGGGATGGCGCTGTGGAGCAACGCAGCGGGAGTGCCTCCACCAGGAGGAGATACAAGGACCAGTCATCTTCCCAGGTTACAACATCTTGCGGGAGCGAGGCAACCCTTGCCGCGTCTGTAACAACGGCCGCAGCTGCTGAGGGGAGGCCCAAGAAGGTGAAGTTGGATGTGGGCTCCTCGGCAGTGGGAGGGACAGGTGAGCCCCCACAGTGACAATCCGATGCGCACGATGGTTCTGAGTCATCCAGGTTGGTGGTGGACGAGGGGGAGGAGGAGGATGCATCAAACCAGCACATGGGACCTGGTGGGGATGATGAGGTAGGTGCAACTGGTGCAGTCCAGGGGTAGTGGCAGGAGACGGTGCAGGTCCCCGTGGAGGGGCCTGTGCCTAATCCTGTCCCTGATCCTGCGCCTGCATCAGTATGCACCTGCGGGCATGCCTCAGGCCAGACCCGTCCGCAGGTAGCGGATGTATCCACATCAACTGACCTTCCACTACCTGCAGACCAGGCAATCTGTGGCAGGGTGGAGCCCATGCAAGCCAGTATCTCGAGGAGCACAGGCGCCATTCGTGATGATGTGCAGGCTTCCTGTCGGGTGCATGCACAACATCATGAAGGGGTCTGGGCCCTCATGAACTGGCTAGCTCAGCTCATTGTTATGGGTTTGATACGTTTGCTGGCCACTGCTGCAAACCCCTCCTCCTCTTCCTCCAATATAGGCCAGTCGTCCTCTGTGCCATATTCTGGCCCAGATGCCACCAGGGCCCCCTGTGGACCTGTCCCCCAGCCACGACAGCCAGTCTGGTGGAGACCACATCCCTGCCACAGTCGGGAGTCGGAAGACCAGCAGAGGTGGTCACCCCAGCAACAGGACACTGGCAATGGAGGTAGTGCAGTCACGTTGCAGCAGGGTAGTGCAGTCACCTTGCAGGGATTGTCATCATCCCGGAGGCAGTCCTGGAGGCACAGGCACAGGGCTGATTGTCTGCAGCAGGCTCTACGTAGGAAGCAACAGGACTCGGGCCATCAACATCAGAGGGGCAGGTATCAGCCATCGGGCAGGAGGGAGACATGGACCTTGGCACAAGGATCTCTTCCGTGTTGCAGCAAATGGGCCAGCAGATCGATGCAGAATGGCAGCGGGCACGGGGGGCACGACTCACCATGGCCTGGGCGGAGAACACCCTGCATCGGGCAGAGAGGTGGGTGGAGCTCCTCGAGGAGACTTGCATGGAGTTTGTGAGGAGCGCGAGGGAGTCCCTGTGGGCCCTCCAGGAGGGAGCACAGGCCCACCGCTGGGATATTGACGCAGAGTTCAATGATTCCCTGGCCAAAACTCTTGGGGGAAATGGTGAGTCGTAGGACTAGCCTGCTGCTTTTTCTAAATAGATGTTTGGTGGTAGGTTTCCTTTCTTTTTGTTATGATTTGGAGTCAATGCTCCACATTTTGTAAATAGTTAATATTTCTTCTAGGGTTTTTTAAGGTGTATTTATCTTTTTTTGGATCATGGACCCTCGAACACTGTACATAGTTTGAGACATTTGCTTTTTTTTGCATTTTTTTACACCATGGAGTAATGTTTTTTTCTTTTTATTCTGGTTGCTTGGATATGGACCACTTTTTGGAGTTTACACTTTTTTTTATCATACCATTTATTTTATTTTACTATTTCATTTTCATGTTCATTGCATTCCCTTTTATTTTCTTGGTTGTCTTTCAGTTGTTGTGGATTGTACTATTTAAAACATTTATATTCCTTATGATCAAAGTGGTGTCTGCTCTCAATGGTTTGGTGCATGTGTCATTCTTCATTGGCTCTGTTACCAGTCCCTGCTATTGATCAATGTTAGTTATGTGTGTGCAAACATGAATGTGAGAATGTGTGATTCCCATGGCATGGGGTATGTACTGGGGAGTAGTACCAATGGATGGGTGTTGAGTTCCATTGTGAGGGGCAGCGTGTGGTGGCAGTTTAGTGGACATTTGCTACATAATTGCATGTTGGGACAATGGGCCTCGTTACGAGTTTGGAGGTAGCCATGGTGCTATTATCGCCATGGCTGCCTCCAAAACTGTGTCCCGGTCCGTGTAGTCGGAATGAGGACTTACCAGGTCATTGGGACCTTGGAGGACCCGGTAAGTCCCAATTCTGAAAGCTATTCCCCATTCCCATTCGAGCCCCATAGGGCTCAATGGGAATGTGGAAGGAGCTAATAATGGGCCCGCAAATAGCGGGCCTGTTATTAGCTCCCAAAAACCCTTAGTGGCTCCCGCTAAGGGCGGCTGGTAAAACCAGCCGGCCTTAGTTGGACCCACTAAGGGACCTCGGAATGCGGTGGTAAGGGGTTAACGCCCTAACCGCCGTACTCGTAATGAGGCACAATATCTTGGTGGGGGGGCATGGGTCGGGTTCTTCCTGCAGGTTGCTGTCACTGGTGGGGGTGGTGGGACATGAGTTGGAGCCTGCCTGCAGGTTGCTGTCATTGGTGGGGGTGGTGGGACATGAGTCGGGGCCTGCCTGCAGGTTGCCGTCACTGGTGGGGGTGGTGGGACATGGGTCATAACCCCCATAGGGTTCAATGGGAATGGGGAAGGCGCTAATAACGGGCCCACAAATAGCGGGCCTGTTATTTGCTCCCTGGTCCCCTAACGGGACCCGCTAAGGACGTCTGCTCTGACCAGACGTTTTCAGTGGGTCCCGCTGGGGAACCTCGGAACAGGGCGGTAAGGGTATTTTGGCACCGGCTTCCTTACCGGTGCATGTAACCCCTTACCGGACACCTCGGAATGACCCCCTAAGTCTTAGGAGGGGTGAGGGTGACTGAAAGACCTCAATGAGCACACATAGCAAGGACACTTACAAATGACTCCCAGACAGGTGTATATATTGTAAGTGATTTCAACCCGGCACTTCACCTAAGTCAATGCCTAGTGTGTGATGCACAGCTGAAACCCTTAATTAATTATTTGTGTCTATAAGTTCTATTATTTCTGAACGAAGTACCACTTATATCATGCCCTCTCTTTGAATCCCCCCCGGGCACACTGAACCAAGAAGCAGGCTGGTGTGCAAAGTTAAAATATTTATTTTATGGATTTCACAATATATATATATCCCACTATTTTTAATGGTTATACAATGATCACCAATGGGGTGATGTTACACTAAACAACCTCTTTAATCACAAGGAGTAATGATGGGAACAAATAATGCAGCATAGAAATAATACTTTAGGTATGTTCAATCAAATGGCAATGTGATTACTATTTCCCCCTGCACACTCCTCAATCCCCCCAATTTGCAATATAAAGAGATAGAAGGAGAGAGAACAGGTTTCAGGAATGCAGAATTCAAGCAAATAGTATCAATCCAAATTTCCCCCCAGCAAACACCAGAGAAAAACAAAATTGATTGGCAAACTTGTCAAAGTGGTTTTAAAGTTGGCTTGAATGAAATGGTGAAAACACTGAAAATGGTCTAAATCACTAAAATTGTTGACATTCTAATGGGAGCCACTTTGTATGGGTTCAGACAAGCACTAGCAATGATATGACAGTAAGAAGCAAGTTGAAAACTTAATTTTGAGGTCGGGTGCAATGAAAAGCTATGTCACACGTTATCGATTTGAGCCAAACGGAAAATTTGCAGCAAACCTTTCCGCGCACGGTAAACGCGATTGGAGTACAACCATGAGGTTTTGGGTTCTATGGAAAGCTTAGGATGTGTGGGATGTTTTAACACTACTAGTCTAGGTCCTGCAACATTCCTGTGCGCTGCTTGCATCAGGAACATCAGAATGGCTGCTGGAAAGCATTATGCTGTTCGATAAAATATCACCCAGAAGTGCGCAGTAAAAATCTGAAAAATAGGCCGCCATCCACTTTTGCCTATGTCAGTGGTAACACAGGAGACCACTGCCAAAACCCATCATGTGGCTGCCCACAAAGATAGTCTGATTGCAAAAGAAACACAGAGCTGTGTGCAAATCTGTTTTTCTTGGTTGTCAAATTTGCAAAAATCATGGCTCAAAAATCACCCAAAAGATCCAACCTCCTTGTTGGGTGTTGAACATCATTCTACTTCAAGAATCCACATAAATATAATGTCAGCAGAAGTATATTTTATCAGAACAAAATCCACTTTTAAAGATACTTGCTGGAAAGACATGTGTCAAAAATGGATGCAATACCGTTACTCGCCTCTTTCAGACGCTGGCGATCTCTATATCTGTCAGGTGAAACTTGTGTCTCAAAAGCTAAATATGCCAAAGAAGGGACTTCCATCAAATGCAATATTTAGTGCCACACATTGATTTTCATGTTGAAAAAGACTGGAATTGAAGATATGTTTGCTTATTTAAAATGTGTAACTGTACTTTTTCACAAGGAACAATGTCACAATTGACTATAAGGTAACCTGATTCAGCTAAAACTTCAAAGAGGTTTTCCCCCACTTAGAACACACCACCCTGTTTATTCACACCAAAAGGAGAGAATATCTCATTTGGATGCTAACAAAGGGGAGGAGACTTCCTCTGCTGCTCTGGGAAAGAGACAATGGGTTCCTTGAACTGAAAGAAAATGCTAATTCGGGTGTGAGTGACACCAACTGCCCAGGAAGATAAGCCCATGTGACTCTCTGGCTCAGCCAAACCTTGGAGGCGGGCCAGACTGAAAATGCGGATTTGAAACTGAAGTAACTGTATGTTTTGGGAAAAGACTTATAAAATATTGTACCGAACTGATAAAAATATGGAATTTAGAGATTATTAAAATGAAAATATTGCTCACAAGTAGAAACTACTCTGGAAATGGTGCGACTTTCAGAGACTGAACCACGAAAAAGTTAATATTCTACCAATTGTGATTATGTTAGGAACATGAACATTTCCAGGAATATCAGTCAGTCAGTCAAACAAGTTTATTCGGTTGTATAAAGCAACCATTAAACGACAAATAAACACAATTATTACACTGATTCAAATTACAAAATCTTGAAATTACACTTCCATAAAAAATAGAGTTTAAAGAACATTGCCGAAGGCAGCATACAAATACATTTGGCAATCGGACGGTTGCCTCGTCATGAACTACATTAAAGGATATTTTAGTAATGATTCATTTAAAATACAATACAAAATGCTTTAACCCATTACGAGTGCTACAAAGTTTTCTTACGGGCCCTCACCACCTTGCAGTTTCAAAATACGATTTCTAAAATACATCGCTCTTTTCAGGAACGTCAAAAGAGCCCAAGCGGTGTAAACTGATTCGGCGCTCAAGAGAAACACAAGTGCAGCCCTGTTTGTGCGGATCATCGACTTCTTAAGGGCAGGAATCAGGGACACTTTACGTATACCTGCATACCCTATGCAGAAGAATAACAAATGAGAGAGATCCTCTCTACCGTGTCCACAAACCGGGCAACCCGCTGAGTCGGGAAAACCCTTCCATTTATAGGTGTTGCCTTGCAACCGAAGGCAATCGAACCGTTCCCTCGTAATCAGCCACCTGTCCTTTTTTAACGTACTCCAAAGCAAGTAAGGTTGGATTTCCGTTAGGCAGCTAATGCTTGAGTGAAATTCACCATTGCTATGGCCACGCTCTAGCAAAGTTCTTTTACTTGCTATGAATTCACCCAGCATCGCTTTGTAAACAAACCCCTCACTATTGGTCAAAATAATATCAAGCGGAAAAAGGGCGCCTAAATTGGCTTCACCCAGAATTGAAAAAATATACGCTAGCCATGGAATTTTTTTCCAGCCACATTTACCCAACACAGTACGAATAATAGTATGGCACAAGGAAGCATGCTCATTAGCCCACAGCCTGACCCAAAATAAAAGAGGGGCCAACGCCCACTGATCTTCCCAAAACTCCACACCCAACTCCCTATGGACGGCTATTCCAGATACACTGGACGGGAGCCCAAGCAGGTTTTTAAAAAATGTACTCTCCTTACTCTGTATTTCCACTGTATTCTGGAAACCCCAGATAGCTGCGCCATACAGAGTGGAAGCCACAGTTTGGGTACCATAGATCTTAAGGATCACATCCAAAGGCCGGCCCCTACACTTCGACATAAATCTATCTGTTGGCTCATCTTAATAGATTGTTTGGCCACGTGGTCTTTACCATTTAAGGCCTCCGAAAAACTTATTCCAAGGTAATCAAAAGTCCTAACTCTGGGGATAATTTCAACAGCACATAACATGGGTTTCATGGGCACAGGACGTTTTCTACCAACGCACACCATTATTGCAGATTTCTTAGAATTAATTTTTAAGCCCAGATTATCCATGAACCTTGAATAAGCATTGATCAATATCTGTAGGGCCCTAGGTGTTCTTGCGAGAAGGACAGTGTCATCAGCATAGGCCAATACTGGAAACCCCCTTCCTCCCAAAACTAGAAAATCGGCCAATACTCCAATCAGGTCCTGTGAAGGGCCATTAATGTAGAGGCAGAAGCAGATGGGGGCCAGTACACAACCCTGCCTCACACCACACCCCACCTGAAAGCAAGCCGTGCAGTGCCCCCCAGAGCCACTGCGTACACAGGCCTCTTTATTCGTATGGAGGTCAACCAAAGCCTGTAAGATTTCGCCTGGGCACCCGAAGGGCCCACGAACTGCAAAGAGCTTAGCTCTATCTACTTTATCAAAGGCGGTGCTTAGGTCCATAAAAGCTAGATAGACAGCCTCGCCCCTACAAAACACAGAATTAGCCACCAGCAAATACCAGCAAATACAAATTAAGACTCTGTTCTGTGGTGCCCACTCCAACCCAAATTGAATGTCAGAAAGCACTGACTGTGCCCCGAGCCAGGATTCTATATGGGCCAGCAGTATTCTCCCAAAAATTTTAAATGATGAGTCTAGTAGGGAAATTGGCCTATATGCACCGGGTCTAGACATGTCTCCCTTTTTAAAAATAGGGAATATTATTGCCCTCTTCCACGAGGAAGGATATTTCCTCGATTTTAGACAAGCGTTAAATGCCACAGTCAGAACGATTTCCAGGAATATGCCCAGATGGTATGTGTATGCATGTGTAAAAATTGGTACAGAACTGACACTGAGTAACCGCCCAAAAGCACGAAAAATTGTCATTTGTGAACCAAAACTCATAGGAAGAGGAGGCTTGGACAGAAACGTACCTTAGTCAATCTGTCATGTAATTATGTATTATTAACAAGTTGTGCATCTTGGAAATATTTTTTTGGGGAAAAAGAGATTTTCTGGTTAAGAACAAAGGGGAGGGATTTTTTCTGGACCCTACACACAGTGTCGCTCTGACACATGATGACACATCATGACACACTGTTCCTTTCTCATATCAGGAGATAGGGAATTCTCTGAGCTATCATATCCTTAGAGGGTTGGGCATAGTATAATCAGCCTCCCCAGCCCTTTGGAAAAACCTCTGTAACTTCTGAACCGTACATGCTAGGAACGGAATTAAAATGTCATTTCAAAGCTAACGTTCTAAGCTTTCAAACAAACCCAAGACATTCTAACTCCTTAGTGTTTTGCTGTAATCGCATTTCTCGCGCGCAGAAAAGTTGCAGCGAATTTGCCCTTGGCTCAATTTCACTCCATATAAAAATAGCTATTTCTTGCTTTCAACTTCTGAATTTCGTTTTCCATCTGCTCATCATTCTACAATCATTGCTAGTGTTTACCTGACCCGATCTAAAGCAGCTCTCACTAATTCTGAATCCTGTTCAGCGAATTAAAATAATTTTTAGCATTTTACCCATCACTTCATATTACATTCAAAAGCATTGGACCTGTTTAAAATCATCCTGTTCTCTCTAAGCTTGCTGGGGGGGGGGGATCAGGATTGAAACTGCAATTCTCAATTGTTATTCCTGAAACCTGTGTGCCCTCATTCCATCTCTTCATATTGCATATTGGGAGGAGTGAGTAATAACAGGGGGAAAGAGTGATCACCTTGTCTTTGACTGAATTCATATCAAGTTTTATTTCTGTGTTGCATTCTTTCCTATCATTGCATTCCTTGAACTCATACAAAGTTATTCTCTGCTACCTATTCTTCCTATTCCTACTCTTAATTGATTAAATAGATTGTTAATATTGTAATACTACCCATTGCTGATCATTGTTCATATTCATAATAGTGTGATTTAAGATATTGTTCATATTCATAAAAGTGTGATATATATATATATATATACATTGTTCAATTCTTCAAATAAATCTTTTAATTTGCAAAACAAACCTTCTTCTTGGTTCAGTGAGACTGGGGGATTCAAAGATAGGGGCGTTATATAAGGGTACATCATCCAGAAATAAAAGAACTTTGACATAAAAATATATAAATAAGGGTTTCCGTTGGGCATCCCATACGAGGAATTGACTTAGGTGGAGTGCAGGGTTGAAACCACTTACCGATGTTAGCTTCAAGAAGACACTAACATTTCGTTTCTAGCATAAAGTATGAAGAACTTATGAACGTTTTTGTGGAGGTCGTTTTTTTAAGATAGAGGAAGATAGAGGAAAAATGCACTTTTAAAAGTACAAACAAGGTTTCTTTACACTAGGGATAAACTAAGAAGATACAAACTACACAACAGCACAAACACCAGACCAAGCATCACCTCTTCTTCAGATGCAATATATCAGCACAAAGCTGATTTTAACAATATATTACAGAAGAACTATAGGATAAGAGATGGAGTTCGGGTAAGACAAAAGGTTTTCTACCATTACAGTTCTGGATATAAGATAGATTGATTTGGAATGACTATAGATAGTCCATAGGCTGGTGACAATCCTATACTATGGATACTCACTACCAATGTTTTGAATGGAACCGTTAAGGATTCTGGTCAAAGATTTCTTGGACAGACTGCTGGGCACACCGGACTGGACGGGTCAGCGATCAGCAAGGCCTTTTGGACACCACACGGCAGGACTGAACTGGACCTGCAATGGCTCTCTGGTCTGCACAGCACAGCATGGCACGTGACAGGGTTTAATCTGCCCTTCTGGTTATGAAGATGATTCTTTGGCAGGCAAGCAGTTACAGCACAGCCTGGTTGCCATTTGGTTTCTCCTTTAAGTTGAGGGATGGGTTCTGGAAGTTAGTCCCAGCTGAAAGTGGTTCAGCTATGCTCTGAGCCTTTTTGCTTGCAAAAGTTTCTTTTTTTGTAGTCTGGAAGAAGGAGCATGAATGGATCTCCTTCAAAGTGCTTCGCCATTCTCAAAATGGTGGGTGAATCTGTGTGTTTTTCTAGGTCCTAAGCTGTCTCTAATGTGTTTCATAAAGGGGTGGGTATGCTGAATTATCCTAGGCGCACCCCCTAGGTAGTCCATTGGCTAAAGTCTGCTGTCTCCCTTGATTGGAGGGGAAAACAGAGTGTCATCCTGATGATGTGGTTTATGAGACAGGGAATACCTCCCCTTTGCCTTTTGCACATAAAATCTATTTTTGATATAATACATCTTTACAAGTGTACAATCTTTATACCAATGACATACATAGATCACATATTTTGTGGAGCAAATATTCTCCCAAGCCCCTTAGCTTAGAGGTCTTGGGTCTGGATTTGACAATGTTTTGCACTTTTTATCCGGGACACAACATCTGATTTGTCCACAATTTTGTACATATGTGCGCATGATATCTGGGCATAATCGTCTGAAGTTTCATGCTTCTGACATGAATATAATTGCTACAAAACCAGAATGTTCACTGTGCCTTCTCAGGACATCGCACAGAGTTCTGGGTCCTTTTAAAATGTGCCCAAAAAGAATCACATTAACAATACTGTAATTTTACAATTTTTACAGATTCGCACAGTCCTTTGTCCGTCTTTTTAGAAATATGCTTTCTGTCCATTGAGAATCAACAAAATGTCTATCCCCGCCTCCAAAGGTTTCTTGTAACTCAAGGGCAATCCCTGCCTTCTTCCTCTGGCAGAGGCCACTATTGATACTTACAATCTGCATATCCTTTTAGCCAAGGAAGGTTCATTGTCTCTTCCAGGAGTAGCAGCCCAAATCTCCTCCCCACTTAATCAACACCTGAATGTGAGTTCCTGGACTTTGGTGTGAAGCAGAAGAGATGCATTTTGTTGGGGAATCTGGGGGAACTGGTTTGATGACTCACACTGAGTTTGATGACTGGTTTCAGCTAAATTCACTGTCAAATTAAAACATGTTCTTAATTTAAAATAAAACTTGCAATTTTTAATCAAGCAGTTAGAACTCTGATTCCAGTCTCTAAATCATGGAGATTAAATAGTTACAACCTATGTTCCTCTTAATGACAGGTCACTTAGATCTTAATGGTGCAATTTTGCAGTTTAAATGCAGGCTTTTGAAACATTCACAGGCGGCCGCTGGTACTGCGCCCATATTTTGACAGATTTCTACAGGCAAGCACACTTTTTACTGCGGATATTTTGATGATAGATTCCACTTTTCCTGACATTGTGGGTTCATTTTGATTCCTTAAATGAAGTGGCAGGTAACACCCAGCAAAGATATTGGATGTTTTGTGGTGTTTTGGTCCAGTATTTTATATTTTCAGCAACCAAGAAAAAGGAATTTAAAAGCTATTTCTGGGTTTCTTGCAGTGTTCCATCTTTACTCGGTAGGTGTAACGCTCACCTGATTCCCGTAGAGGCGCCGGTCTTGACTGGGCGTATACCGTATCTTCAAAGGTGATGTGTAACACACGGCTGGCTCTTTGGGCTGGACCTCTGTGCACTGTATGTCTGGCTCGAAGGGTAAGATGTCTGCAGATAGAAAATGTGGGATTAATGAACTGGGTTATTGAATGTCTCTCTCTTCTTCCCTTTCTCTTCTCCTGTAGAACCCCAAAGGTTAACGCTCTCACCTTAGGTAAGTGAACGCTGTGCTCTCCATCTGCCTCGAGGCAGGGTGCTGTAACCAGTTTCTTCACTGGATAAGGGGAGCAGGCCTCTTGACTTCAGAGGACTGCTGTCCGTCGTTTACTGCATGAACGGTAAGTTTCGAGTAATTCTAATGTCTTTAAAGTCTTTAGTAATGATGTCTCTTGTTTTGCAGGATTCCGGCGATGGCGGATGGCGGGCTGAAGTGAGTTGAAGATGGAGCCCGTGTGATGAATAGAAGCGCCTGGAAGCACGTAAGTAAGCGCTTGTTGTCTGCTTCACGATGCGCTCTAACTGTCTTTTTATTTTGCAGGTACAAGTTCGGGGTGGCTGCAGGGTGCCGGAATACCCACTGGGTTAGATGTGGAAAGGAGTAATGGCACGTGAGTATTAAAGTTCCCCAATGTCTTTAAACGCACCTTGTTTTGTCTTTCAGATGCGGGATGCAGCGCCGAAGGCCTCCGGAGCGTGCGAAGAGTTGGTAAGCTTTTGTCTTTCAGATGCCGGAATGCAGTGTGAAGACCTCCGGAGCGCACGAAGAGTAGGTAAGCCTTTGTCTTTCAGATGCCGGAATGCAGCGCGAGGCGTTGGTGACAGCCGATGGACCAGGTAAGTGAAGAGCTGTCACTGAAGACCGTAATGATAACCTGTTCTTTCTTGTCTTTATAGGTGTTGCTGAAGACTGGATTCAGAATGGTAAGCCTTTTTCCTTAGGCCCAGGATCAGATGCAGAAGACACGATGAGCGTTCTGCTGCTGAGAATGCAGAATAACGCAAAGCAAGATTCATCCATCGGGTGTGGTTTAAATAGCCTCCTGTAGTGCTTAGGTGTCTCCTTCCACAGCCACGCCTAGGTAAGAAAAGAGTTCCTGCTTTCCAGAAGAGTTCCAGTGTTCTGAATCTAGGGAGTGGCTCCTGCCCCACCCAACAGGAAAAGTAGTTCCAAACAGAAGAGGATCAGAGACTCAACTGGCAGGCAGGTAAGCAGCATGGTCTGCTGCAGGTAAGTCCACCCAAGCATTATGAGCCCGGCGCTTCCAGCGCTGGGACTGGGCATATTTATGAGCCTGGTGCCACTGGCGCCAGGACTGGTTCCAAAAGGTCCCAATTGGGACTGGTTGGCACTCGAAACCTGGGTTATGGATCTGCTTCCAAGGGAGTTGGGAAAACCCTGACCTTTTGGAAGCAGAGATCATGACAGTACCCCCCCTCAAGGCCCCTCCCAAACCGGGCTTCTCCGGGGGTTTTGGCTTGTCAGGAAATGTTCGGTGAAATCGTTTGATTAGGCGAGGAGCGTGGACATATTCAGCAGGTTCCCAGGATCTCTCTTGGGGGCCGTAGCCTTTCCAGTCAATTAGGTAGAATAGTTTAGATTTGGAGATCTTGGAGTCCAGAATGCTTTTGACTTCAAACTCGAGTTCTCCATCAACTAGGATAGGTTTTGGAGATTTGGTTAGTCGGGTTTGAGGTTGCACGGGTTTTAATAGAGAGACGTGGAAGACCGGATGTATCTTCATGTGCGTGGCAAGTCCAATTTGACCGCTACTGGGTTTACTATGGTAGTGATGGAATAGGGACCAAGGTATCTTGGGTTGAATGTGCGTGGCCCTTTTAGAGGTAGATATTTGGTGGATAACCAGACTTGATCCCCTACTTGATATTGAGGGGCTTCCTTCCGATGTTGATCTGCTCCTTTCTTGTATTGTTCTTTAGCCCTTTGAAGGTGAGAAACAGCTTCCTTAAAGGCTTGGGTGATTGTAGAATGCAGGTAGTCTACTGCTGGTGTTTCAAGATCTTGGAGGGAATCCAACTCCGAGGTTCGAGGGTGACTGCCGTACAAAAGAAAAAACAGGGTTTTCCCAGTTCCCGAATGGACAGAGTTATTGTAGACATATTCGGCTATCGAAAGGATGTCTTTCCAAGTTTTTTCAGTTTGTTGCAGCATGCATCGTAAATACTGTTCCAGAGTTTGATTGGTCCTCTCGGTTTGTCCGTCGGTCTGAGGGTGGTGACTGGTCGATGGTCTCACATCAATTTGAGCCGACCGACAGTAACTTCGCCAAAAATGAGAAATAAATTGACTACCTCGATCCGAAATTAGAACCGAAGGAAAACCGTGCAGTCGGACGATGTTTTCGAGAAATTCTCGGGCCAGAGTTGCTGCTGTTGGCAAGCCTTTGAGCGGAATGAAATGCGCCATCTTGGAGAATAAGTCCACGATTACTAGAATCGTATTGTATCCGGAGCATGGAGGTAGATCGGTGATGAAGTCCATAGAAAGCGTATGCCAAGGGCGAGGTGGGATGTCAATAGGGCGTAAGAGGCCTGCTGGTCTTTCCTTTTGACTCTTGTTTTGGGCGCATACTCCACAGGACATTATAAAGTCTCTGATATCTTTTTTCCAAGACGGCCACCAGAAGTAGCGCTTGATCTTTTCTGAGGTCTTGGCCATACCGGGATGTCCTACCATTAAAGAATCGTGATAACAAGAGATTACTTTTTTCTGTAAATCTGTGCTGGGTAGGTATAATCGTTCTTGGAAATACAATAAGTTGTCCTTTACTGCAAAGTCCTTTCCCTGCAGATGCCAATTCTGTATGTCTGCTGGAGTTACAAGTTGCCTGGCTTTATCCTTAACTTCCTCTATGGATTCTGTGGCGATTACACCCAGAATTCTTTGTTCGGGAATGATTGGTACAGGTTTAGGGTTGATCAAGTGTTCTTCCACTCCCATCCGAGAAAGGGCATTAGCTTTACCGTTTTTTGTACCAGGTCGATAGGTAATTATGAAGTCAAACTCGGCAAAGAATAATGCCCAACGGAGTTGTCTAGAGGATTGGGCTTTTGCGGTTTTCAAATATTGCAGGTTTCAGTGATCCGTAATCACAGTAACGGTGTGTCGGGCCCTCAGCAGATAATGCCGCCAAGCCTTAAAGGCAGACTTGATAGCCAGAAGTTGGTAATCGTGTAATTGATTTCAGGAGGCGAGAATTTGCGGGACCAAAATGCCACGGGATGCAACTGATTGGTTACCGGGTCCTTTTGTGATAGAACTGCCCCCATGGCAATGCTTGAAGCATCAGTTTCCACGATGTAGGGGAGTTCGGGGCGAGGGTGTTTTAAGATTGGTGCAGAGATAAATTTAGTCTTCAAATCCTGGAAAGCTTGTTCCGCCTCGGTAGACCATTCAAAACGTTTGTTTTTCTTTAACAAGGCAGTGATGGGCTGGACTATTCTAGAGAATTCGGGGATAAACCTGCTGTAAAAGTTAGCGAAGCCTAACATGCTTTTCACACCTTTTACGGAGGATGGTGATGGCCATTTGAGAACTGCATCGACCTTCTTTGAATCCATACGCACTCCGCCAGGTGATAATATGAATCCCAAGAATTCAACTTCAGTCACGTTGAAAACACATTTTTCCAAGTTAGCGAAAAGTTTGTGTTGACGCAATCTTACGAGGACCATTTTCACGTGTTTCCGATGTTCAGATTCCGATGAAGAATAAACGAGGATGTCGTCAATGTAAACAACAACACACACATCTATGAGCTCTCTGAGGACATCGTTCATAAAATATTGAAAGGCGGCCGGGGCATTACAAAGTCCGAAGGGCATGACCTGATATTCAAATAGCCCATACTTGGTGCGGAAGGCCGTCTTCCATTCATCGCCCTCTTTTACTCGTACCAAGTGGTAAGCTCCTCTAAGATCCAGCTTTGTATATATGCATGCTTTTCTGACTTGGTCCAGGAGTTCAGGGATCAAAGGTAACGGATATCTATTCTTAACGGTGATCTGGTTCAGGGAGCGATAATCTATACAAGTTCTAAGGTCTCCTTCCTTTTTTGGAACGAAGAACAAAGCTGAAGAAGCAGGGGACTTGGAAGGACGAATAAACCCATTTGCCAGGTATTGATCCAGGTATTGTCGAAGGTGAAGGTTCTCAGGCTCGGTGAGGGCATAAATTCTACTACAAGGAGGAGTAGATCCAGGTATCAGGTCGATCTGGCAGTCATAAGACCTATGAGGAGGTAGAGAGTTAGCCTGATCCTTCCGGAAAACATCTTGGTATTCTAGGTATTCGGGAGGTAACTGGGGAGTCTCTGTAGAAATTGCTGCCAGTGCAACACCAGGTGGAGGGTGACAAGTAGAGACACATTCTGGAAACTGGACCGTTCTTGCTCGCCAATCGATCAGAGGATTGTGTTTCTCTAACCAAGGTATTCCTAGAATAATCTGAAACTGAGGGGCCTTGATCACATCGAACACGATCTTCTCATGGTGTCCATCTTGACTTACTAGCGTCACTTCTTGAGTGGTATGCGTTACTGGCCCGGAGGCTATCTCCGTACCATCCACCGTAGTAATGACGTCCTTTACAGCCTTGGGACAAAGAGTTAGATTCATCCTCAAAACCATTTCATGATCCACATAAGTGCCGATGGCACCGCTGTCGACGTAAGCTTCAATTGCATGTAATCGATCCGGATTATCAGGGCTGATGAGGACCATAGGTATCACGAAATGCGAGGTCACGGAACTGGTTTTCACGCTCGGCAAGAGGACCTCTATTCTTGTCAGGCGAGGTCGTTTCCCTGCTCAGAGTTTGTAACTTTGGTAACTGCAGCTCCTACTGCCTTCTTGGCAGGTTTCACCGGACAGTCTCGAAGAAAGTGCCCTGAGTTTCCGCAATAGAGGCATAATTGCAACTGTTTTCTCCTTTCCCGCTCCTTTTGTGTTAGAGGACCTTTCAGACCGCCTATTTGCATGGGTTCCCCGGAGTCTACTCCTTTGGAAGGAGTTGGCGGTTTGGAAAATACTCGAGCATCAAACTTGGAACGATCGGCCTTCCTGTTCTGCAGTCTGTGATCTATTTGAACGACTAAGTCTATATAGTCCGAACAATCTTGTGGGGGATTCACTACTTGGGCTAACACATCTTTGAGCTCTCCGTGTAGACCTCTATAAAACACCGTAATCCTTTTGTCCTCAGGCCAGTGAGTTTCCACTATCAGTCTGTTGAAAGACGCAATATAAGCCAAAAGGTCTTGATTACCTTGTCGCAACGAAAGAAGCTCATTGTCCAAGGCCTGCCCCTGTGAATGTCTTGCGAACAGTTTTTCCATACTGAGCTGAAAAGCTTGAAAATCATGGAGGACCGGATCATCTTGATTTACTATAGGGATCGACCAGTCTGCCGCATTGCCACTAACGTACGAAAGCACAAAAGCTACTTTAGCTTGATCAGTTGGAAAGGCTGCTGGCCGGCATAAGAAATGCAACCGGCACTGATTGATAAATACTGCAAACCTCTTTGGGTCACCAGAAAATCGTTCGGGCAGAGCCAGAGGTACATTCCCAGGTAGGTTGATCTGCACTGGATTCATAGAGGATGTAGAAGGAAGATTTCCCCCAGATGCGGGTAACGGGGTCTGTCCGGCTTGTGACTGTAGCAATTGTCTAGCGAGATCATCTGTTCGCTCCTTGGAAATAATCAGTTCCCTTCTTAGAGCGTTCTTTTCCTGACGGGCTGCATGCACTTCTGCCCTTAGTTCCCCAAGTAACTGGGCTAGCTGGTCGGTATCCGAGGTTTCCATAGCGCCTGGACAGGAGTTTTGTGGTAGGCTTTGCGTTCTGTAACGCTCACCTGATTCCCGTAGAGGCGCCGGTCTTGACTGGGCGTATACCGTATCTTCAAAGGTGATGTGTAACACACGGCTGGCTCTTTGGGCTGGACCTCTGTGCACTGTATGTCTGGCTCGAAGGGTAAGATATCTGCAGATAGAAAATGTGGGATTAATGAACTGGGTTATTGAATGTCTCTCTCTTCTTCCCTTTCTCTTCTCCTGTAGAACCCCAAAGGTTAACGCTCTCACCTTAGGTAAGTGAACGCTGTGCTCTCCATCTGCCTCGAGGCAGGGTGCTGTAACCAGTTTCTTCACTGGATAAGGGGAGCAGGCCTCTTGACTTCAGAGGACTGCTGTCCGTCGTTTACTGCATGAACGGTAAGTTTCGAGTAATTCTAATGTCTTTAAAGTCTTTAGTAATGATGTCTCTTGTTTTGCAGGGTTCCGGCGATGGCGGATGGCGGGCTGAAGTGAGTTGAAGATGGAGCCCGTGTGATGAATAGAAGCGCCTGGTAGCACGTAAGTAAGCGCTTGTTGCCTGCTTCACGATGCGCTCTAACTGTCTTTTTATTTTGCAGGTACAAGTTCGGGGTGGCTGCAGGGTTGCAGGAATACCCACTGGGTAAGATGTGGAAAGGAGTAATGGCACGTGAGTATTAAAGTTCCCCAATGTCTTTAAACGCACCTTGTTTTGTCTTTCAGATGCGGGATGCAGCGCCGAAGGACTCCGGAGCGTGCAAAGAGTTGGTAAGCTTTTGTCTTTCAGATGCCGGAATGCAGTGTGAAGACCTCCGGAGCGCACGAAGAGTAGGTAAGCCTTTGTCTTTCAGATGCCGGAATGCAGCGCGAGGCATTGGTGACAGCCGATGGACCAGGTAAGTGAAGAGCTGTCACTGAAGACCGTAATGCTAACCTGTTCTTTCTTGTCTTTATAGGTGTTGCTGAAGACTGGATTCAGAATGGTAAGCCTTTTTCCTTAGGCCCAGGATCAGATGCAGAAGACACGATGAGCGTTCTGCTGCTGAGAATGCAGAATAACGCAAAGCAAGATTCATCCATCGGGTGTGGTTTAAATAGCCTCCTGTAGTGCTTAGGTGTCTCCTTCCACAGCCACGCCTAGGTAAGAAAAGAGTTCCTGCTTTCCAGAAGAGTTCCAGTGTTCTGAATCTAGGGAGTGGCTCCTGCCCCACCCAACAGGAAAAGTAGTTCCAAACAGAAGAGGATCAGAGACTCAACTGGCAGGCAAGTAAGCAGCATGGTCTGCCGCAGGTAAGTCCACCCAAGCATTATGAGCCCGGCGCTTCCAGCGCTCGGACTGGGCATATTTATGAGCCTGGTGCCACTGGCGCCAGGACTGGGTCCAAAAGGTCCCAATTGGGACTGGTTGGCACTCGGAACCTGGGTTATGGATCTGCTTCCAAGGGAGTTGGGAAAACCCTGACCTTTTGGAAGCAGAGATCATGACAGTAGGCAGCCCAGTGGCATGTTTCAGCAATGTGGTCTCCTTCCACCACTGACAACAGGCAAAGTAGATTTGGCAGCCATCTTTTCCGGTTTCAAAGCACAATTTTTATAGGTTTTGGCACACATAGGGCTTTTGCAGCCATTTTTCTGATTCTGGTGCATCCAGCACACAGGGATGTCGCAGGGCAGAGCCTAGTGGGTTAAAACATCCCACAATATCGAAAATATAAACACATTTATTAAAAGGCCTTTGTAACTCAACACACAGTAAAAGAATCACAGCAATCCTACTAAACCAACACAACACAGTCAATACATCAGGAGCGGAGAAATCGTCACTGTCCCGTTTGTGAATCCGCACTATATCTTCTGAACTGAAAGTCGCAGAGCTATCATATTGCTGCAGTAGAAACCGCAACGAAGTGGACTCGACTGGCAAAGTTTGGTCCGGAGTGCGCCTGGTGCCGGTGTGTAACTCTAACCTTAACCAGTGGGCCCTAGTGCCTCCATTCATTATTACGCATGATTGGCCCCTGGGGGTCCCTCTGCTTTCCACTGCTAGTGCGAACTAGCAAACTATTCCCGAACCTTGGAATCACCTCTGCCTTCAAGTGGAGGTCCTCCTTGAATAGTGGGAATCTATTCGTCATCGCCTCACCCACCTTCCTGAGCTTCTAGAGACCCCTGAAGAGACCCCGTTTTGCCCATTGGAACAACCGCCTGCACCTGCACTACATGTACTATTGAGCATAAGGCTCCTCTCTTCTTAGGGTTTGGACTGCCTCTTAGTTAGGTGTGTGTTTGATGTTGAAGGGGACTAAAAACTATCTGCACTGCCTATTTTCCTTCCCCTCTAGGTTGTGAATATATTCCGTGCCTATAACCCTTTAGACCCCAATGGTTTGTATATATATTGTATTGATTGTGCTGTGTTGGTTTAGTAGGATTGCTGTGATTATTTTACTGTGTGCTGAGTTACAAAAGCCTTGTAATAAATGTGTTTATATTTTTCATATATACACCTGTCTGGGAGTAATATTGTAAGTGTCCTTGCTCTGTGTGCTCATTGAGGTCTTTCAGTCACCCTCTCCCCTCCTGAGACATAGTCTTGACCTCCTGTCATAGCTACCTTGATTGGTCTGGCTTGTCCAGAGGTTACCCTGTTCCAAGAAACTAGGCTGACCTTCCGAACCTCTGCCCACCAGGTCAGAGTTCAGAAATGTATCTTAACAGGGGGACATGAGTCGGGGCCTGCCTGCAGGTTGCCGTCACTGGTGGGGGTTGGGGTACATCAGTCGAGGCATGCCTGCGGTGTTGGTGCCATGCAGGCTGGCCGTGGGGTATGGTCACAGGTTTTGGGGGGTCCCTTGTGGAATGGGCTGCCTGCGGGGTATGGTCACGGGTATTGGGGGGTCCCATGTGGTGTTGTCAGCCTGCAGGTATGGTCACGGGTGTTGGGGGGTCCCTTGTTGTGAAACTAAATTGTATGGAGAAGCATGGTTTGTTATCTTTAGAGAATCATTACCCATTGTAGAGAATCATTACCCATTTAGGGATTAGTTATCCATCATTCATTCTGATAAGTAGTGACTTGAAGTAGTGACATTAGACTATCCACATATATGTAGCCATTTGCAATTTGCTCGAGATTGAGGCCTGTTATATTTGTAGTACCATGTAGAGACACATGTTATATTTGTAGAGACATGTAGACAAATGTAGAGATATGTTATGTATTATGTATGCATGTAGAGACACCACGCATGAGTGTGCACTTAGAATATGCTTTGAGTCTGCATTATAGATAGTGCTTGGGTTTGCGAGTGAAAGAGTAAGCACTAGAGAAAGCATGAAGCCATTCCATTGAGACAGAACAGAAGCGCTGCAGCACTGCGGAAGTTATGAGTTACTGTGAAAGATTGGAATGCATAAACAGTTTCTTAGCAGACAGAGATGAGACGTGACTTTTGCCTTTGTAGAGACACTGATAGGGATGCTGGCTAATCAGGCCCTGGGCTGGTTCTTCGCAGACAGAGATGGTGGGGGCCATGCATGTAGTGTTTTTGCATGGAGAGACATGCAAGGATAGAGGGATTTCAATGGAGTGAATGGAGGAATATGGAGAGAGATGGATTGTATGGTAACAGAAGCACTGATAGCAGATATGTTCAAATGTCACGATGACAAGAACACACAGTGATTGAGCAGTACAAGACATGCATCACAGACTTTTAGGCACTGCTCGGATTTAGAAATGCTGACAGATAGACAGAGAGGCATTTTAGCTTAGAGAGACATGTAACCATGGATATGTAATTACTCATTCAACAGTATAATGAGAGGTAAGGCTCTGAGATTTGGTATGCTGCTCTCTGCTGGTCTGCTCTCTGAGATGTGGAGGGAGTTGCTAGTTGGAGTTAGATATGGAGATGACACACGGACACACTGAGAGATGGAGAGATTGAGAGGAGAGATTACTTGGAGAGGCGTTTGGGAGTGATTGGATGTACTTCGTGAAGCGGTTTGGGTGCAGCAGAATCAAATGGCTTTGGCTGATATGTAGAAGGGGAAGCATTCTGATGAAAGCTGATGAGATTCATCTGGCAGAGAGAGTTGGCAGGAAGACCAGACCACTAAGAGGAGAGGCCTGGCCCTGACTGACTGGCTGGTTGCAAAGTTAGCAGTACAGGAGAGAAAGAGCAAGAAGGTGAGTATTGATAAGACATGTACATGGGGAATTAGAACAGACAATCACACAAAGCTTTGGCTGACATGATAGATGGAGTAATCAGACAGGGATTGTCTTAGAGAGAGAGTGTGAAGTGTGGTGTGGATTGGAGAGGAATGGTGTGGATTGGAGTTGCTATTAGATTGCTTGCATTAGAAACCTCTAAGGCTTATAGTTATTGCATTGCATTGTAGATTTGCATCAAAAGCATAAAAGCTGCCCATTCGAGATTTGCATTATAGTTAGGGTTTCCTGTTCTAGGGGTTTATCTTTTTTTACTTCCAGGGGTGTTTTTTCAGTGTTTTCAAAAACTTTCTGGATCTATGTTTATCAGTGTTTTCCCATTTGCCCCTTTCAAAAAATCGCAGACAACTGTTTTTGCAGGTGTAAAAACAGACATTTTCTTTTATTGCTTTGTTGGGTGCACATGTAGGGTAATCTCTCAGTGCAAGATGTTCTAAACAATTTCATGTTAATCGAGTAATATGCTGCATTCCTACAAGTCAAAATGATTGTAATAAATCATACAATATTTCTTCAAGGACTCTTTGCCCATCCGTGCCCTTTCTTTTCTTCCCATAAAGACTTTTAATTGGGAAAACGACCTTTCCACATTGGCACTGGACACGGGCAGGGCCAAAATATCCAACACACAAGCTGATAAATCTGGCCACTGTTGGTGTTTTCCCACCCAATACTCATGCACCCGAAGCTGCAGATTCTCAAGCACAGGCTCTGCCAAATAGGCGTTAAACTGGCTGCACACAGCCTTTTAAATAAATGCATATTTTTCAAAGTTTTGACTAAATTCTTTTTTGCGGAAGGGATCTAGTACTTGCATGGCATACTACAAAGAGGCTTCACTCACTTCGAATGACATGGTGGCTGATGGAATGTTTCGATACAGCTTTGCTTGCGATTTTACATGCATTGTTGCGTCGAATATCCTAAAATTTTCCTTCCTCAACAGTCCTCTGTTTTCCAAGTGGCAGACATTCCAAAAGTGCACGTTACTGGACCAAAGTCACTGAAAGTGTCACCCAACTTTCTTTCAAATAAGAGTTTGACCTCCACACCAATGACACTTGGTACTTGGTAAACATATGTGTTTTTGGATTCCAGCCTCTTCATTATATCAACGACAGCGGTCATGTTCTCTTGCAAAAATCTGAGAACACAGTAGACTGTACTTTTATTCACCTCAATATCAATGTGCGCCCTCAGATCCTCACATTTCTTGCCTGAGGCATCATCACTAAGGAGGAAATCGGTAAAAGGTCGCCACATCAATAGTATGGCATTCACTGCCTCTAATACAGAGAACCACTGACTAAAGGAGACAGTTGGGATAACCTTTCCTTTCATGCCATACAAAGTGCAAAATGATAGGTATTTGCGTTTCAGTTCATGTGCATATCTAAATAGACCACCAGAATGGACCACAAAGTCAACTAAACCCCTAACCAAATCTAAGGCTGCTTTTAAAACTCCATCAAGAAAGTGGCAGGGGTCTCGCATGGGGAAGGCCTTGAAATCGGCATTGCCCTTGGACAGATCATCACATATTTACAACCAACGTGGAATAAATAAGTTTACATTGCGTGTCTCATTAAATCAAAATTGTTCAATTAGTTGGAGAGGTTCTGCGCGCGCGTCAACCTATGCAATGAAAACACATAAAGTGTACTACTAATAATAAATAAATAAACTAATTCGTAGCGCTTCCCCAAAAGGTTACCGATTTCGAAGCGCAGATCTGCTTCTAGGCTGTCAATTTCATAGACTGTTTTCAGACTGTTCCTCTGCTCTTTGGTGCTATTTTGTGCGCACGGAACATCATGAAGCTGGTTTCTGGTTCTGTGCGCTTAAAGTACTCATGTTGTAATTAGCATGTGCAGGCGTGGTGCTTTTAAAGTGACATCTTGTTATGCAAACGCTAGCACCGACCTATATGCAGCTTTGGGGGGTGAGTTTGAGTGACTTGTCAAAACAGAAAGGCAATGGGTTTAGAGCCTCAGCAGCACTCCATAAAATATCCTGACATGTGTTATTAAAGACTGGCGCCCAATGGAATCTTACTTCTTGAAATCAGGCAGCCCTCTGGGGCCCCCTCCAAGGTAGGGGGTAATTATGGCACCTCGGCTCAGGGGCACGGGTTGTGAAAGTTCTGAGCTAACTAGAAATGGCCCAGAGTCCTTGTGTTTAAAATGTATGTAAATCAAACCCCCACCATGTCGGCATCACAAAAACAAATACATACAATTTACCTTACAAAGGGTCCAACACGTCCAGCAGAGCAAAAGCGAAGGAAACACTGGAAAATACTGTTCAGCAGGTTCAGGGAGCAGTGAATGGCTCGAACAAGTGACGCTGCTTACATGGGGCGAGATTTCCCAGGCAAACATGTACGTGCAGCCTAATTACCCATGCAGGCTTCAGAGGTCATGACTGGAGGGGGTACATTAGCCCCCCGCCCCCGACAGAGATGCACACATCAACAACAGGAGCATGCCCCCTGCAGTCCTGCTAATGTTTCCCTCCCAAGAACAATGCCAAAGCTGGGAGAGGCACAAAGAGCTTAACGCTCAACCGAAACCAGAGTTTTCCGGATTGTCCAGCATTGCAGTTTGCAATGTGAGGTCCTTATGGCCAGGCAGTCAAATCGGCATTTGGCCACAAGGTGGCAATATGGGATAATAAATTATCATTGCAGCGTTAGTAGCAATGTCAGTTCCAATAGACAATGTTTTAACAGAGCTGCTAGGATAGCTCACTGACAACGTGTGTGTTTCTTGGAAACAAGACACCATGGTTTCGAATTCTGCTCCCAGCACTATGAAATACGGGGTTTATCGGATAACCCCGAGAATTTTTAAATTTTAACGGGGGTCACATATCAGGCACTTTCCGGTTATCCCCGAAAACCGGACACCCTAATTATAGTAGTGTTTGCATGATGCATTGCTTTGTATGAATAAAAGTGTTTCTATTGTTGAATCGATTCATGAGTTTACTTTGTGTCTTATGTTAGTGTGTCCATAGGAGTACCGTAGGAGTAACACAGAGCACAAAGGCCCAGAGATACAAGAGCAGGGGGGGCATAGTTATCCACACCCCACCCGTAGAAGTTAGATCTGAAGCCATAACAAATGGTCACCGAGGTAGATTTGTCTGGGTATGACAAAATGGTTGTCCACGCTGGGCTAGGCCAAAGGTAGATTTGTTGCAGTTCCACAAATGGCACCCGTAACGCGGGGCTTCACTGATGCTGATTGATAACATGGAACAGAGGGTTTAGAGCTTGTTGTTTGGGTCCACTTATCGATAAGTTGAAGTAGAAGTTTGATCATCGTGTGCAGCTGTGTTTTCTGTTAGTTTGTGCGAATAGATATTTTATGTTTTTTGTTTTGTCTGTCTTGGGGATGTTATGAATTAGAGCATGATTCGTCCACAATTTTGTTCACCTTAGGAAGGGGAACGCAATTGTCTGACTGTGACCTTGAATCCGGAATTTGAATTGGAATTCATCCAGAGCAGTGTTTCATGACTGCAATTTTTTGGAAATTAACGTACATCCATTTGGCCAAGCTAGAGAAACAGTTCTTTCTTGAAGACACTTGTGGTATATGTTAGGGAGAATTCTAAATCAATCCCTTACCTAGTGAGTCCCCCAGCAGCTTTACTGGATTTCTGGAGTTATTTTTTCCAGTTAGTAAGAGTGTGAGCTTTTCCCCCACTCTTACCCATGTTTTGCCATGCGTATTTCATCTGTTTTTGTGATTGTGGACTCTAGAGTACACCACTTCAGTAGCCCCTTCTTTTGTGTGTTACACAGCACCTTCAGTGCAGTGACACAGGGTTGTCTTTTAGACTTCCCACCGACTCCATTTCTGGGGCTGACTACTGTCCCCCAGAAAAGGGTAAAGTTGCCATTAACTTAACATAGTCATTTAACCATTTAACCACAGATCCAGTACACCCCATCTTACATGGAGTACTGGAAAGGGTTACTCCTTAGCCCTTTTTATCTGTACCTCCTAGAGCCTTGTTCTGCTTTTTAAACTTTAGACTTTGTTGGTGGAAGTGGTATCTACCCTAACTTTTCTACGGCGTTTATTACATGGCCACGCTAGTGGCCATGTAGTTATGGTTAAGTTGCTGTTTCCATAAGAAGAGCACTTTTTGGGCGGCTTTTAACTTCGCTCCCCTTGGACAAATCCTCACGAAACTTTGCAAAAAAAGTATATGGCCCACTATGAACTTTTTTGCAAAGTTTGGTGAGGATTCGTCCAGGGAGGGCAAAGTTATAGGGGGGGGTTCCCAAAACTTTTTTTTTCCCCATAGACTGAATGGGGATAAAGCTTTGCTCGCGCCTACAGCCCAAACCGCTGGACGGATTTTCACCGAATTTGGACCAGGAGTAGCGGCTTGGTCCCGAAAGCATGCTTTTGCTGATTCGGTGAAAATCCATCCAGTAGTTTTTTGAAAAATGACCAAAAAGTAGGTCATAAAAAATTAGTGATATCTGTGTCTGGTCCGCAGACACACTTCCCTGTTCGCTCCGTGGACAGTGTCCTGATTGGCCAATCGGCTTGCGTGATGTCCGCGGACATGCAACGTGTTCGCTGATTGGACGGCGTGGAGCGTGAAGCTCGTCAGATTTTTGGTAGCGCCCGCTATCTTGGATTCGTGGACGTCCGCGGACAGCGCGGTGAAACTTGGTTTAAAATTTGTATTTAGTAGAGTGTGTTGGTGTGTAAGAGTGTTTGGGGAGGGTGGGAGAGTATGAGATAGGTTAAATGTTGTGTTTTTTTATGTGGTGGACGCTCTTGTTGTGTTCGATTTGTCTGCGGACAAACACGGCTGTTCTGTAATGTTCTAAATAAACTAAATGTGGGGTGTTCTGAGGACGCAATATGTGTCTGTTTTGTTCGCAAGCAAGCTGAAACTGTTCTAAGCACACTCTCAGTGTCCTGAAATGTTCGTAAATAAACAAAATGATGGTGTCCTGAGGACGCTGTCCATATTGTTCTCTGGTTAGTTGAATGAGTTCTAAGAAAACTTGTGGTGTCCTGAAATGTTCGTAAAAAAAACAAAATAGGGGTGTTCTCAGGATGCTGTCCGTATTGTTTTTTGTGAAGTTCAAAGTGTTCTAAGAACACTTGCGGTGTCCTGAAATGTTCATAGGGGGTGTCCTGAGAACGCTGTCCGTATTGTTCTCTGGCAAGTTGAATGTGTTCTAAGAACACTCGTGGTGTCCTGAAATGTTCGTAAATAAACAAAATGGGGGTGTCCTGAGGACGCTGTCCGTATTGTTCGAAGGCAAGTTGAATGTGTTCTAAAAACATGCGCTGTGTCTTGAAATGTTCGCAAATAAACAACATGGGGGTGTCCTGAGGACGCTGTCTGTATTGTTCTCTGGCAATTTGAATGTGTTCTAAGAACACTCGTGGTGTCCTGAAATGTTCGTAAATAAACAAAATGGGGGTGTCCTGAGGACGCTGTCCGTATTGTTCGAAGGCAAGTTGAATGTGTTCTAAGAACACGCGCTGTGTCTTGAAATGTTCGCAAATAAACAAAATGGGGGTGTCCTGAGGACGCTGTCCGTATTGTTCTCTGGCAATTTGAATGTGTTCGAAGAACACTCGTGGTGTCCTGAAATGTTCGTAAATAAACAAAATGGGGGTGTCTTGAGGACGCTGTCCATATTGTTCGATGGCAAGTTGAATGTGTTCTAAGAACACTCGCAGTGTCCTGAAATGTTTGCAAATAAACAAAATGGGGGTGTCCTGAGAACGCTGTCTGTATTGTTCGTTGTCAAGTTGAAAGTGTTCTAAGAACACTCGCGGTGTCCTGAAATGTTCATAGGGGGTTTCCTGAAGACGCTGTCCGTATTGTTTGCTGGCAAGTTGAATGTGTTCTAAGACCACTCGCAGTGTCCTGAAATGTTCGCAAATAAAAAAATGGGTGTGTTCTGAGGATGCTGTCCATATTGTTCTCTTGCAAGTTCAATGTGTTCTAAGAACACTTGTGGTGTCGTGAAATGTTCGTAAATAAACAAAATGGGGGTATTCTGAGGATGCTCTCCGTTTAGTTCGTTGTCAAGTTTAAAGTGTTCTAAGAACACTCGCGGTGTCCTGAAATGTTCATAGGGGGTGTCCTGAAGACGCTGTCCGTATTGTTCTCTGGCAAGTTGAATGTGTTCTAAGAACACTCGTGGTGTCCTGAAATGTTCGTAAATAAACAAAATGGGGATGTCCGTTTTGTTCGATGGGAAGTTGAATATGTTCTAAGAACACTCACGATGTCCTGAAATGTTCACAAATAAAAAAATGGGGGTGTTCTGAGGACGCTGTCCATATTCTCTTGCAAGTTGAATGTGTTCTAAGAACACTTGTGGTGTCGTGAAATGTTCGTAAATAAACAAAATGGGGGTGTTCTGAGGATGCTGTCTGTTTTGTTTGTTGTCAAGTTTAAAGTGTTGTTCTAAGAACACTCGCAGTGTCCTGAAATGTTCATAGGGGGTTTCCTGAAGACGCTGTCCGTATTGTTCGCTGGCCAGTTGAATGTGTTCTAAGACCACTCGCAGTGTCCTGAAATGTTCGCAAATAAAAAAATGGGTGTGTTCTGAGGATGCTGTCCATATTGTTCTCTTGCAAGTTCAATGTGTTCTAAGAACACTTGTGGTGTCGTGAAATGTTCGTAAATAAACAAAATGGGGATGTCCGTTTTGTTCGATGGGAAGTTGAATATGTTCTAAGAACACTCACGATGTCCTGAAATGTTCGCAAATAAAAAAATGGGGGTGTTCTGAGGACGCTGTCCATATTCTCTTGCAAGTTGAATGTGTTGTAAGAACACTTGTGGTGTTGTGAAATGTTCGTAAATAAACAAAATGGGGGTGTTCTGAGGATGCTGTCTGTTTTGTTCGTTGTCAAGTTTAAAGTGTTCTAAGAACACTCGCAGTGTCCTGAAATGTTCATAGGGGGTGTCCTGAAGACGCTGTCCATATTGTTCTCTGGCAAGTTGAATGTGTTCTAAGAACACTCGTGGTGTCCTGAAATGTTCGTAAATAAACAAGTCTCTGGCAAGTTGAATGTGTTCTAAGAACACTCGTGGTGTCCTGAAATGTTCGTAAATAAACAAAATGGGGATGTCCGTTTTGTTCGATGGGAAGTTGAATATGTTCTAAGAACACTCACGATGTCCTGAACACTCGTGGTGTCCTGAAATGTTCGTAAATAAACAAAATGGGGATGTCCGTATTGTTCGATGGGAAATTGAATGTGTTCTAAGAACACTCGTGGTGTCCTGAAATGTTCGCAAATAAACAAAATGGGGGTGTCCAGAGGACGCTGTCCGTATTATTGTTCGATGGCAAGTTGAATGTGTTCTAAGAACACTCGCGGTGTCCTGAAATGTTCGCAAATAAACAAAATGGGGGTGTCCTGAGGACGCTGTCCGTATTGTTCGTTGTCAAGTTGAAAGGGTTCTAAGAACCCTCGCGGTGTCCTGAAATGTTCGTAGGGGGTTTCCTGAAGATGCTGTCCATATTGTTCACTGACAAGTTGAATGTGTTCTAAGAACACTTGTGGTGTCCTGAAATGTTCGTAAATAAACAAAATGGGGGTGTTCTGAGGACGCCGTCCGTTTTGTTCGGTGTCAAATTTAAAGTGTTCTAAGAACACTTGCGCTGTCCTGAAATGTTCATAAGGGGTGTCCTGAAGACGCTGTCCGTATTGTTCTCTGGCAAGTTGAATGTGTTCTAAGAACACTCGTGGTGTTGAAATGTTAGTAAATAAACAAAATGGTTGGTGTCGTGAGGACGCTGTCTGTATTGTTGGATGGGAAGCTGAATGTGTTCTAAGAACACTTGCAGTGTACTGAAATGTTCGTAAATAAACAAAATGGGGGTGTTCTGAGGACGCCGTCCGTTTTGTTCGGTGTCAAGTTTAAAGTGTTCTAAGAACACTTGCGCTGTCCTGAAATGTTCATAAGGGGTGTCCTGAAGACGCTGTCCGTATTGTTCTCTGGCAAGTTGAATGTGTTCTAAGAACACTCGTGGTGTTGAAATGTTAGTAAATAAACAAAATGGTTGGTGTCGCAAGGACGCTGTCTGTATTGTTGGATGGGAAGCTGAATGTGTTCTAAGAACCCTTGCAGTGTCCTGAAATGTTCGTAGGGGGTGTCCTGAAGACGCTGTCGGTATTGTTCACTGGCAAGTTTAATGTGCTCTAAGAACACTCGCGGTGTCCTGAAATGTTTGCAAATAAAAAAATGGGGGTGTCCTGAGGACGCTGTCCGTATTGTTCTCTGGCAAGTTGAATGTGTTATAAGAACACTCGTGGTGTCCTGAAATGTTCGTAAATAAACAAAATGGGGGTGTCCTGAGGACGCTGTCTGTATTGTTCGAAGGCAAGTTGAATGTGTTCTAAGAACTCTCGTGGTGTCCTGAAATGTTCGTAAATAAACAAAATGGGGGTGTCCTGAGGACGGTGTCTGCATTGTTTGATGGAAAGTTGAATGTGTTCAAAGAGCACTCGTGGTGTCCTGAAATTTTCGCAAATAAACAAAATGGGGGTGTCCTGAGGACGGTGTCCGTATTGTTCATTTTCAAGTTGAAAGTGTTGTAAGAACACTCGCGGTGTCCTGGAATATTCGTAGGGGGTGTCCTGAAGACGCTGTCCGTATTGTTCACTAGCAAGTTTAATGTGTTCTAAGAACACTCGCGGTGTCCTGAAATGTTCGCAAATAAAAAAATGGGGGTGTTCTGAGGACGCTGTCCGTATTGTTCTCTTGCAAGTTGAATGTGTTCTAAGAACACTTGTGGTGTCCTGAAATGTTTGTAAATAAACAAAATGGGGGTGTTCTGAGGACGCTGTCCGTTTTGTTCGTTGGCAAGTTTAAAGTGTTCCAAGAACACTTGCGGTGTCCTGAAATGTTCGTAGGGGGTGTCCTGAAGACGATGTCCGTATTGTTCTCTGGCAAGTTGAATGTGTTCTAAGAACACTTGTGGTGTCCTGAAATGTTTGTAAATAAACAAAATGCGGGTATCATGAGGACGCTGTCTGTGTTGTTCGATGGGAAGTTGAATGTGTTCTAAGAACACTCGCGGTGTTCTGAAATGTTCGTAAATAAACAAAATGGGGGTGTCCTGAGGACGCTGTCCGTATTGTTCTCTGGCAAGTTGAATGTGTTCTAAGTACACTTGTGGTGTCCTGAAATGTTTGTAAATAAACAAAATGGGGGTGTCCTGAGGACGCTGTCCGTATTGTTCGATGGCAAGTTGAATGTGTTCTAAGAACACTCGTGGTGTCCTGAAATGTTCGCAAATAAACAAAATGGGGGTGTCCTGAGGACGCTGTCCGTATTGTCCTCTGGCAATTTAAATGTGTTCTAAGAACACTCGTGGTGTCCTGAAAACTTTGTAACTAAACAAAATGGGGATGTCCTGAGGACGCTGTCCATATTGTTCGATGGCAAGTTGAATGTGTTCTAAGAACACGCGCATTGTCCTGAAATGTTTACAAATAAACAAAATGGGGGTGTCCTGAGAACGCTGTCTGTATTGTTCGTTGTCAAGTTCAAAGTGTTCTAAGAACACTCGCGGTGTCCTGAAAAGTTTGTAGGGGGTGTCCTGAAGATGCTGTCCGTATTGTTCGATGGCAAGTTGAATGTGTTCTAAGAACACTCGCGGTGTCCTGAAATGTTCGCAAATAAACAAAATGGGGGTGTCCTGAGGACGCTGTCCGTATTGTTCGTTGTCAAGTTGAAAGAGTTCTAAGAACCCTCGCGGTGTCCTGAAATGTTCGTAGGGGGTGTCCTGAAGATGCTGTCCATATTGTTCACTGACAAGTTGAATGTGTTCTAAGAACACTTGTGGCGTCCTGAAATGTTCGTAAATAAACAAAATGGGGGTGTTCTGAGGACTCTGTCCATTTTGTTCGGTGTCAAGTTTAAAGTGTTCTAAGAACACTTGCGCTGTCCTGAAATGTTCATAGGGGGTGTCCTGAAGACGCTGTCCGTATTGTTCTCTGGCAAGTTGAATGTGTTCTAAGAACACTTGTGGTGTTGAAATGTTCGTAAATAAACAAAATGGTAGGTGTCGTGAGGACGCTGTCTGTATTTTTCGATGGGAAGCTGAATGTGTTCTAAGAACACTTGCAGTGTTCTGAAATGTTTGCAAATAAACAAAATGGGGGTGTCCTGAGGACGCTGTCTGTATTGTTCGTTGTCAAGTTGAAAGGGTTCTAAGAACCCTTGCAGTGTCCTGAAATGTTCGTAGGGGGTGTCCTGAAGACGCTGTCGGTATTGTTCACTGGCAAGTTTAATGTGCTCTAAGAACACTCGCGGTGTCCTAAAATGTTTGCAAATAAAAAAATGGGGGTGTCCTGAGGACGCTGTCTGTATTGTTCTCTGGCAAGTTGAATGTGTTATAAGAGCACTCGTGGTGTCCTGAAATGTTCGTAAATAAACAAAATGGGGGTGTCCTGAGGACGCTGTCTGTATTGTTCGAAGGCAAGTTGAATGTGTTCTAAGAACTCTCGTGGTGTCCTGAAATGTTCGTAAATAAACAAAATGGGGGTGTCCTGAGGACGGTGTCTGCATTGTTTGATGGAAAGTTGAATGTGTTCAAAGAGCACTCGCGGTGTCCTGAAATGTTCGCAAATAAACAAAATGGGGGTGTCCTGAGGACGCTGTCCGTATTGTTCATTGTCAAGTTGAAAGTGTTCTAAGAACACTCGTGGTGTCCTGAAATGTTCGTAGGGGGTGTCCTGAAGACGCTGTCCGTATTGTTCTCTGACAAGTTGAATGTGTTCTAAGAACACTTGTGGTGTCCTGAAATGTTTGTAAATAAACAAAATGCGGGTATCATGAGGACGCTGTCTGTGTTGTTCGATGGGAAGTTGAAGGTGTTCTAAGAACACTCGCGGTGTTCTGAAATGTTCGTAAATAAACAAAATGGGGGTGTCCTGAGGACGCTGTCCGTATTGTTCTCTGGCAAGTTGAATGTGTTCTAAGAACACTTGTGGTGTCCTGAAATGTTTGTAAATAAACAAAATGGGGGTGTCCTGAGGACGCTGTCCGTATTGTTCGATGGCAAGTTGAATGTGTTCTAAGAACACTCGTGGTGTCCTGAAATGTTCGCAAATAAACAAAATGGGGGTGTCCTGGGGACGCTGTCCGTATTGTCCTCTGGCAATTTAAATGTGTTCTAAGAACACTCGTGGTGTCCTGAAAACTTTGTAAATAAACAAAATGGGGATGTCCTGAGGACGCTGTCCATATTGTTCGATGGCAAGTTGAATGTGTTCTAAGAACACTTGCGGTGTCCTGAAATGTTTACAAATAAACAAAATGGGGGTGTCCTGAGAACGCTGTCTGTATTGTTCGTTGTCAAGTTGAAAGTGTTCTAAGAACACTCGCGGTGTCCTGAAAAGTTTGTAGGGGGTGTCCTGAAGATGCTGTCCGTATTGTTCGCTGGCAAGTTGAATGTGTTCTAAGAACACTTGCGGTGTCCTGAAATGTTCGCAAATAGAAAAATGGGGGTGTTCTGAGGACGCTGTCCGTATTATTCTCTTGCAAGTTGAATATGTTCTAAGAACACTTGTGGTGTCCTGAAATGTTCGTAAATAAACAAAATGGGGGTGTTCTGAGGACGCTGTCCATTTTGTTCGTTGTCAAGTTTAAAGTGTTCTAAGAACACTTGCGGTGTCCTGAAATGTTCATAGGGGGTGTCCTGAAGACGCTGTCCGTATTGTTCTCTGGCAAGTTGCATGTGTTCTAAGAACACTCGTGGTGTCCTGAAATGTTTGTAAATAAACAAAATGGTTGGTGTCCTGAGGACGCTGTCCGTATTGTTCGATGGGAAGCTGAATGTGTTCTAAGAACACTTACGGTGTCCTGAAATGTTTGCAAATAAAGAAAATGGGGGTGTCCTGAGGACGCTGTCCGTATTGTGCGTTGTCAAGTTGAAAGAGTTCTAGGAACCCTTTCGGTGTCCTGAAATGTTCGTAGGAGGTGTCCTGAAGACGCTGTCGCTATTGTTCACTGGCAAGTTGAATGTGCTCTAAGAACACTCGTGGTGTCCTGAAATGTTCGCAAATAAAAAAATGGGGGTGTCCTGAGGACGCTGTCCGTATTGTTCTCTGGCAAATTGAATGTTTTCTAAGAACACTCGTGGTGTCCTGAAATGTTCGTAAATAAACAAAATGGGGGTGTCCTGAGGACGCTGTCCGTATTGTTCGAAGGCAAGTTGAATGTGTTCTAAGAACACTCGCGGTGTCCTGAAATGTTCGCAAATAAACAAAATGGGGGTGTCCTGAGGCCGCTGTCCTTATTGTTCTCTGGCAATTTGAAAGTGTTCTAAGAACACTCGTGGTGTCCTGAAATGTTCATAAATGAAAATACTGGGGGTGTCCTGAGGACGCTGTCCGTATTGTTTGATGGCAAGTTGAATGTGTTCTAAGAGCACTCGCGGTGTCCTGAAATGTTCGCATATAAACAAAATGGGGGTGTCCAGAGGACACTGTCCGTATTGTTCGAAGGCAAGTTGAATGTGTTCTACGACCACTCGCGGTGTCCTGAAATGTTCGCAAATAAACAAAATGGGGGTGTCCTGAGGACGCTGTCCGTATTGTTCGCTGGCAAGTTTAATGTGTTCCAAGAACACTTGCGGTGTCCTGAAATGTTCGCAAATAAACAAAATGGGGGTGTTCTGAGGACGCTGTCCGTTTTGTTCGTTGTCGAGTTTAAAGTGTTCCAAGAACACTCGCACTGTCCTGAAATGTTCGTAGGGGGTGTCCTGAAGACGCTGTCCGTACTGTTCTCTGGCAAGTTGAATGTGTTGTAAGAACACTCGTGGTGTCCTGAAATGTTTGTAAATAAACAAAATGGGGGTATCCTGAGGACGCTGTCTGTATTGTTCGATGGGAAGTTGAATGTGTTCTAAAAACACTTGCCGTGTTCTGAAATGTTCGTAAATAAACAAAATGGGGATGTCTGTATTGTTCGATGGGAAGTTGAATGTGTTCTAAGAACACTCACGGTGTCCTGAAATGTTCGCAAATAAAAAAATGGGGGTGTTCTGAGGACGCTGTACATATTGTTCTCTTACAAGTTGAATGTGTTCTAAGAACACTTGTGGTGTCGTGAAATGTTCATAAATAAACAAAATGGGGGTGTTCTGAGGATGCAGTCCGTTTTGTTCGTTGTCAAGTTTAAAGTGTTCTAAGAACACTCGCGGTGTCCTGAAATGTTCATAGGGGTGTCCTGAAGACGCTGTACGTATTGTTCTCTGGCAAGTAGAATGTGTTCTAAGAACACTCGTGGTGTCCTGAAATGTTCGTAAATAAACAAAATGAGGATGTCCGTATTGTTCGATGGGAAGTTGAATGTACCTAATACGCATTACTGTTTGCTCTGATTTGTGGTATACTAGGGTGCTTTTCTCCCCTCGCAGGATTCTCAAACTTAGGTGGCCCGGTACCTAATACGCATTACTGTTTGTTTGCTCTAATTGTGGTAACTTGTGCTTGCTGCTCACTTCCTGTCTGCGTGCTCTCGTTTCGTCTGTCCCCCCCCCCCTCCCTTCTACTCCATGGTGCTCTCCGTCTCGCCTATCTTCTCTAACTGCTTCTCCATTGACTATCCTGCTCTCCTCACTAAATCTGGTAGGAAAAAGTTTAAAAAGGACATCCTGGTCTCCAACCCAGGCCTCCCTATCCCTGACACCTACACTAATGCCTGCTCTAAGGAAACTCTCACTGACATCCTCTTTTTCGTGCCTTCGCCTGACCTATGGACCCTTCATATGGTCTCTGTGCTCTCTCCTCCTCTCCCATTAATGGTGGCACCCATTGGGATGTCCTCTTGGCCCCCTTCCGCTCCTCTAAGGCCATCATTAATGTCTACTCTAATGGGACCGTCTTGGTCCAAGGCCCTCAGGCCAACCTTCACCTCTTCGATAGACGCTTCCCACACCTCATCAACTTCCTCTCCTCTCCTGCTGTCCCCCCTCCTCTATCCTTGGCTACCTTGCCTCTACCCTCCCTCCCTGCCCCCTCTCGTGCTCCTTCTTCACCTCCTTCTTTAATACCTCCGCAGGGCGTACCTCTGATCTGTACCCCTCCCCGGAAGTTCTTCAAGGATGGCAGCCTTCTCCACATTGCCACACTAAACACTCGCTCTGCCATCAAGCACTCCTCCAATATCTGTCACCTTCTTGAGGAACTGGACCTCGACGTCCTTTGTCTCACTGAGACATGGTTCACAGCCAGCTCTGCCACCTGCTTTGACACACTCCTACCTGACGGTTACAAGATCCTCTCCATGCCCAGGCCCAACCGTGCGGGGGGGGTGTTGCCCTTATCTTCCCTGAGTGGATTCCTGCCACTGTCACTCCTACGCAGACCTACTCCTCTTTTGAATGTCTTGTCTGCTGACTCTCTCTCTCTCCTAGCCATTCCCTTACCGTGGCTACTATCTATCGGCCACCTGGTCAAATTTCCTCCTTCCTCTCTGAGTGGGCTGACCTCTCCTCCGCACTCCTGTCCTCAACCACTCAACTCCTCTTTCTTGGCGACTTTAACATCCACCTTGATGCCTCCAGTCCCCCCACTGGTCTCTTTCGTGACCTCTGCGACTCTCTCTCACTCTCTATTCTCCCATCTGGGCCTACTCACTCTCCTGGGCACACTCTTGATGCTCTGATCTCTTCTGACCTTCCCCTCTCCGTCCCTCTCTCCACTCCTCTCTCCTGGAGTGATCACTTTCTCCTATCCTCCCACCTCACCCTGCCTACCCCACAGGCAAAGCCACCCTCTTCACTGCCACCCACCTTCTCGGTCATCCGACCCATGAAGCATGTGTCAGTTGAGGCTTTCGCTGCTACCTTCTCGCCCCCCCTGCCCCTTCGGCTGACTCCCACCCTGACACAGCCCTCTCCATGCTCCACTCTGCTATATCTGTTACGCTTGATATCCTTGCCCCCGTCATGAGAATCCGCCTGAAGCCCAAAGCCAAATGTAACTCCTGGTATGACTCGGATCTCGCCACCCTAAAACGCAAGTGCAGGGTTGCAGAGAGGAAATGGCGCGCTTCATGTTCATCCTCTGACAAACTGGCCTGCCGCCTGCTCCAAAGGCAGTACCGGCTCTCCGTTCTCACCAAGAAGAGAGCCCTTATCCAAGCCCGCATCTCTGCGGCATCAAACAACTCCGCCGAACTCTTTAAAATCTGCAAGGAGCTGGCCAACCCTGTTGCAGTCTCTACCTCTCCTGTCCCCTCCCAGGCCCTCTGCACTGCACTGGCTTCTCACTTCATCTCTAAAACTCAGGACATCCTGTCCTCGCTCTCCTCCTTTCACCTCCCTCCCTACCCGGCCCTTCCTCTGGCCGTTCTGCGGTCACCCCTTCCTGCCTCTTTCTCTGCCTTTCCACCTTTCTCTGCTGACAAAGTTTCCAGACAAGTCCAATCAATGAAAGTCTCGTCTAAACAGGTTCACCCCTGTTCCTCCAAAACTATCAAGGACCACATCGACTCCCTGGCTCCTGCCCTGGCTGACTTCTGCAACCACTCCTTCGCCTCTGGAGTCTTCCCTTCCCCCCTCAAGCACTCCCTTGTGCACCCTCTTCTCAAGAAACCCTCCTCCGACCCCTCCTGCCCGGCTAACTATCGCCCTATCTCCATCACTCCCTTCCTGGGCAAGCTCCTGGAGAAACTGGCCATCTCCCAGCTTAACCTCCATTCTGAATCTGTTGGTAGTCTTCATGACCATCAATCTGGCTTCAGAGCTGCCAGAAGCACGGAAACTGCTCTCCTGAACATCCGTGAAAACCTGCTCTTGAACCTCGATTCCAACACTCTGTGTGTTCTCATTCTGCTCAATCTCTCCTCTGCCTTTGACACTGTCAACCATGCCATCCTGCTCAACCGTCTCTGGGAAAACCTGGGTATCACTGGTCAGGCTCTGGCGTGGCTGACCTCTTTCCTTTCAAATCGACCCTCCCAGGTCCAACTGGGGTCCTTCCTCTCCGACATCTTTTTCTCCACCTGTGGTGTCCCCCAGGGATCTAATCTCTCTCCCTGGCTGTTCAACCAGTATCTGGCACTCCTTGCCCACCGCATCGCCGCTCTCTGCCCTAATTTCCAGTGCTATGCGGACGATACCCAGCTCATTTCCAGGCTACCCTCAGCCTCCCCCTCTCCTTCCCTCATCTCTGACTGTCTGTCTGCTATCCAAGAATGGTGTGCCGCCAATGACCTCTGCTTTAATGCCAGTAAGACTGAGATTCTACTCATTGGTACTCCCACTCCCTCCTTCCCTGCAGCTCTCTGGCCTGCCTCCCTTGGCCCCCTCCCTGCTCCTACCGGCAAGGCAAAAAACCTTGGGGTCATCTTCGACTCCAAACTCTCCTTCTCTCCTCATATTTCTGACGTCGCCAAGAGGTCACACTACCAGCTGCACCTCCTCAGAGATATTCTTCCCTTCCTCTCCTTCCCCCAGAAGCTCACTGTCTCCCGAGCCCTGGTTCTCTCGAAGCTGGACTACTGTAACAGCCTCTATCTTAACCTGCCTGCCTCCACTCTCCGCCCTCTGCAACTCATCCAGAACAGAACTGCGAGACTTGTCCTTGGCCTCAATCCCAGGGACCGTATCTCTCCAGGACTGAAATCTCTACACTGGCTCCCAGTGGCTGCGAGGATAAAGTTCAAAACCCTCTGCATTGTCCACAAGGCCTTCTGGGGCCTGGGTCCTAAATACCTTCAACTCTCTCTTCCCAAATATCTTCCTTCCCGAGCCCTTCGCTCATCCGCCTCCAATTCCCTCAGGGTTAGCCGCTTCTCGAAGCATCGAGCTGGGGGTAGATCTCTCTCCGCGGCAGGGGCCTCCCTCTGGAACAGCCTTCCTACCTCCCTGAAACTTGAGGAGAACCATCTCCGGTTCCGGAAGCACCTCAAAACCTTCCTCTTTGCTTCTGCTTTCTCTCTCCCTCTCCCCTCCTGAACAGCTAATAAATTCTTCACTGAAACTGCACTGATCCTGCAACTGGACCACTCTAAACGGCCTCGGTCCTGGGCCCAGCCACTCTCCACTTGCACTGATGCCCTGGAACCCCTTTGCACTGCGGGACTGTCTCTGTATCCCTACAGCCCCCCCCTTCCCCAGCACTTGCTCTGCACTTACCTCGCACTTGCCACCAGCTGGCCCTATTTATTTATTTATTACTTTATGCCACTTACCTTGTACTGCACTTCCCCCCCTCCCCTTCCCCTTGCACTTTTCCCCCTCCCCCACGCCTGCACTTGCGCGATCTGAATGACACCTGCCCTAGTAGGATCGTTGTCCGTCTCCCCTTGTCCCTCCCCTCCCTGCCTCGTCGCGCCTTGAAACCCCTGTGTATAGGCGCGTTACAAATACCATATCATATCATATCAATGTGTTCTAAGAACACTCATGGTGTCCTGAAATGTTCGTAAATAAACAAAATGGGGGTGTCCTGAGAATGCTGTCCGTATTATTGTTCGATGGCAAGTTGAATGTGTTCTAAGAACACTCGCGGTGTCCTGAAATGTTCGCAAATAAACAAAATGGGGGTGTCCTGAGGACGCTGTCCGTATTGTTCATTGTCAAGTTGAAAGGGTTCTAAGAACCCTTGCGGTGTCCTGAAATGTTTTAGGGGGTGTACTTAAGATGCTGTCCATATTGTTCACTGACAAGTTGAATGTTTTCTAAGAACACTTGTGGTGTCCTGAAATGTTCGTAAATAAAGAAAATGGGGGTGTTCTGAGGACGCTGTCCGTATTATTGTTCGATGGCAAGTTGAATGTGTTCTAAGAACACTCGCGGTGTCCTGAAATGTTCGCAAATAAACAAAATGGGGGTGTCCTGAGGACGCTGTCCGTATTGTTCATTGTCAAATTTAAAGTGTTCTACGAACACTTGCGGTGTCCTGAAATCTTCATGGGCGGTGTCCTGAAGACGCTGTCCGTTTTGTTCTCTGGCAAGTTGAATGTGTTCTAAGAACACTCGTGGTGTCCTGAAATGTTCGTAAATAAAAAAAATGGTTGGTGTCCTGAGGACGCTGTCTGTATTGTTCGATGGGAAGCTGAATGTGTTCTAAGAACACTTGCGGTGTCCTGAAATGTTCGCAAATAAACAAAATGGGGGTGTCCTGAGGACGCTGTCTGTATTGTGCGTTATCAAGTTGAAAGGGTTCTAAGAACCCTTGCAGTGTCCTGAAATGTTCGTAGGGGGTGACCTGTAGATGCTGTCGGTATTGTTCACTGGCAAGTTGAATGTGCTCTAAGAACACTTGTGGTGTCCTGAAATGTTTGCAAATAAAAAAATGGGGGTGTCCTGAGGACGCTGTCCGTATTGTTCACTGGCAAGTTGAATGTTCTATAAGAACACTGGCGGTGTCCTGAAATGTTCTCAAATAAAAAAATGGGGTTGTCCTGAGGACGCTGTCCGTATTGTTCTCTGGCAAGTTAAATGTGTTATAAGAACACTCGTGGTGTCCTGAAATGTTCGCAAATAAACAAAATGGGGGTGTCCTGAGGACGCTGTCTCAATTGTTTGATGGCAAGTTGAATGTGTTCTAAGAGCACTCGAGGTGTCCTGAAATGTTCGCAAATAAACAAAATGGGGGTGTCCTGAGGACCCTCTCCGTATTTTTCGTTGTCAAGTTTAAAGTGTTCCAAGAACACTTGCGGTGTCCTGAAATGTTCGTAGGGGGTGTCCTGAAGACGCTGTCCGCATTGTTCTCTGGCAAGTTGAATGAGTTCTAAGAACACTTGCGGTGTCCTGAAATGTTCGCAAATAAACAAAATGGGGGTGTCCTGAGGACGCTGTCCGTATTGTCCTCTGGCAATTTGAATGTGTTCTAAGAACACTCGTGGTGTCCTGAAAACTTTGCAAATAAACAAAATGGGGGTGTCCTGAGGACGCTGTCCATATTGTTCGTTGTCAAGTTGAAAGTGTTCTAAGAACACTCGCGGTGTCCTGAAATGTTTGTAGGGGGTGTCCTGAAGATGCTGTCCGTATTGTTCGCTGGCAAGTTGAATGTGTTCTAAGAACACTCGCAGTGTCCTGAAATGTTCGCAAATAGAAAAATGGGGGTGTTCTGAGGACGCTGTCCGTATTGTTCTCTTGCAAGTTGAATGTGTTCTAAGAACACTTGTGGTGTCCTGAAATGTTTGTAAATAAACAAAATGGGGGTGTCCTGAGGACGCTGTCCATATTGTTCGATGGCAAGTTGAATGTGTTCTAAGAACACTCACGGTGTCCTGAAATGTTCGTAAATAAACAAAATGGGTGTGTCCTGAGGATGCTGTCCGTATTATTGTTCGATGGCAAGTTGAATGTGTTCTAAGAACTCTCGCGGTGTCCTGAAATGTTCGCAAATAAAAAAAATGGGGGTGTCCTGAGGACGCTGTCCGTATTGTTCGTTGTCAAGTTGAAAGGGTTCTAAGAACCCTCGCAGTGTCCTGAAATGTTTTAGGGGGTGTCCTGAAGATGCTGTCCATATTGTTCACTGACAAGTTGAATGTGTTCAAAGAACACTTGTGGTGTCCTGAAATGTTCGTAAATAAACAAAATGGGGGTGTTCTGAGGACGCTGTCCGTTTTGTTCGGTGTCAAATTTAAAGTGTTCTACGAACACTTGCGGTGTCCTGAAATGTTCATAGGGGGTGTCCTGAAGATGCTGTCCGTATTGTTCTCTGGCAAGTTGAATGTGTTCTAAGAACACTCGTGGTGTCCTGAAATGTTCGCAAATAAACAAAATGGGGGTGTCCTGAGGACGCTGTCCGTATTGTTCGTTGTCAAGTTGAAAGGGTTCTAAGAACCCTCGCGGTGTCCTGAAATGTTCGTAGGGGGTGTCCTGAAGATGCTGTCCATATTGTTCACTGACAAGTTGAATGTGTTCTAAGAACACTTTTGGTGTCCTGAAATGTTCAAAAATAAACAAAATGGGGGTGTTCTGAGAACGCTGTCCTTTTTGTTCGGTGTCAAGTTTAAAGTGTTCTAAGAACACTTGCGCTGTCCTGAAAAGTTCATAAGGGGTGTCCTGAAGACGCTGTCCGTATTGTTCTCTGGCAAGTTGAATGTGTTCTAAGAACACTCGTGGTGTCCTGAAATGTTCGTAAATAAACAAAATGGGGATGTCCGTATTGTTCGATGGGAAGTTGAATGTGTTCTAAGAACACTCACGGTGTCCTGAAATGTTCGTAAATAAACAAAATGGGGGTGTCCTGAGGATGCTGTCCGTATTATTGTTCGATGGCAAGTTGAATGTGTTCTAAGAACACTCGCGGTATCCTGAAATGTTCGCAAATAAACAAAATGGGGGTGTCCTGAGGACGCTGTCCGTATTGTTCATTGTCAAGTTGAAAGGGTTCTAAGAACCCTTGCGGTGTCCTGAAATGTTTTAGGGGGTGTACTGAAGATGCTGTCCATATTGTTCACTGACAAGTTGAATGTGTTCTAAGAGCACTTGTGGTGTCCTGAAATGTTCGTAAATAAACAAAATGGGGGTGTTCTGAGGACGCTGTCCGTTTTGTTCGGTGTCAAATTTAAAGTGTTCTACAAACACTTGTGGTGTCCTGAAATGTTCATAGGGGGTGTCCTGAAGACGCTGTCCGTATTGTTCTCTGGCAAGTTGAATGTGTTCTAAGAACACTCGTGGTGTCCTGAAATGTTCGTAAATAAACAAAATGTTTGGTGTCCTGAGGACGCTGTCTGTATTGTTCGATGGGAAGCTGAATGTGTTCTAAGAACACTTGCGATGTACTGAAATGTTCGCAAATAAACAAAATGGGGGGGGTCCTGAGGACGCTGTCTGTATTGTGCGTTGTCAAGTTGAAAGGGTTCTAAGAACCCTTGCAGGGTCCTGAAATGTTCGTAGGGGGTGACCTGAAGATGCTGTCGGTATTGTTCACTGGCAAGTTGAATGTGCTCTGAGAACACTCGTGGTGTCCTGAAATGTTCGCAAATAAAAATATGGGGGTGTCCTGAGGACGCTGTCCGTATTGTTCTCTGGCAAGTTGAATGTGTTATAAGAACACTCGTGGTGTCCTGAAATGTTCGCAAATAAACAAAATGGGGGTGTCCTGAGGACGCTGTCTGAATTGTTTGATGGCAAGTTGAATGTGTTCTAAGAGCACTCGAGGTGTCCTGAAATGTTCGCAAATAAACAAAATGGGGGTGTCCTGAGGACGCTGTCTGAATTGTTTGATGGCAAGTTGAATGTGTTCTAAGAGCACTCGAGGTGTCCTGAAATGTTCGCAAATAAACAAAATGGGGGTGTCCTGAGGACCCTCTCCGTATTGGTCGTTGTTAAGTTGAAATTGTTCCAAGAACACTTGCGGTGTCCTGAAATGTTCGTAGGGGGTGTCCTGAAGACGCTGTCCGTATTGTTCTGTGGCAAGTTGAATGAGTTCTAAGAACACTTGTGGTGTCCTGAAATGTTTGTAAATAAACAAAATGGGGGTATCCTGAGGACGCTGTCCATATTGTTCGATGGCAAGTTGAATGTGTTCTAAGAACACTCGCGGTGTCATGAAATGTTCGCAAATAAACAAAATGGGGGTGTCCTGAGGACGCTGTCCATATTGTCCTCTGGCAATTTGAATGTGTTCTAAGAACACTCGTGGTGTCCTGAAAACTTCGCAAATAAACAAAATGGGGGTGTCCTGAGGACGCTGTCCATATTGTTCGATGGCAAGTTGAATGTGTTCTAAGAACACTCGCGGTGTCCTGAAATGTTTGCAAATAAACAAAATGGGGGTGTCCTGAGAACGCTGCCTGTATTGTTCTTTGTCAAGTTGAAAGTGTTCTAAGAACACTCGCGGGGTCCTGAAATGTTTGTAGGGGGTGTCCTGAAGATGCTGTCGAATTGTTCGCTGGCAAGTTGAATGTGTTCTAAGAACACTCGCAGTGTCCTGAAATGTTCGCAAATAGAAAAATGGGAGTGTTCTGAGGACGCTGTCCGTATTGTTCTCTTGCAAGTTGAATGTGTTCTAAGAACACTTGTGGTGTCCTGAAATGTGCGTAAATAAACAAAATGGGGGTGTTCTGAGGACGCTGTCCGTTTTGTTCGTTGTCAAGTTTAAAGTGTTCCAAGAACACTTGCGGTGTCCTTAAATGTTCGTAGGGGGTGTCCTGAAGACGCTGTCCGTATTGTTCTCTGGCAAGTTGAATAAGTTCTAAGAACACTTGTGGTGTCCTTAAATGTTCGTAAATAAATAAAATGGGGATGTCCGTATTGTTCGATGGGAAGTTGAATGTGTTCTAAGAACACTCACGGTGTCCTGAAATGTTCGTAAATAAACAAAATGGGGGTGTCCTGAGGATGCTGTCCGTATTATTGTTCGATGGCAAGTTGAATGTGTTCTAAGAACACTCGCGGTATCCTGAAATGTTCGCAAATAAACAAAATGGGGGTGTCCTGAGGACGCTGTCCGTATTGTTCGTTGTCAAGTTGAAAGGGTTCTTCAAACACTTGTGGTGTCCTGAAATGTTCATAGGGGGTGTCCTGAAGACGCTGTCCGTATTGTTCTCTGGCAAGTTGAATGTGTTCTAAGAACACTCGTGGTGTCCTGAAATGTTCGTAAATAAACAAAATGGTTGGTGTCCTGAGGACGCTGTCTGTATTGTTCGATGGGAAGCTGAATGTGTTCTAAGAACACTTGTGGTGTCCTGAAATGTGCGTAAATAAACAAAATGGGGGTGTCCTGAGGACGCTGTCTGAATTGTTTGATGGCAAGTTGAATGTGTTCTAAGAGCACTCGAGGTGTCCTGAAATGTTCGCAAATAAACAAAATGGGGGTGTCCTGAGGACCCTCTCCGTATTGGTCGTTGTCAAGTTGAAAGTGTTCCAAGAACACTTGCGGTGTCCTTAAATGTTCGTAGGGGGTGTCCTGAAGACGCTGTCCGTATTGTTCTCTGGCAAGTTGAATGAGTTCTAAGAACACTTGTGGTGTCCTGAAATGTTTGTAAATAAACAAAATGGGGGTATCCTGAGGACGCTGTCCATATTGTTCGATGGCAAGTTGAATGTGTTCTAAGAACACTCGCGGTGTCCTGAAATGTTCGCAAATAAATAAAATGGGGGTGTCCTGAGGACGCTGTCCGTATTGTCCTCTGGCAATTTGAATGTGTTCTAAGAACACTCGTGGTGTCCTGAAAACTTCGCAAAGAAACAAAATGGGGGTGTCCTGAGGACGCTGTCCATATTGCTCGATGGCAAGTTGAATGTGTTCTAAGAACACTCGCGGTGTCCTGAAATGTTTGCAAATAAACAAAATGGGGGTGTCCTGAGAACGCTGTCTGTATTGTTCGTTGTCAAGTTGAAAGTGTTCTAAGAACACTCGCGGTGTCCTGAAATGTTTGTAGGGGGTGTCCTGAAGATGCTGTCCGTATTGTTCGCTGGCAAGTTGAATGTGTTCTAAGAACACTCGCGGTGTCCTGAAATGTTCGCAAATAGAAAAATGGGGGTGTTCTGAGGACGCTGTCCGTATTGTTCTCTTGCAAGTTGAATGTGTTCTAAGAACACTTGTGGTGTCCTGAAATGTGCGTAAATAAACAAAATGGGGGTGTTCTGAGGACGCTTTCCGTTTTGTTCGTTGTCAAGTTTAAAGTGTTCTAAGAACACTTGTGGTGTCCTGAAATGTTCATAGGGGTTGTCCTGAAGACGCTGTCCGTATTGTTCTCTGGCAAGCTGAATGTGTTCTAAGAACACTCGTGGTGTCCTGAAATGTTTGTAAATAAACAAAATGGGGGTGTCCTGAGGACGCTGTCCGTATTGTTCGAAGGCAAGTTGAATGTGTTCTAAGAACACTTGCGGTGTCCTGAAATGTTCGCAAATAAACAAAATGGGGGTGTCCTGTGGAAGCTGCCCGTATTGTTCTCTGGCAATTTGAAAGTGTTCCAAGAACACTCGTGGTGTCCTGAAATGTTCGTAAATAAACAAAATGGGGGTGTCCTGAGGACGCTGTCCGTATTGTTTGATGGCAAGTTGAATGTGTTCTAAGAGCACTTGCTGTGTCCTGAAATGTTTGCAAATAAACAAAATGGGGGTGTCCTGAGGACGCTGTCCGTATTGTTCGAAGGCAAGTTGAATGTGTTCTACGAACACTCGCGGTGTCCTGAAATGTTGGCAAATAAACAAAATGGGGGTGTCCTGAGGACACTGTCCGTCTTGTTCGCTGGCAAGTTTAATGTGTTCTAAGAACACTCGCGGTGTCCTGAAATGTTCGCAAATAAAAAAATGGGGGTGTTCTGAGGACGCTGTCCGTATTGTTGTCTTGCAAGCTGAATGTGTTCTAAGAACACTTGTGGTGTCCTGAAATGTTCATAAATAAACAAAATGGGGCGTTCTGAGGATGCTGTCCATTTTGTTCGTTGTCAAGTTTAAAGTGTTCTAAAAACACTTGCGGTGTCCTGAAATGTTCATAGGGGGTGTCCTGAGGATGCTGTCCGTATTGTTCGAAGGCAAGTTGAATGTGTTCTACGAACACTCGCGGTGTCCTGAAATGTTCGCAAATAAACAAAATGGGGGTGTTCTGAAGACGCTGTCCGTATTGTTCTCTTGCAAGTTGAATGTGTTCTAAGAACACTTGTGGTGTCCTGAAATGTTCATAAATAAACAAAATGGGGGTGTTCTGAGGACGTTGTCCGTTTTGTTCATAGTCAAGTTTAAAGTGTTCCAAGAACACTCGCACTGTCCTGAAATGTTCGTAGGGGGTGTCCTGAAGATGCTGTCTGTACTGTTCTCTGGCAAGTTGAATGTGTTCTAAGAACCCTCGTGGTGTCCTGAAATGTTTGTAAATAAACAAAATGGGGGTATCCTGAGGACGCTGTCTGTATTGTTCTCTGGCAAGTTGAATGTGTTCTAAGAACACTCGCGGTGTCCTGAAATGTTCGCAAATAGAAAAATGGGGGTGTTCTGAGGACGCTGTCCGTATTGTTCTCTTGCAAGTTGAATGTGTTCTAAGAACACTTGTGGTGTCCTGAAATGTGCGTAAATAAACAAAATGGGGGTGTTCTGAGGACGCTGTCCATTTTGTTCGTTGTCAAGTTTAAAGTGTTCCAAGAACACTTGCGGTGTCCTTAAATGTTCGTAGGGGGTGTCCTGAAGACGCTGTCCGTATTGTTCTCTGGCAAGTTGAATGAGTTCTAAGAACACTTGTGGTGTCCTGAAATGTTTGTAAATAAACAAAATGGGGGTATCCTGAGGACGCTGTCCATATTGTTCGATGGCAAGTTGAATGTGTTCTAAGAACACTCGCGGCGTCCTGAAATGTTCGCAAATAAACAAAATGGGGGTGTCCTGAGGACGCTGTCCGTATTGTCCTCTGGCAATTTGAATGTGTTCTAAGAACACTCGTGGTGTCCTGAAAACTTTGCAAATAAACAAAATGGGGGTGTCCTGAGGACGCTGTCCATATTGTTCGATGGCAAGTTGAATGTGTTCTAAGAACACTCGCGGTGTCCTGAAATGTTTGCAAATAAACAAAATGGGGGTGTCCTGAGAACGCTGTCTGTATTGTTCGTTGTCAAGTTGAAAGTGTTCTAAGAACACTCGCGGTGTCCTGAAATGTTCGCAAATAGAAAAATGGGGGTGTTCTGAGGACGCTGTCCGTATTGTTCTCTTGCAAGTTGAATGTGTTCTAAGAACATTTGTGGTGTCCTGAAATGTGCGTAAATAAACAAAATGGGGGTGTTCTGAGGACGCTGTCCGTTTTGTTCGTTGTCAAGTTTAAAGTGTTCCAAGAACACTCGCACTGTCCTGAAATGTTCGTAGGGGGTGTCCTGAAGATGCTGTCTGTACTGTTCTCTGGCAAGTTGAATGTGTTCTAAGAACCCTCGTGGTGTCCTGAAATGTTTGTAAATAAACAAAATGGGGGTATCCTGAGGACGCTGTCTGTATTGTTCTCTGGCAAGTTGAATGTGTTCTAAGAACACTCGTGGTGTCCTGAAATGTTCGTAAATAAACAAAATGGGGGTGTCCTGAGGACGCTGTCCGTACTGTTCGATGGCAAGTTGAATGTGTTCCAAGAACACTCGCGGTGTCCTGAAATGTTCGCAAATAAACAAAATGGGGGTGTCCTGAGGACACTGTCCATATTGTCCTCTGGCAATTTGAATGTGTTCTAAGAACACTTGTGGTGTCCTGAAAACATCGTAAATAAACAAAATGGGGGTGTCCTGAGGACACTGTCCATATTGTTCGAAGGCAAGTTGAATGTGTTCTAAGAACACTTGCGGTGTCCTGAAATGTTCGCAAATAAACAAAAAGGAGGTGTCCTGAGGACGCTGCCCATATTGTTCTCTGGCAATTTGAAAGTGTTCTAAGAACCCTCGTGGTGTCCTGAAATGTTTGTAAATAAACAAAATGGTGGTATCCTGAGGACGCTGTCTGTATTGTTCTCTGGCAAGTTGAATGTGTTCTAAGAACACTCGTGGTGTCCTGAAATGTTCGTAAATAAACAAAATGGGGGTGTCCTGAGGACGCTGTCCGTACTGTTCGATGGCAAGTTGAATGTGTTCCAAGAACACTCGCGGTGTCCTGAAATGTTCGCAAATAAACAAAATGGGGGTGTCCTGAGGACACTGTCCATATTGTCCTCTGGCAATTTGAATGTGTTCTAAGAACACTTGTGGTGTCCTGAAAACATCGTAAATAAACAAAATGGGGGTGTCCTGAGGACACTGTCCATATTGTTCGAAGGCAAGTTGAATGTGTTCTAAGAACACTTGCGGTGTCCTGAAATGTTCGCAAATAAACAAAAAGGAGGTGTCCTGAGGACGCTGCCCATATTGTTCTCTGGCAATTTGAAAGTGTTCTAAGAACACTCGTGGTGTCCTGAAATGTCCGTAAATAAACAAAATGGGGTGTCCTGAGGACGCTGTCCGTATTGTTCGCTGGCAAGTTTAATGTGTTCTAAGAACACTGGCAGTGTCCTGAAATGTTCGCAAATAAAAAAATGGGGGTGTTCTGAGGATGCTGTCCGTATTGTTCTCTTGCAAGCTGAATGTGTTCTAAGAACACTTGTGGTGTCCTGAAATGTTCATAAATAAACAAAATGGGGCGTTCTGAGGATGCTGTCCATTTTGTTCGTTGTCAAGTTTAAAGTGTTCTAAGAACACTTGCAGTGTCCTGAAATGTTCATAGGGGGTGTCCTGAAGACGCTGTCCGTATTGTTCTCTGGCAAGTTGAATGTGTTCTAAGAGCACTTGCGGTGTCCTGAAATGTTCGCAAATAAACAAAATGGGGGTGTCCTGAGGACGCTGTCCGTATTGTTCGAAGGCAAGTTGAATGTGTTCTACGAACACTTGCGGTGTCCTGAAATGTTCGCAAATAAACAAAATGGGGGTGTCCTGAGGATGCTGTCCGTATTGTTCGATGGCAAGTTTAATGTGTTCTAAGAACATTCGCTGTGTCCTGAAAAGTTTGCAAATAAAAAAATGGGGGTGTCCTGAGGACGCTGTCCGTATTGTTCACTGGCAAGTTGAATGTGCTATAAGAACACTGGCGGTGTCCTGAAATGTTCTCAAATAAAAAAATGGGGTTGTCCTGAGGACGCTGTCCGTATTGTTCTCTGGCAAGTTAAATGTGTTATAAGAACACTCGTGGTGTCCTGAAATGTTCGCAAATAAACAAAATGGGGGTGTCCTGAGGACGCTGTCTCAATTGTTTGATGGCAAGTTGAATGTGTTCTAAGAGCACTCGAGGTGTCCTGAAATGTCGCAAATAAACAAAATGGGGGTGTCCTGAGGACCCTCTCCGTATTGTTCGTTGTCAAGTTTAAAGTGTTCCAAGAACACTTGCGGTGTCCTGAAATGTTCGTAGGGGGTGTCCTGAAGACGCTGTCCGCATTGTTCTCTGGCAAGTTGAATGAGTTCTAAGAACACTTGTGGTGTCCAGAAATGTTTGTAAATAAACAAAATGGGGGTATCCTGAGGACGCTGTCAATATTGTTCGATGGCAAGTTGAATGTGTTCTAAGAACACTTGCGGTGTCCTGAAATGTTCGCAAATAAACAAAATGGGGGTGTCCTGAGGACGCTGTCCATATTGTTCGTTGTCAAGTTGAAAGTGTTCTAAGAACACTCGCGGTGTCCTGAAATGTTTGTAGGGGGTGTCCTGAAGATGCTGTCCGTATTGTTCGCTGGCAAGTTGAATGTGTTCTAAGAACACTTGCGGTGTCCTGAAATGTTCGCAAATAGAAAAATGGGGGTGTTCTGAGGACGCTGTCCGTATTGTTCTCTTGCAAGTTGAATGTGTTCTAAGAACACTTGTGGTGTCCTGGAATGTTCGTAAATAAACAAAATGGGGGTGTCCTGAGGACGCTGTCCATATTGTTCGATGGCAAGTTGAATGTGTTCTAAGAACACTCACGGTGTCCTGAAATGTTCGTAAATAAACAAAATGGGTGTGTCCTGAGGATGCTGTCCGTATTATTGTTCGATGGCAAGTTGAATGTGTTCTAAGAACTCTCGCGGTATCCTGAAATGTTCGCAAATAAACAAAATGGGGGTGTCCTGAGGACGCTGTCCGTATTGTTCGTTGTCAAGTTGAAAGGGTTCTAAGAACCCTCGCAGTGTCCTGAAATGTTTTAGGGGGTGTCCTGAAGATGCTGTCCATATTGTTCACTGACAAGTTGAATGTGTTCAAAGAACACTTGTGGTGTCCTGAAATGTTCGTAAATAAACAAAATGGGGGTGTTCTGAGGACGCTGTCCGTTTTATTCGGTGTCAAATTTAAAGTGTTCTACGAACACTTGCGGTGTCCTGAAATGTTCATAGGGGGTGTCCTGAAGATGCTGTCCGTATTGTTCTCTGGCGAGTTGAATGTGTTCTAAGAACACTCGTGGTGTCCTGAAATGTTCGCAAATAAACAAAATGGGGGTGTCCTGAGGACGTTGTCCGTATTGTTCGTTGTCAAGTTGAAAGGGTTCTAAGAACCCTCGCGGTGTCCTGAAATGTTCGTAGGGGGTGTCCTGAAGATGCTGTCCATATTGTTCACTGACAAGTTGAATGTGTTGTAAGAACACTTTTGGTGTCCTGAAATGTTCAAAAATAAACAGAATGGGGGTGTTCTGAGGACGCTGTCCTTTTTGTTCGGTGTCAAGTTTAAAGTGTTCTAAGAACACTTGCGCTGTCCTGAAATGTTCATAAGGGGTGTCCTGAAGACGCTGTCCGTATTGTTCTCTGGCAAGTTGAATGTGTTCTAAGAACACTCGTGGTGTCCTGAAATGTTCGTAAATAAACAAAATGGGGATGTCCCTATTGTTCGATGGGAAGTTGAATGTGTTCTAAGAACACTCACGGTGTCCTGTAATGTTCGTAAATAAACAAAATGGGGGTGTCCTGAGGATGCTGTCCGTATTATTGTTCGATGGCAAGTTGAATGTGTTCTAAGAACACTCGCGGTATCCTGAAATGTTCGCAAATAAACAAAATGGGGGTGTCCTGAGGACGCTGTCCGTATTGTTCGTTGTCAAGTTGAAAGGGTTCTAAGAACCCTCGCGGTGTCCTGAAATGTTTTAGGGGGTGTACTGAAGATGCTGTCCATATTGTTCACTGACAAGTTGAATGTGTTCTAAGAGCACTTGTGGTGTCCTGAAATGTTCGTAAATAAACAAAATGGGGGTGTTCTGAGGACGCTGTCCGTTTTGTTCGGTGTCAAATTTAAAGTGTTCTACAAACACTTGTGGTGTCCTGAAATGTTCATAGGGGGTGTCCTGAAGACGCTGTCCGTATTGTTCTCTGGCAAGTTGAATGTGTTCTAAGAACACTCGTGGTGTCCTGAAATGTTCGTAAATAAACAAAATGTTTGGTGACCTGAGGACGCTGTCTGTATTGTTCGATGGGAAGCTGAATGTGTTCTAAGAACACTTGCGATGTACTGAAATGTTCGCAAATAAACAAAATGGGGGTGTCCTGAGGACGCTGTCTGTATTGTGCGTTGTCAAGTTGAAAGGGTTCTAAGAACACTTGTGGTGTCCTGAAATGTTGATAAATAAACAAAATGGGGGTGTTCTGAGGACGTTGTCCGTTTTGTTCATAGTCAAGTTTAAAGTGTTCCAAGAACACTCGCACTGTCCTGAAATGTTCGTAGGGAGTGTCCTGAAGATGCTGTCTGTACTGTTCTCTGGCAAGTTGAATGTGTTCTAAGAACCCTCGTGGTGTCCTGAAATGTTTGTAAATAAACAAAATGGGGGTATCCTGAGGACGCTGTCTGTATTGTTCTCTGGCAAGTTGAATGTGTTCTAAGAACACTCGTGGTGTCCTGAAATGTTCGTAAATAAACAAAATGGGGGTGTCCTGAGGACGCTGTCCGTACTGTTCGATGGCAAGTTGAATGTGTTCCAAGAACACTCGCGGTGTCCTGAAATGTTCGCAAATAAACAAAATGGGGGTGTCCTGAGGACGCTGTCCATATTGTCCTCTGGCAATTTGAATGTGTTCTAAGAACACTTGTGGTGTCCTGAAAACATCGTAAATAAACAAAATGGGGTTGTCCTGAGGACACTGTCCATATTGTTCGAAGGCAAGTTGAATGTGTTCTAAGAACACTTGCGGTGTCCTGAAATGTTCGCAAATAAACAAAAAGGAGGTGTCCTGAGGTCGCTGCCCATATTGTTCTCTGGCAATTTGAAAGTGTTCTAAGAACACTCGTGGTGTCCTGAAATGTCCGTAAATAAACAAAATGGGGTGTCCTGAGGACGCTGTCCGTATTGTTTGATGGCAAGTTGAATGTATTCTAAGAGCACTCGCGGTGTCCTGAAATGTTCGCAAATAAACAAAATGGGGGTGTCCTGAGGACGCTGTCCTTATTGTTCGCTGGCAAGTTTAATGTGTTCTAAGAACACTGGCAGTGTCCTGAAATGTTCGCAAATAAAAAAATGGGGGTGTTCTGAGGATGCTGTCCGTATTGTTCTCTTGCAAGCTGAATGTGTTCTAAGAACACTTGTGGTGTCCTGAAATGTTCATAAATAAACAAAATGGGGCGTTCTGAGGATGCTGTCCATTTTGTTCGTTGTCAAGTTTAAAGTGTTCTAAGAACACTTGCAGTGTCCTGAAATGTTCATAGGGGGTGTCCTGAAGACGCTGTCCGTATTGTTCTCTGGCAAGTTGAATGTGTTCTAAGAGCACTCGCGGTGTTGAAATGTTCGCAAATAAACAAAATGGGGGTGTCCTGAGGACGCTGTCCGTATTGTTCGAAGGCAAGTTGAATGTGTTCTACGAACACTTGCGGTGTCCTGAAATGTTCGCAAATAAACAAAATGGGGGTGTCCTGAGGATGCTGTCCGTATTGTTCGCTGGCAAGTTTAATGTGTTCTAAGAACATTCGCTGTGTCCTGAAATGTTTGCAAATAAAAAAATGGGGGTGTCCTGAGGACGCTGTCCGTATTGTTCACTGGCAAGTTGAATGTGCTATAAGAACACTGGCGGTGTCCTGAAATGTTCTCAAATAAAAAAATGGGGTTGTCCTGAGGACGCTGTCCGTATTGTTCTCTGGCAAGTTAAATGTGTTATAAGAACACTTGTGGTGTCCTGAAATGTTCGCAAATAAACAAAATGGGGGTGTCCTGAGGACGCTGTCTCAATTGTTTGATGGCAAGTTGAATGTGTTCTAAGAGCACTCGAGGTGTCCTGAAATGTTCGCAAATAAACAAAATGGGGGTGTCCTGAGGACCCTCTCCGTATTGTTCGTTGTCAAGTTTAAAGTGTTCCAAGAACACTTGCGGTGTCCTGAAATGTTCGTAGGGGGTGTCCTGAAGACGCTGTCCGCATTGTTCTCTGGCAAGTTGAATGAGTTCTAAGAACACTTGTGGTGTCCAGAAATGTTTGTAAATAAACAAAATGGGGGTATCCTGAGGATGCTGTCAATATTGTTCGATGGCAAGTTGAATGTGTTCTAAGAACACTTGCGGTGTCCTGAAATGTTCGCAAATAAACAAAATGGGGGTGTCCTGAGGACGCTGTCCGTATTGTCCTCTGGCAATTTGAATGTGTTCTAAGAACACTCGTGGTGTCCTGAAAACTTCACAAATAAACAAAATGGGGGTGTCCTGAGGACGCTGTCCATATTGTTCGTTGTCAAGTTGAAAGTGTTCTAAGAACACTCGCGGTGTCCTGAAATGTTCGTAGGGGGTGTCCTGAAGACGCTGTCCGTATTGTTCTCTGGCAAGTTGAATGTGTTCTAAGAGCACTCGCGGTGTTGAAATGTTCGCAAATAAACAAAATGGGGGTGTCCTGAGGACGCTGTCCGTATTGTTCTCTTGCAAGTTGAATGTGTTCTAAGAACACTTGTGGTGTCCTGAAATGTTCGTAAATAAACAAAATGGGGGTGTCCTGAGGACGCTGTCCATATTGTTCGATGGCAAGTTGAATGTGTTCTAAGAACACTCACGGTGTCCTGAAATGTTCGTAAATAAACAAAATGGGTGTGTCCTGAGGATGCTGTCCGTATTATTGTTCGATGGCAAGTTGAATGTGTTCTAAGAACTCTCGCGGTGTCCTGAAATGTTCGCAAATAAACAAAATGGGGGTGTCCTGAGGACGCTGTCCGTATTGTTCGTTGTCAAGTTGAAAGGGTTCTAAGAACCCTCGCAGTGTCCTGAAATGTTTTAGGGGGTGTCCTGAAGATGCTGTCCATATTGTTCACTGACAAGTTGAATGTGTTCAAAGAACACTTGTGGTGTCCTGAAATGTTCGTAAATAAACAAAATGGGGGTGTTCTGAGGACGCTGTCCGTTTTGTTCGGTGTCAAATTTAAAGTGTTCTACGAACACTTGCGGTGTCCTGAAATGTTCATAGGGGGTGTCCTGAAGATGCTGTCCGTATTGTTCTCTGGCAAGTTGAATGTGTTCTAAGAACACTCGTGGTCTCCTGAAATGTTCGCAAATAAACAAAATGGGGGTGTCCTGAGGACGCTGTCCGTATTGTTCGTTGTCAAGATGAAAGGGTTCTAAGAACCCTCGCGGTGTCCTGAAATGTTCGTAGGGGGTGTCCTGAAGATGCTGTCCATATTGTTCACTGACAAATTGAATGTGTTCTAAGAACACTTTTGGTGTCCTGAAATGTTCAAAAATAAACAAAATGGGGGTGTTCTGAGGACGCTGTCCTTTTTGTTCGGTGTCAAGTATAAAGTGTTCTAAGAACACTTGCGCTGTCCTGAAATGTTCATAAGGGGTGTCCTGAAGACGCTGTCCGTATTGTTCTCTGGCAAGTTGAATGTGTTCTAAGAACACTCGTGGTGTCCTGAAATGTTCGTAAATAAACAAAATGGGGATGTCCGTATTGTTCGATGGGAAGTTGAATGTGTTCTAAGAACACTCACGGTGTCCTGAAATGTTCGTAAATAAACAAAATGTTTGGTGTCCTGAGGACGCTGTCTGTATTGTTCGATAGGAAGCTGAATGTGTTCTAAGAACACTTGTGATGTACTGAAATGTTCGCAAATAAACAAAATGGGGGTGTCCTGAGGACGCTGTCTGTATTGTGCGTTGTCAAGTTGAAAGGGTTCTAAGAACACTTGTGGTGTCCTGAAATGTTCATAAATAAACAAAATGGGGGTGTTCTGAGGACGTTGTCCGTTTTGTTCATAGTCAAGTTTAAAGTGTTCCTAGAACACTCGCACTGTCCTGAAATGTTCGTAGGGGGTGTCCTGAAGATGCTGTCTGTACTGTTCTCTGGCAAGTTGAATGTGTTCTAAGAACCCTCGTGGTGTCCTGAAATGTTTGTAAATAAACAAAATGGGGGTATCCTGAGGACGCTGTCTGTATTGTTCTCTGGCAAGTTGAATGTGTTCTAAGAACACTCATGGTGTCCTGAAATGTTCGTAAATAAACAAAATGGGGGTGTCCTGAGGACGCTGTCCGTACTGTTCGATGGCAAGTTGAATGTGTTCCAAGAACACTCGCGGTGTCCTGAAATGTTCGCAAATAAACAAAATGGGGGTGTCCTGAGGACGCTGTCCATATTGTCCTCTGGCAATTTGAATGTGTTCTAAGAACACTTGTGGTGTCCTGAAAACATCGTAAATAAACAAAATGGGGGTGTCCTGAGGACACTGTCCATATTGTTCGAAGGCAAGTTGAATGTGTTCTAAGAACACTTGCGGTGTCCTGAAATGTTCGCAAATAAACAAAAAGGAGGTGTCCTGAGGACGCTGCCCATATTGTTCTCTGGCAATTTGAAAGTGTTCTAAGAACACTCGTGGTGTCCTGAAATGTCCGTAAATAAACAAAATGGGGTGTCCTGAGGACGCTGTCCGTATTGTTTGATGGCAAGTTGAATGTATTCTAAGAGCACTCGCTGTGTCCTGAAATGTTTGCAAATAAACAAAATGGGGGTGTCCTGAGGACGCTGTCTGTATTGTTCAAAGGCAAGTTGAATGTGTTCTACGAACACTCGCGGTGTCCTGAAATGTTCGCAAATAAACAAAATGGGGGTGTCCTGAGGACGCTGTCCGTATTGTTCGCTGGCAAGTTTAATGTGTTATAAGAACACTGGCAGTGTCCTGAAATGTTCGCAAATAAAAAAATGGGGGTGTTCTGAGGATGCTGTCCGTATTGTTCTCTTGCAAGCTGAATGTGTTCTAAGAACACTTGTGGTGTCCTGAAATGTTCATAAATAAACAAAATGGGGCGTTCTGAGGATGCTGTCCATTTTGTTCGTTGTCAAGTTTAAAGTGTTCTAAGAACACTTGCAGTGTCCTGAAATGTTCATAGGGGGTGTCCTGAAGACGCTGTCCGTATTGTTCTCTGGCAAGTTGAATGTGTTCTAAGAGCACTTGCGGTGTCCTGAAATGTTCGCAAATAAACAAAATGGGGGTGTCCTGAGGACACTGTCCGTATTGTTCGAAGGCAAGTTGAATGTGTTCTACGAACACTTGCGGTGTCCTGAAATGTTCGCAAATAAACAAAATGGGGGTGTCCTCAGGATGCTGTCCGTATTGTTCGCTGGCAAGTTTAATGTGTTCTAAGAACATTCGCTGTGTCCTGAAATGTTTGCAAATAAAAAAATGGGGGTGTCCTGAGGACGCTGTCCGTATTGTTCACTGGCAAGTTGAATGTGCTATAAGAACACTGGCGGTGTCCTGAAATGTTCTCAAATAAAAAAATGGGGTTGTCCTGAGGACGCTGTCCGTATTGTTCTCTGGCAAGTTAAATGTGTTATAAGAACACTCGTGGTGTCCTGAAATGTTCGCAAATAAACAAAATGGGGGTGTCCTGAGGACGCTGTCTCAATTGTTTGATGGCAAGTTGAATGTGTTCTAAGAGCACTCGAGGTGTCCTGAAATGTTCGCAAATAAACAAAATGGGGGTGTCCTGAGGACCCTCTCTGTATTGTTCGTTGTCAAGTTTAAAGTGTTCCAAGAACACTTGCGGTGTCCTGAAATGTTCGTAGGGGGTGTCCTGAAGACGCTGTCCGCATTGTTCTCTGGCAAGTTGAATGAGTTCTAAGAACACTTGTGGTGTCCAGAAATGTTTGTAAATAAACAAAATGGGGGTATCCTGAGGACGCTGTCAATATTGTTCGATGGCAAGTTGAATGTGTTCTAAGAACACTTGCGGTGTCCTGAAATGTTCGCAAATAAACAAAATGGGGGTGTCCTGGGGACGCTGTCCGTATTGTCCTCTGGCAATTTGAATGTGTTCTAAGAACACTCGTGGTGTCCTGAAAACTTCGCAAATAAACAAAATGGGGGTGTCCTGAGGACGCTGTCCATATTGTTCGTTGTCAAGTTGAAAGTGTTCTAAGAACACTCGCGGTGTCCTGAAATGTTTGTAGGGGGTGTCCTGAAGATGCTGTCCGTATTGTTCGCTGGCAAGTTGAATGTGTTCTAAGAACACTTGCGGTGTCCTGAAATGTTCGCAAATAGAAAAATGGGGGTGTTCTGAGGACGCTGTCCGTATTGTTCTCTTGCAAGTTGAATGTGTTCTAAGAACACTTGTGGTGTCCTGAAATGTTCGTAAATAAACAAAATGGGGGTGTCCTGAGGACGCTGTCCATATTGTTCGATGGCAAGTTGAATGTGTTCTAAGAACACTCACAGTGTCCTGAAATGTTCGTAAATAAACAAAATGGGTGTGTCCTGAGGATGCTGTCCGTATTATTGTTCGATGGCAAGTTGAATGTGTTCTAAGAACTCTCGCGGTGTCCTGAAATGTTCGCAAATAAACAAAATGGGGTTGTCCTGAGGACGCTGTCCGTATTGTTCGTTGTCAAGTTGAAAGGGTTCTAAGAACCCTCGCAGTGTCCTGAAATGTTTTAGGGGGTGTCCTGAAGATGCTGTCCATATTGTTCACTGACAAGTTGAATGTGTTCAAAGAACACTTGTGGTGTCCTGAAATGTTCGTAAATAAACAAAATGGGGGTGTTCTGAGGACGCTGTCCGTTTTGTTCGGTGTCAAATTTAAAGTGTTCTACGAACACTTGCGGTGTCCTGAAATGTTCATAGGGGGTGTCCTGAAGATGCTGTCCGTATTGTTCTCTGGCAAGTTGAATGTGTTCTAAGAACACTCGTGGTGTCCTGAAATGTTCGCAAATAAACAAAATGGGGGTGTCCTGAGGACGCTGTCCGTATTGTTCGTTGTCAAGTTGAAAGGGTTCTAAGAACCCTCGCGGTGTCCTGAAATGTTCGTAGGGGGTGTCCTGAAGATGCTGTCCATATTGTTCACTGACAAGTTGAATGTGTTCTAAGAACACTTTTGGTGTCCTGAAATGTTCAAAAATAAACAAAATGGGGGTGTTCTGAGGACGCTGTCCTTTTTGTTCGGTGTCAAGTTTAAAGTGTTCTAAGAACACTTGCGCTGTCCTGAAATGTTCATAAGGGGTGTCCTGAAGACGCTGTCCGTATTGTTCTCTGGCAAGTTGAATGTGTTCTAAGAACACTCGTGGTGTCCTGAAATGTTCGTAAATAAACAAAATGGGGATGTCTGTATTGTTCGATGGGAAGTTGAATGTGTTCTAAGAACACTCACGGTGTCCTGAAATGTTCGTAAATAAACAAAATGGGGATGTCCTGAGGATGCTGTCCGTATTATTGTTCGATGGCAAGTTGAATGTGTTCTAAGAACACTCGCGGTATCCTGAAATGTTCGCAAATAAACAAAATGGGGGTGTCCTGAGGACGCTGTCCGTATTGTTCGTTGTCAAGTTGAAAGGGTTCTAAGAACCCTCGCGGTGTCCTGAAATGTTTTAGGGGGTGTACTGAAGATGCTGTCCATATTGTTCACTGACAAGTTGAATGTGTTCTAAGAGCACTTGTGGTGTCCTGAAATGTTCGTAAATAAACAAAATGGGGGTGTTCTGAGGACGCTGTCCGTTTTGTTCGGTGTCAAATTTAAAGTGTTCTACAAACACTTGTGGTGTCCTGAAATGTTCATAGGGGGTGTCCTGAAGACGCTGTCCGTATTGTTCTCTGGCAAGTTGAATGTGTTCTAAGAACACTCGTGGTGTCCTGAAATGTTCGTAAATAAACAAAATGTTTGGTGTCCTGAGGACGCTGTCTGTATTGTTCGATGGGAAGCTGAATGTGTTCTAAGAACACTTGCGATGTACTGAAATGTTCGCAAATAAACAAAATGGGGGTGTCGTGAGGACGCTGTCTGTATTGTGCGTTGTCAAGTTGAAAGGGTTCTAAGAACACTTGTGGTGTCCTGAAATGTTCATAAATAAACAAAATGGGGGTGTTCTGAGGACGTTGTCCGTTTTGTTCATAGTCAAGTTTAAAGTGTTCCAAGAACACTCGCACTGTCCTGAAATGTTCGTAGGGAGTGTCCTGAAGATGCTGTCTGTACTGTTCTCTGGCAAGTTGAATGTGTTCTAAGAACCCTCGTGGTGTCCTGAAATGTTTGTAAATAAACAAAATGGGGGTATCCTGAGGACGCTGTCTGTATTGTTCTCTGGCAAGTTGAATGTCTTCTAAGAACACTCGTGGTGTCCTGAAATGTTCGTAAATAAACAAAATGGGGGTGTCCTGAGGACGCTGTCCGTACTGTTCGATGGCAAGTTGAATGTGTTCCAAGAACACTCGCGGTGTCCTGAAATGTTCGCAAATAAACAAAATGGGGGTGTCCTGAGGACGCTGTCCATATTGTCCTCTGGCAATTTGAATGTGTTCTAAGAACACTTGTGGTGTCCTGAAAACATCGTAAATAAACAAAATGGGGGTGTCCTGAGGACACTGTCCATATTGTTCGAAGGCAAGTTGAATGTGTTCTAAGAACACTTGCGGTGTCCTGAAATGTTCGCAAATAAACAAAAAGGAGGTGTCCTGAGGACGCTGCCCATATTGTTCTCTGGCAATTTGAAAGTGTTCTAAGAACACTCGTGGTGTCCTGAAATGTCCGTAAATAAACAAAATGGGGTGTCCTGAGGACGCTGTCCGTATTGTTTGATGGCAAGTTGAATGTATTCTAAGAGCACTCGCGGTGTCCTGAAATGTTTGCAAATAAACAAAATGGGGGTGTCCTGAGGACGCTGTCTGTATTGTTCAAAGGCAAGTTGAATGTGTTCTACGAACACTCGCGGTGTCCTGAAATGTTCGCAAATAAACAAAATGGGGGTGTCCTGAGGACGCTGTCCGTATTGTTCGCTGGCAAGTTTAATGTGTTCTAAGAACACTGGCAGTGTCCTGAAATGTTCGCAAATAAAAAAATGGGGGTGTTCTGAGGATGCTGTCCGTATTGTTCTCTTGCAAGCTGAATGTGTTCTAAGAACACTTGTGGTGTCCTGAAATGTTCATAAATAAACAAAATGGGGCGTTCTGAGGATGCTGTCCATTTTGTTCGTTGTCAAGTTTAAAGTGTTCTAAGAACACTTGCAGTGTCCTGAAATGTTCATAGGGGGTGTCCTGAAGACGCTGTCCGTATTGTTCTCTGGCAAGTTGAATGTGTTCTAAGAACACTCGTGGTGTCCTGAAATGTTCGTAAATAAACAAAATGGGGATGTCCGTATTGTTCGATGGGAAGTTGAATGTGTTCTAAGAACACTCACGGTGTCCTGAAATGTTCGTAAATAAACAAAATGGGGGTGTCCTGAGGATGCTGTCCGTATTATTGTTCGATGGCAAGTTGAATGTGTTCTAAGAACACTCGCGGTATCCTGAAATGTTCGCAAATAAACAAAATGGGGGTGTCCTGAGGACGCTGTCCGTATTGTTCGTTGTCAAGTTGAAAGGGTTCTAAGAACCCTCGCGGTGTCCTGAAATGTTTTAGGGGGTGTACTGAAGATGCTGTCCATATTGTTCACTGACAAGTTGAATGTGTTCTAAGAGCACTTGTGGTGTCCTGAAATGTTCGTAAATAAACAAAATGGGGGTGTTCTGAGGACGCTGTCCGTTTTGTTCGGTGTCAAATTTAAAGTGTTCTACAAACACTTGTGGTGTCCTGAAATGTTCATAGGGGGTGTCCTGAAGACGCTGTCCGTATTGTTCTCTGGCAAGTTGAATGTGTTCTAAGAACACTCGTGGTGTCCTGAAATGTTCGTAAATAAACAAAATGTTTGGTGTCCTGAGGACGCTGTCTGTATTGTTCGATGGGAAGCTGAATGTGTTCTAAGAACACTTGCGATGTACTGAAATGTTCGCAAATAAACAAAATGGGGGTGTCCTGAGGACGCTGTCTGTATTGTGCGTTGTCAAGTTGAAAGGGTTCTAAGAACACTTGTGGTGTCCTGAAATGTTCATAAATAAACAAAATGGGGGTGTTCTGAGGACGTTGTCCGTTTTGTTCATAGTCAAGTTTAAAGTGTTCCAAGAACACTCGCACTGTCCTGAAATGTTCGTAGGGGGTGTCCTGAAGATGCTGTCTGTACTGTTCTCTGGCAAGTTGAATGTGTTCTAAGAACCCTCGTGGTGTCCTGAAATGTTTGTAAATAAACAAAATGGGGGTATCCTGAGGACGCTGTCTGTATTGTTCTCTGGCAAGTTGAATGTGTTCTAAGAACACTCATGGTGTCCTGAAATGTTCGTAAATAAACAAAATGGGGGTGTCCTGAGGACGCTGTCCGTACTGTTCGATGGCAAGTTGAATGTGTTCCAAGAACACTCGCGGTGTCCTGAAATGTTCGCAAATAAACAAAATGGGGGTGTCCTGAGGACGCTGTCCATATTGTCCTCTGGCAATTTGAATGTGTTCTAAGAACACTTGTGGTGTCCTGAAAACATCGTAAATAAACAAAATGGGGGTGTCCTGAGGACACTGTCCATATTGTTCGAAGGCAAGTTGAATGTGTTCTAAGAACACTTGCGGTGTCCTGAAATGTTCGCAAATAAACAAAAAGGAGGTGTCCTGAGGACGCTGCCCATATTGTTCTCTGGCAATTTGAAAGTGTTCTAAGAACACTCGTGGTGTCCTGAAATGTCCGTAAATAAACAAAATGGGGTGTCCTGAGGACGCTGTCCGTATTGTTTGATGGCAAGTTGAATGTATTCTAAGAGCACTCGCGGTGTCCTGAAATGTTTGCAAATAAACAAAATGGGGGTGTCCTGAGGACGCTGTCTGTATTGTTCAAAGGCAAGTTGAATGTGTTCTACGAACACTCGCGGTGTCCTGAAATGTTCGCAAATAAACAAAATGGGGGTGTCCTGAGGACGCTGTCCGTATTGTTCGCTGGCAAGTTTAATGTGTTCTAAGAACACTGGCAGTGTCCTGAAATGTTCGCAAATAAAAAAATGGGGGTGTTCTGAGGATGCTGTCCGTATTGTTCTCTTGCAAGCTGAATGTGTTCTAAGAACACTTGTGGTGTCCTGAAATGTTCATAAATAAACAAAATGGGGCGTTCTGAGGATGCTGTCCATTTTGTTCGTTGTCAAATTTAAAGTGTTCTAAGAACACTTGCAGTGTCCTGAAATGTTCATAGGGGGTGTCCTGAAGACGCTGTCCGTATTGTTCTCTGGCAAGTTGAATGTGTTCTAAGAGCACTTGCGGTGTCCTGAAATGTTCGCAAATAAACAAAATGGGGGTGTCCTGAGGACACTGTCCGTATTGTTCGAAGGCAAGTTGAATGTGTTCTACGAACACTTGCGGTGTCCTGAAATGTTCGCAAATAAACAAAATGGGGGTGTCCTGAGGATGCTGTCCGTATTGTTCGCTGGCAAGTTTAATGTGTTCTAAGAACATTCGCTGTGTCCTGAAATGTTTGCAAATAAAAAAATGGGGGTGTCCTGAGGACGCTGTCCGTATTGTTCACTGGCAAGTTGAATGTGCTATAAGAACACTGGCGGTGTCCTGAAATGTTCTCAAATAAAAAAATGGGGTTGTCCTGAGGACGCTGTCCGTATTGTTCTCTGGCAAGTTAAATGTGTTATAAGAACACTCGTGGTGTCCTGAAATGTTCGCAAATAAACAAAATGGGGGTGTCCTGAGGACGCTGTCTCAATTGTTTGATGGCAAGTTGAATGTGTTCTAAGAGCACTCGAGGTGTCCTGAAATGTTCGCAAATAAACAAAATGGGGGTGTCCTGAGGACCCTCTCTGTATTGTTCGTTGTCAAGTTTAAAGTGTTCCAAGAACACTTGCGGTGTTCTGAAATGTACGTAGGGGGTGTCCTGAAGACGCTGTCCGCATTGTTCTCTGGCAAGTTGAATGAGTTCTAAGAACACTTGTGGTGTCCAGAAATGTTTGTAAATAAACAAAATGGGGGTATCCTGAGGACGCTGTCAATATTGTTCGATGGCAAGTTGAATGTGTTCTAAGAACACTTGCGGTGTCCTGAAATGTTCGCAAATAAACAAAATGGGGGTGTCCTGGGGACGCTGTCCGTATTGTCCTCTGGCAATTTGAATGTGTTCTAAGAACACTCGTGGTGTCCTGAAAACTTCGCAAATAAACGAAATGGGGGTGTCCTGAGGACGCTGTCCATATTGTTCGTTGTCAAGTTGAAAGTGTTCTAAGAACACTCGCGGTGTCCTGAAATGTTTGTAGGGGGTGTCCTGAAGATGCTGTCCGTATTGTTCGCTGGCAAGTTGAATGTGTTCTAAGAACACTTGCGGTGTCCTGAAATGTTCGCAAATAGAAAAATGGGGGTGTTCTGAGGACGCTGTCCGTATTGTTCTCTTGCAAGTTGAATGTGTTCTAAGAACACTTGTGGTGTCCTGAAATGTTCGTAAATAAACAAAATGGGGGTGTCCTGAGGACGCTGTCCATATTGTTCGATGGCAAGTTGAATGTGTTCTAAGAACACTCACAGTGTCCTGAAATGTTCGTAAATAAACAAAATGGGTGTGTCCTGAGGATGCTGTCCGTATTATTGTTCGATGGCAAGTTGAATGTGTTCTAAGAACTCTCGCGGTGTCCTGAAATGTTCGCAAATAAACAAAATGGGGGTGTCCTGAGGACGCTGTCCGTATTGTTCGTTGTCAAGTTGAAAGGGTTCTAAGAACCCTCGCAGTGTCCTGAAATGTTTTAGGGGGTGTCCTGAAGATGCTGTCCATATTGTTCACTGACAAGTTGAATGTGTTCAAAGAACACTTGTGGTGTCCTGAAATGTTCTTAAATAAACAAAATGGGGGTGTTCTGAGGACGCTGTCCGTTTTGTTCGGTGTCAAATTTAAAGTGTTCTACGAACACTTGCGGTGTCCTGAAATGTTCATAGGGGGTGTCCTGAAGATGCTGTCCGTATTGTTCTCTGGCAAGTTGAATGTGTTCTAAGAACACTCGTGGTGTCCTGAAATGTTCGCAAATAAACAAAATGGGGGTGTCCTGAGGACGCTGTCCGTATTGTTCGTTGTCAAGTTGAAAGGGTTCTAAGAACCCTCGCGGTGTCCTGAAATGTTCGTAGGGGGTGTCCTGAAGATGCTGTCCATATTGTTCACTGACAAGTTGAATGTGTTCTAAGAACACTTTTGGTGTCCTGAAATGTTCAAAAATAAACAAAATGGGGGTGTTCTGAGGACGCTGTCCTTTTTGTTCGGTGTCAAGTTTAAAGTGTTCTAAGAACACTTGCGCTGTCCTGAAATGTTCATAAGGGGTGTCCTGAAGACGCTGTCCGTATTGTTCTCTGGCAAGTTGAATGTGTTCTAAGAACACTCGTGGTGTCCTGAAATGTTCGTAAATAAACAAAATGGGGATGTCTGTATTGTTCGATGGGAAGTTGAATGTGTTCTAAGAACACTCACGGTGTCCTGAAATGTTCGTAAATAAACAAAATGGGGATGTCCTGAGGATGCTGTCCGTATTATTGTTCGATGGCAAGTTGAATGTGTTCTAAGAACACTCGCGGTATCCTGAAATGTTCGCAAATAAACAAAATGGGGGTGTCCTGAGGACGCTGTCCGTATTGTTCGTTGTCAAGTTGAAAGGGTTCTAAGAACCCTCGCGGTGTCCTGAAATGTTTTAGGGGGTGTACTGAAGATGCTGTCCATATTGTTCACTGACAAGTTGAATGTGTTCTAAGAGCACTTGTGGTGTCCTGAAATGTTCGTAAATAAACAAAATGGGGGTGTTCTGAGGACGCTGTCCGTTTTGTTCGGTGTCAAATTTAAAGTGTTCTACAAACACTTGTGGTGTCCTGAAATGTTCATAGGGGGTGTCCTGAAGACGCTGTCCGTATTGTTCTCTGGCAAGTTGAATGTGTTCTAAGAACACTCGTGGTGTCCTGAAATGTTCGTAAATAAACAAAATGTTTGGTGTCCTGAGGACGCTGTCTGTATTGTTCGATGGGAAGCTGAATGTGTTCTAAGAACACTTGCGATGTACTGAAATGTTCGCAAATAAACAAAATGGGGGTGTCGTGAGGACGCTGTCTGTATTGTGCGTTGTCAAGTTGAAAGGGTTCTAAGAACACTTGTGGTGTCCTGAAATGTTCATAAATAAACAAAATGGGGGTGTTCTGAGGACGTTGTCCGTTTTGTTCATAGTCAAGTTTAAAGTGTTCCAAGAACACTCGCACTGTCCTGAAATGTTCGTAGGGAGTGTCCTGAAGATGCTGTCTGTACTGTTCTCTGGCAAGTTGAATGTGTTCTAAGAACCCTCGTGGTGTCCTGAAATGTTTGTAAATAAACAAAATGGGGGTATCCTGAGGACGCTGTCTGTATTGTTCTCTGGCAAGTTGAATGTGTTCTAAGAACACTCGTGGTGTCCTGAAATGTTCGTAAATAAACAAAATGGGGGTGTCCTGAGGACGCTGTCCGTACTGTTCGATGGCAAGTTGAATGTGTTCCAAGAACACTCGCGGTGTCCTGAAATGTTCGCAAATAAACAAAATGGGGGTGTCCTGAGGACGCTGTCCATATTGTCCTCTGGCAATTTGAATGTGTTCTAAGAACACTTGTGGTGTCCTGAAAACATCGTAAATAAACAAAATGGGGGTGTCCTGAGGACACTGTCCATATTGTTCGAAGGCAAGTTGAATGTGTTCTAAGAACACTTGCGGTGTCCTGAAATGTTCGCAAATAAACAAAAAGGAGGTGTCCTGAGGACGCTGCCCATATTGTTCTCTGGCAATTTGAAAGTGTTCTAAGAACACTCGTGGTGTCCTGAAATGTCCGTAAATAAACAAAATGGGGTGTCCTGAGGACGCTGTCCGTATTGTTTGATGGCAAGTTGAATGTATTCTAAGAGCACTCGCGGTGTCCTGAAATGTTTGCAAATAAACAAAATGGGGGTGTCCTGAGGACGCTGTCTGTATTGTTCAAAGGCAAGTTGAATGTGTTCTACGAACACTCGCGGTGTCCTGAAATGTTCGCAAATAAACAAAATGGGGGTGTCCTGAGGACGCTGTCCGTATTGTTCGCTGGCAAGTTTAATGTGTTCTAAGAACACTGGCAGTGTCCTGAAATGTTCGCAAATAAAAAAATGGGGGTGTTCTGAGGATGCTGTCCGTATTGTTCTCTTGCAAGCTGAATGTGTTCTAAGAACACTTGTGGTGTCCTGAAATGTTCATAAATAAACAAAATGGGGCGTTCTGAGGATGCTGTCCATTTTGTTCGTTGTCAAGTTTAAAGTGTTCTAAGAACACTTGCAGTGTCCTGAAATGTTCATAGGGGGTGTCCTGAAGACGCTGTCCGTATTGTTCTCTGGCAAGTTGAATGTGTTCTAAGAACACTCGTGGTGTCCTGAAATGTTCGTAAATAAACAAAATGGGGATGTCCGTATTGTTCGATGGGAAGTTGAATGTGTTCTAAGAACACTCACGGTGTCCTGAAATGTTCGTAAATAAACAAAATGGGGGTGTCCTGAGGATGCTGTCCGTATTATTGTTCGATGGCAAGTTGAATGTGTTCTAAGAACACTCGCGGTATCCTGAAATGTTCGCAAATAAACAAAATGGGGGTGTCCTGAGGACGCTGTCCGTATTGTTCGTTGTCAAGTTGAAAGGGTTCTAAGAACCCTCGCGGTGTCCTGAAATGTTTTAGGGGGTGTACTGAAGATGCTGTCCATATTGTTCACTGACAAGTTGAATGTGTTCTAAGAGCACTTGTGGTGTCCTGAAATGTTCGTAAATAAACAAAATGGGGGTGTTCTGAGGACGCTGTCCGTTTTGTTCGGTGTCAAATTTAAAGTGTTCTACAAACACTTGTGGTGTCCTGAAATGTTCATAGGGGGTGTCCTGAAGACGCTGTCCGTATTGTTCTCTGGCAAGTTGAATGTGTTCTAAGAACACTCGTGGTGTCCTGAAATGTTCGTAAATAAACAAAATGTTTGGTGTCCTGAGGACGCTGTCTGTATTGTTCGATGGGAAGCTGAATGTGTTCTAAGAACACTTGCGATGTACTGAAATGTTCGCAAATAAACAAAATGGGGGTGTCCTGAGGACGCTGTCTGTATTGTGCGTTGTCAAGTTGAAAGGGTTCTAAGAACACTTGTGGTGTCCTGAAATGTTCATAAATAAACAAAATGGGGGTGTTCTGAGGACGTTGTCCGTTTTGTTCATAGTCAAGTTTAAAGTGTTCCAAGAACACTCGCACTGTCCTGAAATGTTCGTAGGGGGTGTCCTGAAGATGCTGTCTGTACTGTTCTCTGGCAAGTTGAATGTGTTCTAAGAACCCTCGTGGTGTCCTGAAATGTTTGTAAATAAACAAAATGGGGGTATCCTGAGGACGCTGTCTGTATTGTTCTCTGGCAAGTTGAATGTGTTCTAAGAACACTCATGGTGTCCTGAAATGTTCGTAAATAAACAAAATGGGGGTGTCCTGAGGACGCTGTCCGTACTGTTCGATGGCAAGTTGAATGTGTTCCAAGAACACTCGCGGTGTCCTGAAATGTTCGCAAATAAACAAAATGGGGGTGTCCTGAGGACGCTGTCCATATTGTCCTCTGGCAATTTGAATGTGTTCTAAGAACACTTGTGGTGTCCTGAAAACATCGTAAATAAACAAAATGGGGGTGTCCTGAGGACACTGTCCATATTGTTCGAAGGCAAGTTGAATGTGTTCTAAGAACACTTGCGGTGTCCTGAAATGTTCGCAAATAAACAAAAAGGAGGTGTCCTGAGGACGCTGCCCATATTGTTCTCTGGCAATTTGAAAGTGTTCTAAGAACACTCGTGGTGTCCTGAAATGTCCGTAAATAAACAAAATGGGGTGTCCTGAGGACGCTGTCCGTATTGTTTGATGGCAAGTTGAATGTATTCTAAGAGCACTCGCGGTGTCCTGAAATGTTTGCAAATAAACAAAATGGGGGTGTCCTGAGGACGCTGTCTGTATTGTTCAAAGGCAAGTTGAATGTGTTCTACGAACACTCGCGGTGTCCTGAAATGTTCGCAAATAAACAAAATGGGGGTGTCCTGAGGACGCTGTCCGTATTGTTCGCTGGCAAGTTTAATGTGTTCTAAGAACACTGGCAGTGTCCTGAAATGTTCGCAAATAAAAAAATGGGGGTGTTCTGAGGATGCTGTCCGTATTGTTCTCTTGCAAGCTGAATGTGTTCTAAGAACACTTGTGGTGTCCTGAAATGTTCATAAATAAACAAAATGGGGCGTTCTGAGGATGCTGTCCATTTTGTTCGTTGTCAAATTTAAAGTGTTCTAAGAACACTTGCAGTGTCCTGAAATGTTCATAGGGGGTGTCCTGAAGACGCTGTCCGTATTGTTCTCTGGCAAGTTGAATGTGTTCTAAGAGCACTTGCGGTGTCCTGAAATGTTCGCAAATAAACAAAATGGGGGTGTCCTGAGGACACTGTCCGTATTGTTCGAAGGCAAGTTGAATGTGTTCTACGAACACTTGCGGTGTCCTGAAATGTTCGCAAATAAACAAAATGGGGGTGTCCTGAGGATGCTGTCCGTATTGTTCGCTGGCAAGTTTAATGTGTTCTAAGAACATTCGCTGTGTCCTGAAATGTTTGCAAATAAAAAAATGGGGGTGTCCTGAGGACGCTGTCCGTATTGTTCACTGGCAAGTTGAATGTGCTATAAGAACACTGGCGGTGTCCTGAAATGTTCTCAAATAAAAAAATGGGGTTGTCCTGAGGACGCTGTCCGTATTGTTCTCTGGCAAGTTAAATGTGTTATAAGAACACTCGTGGTGTCCTGAAATGTTCGCAAATAAACAAAATGGGGGTGTCCTGAGGACGCTGTCTCAATTGTTTGATGGCAAGTTGAATGTGTTCTAAGAGCACTCGAGGTGTCCTGAAATGTTCGCAAATAAACAAAATGGGGGTGTCCTGAGGACCCTCTCTGTATTGTTCGTTGTCAAGTTTAAAGTGTTCCAAGAACACTTGCGGTGTTCTGAAATGTACGTAGGGGGTGTCCTGAAGACGCTGTCCGCATTGTTCTCTGGCAAGTTGAATGAGTTCTAAGAACACTTGTGGTGTCCAGAAATGTTTGTAAATAAACAAAATGGGGGTATCCTGAGGACGCTGTCAATATTGTTCGATGGCAAGTTGAATGTGTTCTAAGAACACTTGCGGTGTCCTGAAATGTTCGCAAATAAACAAAATGGGGGTGTCCTGGGGACGCTGTCCGTATTGTCCTCTGGCAATTTGAATGTGTTCTAAGAACACTCGTGGTGTCCTGAAAACTTCGCAAATAAACGAAATGGGGGTGTCCTGAGGACGCTGTCCATATTGTTCGTTGTCAAGTTGAAAGTGTTCTAAGAACACTCGCGGTGTCCTGAAATGTTTGTAGGGGGTGTCCTGAAGATGCTGTCCGTATTGTTCGCTGGCAAGTTGAATGTGTTCTAAGAACACTTGCGGTGTCCTGAAATGTTCGCAAATAGAAAAATGGGGGTGTTCTGAGGACGCTGTCCGTATTGTTCTCTTGCAAGTTGAATGTGTTCTAAGAACACTTGTGGTGTCCTGAAATGTTCGTAAATAAACAAAATGGGGGTGTCCTGAGGACGCTGTCCATATTGTTCGATGGCAAGTTGAATGTGTTCTAAGAACACTCACAGTGTCCTGAAATGTTCGTAAATAAACAAAATGGGTGTGTCCTGAGGATGCTGTCCGTATTATTGTTCGATGGCAAGTTGAATGTGTTCTAAGAACTCTCGCGGTGTCCTGAAATGTTCGCAAATAAACAAAATGGGGGTGTCCTGAGGACGCTGTCCGTATTGTTCGTTGTCAAGTTGAAAGGGTTCTAAGAACCCTCGCAGTGTCCTGAAATGTTTTAGGGGGTGTCCTGAAGATGCTGTCCATATTGTTCACTGACAAGTTGAATGTGTTCAAAGAACACTTGTGGTGTCCTGAAATGTTCGTAAATAAACAAAATGGGGGTGTTCTGAGGACGCTGTCCGTTTTGTTCGGTGTCAAATTTAAAGTGTTCTACGAACACTTGCGGTGTCCTGAAATGTTCATAGGGGGTGTCCTGAAGATGCTGTCCGTATTGTTCTCTGGCAAGTTGAATGTGTTCTAAGAACACTCGTGGTGTCCTGAAATGTTCGCAAATAAACAAAATGGGGGTGTCCTGAGGACGCTGTCCGTATTGTTCGTTGTCAAGTTGAAAGGGTTCTAAGAACCCTCGCGGTGTCCTGAAATGTTCGTAGGGGGTGTCCTGAAGATGCTGTCCATATTGTTCACTGACAAGTTGAATGTGTTCTAAGAACACTTTTGGTGTCCTGAAATGTTCAAAAATAAACAAAATGGGGGTGTTCTGAGGACGCTGTCCTTTTTGTTCGGTGTCAAGTTTAAAGTGTTCTAAGAACACTTGCGCTGTCCTGAAATGTTCATAAGGGGTGTCCTGAAGACGCTGTCCGTATTGTTCTCTGGCAAGTTGAATGTGTTCTAAGAACACTCGTGGTGTCCTGAAATGTTCGTAAATAAACAAAATGGGGATGTCTGTATTGTTCGATGGGAAGTTGAATGTGTTCTAAGAACACTCACGGTGTCCTGAAATGTTCGTAAATAAACAAAATGGGGGTGTCCTGAGGATGCTGTCCGTATTATTGTTCGATGGCAAGTTGAATGTGTTCTAAGAACACTCGCGGTATCCTGAAATGTTCGCAAATAAACAAAATGGGGGTGTCCTGAGGACGCTCTCCGTATTGTTCGTTGTCAAGTTGAAAGGGTTCTAAGAACCCTCGCGGTGTCCTGAAATGTTTTAGGGGGTGTACTGAAGATGCTGTCCATATTGTTCACTGACAAGTTGAATGTGTTCTAAGAGCACTTGTGGTGTCCTGAAATGTTCGTAAATAAACAAAATGTTTGGTGTCCTGAGGACGCTGTCTGTATTGTTCGATGGGAAGCTGAATGTGTTCTAAGAACACTTGCGATGTACTGAAATGTTCGCAAATAAACAAAATGGGGGTGTCCTGAGGACGCTGTCTGTATTGTGCGTTGTCAAGTTGAAAGGGTTCTAAGAACACTTGTGGTGTCCTGAAATGTTCATAAATAAACAAAATGGGGGTGTTCTGAGGACGTTGTCCGTTTTGTTCATAGTCAAGTTTAAAGTGTTCCAAGAACACTCGCACTGTCCTGAAATGTTCGTAGGGAGTGTCCTGAAGATGCTGTCTGTACTGTTCTCTGGCAAGTTGAATGTGTTCTAAGAACCCTCGTGGTGTCCTGAAATGTTTGTAAATAAACAAAATGGGGGTATCCTGAGGACGCTGTCTGTATTGTTCTCTTGCAAGTTGAATGTGTTCTAAGAACACTCGTGGTGTCCTGAAATGTTCGTAAATAAACAAAATGGGGGTGTCCTGAGGACGCTGTCCGTACTGTTAGATGGCAAGTTGAATGTGTTCCAAGAACACTCGCGGTGTCCTGAAATGTTCGCAAATAAACAAAATGGGGGTGTCCTGAGGACGCTGTCCATATTGTCCTCTGGCAATTTGAATGTGTTCTAAGAACACTTGTGGTGTCCTGAAAACATCGTAAATAAACAAAATGGGGGTGTCCTGAGGACACTGTCCATATTGTTCGAAGGCAAGTTGAATGTGTTCTAAGAACACTTGCGGTGTCCTGAAATGTTCGCAAATAAACAAAAAGGAGGTGTCCTGAGGACGCTGCCCATATTGTTCTCTGGCAATTTGAAAGTGTTCTAAGAACACTCGTGGTGTCCTGAAATGTCCGTAAATAAACAAAATGGGGTGTCCTGAGGACGCTGTCCGTATTGTTTGATGGCAAGTTGAATGTATTCTAAGAGCACTCGCGGTGTCCTGAAATGTTTGCAAATAAACAAAATGGGGGTGTCCTGAGGACGCTGTCTGTATTGTTCAAAGGCAAGTTGAATGTGTTCTACGAACACTCGCGGTGTCCTGAAATGTTCGCAAATGAACAAAATGGGGGTGTCCTGAGGACGCTGTCCGTATTGTTCGCTGGCAAGTTTAATGTGTTCTAAGAACACTGGCAGTGTCCTGAAATGTTCGCAAATAAAAAAATGGGGGTGTTCTGAGGATGCTGTCCGTATTGTTCTCTTGCAAGCTGAATGTGTTCTAAGAACACTTGTGGTGTCCTGAAATGTTCATAAATAAACAAAATGGGGCGTTCTGAGGATGCTGTCCATTTTGTTCGTTGTCAAGTTTAAAGTGTTCTAAGAACACTTGCAGTGTCCTGAAATGTTCATAGGGGGTGTCCTGAAGACGCTGTCCGTATTGTTCTCTGGCAAGTTGAATGTGCACTCGCGGTGTCCTGAAATGTTCGCAAATAAACAAAATGGGGGTGTCCTGAGGACGCTGTCCGTATTGTTCGAAGGCAAGTTAAATGTGTTCTACGAACACTTGCGGTGTCCTGAAATGTTCGCAAATAAACAAAATGGGGGTGTCCTGAGGATGCTGTCCGTATTGTTCGCTGGCAAGTTTAATGTGTTCTAAGAACATTCGCTGTGTCCTGAAATGTTTGCAAATAAAAAAATGGGGGTGTCCTGAGGACGCTGTCCGTATTGTTCACTGGCAAGTTGAATGTGCTATAAGAACACTGGCGGTGTCCTGAAATGTTCTCAAATAAAAAAATGGGGTTGTCCTGAGGACGCTGTCCGTATTGTTCTCTGGCAAGTTAAATGTGTTATAAGAACACTCGTGGTGTCCTGAAATGTTCGCAAATAAACAAAATGGGGGTGTCCTGAGGACGCTGTCTCAATTGTTTGATGGCAAGTTGAATGTGTTCTAAGAGCACTCGAGGTGTCCTGAAATGTTCGCAAATAAACAAAATGGGGGTGTCCTGAGGCCCCTCTCCGTATTGTTCGTTGTCAAGTTTAAAGTGTTCCAAGAACACTTGCGGTGTCCTGAAATGTTCGTAGGGGGTGTCCTGAAGACGCTGTCCGCATTGTTCTCTGGCAAGTTGAATGAGTTCTAAGAACACTTGTGGTGTCCAGAAATGTTTGTAAATAAACAAAATGGGGGTATCCTGAGGACGCTGTCAATATTGTTCGATGGCAAGTTGAATGTGTTCTAAGAACACTTGCGGTGTCCTGAAATGTTCGCAAATAAACAAAATGGGGTGTCCTGAGGACGCTGTCCGTATTGTCCTCTGGCAATTTGAATGTGTTCTAAGAACACTCGTGGTGTCCTGAAAACTTCGCAAATAAACAAAATGGGGGTGTCCTGAGGACGCTGTCCATATTGTTCGTTGTCAAGTTGAAAGTGTTCTAAGAACACTCGCGGTGTCCTGAAATGTTTGTAGGGGGTGTCCTGAAGATGCTGTCCGTATTGTTCGCTGGCAAGTTGAATGTGTTCTAAGAACACTCGCGGTGTCCTGAAATGTTCGCAAATAGAAAAATGGGGGTGTTCTGAGGACGCTGTCCGTATTGTTCTCTTGCAAGTTGAATGTGTTCTAAGAACACTTGTGGTGTCCTGGAATGTTCGTAAATAAACAAAATGGGGGTGTCCTGAGGACGCTGTCCATATTGTTCGATGGCAAGTTGAATGTGTTCTAAGAACACTCACGGTGTCCTGAAATGTTCGTAAATAAACAAAATGGGTGTGTCCTGAGGATGCTGTCCGTATTATTGTTCGATGGCAAGTTGAATGTGTTCTAAGAACTCTCGCGGTGTCCTGAAATGTTCGCAAATAAACAAAATGGGGGTGTCCTGAGGACGCTGTCCGTATTGTTCGTTGTCAAGTTGAAAGGGTTCTAAGAACCCTCGCAGTGTCCTGAAATGTTTTAGGGGGTGTCCTGAAGATGCTGTCCATATTGTTCACTGACAAGTTGAATGTGTTCAAAGAACACTTGTGGTGTCCTGAAATGTTCGTAAATAAACAAAATGGGGGTGTTCTGAGGACGCTGTCCGTTTTATTCGGTGTCAAATTTAAAGTGTTCTACGAACACTTGCAGTGTCCTGAAATGTTCATAGGGGGTGTCCTGAAGATGCTGTCCGTATTGTTCTCTGGCAAGTTGAATGTGTTCTAAGAACACTCGTGGTGTCCTGAAATGTTCGCAAATAAACAAAATGGGGGTGTCCTGAGGACGCTGTCCGTATTGTTCGTTGTCAAGTTGAAAGGGTTCTAAGAACCCTCGCGGTGTCCTGAAATGTTCGTAGGGGGTGTCCTGAAGATGCTGTCCATATTGTTCACTGACAAGTTGAATGTGTTGTAAGAACACTTTTGGTGTCCTGAAATGTTCAAAAATAAACAAAATGGGGGTGTTCTGAGGACGCTGTCCTTTTTGTTCGGTGTCAAGTTTAAAGTGTTCTAAGAACACTTGCGCTGTCCTGAAATGTTCATAAGGGGTGTCCTGAAGACGCTGTCCGTATTGTTCTCTGGCAAGTTGAATGTGTTCTAAGAACACTCGTGGTGTCCTGAAATGTTCGTAAATAAACAAAATGGGGATGTCCGTATTGTTCGATGGGAAGTTGAATGTGTTCTAAGAACACTCACGGTGTCCTGAAATGTTCGTAAATAAACAAAATGGGGGTGTCCTGAGGATGCTGTCCGTATTATTGTTCGATGGCAAGTTGAATGTGTTCTAAGAACACTCGCGGTATCATGAAATGTTCGCAAATAAACAAAATGGGGGTGTCCTGAGGACGCTGTCCGTATTGTTCGTTGTCAAGTTGAAAGGGTTCTAAGAACCCTCGCGGTGTCCTGAAATGTTTTAGGGGGTGTACTGAAGATGCTGTCCATATTGTTCACTGACAAGTTGAATGTGTTCTAAGAGCACTTGTGGTGTCCTGAAATGTTCGTAAATAAACAAAATGGGGGTGTTCTGAGGACGCTGTCCGTTTTGTTCGGTGTCAAATTTAAAGTGTTCTACAAACACTTGTGGTGTCCTGAAATGTTCATAGGGGGTGTCCTGTAGACGCTGTCCGTATTGTTCTCTGGCAAGTTGAATGTGTTCTAAGAACACTCGTGGTGTCCTGAAATGTTCGTAAATAAACAAAATGTTTGGTGTCCTGAGGACGCTGTCTGTATTGTTCGATGGGAAGCTGAATGTGTTCTAAGAACACTTGCGATGTACTGAAATGTTCGCAAATAAACAAAATGGGGGTGTCCTGAGGACGCTGTCTGTATTGTGCGTTGTCAAGTTGAAAGGGTTCTAAGAACACTTGTGGTGTCCTGAAATGTTCATAAATAAACAAAATGGGGGTGTTCTGAGGACGTTGTCCGTTTTGTTCATAGTCAAGTTTAAAGTGTTCCAAGAACACTCGCACTGTCCTGAAATGTTCGTAGGGAGTGTCCTGAAGATGCTGTCTGTACTGTTCTCTGGCAAGTTGAATGTGTTCTAAGAACCCTCGTGGTGTCCTGAAATGTTTGTAAATAAACAAAATGGGGGTATCCTGAGGACGCTGTCTGTATTGTTCTCTGGCAAGTTGAATGTGTTCTAAGAACACTCGTGGTGTCCTGAAATGTTCGTAAATAAACAAAATGGGGGTGTCCTGAGGACGCTGTCCGTACTGTTCGATGGCAAGTTGAATGTGTTCCAAGAACACTCGCGGTGTCCTGAAATGTTCGCAAATAAACAAAATGGGGGTGTCCTGAGGACGCTGTCCATATTGTCCTCTGGCAATTTGAATGTGTTCTAAGAACACTTGTGGTGTCCTGAAAACATCGTAAATAAACAAAATGGGGGTGTCCTGAGGACACTGTCCATATTGTTCGAAGGCAAGTTGAATGTGTTCTAAGAACACTTGCGGTGTCCTGAAATGTTCGCAAATAAACAAAAAGGAGGTGTCCTGAGGACGCTGCCCATATTGTTCTCTGGCAATTTGAAAGTGTTCTAAGAACACTCGTGGTGTCCTGAAATGTCCGTAAATAAACAAAATGGGGTGTCCTGAGGACGCTGTCCGTATTGTTTGATGGCAAGTTGAATGTATTCTAAGAGCACTCGCGGTGTCCTGAAATGTTCGCAAATAAACAAAATGGGGGTGTCCTGAGGACTCTGTCCGTATTGTTCGCTGGAAAGTTTAATGTGTTCTAAGAACACTGGCAGTGTCCTGAAATGTTCGCAAATAAAAAAATGGGGGTGTTCTGAGGATGCTGTCCGTATTGTTCTCTTGCAAGCTGAATGTGTTCTAAGAACACTTGTGGTGTCCTGAAATGTTCATAAATAAACAAAATGGGGCGTTCTGAGGATGCTGTCCATTTTGTTCGTTGTCAAGTTTAAAGTGTTCTAAGAACACTTGCAGTGTCCTGAAATGTTCATAGGGGGTGTCCTGAAGACGCTGTCCGTATTGTTCTCTGGCAAGTTGAATGTGTTCTAAGAGCACTCGCGGTGTTGAAATGTTCGCAAATAAACAAAATGGGGGTGTCCTGAGGACGCTGTCCGTATTGTTCGAAGGCAAGTTGAATGTGTTCTACGAACACTTGCGGTGTCCTGAAATGTTCGCAAATAAACAAAATGGGGGTGTCCTGAGGATGCTGTCCGTATTGTTCGCTGGCAAGTTTAATGTGTTCTAAGAACATTCGCTGTGTCCTGAAATGTTTGCAAATAAAAAATGGGGGTGTCCTGAGGACGCTGTCCGTATTGTTCACTGGCAAGTTGAATGTGCTATAAGAACACTGGCGGTGTCCTGAAATGTTCTCAAATAAAAAAATGGGGTTGTCCTGAGGACGCTGTCCGTATTGTTCTCTGGCAAGTTAAATGTGTTATAAGAACACTCGTGGTGTCCTGAAATGTTCGCAAATAAACAAAATGGGGGTGTCCTGAGGACGCTGTCTCAATTGTTTGATGGCAAGTTGAATGTGTTCTAAGAGCACTCGAGGTGTCCTGAAATGTTCGCAAATAAACAAAATGGGGGTGTCCTGAGGACCCTCTCCGTATTGTTCGTTGTCAAGTTTAAAGTGTTCCAAGAACACTTGCGGTGTCCTGAAATGTTCGTAGGGGGTGTCCTGAAGACGCTGTCCGCATTGTTCTCTGGCAAGTTGAATGAGTTCTAAGAACACTTGTGGTGTCCAGAAATGTTTGTAAATAAACAAAATGGGGGTATCCTGAGGACGCTGTCAATATTGTTCGATGGCAAGTTGAATGTGTTCTAAGAACACTTGCGGTGTCCTGAAATGTTCGCAAATAAACAAAATGGGGGTGTCCTGAGGACGCTGTCCGTATTGTCCTCTGGCAATTTGAATGTGTTCTAAGAACACTCGTGGTTTCCTGAAAACTTCACAAATAAACAAAATGGGGGTGTCCTGAGGACGCTGTCCATATTGTTCGTTGTCAAGTTGAAAGTGTTCTAAGAACACTCGCGGTGTCCTGAAATGTTTGTAGGGGGTGTCCTGAAGATGCTGTCCGTATTGTTCGCTGGCAAGTTGAATGTGTTCTAAGAACACTCGCGGTGTCCTGAAATGTTCGCAAATAGAAAAATGGGGGTGTTCTGAGGACGCTGTCCGTATTGTTCTCTTGCAAGTTGAATGTGTTCTAAGAACACTTGTGGTGTCCTGAAATGTTCGTAAATAAACAAAATGGGGGTGTCCTGAGGACGCTGTCCATATTGTTCGATGGCAAGTTGAATGTGTTCTAAGAACACTCACGGTGTCCTGAAATGTTCGTAAATAAACAAAATGGGTGTGTCCTGAGGATGCTGTCCGTATTATTGTTCGATGGCAAGTTGAATGTGTTCTAAGAACTCTCGCGGTGTCCTGAAATGTTCGCAAATAAACAAAATGGGGGTGTCCTGAGGACGCTGTCCGTATTGTTCGTTGTCAAGTTGAAAGGGTTCTAAGAACCCTCGCAGTGTCCTGAAATGTTTTAGGGGGTGTCCTGAAGATGCTGTCCATATTGTTCACTGACAAGTTGAATGTGTTCAAAGAACACTTGTGGTGTCCTGAAATGTTCGTAAATAAACAAAATGGGGGTGTTCTGAGGACGCTGTCCGTTTTGTTCGGTGTCAAATTTAAAGTGTTCTACGAACACTTGCGGTGTCCTGAAATGTTCATAGGGGGTGTCCTGAAGATGCTGTCCGTATTGTTCTCTGGCAAGTTGAATGTGTTCTAAGAACACTCGTGGTGTCCTGAAATGTTCGCAAATAAACAAAATGGGGGTGTCCTGAGGACGCTGTCCGTATTGTTCGTTGTCAAGTTGAAAGGGTTCTAAGAACCCTCGCGGTGTCCTGAAATGTTCGTAGGGGGTGTCCTGAAGATGCTGTCCATATTGTTCACTGACAAGTTGAATGTGTTCTAAGAACACTTTTGGTGTCCTGAAATGTTCAAAAATAAACAAAATGGGGGTGTTCTGAGGACGCTGTCCTTTTTGTTCGGTGTCAAGTTTAAAGTGTTCTAAGAACACTTGCGCTGTCCTGAAATGTTCATAAGGGGTGTCCTGAAGACGCTGTCCGTATTGTTCTCTGGCAAGTTGAATGTGTTCTAAGAACACTCGTGGTGTCCTGAAATGTTCGTAAATAAACAAAATGGGGATGTCCGTATTGTTCGATGGGAAGTTGAATGTGTTCTAAGAACACTCACGGTGTCCTGAAATGTTCGTAAATAAACAAAATGGGGGTGTCCTGAGGATGCTGTCCGTATTATTGTTCGATGGCAAGTTGAATGTGTTCTAAGAACACTCGCGGTATCCTGAAATGTTCGCAAATAAACAAAATGGGGGTGTCCTGAGGACGCTGTCCGTATTGTTCGTTGTCAAGTTGAAAGGGTTCTAAGAACCCTCGCGGTGTCCTGAAATGTTTTAGGGGGTGTACTGAAGATGCTGTCCATATTGTTCACTGACAAGTTGAATGTGTTCTAAGAGCACTTGTGGTGTCCTGAAATGTTCGTAAATAAACAAAATGGGGGTGTTCTGAGGACGCTGTCCGTTTTGTTCGGTGTCAAATTTAAAGTGTTCTACAAACACTTGTGGTGTCCTGAAATGTTCATAGGGGGTGTCCTGAAGACGCTGTCCGTATTGTTCTCTGGCAAGTTGAATGTGTTCTAAGAACACTCGTGGTGTCCTGAAATGTTCGTAAATAAACAAAATGTTTGGTGTCCTGAGGACGCTGTCTGTATTGTTCGATGGGAAGCTGAATGTGTTCTAAGAACACTTGCGATGTACTGAAATGTTCGCAAATAAACAAAATGGGGGTGTCCTGAGGACGCTGTCTGTATTGTGCGTTGTCAAGTTGAAAGGGTTCTAAGAACACTTGTGGTGTCCTGAAATGTTCATAAATAAACAAAATGGGGGTGTTCTGAGGACGTTGTCCGTTTTGTTCATAGTCAAGTTTAAAGTGTTCCAAGAACACTCGCACTGTCCTGAAATGTTCGTAGGGAGTGTCCTGAAGATGCTGTCTGTACTGTTCTCTGGCAAGTTGAATGTGTTCTAAGAACCCTCGTGGTGTCCTGAAATGTTTGTAAATAAACAAAATGGGGGTATCCTGAGGACGCTGTCTGTATTGTTCTCTGGCAAGTTGAATGTGTTCTAAGAACACTCGTGGTGTCCTGAAATGTTCGTAAATAAACAAAATGGGGGTGTCCTGAGGACGCTGTCCGTACTGTTCGATGGCAAGTTGAATGTGTTCCAAGAACACTCGCGGTGTCCTGAAATGTTCGCAAATAAACAAAATGGGGGTGTCCTGAGGACGCTGTCCATATTGTCCTCTGGCAATTTGAATGTGTTCTAAGAACACTTGTGGTGTCCTGAAAACATCGTATATAAACAAAATGGGGGTGTCCTGAGGACACTGTCCATATTGTTCGAAGGCAAGTTGAATGTGTTCTAAGAACACTTGCGGTGTCCTGAAATGTTCGCAAATAAACAAAAAGGAGGTGTCCTGAGGACGCTGCCCATATTGTTCTCTGGCAATTTGAAAGTGTTCTAAGAACACTCGTGGTGTCCTGAAATGTCCGTAAATAAACAAAATGGGGTGTCCTGAGGACGCTGTCCGTATTGTTCGCTGGCAAGTTTAATGTGTTCTAAGAACACTGGCAGTGTCCTGAAATGTTCGCAAATAAAAAAATGGGGGTGTTCTGAGGATGCTGTCCGTATTGTTCTCTTGCAAGCTGAATGTGTTCTAAGAACACTTGTGGTGTCCTGAAATGTTCATAAATAAACAAAATGGGGCGTTCTGAGGATGCTGTCCATTTTGTTCGTTGTCAAGTTTAAAGTGTTCTAAGAACACTTGCAGTGTCCTGAAATGTTCATAGGGGGTGTCCTGAAGACGCTGTCCGTATTGTTCTCTGGCAAGTTGAATGTGTTCTAAGAGCACTCGCGGTGTTGAAATGTTCGCAAATAAACAAAATGGGGGTGTCCTGAGGACGCTGTCCGTATTGTTCGAAGGCAAGTTGAATGTGTTCTACGAACACTTGCGGTGTCCTGAAATGTTCGCAAATAAACAAAATGGGGGTGTCCTGAGGATGCTGTCCGTATTGTTCGCTGGCAAGTTTAATGTGTTCTAAGAACATTCGCTGTGTCCTGAAATGTTTGCAAATAAAAAAATGGGGGTGTCCTGAGGACGCTGTCCGTATTGTTCACTGGCAAGTTGAATGTGCTATAAGAACACTGGCGGTGTCCTGAAATGTTCTCAAATAAAAAAATGGGGTTGTCCTGAGGACGCTGTCCGTATTGTTCTCTGGCAAGTTAAATGTGTTATAAGAACACTCGTGGTGTCCTGAAATGTTCGCAAATAAACAAAATGGGGGTGTCCTGAGGACGCTGTCTCAATTGTTTGATGGCAAGTTGAATGTGTTCTAAGAGCACTCGAGGTGTCCTGAAATGTTCGCAAATAAACAAAATGGGGGTGTCCTGAGGACCCTCTCCGTATTGTTCGTTGTCAAGTTTAAAGTGTTCCAAGAACACTTGCGGTGTCCTGAAATGTTCGTAGGGGGTGTCCTGAAGACGCTGTCCGCATTGTTCTCTGGCAAGTTGAATGAGTTCAAAGAACACTTGTGGTGTCCAGAAATGTTTGTAAATAAACAAAATGGGGGTATCCTGAGGACGCTGTCAATATTGTTCGATGGCAAGTTGAATGTGTTCTAAGAACACTTGCGGTGTCCTGAAATGTTCGCAAATAAACAAAATGGGGGTGTCCTGAGGACGCTGTCCGTATTGTCCTCTGGCAATTTGAATGTGTTCTAAGAACACTCGTGGTTTCCTGAAAACTTCACAAATAAACAAAATGGGGGTGTCCTGAGGACGCTGTCCATATTGTTCGTTGTCAAGTTGAAAGTGTTCTAAGAACACTCGCGGTGTCCTGAAATGTTTGTAGGGGGTGTCCTGAAGATGCTGTCCGTATTGTTCGCTGGCAAGTTGAATGTGTTCTAAGAACACTCGCGGTGTCCTGAAATGTTCGCAAATAGAAAAATGGGGGTGTTCTGAGGACGCTGTCCGTATTGTTCTCTTGCAAGTTGAATGTGTTCTAAGAACACTTGTGGTGTCCTGAAATGTTCGTAAATAAACAAAATGGGTGTGTCCTGAGGATGCTGTCCGTATTATTGTTCGATGGCAAGTTGAATGTGTTCTAAGAACTCTCGCGGTGTCCTGAAATGTTCGCAAATAAACAAAATGGGGGTGTCCTGAGGACGCTGTCCGTATTGTTCGTTGTCAAGTTGAAAGGGTTCTAAGAACCCTCGCAGTGTCCTGAAATGTTTTAGGGGGTGTCCTGAAGATGCTGTCCATATTGTTCACTGACAAGTTGAATGTGTTCAAAGAACACTTGTGGTGTCCTGAAATGTTCGTAAATAAACAAAATGGGGGTGTTCTGAGGACGCTGTCCGTTTTGTTCGGTGTCAAATTTAAAGTGTTCTACGAACACTTGCGGTGTCCTGATATGTTCATAGGGGGTGTCCTGAAGATGCTGTCCGTATTGTTCTCTGGCAAGTTGAATGTGTTCTAAGAACACTCGTGGTGTCCTGAAATGTTCGCAAATAAACAAAATGGGGGTGTCCTGAGGACGCTGTCCGTATTGTTCGTTGTCAAGTTGAAAGGGTTCTAAGAACCCTCGCGGTGTCCTGAAATGTTCGTAGGGGGTGTCCTGAAGATGCTGTCCATATTGTTCACTGACAAGTTGAATGTGTTCTAAGAACACTTTTGGTGTCCTGAAATGTTCAAAAATAAACAAAATGGGGGTGTTCTGAGGACGCTGTCCTTTTTGTTCGATGTCAAGTTTAAAGTGTTCTAAGAACACTTGCGCTGTCCTGAAATGTTCATAAGGGGTGTCCTGAAGACGCTGTCCGTATTGTTCTCTGGCAAGTTGAATGTGTTCTAAGAACACTCGTGGTGTCCTGAAATGTTCGTAAATAAACAAAATGGGGATGTCCGTATTGTTCGATGGGAAGTTGAATGTGTTCTAAGAACACTCACGGTGTCCTGAAATGTTCGTAAATAAACAAAATGGGGGTGTCCTGAGGATGCTGTCCGTATTATTGTTCGATGGCAAGTTGAATGTGTTCTAAGAACACTCGCGGTATCCTGAAATGTTCGCAAATAAACAAAATGGGGGTGTCCTGAGGACGCTGTCCGTATTGTTCGTTGTCAAGTTGAAAGGGTTCTAAGAACCCTCGCGGTGTCCTGAAATGTTTTAGGGGGTGTACTGAAGATGCTGTCCATATTGTTCACTGACAAGTTGAATGTGTTCTAAGAGCACTTGTGGTGTCCTGAAATGTTCGTAAATAAACAAAATGGGGGTGTTCTGAGGACGCTGTCCGTTTTGTTCGGTGTCAAATTTAAAGTGTTCTACAAACACTTGTGGTGTCCTGAAATGTTCATAGGGGGTGTCCTGAAGACGCTGTCCGTATTGTTCTCTGGCAAGTTGAATGTGTTCTAAGAACACTCGTGGTGTCCTGAAATGTTCGAAAATAAACAAAATGTTTGGTGTCCTGAGGACGCTGTCTGTATTGTTCGATGGGAAGCTGAATGTGTTCTAAGAACACTTGCGATGTACTGAAATGTTCGCAAATAAACAAAATGGGGCGTTCTGAGGATGCTGTCCATTTTGTTCGTTGTCAAGTTTAAAGTGTTCTAAGAACACTTGCAGTGTCCTGAAATGTTCATAGGGGGTGTCCTGAAGACGCTGTCCGTATTGTTCTCTGGCAAGTTGAATGTGTTCTAAGAGCACTTGCGGTGTCCTGAAATGTTCGCAAATAAACAAATTGGGGGTGTCCTGAGGATGCTGTCCGTATTGTTCGCTGGCAAGTTTAATGTGTTCTAAGAACATTCGCTGTGTCCTGAAATGTTTGCAAATAAAAAAATGGGGGTGTCCTGAGGACGCTGTCCGTATTGTTCACTGGCAAGTTGAATGTGCTATAAGAACACTGGCGGTGTCCTGAAATGTTCTCAAATAAAAAAATGGGGTTGTCCTGAGGACGCTGTCCGTATTGTTCTCTGGCAAGTTAAATGTGTTATAAGAACACTCGTGGTGTCCTGAAATGTTCGCAAATAAACAAAATGGGGGTGTCCTGAGGACGCTGTCTCAATTGTTTGATGGCAAGTTGAATGTGTTCTAAGAGCACTCGAGGTGTCCTGAAATGTTCGCAAATAAACAAAATGGGGGTGTCCTGAGGACGCTGTCCATATTGTTCGATGGCAAGTTGAATGTGTTCTAAGAACACTCACGGTGTCCTGAAATGTTCGTAAATAAACAAAATGGGTGTGTCCTGAGGATGCTGTCCGTATTATTGTTCGATGGCAAGTTGAATGTGTTCTAAGAACTCTCGCGGTGTCCTGAAATGTTCGCAAATAAACAAAATGGGGGTGTCCTGAGGACGCTGTCCGTATTGTTCGTTGTCAAGTTGAAAGGGTTCTAAGAACCCTCACAGTGTCCTGAAATGTTTTAGGGGGTGTCCTGAAGATGCTGTCCATATTGTTCACTGACAAGTTGAATGTGTTCAAAGAACACTTGTGGTGTCCTGAAATGTTCGTAAATAAACAAAATGGGGGTGTTCTGAGGACGCTGTCCGTTTTGTTCGGTGTCAAATTTAAAGTGTTCTACGAACACTTGCGGTGTCCTGAAATGTTCATAGGGGTTGTCCTGAAGATGCTGTCCGTATTGTTCTCTGGCAAGTTGAATGTGTTCTAAGAACACTCGTGGTGTCCTGAAATGTTCGCAAATAAACAAAATGGGGGTGTCCTGAGGACGCTGTCCGTATTGTTCGTTGTCAAGTTGAAAGGGTTCTAAGAACCCTCGCGGTGTCCTGAAATGTTCGTAGGGGGTGTCCTGAAGATGCTGTCCATATTGTTCACTGACAAGTTGAATGTGTTCTAAGAACACTTTTGGTGTCCTGAAATGTTCAAAAATAAACAAAATGGGGGTGTTCTGAGGACGCTGTCCTTTTTGTTCGGTGTCAAGTTTAAAGTGTTCTAAGAACACTTGCGCTGTCCGGAAATGTTCATAAGGGGTGTCCTGAAGACGCTGTCCGTATTGTTCTCTGGCAAGTTGAATGTGTTCTAAGAACACTCGTGGTGTCCTGAAATGTTCGTAAATAAACAAAATGGGGATGTCTGTATTGTTCGATGGGAAGTTGAATGTGTTCTAAGAACACTCACGGTGTCCTGAAATGTTCGTAAATAAACAAAATGGGGGTGTCCTGAGGATGCTGTCCGTATTATTGTTCGATGGCAAGTTGAATGTGTTCTAAGAACACTCGCGGTATCCTGAAATGTTCGCAAATAAACAAAATGGGGGTGTCCTGAGGACGCTGTCCGTATTGTTCGTTGTCAAGTTGAAAGGGTTCTAAGAACCCTCGCGGTGTCCTGAAATGTTTTAGGGGGTGTACTGAAGATGCTGTCCATATTGTTCACTGACAAGTTGAATGTGTTCTAAGAGCACTTGTGGTGTCCTGAAATGTTCGTAAATAAACAAAATGGGGGTGTTCTGAGGACGCTGTCCGTTTTGTTCGGTGTCAAATTTAAAGTGTTCTACAAACACTTGTGGTGTCCTGAAATGTTCATAGGGGGTGTCCTGAAGACGCTGTCCGTATTGTTCTCTGGCAAGTTGAATGTGTTCTAAGAACACTCGTGGTGTCCTGAAATGTTCGTAAATAAACAAAATGTTTGGTGTCCTGAGGACGCTGTCTGTATTGTTCGATGGGAAGCTGAATGTGTTCTAAGAACACTTGCGATGTACTGAAATGTTCGCAAATAAACAAAATGGGGGTGTCCTGAGGACGCTGTCTGTAGTGTGCGTTGTCAAGTTGAAAGGGTTCTAAGAACCCTTGCAGGGTCCTGAAATGTTCGTAGGGGGTGACCTGAAGATGCTGTTGGTATTGTTCACTGGCAAGTTGAATGTGCTCTGAGAACACTCGTGGTGTCCTGAAATGTTCGCAAATAAAAATATGGGGGTGTCCTGAGGACGCTGTCCGTATTGTTCTCTGGCAAGTTGAATGTGTTATAAGAACACTCGTGGTGTCCTGAAATATTCGCAAATAAACAAAATGGGGGTGTCCTGAGGACGCTGTCTGAAATGTTTGATGGCAAGTTGAATGTGTTCTAAGAGCACTCGAGGTGTCCTGAAATGTTCGCAAATAAACAAAATGGGGGTGTCCTGAGGACGCTGTCTGAATTGTTTGATGGCAAGTTGAATGTGTTCTAAGAGCACTCGAGGTGTCCTGAAATGTTCGCAAATAAACAAAATGGGGGTGTCCTGAGGACCCTCTCCGTATTGGTCGTTGTCAAGTTGAAAGTGTTCCAAGAACACTTGCGGTGTCCTGAAATGTTCGTAGGGGGTGTCCTGAAGACGCTGTCCGTATTGTTCTGTGGCAAGTTGAATGAGTTCTAAGAACACTGGTGGTGTCCTGAAATGTTTGTAAATAAACAAAATGGGGGTATCCTGAGGACGCTGTCCATATTGTTCGATGGCAAGTTGAATGTGTTCTAAGAACACTCGCGGTGTCCTGAAATGTTCGCAAATAAACAAAATGGGGGTGTCCTGAGGACGCTGTCCATATTGTCCTCTGGCAATTTGAATGTGTTCTAAGAACACTCGTGGTGTCCTGAAAACTTCGCAAATAAACAAAATGGGGGTGTCCTTAGGACGCTGTCCATATTGTTCGATGGCAAGTTGAATGTGTTCTAAGAACACTCGCGGTGTCCTGAAATGTTTGCAAATAAACAAAATGGGGGTGTCCTGAGAACGCTGCCTGTATTGTTCATTGTCAAGTTGAAAGTGTTCTAAGAACACTCGCGGTGTCCTGAAATGTTTGTAGGGGTTGTCCTGAAGATGCTGTCGAATTGTTCGCTGGCAAGTTGAATGTGTTCTAAGAACACTCGCGGTGTCCTGAAATGTTCGCAAATAGAAAAATGGGAGTGTTCTGAGGACGCTGTCCGTATTGTTCTCTTGCAAGTTGAATGTGTTCTAAGAACACTTGTGGTGTCCTGAAATGTGCGTAAATAAACAAAATGGGGATGTTCTGAGGACGCTGTCCGTTTTGTTCGTTGTCAAGTTTAAAGTGTTCCAAGAACACTTGCGGTGTCCTTAAATGTTCGTAGGGGGTGTCCTGAAGATGCTGTCCGTATTGTTCTCTGGCAAGTTGAATGAGTTCTAAGAACACTTGTGGTGTCCTGAAATGTTCGTAAATAAACAAAATGGGGATGTCCGTATTGTTCGATGGGAAGTTGAATGTGTTCTAAGAACACTCACGGTGTCCTGAAATGTTCGTAAATAAACAAAATGGGGGTGTCCTGAGGATGCTGTCCGTATTATTGTTCGATGGCAAGTTGAATGTGTTCTAAGAACACTCGCGGTATCCTGAAATGTTCGCAAATAAACAAAATGGGGGTGTCCTGAGGACGCTGTCCGTATTGTTCGTTGTCAAGTTGAAAGGGTTCTTCAAACACTTGTGGTGTCCTGAAATGTTCATAGGGGGTGTCCTGAAGACGCTGTCCGTATTGTTCTCTGGCAAGTTGAATGTGTTCTAAGAACACTCGTGGTGTCCTGAAATGTTCGTAAATTAACAAAATGGTTGGTGTCCTGAGGACGCTGTCTGTATTGTTCGATGGGAAGCTGAATGTGTTCTAAGAACACTTGCGGTGTCCTGAAATGTTTGCAAATAAACAAAATGGGGGTGTCCTGAGGACGCTGTCTGTATTGTGCGTTGTCAAGTTGAAAGGGTTCTAAGAACCCTTGCAGGGTCCTGAAATGTTCGTAGGGGGTGACCTGAAGATGCTGTCGGTATTGTTCACTGGCAAGTTGAATGTGCTCTAAGAACACTCGTGGTGTCCTGAAATGTTCGCAAATAAAAATATGGGGGTGTCCTGAGGACGCTGTCCGTATTGTTCACTGGCAAGTTGAATGTGCTCTAAGAACACTCGCGGTGTCCTGAAATGTTCTCAAATAAAAAAATGGGGGTGTCCTGAGGACGCTGTCCGTATTGTTCTCTGGCAAGTTGAATGTGTTATAAGAACACTCGTTGTGTCCTGAAATGTTCGCAAATAAACAAAATGGGGGTGTCCTGAGAACGCTGTCTGAATTGTTTGATGGCAAGTTGAAAGTGTTCCAAGAACACTTGCGGTGTCCTGAAATGTTCGTAGGGGGTGTCCTGAAGACGCTGTCCGTATTGTTCTGTGGCAAGTTGAATGAGTTCTAAGAACACTTGTGGTGTCCTGAAATGTTTGTAAATAAACAAAATGGGGGTATCCTGAGGACACTGTCCATATTGTTCGATGGCAAGTTGAATGTGTTCTAAGAACACTCGCGGTGTCCTGAAATGTTCGCAAATAAACAAAATGGGGGTGTCCTGAGGACGCTGTCCGTATTGTCCTCTGGCAATTTGAATGTGTTCTAAGAACACCTCTGGTGTCCTGAAAACTTCGCAAATAAACAAAATGGGGGTGTCCTGAGGACGCTGTCCATATTGTTCGATGGCAAGTTGAATGTGTTCTAAGAACACTCGCGGTGTCCTGAAATGTTTGCAAATAAACAAAATGGGGGTGTCCTGAGAACGCTGTCTGTATTGTTCGTTGTCAAGTTGAAAGTGTTCTAAGAACACTCGCGGTGTCCTGAAATGTTTGTAGGGGGTGTCCTGAAGATGCTGTCGAATTGTTCGCTGGCAAGTTGAATGTGTTCTAAGAACACTCGCGGTGTCCTGAAATGTTCGCAAATAGAAAAATGGGGGTGTTGTGAGGACGCTGTCCGTATTGTTCTCTTGCAAGTTGAATGTATTCTAAGAACACTTGTGGTGTCCTGAAATGTGCGTAAATAAACAAAATGGGGGTGTCCTGAGGACGCTGTCTGAATTGTTTGATGGCAAGTTGAATGTGTTCTAAGAGCACTCGAGGTGTCCTGAAATGTTCGCAAATAAACAAAATGGGGGTGTCCTCAGGACCCTCTCCGTATTGGTCGTTGTCAAGTTGAAAGTGTTCCAAGAACACTTGCGGTGTCCTTAAATGTTCGTAGGGGGTGTCCTGAAGACGCTGTCCGTATTGTTCTCTGGCAAGTTGAATGAGTTCTAAGAACACTTGTGGTGTCCTGAAATGTTTGTAAATAAACAAAATGGGGGTATCCTGAGGTCGCTGTCCATATTGTTCGATGGCAAGTTGAATGTGTTCTAAGAACACTCGCGGTGTCCTGAAATGTTCGCAAATAAATAAAATGGGGGTGTCCTGAGGACGCTGTCCGTATTGTCCTCTGGCAATTTGAATGTGTTCTAAGAACACTCGTGGTGTCCTGAAAACTTCGCAAAGAAACAAAATGGGGGTGTCCTGAGGACGCTGTCCATATTGTTCGATGGCAAGTTGAATGTGTTCTAAGAACACTCGCGGTGTCCTGAAATGTTTGCAAATAAACAAAATGGGGGTGTCCTGAGAACGCTGTCTGTATTGTTCGCTGGCAAGTTGAATGTGTTCTAAGAACACTTGCGGTGTCCTGAAATGTTCGCAAATAGAAAAATGGGGGTGTTCTGAGGACGCTGTCCGTATTGTTCTCTTGCAAGTTGAATGTGTTCTAAGAACACTTGTGGTGTCCTGAAATGTGCGTAAATAAACAAAATGGGGGTGTTCTGAGGACGCTTTCCGTTTTGTTCGTTGTCAAGTTTAAAGTGTTCTAAGAACACTTGTGGTGTCCTGAAATGTTCATAGGGGTTGTCCTGAAGACGCTGTCCGTATTGTTCTCTGGCAAGCTGAATGTGTTCTAAGAACACTCGTGGTGTCCTGAAATGTTTGTAAATAAACAAAATGGGGGTGTCCTGAGGACGCTGTCCGTATTGTTCGAAGGCAAGTTGAATGTGTTCTAAGAACACTTGCGGTGTCCTGAAATGTTCGCAAATAAACAAAATGGGGGTGTCCTGTGGAAGCTGCCCGTATTGTTCTCTGGCAATTTGAAAGTGTTCTAAGAACACTCGTGGTGTCCTGAAATGTTCGTAAATAAACAAAATGGGGGTGTCCTGAGGACGCTGTCCGTATTGTTTGATGGCAAGTTGAATGTGTTCTAAGAGCACTTGCTGTGTCCTGAAATGTTTGCAAATAAACAAAATGGGGGTGTCCTGAGGACGCTGTCCGTATTGTTCGAAGGCAAGTTGAATGTGTTCTACGAACACTCGCGGTGTCCTGAAATGTTCGCAAATAAACAAAATGGGGGTGTCCTGAGGACACTGTCCGTCTTGTTCGCTGGCAAGTTTAATGTGTTCTAAGAACACTCACGGTGTCCTGAAATGTTCGCAAATAAAAAAATGGGGGTGTTCTGAGGACGCTGTCCGTATTGTTGTCTTGCAAGCTGAATGTGTTCTAAGAACACTTGTGGTGTCCTGAAATGTTCATAAATAAACAAAATGGGGCGTTCTGAGGATGCTGTCCGTTTTGTTCGTTGTCAAGTTTAAAGTGTTCTAAAAACACTTGTGGTGTCCTGAAATGTTCATAGGGGGTGTCCTGAAGACGCTGTCCGTATTGTTCTCTGGCAAGTTGAATGTGTTCTAAGAACACTCGTGGTGTCCTGAAATGTTCGTAAATAAACAAAATGGTTGGTGTCCTGAGGACGCTGTCTGTATTGTTCGATGGGAAGCTGAATGTGTTCTAAGAACACTTGCGGTGTCCTGAAATGTTTGCAAATAAACAAAATGGGGGTGTCCTGAGGACGCTGTCTGTATTGTGCGTTGTCAAGTTGAAAGGGTTCTAAGAACCCTTGCAGGGTCCTGAAATGTTCGTAGGGGGTGAGCTGAAGATGCTGTCGGTATTGTTCACTGGCAAGTTGAATGTGCTCTAAGAACACTCGTGGTGTCCTGAAATGTTCGCAAATAAAAATATGGGGGTGTCCTGAGGACGCTGTCCGTATTGTTCACTGGCAAGTTGAATGTGCTCTAAGAACACTCGCGGTGTCCTGAAATGTTCTCAAATAAAAAAATGGGGGTGTCCTGAGGACGCTGTCCGTATTGTTCTCTGGCAAGTTGAATGTGTTATAAGAACACTCGTGGTGTCCTGAAATGTTCGCAAATAAACAAAATGGGGGTGTCCTGAGAACGCTGTCTGAATTGTTTGATGGCAAGTTGAATGTATTCTAAGAGCACTCGAGGTGTCCTGAAATGTTCGCAAATAAACAAAATGGGGGTGTCCTGAGGACCCTCTCCGTATTGGTCGTTGTCAAGTTGAAAGTGTTCCAAGAACACTTGCGGTGTCCTGAAATGTTCGTAGGGGGTGTCCTGAAGACGCTGTCCGTATTGTTCTGTGGCAAGTTGAATGAGTTCTAAGAACACTTGTGGTGTCCTGAAATGTTTGTAAATAAACAAAATGGGGGTATCCTGAGGACGCTGTCCATATTGTTCGATGGCAAGTTGAATGTGTTCTAAGAACACTCGCGGTGTCCTGAAATGTTCGCAAATAAACAAAATGGGGGTGTCCTGAGGACGCTGTCCGTATTGTCCTCTGGCAATTTGAATGTGTTCTAAGAACACCTCTGGTGTCCTGAAAACTTCGCAAATAAACAAAATGGGGGTGTCCTGAGGACGCTGTCCATATTGTTCGATGGCAAGTTGAATGTGTTCTAAGAACACTCGCGGTGTCCTGAAATGTTTGCAAATAAACAAAATGGGGGTGTCCTGAGAACGCTGTCTGTATTGTTCGTTGTCAAGTTGAAAGTGTTCTAAGAACACTCGCGGTGTCCTGAAATGTTTGTAGGGGGTGTCCTGAAGATGCTGTCGAATTGTTCGCTGTCAAGTTGAATGTGTTCTAAGAACACTCGCGGTGTCCTGAAATGTTCGCAAATAGAAAAATGGGGGTGTTCTGAGGACGCTGTCCGTATTGTTCTCTTGCAAGTTGAATGTATTCTAAGAACACTTGTGGTGTCCTGAAATGTGCGTAAATAAACAAAATGGGGGTGTCCTGAGGACGCTGTCTGAATTGTTTGATGGCAAGTTGAATGTGTTCTAAGAGCACTCGAGGTGTCCTGAAATGTTCGCAAATAAACAAAATGGGGGTGTCCTCAGGACCCTCTCCGTATTGGTCGTTGTCAAGTTGAAAGTGTTCCAAGAACACTTGCGGTGTCCTTAAATGTTCGTAGGGGGTGTCCTGAAGACGCTGTCCGTATTGTTCTCTGGCAAGTTGAATGAGTTCTAAGAACACTTGTGGTGTCCTGAAATGTTTGTAAATGAACAAAATGGGGGTATCCTGAGGTCGCTGTCCATATTGTTCGATGGCAAGTTGAATGTGTTCTAAGAACACTCGTGGTGTCCTGAAATGTTCGCAAATAAACAAAATGGGGGTGTCCTGAGGACGCTGTCTGAAATGTTTGATGGCAAGTTGAATGTGTTCTAAGAGCACTCGAGGTGTCCTGAAATGTTCGCAAATAAACAAAATGGGGGTGTCCTGAGGACGCTGTCTGAATTGTTTGATGGCAAGTTGAATGTGTTCTAAGAGCACTCGAGGTGTCCTGAAATGTTCGCAAATAAACAAAATGGGGGTGTCCTGAGGACCCTCTCCGTATTGGTCGTTGTCAAGTTGAAAGTGTTCCAAGAACACTTGCGGTGTCCTGAAATGTTCGTAGGGGGTGTCCTGAAGACGCTGTCCGTATTGTTCTGTGGCAAGTTGAATGAGTTCTAAGAACACTGGTGGTGTCCTGAAATGTTTGTAAATAAACAAAATGGGGGTATCCTGAGGACGCTGTCCATATTGTTCGATGGCAAGTTGAATGTGTTCTAAGAACACTCGCGGTGTCCTGAAATGTTCGCAAATAAACAAAATGGGGGTGTCCTGAGGACGCTGTCCATATTGTCCTCTGGCAATTTGAATGTGTTCTAAGAACACTCGTGGTGTCCTGAAAACTTCGCAAATAAACAAAATGGGGGTGTCCTTAGGACGCTGTCCATATTGTTCGATGGCAAGTTGAATGTGTTCTAAGAACACTCGCGGTGTCCTGAAATGGTTGCAAATAAACAAAATGGGGGTGTCCTGAGAACGCTGCCTGTATTGTTCATTGTCAAGTTGAAAGTGTTCTAAGAACACTCGCGGTGTCCTGAAATGTTTGTAGGGGTTGTCCTGAAGATGCTGTCGAATTGTTCGCTGGCAAGTTGAATGTGTTCTAAGAACACTCGCGGTGTCCTGAAATGTTCGCAAATAGAAAAATGGGAGTGTTCTGAGGACGCTGTCCGTATTGTTCTCTTGCAAGTTGAATGTGTTCTAAGAACACTTGTGGTGTCCTGAAATGTGCGTAAATAAACAAAATGGGGATGTTCTGAGGACGCTGTCCGTTTTGTTCGTTGTCAAGTTTAAAGTGTTCCAAGAACACTTGCGGTGTCCTTAAATGTTCGTAGGGGGTGTCCTGAAGATGCTGTCCGTATTGTTCTCTGGCAAGTTGAATGAGTTCTAAGAACACTTGTGGTGTCCTGAAATGTTCGTAAATAAACAAAATGGGGATGTCCGTATTGTTCGATGGGAAGTTGAATGTGTTCTAAGAACACTCACGGTGTCCTGAAATGTTCGTAAATAAACAAAATGGGGGTGTCCTGAGGATGCTGTCCGTATTATTGTTCGATGGCAAGTTGAATGTGTTCTAAGAACACTCGCGGTATCCTGAAATGTTCGCAAATAAACAAAATGGGGGTGTCCTGAGGACGCTGTCCGTATTGTTCGTTGTCAAGTTGAAAGGGTTCTTCAAACACTTGTGGTGTCCTGAAATGTTCATAGGGGGTGTCCTGAAGACGCTGTCCGTATTGTTCTCTGGCAAGTTGAATGTGTTCTAAGAACACTCGTGGTGTCCTGAAATGTTCGTAAATTAACAAAATGGTTGGTGTCCTGAGGACGCTGTCTGTATTGTTCGATGGGAAGCTGAATGTGTTCTAAGAACACTTGCGGTGTCCTGAAATGTTTGCAAATAAACAAAATGGGGGTGTCCTGAGGACGCTGTCTGTATTGTGCGTTGTCAAGTTGAAAGGGTTCTAAGAACCCTTGCAGGGTCCTGAAATGTTCGTAGGGGGTGACCTGAAGATGCTGTCGGTATTGTTCACTGGCAAGTTGAATGTGCTCTAAGAACACTCGTGGTGTCCTGAAATGTTCGCAAATAAAAATATGGGGGTGTCCTGAGGACGCTGTCCGTATTGTTCACTGGCAAGTTGAATGTGCTCTAAGAACACTCGCGGTGTCCTGAAATGTTCTCAAATAAAAAAATGGGGGTGTCCTGAGGACGCTGTCCGTATTGTTCTCTGGCAAGTTGAATGTGTTATAAGAACACTCGTTGTGTCCTGAAATGTTCGCAAATAAACAAAATGGGGGTGTCCTGAGAACGCTGTCTGAATTGTTTGATGGCAAGTTGAAAGTGTTCCAAGAACACTTGCGGTGTCCTGAAATGTTCGTAGGGGGTGTCCTGAAGACGCTGTCCGTATTGTTCTGTGGCAAGTTGAATGAGTTCTAAGAACACTTGTGGTGTCCTGAAATGTTTGTAAATAAACAAAATGGGGGTATCCTGAGGACACTGTCCATATTGTTCGATGGCAAGTTGAATGTGTTCTAAGAACACTCGCGGTGTCCTGAAATGTTCGCAAATAAACAAAATGGGGGTGTCCTGAGGACGCTGTCCGTATTGTCCTCTGGCAATTTGAATGTGTTCTAAGAACACCTCTGGTGTCCTGAAAACTTCGCAAATAAACAAAATGGGGGTGTCCTGAGGACGCTGTCCATATTGTTCGATGGCAAGTTGAATGTGTTCTAAGAACACTCGCGGTGTCCTGAAATGTTTGCAAATAAACAAAATGGGGGTGTCCTGAGAACGCTGTCTGTATTGTTCGTTGTCAAGTTGAAAGTGTTCTAAGAACACTCGCGGTGTCCTGAAATGTTTGTAGGGGGTGTCCTGAAGATGCTGTCGAATTGTTCGCTGGCAAGTTGAATGTGTTCTAAGAACACTCGCGGTGTCCTGAAATGTTCGCAAATAGAAAAATGGGGGTGTTGTGAGGACGCTGTCCGTATTGTTCTCTTGCAAGTTGAATGTATTCTAAGAACACTTGTGGTGTCCTGAAATGTGCGTAAATAAACAAAATGGGGGTGTCCTGAGGACGCTGTCTGAATTGTTTGATGGCAAGTTGAATGTGTTCTAAGAGCACTCGAGGTGTCCTGAAATGTTCGCAAATAAACAAAATGGGGGTGTCCTCAGGACCCTCTCCGTATTGGTCGTTGTCAAGTTGAAAGTGTTCCAAGAACACTTGCGGTGTCCTTAAATGTTCGTAGGGGGTGTCCTGAAGACGCTGTCCGTATTGTTCTCTGGCAAGTTGAATGAGTTCTAAGAACACTTGTGGTGTCCTGAAATGTTTGTAAATAAACAAAATGGGGGTATCCTGAGGTCGCTGTCCATATTGTTCGATGGCAAGTTGAATGTGTTCTAAGAACACTCGCGGTGTCCTGAAATGTTCGCAAATAAATAAAATGGGGGTGTCCTGAGAACGCTGTCCGTATTGTCCTCTGGCAATTTGAATGTGTTCTAAGAACACTCGTGGTGTCCTGAAAACTTCGCAAAGAAACAAAATGGGGGTGTCCTGAGGACGCTGTCCATATTGTTCGATGGCAAGTTGAATGTGTTCTAAGAACACTCGCGGTGTCCTGAAATGTTTGCAAATAAACAAAATGGGGGTGTCCTGAGAACGCTGTCTGTATTGTTCGTTGTCAAGTTGAAAGTGTTCTAAGAACACTCGCGGTGTCCTGAAATGTTTGTAGGGGGTGTCCTGAAGATGCTGTCCGTATTGTTCGCTGGCAAGTTGAATGTGTTCTAAGAACACTCGCGGTGTCCTGAAATGTTCGCAAATAGAAAAATGGGGGTGTTCTGAGGACGCTGTCCGTATTGTTCTCTTGCAAGTTGAATGTGTTCTAAGAACACTTGTGGTGTCCTGAAATGTGCGTAAATAAACAAAATGGGGGTGTTCTGAGGACGCTTTCCGTTTTGTTCGTTGTCAAGTTTAAAGTGTTCTAAGAACACTTGTGGTGTCCTGAAATGTTCATAGGGGTTGTCCTGAAGACGCTGTCCGTATTGTTCTCTGGCAAGCTGAATGTGTTCTAAGAACACTCGTGGTGTCCTGAAATGTTTGTAAATAAACAAAATGGGGGTGTCCTGAGGACGCTGTCCGTATTGTTCGAAGGCAAGTTGAATGTGTTCTAAGAACACTTGCGGTGTCCTGAAATGTTCGCAAATAAACAAAATGGGGGTGTCCTGTGGAAGCTGCCCGTATTGTTCTCTGGCAATTTGAAAGTGTTCTAAGAACACTCGTGGTGTCCTGAAATGTTCGTAAATAAACAAAATGGGGGTGTCCTGAGGACGCTGTCCGTATTGTTTGATGGCAAGTTGAATGTGTTCTAAGAGCACTTGCTGTGTCCTGAAATGTTTGCAAATAAACAAAATGGGGGTGTCCTGAGGACGCTGTCCGTATTGTTCGAAGGCAAGTTGAATGTGTTCTACGAACACTCGCGGTGTCCTGAAATGTTCGCAAATAAACAAAATGGGGGTGTCCTGAGGACACTGTCCGTCTTGTTCGCTGGCAAGTTTAATGTGTTCTAAGAACACTCACAGTGTCCTGAAATGTTCGCAAATAAAAAAATGGGGGTGTTCTGAGGACGCTGTCCGTATTGTTGTCTTGCAAGCTGAATGTGTTCTAAGAACACTTGTGGTGTCCTGAAATGTTCATAAATAAACAAAATGGGGCGCTCTGAGGATGCTGTCCGTTTTGTTCGTTGTCAAGTTTAAAGTGTTCTAAAAACACTTGTGGTGTCCTGAAATGTTCATAGGGGGTGTCCTGAAGACGCTGTCCGTATTGTTCTCTGGCAAGTTGAATGTGTTCTAAGAACACTCGTGGTGTCCTGAAATGTTCGTAAATAAACAAAATGGTTGGTGTCCTGAGGACGCTGTCTGTATTGTTCGATGGGAAGCTGAATGTGTTCTAAGAACACTTGCGGTGTCCTGAAATGTTTGCAAATAAACAAAATGGGGGTGTCCTGAGGACGCTGTCTGTATTGTGCGTTGTCAAGTTGAAAGGGTTCTAAGAACCCTTGCAGGGTCCTGAAATGTTCGTAGGGGGTGAGCTGAAGATGCTGTCGGTATTGTTCACTGGCAAGTTGAATGTGCTCTAAGAACACTCGTGGTGTCCTGAAATGTTCGCAAATAAAAATATGGGGGTGTCCTGAGGACGCTGTCCGTATTGTTCACTGGCAAGTTGAATGTGCTCTAAGAACACTCGCGGTGTCCTGAAATGTTCTCAAATAAAAAAATGGGGGTGTCCTGAGGACGCTGTCCGTATTGTTCTCTGGCAAGTTGAATGTGTTATAAGAACACTCGTGGTGTCCTGAAATGTTCGCAAATAAACAAAATGGGGGTGTCCTGAGAACGCTGTCTGAATTGTTTGATGGCAAGTTGAATGTATTCTAAGAGCACTCGAGGTGTCCTGAAATGTTCGCAAATAAACAAAATGGGGGTGTCCTGAGGACCCTCTCCGTATTGGTCGTTGTCAAGTTGAAAGTGTTCCAAGAACACTTGCGGTGTCCTGAAATGTTCGTAGGGGGTGTCCTGAAGACGCTGTCCGTATTGTTCTGTGGCAAGTTGAATGAGTTCTAAGAACACTTGTGGTGTCCTGAAATGTTTGTAAATAAACAAAATGGGGGTATCCTGAGGACGCTGTCCATATTGTTCGATGGCAAGTTGAATGTGTTCTAAGAACACTCGCGGTGTCCTGAAATGTTCGCAAATAAACAAAATGGGGGTGTCCTGAGGACGCTGTCCGTATTGTCCTCTGGCAATTTGAATGTGTTCTAAGAACACCTCTGGTGTCCTGAAAACTTCGCAAATAAACAAAATGGGGGTGTCCTGAGGACGCTGTCCATATTGTTCGATGGCAAGTTGAATGTGTTCTAAGAACACTCGCGGTGTCCTGAAATGTTTGCAAATAAACAAAATGGGGGTGTCCTGAGAACGCTGTCTGTATTGTTCGTTGTCAAGTTGAAAGTGTTCTAAGAACACTCGCGGTGTCCTGAAATGTTTGTAGGGGGTGTCCTGAAGATGCTGTCGAATTGTTCGCTGGCAAGTTGAATGTGTTCTAAGAACACTCGCGGTGTCCTGAAATGTTCGCAAATAGAAAAATGGGGGTGTTCTGAGGACGCTGTCCGTATTGTTCTCTTGCAAGTTGAATGTATTCTAAGAACACTTGTGGTGTCCTGAAATGTGCGTAAATAAACAAAATGGGGGTGTCCTGAGGACGCTGTCTGAATTGTTTGATGGCAAGTTGAATGTGTTCTAAGAGCACTCGAGGTGTCCTGAAATATTCGCAAATAAACAAAATGGGGGTGTCCTCAGGACCCTCTCCGTATTGGTCGTTGTCAAGTTGAAAGTGTTCCAAGAACACTTGCGGTGTCCTTAAATGTTCGTAGGGGGTGTCCTGAAGACGCTGTCCGTATTGTTCTCTGGCAAGTTGAATGAGTTCTAAGAACACTTGTGGTGTCCTGAAATGTTTGTAAATAAACAAAATGGGGGTATCCTGAGGTCGCTGTCCATATTGTTCGATGGCAAGTTGAATGTGTTCTAAGAACACTCGCGGTGTCCTGAAATGTTCGCAAATAAATAAAATGGGGGTGTCCTGAGGACGCTGTCCGTATTGTCCTCTGGCAATTTGAATGTGTTCTAAGAACACTCGTGGTGTCCTGAAAACTTCGCAAAGAAACAAAATGGGGGTGTCCTGAGGACGCTGTCCATATTGTTCGATGGCAAGTTGAATGTGTTCTAAGAACACTCGCGGTGTCCTGAAATGTTTGCAAATAAACAAAATGGGGGTGTCCTGAGAACGCTGTCTGTATTGTTCGTTGTCAAGTTGAAAGTGTTCTAAGAACACTCGCGGTGTCCTGAAATGTTTGTAGGGGGTGTCCTGAAGATGCTGTCCGTATTGTTCGCTGGCAAGTTGAATGTGTTCTAAGAACACTCGCGGTGTCCTGAAATGTTCGCAAATAGAAAAATGGGGGTGTTCTGAGGACGCTGTCCGTATTGTTCTCTTGCAAGTTGAATGTGTTCTAAGAACACTTGTGGTGTCCTGAAATGTGCGTAAATAAACAAAATGGGGGTGTTCTGAGGACGCTTTCCGTTTTGTTCGTTGTCAAGTTTAAAGTGTTCTAAGAACACTTGTGGTGTCCTGAAATGTTCATAGGGGTTGTCCTGAAGACGCTGTCCGTATTGTTCTCTGGCAAGCTGAATGTGTTCTAAGAACACTCGTGGTGTCCTGAAATGTTTGTAAATAAACAAAATGGGGGTGTCCTGAGGACGCTGTCCGTATTGTTCGAAGGCAAGTTGAATGTGTTCTAAGAACACTTGCGGTGTCCTGAAATGTTCGCAAATAAACAAAATGGGGGTGTCCTGTGGAAGCTGCCCGTATTGTTCTCTGGCAATTTGAAAGTGTTCTAAGAACACTCGTGGTGTCCTGAAATGTTCGTAAATAAACAAAATGGGGGTGTCCTGAGGACGCTGTCCGTATTGTTTGATGGCAAGTTGAATGTGTTCTAAGAGCACTTGCTGTGTCCTGAAATGTTTGCAAATAAACAAAATGGGGGTGTCCTGAGGACGCTGTCCGTATTGTTCGAAGGCAAGTTGAATGTGTTCTACGAACACTCGCGGTGTCCTGAAATGTTCGCAAATAAACAAAATGGGGGTGTCCTGAGGACACTGTCCGTCTTGTTCGCTGGCAAGTTTAATGTGTTCTAAGAACACTCACGGTGTCCTGAAATGTTCGCAAATAAAAAAATGGGGGTGTTCTGAGGACGCTGTCCGTATTGTTGTCTTGCAAGCTGAATGTGTTCTAAGAACACTTGTGGTGTCCTGAAATGTTCATAAATAAACAAAATGGGGCGTTCTGAGGATGCTGTCCGTTTTGTTCGTTGTCAAGTTTAAAGTGTTCTAAAAACACTTGTGGTGTCCTGAAATGTTCATAGGGGGTGTCCTGAAGACGCTGTCCGTATTGTTCTCTGGCAAGTTGAATGTGTTCTAAGAACACTCGTGGTGTCCTGAAATGTTCGTAAATAAACAAAATGGTTGGTGTCCTGAGGACGCTGTCTGTATTGTTCGATGGGAAGCTGAATGTGTTCTAAGAACACTTGCGGTGTCCTGAAATGTTTGCAAATAAACAAAATGGGGGTGTCCTGAGGACGCTGTCTGTATTGTGCGTTGTCAAGTTGAAAGGGTTCTAAGAACCCTTGCAGGGTCCTGAAATGTTCGTAGGGGGTGACCTGAAGATGCTGTCGGTATTGTTCACTGGCAAGTTGAATGTGCTCTAAGAACACTCGTGGTGTCCTGAAATGTTCGCAAATAAAAATATGGGGGTGTCCTGAGGACGCTGTCCGTATTGTTCACTGGCAAGTTGAATGTGCTCTAAGAACACTCGCGGTGTCCTGAAATGTTCTCAAATAAAAAAATGGGGGTGTCCTGAGGACGCTGTCCGTATTGTTCTCTGGCAAGTTGAATGTGTTATAAGAACACTCGTGGTGTCCTGAAATGTTCGCAAATAAACAAAATGGGGGTGTCCTGAGAACGCTGTCTGAATTGTTTGATGGCAAGTTGAATGTATTCTAAGAGCACTCGAGGTGTCCTGAAATGTTCGCAAATAAACAAAATGGGGGTGTCCTGAGGACCCTCTCCGTATTGGTCGTTGTCAAGTTGAAAGTGTTCCAAGAACACTTGCGGTGTCCTGAAATGTTCGTAGGGGGTGTCCTGAAGACGCTGTCCGTATTGTTCTGTGGCAAGTTGAATGAGTTCTAAGAACACTTGTGGTGTCCTGAAATGTTTGTAAATAAACAAAATGGGGGTATCCTGAGGACGCTGTCCATATTGTTCGATGGCAAGTTGAATGTGTTCTAAGAACACTCGCGGTGTCCTGAAATGTTCGCAAATAAACAAAATGGGGGTGTCCTGAGGACGCTGTCCGTATTGTCCTCTGGCAATTTGAATGTGTTCTAAGAACACCTCTGGTGTCCTGAAAACTTCGCAAATAAACAAAATGGGGGTGTCCTGAGGACGCTGTCCATATTGTTCGATGGCAAGTTGAATGTGTTCTAAGAACACTCGCGGTGTCCTGAAATGTTTGCAAATAAACAAAATGGGGGTGTCCTGAGAACGCTGTCTGTATTGTTCGTTGTCAAGTTGAAAGTGTTCTAAGAACACTCGCGGTGTCCTGAAATGTTTGTAGGGGGTGTCCTGAAGATGCTGTCGAATTGTTCGCTGGCAAGTTGATTGTGTTCTAAGAACACTCGCGGTGTCCTGAAATGTTCGCAAATAGAAAAATGGGGGTGTTCTGAGGACGCTGTCCGTATTGTTCTCTTGCAAGTTGAATGTGTTCTAAGAACACTTGTGGTGTCCTGAAATGTGCGTAAATAAACAAAATGGGGGTGTCCTGAGGACGCTGTCTGAATTGTTTGATGGCAAGTTGAATGTGTTCTAAGAGCACTCGAGGTGTCCTGAAATGTTCGCAAATAAACAAAATGGGGGTGTCCTCAGGACCCTCTCCGTATTGGTCGTTGTCAAGTTGAAAGTGTTCCAAGAACACTTGCGGTGTCCTTAAATGTTCGTAGGGGGTGTCCTGAAGACGCTGTCCGTATTGTTCTCTGGCAAGTTGAATGAGTTCTAAGAACCCTTGTGGTGTCCTGAAATGTTTGTAAATAAACAAAATGGGGGTATCCTGAGGACGCTGTCCATATTGTTCGATGGCAAGTTGAATGTGTTCTAAGAACACTCGCGGTGTCCTGAAATGTTCGCAAATAAATAAAATGGGGGTGTCCTGAGGACGCTGTCCGTATTGTCCTCTGGCAATTTGAATGTGTTCTGAGAACACTCGTGGTGTCCTGAAAACTTCGCAAAGAAACAAAATGGGGGTGTCCTGAGGACGCTGTCCATATTGTTCGATGGCAAGTTGAATGTGTTCTAAGAACACTCGCGGTGTCCTGAAATGTTTGCAAATAAACAAAATGGGGGTGTCCTGAGAACGCTGTCTGTATTGTTCGTTGTCAAGTTGAAAGTGTTCTAAGAACACTCGCGGTGTCCTGAAATGTTTGTAGGGGGTGTCATGAAGATGCTGTCCGTATTGTTCGCTGGCAAGTTGAATGTGTTCTAAGAACACTCGCGGTGTCCTGAAATGTTCGCAAATAGAAAAATGGGGGTGTTCTGAGGACGCTGTCCGTATTGTTCTCTTGCAAGTTGAATGTGTTCTAAGAACACTTGTGGTGTCCTGAAATGTGCGTAAATAAACAAAATGGGGGTGTTCTGAGGACGCTTTCCGTTTTGTTCGTTGTCAAGTTTAAAGTGTTCTAAGAACACTTGTGGTGTCCTGAAATGTTCATAGGGGTTGTCCTGAAGACGCTGTCCGTATTGTTCTCTGGCAAGCTGAATGTGTTCTAAGAACACTCGTGGTGTCCTGAAATGTTTGTAAATAAACAAAATGGGGGTGTCCTGAGGACGCTGTCCGTATTGTTCGAAGGCAAGTTGAATGTGTTCTAAGAACACTTGCGGTGTCCTGAAATGTTCGCAAATAAACAAAATGGGGGTGTCCTGTGGAAGCTGCCCGTATTGTTCTCTGGCAATTTGAAAGTGTTCTAAGAACACTCGTGGTGTCCTGAAATGTTCGTAAATAAACAAAATGGGGGTGTCCTGAGGACGCTGTCCGTATTGTTTGATGGCAAGTTGAATGTGTTCTAAGAGCACTTGCTGTGTCCTGAAATGTTTGCAAATAAACAAAATGGGGGTGTCCTGAGGACGCTTTCCGTATTGTTCGAAGGCAAGTTGAATGTGTTCTACGAACACTCGCGGTGTCCTGAAATGTTCGCAAATAAACAAAATGGGGGTGTCCTGAGGACACTGTCCGTCTTGTTCGCTGGCAAGTTTAATGTGTTCTAAGAACACTCGCGGTGTCCTGAAATGTTCGCAAATAAAAAAATGGGGGTGTTCTGAGGATGCTGTCCGTATTGTTGTCTTGCAAGCTGAATGTGTTCTAAGAACACTTGTGGTGTCCTGAAATGTTCATAAATAAACAAAATGTGGCGTTCTGAGGATGCTGTCCGTTTTGTTCGTTGTCAAGTTTAAAGTGTTCTAAAAACACTTGCGGTGTCCTGAAATGTTCATAGGGGGTGTCCTGAGGATGCTGTCCGTATTGTTCGAAGGCAAGTTGAATGTGTTCTACGAACACTCGCGGTGTCCTGAAATGTTCGCAAATAAACAAAATGGGGGTGTTCTGAAGACGCTGTCCGTATTGTTCTCTTGCAAGTTGAATGTGTTCTAAGAACACTTGTGGTGTCCTGAAATGTTCATAAATAAACAAAATGGGGGTGTTCTGAGGACGTTGTCCGTTTTGTTCATAGTCAAGTTTAAAGTGTTCCAAGAACACTCGCACTGTCCTGAAATGTTCGTAGGGGGTGTCCTGAAGATGCTGTCTGTACTGTTCTCTGGCAAGTTGAATGTGTTCTAAGAACCCTCGTGGTGTCCTGAAATGTTTGTAAATAAACAAAATGGGGGTATCCTGAGGACGCTGTCTGTATTGTTCTCTGGCAAGTTGAATGTGTTCTAAGAACACTCGTGTTGTCCTGAAATGTTCGTAAATAAACAAAATGGGGGTGTCCTGAGGACGCTGTCCGTATTGTTCGATGGCAAGTTGAATGTGTTCCAAGAACACTCGCGGTGTCTTGAAATGTTCGCAAATAGAAAAATGGGGGTGTTCTGAGGACGCTGTCCGTATTGTTCTCTTGCAAGTTGAATGTGTTCTAAGAACACTTGTGGTGTCCTGAAATGTGCGTAAATAAACAAAATGGGGGTGTTCTGAGGACGCTGTCCGTTTTGTTCGTTGTCAAGTTTAAAGTGTTCCAAGAACACTTGCGGTGTCCTTAAATGTTCGTAGGGGGTGTCCTGAAGACGCTGTCCGTATTGTTCTCTGGCAAGTTGAATGAGTTCTAAGAACACTTGTGGTGTCCTGAAATGTTTGTAAATAAACAAAATGGGGGTATCCTGAGGACGCTGTCCATATTGTTCGATGGCAAGTTGAATGTGTTCTAAGAACACTCGCGGTGTCCTGAAATGTTCGCAAATAAACAAAATGGGGGTGTCCTGAGGACGCTGTCCGTATTGTCCTCTGGCAATTTGAATGTGTTCTAAGAACACTCGTGGTGTCCTGAAAACTTCGCAAATAAACAAAATGGGGGTGTCCTGAGGACACTGTCCATATTGTTCGATGGCAAGTTGAATGTGTTCTAAGAACACTCGCGGTGTCCTGAAATGTTTGCAAATAAACAAAATGGGGGTGTCCTGAGAACGCTGTCTGTATTGTTCGTTGTCAAGTTGAAAGTGTTCTAAGAACACTCGCGGTGTCCTGAAATGTTTGTAGGGGGTGTCCTGAAGATGCTGTCCGTATTGTTCGCTGGCAAGTTGAATGTGTTCTAAGAACACTCGCGGTGTCCTGAAATGTTCGCAAATAGAAAAATGGGGGTGTTCTGAGGACGCTGTCCGTATTGTTCTCTTGCAAGTTGAATGTGTTCTAAGAACACTTGTGGTGTCCTGAAATGTGCGTAAATAAACAAAATGGGGGTGTTCTGAGGACGCTTTCCGTTTTGTTCGTTGTCAAGTTTAAAGTGTTCTAAGAACACTTTTGATGTCCTGAAATGTTCATAGGGGTTGTCCTGAAGACGCTGTCCGTATTGTTCTCTGGCAAGCTGAATGTGTTCTAAGAACACTCGTGGTGTCCTGAAATGTTTGTAAATAAACAAAATGGGGGTGTCCTGAGGATGCTGTCCGTATTGTTCGAAGGCAAGTTGAATGTGTTCTAAGAACACTTGCGGTGTCCTGAAAAGTTCGCAAATAAACAAAATGGGGGTGTCCTGTGGAAGCTGCCCGTATTGTTCTCTGGCAATTTGAGACTGTTCTAAGAACACTCGTGGTGTCCTGAAATGTTCGTAAATAAACAAAATGGGGGTGTCCTGAGGACGCTGTCCGTATTGTTCGAAGGCAAGTTGAATGTGTTCTACGAACACTCGCGGTGTCCTGAAATGTTTGCAAATAAACAAAATGGGGGTGTCCTGAGGACACTGTCCGTCTTGTTCGCTGGCAAGTTTAATGTGTTCTAAGAACACTCGCGGTGTCCTGAAATGTTCGCAAATAAAAAAATGGGGGTGTTCTGAGGACGCTGTCCGTATTGTTGTCTTGCAAGCTGAATGTGTTCTAAGAACACTTGTGGTGTCCTGAAATGTTCATAAATAAACAAAATGGGGCGTTCTGAGGATGCTGTCCGTTTTGTTCGTTGTCAAGTTTAAAGTGTTCTAAAAACACTTGCGGTGTCCTGAAATGTTCATAGGGGGTGTCCTGAGGATGCTGTCCGTATTGTTCGAAGGCAAGTTGAATGTGTTCTACGAACACTCGCGGTGTCCTGAAATGTTCGCAAATAAACAAAATGGGGGTGTTCTGAAGACGCTGTCCGTATTGTTCTCTTGCAAGTTGAATGTGTTCTAAGAACACTTGTGGTGTCCTGAAATGTTCATAAATAAACAAAATGGGGGTGTTCTGAGGACGTTGTCCGTTTTGTTCATAGTCAAGTTTAAAGTGTTCCAAGAACACTCGCACTGTCCTGAAATGTTCGTAGGGGGTGTCCTGAAGATGCTGTCTGTACTGTTCTCTGGCAAGTTGAATGTGTTCTAAGAACCCTCGTGGTGTCCTGAAATGTTTGTAAATAAACAAAATGGGGGTATCCTGAGGACGCTGTCTGTATTGTTCTCTGGCAAGTTGAATGTGTTCTAAGAACACTCGTGGTGTCCTGAAATGTTTGTAAATAAACAAAATGGGGGTGTCCTGAGGACGCTGTCCGTATTGTTCGATGGCAAGTTGAATGTGTTCCAAGAACACTCGCGGTGTCCTGAAATGTTCGCAAATAAACAAAATGGGGGTGTCCTGAGGACGCTGTCCATATTGTCCTCTGGCAATTTGAATGTGTTCTAAGAACACTTGTGGTGTCCTGAAAACATCGTAAATAAACAAAATGGGGGTGTCCTGAGGACACTGTCCATATTGTTCGAAGTCAAGTTGAATGTGTTCTAAGAACACTCGTGGTGTCCTGAAATGTCCGTAAATAAACAAAATGGGGTGTCCTGAGGACGCTGTCCGTATTGTTTGATGGCAAGTTGAATGTATTCTAAGAGCACTCGCGGTGTCCTGAAATGTTTGCAAATAAACAAAATGGGGGTGTCCTGAGGACGCTGTCTGTATTGTTCAAAGGCAAGTTGAATGTGTTCTACGAACACTCGCGGTGTCCTGAAATGTTCGCAAATAAACAAAATGGGGGTGTCCTGAGGACGCTGTCCGTATTGTTCGCTGGCAAGTTTAATGTGTTCTAAGAACACTGGCAGTGTCCTGAAATGTTCGCAAATAAAAAAATGGGGGTGTTCTGAGGATGCTGTCCGTATTGTTCTCTTGCAAGCTGAATGTGTTCTAAGAACACTTGTGGTGTCCTGAAATGTTCATAAATAAACAAAATGGGGCGTTCTGAGGATGCTGTCCATTTTGTTCGTTGTCAAGTTTAAAGTGTTCTAAGAACACTTGCAGTGTCCTGAAATGTTCATAGGGGGTGTCCTGAAGACGCTGTCCGTATTGTTCTCTGGCAAGTTGAATGTGTTCTAAGAGCACTCGCGGTGTCCTGAAATGTTCGCAAATAAACAAAATGGGGGTGTCCTGAGGACACTGTCCGTATTGTTCGAAGGCAAGTTGAATGTGTTCTACGAACACTTGCGGTGTCCTGAAATGTTCGCAAATAAACAAAATGGGGGTGTCCTGAGGATGCTGTCCGTATTGTTCGCTGGCAAGTTTAATGTGTTCTAAGAACATTCGCTGTGTCCTGAAATGTTTGCAAATAAAAAAATGGGGGTGTTCTGAAGACGCTGTCCGTATTGTTCTCTTGCAAGTTGAATGTGTTCTAAGAGCACTTGTGGTGTCCTGAAATGTTCGTAAATAAACAAAATGGGGGTGTCCTGAGGACGCTGTCCGTATTGTTCGATGGCAAGTTGAATGTGTTCCAAGAACACTCGCGGTGTCCTGAAATGTTCGCAAATAAACAAAATGGGGGTGTCCTGAGGACGCTGTCCATATTGTCCTCTGGCAATTTGAATGTGTTCTAAGAACACTTGTGGTGTCCTGAAAACATCGTAAATAAACAAAATGGGGGTGTCCTGAGGACACTGTCCATATTGTTCGAAGGCAAGTTGAATGTGTTCTAAGAACACTTGCGGTGTCCTGAAATGTTCGCAAATAAACAAAAAGGAGGTGTCCTGAGGACGCTGCCCATATTGTTCTCTGGCAATTTGAAAGTGTTCTAAGAACACTCGTGGTGTCCTGAAATGTCCGTAAATAAACAAAATGGGGTGTCCTGAGGACGCTGTCCGTATTGTTTGATGGCAAGTTGAATGTATTCTAAGAGCACTCGCGGTGTCCTGAAATGTTTGCAAATAAACAAAATGGGGGTGTCCTGAGGACGCTGTCTGTATTGTTCAAAGGCAAGTTGAATGTGTTCTACGAACACTCGCGGTGTCCTGAAATGTTCGTAAATAAACAAAATGGGGGTGTCCTGAGGACGCTGTCCGTATTGTTCGCTGGCAAGTTTAATGTGTTCTAAGAACACTGGCAGTGTCCTGAAATGTTCGCAAATAAAAAAATGGGGGTGTTCTGAGGATGCTGTCCGTATTGTTCTCTTGCAAGCTTAATGTGTTCTAAGAACACTTGTGGTGTCCTGAAATGTTCATAAATAAACAAAATGGGGCGTTCTGAGGATGCTGTCCATTTTGTTCGTTGTCAAGTTTAAAGTGTTCTAAGAACACTTGCAGTGTCCTGAAATGTTCATAGGGGGTGTCCTGAAGACGCTGTCCGTATTGTTCTCTGGCAAGTTGAATGTGTTCTAAGAGCACTCGCGGTGTCCTGAAATGTTCGCAAATAAACAAAATGGGGGTGTCCTGAGGACGCTGTCCGTATTGTTCGAAGGCAAGTTGAATGTGTTCTACGAACACTTGCGGTGTCCTGAAATGTTCGCAAATAAACAAAATGGGGGTGTCCTGAGGATGCTGTCCGTATTGTTCGCTGGCAAGTTTAATGTGTTCTAAGAACATTCGCTGTGTCCTGAAATGTTTGCAAATAAAAAAATGGGGGTGTTCTGAAGACGCTGTCCGTATTGTTCTCTTGCAAGTTGAATGTGTTCTAAGAGCACTTGTGGTGTCCTGAAATGTTCGTAAATAAACAAAATGGGGGTGTCCTGAGGACGCTGTCCGTATTGTTCGATGGCAAGTTGAATGTGTTCTAAGAACACTCGCGGTGTCCTGAAATGTTCGCAAATAAACAAAATGGGTGTGTCCTGAGGACGCTGTCCGTATTGTCCTCTGGCAATTTGAATGTGTTCTAAGAACACTCGTGGTGTCCTGAAAACATCATAAATAAACAAAATGGGGGTGTCCTGAGGACGCTGTCCATATTGTTCGATGGCAAGTTGAACGTGTTCTAAGAACACTTGCGGTGTCCTGTAATGTTTGCAAATAAACAAAATGGGGGTGTCCTGAGAACGCTGTCTGTATTGTTCGTTGTCAAGTTTAAAGTGTTCCAAGAACACTCGCACTGTCCTGAAATGTTCGTAGGGGGTGTCCTGAAGACGCTGTCCGTACTGTTCTCTGGCAAGTTGAATGTGTTCTAAGAACACTCGTGGTGTCCTGAAATTTTTGTAAATAAACAAAATGGGGGTATCCTGAGGACGCTGTCTGTATTGTTCGATGGGAAGTTGAATGTGTTCTAAGAACACATGCGGTGTTCTGAAATGTTTGTAAATAAACAAAATGGGGGTTTCATGAGGACGCTGTCCGTATTGTTCTCTGGCAAGTTGAATGTGTTCTAAGAACACTCGTGGTGTCCTGAAATGTTCGTAAATAAACAAAATGGGGGTGTCCTGAGGACCCTCTCCGTATTGGTCGTTGTCAAGTTGAAAGTGTTCCAAGAACACTTGCGGTGTCCTGAAATGTTCGTAGGGGGTGTCCTGAAGACGCTGTCCGTATTGTTCTGTGGCAAGTTGAATGAGTTCTAAGAACACTTGTGGTGTCCTGAAATGTTTGTAAATAAACAAAATGGGGGTATCCTGAGGACGCTGTCCATATTGTTCGATGGCAAGTTGAATGTGTTCTAAGAACACTCGCGGTGTCCTGAAATGTTCGCAAATAAACAAAATGGGGGTGTCCTGAGGACGCTGTCCATATTGTCCTCTGGCAATTTGAATGTGTTCTAAGAACACTCGTGGTGTCCTGAAAACATCATAAATAAACAAAATGGGGGTGTCCTGAGGACGCTGTCCATATTGTTCGATGGCAAGTTGAATGTGTTCTAAGAACACTCGCGGTGTCCTGAAATGTTTGCAAATAAACAAAATGGGGGTGTCCTGAGAACGCTGTCTGTATTGTTCGTTGTCAAGTTGAAAGTGTTCTAAGAACACTCGCGGTGTCCTGAAATGGTATCAAATAAACAAAATGGGTGTGTCCTGAGGACGCTGTCCGTATTGTCCTCTGGCAATTTGAATGTGTTCTAAGAACACTCGTGGTGTCCTGAAAACATCATAAATAAACAAAATGGGGGTGTCCTGAGGACGCTGTCCATATTGTTCGATGGCAAGTTGAACGTGTTCTAAGAACACTTGCGGTGTCCTGTAATGTTTGCAAATAAACAAAATGGGGGTGTCCTGAGAACGCTGTCTGTATTGTTCGTTGTCAAGTTTAAAGTGTTCCAAGAACACTCGCACTGTCCTGAAATGTTCGTAGGGGGTGTCCTGAAGACGCTGTCCGTACTGTTCTCTGGCAAGTTGAATGTGTTCTAAGAACACCTGTGGTGTCCTGAAATGTTTGTAAATAAACAAAATGGGGGTATCCTGAGGACGCTGTCTGTATTGTTCGATGGGAAGTTGAATGTGTTCTAAGAACACTTGCGGTGTTCTGAAATGTTTGTAAAAAAACAAAATGGGGGTTTCATGAGGACGCTGTCCGTATTGTTCTCTGGCAAGTTGAATGTGTTCTAAGAACACTCGTGGTGTCCTGAAATGTTCGTAAATAAACAAAATGGGGGTGTCCTGAGGACCCTCTCCGTATTGGTCATTGTCAAGTTGAAAGTGTTCCAAGAACACTTGCGGTGTCCTGAAATGTTCGTAGGGGGTGTCCTGAAGACGCTGTCCGTATTGTTCTGTGGCAAGTTGAATGAGTTCTAAGAACACTTGTGGTGTCCTGAAATGTTTGTAAATAAACAAAATGGGGGTAACCTGAGGACGATGTCCATATTGTTCGATGGCAAGTTGAATGTGTTCTAAGAACACTCACGGTGTCCTGAAATGTTCGCAAATAAACAAAATGGGGGTGTCCTGAGGACCCTGTCCGTATTGTCCTCTGGCAATTTGAATGTGTTCTAAGAACACTCGTGGTGTCCTAAAAACTTTGCAAATAAACAAAATGGGGGTGTCCTGAGGACGCTGTCCATATTGTTCGATGGCAAGTTGAATGTGTTCTAAGAACACTCGCGGTGTCCTGAAATGTTTGCAAATAAACAAAATGGGGGTGTCCTGAGAACGCTGTCTGTATTGTTCGTTGTCAAGTTGAAAGTGTTCTAAGAACACTCGCGGTGTCCTGAAATGTTTGTAGGGGGTGTCCTGAAGATGCTGTCGAATTGTTCGCTGGCAAGTTGAATGTGTTCTAAGAACACTCGCGGTGTCCTGAAATGTTCGCAAATAGAAAAATGGGGGTGTTCTGAGGACGCTGTCCGTATTGTTCTCTTGCAAGTTGAATGTGTTCTAAGAACACTTGTGGTGTCCTGAAATGTGCGTAAATAAACAAAATGGGGGTGTTCTGAGGACGCTGTCCGTTTTGTTCATTGTCAAGTTTAAAGTGTTCCAAGAACACTTGCGGTGTCCTTAAATGTTCGTAGGGGGTGTCCTGAAGACGCTGTCCGTATTGTTCTCTGGCAAGTTGAATGAGTTCTAAGAACACTTGTGGTGTCCTGAAATGTTTGTAAATAAACAAAATGGGGGTATCCTGAGGACGCTGTCCATATTATTCGATGGCAAGTTGAATGTGTTCTAAGAACACTCGCGGTGTCCTGAAATGTTCGCAAATAAACAAAATGGGGGTGTCCTGAGGACGCTGTCCGTATTGTCCTCTGGCAATTTGAATGTGTTCTAAGAACACTCGTGGTGTCCTGAAAACTTCGCAAATAAACAAAATGGGGGTGTCCTGAGGACGCTGTCCATATTGTTCGATGGCAAGTTGAATGTGTTCTAAGAACACTCGCGGTGTCCTGAAATGTTTGCAAATAAACAAAATGGGGGTGTCCTGAGAACGCTGTCTGTATTGTTCGTTGTCAAGCTGAAAGTGTTCTAAGAACACTCGCGGTGTCCTGAAATGTTTGTAGGGGGTGTCCTGAAGATGCTGTCCGTATTGTTCGCTGGCAAGTTGAATGTGTTCTAAGAACACTCGCGGTGTCCTGAAATGTTCGCAAATAGAAAAATGGGGGTGTTCTGAGGACGCTGTCCGTATTGTTCTCTTGCAAGTTGAATGTGTTCTAAGAACACTTGTGGTGTCCTGAAATGTGCGTAAATAAACAAAATGGGGGTGTTCTGAGGACGCTTTCCGTTTTGTTCGTTGTCAAGTTTAAAGTGTTCTAAGAACACTTTTGATGTCCTGAAATGTTCATAGGGGTTGTCCTGAAGACGCTGTCCGTATTGTTCTCTGGCAAGCTGAATGTGTTCTAAGAACACTCGTGGTGTCCTGAAATGTTTGTAAATAAACAAAATGGGGGTGTCCTGAGGACGCTGTCCGTATTGTTCGAAGGCAAGTTGAATGTGTTCTAAGAACACTTGCGGTGTCCTGAAAAGTTCGCAAATAAACAAAATGGGGGTGTCCTGTGGAAGCTGCCCGTATTGTTCTCTGGCAATTTGAAAGTGTTCTAAGAACACTCGTGGTGTCCTGTAATGTTCGTAAATAAACAAAATGGGGGTGTCCTGAGGACGCTGTCCGTATTGTTTGATGGCAAGTTGAATGTGTTCTAAGAGCACTTGCTGTGTCCTGAAATGTTTGCAAATAAACAAAATGGGGGTGTCCTGAGGACGCTGTCCGTATTGTTCGAAGGCAAGTTGAATGTGTTCTACGAACACTCGCAGTGTCCTGAAATGTTCGCAAATAAACAAAATGGGGGTGTCCTGAGGACGCTGTCCATATTGTTCGATGGCAAGTTGAATGTGTTCTAAGAACACTCGCGGTGTCCTGAAATGTTTGCAAATAAACAAAATGGGGGTGTCCTGAGGACGCTGTCCATATTGTTCGATGGCAAGTTGAATGTGTTCTAAGAACACTCGCGGTGTCCTGAAATGTTTGCAAATAAACAAAATGGGGGTGTCCTGAGAACGCTGTCTGTATTGTTCGTTGTCAAGCTGAAAGTGTTCTAAGAACACTCGCGGTGTCCTGAAATGTTTGTAGGGGGTGTCCTGAAGATGCTGTCCGTATTGTTCGCTGGCAAGTTGAATGTGTTCTAAGAACACTCGCGGTGTCCTGAAATGTTCGCAAATAGAAAAATGGGGGTGTTCTGAGGACGCTGTCCGTATTGTTCTCTTGCAAGTTGAATGTGTTCTAAGAACACTTGTGGTGTCCTGAAATGTGCGTAAATAAACAAAATGGGGGTGTTCTGAGGACGCTTTCCGTTTTGTTCGTTGTCAAGTTTAAAGTGTTCTAAGAACACTTTTGATGTCCTGAAATGTTCATAGGGGTTGTCCTGAAGACGCTGTCCGTATTGTTCTCTGGCAAGCTGAATGTGTTCTAAGAACACTCGTGGTGTCCTGAAATGTTTGTAAATAAACAAAATGGGGGTGTCCTGAGGACGCTGTCCGTATTGTTCGAAGGCAAGTTGAATGTGTTCTAAGAACACTTGCGGTGTCCTGAAAAGTTCACAAATAAACAAAATGGGGGTGTCCTGTGGAAGCTGCCCGTATTGTTCTCTGGCAATTTGAAAGTGTTCTAAGAACACTCGTGGTGTCCTGTAATGTTCGTAAATAAACAAAATGGGGGTGTCCTGAGGACGCTGTCCGTATTGTTTGATGGCAAGTTGAATGTGTTCTAAGAGCACTTGCTGTGTCCTGAAATGTTTGCAAATAAACAAAATGGGGGTGTCCTGAGGACGCTGTCCGTATTGTTCGAAGGCAAGTTGAATGTGTTCTACGAACACTCGCGGTGTCCTGAAATGTTCGCAAATAAACAAAATGGGGGTGTCCTGAGGACACTGTCCGTCTTGTTCGCTGGCAAGTTTAATGTGTTCTAAGAACACTCGCAGTGTCCTGAAATGTTCGCAAATAAAAAAATGGGGGTGTTCTGAGGACGCTGTCCGTATTGTTGTCTTGCAAGCTGAATGTGTTCTAAGAACACTTGTGGTGTCCTGAAATGTTCATAAATAAACAAAATGGGGCGTTCTGAGGACGCTGTCCGTTTTGTTCGTTGTCAAGTTTAAAGTGTTCTAAAAACACTTGCGGTGTCCTGAAATGTTCATAGGGGGTGTCCTGAGGATGCTGTCCGTATTGTTCGAAGGCAAGTTGAATGAGTTCTACGAACACTCGCGGTGTCCTGAAATGTTCGCAAATAAACAAAATGGGTGTGTTCTGAAGACGCTGTCCGTATTGTTCTCTTGCAAGTTGAATGTGTTCTAAGAACACTTGTGGTGTCCTGAAATGTTCATAAATAAAAAAAATGGGGGTGTTCTGAGGACGTTGTCCGTTTTGTTCATAGTCAAGTTTAAAGTGTTCCAAGAACACTCGCACTGTCCTGAAATGTTCGTAGGGGGTGTCCTGAAGATGCTGTCTGTACTGTTCTCTGGCAAGTTGAATGTGTTCTAAGAACCCTCGTGGTGTCCTGAAATGTTTGTAAATAAACAAAATGGGGGTATCCTGAGGACGCTGTCTGTATTGTTCTCTGGCAAGTTGAATGTGTTCTAAGAACACTCGTGGTGTCCTAAAATGTTCGTAAATAAACAAAATGGGGGTGTCCTGAGGACGCTGTCCGTATTGTTCGATGGCAAGTTGAATGTGTTCCAAGAACACTCGCGGTGTCCTGAAATGTTCGCAAATAAACAAAATGGGGGTGTCCTGAGGACGCTGTCCATATTGTCCTCTGGCAATTTGAATGTGTTCTAAGAACACTTGTGGTGTCCTGAAAACATCGTAAATAAACAAAATGGGGGTGTCCTGAGGACACTGTCCATATTGTTCGAAGGCAAGTTGAATGTGTTCTAAGAACACTTGCGGTGTCCTGAAATGTTCGCAAATAAACAAAATGGTGGTGTCCTGAGGACGCTGCCCATATTGTTCTCTGGCAATTTGAAAGTGTTCTAAGAACACTTGTGGTGTCCTGAAATGTCCGTAAATAAACAAAATGGGGTGTCCTGAGGACGCTGTCCGTATTGTTTGATGGCAAGTTGAATGTATTCTAAGAGCACTCGCGGTGTCCTGAAATGTTTGCAAATAAACAAAATGGGGGTGTCCTGAGGACGCTGTCTGTATTGTTCAAAGGCAAGTTGAATGTGTTCTACGAACACTCGCGGTGTCCTGAAATGTTCGCAAATAAACAAAATGGGGGTGTCCTGTGGACGCTGTCCGTATTGTTCGCTGGCAAGTTTAATGTGTTCTAAGAACACTCGCAGTGTCCTGAAATGTTCGCAAATAAAAAAATGGGGGTGTTCTGAGGATGCTGTCCGTATTGTTCTCTTGCAAGCTGAATGTGTACTAAGAACACTTGTGGTGTCCTGAAATGTTCATAAATAAACAAAATGGGGCGTTCTGAGGATGCTGTCCATTTTGTTCGTTGTCAAGTTTAAAGTGTTCTAAGAACACTTGCAGTGTCCTGAAATGTTCATAGGGGGTGTCCTGAAGACGCTGTCCGTATTGTTCTCTGGCAAGTTGAATGTGTTCTAAGAGCACTCGCGGTGTCCTGAAATGTTCGCAAATAAACAAAATGGGGGTGTCCTGAGGACGCTGTCCGTATTGTTCGAAGGCAAGTTGAATTTGTTCTACGAACACTTGCGGTGTCCTGAAATGTTCGCAAATAAACAAAATGGGGGTGTCCTGAGGATGCTGTCCGTATTGTTCGCTGGCAAGTTTAATGTGTTCTAAGAACATTCGCTGTGTCCTGAAATGTTTGCAAATAAAAAAATGGGGGTGTTCTGAAGACGCTGTCCGTATTGTTCTCTTGCAAGTTGAATGTGTTCTAAGAGCACTTGTGGTGTCCTGAAATGTTCGTAAATAAACAAAATGGGGGTGTCCTGAGGACGCTGTCCGTATTGTCCTCTGGCAATTTGAATGTGTTCTAAGAACATTCGCTGTGTCCTGAAATGTTTGCAAATAAAAAAATGGGGGTGTTCTGAAGACGCTATCTGTATTGTTCTCTTGCAAGTTGAATGTGTTCTAAGAACACTCGCGGTGTCCTGAAATGTTCGCAAATAAACAAAATGGGTGTGTCCTGAGGACGCTGTCCGTATTGTCCTCTTGCAATTTGAATGTGTTCTAAGAACACTCGTGGTGTCCTGAAAACATCATAAATAATCAAAATGGGGGTGTCCTGAGGACGCTGTCCATATTGTTCGATGGCAAGTTGAACGTGTTCTAAGAACACTTGCGGTGTCCTGTAATGTTCGCAAATAAACAAAATGGGGGTGTCCTGAGGACACTGTCCGTCTTGTTCGCTGGCAAGTTTAATGTGTTCTAAGAACACTCACAGTGTCCTGAAATGTTCGCAAATAAAAAAATGGGGGTGTTCTGAGGACGCTGTCCGTATTGTTGTCTTGCAAGCTGAATGTGTTCTAAGAACACTTGTGGTGTCCTGAAATGTTCATAAATAAACAAAATGGGGCGTTCTGAGGATGCTGTCCGTTTTGTTCGTTGTCAAGTTTAAAGTGTTCTAAAAACACTTGTGGTGTCCTGAAATGTTCATAGGGGGTGTCCTGAAGACGCTGTCCGTATTGTTCTCTGGCAAGTTGAATGTGTTCTAAGAACACTCGTGGTGTCCTGAAATGTTCGTAAATAAACAAAATGGTTGGTGTCCTGAGGACGCTGTCTGTATTGTTCGATGGGAAGCTGAATGTGTTCTAAGAACACTTGCGGTGTCCTGAAATGTTTGCAAATAAACAAAATGGGGGTGTCCTGAGGACGCTGTCTGTATTGTGCGTTGTCAAGTTGAAAGGGTTCTAAGAACCCTTGCAGGGTCCTGAAATGTTCATAGGGGGTGAGCTGAAGATGCTGTCGGTATTGTTCACTGGCAAGTTGAATGTGCTCTAAGAACACTCGTGGTGTCCTGAAATGTTCGCAAATAAAAATATGGGGGTGTCCTGAGGACGCTGTCCGTATTGTTCACTGGCAAGTTGAATGTGCTCTAAGAACACTCGCGGTGTCCTGAAATGTTCTCAAATAAAAAAATGGGGGTGTCCTGAGGACGCTGTCCGTATTGTTCTCTGGCAAGTTGAATGTGTTATAAGAACACTCGTGGTGTCCTGAAATGTTCGCAAATAAACAAAATGGGGGTGTCCTGAGAACGCTGTCTGAATTGTTTGATGGCAAGTTGAATGTATTCTAAGAGCACTCGAGGTGTCCTGAAATGTTCGCAAATAAACAAAATGGGGGTGTCCTGAGGACCCTCTCCGTATTGGTCGTTGTCAAGTTGAAAGTGTTCCAAGAACACTTGCGGTGTCCTGAAATGTTCGTAGGGGGTGTCCTGAAGACGCTGTCCGTATTGTTCTGTGGCAAGTTGAATGAGTTCTAAGAACACTTGTGGTGTCCTGAAATGTTTGTAAATAAACAAAATGGGGGTATCCTGAGGACGCTGTCCATATTGTTCGATGGCAAGTTGAATGTGTTCTAAGAACACTCGCGGTGTCCTGAAATGTTCGCAAATAAACAAAATGGGGGTGTCCTGAGGACGCTGTCCGTATTGTCCTCTGGCAATTTGAATGTGTTCTAAGAACACCTCTGGTGTCCTGAAAACTTCGCAAATAAACAAAATGGGGGTGTCCTGAGGACGCTGTCCATATTGTTCGATGGCAAGTTGAATGTGTTCTAAGAACACTCGCGGTGTCCTGAAATGTTTGCAAATAAACAAAATGGGGGTGTCCTGAGAACGCTGTCTGTATTGTTCGTTGTCAAGTTGAAAGTGTTCTAAGAACACTCGCGGTGTCCTGAAATGTTTGTAGGGGGTGTCCTGAAGATGCTGTCGAATTGTTCGCTGGCAAGTTGAATGTGTTCTAAGAACACTCGCGGTGTCCTGAAATGTTCGCAAATAGAAAAATGGGGGTGTTCTGAGGACGCTGTCCGTATTGTTCTCTTGCAAGTTGAATGTATTCTAAGAACACTTGTGGTGTCCTGAAATGTGCGTAAATAAACAAAATGGGGGTGTCCTGAGGACGCTGTCTGAATTGTTTGATGGCAAGTTGAATGTGTTCTAAGAGCACTCGAGGTGTCCTGAAATGTTCGCAAATAAACAAAATGGGGGTGTCCTCAGGACCCTCTCCGTATTGGTCGTTGTCAAGTTGAAAGTGTTCCAAGAACACTTGCGGTGTCCTTAAATGTTCGTAGGGGGTGTCCTGAAGACGCTGTCCGTATTGTTCTCTGGCAAGTTGAATGAGTTCTAAGAACACTTGTGGTGTCCTGAAATGTTTGTAAATAAACAAAATGGGGGTATCCTGAGGTCGCTGTCCATATTGTTCGATGGCAAGTTGAATGTGTTCTAAGAACACTCGCGGTGTCCTGAAATGTTCGCAAATAAATAAAATGGGGGTGTCCTGAGGACGCTGTCCGTATTGTCCTCTGGCAATTTGAATGTGTTCTAAGAACACTCGTGGTGTCCTGAAAACTTCGCAAAGAAACAAAATGGGGGTGTCCTGAGGACGCTGTCCATATTGTTCGATGGCAAGTTGAATGTGTTCTAAGAACACTCGCGGTGTCCTGAAATGTTTGCAAATAAACAAAATGGGGGTGTCCTGAGAACGCTGTCTGTATTGTTCGTTGTCAAGTTGAAAGTGTTCTAAGAACACTCGCGGTGTCCTGAAATGTTTGTAGGGGGTGTCCTGAAGATGCTGTCCGTATTGTTCGCTGGCAAGTTGAATGTGTTCTAAGAACACTCGCGGTGTCCTGAAATGTTCGCAAATAGAAAAATGGGGGTGTTCTGAGGACGCTGTCCGTATTGTTCTCTTGCAAGTTGAATGTGTTCTAAGAACACTTGTGGTGTCCTGAAATGTGCGTAAATAAACAAAATGGGGGTGTTCTGAGGACGCTTTCCGTTTTGTTCGTTGTCAAGTTTAAAGTGTTCTAAGAACACTTGTGGTGTCCTGAAATGTTCATAGGGGTTGTCCTGAAGACGCTGTCCGTATTGTTCTCTGGCAAGCTGAATGTGTTCTAAGAACACTCGTGGTGTCCTGAAATGTTTGTAAATAAACAAAATGGGGGTGTCCTGAGGACGCTGTCCGTATTGTTCGAAGGCAAGTTGAATGTGTTCTAAGAACACTTGCGGTGTCCTGAAATGTTCGCAAATAAACAAAATGGGGGTGTCCTGTGGAAGCTGCCCGTATTGTTCTCTGGCAATTTGAAAGTGTTCTAAGAACACTCGTGGTGTCCTGAAATGTTCGTAAATAAACAAAATGGGGGTGTCCTGAGGACGCTGTCCGTATTGTTTGATGGCAAGTTGAATGTGTTCTAAGAGCACTTGCTGTGTCCTGAAATGTTTGCAAATAAACAAAATGGGGGTGTCCTGAGGACGCTGTCCGTATTGTTCGAAGGCAAGTTGAATGTGTTCTACGAACACTCGCGGTGTCCTGAAATGTTCGCAAATAAACAAAATGGGGGTGTCCTGAGGACACTGTCCGTCTTGTTCGCTGGCAAGTTTAATGTGTTCTAAGAACACTCACGGTGTCCTGAAATGTTCGCAAATAAAAAAATGGGGGTGTTCTGAGGACGCTGTCCGTATTGTTGTCTTGCAAGCTGAATGTGTTCTAAGAACACTTGTGGTGTCCTGAAATGTTCATAAATAAACAAAATGGGGCGTTCTGAGGATGCTGTCCGTTTTGTTCGTTGTCAAGTTTAAAGTGTTCTAAAAACACTTGTGGTGTCCTGAAATGTTCATAGGGGGTGTCCTGAAGACGCTGTCCGTATTGTTCTCTGGCAAGTTGAATGTGTTCTAAGAACACTCGTGGTGTCCTGAAATGTTCGTAAATAAACAAAATGGTTGGTGTCCTGAGGACGCTGTCTGTATTGTTCGATGGGAAGCTGAATGTGTTCTAAGAACACTTGCGGTGTCCTGAAATGTTTGCAAATAAACAAAATGGGGGTGTCCTGAGGACGCTGTCTGTATTGTGCGTTGTCAAGTTGAAAGGGTTCTAAGAACCCTTGCAGGGTCCTGAAATGTTCGTAGGGGGTGACCTGAAGATGCTGTCGGTATTGTTCACTGGCAAGTTGAATGTGCTCTAAGAACACTCGTGGTGTCCTGAAATGTTCGCAAATAAAAATATGGGGGTGTCCTGAGGACGCTGTCCGTATTGTTCACTGGCAAGTTGAATGTGCTCTAAGAACACTCGCGGTGTCCTGAAATGTTCTCAAATAAAAAAATGGGGGTGTCCTGAGGACGCTGTCCGTATTGTTCTCTGGCAAGTTGAATGTGTTATAAGAACACTCGTGGTGTCCTGAAATGTTCGCAAATAAACAAAATGGGGGTGTCCTGAGAACGCTGTCTGAATTGTTTGATGGCAAGTTGAATGTATTCTAAGAGCACTCGAGGTGTCCTGAAATGTTCGCAAATAAACAAAATGGGGGTGTCCTGAGGACCCTCTCCGTATTGGTCGTTGTCAAGTTGAAAGTGTTCCAAGAACACTTGCGGTGTCCTGAAATGTTCGTAGGGGGTGTCCTGAAGACGCTGTCCGTATTGTTCTGTGGCAAGTTGAATGAGTTCTAAGAACACTTGTGGTGTCCTGAAATGTTTGTAAATAAACAAAATGGGGGTATCCTGAGGACGCTGTCCATATTGTTCGATGGCAAGTTGAATGTGTTCTAAGAACACTCGCGGTGTCCTGAAATGTTCGCAAATAAACAAAATGGGGGTGTCCTGAGGACGCTGTCCGTATTGTCCTCTGGCAATTTGAATGTGTTCTAAGAACACCTCTGGTGTCCTGAAAACTTCGCAAATAAACAAAATGGGGGTGTCCTGAGGACGCTGTCCATATTGTTCGATGGCAAGTTGAATGTGTTCTAAGAACACTCGCGGTGTCCTGAAATGTTTGCAAATAAACAAAATGGGGGTGTCCTGAGAACGCTGTCTGTATTGTTCGTTGTCAAGTTGAAAGTGTTCTAAGAACACTCGCGGTGTCCTGAAATGTTTGTAGGGGGTGTCCTGAAGATGCTGTCGAATTGTTCGCTGGCAAGTTGATTGTGTTCTAAGAACACTCGCGGTGTCCTGAAATGTTCGCAAATAGAAAAATGGGGGTGTTCTGAGGACGCTGTCCGTATTGTTCTCTTGCAAGTTGAATGTGTTCTAAGAACACTTGTGGTGTCCTGAAATGTGCGTAAATAAACAAAATGGGGGTGTCCTGAGGACGCTGTCTGAATTGTTTGATGGCAAGTTGAATGTGTTCTAAGAGCACTCGAGGTGTCCTGAAATGTTCGCAAATAAACAAAATGGGGGTGTCCTCAGGACCCTCTCCGTATTGGTCGTTGTCAAGTTGAAAGTGTTCCAAGAACACTTGCGGTGTCCTTAAATGTTCGTAGGGGGTGTCCTGAAGACGCTGTCCGTATTGTTCTCTGGCAAGTTGAATGAGTTCTAAGAACCCTTGTGGTGTCCTGAAATGTTTGTAAATAAACAAAATGGGGGTATCCTGAGGACGCTGTCCATATTGTTCGATGGCAAGTTGAATGTGTTCTAAGAACACTCGCGGTGTCCTGAAATGTTCGCAAATAAATAAAATGGGGGTGTCCTGAGGACGCTGTCCGTATTGTCCTCTGGCAATTTGAATGTGTTCTAAGAACACTCGTGGTGTCCTGAAAACTTCACAAAGAAACAAAATGGGGGTGTCCTGAGGACGCTGTCCATATTGTTCGATGGCAAGTTGAATGTGTTCTAAGAACACTCGCGGTGTCCTGAAATGTTTGCAAATAAACAAAATGGGGGTGTCCTGAGAACGCTGTCTGTATTGTTCGTTGTCAAGTTGAAAGTGTTCTAAGAACACTCGCGGTGTCCTGAAATGTTTGTAGGGGGTGTCATGAAGATGCTGTCCGTATTGTTCGCTGGCAAGTTGAATGTGTTCTAAGAACACTCGCGGTGTCCTGAAATGTTCGCAAATAGAAAAATGGGGGTGTTCTGAGGACGCTGTCCGTATTGTTCTCTTGCAAGTTGAATGTGTTCTAAGAACACTTGTGGTGTCCTGAAATGTGCGTAAATAAACAAAATGGGGGTGTTCTGAGGACGCTTTCCGTTTTGTTCGTTGTCAAGTTTAAAGTGTTCTAAGAACACTTGTGGTGTCCTGAAATGTTCATAGGGGTTGTCCTGAAGACGCTGTCCGTATTGTTCTCTGGCAAGCTGAATGTGTTCTAAGAACACTCGTGGTGTCCTGAAATGTTTGTAAATAAACAAAATGGGGGTGTCCTGAGGACGCTGTCCGTATTGTTCGAAGGCAAGTTGAATGTGTTCTAAGAACACTTGCGGTGTCCTGAAATGTTCGCAAATAAACAAAATGGGGGTGTCCTGTGGAAGCTGCCCGTATTGTTCTCTGGCAATTTGAAAGTGTTCTAAGAACACTCGTGGTGTCCTGAAATGTTCGTAAATAAACAAAATGGGGGTGTCCTGAGGACGCTGTCCGTATTGTTTGATGGCAAGTTGAATGTGTTCTAAGAGCACTTGCTGTGTCCTGAAATGTTTGCAAATAAACAAAATGGGGGTGTCCTGAGGACGCTTTCCGTATTGTTCGAAGGCAAGTTGAATGTGTTCTACGAACACTCGCGGTGTCCTGAAATGTTCGCAAATAAACAAAATGGGGGTGTCCTGAGGACACTGTCCGTCTTGTTCGCTGGCAAGTTTAATGTGTTCTAAGAACACTCGCGGTGTCCTGAAATGTTCGCAAATAAAAAAATGGGGGTGTTCTGAGGATGCTGTCCGTATTGTTGTCTTGCAAGCTGAATGTGTTCTAAGAACACTTGTGGTGTCCTGAAATGTTCATAAATAAACAAAATGTGGCGTTCTGAGGATGCTGTCCGTTTTGTTCGTTGTCAAGTTTAAAGTGTTCTAAAAACACTTGCGGTGTCCTGAAATGTTCATAGGGGGTGTCCTGAGGATGCTGTCCGTATTGTTCGAAGGCAAGTTGAATGTGTTCTACGAACACTCGCGGTGTCCTGAAATGTTCGCAAATAAACAAAATGGGGGTGTTCTGAAGACGCTGTCCGTATTGTTCTCTTGCAAGTTGAATGTGTTCTAAGAACACTTGTGGTGTCCTGAAATGTTCATAAATAAACAAAATGGGGGTGTTCTGAGGACGTTGTCCGTTTTGTTCATAGTCAAGTTTAAAGTGTTCCAAGAACACTCGCACTGTCCTGAAATGTTCGTAGGGGGTGTCCTGAAGATGCTGTCTGTACTGTTCTCTGGCAAGTTGAATGTGTTCTAAGAACCCTCGTGGTGTCCTGAAATGTTTGTAAATAAACAAAATGGGGGTATCCTGAGGACGCTGTCTGTATTGTTCTCTGGCAAGTTGAATGTGTTCTAAGAACACTCGTGTTGTCCTGAAATGTTCGTAAATAAACAAAATGGGGGTGTCCTGAGGACGCTGTCCGTATTGTTCGATGGCAAGTTGAATGTGTTCCAAGAACACTCGCGGTGTCTTGAAATGTTCGCAAATAGAAAAATGGGGGTGTTCTGAGGACGCTGTCCGTATTGTTCTCTTGCAAGTTGAATGTGTTCTAAGAACACTTGTGGTGTCCTGAAATGTGCGTAAATAAACAAAATGGGGGTGTTCTGAGGACGCTGTCCGTTTTGTTCGTTGTCAAGTTTAAAGTGTTCCAAGAACACTTGCGGTGTCCTTAAATGTTCGTAGGGGGTGTCCTGAAGACGCTGTCCGTATTGTTCTCTGGCAAGTTGAATGAGTTCTAAGAACACTTGTGGTGTCCTGAAATGTTTGTAAATAAACAAAATGGGGGTATCCTGAGGACGCTGTCCATATTGTTCGATGGCAAGTTGAATGTGTTCTAAGAACACTCGCGGTGTCCTGAAATGTTCGCAAATAAACAAAATGGGGGTGTCCTGAGGACGCTGTCCGTATTGTCCTCTGGCAATTTGAATGTGTTCTAAGAACACTCGTGGTGTCCTGAAAACTTCGCAAATAAACAAAATGGGGGTGTCCTGAGGACACTGTCCATATTGTTCGATGGCAAGTTGAATGTGTTCTAAGAACACTCGCGGTGTCCTGAAATGTTTGCAAATAAACAAAATGGGGGTGTCCTGAGAACGCTGTCTGTATTGTTCGTTGTCAAGTTGAAAGTGTTCTAAGAACACTCGCGGTGTCCTGAAATGTTTGTAGGGGGTGTCCTGAAGATGCTGTCCGTATTGTTCGCTGGCAAGTTGAATGTGTTCTAAGAACACTCGCGGTGTCCTGAAATGTTCGCAAATAGAAAAATGGGGGTGTTCTGAGGACGCTGTCCGTATTGTTCTCTTGCAAGTTGAATGTGTTCTAAGAACACTTGTGGTGTCCTGAAATGTGCGTAAATAAACAAAATGGGGGTGTTCTGAGGACGCTTTCCGTTTTGTTCGTTGTCAAGTTTAAAGTGTTCTAAGAACACTTTTGATGTCCTGAAATGTTCATAGGGGTTGTCCTGAAGACGCTGTCCGTATTGTTCTCTGGCAAGCTGAATGTGTTCTAAGAACACTCGTGGTGTCCTGAAATGTTTGTAAATAAACAAAATGGGGGTGTCCTGAGGATGCTGTCCGTATTGTTCGAAGGCAAGTTGAATGTGTTCTAAGAACACTTGCGGTGTCCTGAAAAGTTCGCAAATAAACAAAATGGGGGTGTCCTGTGGAAGCTGCCCGTATTGTTCTCTGGCAATTTGAGACTGTTCTAAGAACACTCGTGGTGTCCTGAAATGTTCGTAAATAAACAAAATGGGGGTGTCCTGAGGACGCTGTCCGTATTGTTCGAAGGCAAGTTGAATGTGTTCTACGAACACTCGCGGTGTCCTGAAATGTTTGCAAATAAACAAAATGGGGGTGTCCTGAGGACACTGTCCGTCTTGTTCGCTGGCAAGTTTAATGTGTTCTAAGAACACTCGCGGTGTCCTGAAATGTTCGCAAATAAAAAAATGGGGGTGTTCTGAGGACGCTGTCCGTATTGTTGTCTTGCAAGCTGAATGTGTTCTAAGAACACTTGTGGTGTCCTGAAATGTTCATAAATAAACAAAATGGGGCGTTCTGAGGATGCTGTCCGTTTTGTTCGTTGTCAAGTTTAAAGTGTTCTAAAAACACTTGCGGTGTCCTGAAATGTTCATAGGGGGTGTCCTGAGGATGCTGTCCGTATTGTTCGAAGGCAAGTTGAATGTGTTCTACGAACACTCGCGGTGTCCTGAAATGTTCGCAAATAAACAAAATGGGGGTGTTCTGAAGACGCTGTCCGTATTGTTCTCTTGCAAGTTGAATGTGTTCTAAGAACACTTGTGGTGTCCTGAAATGTTCATAAATAAACAAAATGGGGGTGTTCTGAGGACGCTGTCCGTATTGTTCTCTTGCAAGTTGAATGTGTTCTAAGAACACTTGTGGTGTCCTGAAATGTGCGTAAATAAACAAAATGGGGGTGTTCTGAGGACGCTTTCCGTTTTGTTCGTTGTCAAGTTTAAAGTGTTCTAAGAACACTTTTGATGTCCTGAAATGTTCATAGGGGTTGTCCTGAAGACGCTGTCCGTATTGTTCTCTGGCAAGCTGAATGTGTTCTAAGAACACTCGTGGTGTCCTGAAATGTTTGTAAATAAACAAAATGGGGGTGTCCTGAGGATGCTGTCCGTATTGTTCGAAGGCAAGTTGAATGTGTTCTAAGAACACTTGCGGTGTCCTGAAAAGTTCGCAAATAAACAAAATGGGGGTGTCCTGTGGAAGCTGCCCGTATTGTTCTCTGGCAATTTGAGACTGTTCTAAGAACACTCGTGGTGTCCTGAAATGTTCGTAAATAAACAAAATGGGGGTGTCCTGAGGACGCTGTCCGTATTGTTCGAAGGCAAGTTGAATGTGTTCTACGAACACTCGCGGTGTCCTGAAATGTTTGCAAATAAACAAAATGGGGGTGTCCTGAGGACACTGTCCGTCTTGTTCGCTGGCAAGTTTAATGTGTTCTAAGAACACTCGCGGTGTCCTGAAATGTTCGCAAATAAAAAAATGGGGGTGTTCTGAGGACGCTGTCCGTATTGTTGTCTTGCAAGCTGAATGTGTTCTAAGAACACTTGTGGTGTCCTGAAATGTTCATAAATAAACAAAATGGGGCGTTCTGAGGATGCTGTCCGTTTTGTTCGTTGTCAAGTTTAAAGTGTTCTAAAAACACTTGCGGTGTCCTGAAATGTTCATAGGGGGTGTCCTGAGGATGCTGTCCGTATTGTTCGAAGGCAAGTTGAATGTGTTCTACGAACACTCGCGGTGTCCTGAAATGTTCGCAAATAAACAAAATGGGGGTGTTCTGAAGACGCTGTCCGTATTGTTCTCTTGCAAGTTGAATGTGTTCTAAGAACACTTGTGGTGTCCTGAAATGTTCATAAATAAACAAAATGGGGGTGTTCTGAGGACGTTGTCCGTTTTGTTCATAGTCAAGTTTAAAGTGTTCCAAGAACACTCGCACTGTCCTGAAATGTTCGTAGGGGGTGTCCTGAAGATGCTGTCTGTACTGTTCTCTGGCAAGTTGAATGTGTTCTAAGAACCCTCGTGGTGTCCTGAAATGTTTGTAAATAAACAAAATGGGGGTATCCTGAGGACGCTGTCTGTATTGTTCTCTGGCAAGTTGAATGTGTTCTAAGAACACTCGTGGTGTCCTGAAATGTTTGTAAATAAACAAAATGGGGGTGTCCTGAGGACGCTGTCCGTATTGTTCGATGGCAAGTTGAATGTGTTCCAAGAACACTCGCGGTGTCCTGAAATGTTCGCAAATAAACAAAATGGGGGTGTCCTGAGGACGCTGTCCATATTGTCCTCTGGCAATTTGAATGTGTTCTAAGAACACTTGTGGTGTCCTGAAAACATCGTAAATAAACAAAATGGGGGTGTCCTGAGGACACTGTCCATATTGTTCGAAGTCAAGTTGAATGTGTTCTAAGAACACTCGTGGTGTCCTGAAATGTCCGTAAATAAACAAAATGGGGTGTCCTGAGGACGCTGTCCGTATTGTTTGATGGCAAGTTGAATGTATTCTAAGAGCACTCGCGGTGTCCTGAAATGTTTGCAAATAAACAAAATGGGGGTGTCCTGAGGACGCTGTCTGTATTGTTCAAAGGCAAGTTGAATGTGTTCTACGAACACTCGCGGTGTCCTGAAATGTTCGCAAATAAACAAAATTGGGGTGTCCTGAGGACGCTGTCCGTATTGTTCGCTGGCAAGTTTAATGTGTTCTAAGAACACTGGCAGTGTCCTGAAATGTTCGCAAATAAAAAAATGGGGGTGTTCTGAGGATGCTGTCCGTATTGTTCTCTTGCAAGCTGAATGTGTTCTAAGAACACTTGTGGTGTCCTGAAATGTTCATAAATAAACAAAATGGGGCGTTCTGAGGATGCTGTCCATTTTGTTCGTTGTCAAGTTTAAAGTGTTCTAAGAACACTTGCAGTGTCCTGAAATGTTCATAGGGGGTGTCCTGAAGACGCTGTCCGTATTGTTCTCTGGCAAGTTGAATGTGTTCTAAGAGCACTCGCGGTGTCCTGAAATGTTCGCAAATAAACAAAATGGGGGTGTCCTGAGGACACTGTCCGTATTGTTCGAAGGCAAGTTGAATGTGTTCTACGAACACTTGCGGTGTCCTGAAATGTTCGCAAATAAACAAAATGGGGGTGTCCTGAGGATGCTGTCCGTATTGTTCGCTGGCAAGTTTAATGTGTTCTAAGAACATTCGCTGTGTCCTGAAATGTTTGCAAATAAAAAAATGGGGGTGTTCTGAAGACGCTGTCCGTATTGTTCTCTTGCAAGTTGAATGTGTTCTAAGAGCACTTGTGGTGTCCTGAAATGTTCGTAAATAAACAAAATGGGGGTGTCCTGAGGACGCTGTCCGTATTGTTCGATGGCAAGTTGAATGTGTTCCAAGAACACTCGCGGTGTCCTGAAATGTTCGCAAATAAACAAAATGGGGGTGTCCTGAGGACGCTGTCCATATTGTCCTCTGGCAATTTGAATGTGTTCTAAGAACACTTGTGGTGTCCTGAAAACATCGTAAATAAACAAAATGGGGGTGTCCTGAGGACACTGTCCATATTGTTCGAAGGCAAGTTGAATGTGTTCTAAGAACACTTGCGGTGTCCTGAAATGTTCGCAAATAAACAAAAAGGAGGTGTCCTGAGGACGCTGCCCATATTGTTCTCTGGCAATTTGAAAGTGTTCTAAGAACACTCGTGGTGTCCTGAAATGTCCGTAAATAAACAAAATGGGGTGTCCTGAGGACGCTGTCCGTATTGTTTGATGGCAAGTTGAATGTATTCTAAGAGCACTCGCGGTGTCCTGAAATGTTTGCAAATAAACAAAATGGGGGTGTCCTGAGGACGCTGTCTGTATTGTTCAAAGGCAAGTTGAATGTGTTCTACGAACACTCGCGGTGTCCTGAAATGTTCGTAAATAAACAAAATGGGGGTGTCCTGAGGACGCTGTCCGTATTGTTCGCTGGCAAGTTTAATGTGTTCTAAGAACACTGGCAGTGTCCTGAAATGTTCGCAAATAAAAAAATGGGGGTGTTCTGAGGATGCTGTCCGTATTGTTCTCTTGCAAGCTGAATGTGTTCTAAGAACACTTGTGGTGTCCTGAAATGTTCATAAATAAACAAAATGGGGCGTTCTGAGGATGCTGTCCATTTTGTTCGTTGTCAAGTTTAAAGTGTTCTAAGAACACTTGCAGTGTCCTGAAATGTTCATAGGGGGTGTCCTGAAGACGCTGTCCGTATTGTTCTCTGGCAAGTTGAATGTGTTCTAAGAGCACTCGCGGTGTCCTGAAATGTTCGCAAATAAACAAAATGGGGGTGTCCTGAGGACGCTGTCCGTATTGTTCGAAGGCAAGTTGAATGTGTTCTACGAACACTTGCGGTGTCCTGAAATGTTCGCAAATAAACAAAATGGGGGTGTCCTGAGGATGCTGTCCGTATTGTTCGCTGGCAAGTTTAATGTGTTCTAAGAACATTCGCTGTGTCCTGAAATGTTTGCAAATAAAAAAATGGGGGTGTTCTGAAGACGCTGTCCGTATTGTTCTCTTGCAAGTTGAATGTGTTCTAAGAGCACTTGTGGTGTCCTGAAATGTTCGTAAATAAACAAAATGGGGGTGTCCTGAGGACGCTGTCCGTATTGTTCGATGGCAAGTTGAATGTGTTCTAAGAACACTCGCGGTGTCCTGAAATGTTCGCAAATAAACAAAATGGGTGTGTCCTGAGGACGCTGTCCGTATTGTCCTCTGGCAATTTGAATGTGTTCTAAGAACACTCGTGGTGTCCTGAAAACATCATAAATAAACAAAATGGGGGTGTCCTGAGGACGCTGTCCATATTGTTCGATGGCAAGTTGAACGTGTTCTAAGAACACTTGCGGTGTCCTGTAATGTTTGCAAATAAACAAAATGGGGGTGTCCTGAGAACGCTGTCTGTATTGTTCGTTGTCAAGTTTAAAGTGTTCCAAGAACACTCGCACTGTCCTGAAATGTTCGTAGGGGGTGTCCTGAAGACGCTGTCCGTACTGTTCTCTGGCAAGTTGAATGTGTTCTAAGAACACTCGTGGTGTCCTGAAATTTTTGTAAATAAACAAAATGGGGGTATCCTGAGGACGCTGTCTGTATTGTTCGATGGGAAGTTGAATGTGTTCTAAGAACACATGCGGTGTTCTGAAATGTTTGTAAATAAACAAAATGGGGGTTTCATGAGGACGCTGTCCGTATTGTTCTCTGGCAAGTTGAATGTGTTCTAAGAACACTCGTGGTGTCCTGAAATGTTCGTAAATAAACAAAATGGGGGTGTCCTGAGGACCCTCTCCGTATTGGTCGTTGTCAAGTTGAAAGTGTTCCAAGAACACTTGCGGTGTCCTGAAATGTTCGTAGGGGGTGTCCTGAAGACGCTGTCCGTATTGTTCTGTGGCAAGTTGAATGAGTTCTAAGAACACTTGTGGTGTCCTGAAATGTTTGTAAATAAACAAAATGGGGGTATCCTGAGGACGCTGTCCATATTGTTCGATGGCAAGTTGAATGTGTTCTAAGAACACTCGCGGTGTCCTGAAATGTTCGCAAATAAACAAAATGGGGGTGTCCTGAGGACGCTGTCCATATTGTCCTCTGGCAATTTGAATGTGTTCTAAGAACACTCGTGGTGTCCTGAAAACATCATAAATAAACAAAATGGGGGTGTCCTGAGGACGCTGTCCATATTGTTCGATGGCAAGTTGAATGTGTTCTAAGAACACTCGCGGTGTCCTGAAATGTTTGCAAATAAACAAAATGGGGGTGTCCTGAGAACGCTGTCTGTATTGTTCGTTGTCAAGTTGAAAGTGTTCTAAGAACACTCGCGGTGTCCTGAAATGGTATCAAATAAACAAAATGGGTGTGTCCTGAGGACGCTGTCCGTATTGTCCTCTGGCAATTTGAATGTGTTCTAAGAACACTCGTGGTGTCCTGAAAACATCATAAATAAACAAAATGGGGGTGTCCTGAGGACGCTGTCCATATTGTTCGATGGCAAGTTGAACGTGTTCTAAGAACACTTGCGGTGTCCTGTAATGTTTGCAAATAAACAAAATGGGGGTGTCCTGAGAACGCTGTCTGTATTGTTCGTTGTCAAGTTTAAAGTGTTCCAAGAACACTCGCACTGTCCTGAAATGTTCGTAGGGGGTGTCCTGAAGACGCTGTCCGTACTGTTCTCTGGCAAGTTGAATGTGTTCTAAGAACACCTGTGGTGTCCTGAAATGTTTGTAAATAAACAAAATGGGGGTATCCTGAGGACGCTGTCTGTATTGTTCGATGGGAAGTTGAATGTGTTCTAAGAACACTTGCGGTGTTCTGAAATGTTTGTAAAAAAACAAAATGGGGGTTTCATGAGGACGCTGTCCGTATTGTTCTCTGGCAAGTTGAATGTGTTCTAAGAACACTCGTGGTGTCCTGAAATGTTCGTAAATAAACAAAATGGGGGTGTCCTGAGGACCCTCTCCGTATTGGTCATTGTCAAGTTGAAAGTGTTCCAAGAACACTTGCGGTGTCCTGAAATGTTCGTAGGGGGTGTCCTGAAGACGCTGTCCGTATTGTTCTGTGGCAAGTTGAATGAGTTCTAAGAACACTTGTGGTGTCCTGAAATGTTTGTAAATAAACAAAATGGGGGTAACCTGAGGACGATGTCCATATTGTTCGATGGCAAGTTGAATGTGTTCTAAGAACACTCACGGTGTCCTGAAATGTTCGCAAATAAACAAAATGGGGGTGTCCTGAGGACCCTGTCCGTATTGTCCTCTGGCAATTTGAATGTGTTCTAAGAACACTCGTGGTGTCCTAAAAACTTTGCAAATAAACAAAATGGGGGTGTCCTGAGGACGCTGTCCATATTGTTCGATGGCAAGTTGAATGTGTTCTAAGAACACTCGCGGTGTCCTGAAATGTTTGCAAATAAACAAAATGGGGGTGTCCTGAGAACGCTGTCTGTATTGTTCGTTGTCAAGTTGAAAGTGTTCTAAGAACACTCGCGGTGTCCTGAAATGTTTGTAGGGGGTGTCCTGAAGATGCTGTCGAATTGTTCGCTGGCAAGTTGAATGTGTTCTAAGAACACTCGCGGTGTCCTGAAATGTTCGCAAATAGAAAAATGGGGGTGTTCTGAGGACGCTGTCCGTATTGTTCTCTTGCAAGTTGAATGTGTTCTAAGAACACTTGTGGTGTCCTGAAATGTGCGTAAATAAACAAAATGGGGGTGTTCTGAGGACGCTGTCCGTTTTGTTCATTGTCAAGTTTAAAGTGTTCCAAGAACACTTGCGGTGTCCTTAAATGTTCGTAGGGGGTGTCCTGAAGACGCTGTCCGTATTGTTCTCTGGCAAGTTGAATGAGTTCTAAGAACACTTGTGGTGTCCTGAAATGTTTGTAAATAAACAAAATGGGGGTATCCTGAGGACGCTGTCCATATTATTCGATGGCAAGTTGAATGTGTTCTAAGAACACTCGCGGTGTCCTGAAATGTTCGCAAATAAACAAAATGGGGGTGTCCTGAGGACGCTGTCCGTATTGTCCTCTGGCAATTTGAATGTGTTCTAAGAACACTCGTGGTGTCCTGAAAACTTCGCAAATAAACAAAATGGGGGTGTCCTGAGGACGCTGTCCATATTGTTCGATGGCAAGTTGAATGTGTTCTAAGAACACTCGCGGTGTCCTGAAATGTTTGCAAATAAACAAAATGGGGGTGTCCTGAGAACGCTGTCTGTATTGTTCGTTGTCAAGCTGAAAGTGTTCTAAGAACACTCGCGGTGTCCTGAAATGTTTGTAGGGGGTGTCCTGAAGATGCTGTCCGTATTGTTCGCTGGCAAGTTGAATGTGTTCTAAGAACACTCGCGGTGTCCTGAAATGTTCGCAAATAGAAAAATGGGGGTGTTCTGAGGACGCTGTCCGTATTGTTCTCTTGCAAGTTGAATGTGTTCTAAGAACACTTGTGGTGTCCTGAAATGTGCGTAAATAAACAAAATGGGGGTGTTCTGAGGACGCTTTCCGTTTTGTTCGTTGTCAAGTTTAAAGTGTTCTAAGAACACTTTTGATGTCCTGAAATGTTCATAGGGGTTGTCCTGAAGACGCTGTCCGTATTGTTCTCTGGCAAGCTGAATGTGTTCTAAGAACACTCGTGGTGTCCTGAAATGTTTGTAAATAAACAAAATGGGGGTGTCCTGAGGACGCTGTCCGTATTGTTCGAAGGCAAGTTGAATGTGTTCTAAGAACACTTGCGGTGTCCTGAAAAGTTCGCAAATAAACAAAATGGGGGTGTCCTGTGGAAGCTGCCCGTATTGTTCTCTGGCAATTTGAAAGTGTTCTAAGAACACTCGTGGTGTCCTGTAATGTTCGTAAATAAACAAAATGGGGGTGTCCTGAGGACGCTGTCCGTATTGTTTGATGGCAAGTTGAATGTGTTCTAAGAGCACTTGCTGTGTCCTGAAATGTTTGCAAATAAACAAAATGGGGGTGTCCTGAGGACGCTGTCCGTATTGTTCGAAGGCAAGTTGAATGTGTTCTACGAACACTCGCAGTGTCCTGAAATGTTCGCAAATAAACAAAATGGGGGTGTCCTGAGGACGCTGTCCATATTGTTCGATGGCAAGTTGAATGTGTTCTAAGAACACTCGCGGTGTCCTGAAATGTTTGCAAATAAACAAAATGGGGGTGTCCTGAGGACGCTGTCCATATTGTTCGATGGCAAGTTGAATGTGTTCTAAGAACACTCGCGGTGTCCTGAAATGTTTGCAAATAAACAAAATGGGGGTGTCCTGAGAACGCTGTCTGTATTGTTCGTTGTCAAGCTGAAAGTGTTCTAAGAACACTCGCGGTGTCCTGAAATGTTTGTAGGGGGTGTCCTGAAGATGCTGTCCGTATTGTTCGCTGGCAAGTTGAATGTGTTCTAAGAACACTCGCGGTGTCCTGAAATGTTCGCAAATAGAAAAATGGGGGTGTTCTGAGGACGCTGTCCGTATTGTTCTCTTGCAAGTTGAATGTGTTCTAAGAACACTTGTGGTGTCCTGAAATGTGCGTAAATAAACAAAATGGGGGTGTTCTGAGGACGCTTTCCGTTTTGTTCGTTGTCAAGTTTAAAGTGTTCTAAGAACACTTTTGATGTCCTGAAATGTTCATAGGGGTTGTCCTGAAGACGCTGTCCGTATTGTTCTCTGGCAAGCTGAATGTGTTCTAAGAACACTCGTGGTGTCCTGAAATGTTTGTAAATAAACAAAATGGGGGTGTCCTGAGGACGCTGTCCGTATTGTTCGAAGGCAAGTTGAATGTGTTCTAAGAACACTTGCGGTGTCCTGAAAAGTTCACAAATAAACAAAATGGGGGTGTCCTGTGGAAGCTGCCCGTATTGTTCTCTGGCAATTTGAAAGTGTTCTAAGAACACTCGTGGTGTCCTGTAATGTTCGTAAATAAACAAAATGGGGGTGTCCTGAGGACGCTGTCCGTATTGTTTGATGGCAAGTTGAATGTGTTCTAAGAGCACTTGCTGTGTCCTGAAATGTTTGCAAATAAACAAAATGGGGGTGTCCTGAGGACGCTGTCCGTATTGTTCGAAGGCAAGTTGAATGTGTTCTACGAACACTCGCGGTGTCCTGAAATGTTCGCAAATAAACAAAATGGGGGTGTCCTGAGGACACTGTCCGTCTTGTTCGCTGGCAAGTTTAATGTGTTCTAAGAACACTCGCAGTGTCCTGAAATGTTCGCAAATAAAAAAATGGGGGTGTTCTGAGGACGCTGTCCGTATTGTTGTCTTGCAAGCTGAATGTGTTCTAAGAACACTTGTGGTGTCCTGAAATGTTCATAAATAAACAAAATGGGGCGTTCTGAGGACGCTGTCCGTTTTGTTCGTTGTCAAGTTTAAAGTGTTCTAAAAACACTTGCGGTGTCCTGAAATGTTCATAGGGGGTGTCCTGAGGATGCTGTCCGTATTGTTCGAAGGCAAGTTGAATGTGTTCTACGAACACTCGCGGTGTCCTGAAATGTTCGCAAATAAACAAAATGGGTGTGTTCTGAAGACGCTGTCCGTATTGTTCTCTTGCAAGTTGAATGTGTTCTAAGAACACTTGTGGTGTCCTGAAATGTTCATAAATAAAAAAAATGGGGGTGTTCTGAGGACGTTGTCCGTTTTGTTCATAGTCAAGTTTAAAGTGTTCCAAGAACACTCGCACTGTCCTGAAATGTTCGTAGGGGGTGTCCTGAAGATGCTGTCTGTACTGTTCTCTGGCAAGTTGAATGTGTTCTAAGAACCCTCGTGGTGTCCTGAAATGTTTGTAAATAAACAAAATGGGGGTATCCTGAGGACGCTGTCTGTATTGTTCTCTGGCAAGTTGAATGTGTTCTAAGAACACTCGTGGTGTCCTAAAATGTTCGTAAATAAACAAAATGGGGGTGTCCTGAGGACGCTGTCCGTATTGTTCGATGGCAAGTTGAATGTGTTCCAAGAACACTCGCGGTGTCCTGAAATGTTCGCAAATAAACAAAATGGGGGTGTCCTGAGGACGCTGTCCATATTGTCCTCTGGCAATTTGAATGTGTTCTAAGAACACTTGTGGTGTCCTGAAAACATCGTAAATAAACAAAATGGGGGTGTCCTGAGGACACTGTCCATATTGTTCGAAGGCAAGTTGAATGTGTTCTAAGAACACTTGCGGTGTCCTGAAATGTTCGCAAATAAACAAAATGGTGGTGTCCTGAGGACGCTGCCCATATTGTTCTCTGGCAATTTGAAAGTGTTCTAAGAACACTTGTGGTGTCCTGAAATGTCCGTAAATAAACAAAATGGGGTGTCCTGAGGACGCTGTCCGTATTGTTTGATGGCAAGTTGAATGTATTCTAAGAGCACTCGCGGTGTCCTGAAATGTTTGCAAATAAACAAAATGGGGGTGTCCTGAGGACGCTGTCTGTATTGTTCAAAGGCAAGTTGAATGTGTTCTACGAACACTCGCGGTGTCCTGAAATGTTCGCAAATAAACAAAATGGGGGTGTCCTGTGGACGCTGTCCGTATTGTTCGCTGGCAAGTTTAATGTGTTCTAAGAACACTCGCAGTGTCCTGAAATGTTCGCAAATAAAAAAATGGGGGTGTTCTGAGGATGCTGTCCGTATTGTTCTCTTGCAAGCTGAATGTGTACTAAGAACACTTGTGGTGTCCTGAAATGTTCATAAATAAACAAAATGGGGCGTTCTGAGGATGCTGTCCATTTTGTTCGTTGTCAAGTTTAAAGTGTTCTAAGAACACTTGCAGTGTCCTGAAATGTTCATAGGGGGTGTCCTGAAGACGCTGTCCGTATTGTTCTCTGGCAAGTTGAATGTGTTCTAAGAGCACTCGCGGTGTCCTGAAATGTTCGCAAATAAACAAAATGGGGGTGTCCTGAGGACGCTGTCCGTATTGTTCGAAGGCAAGTTGAATTTGTTCTACGAACACTTGCGGTGTCCTGAAATGTTCGCAAATAAACAAAATGGGGGTGTCCTGAGGATGCTGTCAGTATTGTTCGCTGGCAAGTTTAATGTGTTCTAAGAACATTCGCTGTGTCCTGAAATGTTTGCAAATAAAAAAATGGGGGTGTTCTGAAGACGCTGTCCGTATTGTTCTCTTGCAAGTTGAATGTGTTCTAAGAGCACTTGTGGTGTCCTGAAATGTTCGTAAATAAACAAAATGGGGGTGTCCTGAGGACGCTGTCCGTATTGTCCTCTGGCAATTTGAATGTGTTCTAAGAACATTCGCTGTGTCCTGAAATGTTTGCAAATAAAAAAATGGGGGTGTTCTGAAGACGCTATCTGTATTGTTCTCTTGCAAGTTGAATGTGTTCTAAGAACACTCGCGGTGTCCTGAAATGTTCGCAAATAAACAAAATGGGTGTGTCCTGAGGACGCTGTCCGTATTGTCCTCTGGCAATTTGAATGTGTTCTAAGAACACTCGTGGTGTCCTGAAAACATCATAAATAATCAAAATGGGGGTGTCCTGAGGACGCTGTCCATATTGTTCGATGGCAAGTTGAACGTGTTCTAAGAACACTTGCGGTGTCCTGTAATGTTTGCAAATAAACAAAATGGGGGTGTCCTGAGAACGCTGTCTGTATTGTTCGTTGTCAAGTTTAAAGTGTTCCAAGAACACTCGCACTATCCTGAAATGTTCGTAGGGGGTGTCCTGAAGACGCTGTCCGTACTGTTCTCTGGCAAGTTGAATGTGTTCTAAGAACACTCGTGGTGTCCTGAAATGTTTGTAAATAAACAAAATGGGGGTATCCTGAGGACGCTGTCTGTATTGTTCAATGGGAAGTTGAATGTGTTCTAAGAACACTTGCGGTGTTCTGAAATGTTCGTAAATAAACAAAATGGGGGTTTCATGAGGACGCTGTCCGTATTGTTCTCTGGCAAGTTGAATGTGTTCTAAGAACACTCGTGGTGTCCTGAAATGTTCGTAAATAAACAAAATGGGGGTGTCCTGAGGACGCTGTCCGTATTGTTCGATGGCAAGTTGAATGTGTTCTAAGAACACTCGCGGTGTCCTGAAATGTTCGAAAATAAACAAAATGGGGGTGTCCTGAGGACGCTGTCTGTATTGTCCTCTGGCAATTTGAATGTGTTCTAAGAACACTCGTGGTGTCCTGAAAACATCGTAAATAAACAAAATGGGGGTGTCCTGAGGATGCTGTCCATATTGTTCGATGGCAAGTTGAATGTGTTCTAAGAACACTCGCGGTGTCCTGAAATGTTCGCAAATAAACAAAATGGGGGTGTCCTGATTTTCCTCTGGCAATTTGAATGTGTTCTAAGAACACTCGTGGTGTCCTGAAAACATCGTAAATAAACAAAATGGGGGTGTCCTGAGGACGGTGTCCATATTGTTCGATGGCAAGTTGAAAGTGTTCTCAGAACACTCGCGGTGTCCTGAAATGTTCGTAGGGGGTGTCCTGAAGATGCTGTCCGTATTATTCGCTGGCAAGTTGAATGTGTTCTAAGAACACTTGCAGTGTCCTGAAATGTTCGCAAATAAAAAAATGGGGGTGTTCTGAGGCCGCTGTCCGTATAGTTGTCTTGCAAGTTGAATGTGTTCTAAGAACCCTTGTGGTGTCCTGAAATGTTCGTAGGGTGTGTCCTGAAGATGCTGTCCGTATTGTTCGATGGGAAGTTCAATGTGTTCTACGAACACTCACGGTGTCCTGAAATGTTCGTAAATAAACAAAATGGGGGTGTCCTGAGGATGCTGTCTGTATTGTTCGATGGCAAGTTGAATGTGTTCTAAGAACACTTGCGATGTCCTGAAATGTTTGCAAATAAACAAAATGGGGTGTCCTGAGGACGCTGTCCGTATTGTTCGTTGTCAAGTTGAAAGGGTTCTAAGAACCCTTGCGGTGTCCTGAAGACGCTGTCCGTATTGTTCACTGGCAAGCTGAATGTGTTCTACGAACACTTGCGGTGTCCTGAAATGTTCGCAAATAAACAAAATGGGGGTGTCCTGAGGATGCTGTCCATATTGTTCGCTGGCAAGTTTAATGTGTTCTAAGAACATTCGCTGTGTCCTGAAATGTTTGCAAATAAAAAAATGGGGGTGTTCTGAAGACGCTGTCCGTATTGTTCTCTTGCAAGTTGAATGTGTTCTAAGAGCACTTGTGGTGTCCTGAAATGTTCGTAAATAAACAAAATGGGGGTGTCCTGAGGACGCTGTCCGTATTGTTCGATGGCAAGTTGAATGTGTTCTAAGAACACTCGCGGTGTCCTGAAATGTTCGCAAATAAACAAAATGGGTGTGTCCTGAGGACGCTGTCCGTATTGTCCTCTGGCAATTTGAATGTGTTCTAAGAACACTCGTGGTGTCCTGAAAACATCATAAATAAACAAAATGGGGGTGTCCTGAGGACGCTGTCCATATTGTTCGATGGCAAGTTGAACGTGTTCTAAGAACACTTGCGGTGTCCTGTAATGTTTGCAAATAAACAAAATGGGGGTGTCCTGAGAACGCTGTCTGTATTGTTCGTTGTCAAGTTTAAAGTGTTCCAAGAACACTCGCACTGTCCTGAAATGTTCGTAGGGGGTGTCCTGAAGACGCTGTCCGTACTGTTCTCTGGCAAGTTGAATGTGTTCTAAGAACACTCGTGGTGTCCTGAAATGTTTGTAAATAAACAAAATGGGGGTATCCTGAGGACGCTGTCTGTATTGTTCGATGGGAAGTTGAATGTGTTCTAAGAACACTTGCGGTGTTCTGAAATGTTTGTAAATAAACAAAATGGGGGTTTCATGAGGACGCTGTCCGTATTGTTCTCTGGCAAGTTGAATGTGTTCTAAGAACACTCGTGGTGTCCTGAAATGTTCGTAAATAAACAAAATGGGGGTGTCCTGAGGACCCTCTCCGTATTGGTCGTTGTCAAGTTGAAAGTGTTCCAAGAACACTTGCGGTGTCCTGAAATGTTCGTAGGGGGTGTCCTGAAGACGCTGTCCGTATTGTTCTGTGGCAAGTTGAATGAGTTCTAAGAACACTTGTGGTGTCCTGAAATGTTTGTAAATAAACAAAATGGGGTTATCCTGAGGACGCTGTCCATATTGTTCGATGGCAAGTTGAATGTGTTCTAAGAACACTCGCGGTGTCCTGAAATGTTCGCAAATAAACAAAATGGGGGTGTCCTGAGGACGCTGTCCGTATTGTCCTCTGGCAATTTGAATGTGTTCTAAGAACACTCGTGGTGTCCTGAAAACTTCGCAAATAAACAAAATGGGGGTGTCCTGAGGACGCTGTCCATATTGTTCGATGGCAAGTTGAATGTGTTCTAAGAACACTCGCGGTGTCCTGAAATGTTTGCAAATAAACAAAATGGGGGTGTCCTGAGAACGCTGTCTGTATTGTTCGTTGTCAAGTTGAAAGTGTTCTAAGAACACTCGCGGTGTCCTGAAATAATTGTAGGGGGTGTCCTGAAGATGCTGTCGAATTGTTCGCTGGCAAGTTGAATGTGTTCTAAGAACACTTGCGATGTCCTGAAATGTTTGCAAATAAACAAAATGGGGTGTCCTGAGGACGCTGTCCGTATTGTTCGTTGTCAAGTTGAAAGGGTTCTAAGAACCCTTGCGGTGTCCTGAAGACGCTGTCCGTATTGTTCACTGGCAAGCTGAATGTGTTCTACGAACACTTGCGGTGTCCTGAAATGTTCGCAAATAAACAAAATGGGGGTGTCCTGAGGATGCTGTCCATTTTGTTCGCTGGCAAGTTTAATGTGTTCTAAGAACATTCGCTGTGTCCTGAAATGTTTGCAAATAAAAAAATGGGGGTGTTCTGAAGACGCTGTCCGTATTGTTCTCTTGCAAGTTGAATGTGTTCTAAGAGCACTTGTGGTGTCCTGAAATGTTCGTAAATAAACAAAATGGGGGTGTCCTGAGGACGCTGTCCGTATTGTTCGATGGCAAGTTGAATGTGTTCTAAGAACACTCGCGGTGTCCTGAAATGTTCGCAAATAAACAAAATGGGTGTGTCCTGAGGATGCTGTCCGTATTGTCCTCTGGCAATTTGAATGTGTTCTAAGAACACTCGTGGTGTCCTGAAAACATCATAAATAAACAAAATGGGGGTGTCCTGAGGACGCTGTCCATATTGTTCGATGGCAAGTTGAACGTGTTCTAAGAACACTTGCGGTGTCCTGTAATGTTTGCAAATAAACAAAATGGGGGTGTCCTGAGAACGCTGTCTGTATTGTTCGTTGTCAAGTTTAAAGTGTTCCAAGAACACTCGCACTGTCCTGAAATGTTCGTAGGGGGTGTCCTGAAGACGCTGTCCGTACTGTTCTCTGGCAAGTTGAATGTGTTCTAAGAACACTCGTGGTGTCCTGAAATGTTTGTAAATAAACAAAATGGGGATATCCTGAGGACGCTGTCTGTATTGTTCGATGGGAAGTTGAATGTGTTCTAAGAACACTTGCGGTGTTCTGAAATGTTTGTAAATAAACAAAATGGGGGTTTCATGAGGACGCTGTCCGTATTGTTCTCTGGCAAGTTGAATGTGTTCTAAGAACACTCGTGGTGTCCTGAAATGTTCGTAAATAAACAAAATGGGGGTGTCCTGAGGACCCTCTCCGTATTGGTCGTTGTCAAGTTGAAAGTGTTCCAAGAACACTTGCGGTGTCCTGAAATGTTCGTAGGGGGTGTCCTGAAGACGCTGTCCGTATTGTTCTGTGGCAAGTTGAATGAGTTCTAAGAACACTTGTGGTGTCCTGAAATGTTTGTAAATAAACAAAATGGGGGTATCCTGAGGACGCTGTCCATATTGTTCGATGGCAAGTTGAATGTGTTCTAAGAACACTCGCGGTGTCCTGAAATGTTCGCAAATAAACAAAATGGGGGTGTCCTGAGGACGCTGTCCGTATTGTCCTCTGGCAATTTGAATGTGTTCTAAGAACACTCGTGGTGTCCTGAAAACTTCGCAAATAAACAAAATGGGGGTGTCCTGAGGACGCTGTCCATATTGTTCGATGGCAAGTTGAATGTGTTCTAAGAACACTCGCGGTGTCCTGAAATGTTTGCAAATAAACAAAATGGGGGTGTCCTGAGAACGCTGTCTGTATTGTTCGTTGTCAAGTTGAAAGTGTTCTAAGAACACTCGCGGTGTCCTGAAATGTTTGTAGGGGGTGTCCTGAAGATGCTGTCGAATTGTTCGCTGGCAAGTTGAATGTGTTCTAAGAACATTTGCGGTGTCCTGAAATGTTCGCAAATAGAAAAATGGGGGTGTTCTGAGGACGCTGTCCGTATTGTTCTCTTGCAAGTTGAATGTGTTCTAAGAACACTTGTGGTGTCCTGAAATGTGCGTAAATAAACAAAATGGGGGTGTTCTGAGGACGCTGTTCGTTTTGTTCGTTGTCAAGTTTAAAGTGTTCCAAGAACACTTACGGTGTCCTTAAATGTTCGTAGGGGGTGTCCTGAAGACGCTGTCCGTATTGTTCTCTGGCAAGTTGAATGAGTTCTAAGAACACTTGTGGTGTCCTGAAATGTTTGTAAATAAACAAAATGGGGGTATCCTGAGGACGCTGTCCATATTGTTCGATGGCAAGTTGAATGTGTTCTAAGAACACTCGCGGTGTCCTGAAATGTTCGCAAATAAACAAAATGGGGGTGTCCTGAGGACGCTGTCCGTATTGTCCTCTGGCAATTTGAATGTGTTCTAAGAACACTCGTGGTGTCCTGAAAACTTCGCAAATAAACAAAATGGGGGTGTCCTGAGGACGCTGTCCATATTGTTCGATGGCAAGTTGAATGTGTTCTAAGAACACTCGCGGTGTCCTGAAATGTTTGCAAATAAACAAAATGGGGGTGTCCTGAGAACGCTGTCTGTATTGTTCGTTGTCAAGCTGAAAGTGTTCTAAGAACACTCGCGGTGTCCTGAAATGTTTGTAGGGGGTGTCCTGAAGATGCTGTCCGTATTGTTCGCTGGCAAGTTGAATGTGTTCTAAGAACACTCGCGGTGTCTTGAAATGTTCGCAAATAGAAAAATGGGGGTGTTCTGAGGACGCTGTCCGTATTGTTCTCTTGCAAGTTGAATGTGTTCTAAGAACACTTGTGGTGTCCTGAAATGTGCGTAAATGAACAAAATGGGGGTGTTCTGAGGACGCTTTCCGTTTTGTTCGTTGTCAAGTTTAAAGTGTTCTAAGAACACTTTTGATGTCCTGAAATGTTCATAGGGGTTGTCCTGAAGACGCTGTCCGTATTGTTCTCTGGCAAGCTGAATGTGTTTTAAGAACACTTGCGGTGTCCTGAAAAGTTCGCAAATAAACAAAATGGGGGTGTCCTGTGGAAGCTGCCCATATTGTTCTCTGGCAATTTGAAAGTGTTCTAAGAACACTCGTGGTGTCCTGTAATGTTCGTAAATAAACAAAATGGGGGTGTCCTGAGGACGCTGTCCGTATTGTTTGATGGCAAGTTGAATGTGTTCTAAGAGCACTTGCTGTGTCCTGAAATGTTTGCAAATAAACAAAATGGGGGTGTCCTGAGGACGCTGTCCGTATTGTTCGAAGGCAAGTTGAATGTGTTCTACGAACACTCGCGGTGTCCTGAAATGTTCGCAAATAAACAAAATGGGGGTGTCCTGAGGACACTGTCCGTCTTGTTCGCTGGCAAGTTTAATGTGTTCTAAGAACACTCGCAGTGTCCTGAAATGTTCGCAAATAAAAAAATGGGGGTGTTCTGAGGACGCTGTCCGTATTGTTGTCTTGCAAGCTGAATGTGTTCTAAGAACACTTGTGGTGTCCTGAAATGTTCATAAATAAACAAAATGGGGCGTTCTGAGGACGCTGTCCGTTTTGTTCGTTGTCAAGTTTAAAGTGTTCTAAAAACACTTGCGGTGTCCTGAAATGTTCATAGGGGGTGTCCTGAGGATGCTGTCCGTATTGTTCGAAGGCAAGTTGAATGTGTTCTACGAACACTCGCGCTGTCCTGAAATGTTCGCAAATAAACAAAATGGGGGTGTTCTGAAGACGCTGTCCGTATTGTTCTCTTGCAAGTTGAATGTGTTCTAAGAACACTTGTGGTGTCCTGAAATGTTCATAAATAAAAAAAATGGGGGTGTTCTGAGGACGTTGTCCGTTTTGTTCATAGTCAAGTTTAAAGTGTTCCAAGAACACTCGCACTGTCCTGAAATGTTCGTAGGGGGTGTCCTGAAGATGCTGTCTGTACTGTTCTCTGGCAAGTTGAATGTGTTCTAAGAACCCTCGTGGTGTGCTGAAATGTTTGTAAATAAACAAAATGGGGGTATCCTGAGGACGCTGTCTGTATTGTTCTCTGGCAAGTTGAATGTGTTCTAAGAACACTCGTGGTGTCCTGAAATGTTCGTAAATAAACAAAATGGGGGTGTCCTGAGGACGCTGTCCGTATTGTTCGATGGCAAGTTGAATGTGTTCCAAGAACACTCGCGGTGTCCTGAAATGTTCGCAAATAAACAAAATGGGGGTGTCCTGAGGACGCTGTCCATATTGTCCTCTGGCAATTTGAATGTGTTCTAAGAACACTTGTGGTGTCCTGAAAACATTGTAAATAAACAAAATGGGGGTGTCCTGAGGACACTGTCCATATTGTTCGAAGGCAAGTTGAATGTGTTCTAAGAACACTTGCGGTGTCCTGAAATGTTCGCAAATAAACAAAATGGGGGTGTCCTGAGGACGCTGCCCATATTGTTCTCTGGCAATTTGAAAGTGTTCTAAGAGCACTCGCGGTGTCCTGAAATGTTTGCAAATAAACAAAATGGGGGTGTCCTGAGGACGCTGTCTGTATTGTTCAAAGGCAAGTTGAATGTGTTCTACGAACACTCGCGGTGTCCTGAAATGTTCGCAAATAAACAAAATGGGGGTGTCCTGTGGACGCTGTCCGTATTGTTCGCTGGCAAGTTTAATGTGTTCTAAGAACTCTCGCAGTGTCCTGAAATGTTCGCAAATAAAAAAATGGGGGTGTTCTGAGGATGCTGTCCGTATTGTTCTCTTGCAAGCTGAATGTGTACTAAGAACACTTGTGGTGTCCTGAAATGTTCATAAATAAACAAAATGGGGCGTTCTGAGGATGCTGTCCATTTTGTTCGTTGTCAAGTTTAAAGTGTTCTAAGAACACTTGCAGTGTCCTGAAATGTTCACAGGGGGTGTCCTGAAGACGCTGTCCGTATTGTTCTCTGGCAAGTTGAATGTGTTCTAAGAGCACTGGCGGTGTCCTGAAATGTTCGCAAATAAACAAAATGGGGGTGTCCTGAGGACGCTGTCCGTATTGTTCGAAGGCAAGTTGAATTTGTTCTACAAACACTTGCGGTGTCCTGAAATGTTCGCAAATAAACAAAATGGGGGTGTCCTGAGGATGCTGTCCGTATTGTTCGCTGGCAAGTTTAATGTGTTCTAAGAACATTCGCTGTGTCCTGAAATGTTTGCAAATAAAAAAATGGGGGTGTTCTGAAGACGCTGTCCGTATTGTTCTCTTGCAAGTTGAATGTGTTCTAAGAGCACTTGTGGTGTCCTGAAATGTTCGTAAATAAACAAAATGGGGGTGTCCTGAGGACGCTGTCCGTATTGTCCTCTGGCAATTTGAATGTGTTCTAAGAACATTCGCTGTGTCCTGAAATGTTTGCAAATAAAAAAATGGGGGTGTTCTGAAGACGCTATCCGTATTGTTCTCTTGCAAGTTGAATGTGTTCTAAGAACACTCGCGGTGTCCTGAAATGTTCGCAAATAAACAAAATGGGTGTGTCCTGAGGACGCTGTCCGTATTGTCCTCTGGCAATTTGAATGTGTTCTAAGAACACTCGTGGTGTCCTGAAAACATCATAAATAATCAAAATGGGGGTGTCCTGAGGACGCTGTCCATATTGTTCGATGGCAAGTTGAACGTGTTCTAAGAACACTTGCGGTGTCCTGTAATGTTTGCAAATAAACAAAATGGGGGTGTCCTGAGAACGCTGTCTGTATTGTTCGTTGTCAAGTTTAAAGTGTTCCAAGAACACTCGCACTATCCTGAAATGTTCGTAGGGGGTGTCCTGAAGACGCTGTCCGTACTGTTCTCTGGCAAGTTGAATGTGTTCTAAGAACACTCGCGGTGTCCTGAAATGTTCGCAAATAAACAAAATGGGGGTGTCCTGAGGACGCTGTCCGTATTGTCCTCTGGCAATTTGAATGTGTTCTAAGAACACTCGTGGTGTCCTGAAAACATCGTAAATAAACAAAATGGGGGTGTCCTGAGGACGCTGTCCATATTGTTCGATGGCAAGTTGAAAGTGTTCTCAGAACACTCGCGGTGTCCTGAAATGTTCGTAGGGGGTGTCCTGAAGATGCTGTCTGTATTATTCGCTGGCAAGTTGAATGTGTTCTAAGAACACTTGCAGTGTCCTGAAATGTTCGCAAATAAAAAAATGGGGGTGTTCTGAGGCCGCTGTCCGTATAGTTGTCTTGCAAGTTGAATGTGTTCTAAGAACCCTTGTGGTGTCCTGAAATGTTCGTAGGGTGTGTCCTGAAGATGCTGTCCGTATTGTTCGATGGGAAGTTCAATGTGTTCTACGAACACTCACGGTGTCCTGAAATGTTCGTAAATAAACAAAATGGGGGTGTCCTGAGGATGCTGTCTGTATTGTTCGATGGCAAGTTGAATGTGTTCTAAGAACACTTGCGGTGTCCTGAAATGTTTGCAAATAAACAAAATGGGGTGTCCTGAGGACGCTGTCCGTATTGTTCTTTGTCAAGTTGAAAGGGTTCTAAGAACCCTTGCGGTGTCCTGAAGACGCTGTCCGTATTGTTCACTGGCAAGCTGAATGTGTTCTAAGAACATTTGCGGTGTCCTGAAATGTTCGCAAATAAAAAAATGGGGGTGTTCTGAGGACGCTGTCGGTATTGTTCTCTTGCATGTTGAATGTGTTCTAAGAACACTTGTGGTGTCCTGAAATGTTCGTAAATAAACAAAATGGGGGTGCTCTGAGGACGCTGTCCGTTTTGTTCGTAGTCAAGTTTAAAGTGTTCTAAGAACACTCGCGGTGTCCTGAAATGTTCGTAGGGGGTGTCCTGAAGATGCTGTCCGTATTGTTCGATGGGAAGTTCAATGTGTTCTAAGAACACTCACGGTGTCCTGAAATGTTCGTAAAAAAACAAAATGGGGGTATCCTGAGGATGCTGTCCGTATCGTTCGATGGCAAGTTGAATGTGTTCTAAGAACACTCGCGGTGTCCTGAAATGTTTGCAAATAAACAAAATGGGGGTGTCCTGAGGACGCTGTCCGTATTGTTCGTTGTCAAGTTGAAAGGGTTCTAAGAACCCTCGCGGTGTCCTGAAATGTTCATAGGGGGTGTCCTGAAGACGCTGTTCGTATTGTTCACTGGCAAGTTGAATGTGTTCTAAGAACACTCGCGGTGTCCTGCAATGTTCGCAAATAAAAAAGGGGGTGTTCTGAGGACGGTTTCCGTATTGTTCTCTTGAAAGTTGAATGTGTTCTAAGAACACTTGCGGTGCCCTGAAATGTTCGCAAATAAACAAAATGGAGGTGTTCTGAGATCGCTGTCCGTATTGTTCGATGGGAAGTTGAATGTGTTCTAATAACACTCACAGTGTCCTGAAATGTTCGTAAATAAACAAAATGGGGGTGTCCTGAGGATGCTGTCTGTATTGTTCGATGGCAAGTTGAATGTGTTCTAAGAACACTCGCGGTGTCCTGAAATGTTCGCAAATAAACAAAATGGGGGTGTCCTGAGGACGCTGTCCGTATTGTTCGTTGTCAAGTTGGAAGGGTTCTAAGAACCCTCCCGGTGTCCTGAAATGTTCATAGGGGGTGTCCTGAAGACGCAGTCCGTATTGTTCACTGGCAAGTTGATTGTGTTCTAAGAACACTTGCAGTGTCCTGTAATGTTCGCAAATAAAAAAAGGGGTGTTCTGAGGACGCTTTCCGTATTGTTCTCTTGAAAGTAGAATGTGTTCTAAGAACACTTGCGGTGTCCTGAAATGTTCGCAAATAAACGAAATGGAGGTGTTCTGAGGACGCAGTCTGTATTGTTCGTTGTCAAGTTGAAAGTGTTCTAAGAATTGCCGCGGTGTCCTGAAATGTTCGTAGGGGGTGTCCTGAAGACACTGTCCGTATTGTTTGCTTGCAAGTTGAATGTGTTCTAAAAACACTTGCGGTGTCCTGAAATGTTCGCAAATAAAAAATGGGGGTGTTCTGAGGACGCTGTCCGTATTGTTCGCTGGCAAGTTGAAAGTGTTCTAAGAACAATCATAATGTCCGCGGACATTAAAAGTTTCCATAGGCCATAGTTGAAATGATTGACTCTATGGGTGTGATATGCTGTGGTGGTTGTGGCCAGGCCATAGAGTCTTGGGTGCAAGGCCATTTGGCCATACACCCAAGACTCTATGTCCTGGCCACAACTACCGCAGCATATCATACTCATAGTTGCTTATAACTTTGAGTCAAAAACAAATTTATAAGGATCAAAATTATAAGCCACTATGGGTGTGATATGCTGCGATGGTTGTACTTATTATAATATACTTACTGTTTGGTTTAGTAACTGGAGTACATGTATTTCTTGTTCATATCTGTGATAAAAGAAAATAGCATGTTAGTATTAGTATTTTGTAATGACTTATTACATTGTATAATCAACATTTTTTTTTTTTTGTTTACCCTCATATTTAGTAGATTACAAACCAGAGTACTGTGCAATTTGCTCAGTTTCTGTGTTTGTTGCTAAAATTATTGGGTCTGTGGGAGAAAAGAAATCCATGTTGGATTAAAAAAAAAACCTTTTTCTGTTATGCTACAGTTTTTTTGTTTGTTTGTTTTCAGTGTTCACTTGTTGTTTCTGGCTAATGATTTATACATTGGCTTGTTGCAGTTTTTTGGAGCAGTAACATATTATTTATTTGTTTGGATATTGTAAAATTTTGGATCAGTTAGATACCAGTAGGCATATTCTAACTCTCTATTTTTTGATATATTTTAGTGGTATTGATTTATCTGTTTGGATATTGTTAAATTGTGGGACAGTTAGATACCAATTGGCGTATTCTAACTGTCTATTTTTTGCTCTAATTTAGTGGTATTCATTTATCTGATTAGTTGTTGTAGAATCTTTGGGCAGTTAGATAACTTTTGGAATATTCTAACAGTTTATATTTGTTTACTATAAGTTTACTTAAAGTTTAAGTACAGTTTAGTTATCAAATTTTGGTTTTAAGAACATTAAATAAGCGTTTGTAAGATTTGCTGGAAATCTCTGCTTCAGAGTAATGGTACTATCATTACATTCAAACCATCCACATTTCTTTTTTATATATGCAGTGTAGTGCCCTGAATTGGTTGTGGCTCCTGCGTGGTAGATTCTACCTATTGTGAAGGTTTTCTTACCAAGTGATATTTGACCATGTGTAAATCCAGTCAGCTTGTAGTTGTTTTTGGTACCATCTGCATTGTAACGTAGAAGCATTAGTATTGCGTATTTACTATGGGCCTCATTACGACCCTGGCGTTAAGGGTTTAACAGCGACGTAAAAGGTGTCAGCGCTGTTAAACCCTTTACGCCTAATTACGAGGTCCCTTTTGTTAAAGTAGGGTGCCGCAAAGGGACCTTGGTGCTAAGTACAGTGCCGCAATTTGCGGCACTGTACTTAGCGCCTTCCCCATTCCCATTGAGCCCTATGGGGCAAAAATGGGAATGGGGAAGGGCCCATCGTGAATGGGGAATTACCGCCCACCAACCTTGGAATGGGGCGGTAATTCCGCCATTCACCATCGCTGACCCCGGCATGGACCATGGTGCTAATAGCACCATGGTTTAGCGCCGGGGTCGTAATGAGGCCCAATGTCTTTGTATTACTAACATGGAGCGATTATCCGAATTGCAGGTAGTACATAATTTACATGGTTTGCATTTTGTACAAGTTGCTGAAATGGAATGGATTCACAATTAGGTATTGATATATATATGAGGCTTTCATTGGGGATTTATTCTTGTGTCACATTGTTGCAGAGAGTGCATGCATGTTTCCACATGTATGAAATCTGGAAGATTTCATTTATAGGTATGTTTTTATTTTCCAGTACTTGTAGTAAGTACATTAGAAATTCTTATGGATCTTCCTGTGAGTTTATAGTGAATTTAACCATTCCAGCACAGTAGTCCAATTGTTGTCTTATTCCATAAACACTATACGTGTTATCAGGATTGTTTGTTGCATTTCTGTGAAGTGCTAACATTTGCAAACACAATTGGTCTGTACTGTGTAAGTAAATGTTGTCAACAATTGGTGGCAATTGAAATAGAATATTCATTGTCTCATTTGCATAGCAACTTACTCCAACTATATTTGAGAGTTTAAATGGACCAGGTAGTTCTGTATCTGATTGATTGTTTTTTAGTTTGTCTTCCTTCTTTGATGAAGTACCTGGTTTACTTTCCCTAATGGGTTCTTTTATGTTTGTGGTACTTGATGAAGTTTTAGTTTCTTTTACTCTCTTTGGAGGAATTGCAGTGACATCCTGTTGCATTTCTGTTTGATTTAGTTTTATTTTACAACGTTTTACTTTTTGTGGTACAGAATATGTGTTTAGATGGGGTGTATAGTGAGCGAAGTCTATTGTATTCTAAAATTCAAGGAATATCAGCGTTTACTTTACTTGCATCAAAGTTGATTAGAAATAGACCGTCAAGTGTACGTAAGCGTGATAGTGCTACGTAGCTCATGCCTTCTTAAAAGACTGTGTTACCAATGTCTATCATTGCTTTGTCTAGGGTAAGACCTTGTGATTTATGAATGGTGACTGCGTATGCAAGAGTTAGAGAAAATTGTTCTCCGTGTATATACATGTCTTTGAAGAGAAGGAATCGAGCTGTTGAGCATCCTATCCTTTTTACTTCTGAAAGTTTGTCAAAGAGAATATTGACAAACTGAATTTTGTTGTGACGTGGGTATGTTTGAAAGCCAACAACTGTACCCAGTGCTCCATTAACTAGTCCTTGGTCCACGTCAAGGTTACGTTTAAGCATTACACTGCAATTTAAGGATAATTTTAATATCTTTTCCAAACCTGCTGTGTTGAGATTGATTTTTCTAAACTATTTAGTCTTGTTGCGGCTTGGTCACACATGGGTAATGTCATACCATGTACATCTAGTTTGTCTGTGGCGCTAATTTCCATTATTGGTTGCATTTCTTTACTTAACATTATTTCATTGAATTTGAAACAGCTTGCAAGAGTTGGCATTCAGGCCATACAATTGACATTTTTTTGGGCTAATTGTTCCATAACATCTGTAGCACATGCATTATCACCATAAAGTACATGAATGTGCCGGGTCTTCAATATTGCTCTGCTTCTTTAGAAAGTATACCAACTCTGATACTTTTTAAGATGTTGGCATAAGTGAGATCTGCAGATTGCTGCATGTTTTCTGTTAATTCTTTGAATTGGAAATGTTGCCAAAGGTTGTCATTTCCAATGCTGCGAACAGATTTAGGGCAGAGTGTGTGTCCTAATGTTTTAAAAATAGGCTCACCTTTTACTGGTGTCAATTGAAGAAGATCTCCGAAAACAATAATGTATTTTCCTGCAAAGAGCTCTTCATAGTTTGTTGTGAGTACTTCTTGTAATCTGAGGTGAATCAAAGCCAACATTAGGTTGGACACCATGCTCACTTCATCTATTAGAAGCATTTTCATTTGTTTCAATACTCTGCGTAGTTCTATTGCAGCTTCTGTAGAAAGTTTGTAATAGTCTAATTTGTTTTGGTGTTCTACTGGCAGGAGTAGTAATTGGTGTAAAGTGACACCACCTATGTTGTAGCAGCTAAACCTGTGGGGGCAGTGACAGCTGACAGTTTGTTGTTTGTCATTTGTTGAAGGAACTTACTGATGATTTTGTTTAGGAATGTTTTGCCAGAACCAGCTTCACCACTGACGTACAATAGTATAGGTTTGTAATTTTGGCAAGTGCATTCTTTGTTTTCATGTTGTACACCATGTGCAATTTCTTTTGTTACTACTTGAAAAATGCTACGTTGCTCATTGTTTAGTTTTGACTGTAGTATAGTTACGTCTTCTTTATCTTCATACTGACACATAGGGCCTCATTACGACCCAGGCGGTAATCTTCCGTCATTACCGCCATGGCGTAATAAGCGTTTACGCCGTGGGCCGATGGCGTAAAGAGCGCCACATTACGACCCATCGCGCACGAGCATTACACCATGGCGGTAATGCAATTAACGCCATGGCGGAAAAGGCCCCTACCGGCATCGTAAAGCGAGCAAGGTGCACTTCCGCCACCGTAAGTAGCGGCCACCGTAATTAGCGCCCACCGTAATTAGCGGCCACCGTAAAAAGCAGGACCGGAAATAGCGTCATCGCGCCGGAACGGGAAACAGCACGTCGGCCATCTTTAAAAACACAATCCATTGCCATCCTACCGAACAACACCAGATCCAACCCTGACACCTGTCCCAACCAATCACCCACCCATCCAAGTACCCGAAAATGCCTAAAGCTGTAAAGAAGGCATGTGACCGCCAGCGCCAGGAGAGATTCAGCCGGGAGGAACTCTGCATGCTTGCGGAGACCCTGCAAGACAACGCAGGTGTCGTTTTCTCCCCTGAAATGACCAGGACAGCGATAGCGAAGAAGAAGGCCATCTGGGCCCTGGTGGCCGAGCGCGTCAGCGCGGTGGGGACCGTACACCGCACCCCACAGCAGTGCAGGAAGCGCTGGGATGACCTATGCATACGGGTCAGAGCCGTCATCTCTGCAAACCGCAACCTTGTCCTGGGTACCGGTGGAGGGTCGCAATCCCCACTAAAACTCCAACCGTGGGAGGAGATCTGTGCAACCACGATTGGCATGGAATCCATTGAAGGCGTCGGAGGGACGGAAAGGGGAGCTCCGACATCAGGCGATGAAGGTAGGTGCCTCAAACAAGAAATGCCATAGTCACTGCAGTCCATTCATGTGTAGCACAAGGTTGCCCTACAGTGTAAATGCAACACATTTCAACACTGCCCATAGCCACATGCGAGCACCACCCTGTATACACTGCTGGCACCCGCATACCTGCATCCACATTCCACACAAAAAGGGGACAACCTGCATGGCCCTACCGGAAATCTGCCTCATCTACTGACCAGAATAATGTCAATCATTGTCATTCCAAAGTCCGCAGACCCATCAATAACGCCCTCCCTCCTTTGCTCCACCACAGACACAGATTCACACCCCGAGGACCAGGACACCCCTGCGACGAAGAGAGCCAAGAAGGCCATCAATACCGTCCCCGCACCCTCAACCTCAGCTGCAGTGAGGCAGACCCCACAACAAGCAGGACCCACTGCGAGCATACCGGACGTCCCACCGGCAAGCACCCCTGTAGGCAGCAGGCCAGCAGCAGCTGCTCCACCTCTACCGACATTGCCTGCCACAGAAGGCACCGGGTCAGCGGCCAGCAGCAACATCGGTGAGACAGCTGCAATAGCTGCATGTTCAGACTCAGACATGGAGCACGAGGTCAGAAGCCCCACTGACCTACTACATTCCCCCTGTTTCTCAGACGCCAGCCCCCATGAGGATCACACACAGGGGCGCACAGAGGTAGAGGAGTGGCCTTCCACCCCATGCCCAGTCCTCACTCCACAGGAGGGGAGCAGCCCCTCCATCACACCACCAGCACTGGCCAGGGGCCAGCAGGGGCAGCAGTCCCTCGAGGACATCACAGAACGGCAGCAACAACTGTCCACGATGCTGACTGAGCATGCCGCGGAATGTGTGGGGGCTAGGGCAACCATTGAACAGGCCACGGAGAACCTAAGGGCCGAAGTAGTGCAGGGCACTGCCACCCTGAGGGATGCTATGCAGGCCATGTCCAGGGACATCTGTGCTGAACTTGCCGGCTTGCGTTGTGCGCTCACTGAGCTCACCCACACCCTACAGGACGTGCATGCACGGGGGCAGGCAGGGACCTCCTCCACTGCCAGTTCTGCACAGAGCAGCCCCGTGCGACGTTCCGGACGTAACCTGCGCTCCACAGCCCGGGGTGCCCCGGGGGCCGGGTGAGGGGGCTTGTAACAGCCTGTGGCCACTGTCACAGGCATCTGTTGACACCTACATGGGGTGTGTTGGGGTGTGCAGGGGGGAGGTGGGGGGGTGTGTTGGGGTGTGCAGGGGGAGGTGGGGGGTGTGTTGGGGTGTGCAGGGGGGAGGTGGGGGGGCATGCCATGACGATCTTTGCCACCTTCTCATGGCCATACAGGAGTGCCCCACAAGACTTGCTGAGGCTTTGGAACCGTGCCTTCAATAGGCCGAATGTCTGCTCTATGACCACACGAGTATGTGTATGTGCACGGTTGAAGTCCTCCTCGTGCTGGTTCTGCGGGTTCCGGACTGGTATAAGGAGCCAGCTCTTCAGGGGATAGACTGCATCACCTGTATGTAGGCGAGAATGTATGTGTCAGTCATGTTGTCTGATCAAGAACATGATGTTCCACCATGGCTTGCATCCAACTGTTACTTTGGCTCACTTCTACAATGCACTTGATTCACACAATGCAACCAGTATATGCTCATGGCTCCCATGGTTGTTTTGCATGCCATCACCCAATGTATGCAGAGGGGTTGTGTGCATTGTGAGTGCCCATCCTCTGTCTCCGTTCTCTGTGTTACTCACAGCCAGGTGGCGTATGCACCCCCCCCCCTTTCAGCCAGGTGGAGTATGCATCATCCCCCCCTTTCAGCCAGGTGGAGTATGCATCATCCCCCCCCCTTTCAGCCAGGTGGAGTATGCATCACCCCCCCCTTTCAGCCAGGTGGAGTATGCATCGGTACGTCATTCACCTGCCCACTTCCATGACATTGGACTCACCGAGTAGCCAGGATCTTGGCCCTGCATGTCGCTCCATGTAGCCTGGTATTGTGGAGTTCCTCAGGACCATAGAATCATGGGTTGATCCGGGGAATCGGGCACAACAATGTGTGATGATCTTGTTGGAGTCACAGACCATTTGCACGTTGATTGTGTGGAACTGTTTCCGGTTGCGGTAAGGTACCTCCATGGCACGTGGAACCACCAATTCCACATGGGTGCAGTCGATGGCACCAATGCAACCGGGTATGCCGGCTAGTGCATGGAAACCCACTTTGGTGTTTGCAATCTCCTGGCTAGTCCGTGGTAACGAGATGTGGTCGTCTGTGTGCTTGAGGAGGGCATCGAGCACTTGGATGAGTGTTCATGAGAATAATGGTTGTGAAATGCCATGCAGGTGCCCCACTGTGTGCTGGTAGGTGCCTGTGGCCAGGAAGTGGAGTACAGACACCACCTTCAGTAAGGGGGGGATGGCGGTTGGAGTTTCTATCATGCTGACGATGTCGTTGTGTGTCATGTCTACGATGGCGGTGATGGTGTCCCGGTCCAAACGGTACAGGGTGTGGATCTGCTCAGCAGTGAGGTTGAATGGATTGGCTCTGATGCGTGGGATTGGGGGCTGCCTGCGTGGTGGCACTGGCTGTGGTGGTGGGGCTTGCTGGGCCTGCCTTGCCCTCCTTCTCCTCCTGCGTCTCCTCTGTGCTGCCTGTTGTAGTTGTTGCTGTTGTAGCACATGCATTGCTATCAGGTCCTCCAGCCCCAACATTGCTAGTCGTATTGGTATCATTGTGGAGTGTGACTGGGTGTGGGAAGGGGTGGGGTGTGCTCTTTTTGTACTTCCTGAGTCTGTATTGCCTTCACCTGTGCTGTTTCTGTGCACCTGTGGCAGCTGCATTCACTTAACATGGCCCTTTACGGTTGCTTCGCGATGGCGTTATTAGCACCATGGCGGTAAGGTACTTAACGGGCTGGGTGATGGCGTTAGGTGCATGTCCGCTTGGGTCGGCATTTGCATACCTTTCCGCCATGGCGCTAAGTACGGTGTGGGCGGTCGCGTGCGTGCACCCTTAGCGCAGTTAGCGGCAGCGTTAACTATGATGCCGCTAATGGCATCGTAGTTAACGGTCATGGGTCATGATCGGACCTGGCGGAAAACGATGGCGGTAACCATTTACCGCCATCGTTTTTCACTTAGCGCCAGGGTCGTAATGAGGCCCATAGTGTTTTGTACTTCTATCACAGCTAATTCTGCCTCATTTGTTATTAGTGGCTCTCCCAGTGGTTCTTGGCTTCCTGTTAGAGAAGGTTGGCTACTGTCAGGAGTGTCCTTATCTAGTTGGGCCTGGAGTTCTTCTTCGTGTTGCTGTTCATTGTGCAACATTGTTTTGTACTGTGTAATGTTTACATCAGTTATAGTGCTTTCATTTGCTTTGAAAGCGTCTTCATATGAGTCATCGTTATCTAGTATTTCTTCTTCTTTTCTCTATGGTTTAAAGAGTTGTAGCAGGGACATGGTAATATGCTTATTTATGTTGAGGAGTCTTTAATGAAAATTTGATATGATTAATTAAATTTGGTTTGGTGAGTTTTACTAAGCTGCCTTCACAGTTTGTCACTCTGTATTTACCGTTTTTTTCATCAGGTTTTATATTATTTTTGTATGTGTAGTTTGGGCTATGTGGTATAGACACATAGGGCCTCATTACGACCCTGGCGGTCCGGAAATAACGGTGGCGGTAAACCCGCCGCCACCGTTGTTTCCGGACCGCCTGATCCCGACCCCTGCAGGCGGGAGGTGATGTTCCCGCCAGGTCCTACCTGGCGGGTTTAACACCTCCCTCATGCAGGCGGACGAGGAAACACCGGCAGCATTACAAGATGCTGCCGGTGTTTCCATGATCCTGATTCCCATTGAGTCCCATAGGACTCAATGGGAATGGGTATTTACACCATTCCACCTCCGTGATTCCCGGAAAACCGGGGTTGTAATGTCCCGTTAATTCCGGGAATCACGGAGGCGGAATGGTAATACGAGTCTGGCGGTAACCAGGCGGTTTTACCGCCGCGGTTACCGCCGGACTCGTAATGAGGCCCATAGTTTCCAAAGTGGTACTCCTGTTTGGGTAGTATGTGTCCAATAAATTGTTTTTTAAAATGTCTTGGCTGTTGGGATCATGTTTGGCTATTGTTTCTATATCTTCGTATGATTTTAGAAGTCTTTTTCTAGATTTAGCTGGACCAAGACTTAGCCATACTATATTTTCAGATTTACCATACAATGCAGTACCATTTAAACGATCAGCTGCTTCATAAGATCCACATTCTCTATGGGACAGCATTTTTATGCCCAAGCTGTATAATTTTTGAGGCACTGTTTTATCTGATGACAGGTCATTCCAGAGGTCTTGCAGCTCTGTCTTTTCTGCTTTGGTTAAGTATGCTGTGACATATTGTGCAACTGCAGTAGAATTGTCTGCAATGTACTGCACATCTATGTTTGCATTCCATAAGTGGGCAATGATTGCATTGTAATCATTGATATATTTTTCTTCTTCTTTTCTTTTTATGTAATATGTATTTTTAGGTGACTTACCTTTAACACTATGGGCCTCATTACATGGAAGGCGGTATGGGTTAACGGTCACCGGTAATGGTACCGGTGACCGTTAACCCTTACCGCCTTACTACGAGGTCCCTTTGTGGGTTGGTACTTTAACGCCTGCTTTTCAGCAGGCGTTAAAAACCAACCCGCAAAGGGACCAGGGTGCTATTTACGTTACTGCAATTTGCGGTACCGTAATTAGCACCTTCCCCATTCCCATTATGCCCTATGGGGCAAAAATGGGAATGGGGAAGGGCAATGGGGGAAGGGGGAATTACTGCCCCGCCAACCTTGGAATAGGGCAGTAATTCCCCTTTCCTCCAAGGCGGTGCCAGTATTTTACCGGCATAGACCAAGGTGCTAAAAGCACCTTGGTCCACCGCCTACCGTGTAATGAGGCCCTATGTCTAACTGAAGACATGAGGTTGTTCACTTGACCTGTATTTGTAACTGGTCTAGGGATACCAAATCAGCATTTGGTGTAGTATTTCCCTTTGTTTTTGTATTTGCGACGACAATATTTGCCACATTTGTGTCTTTGAAATTGTAAAATTTGTGCATGCAGATCACTATTTTTGGATTCCGATGGAATTTCACAAGTGACATATTTTTCAATAAACTGTAAAACAGTGGCATCACTGTCTTGACCAAATTTACAAATTTAGGAGCATCTTTAATTCATAAAAGCATGTGGATATGTGGTGTTCCTCTGGCTTGGTATTCTATTCTCCAAAAGAAGTGTTGCACTTCTCCAGGGGAGGAACAGTTTTATTACAAATAAAATGTAGCATAGCAATGAAGCGATGATGGAAATATCTTGAAACATTAACAGGATCCAGAGAACAAAGTTCTCCAGGTGTTGGTATATCTATGTTTATTTTGTTTTTGTTTGATATGCGTAGGAAATCATGTAAATCTTCCAATGCATATTCTGCACAACTTAATGTAACAAACCAAGTGGGTGGGCCAAGGTTTCTGATCATACAAGGTACATCTCTGTGACGTCGAAACCAGTACTCTTTAGTACCACGCATATTTGCTAACAGATTTGTAATATTTGATTGTAAAACCTCATATTTTTGTTGCACATTTTGTAATAATTGTGTAGCTGTCATCTTTTGAAAGTGTGATCCTGATTTTAATATGTGTGCAACTCTGTAACATAAAATTGCTAGTTCACTTTCAAAGAGTAGGTGGAATATGTATTCCACATTTTGTCTAAATCTGGGATCTTCAGAATACATCCGTAATGAGCGGTATTCTGATGCTGATATTTGAATAGGTCTATCATCGTACCTTCTTCCTTTGCCAGTAGGAAAGAGTAGAGGAAAAGCATGTGCTTCTATACTTTTTTTCCCATATGCTGATTGGTGATCCTTTTGTTTGACGCATTTGGTACGTTTCCAGTGCATCTTCTATGGTGTCATTAGAATGCAATGGATGAATTGTATAATGATCTAAAGTGTTTGATATTGTAGCAGGATCAAAGAGCTCAAATTGAAAAGCTTCTTGTGTCTCTTGAATAATTTCAGTTGCATCCTTCAAGTTTTCTTCAATATTAATTTCTTTGTAATATTCATTATTCTCATTAAGATATTGCAAGGCTTCTCTAGCTTTCGGTAAATCTACCAGCTGTTGCCACATTTTTTTGTCTTTTGTAGGTACTCCATTTACCAAGATAATTAAAGATTGTTGCATTGGACGTTGCACTCCTAGGGTGTGCACATTTTCGTTTAGATCTAATGGTAAATACACTAGTTTTCCACGAATACCTTTCACTAATTGAGAGGGAGGTAATTTTGCAGTTTTTGGTTGAAGGCGTATTATTGCTTGAAATGGGTGCACTGTTTGAATTATGATGCTCTCATATAAATTAAGTTGTTGGAGGGGTTTTGGTAGTGGATATCATTTCAAATTATTTGTGATAGCACGTGAAGGAGTTTGGTTGTTGTCAAGTTTTGTAGTGCAGTAACTACAAAGTATTACGGGCTCAGTTATTTCGTATTTGTTTTCTGCTATAAGGTAGAGAGCTAATTCAAACCATTTAGAATCTTCATTGTCTTCTATTTTGTATGATAGGTCTACAGTTTTTGTGTTACTTTTATAAAAAGCTCTGTGGCAACATACACACACATGGTTTGATACTTCAGCTGATGTACTTTTACATTTTAGTATTTCTTTTTTGTACGTGTTAAGTATAAGGTTGCCATGTGTAGAATTGCTACTAATTTGGTTTACAGCTATTTCATTCTGTAAGTGGGTTTCACTTCCAAAATATTTTTTCTGGAAATAGCCGGTTTCTTCTAGTAGATCTTTTGCTGTACCATGTAGAAGAATGTTTTTTAAATTGGCTAGTGCTAAAGCGGGACTTTTAGCATAGTACAGTATATGAACTAGATTTCTTATAGTTGAATGATGTGTTGATATCCTTTTGATATCATGGAAGGTGGTTTAGCAAGTAGGTCCTGTAATGCAGGCCAATGAATGTCCTTGTAGTCCTGTGTACTTGCGTACTGGACAGGTATCCATATTTTGCAGTAGTAGTTTAATTTTGATTTTGTCTTTGCTTTTCACATATTGATTGAGGAATTGGCATAAAGACTTGAAAAATTGTTTGGCAATGTTACACATTGACGTGCATGGCCATTTGTACACTAGACGTTCTGATTCAGTTGAATGGAGGATTAATTCTAAGTTTTCAGGACATATTTTTGTAAGGGGTACTTCTTGTTCCATTATGGTATTATTCACTTTTTCATAACCTCGACCACTGCTATGTGTGGCAATTGTATTTGTTTGCTTTTGTTTGTACGCTTCTTCATTAAAGTATGATTCTGTGCTCGTAGTGTGACTCCATTCACCTCCGCAGATACTTAAGAAGTTCTTTCTGTTGACATTTCGTTTATTTAGAAGTCTTTTCTATCATTTATTTATTAGTTTTGTTAGTGGTTTCATTTTGTTTAACACTAAAATAAATAACTTTCTTTTGAGAAGAATTGCACTATCAACGCTTCTAAGATTAATTTCCTACGATAGGTTTTAAGCGTTGAACCTGGTTTCTCTCCTGTTTTTATACGATTTTGAAGGACTTTGTGACAGAACATTTTGGCTAAAATACTTTTCTTGGTATGCTTACTTTGAAATATATCAAGATTTAAAGAAGCAGTTTTATCTGAGTGATAGCTAATTTTCTACTAATTGTTTTTTAGTTCGGTTTACATTTTGATAGAGGAGGCAAAGTGTTTGTACTTGAAACTTCTTTTGTTTCACTAAATGACTGTATTAGCTGTTTTGTTTCAACTTCTTTCACAAATTGTGCTAGAGATGGATGCTTATGTTGGACACTTTTATTTTCATTTGCTCTACTTCTGCGTTGCTTTCTACGGACTTGGTTTTTGGTAGGCATTCTTTAGGGTCTGTTGAAAAAAATAAAGAAGGTATGGGCTGTGGTGTTCTGCAATGTATGTGTGCTGTGTGCATGAGTGTTTGAGTAAGATGATAAAGATGTATGTAATGGTGTGTGATTGTGCATTGGGAACTACAACTAGTAGGGATGGGTATTCTTGAATTAATGTGTTACTAAACTGGGATTCAGATGACAGAAAAAAGTAAGCTAGTGGTGTGGAGAATTATAAATAGTATAGCTAATGCTATACAATTGAAACAGTTGTTTGTTCTATAACATCTAAATTCTAGCGGTTGAGTTGGGTAATTTGTGTGTCGAAAAATAGGAATTTGTGGGCCATTCTGGCTGTAAATCGCTGTTTAAGACATGGGGATTTTTGGACAGAATGGTGCAGAATCTCTATTTTTAGGCACAGAAATAGCATGAATTAACCTTACAGTGTGTTTGAGTAATAATACAAATATTATGGTGATATTCTACTTACTTTCTGTACTTCAAATTCGGTTGCTTCTTTTCAGGAGAATGGTCTTCACTGCAATTGTAAAAGAAATAAATTAGTAATTGTGTTTGTATATAGCACTGTTTATAATTTAGACATTGCTTTTTTCAATTGACATCCTCAGAGCCTTCCTCAAAACCATTACATAAAATGCGTTGCACCAGTTGAATACATATGATATGTTCTTAATTAACAAATTGTATTGTAACGACTAACTGTAGCAAACAAAATATCTTTACTATGTCTTGTGAAATTCATAATGTACCACTGAATTCCATTATTCCTGTAACTAAGCTCTTCCAAGTAATAGTGCCTCAATGTCATGGGCTGCTTGTCCTATATAAATGTAAGTAATTAAATAAATAAAGACATTTAAAAAAAAATGTAATTGTACAAGTATTATTGTTTGAGATTTGAACATAGAGTGTGCATGCAATTTTGTTTGACTATATGTAGTCTATATATTTAATTTAAAAAATGATAGTTTAACATGATTTGAGTGTGTGTGTGTATAAAGAAATTAAATAGTATAAAGATTTGTAAGTGACAGTTGATTTTAGGAGATTGAAAAAAGAAAGTAGATTCATTTTACAGATTATACAAGCTAAAAGTCAGTTAGAAATTGTGGTTCGAAGTAAAACCCAAAAACACTTGAAATTCGCCAGTTACGGTAAGCTAAGCAACCATAACTCGCGCCTCCACTGTGCACTGCTAAGCCTAACACCCAAGTCATCAAAGATGACATCACAAATGTCATTGAGGACATCACTGATGACATCAAACGTGCATTTAACTTTCATGAAAAGTCTGTACAGGGGATTCTTAGTGTAATGTTAATAAAAAAATAAAAAAAGTGTCAAAGATTATTGGAATAAATATCAAGTGCTAATCAGTGCATTAAGCTTTGCATTGATATAAATAGCATTCTATTATTAACTTCAATCCAGTATACTAAGGTACTCATGTAGAAACATAGGCATTGTGTGCAGCATACATGATGGAGGTGCAATATTCATAAGCTTGACATGTTTAATAGTGAAATGATAACTATTTTCATATTAGAGTTTTGCGTACAGTGAAACTTGTGATAAGTAGGTAATAAAACCCACTTACTATATAATTGCATTATTATAGACAAATCACAAAGAGACAACGCCACATACAAATATGAATATATACAAGGGAATTGAAGTAAGAAAAAAAACAGCAATAGTAGCAGAAACTGTTCATAACCTAACTGATTACCTTTATGCAGAGAAATGATTGCTCTGTTTCAAAGCTGTTACTTACCCTATTTATATATATCACATGATGTGTCTGGACCCTAAGGAAAATAGTGCGAGTACAACATATAAAAATATGAGCATATACAGGGAAAGTACAGTAATAAAAAAACATCAAACCTATCAGAAAGTGCTGATAACTCTACTGATAATTTTAATGCACAAAAGGAGTGATGTCTTTCAAGGTTGTGTCTTCCCATATGTATATGTTTCATATGATATGACTGGACCATAAGGGAATTATTGTAAGAACATACTTGAAGGATAAGTCTAAAAATATAGTACATTTACAATTTTTAGTTCCTGACTGTTACTGAAGAAAATCATGTGGCCTAGATATGTCAGGAAAGGAAAAAAGGGGGTGTCAGACATTTGATGTCATCAGTGATGTCATCAATGACATTTGTGATGTCATCTTTGATGTCCTGGGTGTTAGGCTTAGCAGTGCACTGTGGCGGCGTGAGTTATGGTTGCTTAGCTTACCATAACTGGCGAATTTCAAGGGCTTTTCGGTTTTACTTGGAACCACAACGTCCCTTTAACAAAGTTTTTTCACTGAATACCATATAAACGTGGTACTGTTTTAGGCTATTATATTAGCCTCAAACATAAACCCGCTTGACCAAATACTCTTTCTTTTGACTCTGGTCGGGTTTAGTTGCCATTTCTTTTTGTTAAAGTCCTTCTTGTGTTTTACTTTGTGCGGCAAACCAGGTTTGCCTCCTTTGTTCACTGTCTTTTGGTGGGCTTCTGCCAAGAAGCCCTCCTCTAGGCGCCTGGGTGTCTAGGTGGGCTGAATGTAATGGAGGATTGTAGTCACCCCCTGCACAGGGTATCCTAGGAAACCCAAGTCACACTTTGCCATGATTGGCTGAGGTGGTTGTCTGGGCTGGACAACCCCCCTGCTGCATGATTGACAGCCAAGCTGTGTGAATGGGGGATTTTCTCATAAAAGGCAGGACTCTTGGGCTGGAAGTCAGAGTCGCCACTGGAACTACAAGGAACCGAAGAGAAGCAGAGAAGAAGACAGCTGCTGCAACTACACCGTCCCTGGTTCCACTTGACACTGGCTCCGGCCTATTGACTCTTGTATTTCTGTCAATGAGTGTTCTCTGATTCTGTCTGCCCTGACAAAAGTATTGCCTATGATTTTTGCCCCCAACTCTCTCTGGTTAACTGCGGTGCTAAGTGTGTTTTTGCCCCGGTAACATTTCTTGCCGTGGATACGTGTATCTTTAGTAAGACCGAACTGTCATTACTGTCAAAAAGTGATTGCATATGTATTCCCGTTAACGTCTTTTGTTTCACAACACCGGTCCGGTAAAACATAGGGGACTTACCATAGGGGACGTCCTTGCAGTTAGCTATGCAGTTATACTGTACCAAGTGAATTGGTTGTGTGCAGTGTATTTTACGTGTGGTTTTTAATTTATAGAAGTGTTGTGTTTTATAACAGATGGTTTAAAAATAAATGTACTTATATATTTTACCTGAAATTTTGAGTCAGTGTTTGATTGAGTCACAGTAATTGTGGTCCCTTTGTGTAATCTCTGCTACTGCTCATATACTCTTGAGTAATCTTGCTACCACTTTAACATAATAGTGCAGGCTTGTTACAAAGGTGAACTTGTATTACCACTAGTGGTCTTAATTGTGTGTATTGGTCCCTAAGGGCACTGCACAGGATTTTGCCTAACAGTATTTTGTTTGGAACTTCACAGAGATTGATTGTTTTTGGGGAAATCTGACCTTTGTTTTGGATTCCTATTGGTTGGAATTTGTGCACAGATTTGGCCAGTCGACGACTGTATCTTCATGTTTAGAGAAGTCTTGAAACTTGTTTTTTGAAACTCACATAAACGTGAGATTCGGTTGAAGAAAATCCTGAGGGTTGAAATAAAAGAACTGCAGAATGAGCTAATTTTTTAGTGACTTGAAAGCAATAAGAAATCGGCTTAGACATATGCTTGATGCCTGGGAAGTTTTGCTGGCACCAAACATAATGATTGGAGAGTTGAGAGTGAAGAGTGAAGAATCAGAAATGACACGATATATTAGTGACTTGCGACCAATAATATATCGTCTCAGACATGTAATTGAAAACTGGGAAGATGTCCCAGCAGCATTAAATTACCCATTGAAACATTTGACAACAGCAGTGATGGGTAGGAACAGAGTTCCTAGAGAAAACCTGGTAGGGGTGAAGCACGAAGAAGTGCATGGGGAAAATCTGCATATTGTTCATGGGGAGAAAGAGTTACCTCAGAATAATGATAGAAATAGTGTGACCCATACAGCAGTTTGTTCCACTGATGTGCAACAATAAATGAAGAGATTGCAGCAATAGCAAAGCAACAAATTGAACGAGATGTTTGCTATGAAGAGGAAATGGAGAGTGCATTTCGACAGACATGTGCAGAATGCATAGATGGTTTGCCTATGAAGATTTGCATTATGAAACTGTATCATTGGAGACACATTTGCATGGAAGCAGTTATGTGCATGGATGCAGTTATGGGAAGCATTGGCAAACTAGGTTTTTTAGCAGAAATGAGATGGAGAAAATATTGGATTTGGATGAAAATGGCATTTGTAATGTCATTTTTGGCAGAATTTGTAATAAGAGCAGCACTTTGCCTATGTTAGAAAGTGAAAATATTGTTTTGTCTATTGACGTAGAAACTTGGATAGCATTGAAAGTGAAAGTGAATCAAGTGAATCGTGCTAAAGGTGGATGTTCTGAGATATTGCATTCTTTGAATTTTTTGAGTTTGCTGACTGACTGCATGGAGAGAAGGGTTGTTTATGTTATGCAGAGACATAGCGTGGGATTAGCAGACTGTTTTGAAGAAGGAGTAAGCAGAGAAGGGAAGGAATGTTTATTGAATCAGAATTGCATTGCACATGCGGGAAGCAGTGTCCATTTGAATGAAATCGATGTGTTTTGTTAACATTTAGTGATTCAGCATGAATACATTATGTTGAAAGGGGAGCCTGTGGCTAGAACACATGAAAATGACACAGAGAGCAATGCTTTTGCAAGACATGGAGTGCAATTTAATGAGAGGAATGCAGTATTGCAGCATTTGAAATTGCATTTTTTGAATTATGTGATGTGGGCTGTACTGCTTTGTTTTGAGAAAGATAGACATGGCAGGAGTAATGCATCATGCGGTATGGAGAGACAGGCATGGTTAGACAGATGCACTGGCACACTGATACACTGGAACTGATATTGCGTACACTGAGAAATTAGCATTGATGTCTTTTGAGAGACATGGGGTGTTTAGAACTAGCTATGTGCACTAAGGCATACAGAGAGAATGCTGTTTTGTTTTTGGCTTTGAATACACCTGAATCTGATAGAAAACTGATACTTGCACTTTTGTTTTCTTTGCATGATCTGGAGAGACACTTTGACCAGACCGAGATTTGCAGATCATGAGACCTTGCAGATCGCCTTGATGACTGACCAGATTGCATCGCATGAATTGACCAGACCATGATTGGCAGCAGCATGATGACTGAAAGATTGACCAGACCTTGATGACACCATACGACTTTGCATCATGGCTGTTTGCAGCAGCAATGAAAGACATTGGTACTTGACACCTACGCTTTGCAGCAGCACTTCTGGGGAATGCCGACCGACCGATTTGAGGCCTTAAGGTGTAGCTTTGTCAATGGCTGTGCTCTGAGAAGGTACTCAGAAGACCTGCTTGCTACCTGATTTCCTGGCATGACAACTGAACCCATGGAAAGTGAAGACTGTGACTGTCTGTAGAGAGAAAATCGACACCATGAAGCATTATGTGCAGAAAGAGAGTGAAAGATGTTCAGCAAAAGGAGAGAAATTGTTTGTGGGCTGTTTTGTAATCTGCAGCGAGAAGAGAATCCATTTGGAATTCCTTGCCTTATGAACCAGAACCAGACACAAGTTTGGGCCTAGAGGAGAAGGAGAGAAATGCAGAAATGAGCAGGAAGACGCTCTGATGAAAGCATTTGAATTCCCGGTGCTAACCACGTTTGGAAAGCAGTGAAGTTCTTTGTCTCTTGTGGCAGTGAGAGAGAGCATTGATCTGACACCATTGTGCTTTGAAATCTGCACTTGCCTCTGACGTTGGCTGGTCCCTCATGCGAAGAGCAGGGACTAGCATGGCATGGACTGGAATACTAGCATGGCATAATATGGCATGGCATGGCATGTCAACAGCATGACCTGGCAAGGAAGGAGATAATTTGATCTGGAGTTTTGGCCTATGTGCAGGGCCAAGGAAATTGCATGGCATTGCCACTGGCCACTTATTAAGGGCATGGCTGCCTCCAAACTTGTAATGAGGCCCATTGTCTTTATTTAGTATTTCAGGACTTTATGTACACTTTCAAATGACATCATCATTCTATTTTTTTTAGCTCTTTCCCATATTCCTTCAGGGATTTCCTCATGCAGGCTGTCATCAACTCGAGGGTACATTTGATATGAATGTCTTAATGGATACTGTCTTCCGAATTGTCGCTGCGTTATTAGTACAATAGCTTGTGTTAGACAGGGCATGGTTTCATGTCTCCAATACAGGGGAGGTAGGGTGTAGGATCTCCTGCGTCTGCTCCTCTACACAATGGAGGGATTCCGGTCATGTATTTATTGAAGGTGAATTAAATTATTTATTCTCCGTGCCCGATTGCAACAGTAAGGTGACCTCCCCTGTTTTGTTTGATGATCGCTCTACGATGAAGACCCATAACAGGGAAAAATGGTTGACCTGCATGAATCATTTTGGCTTTGCTAAAAGTAAACAGTGCAGTGAAAGGAGATGTCCCCAAAAATGTTACCTGGTTTGGAGGAGATGCAAAGTCTCTTTTAGACTATTTTTTCATGGACGAGAACCCATTTGTTAAATGTTTAGAGCTTAGGGTTGATTTGACTCCTGGAATGATCTTTGGATGCTGCGTTGTACACTGGATTTGCAGTTGGATAAAATCACAAGTATTTACTCTCACAAGGTTTCTGTTATTTTAGGTGGAAATAGAATACTTTGGAACAGGGGTGCTATCAACAGATTTAATGAGAGTATGAACCATATCTTAGACTCTTTGGATTTTCAGTTGAGCTAGGTCTCTTTACTGTTGATAATACAGATCAAGTATTGACCCATAATGTGGCCGTAATTCTTGGTGCTCATTTTAAGAAGCAAATTGTTGGCCGTACAAACAATAATTAATATAATTTGTGTATCATGAAGAAGAAGAGAAAATTAAGAGCAGAAACGTGATTCCTCAGGAAGCGTAACATTAGTATTATGCAGGACACAGAGTGGATAATTGAGTGCTTAAAGTCAAAGGATGTTGTTCATTTTTGGAGTTTGGTTAACACAGTGAAGCATGGGTACAGAGGGAGAGCAGGTCAATGTGGTTTCAGAGTCCTCATGGTTTTCACATTATGAATCTCTATATGGAAATGATAAATCAGATATTTTTTCCATTAAATCTCTTTGAGGAAGGTGAAACCACTCAATACTCTGTAAAGCTTCCCTCTGAAGTCATCTACGATACTATTCAAAGGGCCAGTCAACCCATGGTTCCAGATCCAAATAAGCTATCCAATAAGCTTTGTAAGGGAAACCCTCTTGGTTGGGCCACCATCTTGTCCTTTCTTTTTTCTGACATAGAAAAAATGGGTTGTAATGCAATCTCATGAAAACTTCATACATGATGAATATTTATATAAGTGGTCCTCACTCAGATCCCAAAAACTACCATATCCATTCTTGATGCGGATAGCAAAATGTTTGCATCAATTCTCTTAAACGATCATGGGCGGAGATGGTGGGTCATCTGAGCAAATGGTAATATAGGTTTACGAAACCTCTAAATTGTTATCTATTAAAGTGCTGTCAAGATCTAGTTTATTTATTTATTTTTGTATATTTGTTACACGCCCAGACCCTCAGGTGTCACGGCGAGGTTATAAGATAGCTTAGGAATTAGTCACAATCAAAACATTACAGAGGGTTCAATACAAGATATAGGTTACAAGATATTCACAAAAATATACAGTGGCCTAAGTATTTACAACAGTGTCCGATGGAGGGGTCCTATCTTAGGGTGCTAATATTGGTTGAATAACCAGGTTTTTAGCTGTTTCTTAAAGAGCTTAAAGGAGGATGCTGTTTTGATGGTGATGGGTAGGGTGTTCCAGTGTTTGGGGGCTAAAGTGGTGAAGCTGCTGCCCCCTGCTCTAGTGGTTTTGAATCGAGGGGGGTCCAGGAGGAGTTTGTAGTTGGAACTCAGTAATCTTATGTTAGTTTTAAGATGCAGAGTGTTATTGAGGTAGGTAGGTCCTTTTTTAGTAATGCATTTGTGGGTGATGCATAGTGTTTTAAAAATGATGCAGGCTTTGATGGGGAGCCAGTGGGCATCTTTCCTGGTCTTGGATATGTGGTCTGATTTTTTTATGCCTAGTGCTGCCCTCAGGACTTTGTTTTGCAAAAGTTGCATTTTGGCTAGGTTAGTGTTGGATGTGCCCAGTAGTAATACGTTGCAGTAGTCCAATATCGATAGGACCAGTGCTCTGGCCAGGGTGAGGCAATTTGCTGGGGTCAGAAATTGTCGGCTGAGTGCGATTAATTTGGAAGTGTAGGCCGTGGAGGAGGAAAGTGCATTGATCTGTTTGGTCATGGTCAGGCTAGCATCGAAGTACACGCCCAGTGTTTTTACTTGTTTTGACACTGGGAAATTGGTGCCGTCGATGTTGATAGTTGAATATTCTGGCTGAAGGGTTGCTAACTTGGCTGGAGCTCCTACGATGAGGACTTCCGTCTTCTCATCGTTAAGACATAGGCTGTTCAAGGCCATCCAGTTTTGTATGATGACATAAATTTTATTGATAGCTAAAGTGTCCTGGTCATAGTTGCCTGTAAGAGGTATGAGGATCTGGGTGTCATCCGCAAAATTAGTGTAAATGACACCCATATCGTCAAGTGCAGAGAACAGGAGCTTGGTATATGCGTTATACAGCGTGGGAGAAAGGCAAGAACCTTGGGGCACTCCTATGGGGACTGGAATGGGGTTGGCTGCTTCTTTGCCTATGGACACTCTGGAGGTGCGGTCCGTTAAGAAAGATTTCACCCAAGCAGTGGCATCCCCAGAGAAGTTGAATTCACGGGCAAGTGAGTTGCAGAGTTTGTCGTGGTCCACCAGGTCGAACGCTGCTGAGAGGTCCAACAACAGGAGAATGCAAAGTTTCCCTGAGTCTCTGATGGCATCCATCTGGATTTTGAGGTCCAAGAGTGCTGTTTCAGTGCTGTGGTTGGGCCTGAAGCCTGATTGTCTGGTGCCGAGGAGCTGGTTAGATTCTAAATGGGTTTGAATTTGGTTGTAGGCCAGTTTGTCGATGATTTTGAGTAAGAATGGGACCGTGGTTATGGGGCGATAGTTAGTTGGAATGGTGGGGTCTAGATTTGATTTTTTTAGAAGTGGTGTAACCCAAGCTTCTTTGATGCAAGTCGGAACTGTATTGGAGTTGAATGAGGCATTGACAAATTTGGTGATGAGGGGGGTCAGGGTGGGTGCACAGGCTTTGACTAGTTTGGCTGGGACAGTATCTCCTTTGCAGTTGGATGCTTTTAGTTTGGAGATAGTATCGAGTACGAGATTGTGGGTGACTGGTGTGAATTGGAAGGGGGGGTTGGAGTTGTCACTGGAAAGGGCACAGGGGTTGGGGAAGGGGGGGGTTTTTGTAGCTAGGAGTAATTTTTTGGAATTGATTTTGTTTTGTAACGTAGTGATTTTGGAGGCAAGAGCATCTTGGATGGTGGTACACCATTCTTTGCTTGTGTTTGTGGATGTGACGGTAGGAAGTGGATTTTCAAGTTCTCTAAGGATAGAGAAGAGCTCTTTGGAGTCGGAAGCTGCATTACTAATGCGGGCATTATAGGCGTTAGCTTTGTGAGAGATGATAGCTGATTTGTAGAGAGTATTAGCGTCTTTGAATGCTTTGGCTGAGTCCGGGGAGGGGTGTTTATTGTGGGCATGCTCAAGAGAGCGTTTTTTCCTTCTAAGGGCGATTAGTTCCTCGTTGAACCAGAAGTTGGATTTTTTGTTGAGGCGCCTTAGTTTGGAGGTTACAGGTGCTATGGTGTTAATCGCTGTGGAGAGGCATTTATGATAGTACTCAGCGAGAGTAGTTCGGTCATTGCTGAGGATTGGGTTGGTATCTAGCAATTTGTTCAAGGTGGGGTCGAAGTTCTGAGCTGTGAGCTTTTTGGAGTTTCTACTTTCGATGATGTCCATAGGTATGTTCTTGGGAGTGCAAGGGTCGTCACTAGTGATAGTAAATTCTATACAGAAGTGGTCTGTCCAATTCAGTGCGGTAATCGGGCCTAAGGTGATGTTGGTGTTGAGGGTGAGGATCCAATCAAGGGTTCTGCCCTTGGTATGGGTGGGGACATTGACATGTTGGTGGAAGTTCATGTCATTTAGTGCCAGGATGAGGGCGGTTGCTTTGGTGTCTTGGTTGTCATTAAAACCTAGATTCAAGTCACCAATGATGATACATTCCCTTTTGGGTTTGAGGAGGGGCGCCAGTATTAGTGGGATGTCTGTTTCTGGGTGGCTGTTTGTGCTAGGGGCTCTACAGATGACCACTATGTTAATTGTGGTGTTTTCATTCAATGAGAGTTTGGCGAGTAGTAGTTCGTACCCTGAGATTATTTCAATGGAACTTGATCTGAGTTTGATAGTGTTTTTTGCAATGATGGCCACACCACCTCCTGGAGTGATGGTTCTATCAGATCTGAGAATGGTGTAGTCTGGTGGAATAGCTAATGCTAGCAGAGGGCCTGATGCTTGGTGTAGCCAAGTTTCTGTGATTACTAACCTGTCAAGGTCAAGTTCGATGATGAGGTCATGAATATCAATGGCGTGGGCTCCAAGGGAGCGGGCATTGATGAGAGCATTTTTGAGACTAATGGGAGGGTTGGGCTCCTTAGTGGGAGTATTTATGGTTGGTGAGCCACTTAGTGGGGTAGTTTTAGTTGCTCTAGGCTGGGTATGTTTGTCGTTTGTTGTGTGGGCCGTGGGTTTGGGTGATCTGGGAGGCTGGGTCATGGTAGTAGGGTTGCGATGTGGTGGCCTTGTGCGAGCTCTTAAACGGGGTATTCTCTCGTCTCCTAGGATAGGGTGTTTTTTACCATTGCTTGAGGGGTTGAGGTGTGCATGTGGATCATCAGTGATGGTCGGGGTGGGGTGGTGTTCCTTACTGGTTGCGTGGGAGTCCTTGAGCCTGGAGGAGAGAATGGAGGAGGATGGGAAGGGAGGTGTGGTGGGGAGGAAGGGGGAAGGACAGGGGATGGGATGGTGTCTTGGGCAAGCTAGTTTGGTGAGGCCATTGCTGAGGGCGAGGAAGTGAGTGCCAGTGCATGGGGTATCTGCTCGGACAAGGCAGAAGGGGAACATGATGCGCAATATCCAACTTAACATAGCTAGGGATATAGGGGGTGGTGTAAAGTGAGGCTCGGCTCGTTAATGAGGGGTGCTATAAAACTATTCACGTAGCAACAATCGACCTTAGCTCCACGTTTGACTTAATGAGCAGACACTTCTTGTGGCTGAAGCTATACAACTGGGCAATCCCGACTGGGCTCCTGAAACTAATTTTTCAGCTACACGCTACACGTTACTCCAATGCTTCCGCCAGACAGACCCTTACCGACATCCTCTTTGTCGTTCCTTCGCCAGATCTATGGATTCCTCATATGGTCTCTGTGCTCTGCCCTATCTCCTCCTCTCCCATTAATGGTGGCACTCGCTGGGAAGTTCTCATGGCTTCCTTCGACTCCTCTAAAGTCATCATTAATGTCTACCTAAATGGCACTGTCATGGTCCAAGCCCATCAGGCCAATCTCCTCCTCTTTGATAGGCGCTTCCCTCGCCTCATCAATTTCCTCTCATCTCCTGCTGTCCCCTCCTCTCCCCCCTTGGCTACCTTGCCCTCTCTCTCATCCTCCTCTGCCCCTCCTAGGGCTCTTTCTCCTCCACAGGGCGTACCTCTGATCTGTACCCCTCCTCGGAAGGTCTTTAAGGCTGGCAACCTTCTTCATATTTCCACTCTCAACTCTCGCTCTGCCGTCAAACGCTCCTCTGACATCTGCCACTTCCTTGAAGAACTAGACCTTGATGTCCTTGGTCTTACTGAGACATGGTTCACGGCGAGCTCTGTTACGAGCTTTGACACTCTCCTCCCTGATGGCTACAAGATCCTCTCAGCACCCAGATCCTCCCGGTCCGGTGGGGGGGTAGCCCTGATCTTTCCTGAGTGGATTCCTGCCTCTATCATTCCCACTCAGACCTACTTCTCTTTTGAATGCCTTGTCTGTAGGCTTTCTCTCTCGCCTACCCATTCTCTTACTGTGGTTCCCATCTACCGGCCTCCTAGTCAAATCACCTCATTTTTCTCTGAGTGGGCAGACCTTTCCTCCTCCCTCCTGGACTCTACCACTCAACTCCTCCTCCTCGGTGACCTAAATATACATTTGGACTCTCCTTGCCCCTCCTCTGTACTCTTCCGTGACCTCTGCAACTCCCTCTCCCTGTCCATCCTCCCCTCTGGCCCGACTAACTCTGCAGGGCACACACTCGATGTCTTGATCTCCTCTGACCTCCCCCTCTCCATCACTCTGACCACTCCTCTCTCCTGGAGCGATCAATCTCTTCTCTCATCTCATCTCTCCCTCTCTTCCCCCCAAGCAAAGCCTACCCCAACACTGCCACCTACCTTCTCGGACATCCGGTCCATGAAACTTTTGTCAGTTGAGGCTTTTGCCGCCACTTACTCCCCCCCCCACCTTTGTCTGTCTCTCATCTTGATACAGCCCTGTCTCTGCTCTACTCTTCAATTTCTGATACGCTTGATGTTCTTGCCCCTGTCATGAGGATCCATTTGAAGTCCAAAGCCAAGTGCAATTCCTGGTATGACTCTGACCTAGCTACACTTAAACGTAAGTGTAGGGCAGCTGAGAGGAAATGGAGGACTTCCTGTTCATCCTCTGACAAACTGGCCTCTCGCCTGCTACAAAGGCAATACCGATTCTATGTCCTCACCAAGAAGAGCGTCAACATTCAAGCTCGTGTCTCTGCGGCATCTAACAACTCGGCTGAACTCTTTGAAATCTGCAAGGAGCTGGCCAACCCTGCTGCAGTCTCTACCCCTCTATGAAAGCCTCTTCAAAACAGGTTCATCCCTAATCCTCTAAAACCATCAAGGACCACATTGAGACCATCGCTTCAGCCCTTGCTTATTTTTGCAACCACTCTTTTGCCTCTGGATCCCTCCCCACCCCTCTGAAGCACTCCTTTGTGCATCCTCTTCTCAAGAAACCCACAGCTAATCCTTCTTGTCCAGCTAACTATTGCCCAATTTCCATTACTCCCTTTCTTGGCAAACTCCTGGAAAAGTTGGCCATCTCTCATTTTAACCTTCATTCCAATTCTGTGGGCTGTCTCCATGACCACCAGTCTGGCTTCAGAGCTGCCAGAAACACGGAAACTGCTCTCCTAAACATCCGTGAAGATCTGCTCACCAACCTTGACTCTAACATTCCCTCTGTCCTCAACCTCCTCGATCTCTCTTCTGCCTTTGACACGGTCAACCATACCATCCTGCTCAACTGTCTCTGTGAAAACTTGGGTATCACTGATCAGGCTCTGGCCTGGCTGACCTCTTTCCTCTCAGATCGACCCTCCCAGGTCCAACTTGGGTCCTTCCTTTCAACTATCTTCCTCTCTACCTGTGGTGTTCCCCAGGGGTCTAACCTCTCGCCCTGGCTTTTCAACCAATACCTGGCAACTCTCGCCCACTGCATTGCCATTTTCTGCTCAGATTTCCAATTCTACGCTGACGACACTCAACTCATTTTCAGGCTGCCCTCTGCCACCTCCTCTCCCTCTCTCATCTCTGATTGCCTAACTACCATTCAAGATTGGTGTGCCACCAATGATCTTTGTCTGAATGCCAGCAAGACGGAGATCCTCCTCATCGGCACACCTTCACCATCCTTTCCCCTCACTCTCTGGCCGGCCTCCCTTGGCCCTCCTCCTACCCCCACCTGCGATGCTAAGAACCTCGGGGTCATCTTTGACTCCACCCTTTCCTTCTCCGCCCACATCTCTGAGGTCTCTAAAAAGTCACATTTCCGACTGCACCTCCTCAGAGGTACTCTGCCTTTCCTCTCCTTCCCCCAGAAGCTCATGGTATCTCTATCTATCTTGGACTATTGTAACAGCCTCTTTCTAAATCTACCTGCCTCTACTATCCGCCCTCTGCAACTAATCCTGAACAGGACTGCAAGACTTGTCCTTGGCCTCAAGCCCTGGGATCGTATCTATCCAGCTCTGAAATCTCTTCACTGGCTCCCAGTGGATGCAAGGATTAAATTCAAAACCCTCTGCATTGTCCACAAGGCTTTCTGGGTTCTGGGTCCAAAATACCTTCAGCTATCCCTCTGCAAATACCTCACCTCTCAAGCTCTTCGCTCCTCTACCTCCAACTCACTCAGGGTCAGTCGTTTTTCTAAGAAACGAGCTGGGGGTAGATCTCTGTCTTCGGCTGGGGCCTCCCTCTGGACAGCCTCCCTGCCACTCTAAAACTTGAGGAGAACCTTCTCCGGTTCCGGAAGCACCTCAAGACCTTCCTCTTTTCTTCTGCCTTCGCTCCCTCTCTCCCCTGCTGATCTGTACTCTCTTGGCACCGTGCACCTGGCCACCCTCTGTCTTTTGGGCCTAGTTACATGCTCATCCTGTCACCCTCCCGCACTGCCTCCGGGCCACCCCCTGCACTGGGGTCTGTATCTGTACCCATACAGCCCCCTTTTTCTTCCTGCACTTATCGGACCTATCCTGTCTGCTGCCTTAAACCTAGCACCTGCAAATTGCTGGCTGCATTACCACTGTTTGTTGCCTTTATTATTTATTTATTGTTATTTATCTGTTTCTCCTCTGCTTCGCACTTTCCACCTCTCCCCCCTTCCATGCACTTTACCCCTCCCCCCTCTCCCAGGCACTTGAGCGATCTCAATGTCACTGGGTGTAGTAAGATCGCTGTTTTGTTCTCCCCTGTTCCCGTCCCTTGTATTTTGGCGCGCTCTGAAACACTTGTGTACGAGCGCGATGGAAATAAAATATCAATCATTCAAAAAAACGCGAGTGCAAGTAAGACTAAATAAGATCTAGTTAATGTCCTGTAAGATTTCCGTTGATATTGGACTAGGACAGGGGTGCATTTTAGCCCTTTGTCTATTTAATCTGTATGTATCTGGTGTGGGCAAAGCAATTGACAATCCAGCCTTTATTTCACCCAAAATTGGTTCCTTTAGGGCGATTTGGTTGGCTTCTGGTGACAAATTTTTGTTGTTGGACCATATGGCAGTAGGATTGCAACACTTGCTTACTGCTTTTGAGGGTCATGCTAGCTCAATTGTTAGTAAAACAAAAGTGTTGACTTCACTACAAAAGGAGCAACAGTAAAAGGAAATTGGGCTATGGGTGGAGTCGCCTTGGAAAAAGTTCTTGATTTGATATATTTAGGTTTTTATATATCTAATATCCCGAAATTGGTGAACACAATTAATTACTTTTGACATCAGACTGACCTGCTGATCATGCAGGTGATATATATCAAATATAGATTTTTTAAGTACTCTTTGTTTCCGATAATTAAGTTTGATGTCAGCACCATATATCTTAAATTGCCCGGTAGGATAAAAATGTTCCCAGCTCATGTCTTCCAAATTTTAGAAAAAAAGGAAAACAGAATATAGAGGAGGGTTCTGGGAAAAAAGATGCAGAGTAGTCGCACAAAACAGCAGCTAGATTCAAAATGCAATTCTATAACTCTATCCTTGTGACTTAGGGCATGATCTCTCTTTCCTGAATTGTTGCTGAAGGCAGGGGTTGGGGCCTGGCAGGGTTTGGGTCACCCAGGGCGAACAGGCATGGGAGGTGCCTCAGAAGGTGCCTTTTGTCAGAGCATGTAGAGAAACTGTGCTCTGGGTCATGTGGTCTGTGGAGTGACCAATCACTATTTGGAAGAGGGAGAGGGGAGGGGATGTACGCATGAGAGGGGCAGTGCAGCAGGGGGAAATAAGTACTGAGGCACTTCCAAACACTCAATGATAGTGGGAGTTGCACGCTCTTTGGCCGAACCAAAGCTTTCCTGTAACAGAGGATATAGCTTAAAAGGGGTCTGGAGCATATGCCTCACTTACTGTGTTCCGTATGATTGAATGGAGGATGGGGGGTCGCAAGGAAGGAGAATTATCCCTGGAACTGTCATCCGGGTCATGTGGTTCTTGGAGCAGCCAGTCACTAGTTGGAAGAGGGAATATAATAAATCAAGTTGTCTTTTTTTAGTTTTGCGTATTCTATTCTAATATTAGCACACATTCAAAGTGAGGGAAGGCAAGCTTTCTGTATACTTCTTTATTCTTATTTAGAGGAAATGTTTAGAAAACGATCCAACTGAAAGTGAGGAAACATGGTTATCTTCATTTATTGATGCTGAGACTACTTTAGGAGAGCTCGCCAATCGTATCCTTCCACTAGTGCTTCATGCCTCTTGCTTCATGCATATGTTATAGGAACATTTCTGTTGTTTCCTTATTTTATTGTTGATGATAGTACAATGAGAGAGCCTGCCAAGGTTAGCCTTCTACTAGCGCTTCATGCCTGCGGCTTCATTTGTTATGCCATGAACCACAAATCGTGTTGCGGTTCATGGTATAACCTTGACTACTGACTATTCTGTTTGTTCTTTATATTTATTTGTATTGATTCTCACTTAAGTGAACACATGTATTTTCCTCCATTGGCACAATCTAGTTTGTATAAACTATCACTGCTCTGGAGAAACCAAATCCGTGGTTTTCACTTTCATCATTAATGCATTCTGGGTAAAAGGCAAGAAGCTCGCGCCAAGTCATGGGCCAAGTCTACTGGGTAGTTTTGCAGTGGGCAACATGTAACCTTGTTTCCTAATCCCCTCACTCGGCGAGGATTTCATTGAGAGAGAGCCTCTGCTGTAATCGACCTAGTTTGCCTGGGAGCCCGAGCTTGGCTGATAGGTGCTTGATTACCAGAACTTGTTGGGCTTGGCGTGCACATAATCTGAAAACAGCACAAAGTGCGTGCAAAGTTCGGTGGAGTCGAGTTCGACCTGTCCATTGTGCCATCTAATGTTTCCCGGCTAAGGTAATGTTTTTTGTTGATCACCATGGGCTGCCCTAGTATTTGCCGGCTAGTAGTAGCTAGAAGTGAGGTGAATGGGGAACTAGGCATGAACGTAGCAATGTCCTTGCAGTTAGCTATGCAGTTACACCTACCCCCATCTATGCATCTTGCCCAAACTACTTTAAGTGACCCAGGGTTAGAAATTGACTAATAAGGATGCCAACCCAGGGTAAAGGGTGGGGGGTGGGGAGGAGATCCAAGGAGCTTCAAAAGTCTATAACGTCCTTTTTTACAAATATACAGAAACCAAAAACGTTTTCGTCAGATTTACACTTGCCATCAACGTCGGGGGTGATTATACATCCAACTCCAACTGGTTTAGTTTTAACTTCTGAGGGGGGAGCGAGAAAGGCGCAAATGGCCCCAGGGTTGGAATATGAGGGAGGTTCAGAGTTGGAAGCTGAGACTGGTTTCTACTTTAATACCCCTCCAATTTGTTTCCGGAGCACCAGGGTTTGACTCAGATTCATGAATTATCTCCTGTGCCTCCACTCCGGCTCCAATCCAACAAAGTTGGCTAACCACAATGATGGAGAAGTTGGACCATACAGTGAATGCACAGACAGACCCAATACTTGTGGAACTAAATTAAGTGCTGAGTTCCATATTAGGCTTATATGAGAACTTAACCCAATTGACCCAAGCATGCACAGCACTATTGTACTGGATGTAGGGGAAAATGCAGTTACTGCGGGCCCCACATGCTGAATTTGGAATGGGGGCCAGTGATAAAGTTGATTTAGCTGGCACTGACCCCTTACTCAAACCAATTAATCATACTGAGATAATTAATCTGTCCACCCCAGAGGTCGGGGGCAGTGGATAAAGATAAGGACATTGTAAATCAGGATTAGACTATTGGTTTAGTACCGTCTAAATGCAAGTCCCCAAAACCACGGAAAAATATATCGAAGAATGAAAAACAACCGAAGAAATCAAACTCTGTTGCAAAGTCCTTTTCCAAATCAATGAGTATCCCTACTAATTTTAGCCAATAGCATGGTTGGGGACAGGTAAATCCAATATTGATTCACAAGTAGGAAAGGGGTAAACAAATGTTGATTGAGCCTATAATGCCGGGGAGAGGGATGGTAGTTGGAGGGGGAGAGGAAAAAGAAATCTAAGGATTTTTCTGTGTAAACGGCTGTGCGTTGTTTACAAGTAGGGGAAAAATATCCTCTATGGGTGTTCCCAGAAGGAGGTGAAAAGAGAATGGCGGGGCTAGGGACGAGCCATGTTATTATCTTGGCGTGAAAGGGAGACTAAAAGTAACCTGATGATTGGACATCAAGGGGCCGGCAGTGGCACATCTAGGTTCTTGAAGGGAGATTGGAGGGGGATAAGCTGTATTATCCAGAGACAGAGAGGGCATCTCAGGTTAATAATGTTAAGTGGGACCCCAGGGGGTAAAATGAGGCTATGGCTCCTTGGTCCGTGGTTGGCCAGAATGGACTACACAGCAGAGCCAGGAGGGAAAGAGAGAACAAATTTACATACAATCCATACTACTTCCAAGGGGCTCAAGAACGAATAACAAGGGGAAAAGGAGAGTGCAGCCCTAAAGACTCCAGTGGGATAAGACTTACATTTAAAGTACTCTTGTATGGTATAAAAAATGTTTTAAACAAGTCAGGAATACAAAATTATCAGAGATCCCTTGTTTTAGGTTAATTAGTTCAAATGATATGTATTATGTAGAGTTTGTGGTTCGTAGTAGAACAGACTTGGCCATCATTACTTTATACTCTGGGGTAGTGGCCTCTGTGAACATGAGCGAAATTTCATAACTGAACAAACTAGGTATTGATGTCTCAAATAGGGACACGGAAGAAGACTTGTACTAAAGAGGTCGAGAGCATGGCTGGAAGGGCATTCATGGGAGGATGAGGAATAGCCAGGCAGGAATGGTGAGTAGAACCCCCACCCCACCCATGCTTATGACCTGGAGAGTTCATATGGCTGCCAAAATTCCTCTCAACATGTATTCCTGAGACATTGTTAAGGACGATAAAAAAAAATAAAACAGAGGCTGTTATCATGGAATAGTTGCGGTCATGCCCATCTGTTCTCCAATCCAGAGCTCAGAGGTTTTCTTCAGCAATACCCCATTATTTTTATGCAGGAGACATGGTTGACTAAGGCTCCTGTGGTGGACGGTTATAAAATAGCTTTTCAGGTTGTTAACATGGGGGAGTTGAGGCATCCATCTGGAGGATTACTCATATTGGTCAAGGATGGTTGGCGGCTAGAGATGGAGCCCACACATTTAAATTCTAGGAAAATGGTGGCAAGTCAATCATTCATCATGGCTGGCCAGATGAAGAGGAATCTTTTAATGCTGAATATCTACTAGCACGAAGCTGTGTGTGACTTCTAGACAGTGCTGGATGTATTGATGGACTGCATTGCAAATTGGTTTGCCTCTAAAAGAAATTATTCAATAGTGGTGGGTGGAGACCTGAATCCTTTTTGTTTTACAGATGTAAATTATGGCACTCGGGCAAGGCATTTGCCATCCTCGCATAGATCGGTTCTGATCATGAAGAATTAATGATGAGGCCATAGACTACCAAAAAGAACCTCAGAACTAGTGATTGGATAGATACGATAAGAAATGTGCATGGTTACACATCTTTATCATATCTATGTATGGAACATACCGAATCGGGGGTTAATGTACCTTTTTGATCCATCTATCTCAGTCGTGCTTCTCGATCAGATCATTTGAGATTTTGGTGGAATCTCTACCACACAAAGGAAGTTCTTTGTAATATGGGATGATTTAACATCTAGAGCTGGCCTGTAGATTGTGTAGGCACAATTTGTCAAGAGAAACCATGACCCATATCCTGGTGCAGTGCCCAGCTTTATACCTATGGCACCAGAAATTTTTTGAGAAGATTTTCCTGGTAGAGGTGAGGAGTAGTGGGGCGGAGTTCTGGAGGAAATTCATGAATAGAAGTAGAACATCTGATGTAATTGCAGTTGTAGTTTATTTTTTTTAAGATGGTGGCGATGAATAGCGATTTTAGGTAAAGTTTAATTTTAGAGGAGTAGTTGCCGTTCTGCTCAAATGTGTACTTTAGTAACTCATTTGGTAGTGTGTTTTTTGTTAAATGATGTAAATCACATTTTCGAAATCTGATAATTTGATTGAGATGTGTTTTTATCAATTGCATTTAAGTGAATATTGATGAAATGGCAATTGAATGGGTTTAACATTGAGATATTTTTTTTAAAGATGTGAACTATGTAATATACCAAATGATTTGTTAAAGTTTGCTTTGCAACCATGTGACAATACATTTAAAACAAATACAAAAACATTAATGCATTCTGGAATGTATTGCAAAATCCCACTGCTGTGCATTTTGCTGCTTCACCACTGTCTCTGAAGAAGTCACATTTGATGGTTGCAGCACCTACATTTGATCACCTTAGTTCATTTATTTATTTATTTATTTGGCATTTGTATAGTTCTCCCAGCCCAGAGACATCTATGTGCTGAGTAGTACAGAAGCAGAGTTATCTCAATGAAATTATTGGTCTTGTGCAAAGAACCATGATTTGGGATGTTTTCAGAAGGACCAGATTTAAATCGCTGATCTTAGAGCTAATGGGAGTGCGTTCCAGGGTTTGGTTGCTACCACTAGGAAGCTGCAGCTGGCAAACCTTTAAAGTTTAAATCTGGGGACAGCAAGGAGGTGGGCGTGGATCATCCTGGTGGGTCTAGTTGATTGTGATTTGGAAAATGTATTTGAGAGGTATGGTGGGGCTGTTTTGGTTAGGCATTTATGTGTTAGTGAGAGGGTTTTCAGCACAATGCAGTCATGGACCTGAGGCCAGTGGGCTGTCCATTTCGCTGATCAGATGTTATTTTTTGGGTATGTTCAAGGCTGATCTTAAGGCATTGTTCTGAATTATTTTGAGTTTTTTGATATTGCGATTGATTAATGCTGCAAAGAGTGAGTTGCAGTATACGATATTAGATAGAATCAATGCTCTGGCTAGCGTGAGGCAGCTCTTGGAGGTGAGGAAGGGTCTGCAAGCATTGATGAGTTTTCTCATGTATGCTGCCGCGGAAGCTATTGCATTCACATCTCGTGTTACTGAGAGTGACAAGTCCAGGTAGACCCCAGAGTTTTTACCTCTTTGGAGATTGATATGTGGTTGCTGTCTATAATGAAGGATTTGTAGTCATTATGCAGTTTGTTTAGTTGTGATTGAGTGCCTACAAAGAATAACTCTGTTTTCTCGTCATTTAAGCATGGGCCACATTGGGCCATCCAGGCTTGGATGATTAGGTATCTTTTGTTCAAGGTATCAGTGTCGACATTGTGGTTGCCAGAGATGGGCAGGAGGATTTGGGTGTTGTCCGCATAATTAGTATACATTGCATGATACATTGCTCATCTAGTATGTCAAATAGGGACTTTGTGATGGGCAGACACAGGAGCCCTGAGGGACTCAGCAGGTGACGGGTGCTGGTGGGGCCATGCCGGTCTTGGGGAAGACTCTCATTGTTCAATTGGATAGGAAGCATTCTATCAAAGTAGTGGCTTTGGGGGAGAAATAGACTGTTGAGGCGATGTGTTGGGATAGTATTTTATGGTCCACAGAGTCTAAGGCCGCAGAGAGGTCCGGGAGAATGGCTGTGTTGCCTTTGTCTTTGATTTCATTGATTTGGATTATAAAGTCCAGCAGTTGATTCTTGCTCAATTTCACTGGCTTTTTTCACACTATAGGTTTTAATGTAAGCTATGCTACATGACCTCCTGCACAGCTGTCATTGTTTAATCAGAAGAGGTGGACTAAACATTGTATGTTCCAATGGCAATGTTATGCCAGTTTAGGACCACACTATTTAATTTTTATTTTTTTGTATAGCGCCGGATGGCCTTTGGGCATCGTAGCGATTGTTACAGAGTGCTTAGACGCTTTCATACTTAGATTGCATACAGAGTTACATGCGTGAGGGCAAGCTTACAGGTTCCTTACCAGGTTACAGTGGAACAGTGGCTTGGTTTGGCAAGAGTAGTGCAGAGTATTAGTTAAACAGTTTAGTTTTGAGTTTTTTTCTGAATACAGTGTATGATTTTTCATTTCTCAGCGAAGTGGGGAGGGCGTTCCAGTTTTTTGGTGCTAAGTGGTGGAAGCTGGTGCCACCAGTTTTGGCTCTTTGAAAGAGGGTACGTAGATCTGGTTGGTGAGGTGAGATCTGGTGGGTCTGGAGGATGTGCAGGGTGTAATCCTTTCCGAGAGGTAGGGAGGAGCATTGAGTGAAAGTCACCTGTGTGTAATGGCCAGTGTTTTGAATAGAATGCGCTCTTTAACTGGGAGCCAGTGTGCATCTTTTCTTGCTTGGGATATGTGTTCCCTTTTGGGGATACTTAGTGCAGCTCTTAGGTTGTTGTTCTGTATCACTTGTAATTTGTGTACGTTTTTTGAAGAGGTGCCCAGGAAGAAAGGCGTTGCAGTAATGAAGTTTGGTACCGACAGTGGCTCTAGCAATGGATAGGCAGTTTTGCGTAGATAAGAAAGGTCTGACTGCGTTGATGATTTTTGTGGTGAGTGCTGTGGAGGAGGCTATGGCATTTACCTGTCGGGTCATAGATAGTGAGGAGTCGAGGTATACCCCTAGTGTTTTTACTGCTGAGGATACTGTAATTGTGGTGTTATCGATATTAAAGGTGTTGTATTGTGGAGAGAGTTTGTTTAGTGTTTCTTTGGTGCCTACAACAAGGATCTCAGTTTTATCTCTGTTGAGACAAAGTCTGTTTGCTGCCATCCATGTTTGGATTGCAGTGTACATGTGTGTAAGGGTTGCTGCATCTTGTTCGTAGATGCCAGTGAGAGGGATTAGGACTTGTGTGTCGTCAGCATAGTTGGTGTAGGCTATGTTGCGACTATCCAGATCATTAAACAGTGGAAGAGTGAAAATGTAAAGAGTGAGGGCCGTGCAGGAGCCTTGAGGCACTCTGTAGTGTATGGTGGTAGGTGGGGCAGAGGCAGAGTCATAGAACACTCTCATGAGTCTACCACGAAGGAACGAGTCAATCCAGGCTGTGGCTTCTGGTGAGAAGTGGGCAGCGTTTTTTAGTTGCTGGCCTAGAATATCATGGTCGACGAGGTCGAAGGCAGCAGACAGGTCTAATAGAAAGAGAAGTGCTGGTTTGTCTTTGTGCATGATATCTCTAAGTTGTATTTTTAAATCTAGTAGAGCGGATTCTGTTCCATGGCCGGGCCGGAATCCAGATTGTCTTTTGCCTAATATTTTATTTTCTTCTAGGAATTGTTGTATTTGTGTGTAAGCCACCTTATCCAGAATCTTTAGCAGAAACGGTACGGTGGTGATGGGCCTGTAGTTGGTAGCTAATTCAGGATCTAGTGTGTTTTTATTTTTAGTAGCGGACATACCCAGGCTTCTTTTAGGCAGTCAGGGACTGTGTTCGAGTTGAAGGAAGCATTGATGAAGATTTTGAGAAATGTGGCTAGTGTTTCGGAGCATTCTTTGACTAGTTTAGCCGGACAGGCATCGCCTTTGCAGTTGGAAGGTTTGATTCTTTTGACTATTTCTATTACTTCTGGTAAAGTGACTTCCCTGAAGGAAAATGGTTTTATTTTGTTTTTCTGGTTGATCTTGCTTTCCGGGCAAGATGTGAGATTGATGTGTTTGGAGAGGTTTTTATGATGTTCCATGATCTTGCCCTGCAGGAGCTTGATTTTGCCTATTAGTGCTGTTTGCACACTGGTGCACCATGCAGCATCTTTGGTGATTTCTAAGGATTTGGTGGCTGGGATGGAAAGTTCTCTATAGATGGCAAAGAGTGCTTTGGCTTGGGATGTGGCGTTGGAAATTCTGTTGTTGTAGGAGGAGGATTTGGCAGTTAATATAGCTTTTTTATACCTAGCGGCAATGGCTTCGTAGGCTAATAGCGTGGTGTCTTGTGGGGATGCTTGCCAAGTCTTTAGAGCTCTCCGTTTTTGGGTTCTGATTCTGTGATAATGGTAAAAACATGCGGGGTAGATCTTATAAACACCTTTTGGTGGTGCTTTTCGTTTGGTTGGTGGTGAATTCGAGGGTGTGTGAATTTTGCACCACATCACATAACAGTTAGATTTGACACAGATTTAAATTTGCAGAGGTTATTTTATATGGAAAAGGCCCAATCACTCGAATTACTGCAGTTCTGCCTCCCTTGTAGAGCCATGGAGTTTAGACTGTAAACTAAGCACTTGACCCAGATCATTTGGCAGTTTTTCACTTCCTTTAAATAGATCTTTCTCTTAAGAAAGAAAGAAAGAAAGAAAGAAAGAAAGAGAGAAAGAGAGAAAGAAAGAAAGAAAGAAAGAAAGAAAGAAAGAAAGAAAGAAAGAAAGAAAGAAAGAAAGAAAGAAAGAAAGAAAGAAAGAAAGAAAGAAAGAAAGAAAGAAAGAAAGAAAGAAAGAACGAAGAGGGGTGGGGGCAGGGAGAAGAAAATACATTCAATGGAAAGAAATATTGTAAACTAGGAACCTAGGAACAATAATTCATGTAGGGACGAGACATGAAAATGGAAACAAAGGAAAGCTTGCCACCAGCACAGGCACTGGTGTGATGTGGTGGTGCAAGCACTGTGTACAATTAAATTAAATTGTTGCCACCATGTTAACACATGTCATTACTTCATGCTATCAGTTGTGACTGACTTCTGAACATTCTAATTTCAAAAGCAGACAGGGAAACCACAATGCAATTTCCAGGCAAGGTGTCTTTCAACAAGACACTTCCTTTCTGGGAGCACCTTTTTTCACAGCATCATTCTATTTAACATACCTAGAGAATTCAAAAACATGGGAAAGTGCCTTCTCTTTCTTACAGAAAAACAGTTCACTTTTACATGACGCCTAATGCGTACTCACATCAAACCAACTCCAGTATAATTAGATTTTCAATTAAAATGCTTAACTTGTATAGTCAACCTTTTTATTTAAGCGCTGCAAAATGAAATCACATTTAATTTACTGAGTTTGTCTATTTTCTTTACTCAGTATTAAAGACATGTTTTTACTTCACCACCAAAACTACAAAACATGTATTGCTACTACCACTAATTGCTAATAGCTTTATAGAACACAGGAGGGGGTAATTATCTCTTGAGATAATAACCCTTCCTAAGTTATTGCACTTGGCTTTGCCTCAAGCCATAATTTGGTGGTAATGGGCCCTCCCTTGCATTGCCTCAAATTCCGTATGGGTAAATACTTTATCCGATCTTGAATGTTGCTAATCCATTTGAGGTATTAGTGCAGTTCATGTGATCCCACCTGTGGTATTGTAAGCATGCATTTTAAAGAACCTTTGGTTCTTTAAAATATTACCCAATTATGAGGTAGGATAGTGCACATAGAATGTACTGCATTTGTCTAAGTACTTTTTATGGTGCCCATGCAGCCATGGGGTTGGTAACATGAGAGCGGAACACATGGGAGGAGATGGCTGTAGTGGGAAGGTGAACTATCTTGGTAAATATGTTCTAGAGTCTTAATGGCTAGGTTGTGTTGTATTGAGGTGTAGAGGGCTTGGACATCGAAAGTAACCACTCGAATACCTTCCTTCCAGTTGTAACTTTTCAAGATATTAAGTAAACTTGTTGAGTCTTTCAAATAAGATATGATTTCCAGAACAAGCAGTGCCAAAAGTTCATCTATGTATTGTGACATCTGCACTGTGGCCCAGCCAATGCCACTGAGTATAGGTCGTGCCTCAGGAATCCATACCAAAGGTTTATGTTGCTTTGGTAAGAAGTACATTGTTGGTAATGTTGGCTCCTTGATAGTCAGGAATACGTTTTCTTCCTCTGAGGTCATGCCTTGTCTGAACAATTTAAGTATGGATTCTTGTAGTAATACCTATATATTTACCAAGATAGTTCAGCTTCCCACTACCACAATTGCAAAATGCTTACATTGGAACATAACAAGTTCCTTTTTAACAACACATATTACCTACAAAAGCAAGGAGTGGCCATGGGCACTAAATATGCCCCAGGCTTGCAAATGTATTTATGTCTATGTTCAAAGACACAGTCATCTATACAAAGACGCAATTCAATAAGATAGTGTCCATTTGAAAATGTCTTTGCAATTTGGAATGCCACACCAAAAGAGGTGGAGGAGTTTACCAATGGAATTTATACAAATAATTTGGGCATCACATTCACATGTACATCGTAGATCGATAAAATAAGCTTCATGGACAAGTTGTCATCAAAAACAAGTAATTAGCAACATTCCAATAGGAGAATTTATAAGAGCTCGGAGGAATTGTGTTATTAATCAGTCTTTCCAGTCGGAATGCAAATTATGTGCTGAGTGACTTCTTCAGAGTGGTTATAACATAACAGACATCCGGAGAGGACAGAATCGAGCTACTAATATGGACAGAGAAGAAACTTTGACAATTATATAGAAATTATCAGGCTCACAACACCTGTCAGTTCAATTCATAACCAAGCAATGTGACAACCACTACAGGATTGGGAGCATGATAAAGAACCTAAAAACCAGAATACACAAACATTTGTCTTCCATTTCCAGTCAAGAACCAAGGTTGCCTCTAGCTTTATATTGGCAACAGGAACATCAGTGGCACAATAAAGGCAGTTTGAAATTTATTGGATATCAGAGGCGGAAGCATGGAACACGCCCTATGACAAATGGAAGCCAAATTAATCTGCTACATCCGAACCACGGAAGTGAGCTTACATTTTTATCATGAGATGGGGTCGTTCCATTAAAGGAATTGGGCCATTAAAAATTTTACAGGCTCAAAAGATGGGCCATGATCAAAAATATATATATATAAAATATTCATTAAGAAAGTTCCTTTGTAAACTTTTGAGCAAATGAGGCTCAAAGTCACATATTTAAAGCACTAGGAGGCATCCATTTTGTGAAATGGATGAGCTTTCTGTGCTAGTTTTAATCATCTCTGCCCTTGCAGCACTAATAAAGCAAAAGCCAGCCAGCTGTAATAAACAAAAGCTACCAGCTGGTGGCTTTTGCTTCATTATTGCCGGAGAGCAGAGATTAACACAAGCTGCTGTTGGTAAGTGCTTTAAATTTAATTCTTTTTTAAAAGCACTTCAAAATAAATGCTGCGGTTTTCTTTCAAAAGCCGCCACAGTCAGAAATACAACACTTGGGAAGCACCGAAAATGTAATATGAAATTGAAGGCAGCCTCCTCAGCTCATGTACAGCTCTCCTCTGGCTGCAGTAAGCAAAAGCTCCCAGTAGGGGGCTTTTGCTGCTTGTTTAGTGCCGCCCGGGCAGAGCTTAACATGAGCTGAGAGGCTGCCTGAAATGGCAAAATGGATGCTCCCATGTAAACGCTTTGAGCCTTGCTTGCTCAAAAGTTTACATAGGAACTTTATTTTAAATTATGTTTAATGCATGTTTTTGATTATTGCCCATCATTTGGGACAGTAATATTTTTGAGCATACTATTCCTTTAAATGTGACTCGTGGTGAAATTAACATATGAAAGACGACTGAGGAAGTTCTTTTTATTAGCACTTGTTTAAGTAGAATTGATTACAACAAGTATGAGTGCAAACTAAGTTAACAACCTAGGTTTGTTCTCGCAAATGTCATTTGTGTTCAAATGAAAGTAGGATGTATCATCAAGCGGGGGCTCATAATGTCAGCTTAATATGTCCTGATCTTGAACTAAAGGTATTTTAGAAGAATCAAGAGTGATTTCGCAAACCAACAATTATGTTAATTGTTTTCCACATATAAATCAGCAAATAATATCAAAGCAAAATGCATTCCATTTTTAGGATTTATAGTACCATGTATCTTCTAGTTTGATATTATAAACGATAACAGCAGCAACTATCATTCACAGTGACAAGCCTGATAATCCCTCTACCTATGAAAATATTTGCAATGCAGAGCACTAATTAATCACTAGCCCATCACCCCTGACCATGTCCCGCAGGCAGCCCACATCACAGGGGACACCCCATCACCCCTGACCATGCCCCGCAGGCAGCCCACACCACAGGGGACACCCCATCACTCATGTCCCCCCAACCAACATTGTTACAACATACATGCATGTAGCAAATGTCCACCCAAATCCCACCCCACCATGCCCCCCCACAGTGCAACTCCACACCCACCCATCATCCCCACTTCCCAGTACAGGCCCCATGGCATTTCTTTCACAGAAGCACACATGCATGCAACCAAAGACATGGCCAACATGGCCACACACCAGCGACACATGACTGAGGCAATGACGACTGACACATGCACCGAATTAATGAGAGCAGGCGACACAAATATGTGAACTGATGAAAATGTATTTTAAAAAAAATATCAACCAAACGAAAAACAACCATACCAAGGAAGAACAAATTAATACAAAAATAAATGAAATGCAAAATCCATAAAAAGTGACATCCCCAAAAAAAGCCAATACTGAAAGTGGTCCATGTCCAGAAAAAAACAAATCAGAATCCAAAGCATAAATAAAAGAAAACCATTCCATCATGGGTGCCAAAAACATAAAAGAAAAAAATCTACAGTTACAGCACTCTTCATGATATGATATGATTGTTTATTTATATAGCGCCTATCCACAATGTGTTTCAAAGCGCTTCAAGGCAAGGGAGGGAACAGGGGAAAATACAACCACATTCTTACAGGCCATGAACAGTAAGGATGTGAAATTAACTATCGTACTCGGCCTGACGACATTTCAGATAGTGCAAGAGCTAAGACATAGATAAGGAAGGGAGGGGAAGAGTGGGAAGGACATGGAAACAGACAGGTGACTACCGTACTAGGCCTGACGACATTTCTGGTAGAGCCAGAGAAAAACAAAAGGTGAGGGAGAGGGGTGCAGAAAGGGAGGGGAGGAGGGGAGGAACAAAACAAGCGACTATCATACTGTCGGAATTGAAACAATATTATGCCTCCTATCGCAGCAATTGTATGTGTATTGGCCTACGCCAAGTTGTCTAAACATTATATGCGAACAAACTCCGCGGCAAGGTCTTGACCTTAGAGAAAGTAATGTAAGTCGCCATCTTGGATTAAGCCGCCATTTTAGGTTCTCTTGTAATATGGACATTCTGAGTAAGACTCTGGCCGTTGTGACCTCCGTACACACGAATAATTAATATGCCTGCAGGCCACTTGTCGGGGTCGCGAACTGAGACCTTGTCCTATTGTTGACCTATGTGTAAATGTACAACTATATCAGCGAAACTAATCAAAATGCATATGTTATAGGATTGACCTGGCTAGGAACCCATGGGCCCGGCTCATAGAATGGTTAACCCGCGAGAGGGTTGGCCAAGTGCTGGACAAATTGTATAAAAGACCCAAGTATTCCAATGTACGGTCTCTCTCACTAACGCAGTGAACTCTCGTTGAAGTTCGTTATGTTTCTCTGAGAGCCGAATAGCTATCCGTTTGTCAATTGACTTTGGTAACTGTTGTAGCTTTTAAATAAAGCACTTGTATGTTCTTTGTAACCTGTGTTGGTGTGTTTCTTTTTGGGCTTCCCGGCCTCATATTATTTTTATGTTTCCACAGTTGGCGCCCGAATAGGGACCCTCAAGATTGATGCCGGATCATTGAAGGTTGACGCAGACTATCGAACCGGGATCGGACGGTGTGATACTGCGGGCCGGACCGAATGAGACGCGATACCTCGGCAGCACTGCACGATCCGATCCTTGGACGATAGTCGTGTGGTCTGACACGGCATCTTGACGAGGGTCCATTTTTTTGAGGCGGGCAGATTTGTCAAAACCACCAAACACAAGGTAAAATTTGTTAGGTAAGTTCTTTGGTAAACCGTACGGTCCTTCTTAGGTTTGGTCAGGTGCAGTCGTGACCCGGCTCTTAATTTAACCCTGACAATTTGAATTTGGCGTATTGTATCTGCAGACACAATTATTGACCAGGTAACACCAATTTTTTGTGAAATGCCTGGGAAATTGTCTAGCTGCTTTAGGGCTCTGTTCCGCAGCGATCGACAATCTTTGGAATTTAGCCGCCCGGCACCACAGGAGGGGTCGCCGGCATGTACTATGTACTGTAAGTATGGCATTGGAAGTATAGTATTTAATGATATTTGGCACAGACAAACCAGACATGCCTCCGAATTTCAGTGGCCAATCAATGGTAGTTTCGAGATCCCCCGTATTGAATACCTAGAAACGGTCTTGCTAAAAAAGAAGGCCAGACCTGCAGCATTTGATGTTTTGCAGAATTGGAAGAAAGAAGCCTTGCAGCAGCTTAAAAGTAGGGATAAACATGCATGCCGTCACAAGACACATGCCGAAAAGGCGTTGTTATATGATAAAGAAAAACATTCGGAGTCAGTTAGAAATATGGATAGGGCTTTCTCACTAGGTATCCAGAAAATGTATCCCTCTAAAGATTTCCATGTTTCCGAAGAATTTATTGAAAAATTGTTAAACGAACGCAGGCCTGGTGCCTTCGCACCACCTCCGTATGATCCTCTCCCGGGTGTTCTGCCCATTCCTGCTGTTGTTCCTGCTGTTATTCCGTTCCCCCTGTACAACCTATTGTTCCTATTCCTCTAGTTGTTGTTCCTCCACCTATCCCGCTACCCCTTCCTCTTGCGCCGATAGTTGCATCCTCATTGAATTTGCCCACACCTCCGCTCCCGAGTGGTTCTGTATTGACTGAAGTTGATCGGGGTGCAGGGTCGAAGATTGTCACTCGAAATACTGTTTCTACAGGCAAGAAACAGGAATTATTTGCATGGGCTAAGCACTGTATGGAGAAAGGTGATCAAGTTAACGTTTTTTCCACATTATCAAATATAGACAATTTTCCCGCGAAAAATGTTTTTATCGAAGGTTTGGGGACTCATTTATGTGTAATGTGGGGTAGATTACAAAATTCGGATCTCCCACAAGGGGTGAGGGATCTAAATGCTTTAGCACTTTCGAGGGACACAGAGGAGAAAGTACATGGTCATGTTGAAGGATTGTTTGAGTATAGGAGGGACTTTGAGAAATCACGAGATGAGGATGATGAAGACGACAGTATGTATGTGCAGAAACGGTTCCTTCCGTGTCGTAGATCGGCACCTGAGGAAGTACGAATCTGTACCAAAGATGCGATTCGATGGATCTCGGATTCATCGATACCGCCAGAAGAAGCATATGACACGTATAGTCAGTATACAGTAGAAATGCAAAGGAAGGTGATTTAGGTAATGGTACAGTACCTGCAGGAAGAATGTGTAAGGAAGAAAGTTAGTTGTCCTATAGAGTTATTGGGAATTTGTAAAAGGGCTTTTTCGCCCGACACTTCTTCGACTGCCTTAGCGCTCGACCTGGCTCTGCTGCTTAGTAAGCGGTCGGAGTTACCTATATCTCAGTTGCCTATGAGAGAGGTTCCTCCGACATTTGTCCCAAAGGTTGAGATTCCCGCTAACGCTGGGACTGGTGCACCCGCTGTGGACATCCCTGCACACTATGTATCACAATTTGTTCACATCCCGTTTTCACGACAGGAAGTGAACACTATCAGACAATCAATTCCCGATATCAGGAAAAACCCAACAGGGTTTTACAAAGAGATAGAGTCCGTTTTGGAGTCCTCTGTGTTCACCTTAAGTGACATTGACTTGCTATTCCCTGTACTCCTGCCCGTAGATTTATGGAAGCAGGTTCGGAGAAATAGACGATGTGCCAGGGTTGGGAGATACGTGGGCTAACATGACTAGGTTTGATGGGGAAAGACCAGCTGGTGAGAAACCACCTCAGGTAATACTTACTTTGCCTGATAGAATTGTTGCAAAATTGAAAACCATAATTCCTGAGAAAAGAATTATTTGGGACAAGCTTACGGCCTGTGTTCAAGGAAAAACTGAAGGTGCCACCGAATTCTTTAATCGATTCGAACAGGTATTCTTTGACTTCAGTGGACAGGACTTGGGTACAGAGTCTGGGAAAAGGTTGTTTGTGGACACATTTTTACGTGGATTGTTGCCCGGCATCCAGTCACAGATTATGTCCTCTGAGAGCCCTTGGCACGCGAAATCTCAATCTGAAGTTTTGCACATGGCTCAGTATTATGAGAACCGTGTTAATAATGAAAAGGAGAAAATAGAGAAGAGGAAAGGAGATTTGAAGACTAAAGTATTGTTACAGAAAATTGTTAGAAATCCCAGAGGAGGTACTTCATAGATCAGAGGTCAGTATGTCCCAAAAGGAAACGCTCCTTTGGGTCCTGTGAATGTTAATCAATGTGCCTCTTGCCGCCAGGAAGGTCATTGGCGAGCACAGTGCCCCGTCCTTCGACAAAGGTCAAACAATGCGTTTGGGATTATGGGTAGACGACCTAGACGTCGCCCTGGAGCAGGGGGCCCTGATAGAGGTCAGTTTTCACAAGATTCTCAGCAACCTTTTTCACAAGAAAATCAGACTTCAAGTGTGGACGCAAGAAACATATTTGATCACCCTTCTGCTGCCGACCTTTCTGAAGAGCTTCCTTCCGATGACATTTTGTTTAGTTAGGATTGCCCGAAGCAGGGTTTGGAACCTTCACCTATTCCCGTTAATCAGAAAGGTCCCTACGTTGAATTGTTAGTGGGGAATAGGAAACATCAGTTTTTGATAGACACTGGAGCACAGAAGTGCTCCATTGATCATTCCCGGGTTCCAAACATTCCACTGTCAGGGCAAACAAATGTTTCTGTAGGGTTTTCTGGTACACCAATTGTTTGTCCAGTTTCTTCGCCGGTGTCTGTTTCTTTGGGTCCCTTTACGGACCATTGTCCCTTCCTTCTGACTTCGAACTGTGGAGAGAATTTAATGGGGTTAAATTTGTTGAAGAAACTGAATGCAGTAATTGATTGTTCCTCTGATGGAGTACGACTGACGGTTTCACCACAGCAACTTCCCAGTTTCCAGTTTCTGACTTGACCATTGCCTCCAGAGTTTAGTGTTGTCCCGGAATGTTTATGGGCGGTTGACGACAATGATGTCGGGGTACTACAGATTGAGCCCGTTAAAATAGTTTTGAAACATGGAGTTAAATTACCACGAATTCCGCAGTATAAAATATCAATTGAGGGCGAGCGTGCTTTGAAGTGCATTGTCTCCGATTTTGTGCATCAAGGGGTGATTGAAGAGATTACAGGTAGTTTATGTAACAGCCCAATTTTGCCTGTATACAAAAAAGGCGACAATGCAATCCCGTACCGTTTTATAATTGATCTTCGTGCTATTAACAAAGTTGTCGCCCCACGATTTCCAATTGTGCCTGATGTAACAACGATACTAACAATGATCCCTGCTACAGCTACGTATTTTAGTGTTGTGGACCTAAAGAATGCTTTCTTTAGTATTCCTATACACAAGAAGAGTAGATATTTTTTCGCGTTCACCTTCGGTGGACGTTCATTCACATTTACTCGGGCACCTCAAGGGTATACTGAAAGTCCAAGCATTTATAGTAGAGCTTTGAAAGAGCAGCTTGACACCCTTGAATTGCCACCTACTTGTACACTACTTCAGTATGTCGATGATTTGCTTTTGGCTGCAGATTCTGAAAGTGCTTGTAAAGAAGGCACTGTATTGTTACTTATTCATCTGGCCGAAAACGGTCATAAAGCTTCGCTCAAGAAATTTAAATATTGTTGCCAGGAGGTCGCCTATTTAGGTTACCTCCTGTCAAAGGAGGGGAGAAGATTGACACCTTAAAGAATAAAACACATTTCTGGCATGTCTGTTCCAAATACACAGAAGGAAGTCAGAGCCTTAATAGGTATGGCTTCTTACTGTAGGTTGTGGATCCCGAACTATTCACTAGTGATAAAACCGATGTTGTCTTTGACGAAGAAGGGCATTTCTCTGTCGCTGCCATGGAAATCGGAACATCAACGATCATTTGAACTTCTCAAAACCGCGTTATGCTCTGCACCGGTTATGGGTACTCCAAATTATGACAAGGCCTTTGTGTTGTTTGTGCATGAATGTGATGGATGTGCTTTGGCTGTGTTAACGCAGGAACATGGAGGGAAGAATAGACCGTGCGGCTACTACTCCTCCGCCCTTGATCCTGTCGCATGCGCTTTGCCGAGATGTTTGCGAGCTGTCGCTGCTGCTGCCGCGTCTGTAGAACACTCTGGGGCTAAAATGTGAGTGTGATAAAGCCCAATTAGTAGCATGATAAAAGAGCAGCAACATCTACTTTTGGTAAACTCTGGGGGGTAGAATGCAAGTTTGGCAATACACAAGCAGTAGTGAGATGACAAGGCAGCAAACCTACCCTTCAGTGACTCTGGGTACAACATGCAAGTGTGCTGGAACACATTTGTGAGATAGAAGATCAGCAAAATCTACCTTTGAAACACTCTGGGGGCAGAATGCAAGTAGTGGCAAAATACAAACAGTGGCGAGATAACAAGGCAGCAAAACCTACAGTTGGAAAACACTGGGGGGGAATAGAAGTAGTGGAAAAACAACTGCTGCACAATTACAGAGCAGCAAACATCTACCTTTAGAGCACTGTGGGCAAAATGCATGTAGCAGCAAAATACAAACAGTGGCGAGATGACAAGTCAGCAAAACCTATATTTGGAACAGGCTGAGGGGCAAAATGCAAGTGTGCTAAAACACAATTAGTGGTGTGATATCAGAGCAGCAAAATCTACCTTTGGAACATTCTGGGGCACAGTGCAAGTAGTGGCAAAATACAAACAGTGGCAAGATAACAAGTCAGCAAAACCTACATTTGGAATAAACTGAGGGGCAAAATGCAAGTGTGTTCAAATACAATTAGTGTCATGATAATACAGCAGCAAAATGTACCTTTGGAAGTCTCTGGGGCTAGAGCGAGAAGTGGCATAACAGAATACAAACAGTAGCGAGATCCAAAATATGTGTTCCTTATCTTAGAGTAGCTGTAGAGTGTAGCATCTAGTGGGGCTGGGGCACCAGGGCGAACAGGGATGGTAGGCTCCCAAAGGAAGGCGCCCTTTGCCTTTGTCCTTCCCCAGCTGCCCGGGCAAGGCTGACCTGGCGCAGTGCTCAAGAAATGGAGAGTGGGAGCAGGAAAGGATAAATGTCAGAAACTAGCTCAGGACTACAAAGTCAGTTTCCTCTAGGAGCAATTTAGCAACAAAAAAAATTGGACATCACAGTAAAAACACAGATAGAGTCCCTCCAAAAAGGCACCAAACACCTCCTAAATGCCTTTCCAAGTGGTTGTTGTGCATGATTACAATTAGAAAGGCAGGGGAGAGCTGTAAGAGAGGAATGGAAATGGAAAAGGACATGGACAGGGACACCTAAATGCCTCAGCCAATTGCTAGAGGGAAGGGAGGGGAAAGAAAAAAGGGCAGAAACTAACAAAGGACTAGACCACAAAGACAGTGCACTCTAGGAGCAATCCAGCTCAAAAAGCAGATTGGAAATCACAGTAAAAACACAGATAGATCCCTCCAAAAAGGCACCAAACAGCCCCTACACTCAAGTGATTGTTGTGCAGAATGGATATACATTACGCATCTTAACACTGAGTACTTGAGAACAGTTAAGAGTCAGGAATATTGTGTTTTTATTTTTTATTTGACGTTTTGGAGAGGACCAACATTCACTGCAATTTATATCTTGGAGAATGTAAACTACAAGTTGAGAAGTATTAAAATAGGATTAGTTCAACAGTAAAAATAAATGTGTCTTTGGCTTTTTTTCTGAAGGTGGCCGGTAAAAGGATTTATATTTTAGCTGCCAACTTGAAAAAATACTACGCTTTTTATTTCTCTTTTTGCTGCAGGCATAGTTAGTGTGAAGTGCCCTCAAGAGCATACATGATTGATGGATAATTAATTTGTCAATATGAAAACGTTTATTTTTTAACAGACCTTTTAAGCACCAAACAGAAAGCCTAAACAATAATGAGCTTTGAAACTGGGAGCAAGTACAGCATTAACAGTACAAGAGTTAAAGGGTCACAACTGCTTAATATGAATAATCCTGCTTATAGTCCCCTCCCAGGTGGCTAGGGGAAGATAAACGCCTCCTGATCCCAACCCTGGTGGTGGTGTACTGTGGGAGGATCCCCTGGGTCGAGACAGAGCCGCAGGTAGTGAGGAGACTCTGTGGGATGAGTGTCAGCATTTTTTTCCCTCTGATAAGGAGAATTTTACCATTGTGCCAACAGAGATTATGGCTTATAGTCATTTTAATGTCTCTCAACTTCCTATTAAATCTAGGGTTGTGAAACCTGAGGTTGTGACATCAAAGCACCCTAAACCAAAAGAGAGACTACTTTTGGGTCTAAAACCAAATGCCCTTCCCAATTCCAAGGGTATTCTATAAGGGTATGTGGAAATGTTGCCTTCTTTAAACCACCTTTCTGCATTAAATTTAAAACACATAGCCCCTCTGTTAAAAAATATTAAGGGAATTAAATATACACTTGTAAATAATCAAGAAGTAGAACAAACTAAATTTGTTAAAACAAACTACATGTCCTTGAATCCTAGAGAAACCGAAATAAGAAAGTGGGCTGAAGAGGCATGTAGAAATAGTGGTCAGGCAATTAAGCCTAGTAGCCGTTGCAGGACTCAGGCAATGGAAACAAATGGCTCACACTTGAAGCCAATTGTCAAACCTGTGGGGCATAAAATGACCCTGCAGGAAATCCGAGGGAGAAGGAGCTGAAGCAGGAGTTGGAAGGCTGACAGTAGTAGTAGCTGAGGAGAAGCACGAGGCTGACAATTCATGAGAAAGTGGAAGCACATAAGGGATGCTGGAACGTGGAGACAGCAAATTCCACCTGCAAGTTCTGAGAGGGTCCTGTGTTCCCAAAACATCTATTGCAGAGGCTGTGCAGAGAAAGATGTGCTGAAGTGAAGTTTTCCCTGTGTGAGCCGTGTTGCTGTGATTGCAGATCTAAGAATGTGCAGGTGCCCAAGCCCAGAAGTAGAAGGCTAGCCAAGGGTTTTGGGAGTGAAGGAGACTCCCAATTAAGGTGGCTGGACCGGAGAAACCCATGCAGGAGAAGGGTGAGGGTCTCAAGTGAGCCTGAAGTAGTAGCAGCAGTTGAGGAAGTCGGGGAAGCAAAGAAACCCACAACCGCAGTGCCCTTGAAGCCAGTGAGTGAAGCACAGCATTCAGATTCACTTCATAAACATTGCCAGTAACTGTAACCAGTCCGAAGTAACTTGCGCTGTGCGCTAAGTGAGTAAAAGTTGTGTTGCCTCTTTAAACTGTTGATTAACAATGGAAATGTAGTACTCGTGCATATTTCAAAAGCTGGCTTTTTCGTGTGAGAGGTAAATGTTATTCTATCCATTTGTGAACTCTTTCTGAATTACTGTTGTCTTGTGTCCTTAATTGAACAGAAGGAACATGTATTGAATATATACCGAAAGCCTAATATTAAAGTCTTACAAGAGTTACAAGTAAGAACAAGTGAAAGCTGCATCAAAGGATGGTCGCCTTTGTCCAATTGTGTTTTCACTTTGAAGACTGAACCTTGTATTATCCCGAATTGACAATATTTATTATTTCAAGACGTTATTATACTGAAAAGAAGAACAAGCACTACCCCAGTCCGGTGGCCTCAATTATAAGTGTGGCATTGTTACGTGAAGCTGAAAGAGTGCCACTATGGCTTCTGGGTAATGACTTGGGCAGAAAAGATGTGAGAAAGCTGGGGAAGGAGCGTTGGGTGCTTGTAAAGAACATTAAGAAGTTAACTGGTAATACTGAAGACCTCTGAAGCTGGAAGGAAGTCAGTCTTGTGGGCAGATGCGGGTTATAGTTATATTCTTGTGGTAGTCAGACAGAAGGGGCAAAGAGGCTTCCCCCTTGTAGAACGCCATTAAGGGAAGAGTGCCTTGCCTACTTGAAGAGGTTGAAGTATCTTGTCAGACTGTGTCGGATAATTAAGAAGTATAAAGCAGTGGTAGAAGTATCTGAACTGTGGTGGTATATAAAGTTGTCAGCGGATGTCATATTGAAGCGTTCTGAAGTAGTAGCAAACTGTGGAACAAAAGTGACTGTTCTCATAGTAGTAACAATAGAAGAGTGGTTGTTAAACGGAAGCAGCAACCCAAAGAGAAGCATCCTGACAAATATACAAAATGTACTGCAGAATTTCTAACCTAATGTAAAAAAGAAAATCATTTTTTTAGCTGTTGTAGCTGGAGAAGTCCTAAAAGTAATTATTCTTATGAACTCTGACAAATAATCTCGAAGAAGAATATAACCAGTATTACCGTTGGCGCTATTTTCTTTGATGGAATTGAAAGGGGGTCTTTTCAACTGAAACCAGAGGTTTGTTACCAGTGGATTTTTGTTTAATGAACGTTTGTTTTGACTTGGAACTGACAAGAACTGGTTCAAAACTTTTCTTTTCCTTTGAACATTTTGAAGCTGACTTTAAAACCTGGGAAAAGTATCTTACCAAGGACAGGTGAAGGTCATCCAAATATTGTTCAGTATTGTTTATTGTCTTATGTTGCTTTATCGTTTTTTTTTAATGTTTGTTGTTTAGAGTGAGGGCCAGTTCACCCATGCTAGAGATTTATCCCTTAGCCTTTAGACTAGGTAATTAATTCCTTGGTAGAGTAGGGCAAGCAAGGCTTTATTTGCAAACCTATCCTTTAATAAAATGTCTTACTTTAAGAAAACTACAAGCAGTTGTCTGCCTCACATTACTGACCCCTTACAATAAACATGGGCGTATCTTGGCAGCCAATTATAGATCAATATGGAAACACACAGCATGATCATTTACATATAATATATGTCTATGTACTTTTCTCTAGTGATCTATATGGGAACAACCTTTTACAGATGGGTGATCTGTGCCAATATCCAATGCATATTAACTTATCACAACCACCAGATTTTTCTCAGAGTAATTGAAACCACATCCCTAAAGAATAAGGCATCCAGTATTAAACACTGGGGAAGAACTGAATAAAACAGGAACTTGGAATCTATGCTGTTGTCTTCTCAAAGAAAAAGCAAGATTCCCTGGTCAGCCATCTGTTTTCATTGATTGATATGAATAGAACAATAAACATCTTGAACGTTTGGTTGACACTGGTTATTGCTACCAATAGGAGTGGTTTATTGTACCTCTGGAACCTTACTGTAGCTCTCCAACTTGCAACAATTATTGGTTTAGCCATGCACAACATGTGAGGATGACTGAGTGTGGGAGCATGAGGTGGATCTAGGAAAAGGAAAATAAAGTGGTGCACTGGGCATAAGAAGTAAAGAAAAAAGTCATACAGAGGTTTATATAGTGGAGGGTGTGTAAATGCATGGAAAAGACAGAACGATAGCCGGTCATATTCCCTCAGAACAGGAAGAACATGGTTTCTCCATAACACAGGCACAGTTGTTTTTCAGAGCAGACATGGGACAGAAAAAGTAAAGAGAAACAAGGACAGGGCTGAGTGGTACTGGAGATGTAAATTGCATGCATGTATGAAATGTAACACCCCTAAATGCCTCCCACATGTACAAAAACTCTCATGAAAGTAAGACTATATTTTAATGTGTATTTTCATGCATATAAGAGCCATTAAAGATGGGCAGAATGAATGAAGATCTTCTATACATCTTTTATATGAAGTGTACACGTATGTGTAGGATATAAACAATTGCTACACATGCAGTACCTTATGTGTGAATTCATGCAGTACAATCAGGGATTTCTTTGTCAATTTTCACATGTTTATGAGATTTACAGGAAATATAAATTACGTTAATGTAGAAATTGTAAAACTTTTATATACCTCCTATATGTATAAAAACTCACTTGAAAGTCAAACTCACCTTAATGTGAGCTTTCATACATATAAGAGGATTAGGGCATGTGCATTTGATAACTTTACACCACATTTGAATACGCTATTTATACACCATACACTCTCAAGCTACACCATACACCAAACACTCATACACCTTACACTATACACACTTATGACATCCCTTATGAAACACACTCTTACAGCACATGCTCTTACGACACATGTTATTAATGCCACACTTTTATGATGCATTTGGCACACTCCCTTAAAACACACGCTTACAACACAAACTTACAACAGACTGTTACAAGACACACTCTTACACAATGGTCTATGCCACACACCCTTACTCTTTTATGCCAAGTCTTTTTACACAATGTGCTCTTACGGTACATGATCTTAAGACACATGCTCTTATGCCACACTTTCTTATTCCTTGCTCTTATGACACATACACTGAAAACACACACCTGACAAACAAACACCTATGAGACACAAACACTATGACAATCTGTTATGACAAACACACAAACTCAGGACATACTCTTACAACACACAGAGTTCCAAAACAATCTTACAACACTCACACTTATCGATGCTCTGACACTACATGCTCTTATGCCACATAATCCAATGGTACAGGCTTTTATGAAAAATAGTCTCATGCCACAATCTCTTATGACACACACACTTACAACACACGCCAATGGAAAATAATATTCTTATCCGCTACACTTTTAGGTGTTTCTCGCCACTGTTCAGACACACACATTTATAAAAGTACCAAATGGGTGACCCCTATCATGTAAGCAGTACTGAACTTTCATAAATCTTTCATATATCCTTCCACCATTTGCTCCATACTTATCTCTGCCATGCAGCTAAAATGCTTTTCATGGAAGTTGTTGGTATCAAAACATCACGTTTCACGCATTATAACAAGCCATGGCGGCATTATCCTATGCCTTTTAACTGACAAACATTTGCACAGCTTTCATTTTCTCTTCTACAAATGGAATCCTCTTAGAAAAGAGAGTACAATACCAATGGACAGGCACAGAACACAGATGTATTAGGCTCATAAGGTGGGAAGGAAATCACGTTTTTAAACTCAGAATGTAATCGGATTATAGAGACAAATGAAACAAAAATGTGTGAGTAATTATATTAAACAAAGTAGTAATTTACCAACCCAAAATCAAAGATTGAGAAGTAGACTAAAGATAAAGAATGGGAAAGAAAACACACTGATAAATAGGATGGTGCAACACCATGAATGCCGTGCGTGATATCCCTCAGTTATTAAGCATTGTATCTGCTTGCAGAAATGTTGTTTAGAAAGGAGTCTCAGTGTTTCTCAGACTGTTCCTAATGGCTCCATAGTTGACAGAGTTGCTGGTGAGAAATCAACAGTCTAAAGCTATCAACAGAATGAAGTTACACAATGTTTTCTATCACGTATGATATCAAAGGTGTTAAACATATATTTAAATAGGTGGTTTGCTCTGTGCTTTCTGTGTGGAAAACTGGTTGATAAGGTTATGATAATCTAAAGATTCTGATTCAATAGCTAACCCATTCTTCACCGCAGGTAATTCTCTATACATTTTAAGGTAGAAAGAGATTGTTCAGCTGAGCAATTAGTTGCTGACATGCACAAGAATATTTTAATGGCAATGCCCACTGTGAGAAACCAAAGGATATCTCACCCACTAATCCCTGGGGATCAGTCATCTAGGTGGCCAGAACATGGCCATCGCTTTTGGATCCAGTTCCTGGGGTGGACAAGTGCGGGAGGATCACCTGGGTGAGGGGTCTTCGGGGAGTGGGACACAAGATGGTGAGACGCGGTATCCCCTTCCCTATAACACCTTTACCCCATCCTACCAAGTAGGATATTTAGGAACTCTATCCCCCCTCTCTAGACTGGGTAAAAGTATGTCCGCGTAATCGTTGATTAGGCCAACCAATACTTAGATGAATTCCCCATGCGGAACAACACAACCCAACATATTTTAAAATATCTATAGTAATATTTTTCCAGGGTTGGTTTCCCAAAGAAATTGTAACGGATCAGGGATCCAATGTCATGAGCAAACTCATGGGTGAAGTCAAATAATTGCTTCATATTGCCACCTTAAGTACCTCAGTTTACCACCCCACAACTGGACAGAGTGGTGGAAAGATTTAACAAAACATTTAAGATGATCCTACGAAAGTTGGTAGACAAGGACGGGAAGGACTGTGGTTGCATGATTCCTTGGGCCCTAATTGCAATAAGAAAGACCCCACAGGCATCCAATGGATGCTCTCCTTTCAAACGACTTTATGGTAGAGAACCAAGAGATGTCCTAGACATGCTCTGGAAGAGACCTAGGAAGAACGCGAAGAGACATCTATTCCCCTCTCACAAACAGCTACCAGATTGTGAGAGCATATGAAACTTGTTCGCAATTTAGTCAATACCCATTTGTAAAAAGACCAAGCACAAAAAAGTCCACCTGCAACAAAAAGGTAAATTTAAGATCTTTTTCAAAAGGACAGAAAGTATTAGTCCTCTTACCTAACTCTGAGAATAAATTTGTCTCAAAGTGACATGGGCCATATAAAATATTAGAGTGAACAGGGACCTGTACTTATAAAATAGCCCAACCTGACAGGGAACAAAATACCCACCTTTACCATGTAAATCTCTTAAAAGAATGGAAGCAAAATCCTTTCACAGCCACTGCCACAATACTGTCTTGTTTGGTACAAGAGCAGGTAGACCAATTTGAATTAATTCCCCTAGAGCTATCGAGCCAACAACAAGAAGACTTAAAAGATGTTGTCAGCACGTTCCCCAATGTATTCTGTGAGAAACCAGGGAGAGTGCAAGGCACTTATCATTATATCCGAACTCCAAAGGGAAAAGTGGCCCCTTTGAAACCATATAGACTCCCAGAAGCCCATAGACAGATAGTGGTTGAAGAAGTGAGAGAAATGCTAAGGGCAAATATTATCGAACCTTCTTCAAGCCCATAATCTTCCCCTATAGTATTGGTCACAAAACCTGATAAATCCTGGAGGTTTTGCATAGACATCCCAAGGGTTAACGCCATTACCGACTTTTATGCCAATCCCATGCCACGCATTGACGAATTGATTGATAAACTCGGAAATGCCACCTTCCTATCAACCCTAGAGTTAACCAAGGGTACTGGCAGATCCCAGTAGATCAGTGGTCTCCAAACTTTTTTGGACTGCCCCCCCCCCCGAGCAAAGTTTGGGCAGGCCGGGGCCCCCCAAAAGTGCCAGATGGGCAGTATGTAGAAATCGCTATGAACTTTTGCGTGTCGTCACTGCACCCTACTCCCAGTACAGACCCTGGGCTCTCCCCACCACTATCCCAGTACTGCCACCCATCCTGCTCCCACCACAGTCCCATAACACAAGCATAAACACATCCATACACATTTAAATAAAAAATAAATCGCCATAAACGTACCTTCTGCAGGGGCCTGTGTGAGGTTGCTAAAATTCCCCGCTCCAGGTTGATCTGCCCGTATGTGCGAGGAGGCGCAGGAGCACCCCCTCACACATACATACATGCAGTGCCCCATCCAGCATTTCCAATGAGCTATGCAAGGCCGGCGAAGCAAAACACCCCCAGCGTTGCATGGCTCAGTGATCATGTGCAGCTGGGGAAATGAACTGTCAAAGGTAAACAGTGTTTCACTGGGCTGGTTCCTCGGCTCCTCCATAATGGGTGAGGTGGTCAGTGGGTGGATGCCCACTCACCCATTATGGATGAGCCGGCATGCTTGGACTGGCCTATAGGGCAATAGGGCGATGACCGTACCAAAAATGCAAAATGCTAGTGTAGGCCAGTCAAAATGGGCCACTTTTTTGGCCAATGTGGGCCATTTGAGGAGTTACTTCACTATGCAGCTAGTAGTTTTGACCATTGTTGCTGAATAAATATTCTTTAAATATCACAATTTGTTTACTTTGAACAAAAAAAAACCCTTGGGTACTATTCAGACAGTCTGTGACTAAAGGACTGAATATCCATCTGCAACTGCTGGCCATTTTATCAATGGTGCCTAAAACCGTTTTATGCTCCAGTCTGACCATGTGAGCTGCCCCTTCCCATTTCCTCCAATCTAAAAAGATATATATATTTATTTTTTACATTTCATGCTGGGCTCTGGCGCCCCCCCTGGGATGCGGCCACGCCCCCCTTGGGGGGCGCGCCCCACAGTTTGAAGACCTCTGCAATAGATTGACCTGATAAGGAAAAAACAGCTTTCTTGATGACCCTAGGACTATTCCAATTCAAAGTCCTCCCTTGTGGCTTACACAGGGCCCCACCACTTTCAATGGCTTATGGACAGGATATTACAGCCCTACTATGATTTCAGTTGGGCTTATATTGATGATATATTCATTTATAGTAAGACTTGGGTAGACCATCTTTTAAATCCCTTTACTATTATGAGAGCCCTCAGAGAAGCCGGCTTAACTGCCAAACCATCCAAATATAAGCTGACTCAATCAGCCGTGAAATACCTCAGCTTCTTTGCAGGGAATGACAGTGTCCAGCCTCAACTAGATAAAGTGAGAGCCATCCGAGATACCCCCATGCCTAAAACCAAGAGAGACCTCAAAGCATGCTTAGGGTTAATCTGTTATTACTATAGGTTTATCCCTAATTTCTTGGACAGAACAGCTAGGTTGATGGACAAATTAAAGAACGCTGAACCCCAGAAGATTCATTCATCTAAGATCCTATATCCTAGAAAGGACATTCACGCTTGTCACAGATCTGTCATGGCCACAGGCCCCAGAACACAAAAAACACACCATCTAGTGATGGTGGCAATGGGTCACTTGACTCACTTAAGTCAGGCCACGCTCTGGCCTTGGCACCTTAAAAACAGGGGCCCTGGTTGGACTCAGTCCTGGCGCCTTTGGCACCAGGCTCCTATAGAGATGTGAGCAGGAACAATTTATTTCAGTGCAGAAGTGCTTTTACTTTATTTTACAATAACATTCCAGGAGCTGAAAGCCTTTATTCCAGAGAACATCCTCATGTGCTGACTCATCGGGTGTGGCTCCCTAGGCCTGGTCTTCATGTGCTGACTCATTGGGTGTGGCAGGGTGTGGCAGGCGGGCTGAACCTGGTGGGCGTGGCTTCAGAAGCTCAGCTATATAAGCTGCTGCATCCTTAAGGCCGGTGCTTCGCGTTAGTGTGCACTTGCGTGCAACGTGATGCTCACCGCCGCTTGGACCAGTTTAATTACCTTCAAAACCAGGTGTTCTTGTGCTTACTTACCTCCAGGAAACCGGTGCTTCATCACTTCATCTGCAGACCCATCTCCTGACATCCAGTGATCTTGATCCCGATGCCGCAGCACCACACTCCGCATCCACGAATTCGGACCCTGTGAAGAAGAAGAAAGACAAGGTTAGAACATCCATCCTAGGGCTGCGCCACATTTGAACCCTGCGTGCCCCTAATTAACAATTTACCAGCTACTGTACCGCTGCAGCTTCGTTGTTCATTTTCTCTGGCTGTCGCCACGAGCTCCGCAGCTTCTGCCCGGCCGGCAAACTAAACCTGCAAGGGAAGAAAACAAAAGAGCAAACATCAAAAGTAGAATGGACAGCAATACAAGACAACAAACTTTACAATACAACAAAAACAGATGAGGAAAGACAAAGGCAAACAGGAACAATTACCTGAAGTATAGTGGCTTATTCGCAGCAGGACTAGACTACCATGTGCAAAGGACCAGTGAAGGAACTCGGTCCAGATCATACAAGCGCTCCTGCCAGAAGCAGCAGGACGGAGTGCTTGCCAAAACTAATCAACAGGTTAGCTTTACAGGGACAGCGCATCCCACGGGTACCAAGGTTTGGGAGAAGGGGTCTGGAAGGGGGATCAGGCTCACAAGCTGGCATACTCGAGCCCCCTTTTCTACATGCAGGAGCAGTCCCAAGCAGCATTACCTATTACCACCAGTCACCACAGAAGCGTAGAGGGCGACGTCAGACCTGAGCGACCTCACACCCGGGAGTGCTGCAACCGTGCCCCAATGCCTCCGCAGAGACCAGGTGAGCGTAACAGAATGCAAAGCCTATTTGAATCTCTGCCTGGGCATTATGGAAACTTCTGAAACGGACCAGTTTTCCCGATTACTGGGAGAGTTGTGGGCTGAAGTTCATGCCTCAAGACAGGAAACCAATGCCCTAAGGAGGGATCTAATTGTGAACCAGGAGTGGACAGATGAACTAGCAAGGCAAATACACCAGGCATAGGCAGGCCAGGTTCCACTGCCAAAGTATGCCCCTCCTGCCGCGCCTCCACAGCCCACGCCTGTACAGGTGGTTCTTCCAGGGGGGTCACCTGACCCCACCAGAACGCTTCACAGGCGATCCAAATAAGTACGCCACCTTTATGAATCAATGTTGCCTACATTTCTTGTGCAGACACGGGGCATTCCCAAACGATCAAGCGAGAATGGCATTTGTACTCTCATATTTGGGAGGTAGTGCATCGGACTGGTCAATATCCTTGGTAAACCAGGATGATCCTTTGCTTCAAGACTTCGGAGGTTTCCAGCGTGAAATGGAGAAACTATTTGCATGGCCTACTCAAGGGCGGGCTCTAGACAATTAACTGTTATCATTACGGCAGGTTAATCAAGACCTACAAACATATATTGCTTCCTTCAATCGTCTGATAGCACAAACTAACTGGCCAGAGGAGAAAACAACTACGCTCTTTTACCGAAGCTTGCAAGGGGAACCTAAGGACGTATTAGCCCAAGTAGTAAATCCCCCGGAAAGATGTGCTGAATACATCGACCTGACAGTGCAGCTCGATCACAGATTGCAGGATCGGAAGATGGATCGGGCCAAAGCCGAGGGGCGGTCGGTCTACATGTGATCCCATGAGAATCAAACCACATCACATGATCAGTCTGAGCTAATGCAAATCGGAGGCTTGCGGAGCCCACTCACCAAGGCAGAAAGGGAGAAAAGGAGACAGCAGCAGCTTTGTTTGTACTGTCGTTAGGCAGATCACTATCTTTGAGAATGCCCGATGAAACCACCCAGGAAAGCAGTTGGAGCAACGGACAAGGGTGAAGAAGAACAGGACTCGGGGAAGCTCCAATGCCCGGCAAGTGTAGGGGTCCACTTGTCAAACGGTGAAAAGAAACCTATACAGACCTCACATCTAGTCATCCCTGTGCGCCTGGTAAACCACAAGCAACTGCCGAAAATACATGCCTTGGAGGCATACATTGACAGTGGGGCTGTGGGAAATTGCATGGACCAAGATCTGGCTACCCGGATAGTCCTTCCTCTCCGACAGAAGCCGGTTTCGGAAAACGTCACAGCAGTTGATGGATCACAGCTATCATCTGGCCCAGTGACGCATTACACAGAGAAGGTCATGCTTCTGTGTCAGGATGGTCACCAAGAGGACATCAACTTTGATCTCATCGGCACTCCTCTGTTCCAGATAATATTGGGAATGCCCTGGCTGGAGACCCACAATCCCAGGATTGACTAACGTAAACAAATTCTGACCTTTCCCCAAGACTGTGCCAACACCTGTTATAGCAAGGGGTTCTCATTAAAAGGTCTTAGCAACCCAGGTTCGTCAAAGAAATAAACCACACTGGGCCTCACCAGTTCACTACCACCTGAATACCTGGATTACCAAGATGTCTTTCAAAAAGAGCAAGTGAACACCCTACCTCCGCACTGACCATATGACTGCCAAATTGATCTGGTACCTGGAGCTCAAGTTCCCTGCAGTTGGATTTATGCTCTAACAGAACAGGAAAACCAGCATCTAAAAATCTACCTCGATCAGTATCTAGCAAAAGGCTTTATTTGTCCATCCAAGTCCCTTGCATCCTCGCCCCTCTTTTTGTGCCTAAAAAGGAGGGAGACTTGAGAACTTACATTGACTACAGAGCACTTAACCAGATCACGGTGAAAAATGGTACCCGTTACCGCTAATCCCAAGCTCTTGGATCAAGTCAAAAACACTCAGATATATACAAAACTAGATTTACGAGGGGCCTACCATCTAGTAAGAGTCAAAAAAGGCGATGAGTGGAAGACGGTCTTTCGCACAAAATATGGCCTTTATGAATATCAGGTTATACCCTTTGGACTATGTAATGCCCTGGCGGCGTTTCAAATTTTCATGAATGGCGTTCTCCACGAACGGTTGGACATCTGCGCTATTGTCTATATTGATGACATTCTTATCTATTCGACCACCAAGGAGGACCACGTCAACAATGTCTCGGCAGTTTTGGAGAAACTGCGGAAATACTGGCTATATGCCAAATTGGAGAAATGCTTCTTTCATGTGACAGAGATAGAATTCCTCGGCTTTATTCTCACACCACGGGGCGTACGCATGGACACGCGCAAGTTAGACGCTATCCTTAACTGGCCCTCAACGACATCCATAAAGGGAGTACAGAGTGTACTCGGGTTCGCCAACTTTTATCACTGGTTCATTCCTGGGTTCTCCCAGATCATCCACCCAATCAGCTTCATACTACGGAAAAATAAACAATTTAATTGGTCCGCAGAGGCAGAGAAAGCCTTTGAGGAGATAAAACAAGCAATTACCATAGCACCAATTCTACGGCATCCTCGACCAGAACTACCATAGGTGGTCGAAACTCATGCTTTCAACATAGCAATGGGAGCATCCTGTCACAACGAGACCCTGAAAAAGGTCAGTTGCATCCCGTGGCATTCTGGTCTCGCAAGTTTTCAGCCCCTGAATTGAAGTATGCAATCACTGATAAAGAACTGCTAGTAATTAAGGCAGCGTTCAAATCCTGGAGACTTTATCTTCTTGGAGCTAGACATGCAGTAACCGTTGTCACGGATCATTGCAAACTACAATATCTGAAGACCGCTAAAGCACAAACATCATGCCAACTCCACTGGGCTCTCTTCTTTGCGGAATATGACTTCGTCATCACCTATAGACCCGGAGTATGCAATGGAAAAGCGGACGCCCTGTCTTGCATGAGTGAGGGAGAAGCTTTCACTACACCAGACCCAGTGGCCATCATCCCTGAAGGACGAATCCAAGGCATGATTGCCGCAGCCACCACTCTAGACAACTTAAAATCTGACCTGCAACACTTGATGAGTTCACCAGCGCAACAATAATGGCTAGGGAAGGGAAATGGTGAACGATCGTGGACAACCTACCATACTACCAAGGACGATTGTACATCCCGGATAAGAAATTACAGAATCAAATTATTGCAAACTATTATGATTCATTAGTAGAAGGGCATCCGGGAATAGCCAAAACCCATGCTAAAATAACAAAAAAATACTGGTGGCCAAATTGGCGAAAGGACATTGTCCAATTCATCGCATCCTGTGTTACCTGTACACAACACAAGTCACAAAAACAAAGTCCCACAGGTCTGCTACGTCCTTTAGAAGTACCCCAGCACCTTGGCATATGCTATCAATGGATTTTATTCCAGACCTTCCCTCCTGAAATGGATACAATACCATCTTAGTCATCATAGATCTGTTTTCCAAAATGGTCCAACTATTCCCCTTTCTGGTCTCCCAACTGCTTCTACTCTGGCTATCATGTTTTTTTAACAGATTGTCCGGCTACACGTGTTCCCATCAATATTGATATCAGACCGAGGAACTCAGTTTATCTCTGCATTCTGGAAAAGGTGTTATAAAATTGCCAAAATCGACCTCCGGTTATCTACAAGCCATTACCAACAAACCGATGGCTAGACCCAACAGACTAACCATACCCTCGAGCAATACATAAGGTGTATGCTGCAACAAACCGAGGATACCTGGAAGGACATACTTTGGTTAGCAGAATACGCATATAACAACTCCATTCACACCAGTACGGGACAAATCCTTTTCTACATAGTGTACAGTCGACATCCACGGACATCTGTTTTCGACCCATTCGAATAATTAGAAATGACCACTCTAATGACCTTACACAAAACCATCACCCAGGTTTTTAAGGAAGCAGCAGAGCATGCCAGAGCCAAAGAGAAACAGAAGCAGTTTGCGGATCGACACCGAAGGGAAGCTCACAACTACCAAGTCGGAAACAAGGTTAGCATCCAAAAGGACCAACAGCGTTACATCCCAGATATTTTGGACCCTACACTATCAGAGCTGTGATCAACCCTGCGGTCATGAAATTAGAATTACCAGCCCACATGTCTCCCTCCTAAAACCATTGAGACCAGGTACGCCGATCAATACTCCACCAGATCCCAAAATAGTTGGAGGAGAACCAGAATATGAAGTTAAAAGGATCCTAGACTCTAGGATGGTCTGGTCCAAGTTATACTACCTTATAGACTGGAAAGGTTATGGATCCCAAGATCGTACCTGGGAACCCAGTGAGAGTGTCCATGATCCACGATTAATCAGGCAGTTCCACTGTAATAACCCCACTAAACCAGGGCCAGGGGGAAACCACCCATGAGAGGGGCATTGAGGGGGAGTGCTGTCATGGCCACAGGCCCCAGACCACAAAAAGCACACCATCTAGTGATGGGGGAAATGGGTAATTTGACTCACCTATGTCCCTTTGGGACCTATAAACACAGGGGACCGGGCTGGATTCAATCCTGGCACCTTTGGCGCCAGGCTCATATAGAGATGTGAGCAGGAGCACTTTATTTCAGTGCAGGAGTGCTTTCACTTTATTTCAGTGATAGGAATGCTTTTATTTTACAAGAACATTCCAGGAGCTGAAAGCCTTTATATAAGAGAACAGCCTCATGTGCTGACTCATCGGGTGTGGCAGGGTGTGGCAGGCAGGCTGAACCTGGTGGGCGTGGCTTCAGAAGCTCAGCTATATAGGCTGCTCCATCCTTCAGGCCGGTGCTTCGCGTTACTGTGCACTAGCGTGCAACGTGACTCTCACTGCCGCTTGGACCAGTTTACTTACCTTTGAAAGCCGTCCTTCTCCTGCATACTCACCTCCAGGAAACCAGTGCTTCATCGCTTCATCTGCAGGCTCATGTCCTGACATCCAGTGATCTTGATCCTGACGCCGCAGCACTGCACTCCACATCCACAAACTCAGACCCTGTGAAGAAGAAGAAAGACAAGGTTAGAACATCCGTCCTAAGGCCGTGCCGCATTTGAACCACGTGCACCCCTAGTTTACAACTTACCAACTACTGTATCGCAGCAGCTTGGTTCCTCATTCCCTCCAGCTGTCGCCTTGAGCTCCGCAGCTTCTGCCGGGCTGGCAAAATCACCTGTAAGGGAAGAAAGCAAAAGAGAAAACATCAAAAGTGGAACGGACAGTAATACAAGACAACAAACTTTACAATACAACAGAAACAGATGAGGAAAGACAAAGGCAAAGAGGAACACTTACCTGAAGTATAGTGGCTTAGTCGCAGCAGGACTGGACTACCACGTGCAAAGGACCAGTAAAGGAACTCAGTCCAGATCATACAAGCGCCCCTGACAGAAGCAGCAGGACAGAGTGCTCACCAAAACTAATCAACAGGTGAGCTTTCCAGGGACAGCGCATCCCACGGGTGCCACGGTTTGGGAGAAAGGATCTGGAAGGGGATCAGGCACACAAGCTGGCATACTCACGCCCCCTATTCTCCACACAGGAGCATTCCAGAGCAGCATCACCTATTACCACCAGTCACCACATAAGCGCAGAGGGCAAAGTCGGACCCGAGTGACCTCTCCCCCGGGAGGGCTGCAATCGTGCTCCAATGCCACTGCAGAGACCAGGTGAGCGTAACAAGATCATTCTCCACTAGTGTGGATAAGCCAACGAAAGGACTCTAAACCTCAAGTCATGCAATGGTTCCTAGACCTACAACCCTACTGTTTCACTGTGGAACACCGAAATGATAAAGACGAGGGGAACGTCAATTTCCTTTCTCGGTTTCCATGTGAAACAGATGCAGCTACATCGCATATGGGAAGGGCATGTGAGAAACCAGAAGGTGTCTCACCCACTACTCTCCAGGGATCAGTCATCCAGATGGCCAGGACATGGCCATCGCTTTTGGATTGAGTTCCTTGGGGTGAACCAGTGAGGCAGGCTCTCTTGGGTGAGGGGTCTTCGGGGAGTTTGATTGAGATACTGGATGGTGAGATGCGGTATCCCCTTCTCTTTAAAACCTTTACCTCATCTTACCAAGTAGGATATTTAGCAACCCTACCCCCCCACCTCTTTACAACATGAACACTTTCTCACAGAAAGCCTGCTATGAAAGAAAACTGACTAACACCCGAGCGGTATATCTGACATGTCCCAATACAATAGTCAGGCAATGTCAGGCAATTACTAACCATCACACACACCTGACTTCCATTAAACTTCCCCACATGGATAAAAGGCAGAGCACGAGAGCAAAATCTGAGTGTGGCAAAACACACGAGAAAACAGGAGTTCCAAGATGGCATTTTAACTAGAGAAGAAAGACAGCAAAGCAGAAATGGATTGCAAGGAGGGAGGTTCCCTTGACCTTTTCGACAAGGAACCATTGCTTTCATGAGCCCTCGAGATTGGAAAATGTAAGACCATGAAAACAGGCTGAAGAATCCTCATTGTGTGTCAGAGATTCCCAGGGCCCTCCCGTGTTAATAATCAAGGCGGGGAGAATCAGCAGCCGCTGTGGTACTGTCCTTGGCTCGAAAAACAAAGCAGCGTCAGTGAAATTAACTCAGCTAGTGAGTTGGGGAGACCAATACAATACCGGTCTGTGTTGAAGCCAAGGTTGCAAGAGCAGCAACATTGTATGGCAAGCGCTGGAATGAACATTGTTTGAAATACATGTGATAAAAGACGCAAGTAAAGTTAAACTGCTGATGAGTGATTGAACTTTGAAACCAAGATATGATATAGAGAATTGTGAATCAAAGTGGTCCTGCGACGGGTCAAGCTAAATCCTGCGCACAGTCCAAAGTCTTTGATGTTTATACAGTAAAGAACGTTTGTGGCAAAGTAGATAACGTTGGTCCGGTCCCAGGCAGAGGTGCATTAATTTGAATCTTTGTATTAAAGTGGGTATGAACCCGGTGGAGGGGGACCCAGAGGGAAGTGAAAATCACCTGAGAAGTTTCTGTGTTAAAGTGGGTCAAGCCCATCCCAGGGGTACCCGGGGTGGACGGAAAATCAACTAAGAATGTGTACATGCTTAATCCTAAGAAGAAAGGAAGTTCAATGTTTGTCATGTTGCATCAGGCCACCCGAAAAAGAGACTTTTAATGGCAAAGAGACTTTGGCACAGAAGGCTATCATGTTGAAGTTTTGAACTGTACCCTCGTACTAGAGACGACAGAGACTGTGCTAAGCTCTAGTGTGCTGCCTTGTCCCGTGCTGAAAACGTGGCAAAGAGAAGCCAGCAGCTTGAATATCCTGACATATCATTTTTTGAACAGTTTTCCTTTGCATAACATTGTTTCTCACACTATTTTTATTTAGAAGTAAGGATTGGCAATAGGTTTACTAGTATAGGCCCTTTTATTTTGACAAGACACCACTAGGACTGCATTATTATTATTTGATGGTCGTAGCTTGCTCCCATCTTTAGATTTAGGATTAGATAGGTGTTTTTCAAACCCAGTCAAAGTTCAATAAACACCTTAGAACTGTGATCACTTGTGTCTGTCTTACTGTTTGATGCCACGCCTTCCTTACGCCACATTGTTTTAAATATTGTGTAGTTCCTTTGCACTTAATTTCTTTGCCATATCTAGCAGAGAGGTATCTTCTGCAGCAGAGCTTAGAAGGTGTGTTCGAAAATGGAGGCATTCTTCAACAAATGTGTCTTCCTCCAAGTCATTGTAGTTGCACTTTCTTATACTATTGATGGGTCCCTTTTGTCAAATCGACAAGGACATTCAATTTCCCCTAGAAGGTATTGTATGCAGCTTTCCTTCACTCCAATTCGCCAATAAAGCAGTCACATATCACAGAAAATGTATTCCCCTTGCAATCAATAGGAGTAATAGGTCTAGAAAAACACATTGAACTAAAGAGGTAGTTATATAACTACTTTAAACCATATCAACTTGCCTTTCTCCAATGAAATAGTGTATGATGGTACAAACAAATAAAATCAAACCAAACTGCAATAAGGTTGGAAAGTGAAAATTGATTCACAGAAACCTTACCCCTAGCATAACTCCTCACAACGATACGAATGTTCTTCCCAAATCTGCACTTGGAAAACATTCAGTGCCAGCCTCCTAAAAAACTGCTTGTTCGATGTCTGCAAATAAAAATCCAGAGATCTCGATTATTGCCATCTTAGTTCAATTACAATATAGTCTTCATTTTACAGCATCCAAACTGGTGGATATATTTTAATGATCTATGATTTGGGATTCAACACAAAAGTGAGAGAAACATCTATAGCTGTCAGTCTTTTCTACCACATCTGGATAAAGAGGTCAAAGAGGGGTGAGGAGAGAAGCAGATGATTTTATTTTTTATTTTTGTGGGTGAGTTTTGAATGGTGTACTGTATGGTTATATTCCAGGTAGTATTTGAGGTGGGTAACATAGGGGCCGATTCATGGAACAAACGTGCGCCGAAAATCCCAGCGCAAGAAGGCGCAAGGAGGCGCAAGCGTGAGAAAGCAAGTGCACTAGCACGTGTGCGATTCATGGAAGGCGCTGCGCTACTTTCCCACTGGTTCTGCGCCAAATCCGTGCATGGCGCATGCTGGTGCACACGTCTCCAAACAGCGTGGGCAAAGCGCACAGCGAAAGCGCACATAGTGCAGCGCACACAACAAAAGTAGGCGGAACAGGGGGCGTAACACGCGGAATGGGGAATAACGCGTGAAAAAGAAGGCGTAACTGGGGAAGTACTGCTGGGAAGTACACGGAACGCCCACACACACGCGAACCACACGTATTCATGGAATCGAATAGGGCAAAACCGCGCACGGGCAAAGACACACACAGGCCTAAACACCTCCGCCACACGAAGGCAGGCTCTAACGTCCCTGCACATCAAAAGTGTGCACAAATAAAAAGCATGTATATACTGAGTGGGGTACGTGTATTACTGGGGTTCGTGGGTAGTTTCACACGCGATTGGGCCTGTGCGAGTGGGGTATGTGTACTACTGGTGTTCGTGGGTAGTTTCACAAGCGATTGGCCCTGTGCGAGTGGGGTACGTGTATTCCTGGGGTTCGCCGGAAGTTTTACATGTGAAAGGGCAACGCCCGTGCGCGATACGTCACAGATGCGCTTACACGCTAGGGGCCTTTGGTCCAATGAAATCACGTACGTGTGCTGATGCGCTTACGCGTTAAGGGCCTTTCCTCGGATTTCACACTGACATGCACTTTTTTCACATGCCAATTCACTCTGTATCAAGCTGGCCACGCGTACACACACAGAAGGCCACGCTTCTGCCCTGAAGGCCATTTTCCTGCCCCCAGAGCCCCGAGCACGGTCCCACCTGCCATCTGCTGCTGCCTGACTGCCTGCTGTCCACATGCCCTGCTATTTGGTGCCTGCATGTCAGCTAGGGTTCCAGTTGCTGTGTCCACCCCTGCTGGAACAGAAGACTCCCGACTGGGATACCATCGCTCAACAGCCCAGCCCCAGGACCCAGTTGCCCACCCACGCCTGCCTCAGGGGTCGCCATGTCGGGGCAAACACCATCTGAGACCACTGGCGACCCCCAGCCAGAGAGGCAGAGGGCCACCAGCTTCAGTGTGAAGGAAGTTGGTATCCTGATGGAGCATGTACTGGGGCATTATGATGCCCTCTTCGGAACATCACGCGCCAACAAGGAAGGACGGGAGAGGATCTGGGACGACGTAGTGGTTGCCATCAATGAGGAGGGGGTGGCAACCCGCGACATCAAGTACGTCAAGAAGCGCTGGGAGGACTTCAGGTCCAGGACCCTCCACAAGGCCCGACGCCTCGCGGAGGGGGGCCGGGTCAGCATGAGTGACATCCAGATGAGGGTCCTGGAACACGTATGCCCAGCGCTCCACACCCAGATCCTTCAGAGGAAGACCTGTCTGGAGTTGAGCAGTAAGTGGCCAAGCATTGGTGTGCGAGACAGGGCATGTTGCAGTGTGCTGGTAGTCTGATACTTGCCTGTATGTGTGAAATGGGCCATGTATGGATGTGTTTGTGCAGGGACATCATGGTCATGCATGTGAGACCAGTAATGTGCAAACCACATGGTTGGTGCATGAATACCAATGCTACATGGGGAGCTGTATGGCAAATGCACACATGAAAGCATGCCAGTGTCTGTTCTTGCACATGGTGGGAGTGTGAGGGATGGGTGCTGCTATCATGTACATGTATGGTGCACATGTGTGTGTGTCTTAGAAGTGTGTCTGTGACTTCGATACGCCATGGATTCATGACACATGTCCGTGATGATGTGTAGATTCACTCATGCAGTGCGGTCACCATTGTGTGCACTGTGTCTATCCACTGTGTCTGTAGTGTACAAGGCATGATGCATGACCCTCCGGTGATGTGTGTGCATGGGTTCAGTGTGAGCCAGGATGCATGTGAGTTTGAAGGCAACATTTTGATTAATAGAGGCCCTTGTACATGGATGCTGATGTTGATTGCAGGCGTTCATGCATGTGTGTTGCGTGCATTCACCCATGTGTTGTGGAGGGACAGGATGGAAGTGACGTTAGACACTGCCACTCATATGTTATTGCTTCCTGTCTAGGGGAATATTGTACTGTACCCTGATGCTTGTGTTCTATGTCTCCCTCTGCGCAGCGTCAAGTGAAGAAGAGGGCGGAGATGGCGCTGTGGAGCCAAGCGGCGGGGATGCCTCCACTGGGCGGCGATGCTTCTGCCACTACGGCTGTGGCGGAAGGGCCGGGTGAGCCCCCACAGGTGCTTGCAATGGCGGAAGACGGTACGGAGACATCCAGGTTGGTGGTCTCCACAGAGGAGGAGGAGCCTGCCAGTGAGCAGCACATGGGGCCTGGTGGGGGTAGTACCACTGGTGCAAGTGGTGCAGTCCAGGGCAGGAGGCAGCACAGGTCACCGCGTAGGGGCCTGTGCATGTCCATGTCCTTGACCCTGTGACTGCACCACCATGCACCAGCAGGGAGGCCCCGTCCGCAGGTAGGGGAGAGTGCCATGTCATCTGCCTCTCCACTGCCTGCGGACGAGGGGTCCCATGAACGTATGGGCTCCATCCTGATTGGTGTCGTGTTGCGCACGCGTGACATTCGTGATGACGTGCGTTCTTCCTGGGCAGAGAATGCACACCATCACGAAGAGCAGCGTCACGACGTGGCACTGTTGGGAGGGGCCCTGGTTGGTGGTTCCTACATGTGACGCGCACTCTGGCGGACCTCTCCTCCTCTGTGGAGACTATGCGCCAGTCGTTCTCCCTGCTGTCTTCCGGCCCAGATTCCACCAGGGCCCCCTGTGGACCTGGCCTGACCAACACAGCCAGCTTGGTGGAGATCCCATCCCTGCCACAGTCGGGCGTCGGCGGTCCAGCAGGGGTGGACACCACAACTGGAGACCAGCTGATGGAGGATGTGCAGGCATCATCGGACAGGGCACATGGACAGCAGCAGCAGCAGGAGCAGGCTCTAGGGGGGAGCAATGATGGCTCGGGCCATCGACATCAGGGGGCAGGCATCGGCCAGAGGGCAGGAGGACCCTGGAATGGATGTGTCTTCTGTGTGGCTGCAGTTGGGCCAGCGCATAGATGCGGAGCGGCGGCGGGCGGAAGAGGTGCGGCTCACCATGGTCAGGGCGGAGTTCTCCATGCGTCGGGCGTTGAGGTGGGCAGAGTGCCTCGAGGCGACTCGCAGGGAGTTGGAACAGGCCATGAGTGCCTCCCTGCGAGACCTCGGGGCCAGGGCAGAGGCCCACCTCCGGGACATCGACTTGGAGTTCGATGATGCCCTGGCCCGGGACACCACAGAGTGAGCCGCAGGACTTGCCCGCAGCCCTTGTATATAGTTAGATAGTGTTAGTTTTCCTTTCCTTTTTTATTTTGGTTGCGCTTGGACAATGCACCACGTTTTTGTATACAGTTTTTTATTAGGTAGTATTTTTGGTAGGTTTCATTTCATCAGTTGGGCTCATGGACCCTGGATTGTTCATTTGTACATAGTTCACCATTGGATTATTCTCATTTTTTTTATTTTCACCATGGAGCAATGGATTTCACTTTCTTTTTTCCCTTGGATTTGCTTTGTTGGACTGTGACTTTGGACACCATTTCTTTTGGATTTCTTTGGATTATGATTTCTTATTTTTTATTCTTTTACGGACATGCAGCATTTCTTTAATTATTCCCATTGTTGTGTGTTTTCTTTTAATTACATTCATGTTGTGTTTAATACATTTTTTTCTACATACTTCGATGTGTGGTATTATCTCATTGGTTTCATGCATGTCATGATATGGGTTTTCACATTCACTTGCACCCATTGTGTGTGTGTGATGGACATGTGTTCATTTACATACTTGCCTTTGGGGTTGTATCATGTAATTGCCTTTTCTATGTGGGTGGATGCAATACTTGGTTGGGTCATTGGGCTGGGGAGGCTGGCCATAAGGGCCATGATTGAGGATCGTCATGATGTGGGGGCAGGGGGACATGAGTGGGACATGAGTGGGGGCCTGCTGGCAGGTGCCCCGCACTGCTACGGGGTGGGGGTGCAGGGGGACATGAGTGGGGGCCTGCTGGCAGGTGCCCCGCATTGCTGGTGTGTGGGGGTGCAGGGGGACATGAGTGGGGGCCTGCTGGCAGGTGCCCCGCAGTGCTGGGGGGTGGGGGTGCAGGGAGACATGAGTGGGACATGAGTGGGGGCCTGCTGGCAGGTGCCCCGCACTGCTGGGGGTGCAGGGGGACATGAGTGGGGGCCTGCTGGCAGGTGCCCCGCACTGCTGGGGGGTGGGGGTGCAGGGGGACATGAGTGGGGGCCTGCTGGCAGGTGCCCCGCAGTGCTGGGGGGTGGGGGTGCAGGGAGACATGAGTGGGACATGAGTGAGGGCCTGCTGGCAGGTGCCCCGCACTGCTGGGGGTGCAGGGGGACATGAGTGGGGGCCTGCTGGCAGGTGCCCCGCACTGCTGGGGGGTGGGGGTGCAGGGGGACATGAGTGGGGGCCTGCTGGCAGGTGCCCCGCAGTGCTGGGGGGTGGGGGTGCAGGGAGACATGAGTGGGACATGAGTGGGGGCCTGCTGGCAGGTGCCCTGCACTGCTGGGGGGTGGGGGTGCAGGGGTGCAGGGGGACATGAGTGGGGGCCTGCTGGCAGGTGCCCCGCACTGCTGGGGGGTGGGGGTGCAGGGGGACATGAGTGGGACATGAGTGAGGGCCTGCTGGCAGGTGCCCCGCACTGCTGGGGGTTGGGGGTGCAGGTTGACATGAGTGGGGGTCTGCTGGCAGGTGCCCCGCACTGCTGGGAGGTGGGGGTGCAGGGGGACATGGGTTGGTGATCAGTAGTCCAAGCTGACATGTGGCTTGGCTGGGGGGCATGCCCATGGTGGATGGGCTGCCTGCGGGACATGACCAGGGGTGCAGGGTAGTCCCCTGTGGTGTGGCCTGCCTGCAGGGGGCGTGGAGGGTGTAGAGGGAACACCTGGGAGGACCCACACTGCCAATTCACGTGTAGGACTCCCCACGCACCCCCGAAATACACGTACCCTGCTCATATCGCGTGTGAGACTTCACGCTAACCCCAGTAATACACGTTCCCGACTCGCACAGGCCCTTTCGCATGTGAAACTTCCCGCGCCCACCCGAAATACACATACCCCACTCGCACAGGGCCAATCACGTGTGAAACTTCCCGCGAACCCCAGTAATACATGTACCCCACTCGCACAGGCCCTTTCACGTGTGAAACTTCCCACGAACCCCAGTAATACACGTACCCCACTTGCACAGGGCCAATCGTGTGTGAAACTTCCTGAGAACCCCAGTAATACACGTACCCCACTCGCACAGGCCCTTTCGCGTGTGAAGCTTCCCGCGAACCCCAGTAATACACGTACCCCCCTCGCACAGGCCCTTTCGCATGTGAAACTTCCCGCGAACCCAAGTAATACATGTACCCCTCTCGCACAGGCCCTTTCGCGTGTGAAACTTCCTGCGCATCCCCGAAATACACGTACCCCACTCGCACAGGGCCAATGGTGTGTAAAACTTCCCGCGAACCCCAGTAATACACGTACCCCACTCGCACAGGGCCAATCGCGTGTGAAACTTCCCGTGAACCTCAGTAATACACGTTCCACACTCGCACAGGTCCAATCGCGTGTGAAACTTTCCGTGAACCCCAGTAATACACGTACCCCACTCGCACAGGCCCTTTCGCGTGTGAAACTTCCCACGAACCCCAGTAATACACGTACCCCACTCGCACAGGCCCTTTCACGTGTGAAGCTTCCCGCGAACCCCAGTAATACACGTACCCCACTCGCACAGATCCAATCGCGTGTGAAACTTCCCGCGAACCCCAGTAATACACGTTCCCCGCTTGCCGTGCTGGTACAGGGTTAGTGCAGCCCTTTGCGCTGGATTGGGGATTTTGATGGCTTTTCCCTGCACGAGGGGCCTTCTTGGGGGCGTAACTGGTGCTGCTGCAGGGTCGCTGCGCCACTGTGCGCCACGGCTGGTTTTGGTAGCTACAATCCATGAATACGCTGTGCGCGGAAATGGATTTTAGCGCACGTGGCTGGCACAGAGATTCGCACGCACACTGTGCGCCAGCAGCGTGCGCCACTTGTGCGCTAAATTCTATGAATTACCCCCTCAATGTTCCCTGATTAACGTGTGTTAGGCAGAAACCTGTGCAGTTCCCTCTGGGACCACTGCAAAAGTTTTAAGACTACAGGTGTTTGGCAGTAAACCCACTTGGTAGCAGTCTGTACCACACAGAGTCACTTGATAGCTGTGGCTGAGCAGTCAGACTTCCCTCAAGAAGACTTAGGCAGTATACATAGTATTCACAATAGGTCAAAAGAACACAGTAGAACAAGCAAACACTGACCAGATCTTGGTGTAAAAGAGATATAATTATTTATTTAAAAACACATCTAATAAAACACACAGGTACTAATATTAAGCAGTTCAAAAACACGGTCACTAAACGATATACACTCCCTTAAAAGAATATTAGACAAGTCTTAAGTAAAGTCCCACTTATTTTCAGACGGCTGTGAGCGCTTAACCAGATGGCACTCTAATAATTTGGTTTAAAAGGGAGAGAAAGGCAGAGCATAAATTGAAACAGATCCCAACACTTTCAAAAGAACACAGCAAGAGAGAAAGGCAGAGTCAAACCGTGAAGTTAGAGTTCAGAAAGCCGGATCCACTTTAAGAGGATCAGAACTAAATGTGTCCAAGGTCACACGTTTGAAAAGTGCACAAAAGTCTCGAAAAGGTTCAGAAAGAATTGGACCAAAAGAAAGGGACCAGTTAAATGGTCAAGGCGGCCAGCCCAGTCCAGAAGGTTAAGGGATTATTATTACCTTGTAGCAATCTTTAGAAAGGGAGGCCTGGCGGACACGGTACCTTAAAGTGGTGAGAATACTCCAGCGGGGGCAGTTGTTCCTGGCAGCGGATGCAAGTCGGTGCTTCGTCCGGGGGAAGAGAGGATCTCGTCGGGGAGGAAGACAGGAGTCCGTTGCACTGCCAGGGAAGAAACCAACTGCGGAGTTCTCAGTTAAAAGGAGCAGTCCTTTTAGTCGTGGTCCAGTGGTAAGTGGCTATCCGGTTGCCGGGGTGCTTGGCACGGGCATTTCGACTAGGGCTGTACCGAATAGCATATTTAGTATTCGGCCGGATACCGAATAGTTTGTCAACTATTCGGCCGGAGCCGAATAGTGAGCCGAATAGTTTTTTTTTTTTAGGCCCCCCTATGCAATACAATCTCGGGCCACCAGCTTTGGCCCGGTGGCCCGACAAACACAACATTATTGCGGTGAGGCCGCGGGGGTTCCCTGAGGCCCCGCAGCCTCACCGTGGTGAGGGGGATGGGGGGCACCGAGGCCGCCGGTGTCGGCAAAGTGCCCCGGCGGCCTCATGAGTCTGGGGGGGCCGCTCCTGTAGGAGCGGCCCCCCAATGCAAAATAAACGTCGGGCCACCGGCTTTGCACCGGTGGCCCGACAAACAAAACATTATTGCGGTGAGGCCGCGGGGGTTCCCTGAAGCCCCGCGGCCTCACCGTGGTGAGGGGGATGGGGGGCACCGAGGCCGCCGGGGTCGGCAAAGTGCCCCGGCGGCCTCATGAGTCTGGGGGGGCCGCTCTTGTAGGAGCGGCCCCCCAATGCAAAATAAACGTCGGGCCACCGGCTTTGCACCGGTGGCCCGACAAACAGAACATTATTGCGGTGAGGCCGCGGGGGTTCCCTGAAGCCCCGCGGCCTCACCGTGGTGAGGGGGATGGGGGGCACCGAGGCCGCCGGGGTCGGCAAAGTGTCCCGGCGGCCTCATGAGTCTGGGGGGGCCGCTCTTGTAGGAGCGGCCCCCCAATGCAAAATAAACGTCGGCCCACCGGCTTTGCACCGGTGGCCCGACAAACAGAACATTATTGCGGTGAGGCCGCGGGGGTTCCCTGAGGCCCCGCGGCCTCACCGTGGTGAGGGGGATGGGGGGCACCGATGCCGCCGGGGTCGGCAAAGTGCCCCGGCGGCCTCATGAGTCTGGGGGGGCCGCTCCTGTAGGAGCGGCCCCCCAATGCAAAATAAACGTCGGGCCACCGGCTTTGCACCGGTGGCCCGACAAACAGAACATTATTGCGGTGAGGCCGCGGGGGTTCCCTGAGGCCCCGCGGCCTCACCGTGGTGAGGGGGATGGGGGGCACCGAGGCCGCCGGGGTCGGCAAAGTGCCCCGGCGGCCTCATGAGTCTGGGGGGGCCGCTCCTGTAGGAGCGGCCCCCCAATGCAAAATAAACGTCGGGCCACCGGCTTTGCACCGGTGGCCCGACAAACAAAACATTATTGCGGTGAGGCCGCGGGGGTTCCCTGAAGCCCCGCGGCCTCACCGTGGTGAGGGGGATGGGGGGCACCGAGGCCGCCGGGGTCGGCAAAGTGCCCCGGCGGCCTCATGAGTCTGGGGGGGCCGCTCTTGTAGGAGCGGCCCCCCAATGCAAAATAAACGTCGGGCCACCGGCTTTGCACCGGTGGCCCGACAAACAGAACATTATTGCGGTGAGGCCGCGGGGGTTCCCTGAGGCCCCGCGGCCTCACCGTGGTGAGGGGGATGGGGGGCACCGAGGCCGCCGGGGTCGGCAAAGTGCCCCGGCGGCCTCATGAGTCTGGGGGGGCCGCTCCTGTAGGAGCGGCCCCCCAATGCAAAATAAACGTCGGGCCACCGGCTTTGCACCGGTGGCCCGACAAACAAAACATTATTGCGGTGAGGCCGCGGGGGTTCCCTGAAGCCCCGCGGCCTCACCGTGGTGAGGGGGATGGGGGGCACCGAGGCCGCCGGGGTCGGCAAAGTGCCCCGGCGGCCTCATGAGTCTGGGGGGGCCGCTCCTGTAGGAGCGGCCCCCCAATGCAAAATAAACGTCGGGCCACCGGCTTTGCACCGGTGGCCCGACAAACAGAACATTATTGCGGTGAGGCCGCGGGGGTTCCCTGAGGCCCCGCGGCCTCACCGTGATGAGGGGGTATGGGGGGGGGGGGGCGTCACTTACCTGGTGATTGGGTCCGGGTGCTGGCATAGGAAGTGAGGGACGGGAAGAACTGTTCCCTTCCCTCGCTTCCTATTTCAACAGGTTAGGCTGGTTCCTCTGTGGTCAGACTGCAGAAGCCAATAGGCAAACAGCTTGTTTGGCTTCTGCAGCCTGAACACTGTCAAACATTCTATGATTGGCTGTCATCTCCCAAACAGGGAGAGGGCAGCTAATCATAGAAAGTGGACTTCGGCTTCGAGTCCCTAAACAGAAACTATTCTGCCGAAGCCGGATAGCTGTATTTCAGCCGAACTTCGGCAGAATAGGGACTCGAAGCCGAAGTTCGGTACAGCCCTAATTTCGAACACAAGACGTCCTGGGATGTGAGGAAAAGAAGGTAAACTGGTTGTGCCCACCAGTCAGGGGAAGAAGACTCTCCAGCCGGGAGATCTTCTCTGTCGTCGGGAAGTGGTGAGTCGGTTCCGCAGGGCTCCACCTGTGGTGTTGTCGTAGCAGGTCGGCTCAGCTTCTCCCTCATCGGATTCTCAGGTCCTGTCGCGACTTCTGAAGTTCCAGTCCCAAAAGCCCTGCTTTTATGCAGCACACCCCCATTCACTCAGCGTAGCTGTAAATCAAACATGCTAAGTGGTGAGCCGGCCGGCTCACCACTTGGGCCAATCACACAAGAGTGCGACTTGAGTTACCGAGGTAACTCAGTCCAGGGTGTCTAAACCCCCTCCCACACTCCATGTGGTACCCAGACAGAGTGGCACCACTTTTGGAGGCTTCTGTGGAGAAGCCCGCCAAAAAGTGAAACAAAGGGCTCGACTTGGGTTGGAGTCACAGAAGAGAACACAAACACCATTTTAGAATTGAGTCCTGGCAAAAAATTCCAACCGGCAAATTAATATTAAATAAATAAACCGGCGGTATGTTCGAGGCTATGAGAATTAAATAATTAAAGTTGGTAGCCTCGAACAATGGGAAAATCCCATAGAGATATATTTGCGGTTGAAAATAAAAAGTAGTATCCACTGCCACCAGCCAAAACTCGATCGGTGGGACGGAGACGTGCCCCCTCGACTAACAGACCCTGAGCAACCGAATTACCCCGACTAGTATGTCCACAATATGATGGTTTGTACTGGTTTCTGTTCATAATTTGGGACTAGTAAAGCCAATGGTGACTTTACATGCCCTGGGAGACAGTAGTCAGTCCCAGGGTATGGAGTGTATGGTGGGGTGTCACTATGACACCCCTGTGTCACTGCACGGAGGGTGCTGTGTAACACACATAGTAAAAACACATGAGACCCTATGGAGTAAAGGACCCCATAGCCCATAAAACACATTGGGCCTCATTACGACCCAGGCGGTAAGTTACCGCCTGGGCCGTGACTTTACTACGTTTACGCCATGGTGGTTGGCGGATTTACCGCCCCATTCCAATCTTGGCGGGGTGGTAAATCCCCATTTTCCCATTTTCCCTTCCCCATTCCCATTTTGCCCCATAGGGCATAATGGGAGTGGGGAAGGCGTTAATTACACCACCGTAAATTACGGTGGCGTAATTAACATCAAGGTCCCTTAGCGCCATGGATTTTAACACCTGCTAAAAGCAGGTGTTAAAACCTCCATGGCGCTAAGGGACCTCGGAATCAGGCGGTAAGGGTCGGCGCTGTTTACGCCGCCGTAAAACCCTTACCGCCTGAGTCGAAATGAGGCCCATTAACAGTCAAAGGAGCACCACAAATCATGTCCAAGAGTGGGAGAAAAAGGGTCTCACTCTTGGCAGGAGAAAAAAACAAACTCCAGAATTCCAACAAAGCTGCTGGGGACTCACTAGGTTAGCGAATTTGGCCTAAACAGAGAATTCTCCCTAACAACGTGACATAAAGCTTGATAGAATCTATGTTGTTTTACCGCAGTATACATTTGCCAAAACCTCAGCCCCCCAATATAACACTGCCAAAAAACACTATTTGTGTGTCCTCTGTCCCTTTTGCAGGGATTCTTCAGCAACCTCCCATAGGCCCCTCTACTCTTACTCCAAATTGGTCTCTACTCTTACGCAGAGGACATACACAAAACCAGTTATTCTCACCTTCCCGTGACTCCGCCCAAGAGACGGTTGTCGCCCCTCCTCTCTGCCACTCCACACCACCAAGTCCCTAAACCCGCACCTCTCCAGGCTGCTGCCACTTCCTGCTACAATTCAAGCATGCGGTAACACCGACAGGTCCTGCGTTCGGCAAAGCCCGTCTTTGGGGATTTCAGATTCTGCAAAAGTGTGCAAAAGAGGATGCCATCTGCACTGTGCAGTGTGATTTTTCCTGGCTCAAACCTTGGTTGACCAATGACCTGCAGTTTGGTAGTTTAGATGTTGCTGGCAGATCGATGAAATTAAATATATATATATATATCTGGATGAAGAGGTCAAAGAGGGGTGAGGAGAGAAGCAGATGATTTTATTTTATTTTTGTGGGTGGGTAGTATTTGAGGTGGGTAACATAATGTTCCCTGATTAACGTGACAAACTCTTATATATATATATATATATATATATATATATATATATATATATATATATATATATATATATATATGAATATATATGAACTATATATATATAAACTATATATACATATATATGTGTGGGAGATGGGCGCATGATCAGTGCCTGGCCAAAAGCAATTGACCCGGCAGCCAAGATTCCTTCTGACGATACCTACTGAAAAGCACCATATGTTCCAACAGTTTACCTTCAATGTTGGACGTGTTTGAAGGAATCTTAAAAGAGGAATTCATTGTCTCTTCAAAAGTATGTGCTTTTAGCAGGTAGATACATTATTCGGAAGGATGGATTTCTAAATAAACCACTGCCCTACAGTGAGACTAACTGGCATCTCAATGGAACGACTGCCATGTGCTCAGAAGGAATGTGTTTTTCCTTTCTTACTTATGAAAAGGATGAAATCACACGAAGTATGGTATTCGCATATTTCTAGAATGGAAAGCATTTTAAGTGCCAGATTGATCCAAGTACTGGAGTGCCACAGTAGCTGCGAAAGGAAATGAAGAGTCGCCGGCACTTCTGGGCTGGGCTCCATGGAGGACATCTGTTTCAAATTCATCAGAGTAAAGTGGGTGTTGATGGAAAGCCTTTAGCCAAAAGGACACACATTACACAGGACTGATTTCGATTAGACTTCCCCGTCTAATTTATGACTTTTCTGGTGTAAAACTAGGTGTCAACAGATTTTCAGACAGCTGCTTGAACCAGCTTGGCTGCATTTCATTCTGAAGCCTATGCATCATCCTGGGATCGTTGTCTTGCAGCCTTGATATTGTGAATCTTATGCAGAAAGTCTTTCTAAATCCAATTACATTGCCATAGCATGCTCTGCATTGCATGGCCAAATCATGCTTCCAATATCATGGGAATGGTCAATGTCGCGATTTTAGGGGCCGATATTTCACTGCGTTTTCCTTGAGGAATATGCACATGGCAATGCGTGTAGAAAAAAAAAAGCTCATCCTGCCCACGAAACATACCTCATCCTTACTTGTTGGAAATCCATATACTTCATTTTCCTTTGTAGGGTTGAGCTATAGTCATTTACTCATACCCACATGGTGTGAGTGAGCGCAATTGAGAAAGAGTCACTAAAGAGCCGCTACTTCATATATATTTATATTTAGCGTTTTATATAGCGCTACGTACCCTCGGGTATCTGAGCGCTCCTTATTTTAACCCAGTTGGTGTCATGCTTATTTATCGATCTCGGGAGAATGAAAAACTGCGTTTGGCTCTGTCGGGATTCGAACATGCTTCAGCAGGCTCTGCACAGAGTTCAAAGCAAGGGCTCTACTGGCTGTGCCATCAGACCAGACTACTGTCGCCCCTGCATTAATTTTGTCAAAATTAGATTACTGCAATGTGCTACTACTAGGCGCATTCAAAACAAATCTCGCAAAACTTCAACTCCTACAAAACATAGTGCTGAGAACAGCACTTGGCATCAAAAAATCTGACCATATCTCTAAGATTAGAAGGGAAGTTCACTGGCTTCTTATCAAGGCAAGAATACTCTTCAAAACTCTTTGTGTCACACACAAATGCCTAGCTAAAACGGCTCCTACATACCTCACCAACACAGTTATGCTGAATACCTCAACAAGAATCCTGAGAGCTAATAACAGCTCCCAAATCCATGTCCCACGCTTCAAACGCACAAGGGCGGGGGATGTAGTTTTCAGGTCTAAGCCCCAAAAACTTTGAACTCCTTCCCAGTGACTTTGTGAAAGGAGCCAACCAACCCAAGATTAAAAAAAACAAAAAAAACAGGCTTTTCAACAAATACTAGACCAAGACCATATGCATCACCATGGACTTCAACACAATACCATTCCCTCCCAAAACTGGAGGTTAGACAATTTCCCTGAAATCTACCTGCAATTAGACTTCCATTGATTCTAAGATCTAGTTTTCTACTCCGGAACCTCCTGCATTTACTGTATTATCTGTCTATTGTTATTATTGCTATTGCTTGTGTAACAACTCTCTCACTGTAACCAGAGATTTAAGCTCCCTGTAACCTACGCCTTGATACCCCTGGGTTTGGGTGAAAAATAAATGCAAAAAATAAATAAAATAAATAAGTATATCGGAATTTGAACCATCAGAACTGAAGAGGTTTCAGTGGGCCGCCGAAGGGCCAGTTCATAACCATGGGAAGTTCTCAACACAACTAAACTACAAATGGAGATTGGCGTTGGCAGAGCTGCATGTTTTTCAGGGAGAGGTGCTGGGAAACAATTTCCTAGGCCGACCCACGGCCCTGGAAATTAAGATTGCTGCTGTGATGTACACAATGCTATAGATCCGGCGTGTGGTCCCACCCCATGGGTCTCGCACGTAGTCGCAGTGCCCAATGCCCAAACAAGTGTCCTTTGAAAGAATTCACCTGTGTGTGGACATGTGCCAGGCCAACAAAGCCATCCAACGAGAACGACATCTTGACATGCAACTGGATGACATGGTGAGCATGCTCAATGGAGGCAAGGTACTCATGAAACTTGATATATAAAGGATACCAGCAGATACAGCTAGATGAACAATCATGCTACAAATCCACTTTTGAAAAGCATTAAGGTTTGTTTTTGGTATAAGCGGCTAAGCTTTGGGATATCGTTGGCTGGTGAAATCTTCCAGGAGAGCATTAGGAAGGTAATTCTGCACATAAAGAATTGTTTCAACTAGAGTGACGACATTTTGGTATTTGGGGTTGATCTCGATCAACATGACCGAGCACTACATCAAGTGTGCACAGCTCTCTCAATAGCGGGGTGGACACTGAATGCTGACGTGTGCATTTCATAAGAAGAATCTGAAATTCTTCAGACATGTGTTTTCGCAGGAGGGGATATGCCCTGATCTGGAGAAAGTGACTGCAATTGAAAATTTCCCACCTCCGCAAGATGTGAGTGAGGTGCAGTAATTTCTGGTGATGGGTAGCTATTGCAGCAGATATATGAAAGAACTTGCCACCATTAGCACACTATTGAGAGAATTTACCAAGCAAGGGGGCGAGTTTCAGTGGAACCAATCATGCAAAAAGGCATTCGCACAAGTCAAGACAGACATTGGTTCTGCTGAGTGCGTGGCCTAAATCAACCTGGCCAATTTACTGAACATACAGTGGATGCAAGCCCAGTAGGACTGGGAGCTATTCTTGAACAGCAGACACCCGGCAGGAACAGTCCCAGAGCCATTTTTGCGTATGCCTCCAAAAGCCTGACAGAGGTAAAAGAAAGTACTCACAGACAGAAAAAGACGGATTGGCCATCATTTGGGTGTGCAACCATTTACAGATAAGTGACCGACCACCAGGCATTAGTCACGATTTACAGAAATCCTCAGTGTAAGATGCCTCTTAGGAATGAAAACCGGGGGTTAAGATTGCAGGACTTTAATTTCACCATGGTCGATAAGCCGGGTAAGGAGTACTATCCAGCTGATTTCATGTCTCAGCACCCGCTTGGAAACTTGTCCCAGCACCCGCTTGTGAAACTAGACTGTGACCCATCCATGGCAGAGGAACACATCAACTTCCTGTCTCAGGAAGGACTCCCGAAGCCGCTTATGATTTCCATGGTGAGAGATCATACTATGAGAGACAGGATACTGCAGAAGGTGAAGGAGCTTATCAAATCACAAAGATGGATGGACAGTGAAGTAGGACACAGAGAATGGAACCAAGAGGCATGGAAGCAAGAAATGCAGGCCTTCAAACAAGTGAAAGATGAGCTGTCAGTCAAGGCCGACGGCCTTGTGATGTGCGGAAGGATGATCATCATACCCACTGACCTGCAACAGCATGTAGTGGACTTGGCACCCAAGGGGCATTGGGGAATGGTAGCCAGAAAACTGCAGATAAGAGATGCAATGTGGTTCCCACGGATTGACTCAGTGGTGAAAAACACTGTAAATAAATGTCACCTGTGTCAGTGCACTTTGAAGCCCAATATTCCGGAACCACTCAGAATGTCCGAGCTGCCAGAAGCTCCATGGACCCATGTGGCGGTTGATTTTTGGGGATTGTTTGGACGGGGCAAGTACTGGATGGTGCTAAAAGGACGAGTTCTCCTGCTTCCCCCTTGTACAAATGATCTCATCTATGTCAGCCAGCACCGTATCCCAGAACTCAACATTGTATTCTCTGCATGGGGCATTCCTTACACGTTAAAGTCAGACAATGGGCCTCCATTTAGCAGCCTGGAGTTTGCTCGGTTCATGAGCCACATGGGCATGCGACACAGGAAGATCACGCTGCTGTGGCCGCAAGCCAACGGATTAATCGAGAAATTAATGGGGAGTTTGAAGAAAGTACTGCAACAAAATGATCTGAGTCCAATATCACTAAACCAAGCAGTGTGTAGCATTCTTCGAGATCACAGAATTTCACCACATGCGACGGCGGGTAGATGTCCCTCAGAGTTAGTGTTCCAACGAAAGGTGAAGATGAGACTGCCCCACAGAGAGGAGCCCCGGGAGACCAACCTCATAATGCTACAGGCTGAGGATGCAGCCAGAAAACTTGAGATGAAAATATATGCTGATGAAAAACGAAGGACAAAGTCATCATTGCTGCAACCTTGGGACAAAATTCTTGTGTGTCGAAAGCAGGAATGTAAGTCAGAGTCAAGATTTGATCCAGGTCACCTAGTCATCACGCAGATTAAGACGCCCATGGTAAGAACCTGATCCCTGGGCAGGTTGATCACACAAAATCTATCACAGTTCAGGCTTTACTGAGAAGGAGAGAAGGAAGTGAGGACGAGAAGACGAGTGAGGAAAATGAGACCGACAAGATGCATTACACAGCCTCTGAGACTGATCGGGGAAATATGAGACAACTGAGTAATGGGATTTTGTTTTGCCCGAAAGGGGGAGATGTCGTGTCTGGCGCGGACATTGTTGACCCGTCGTGACGAGATGAGCTTGTCACGCTGAATGCTGCAAATCAGGTTTGCGCATGCTCCTGCTTGTGCAAGAGAAGTCTGCCACGTTGGGCAGAAAGTGAAAGTACAATAACGAGAAAGTAACATATTTCCACAACTCAATGTCCCTCATTTTGGCACCCTGCATGCTGAGGGCCTGGAAAGGCACATACACCTTGTCTTTCAGTAGTGGACAGGAAAGTGACGTTGCACAGAGGAGGGAGAAAATGTAGTTGCAAAAGATGTATTGTGCCAAGGTTCAATTTTTTGTGAGGGAAATTAAATAATAGATGATGAGTCCCATGAGTAGGCTCGAAAAATTGTTCAGTCTACTGAGTGGTAATACGCTTAGAAGAGAGGTGGGTGAGATGTGGATGAATCTCCCTTATATTTAAGAGCTTGCTGGCCACAGTGGCAGTGATGTAGTTTGGCACTGGGGTCGGATGAATAATTTGCAATCAGGCAATGTTGTGACTTGAATGTCAGAGTGGCAGCTGATGATCTGCTTAGAGATGTCCAGGGTGGAGGAAAACGTGGAGAAGAGGATTTGACTGTCATTAGCAAAAAGGTAGTATGAGAAGCCAAAGGATGAGATAAGTTTGCCCAGCGAAGAGATTTGAAAAGTGAGAAAGATTGGGCTAAGGGCTCATCCTTGAAGGGTGCCCACCTGAAGTGGGCGTGGGGAGGAGGTGATAGAATTCTTGGTTAAGGAGCACTCAGAGAGTTCATCCATTTATGTTCAGTGTCCTTTATGCCAACAGAGGGGAGAGCTTGGAGGAGAGAGGGTTGATTCAAAATGGGAAAGGTGGCAAAGAGATCATGAGGATGTAGGAGAGGTGTAAGTGATTATCAGAAGTAAGAACGTTCGAGAGATGGATGAGGGCTGCCTCTGAGGAGTAGCAACTGCGGAGCGCAGTTCTAAGGAAACGCGCAGATCATTGGTCACCAGGTTGCAGACAGTGCACTTGAAGATAACGTGGACAATGATTTTGGTGTGCTGAGACAGAAGGGAGGGCGAGTGATTGTTTGGGTGAGCAGTGCTTTTGTCAGGATGAGTATGGCCGTGGACATCGTGTCGCATGCTGGGAAGTTGCCACATGACAGGGAGGAAAGGCGAGGGCATATGTTCTGACCTTGCTTGCCTCCTTTTCTATCCACAGCTTGTGTTGGCTAGCACCTGTTTCATTTTTCGGATGGTGTGATCCTGTGATGTTCTTCTATTCCTCAGTCATTAGTGGCCTCCATTTCATCCACATGGTTTAATGGAGAGGGGTATTTTTTTGTTCCCTTTTAGGTTATAAAATATTCTTTAAGTCCTATATATTTCCCATATTCGCTTGACTCCTCTTGGACAGTTTGGCTTTTTAATGTTATTTCTTATTGCTGTTTTTCACTCTTTTTCTATTCAAGTGGAAGTCTATTCTTATGCCATTCACTTTGCATAATGTCCTTAATTGATGCACAAAACGAGTTACACTGTATGCCAAATGTGTGGCAATAAGTGGAAATTGTGTGTTGATCCCATTTGGTCTGGTTCGTTTTTGTCTTTAATTTTAGTTAAATATGGATGAATTCTTCAATGAAGTTTGTAAACGTATTATGCAATGTTCTAATTCTGTGTGTTTTTAACATGTTCTTTTTGCTCGCAATGTGTATATTGAATCATTACCTATATTTTTCAATATGAATTGTGATTCAGTAATATGATGTCAAATGCAGAGTATCATGATATCTCAGACTTACTGCTATGCAATTGATTACTTCTATGTTCTTGAATAATGAATTGTGATTGATCTCACGTGGGTTTCCTCCTTCTGCAAGAGTGAATTAGACAGCAAGAATTGCACGGCTCTGCCAGGTTTATGCCATATGCAGAACGTTCAGGCACTTGAAAGCATATCCCGGTTCACCCCGGTGTGCACTTTCACGAGTGTCAGTCCATAATGCTGTTTACCAAAACACCCCCCGACGCAATGTAAAGCACTAGCAGGGATCTTGTCAGGAGCAATGCCTTTGGCAGAAGGAAACCCTGATGCATAGCATCAGCTTCAACACTGATTTCTACATTTCCCCTTTAAAAAAGGAGTAGAAATGTAAAAACTGAAATGGCAGTGGTAAGCCCATTACAGCCTGTCCCTGAAAATTCGCACATTCACTCCATCTGTTTAAAAGAATAATCTCAGATCCAATCCCACATCGGCTCAGTTAGTCCATGCATATCTAGGTATGAGAAATGCCCTTAAACCACAGCAACCAGCCCACGCCTGGGAACACAAATCCCTGTTGTGAACCCCAATCTTACATACAGGGAAACAGCCTCAGTACGAAAATTAGAGTTTGCACCAAACGACAGGCATTTGGCCTGGTTGGTGAACTCAGGGGGTTCCACCTGGGAATTGCTTGTTTAGTGAGACATGTTGTGGTGGACTGGAATACGCAGCTCCTGTGAATTGCGGATAGGTTTTGGTGCCAGCTCGCCCATATCATCTAGGTACTCCAGTTTACCTGCCTTACATTAACCCAGGGTTTTGTGATCTAATCTTTTGGTGGCGGGCACAGAGGCTCTATTTCTGTCCTGCATCTTTTTGCTGCTCTTTCATTGTACTCTTCGTGTTGGATCATCGTGCCATTTCCATTCTGTTTGGCTATCTTCTGTTCTCGTTGTGGTTGTTTTGTGTTTTCTCTGATATTGCGCCATCATTACTTTGTTATGTACCATCAATGATTGTAAAGCACTTTGGCATAAAGCACTATGCAAGAAATAAACAATAGAACACAATACAATTCTGTGCCATTGTGCCTTGATGACGTTGTACCATTATTTACATTCCATATTCCACCTCTCCTTCTCCCTCTCTCTTTCCTACTCCCAGCTCCACTTTCAGAATTGCTGCCATCCTAACTCTCCCGCTTTGAAGTTATTCTTGGAACAGTTTTTTCTGATAGGATTGGGGTGGAAGCAAGGCGTTTGGAAACAAGCTTTCATCAAAAAGGTCACCTGTAAAATAAAGTGGGCTGCACCATTTGTATCCAGGAAGTCTGTGGAACCAATCACATGGACCTCCAGTGTATCTCAAGTTGAAAAGGATGAATATCAATCACCTTTTTTTCAACATACTGTTTGATAACCAAATAAACCAAAGTTTATATAGGTGTGTCATTTAATAATATGTGTCTCTCTTCAGACAAAGTCGATGATCCCATACTGATATGATGTGATATGGCATTTATAAAGCGCCTGTGCACAAGTGTTTCAAGGCGCAACGAGGCAAGGGAGGGGAAACAGATGGAAGACAGAGATAACGATCCTTCTAGGCCAAGTGACAATGAGATCGAGCAAGTGCAGGGGAGGAGGAAGGGAAAAGTGCTAGGGGAAGCAGAGGGGGCAGTGCAATACAAACAATAACCGTAAATAAATAAAGACAATAAATACAATAAATAAGACAATAAATAAAAAGTGCGGCCAGCTGGTGGCAAGTGCAAGGGCAAGTGCAGACAACAGGGTCAAGTGCTAGTAGAGGCTGTAGGGATACAGAAACAGTGCCCGAGTGTAACTTTAGCTTGCTACCAGGACTAGCAGGCATCTGCAGATGCTGGCAGTGCATGGCCGAGCTCTAATAAGAGCAGTAGAGCTTTCAGCATGTAGGAATACTTCTGTGATGTAGGTGTTCTACTGTCTGTGTGTCTAGGACGCACCCTGTGTGTGTTTCTGCACATACCTCCAGATCATTTCGTGTTCGGTCCTTATACGACCCTCAAGAGTGCAATATTTTAGTTTCTGAGAGATGGTCATATTTACGTATCTCTTTCAAGCACGTTGTAATATCAACGGGGCATTGTAGGGGTGCATTTTTCATGACACAGATATTGTTCCAAGTAGCAACCAAACACTTCACAGAGAACGATTCGTGTTGCATGAACATCTAAAATCAAAGGCGTGGTCTATAGAACAGTAGGCCTTTTCAAATTTCATGTTTACAGCCTGCTGCTGTCAATCATGATTTCCTGATATTAGGCATCCTGACCCATAACAGGCATGCCCAAGGATAAGGACTGTCTGGCGTTTGAGCACTGAATGAGAACAGATTACAGAGGACATGATATTATGGAAAGTGGATGCATGCCAGCATGGCAGTAGCATGCATAGGTATTTTCAAAAACGTCCACTTAGACTTTAATTCACAGTATTATAAAGTGATTCGCCCAGAATCACAGAATCTTCTTTTGTCAAGTGGAGATGCCGGAGTGCGAGTCCAGGTCCACGGGCCCTAAGGTCTGAATCCTAGTCATTAGAACACATCTCCTCTACCTAAAAAGGAAATCATTTGTTCTACCCTTTTTCTGAAATTCCCTGAGTCACTGTAGCTTTCTGAAATATGTGTATCCCTCATGTTAGAGGAAGAACACGTAGTCAGAGAATTTTACACACTTTATCAGAATTTCTAAATCCTACATGCCCTTTGGCATAATCTGTTCATTCCTTGGCACTGGGTTTCCAAACCCAATCCCTTTGCAAATCCTTTTCGTGTTCTAACCCAAGGGTCCATGAAAAGTGGCTACGGATGACATTCTGACTTGTTATCCTACTCTCAGAACCTTCTTGTGTAGATCACTTCATAACATCTTACAATAGGTTAACTCCAGTCCAGGTTTCCTGAGTGACATATTTGCACAGCCCTGTTTTATTTACCGCTCGAGGCTGAATGTGATTTGAATGGATGTCTCTTACCTTATATTAATAAGTGAAGCAAACACCTTCTTGCATCCAGCCATTGATGAGTACAGCAACTATAGTGATACATTCAAATGGTCTACCTAATGAAACTATTCAAATTCTAACATGGTGAAATGCTTGTCAGATGCAATAGCCATTTTTAAACATGATGAAACCCCATTATTAGACAAGTAAACAACAGAAAGGCAAGAGGACAAAAGATAAACAAGGACTCACCCCTCATCTAACATACACCAAGGCAGGTTTGTTTAATTGCACACACTTGATATTGTGTTACCCCATATGAAATGACAAGTCCTAAAGGAAAGAACATGTATACAGACCACACTTAGTTAGTATTACACACATACTTGAAGGTGTTTGAGAGAGGAATGGTGTATGGTCAGCGGTTCTGCAATTATATTCACTATGCTTGATTGCTCATCCTGCTGCACATGCTCAGTAGCATCAGGTATGCAGAACAGGAACTGTGATGGCTGGTGAGTGACATGAACACTCACCTGCTGCCCAACAACTAATGGCGACTTTGACGCCTTCACGTCGTGTCTATTCCACATGGAAATAATAATGAGTAGGAGCATCTTGCCATCAGATGAAACATTGCCATTCACATGACTGCGACCAACACACACAACCGCCACCAGCAAACCACCATTTACAGTGGCAGCTGGCATTTGCCACCCAGAATGATTCATGAGTCAGGAAAATGATGTGTACTTGTGGATGGTAGTACTGCCAGTATCCCATCTCTCCATTTTGCAGCCAAACTAAACCCACAAAGGAATAAGGACGACGCCAGATTGCTTATGCATGGTGTGCACAGACTTGTCTAACTGCAGACAAGCTTGGATAGGTTACCAATAATTCCCAAACCTTTGCATGATGTTCCTTTGCTGTGACCCTCAAGAAAGTTTATTCAACTGGATTGGCCAGTATCGATGTACATTCACTTTGACACAAATCCTTGTGTAGTTAACAGTGAGTGCATCTCCATGCAGGAAGCACATGCCTGCTCAGTGATCTCTCATCCATCCAATCATGCATGGCTATAAAGAGAAGCAAAGGCATTTAAAATAATGTTTCTCCCAAGCAATCAGTTGCATAAGGTAATATTTTGAGTCTGTTAATTCTTTTTTTTTTTTACCAAAAGACTGGCCATACCAATATATCACAATCCCCCCACGGTTCATCCTTAATGTCTGACTCCCAAACCTTAAACTCAGGTAAAAATAGATTATAAAAGGCGTCCTACTTCCTTGACCATGAAGTGAAAAACGCATTACGCTTTTTAAGTTTATCAAATTTGTTTCTGAGTTTGTAGAGAAAACAAACCTTTGCTCTCACTGGCAAGTGGTGCTTCTATTTCCCGAAGCATACATATATTTCCCCTCTATTGATGGGGCCTCCGGCTCTTGAAAACAACTCAATAAAACAGAATGAAACATGTCAGAAACGGACTGCACATAATAGTTTTTCTGAGCCGCGTCTCTCCTGGGAAGAAGAAGAGATTACAGTTTATAGGGTTGAGAAAACTGTGTCAAGCCTTTTTTCTAAGGTTCAGTTCTCTAGTGACCAAAAGACTGCCTGTCAGAGTCATTTTAGCCTGTGTAATACGAGATGGTGGTTTCAATCTGCAACATGCCACAAACACATCACTCAAATGAATGGGGACTATTGACGCAGCTGGGCTCGGCTGAAAATAGCAGAGAATTGAAATTTTGTTTTAGACTTACAAGTGGTGTTTACTCTGTCGACAAAATGGAGATCAACTGCCACAAGTGTCACCTCAGTAGGACTACCTTCAAAAGTCACTGACCAAATGGGAAAACACATACACCAGAAGGCAAACAGAAAGATTAGTACAGTCGTACAGTAAGCTTGCTACTGTAGGTAGAATAGCAACAGAGCATCAGAGTAAATCTGCTGATATCATTGCAAGGATTTTGGCCCAATGTTGGTTTCTGTGTCTCTTGTAAGTGCACCATGGAGTAATTGGTTCTTTTGCAGGCAACCCACGCGGATGTATAAGGCTCCATTGGATCTTTGCCATCTAGCTGCTTCTAATGAGCCACTGCCATAACCAGCAAACAGGTCAGTCTTTGTCATCTGACCCTGACAAGGTGAGATAAAGAGATGCAAGCATTTGTTTGACTCTGCTTTGGCATCACAACGAGGATTCTGGCTGTCTATGTTGTGCTGCTGCACGGCAGTGTGTGTTAGTGATACAAATATGAGTCTGGTTAAATTAGTAGAAATCTTGACATTTGTCCACTGCGCATTGATGGGTGACCCCAAGAAGCCTAAAGTTGCAAAGACCTGAAAGCTCATCAATATGTTAATACCATGTGTGTGCTAACAACGGAGTATCATGTTCATTGGTTGCCTCTAGAAAGGTCTAATGCCATAACTACAGTTTTACCCGTGTTGCACACACAGGCGGTGACTTGCTATATTACGGTGCCTGGCATCTGGACACTGTCTCTCCCAGGCTCTCACAAGGATGGCACGGAGCCTGATCAATATTCACTTTGCTTTAATCTCCCTCATTAACTAACTGCCTCTCCCTTGTCTTGCCCCTTCTCTTCCTCCCTCTTCCTGCGTGCCGCATCTCCTTCCCTTAAGGGGATCCTACGTTTGAGGACGTATCATCTCAATGTCTCTCCACAACATCTCCCCCCATTTATCATGCGACAGCTCTACATTTGTTCAATTAGTCTCTGGGGCTTCCTGATGGCTCTTTTGGGCTGACCCTATTCCTCTCTGAGTTCCTCTGCCGCATGATCTTCCGGTGGCATTGCTTTTCTCATTGTTCTTTGCACCGAATCTTCTTCCTGACATGAGCCAGCTTCCTCTTTGTCTGATGTTGCATAGATTCTTTGGAAGAAGCATGCAATTCATGTTACTTTTCTTCCTTCCCCTTTAGCTGTTACCATGGACCCTTTCACTTCCACTATCTTGAGTGGGTGTGAGTTGTGTCTGGGGTCTTTTTTCTTCTGCTGCCGTTGGCAGACCAGGAATTCCTCTTCTACTAGTAGTGTATCTCTGATGCTCCCCTTCGACTGTCCACCCATTATTTCGCTTTCTACTTCTTTTCATTGTGCCTTCTCCTGATTTACTCATCTTGTTCACTTGTGTCGTCCTACAATTTGATTATACATGTTCTTGGCTTGTAGTGGATCATTATCTCCATTGGGGTTTTCCTAGTGGCCTCATTTGGTGTATTGCCTCTCAGCATTTTGCACAGAGCTTGTGGTCGAGGCAGTTGATCAATGATCAACTCCTTCCCTGTTCTTTTGATGGTTGACATCAAGCGTTCCACCTTCCCGTTGGCTAGGGGCCACGGTATGTTACAAAAAGACTGTATCTAAACGGTCGCATGAACAAAAAGTTCTAAAAATGCTACCACCAAAGGTTCGAACACCTAAAGTTCGAACCTTTGTGGTAGCATTGCAGGTAAGTAAAAAAGAAAAAAAAACTGCAGTGCGGCGGGGGTGTCCACCCCAACATCCCGCTAACTATACTGTGTGGTATAGTGAGGGCGGGTTGCGGGTGAAACCCCTGCAGCCGAGTGAAAGAAAAGAAAAGGACCCTATAGCACCAGTTCCCGATCACGGAAGTGAAAGGGAACTGGTGCCACAGGGACTCAGAGTGAAGAAAAAGGTAAGTGGGGTTTGTTTATGTTGGGAGTGTGGGTGGGGGATGTGTCATGGGTGTGTTGTGGGTGTGGATGGGGGTGTGGGTATGTACTTGTGTTCGCATGAGAAAGGTGCAAACTTTTGGTGGTTTGCACCTTTCTCATGCAAACTTTCCAGCCGTGGCAAAATCAGCCGCCGTCGGATCACCTAGATCCAGGGGACACAGCAGTGTAAACTTTCAGTGTTGGAGCCCAAGATGGGCCACAAGGCTTGTGAAGTGTGCACATGCAGTTCCTCCATTTGTTTTAAATGTGTATATTGTACAGCTGCCCTGATGGTTGGGTCCCACCTGCTTTTACTCCAAACGCTGCCAGTGTGAGTATAGGAGTGTTCTCTGAGATGTAGTGGATGTAAAATTCAGCTTCACTTTCTAGCAGGGGGTTTGCCTGGGCTCAACATGATTTCCCACCTGTTCTATGTATTATCTTGAAGTCATATTCCTGTAATCTGATGCCCCATCGTTCGATTCATGGTGGCATCCGGGTCTTCTGGTTTCCAAATAAAGACAACAGGGCTTGGTGGTCTGGAATGAAGGTACATTGTCATCCTATCACAAAGTAATGGAATTGCATGCAGGCCCACACGGCTGGTAGGGTCTTCTTCTCTGCCTGTGAGTATGCTGTCTCGGTGTCCGATTGGGCTCTGTTAGTGTAGTCCATGATGTGTCTTTCCGGCTGAGTTTCGGATTCACTCCATGCCAAGATGGCTCCCAATTGAATGGGGCTAGTGTACACCATCACATCTCTATAAAAGTTAGGGTCAAAGTAAGATAGTTGAAGACTGGTGATGAGATCTCCTGGAAAGCTGTTTTGCAGTCGTCGTCCCACAGGAACAGAATGTCTTTCTTTAGCAGTTTCCTAAGGGGGTCTCTGGGGGTAACATAGTTTGGGAGGTAATGTGCACAATAACCCTCTATTCCGAGAAATGATCTAAGCTCCACCATATTTTCAGGTGGTGCTTGTTTAACCATACCTATTCTCTACTATATCTGTCAATCAGGCTATAGTACATTTCTGGGAGGTTGGCTTGTTCTTGGTATGATGGTGGATTGTCATATTGATCTCTGGGTTATTGTGACTTGTATTCATTTGTGTCTCTCAGGACCTCAGGGTATTCTATGTCTTCCCAGTATTCCTGTAGCATTTGTAAACTAATGTCTTTCATGACTCAGATTGTTTTTCACTGTGGTGTGAATGGTATATTACTCTGCAGTGGTTGTGTTCTTGGATAGTTTTGCATTTGCTGTTTCTGGTTGTTGGCCACTATGTGGGGGTCCTGGCATCCATCAGGTACTCGTGGCAGGGTGGGTTACAAAAAGACTGTATCTAAACGGTCGCATGAACAAAAAGTTCTAAAAATGCTACCACCAAAGGTTCGAACACCAAAAGTTCGAACCTTTGTGGTAGCATTGCAGGTAAGTAAAAAAGAAAAAAAGACTGCAGTGCTGTGGGGGTGTCCACCCCAACATTCCACTTACTATACTGTGTGGTATAGTGAGCGCGGGTTGCGGGGGAAACCCCTGCAGCCCCCGTAAAAGAAAAGAAAAGGACCCTGTAGCGCCAGTTCCCGATCACAGAAGTGAAAGGGAACTGGTGCCGCAGGGACTCAGAGTGAAGAAAAAGGTAAGTGGGGTTTGTTTATGTTGGGGGTGTGGGTGGAGGATGTGTCATGGGTGAGTTGTGGGTGTGGGTGGGGGTGTGGGTATGTACTTGTTTTCGCATGAGAAAGGTGCAAACTTTTGGTGGTTTGCACCTTTCTCATGCAAACTTTCCAGCCGTGGCAAAATCAGCCGCCGTCGGATCACCTAGATCCAGGGGCCACAGCAGTGTAAACTTTCAGTGTTGGAGCCCAAGATGGGCCACAAGGCTTGTGAAGTTTGCACATGCAGTTCCTCCATTTGTTTTAAATTTGTATATTGTACAGCTGCCCTGATGGTTGGGTCCCACCTGCTTTTACTTCGAACGCTGCCAGTGTGAGTGTAGGAGTGTTCTCCGAGATGTACTGGATGTAAAATTCAGCTTCACTTTCTAGCAGGGGGTTTGCCTGGGCTACGGGGTGTCTCAACATGATTTCCCACCTGTTCTATGTATTATCTTGAAGTCATATTCCTGTAATCTGATGCCCCATCGTTTGATTCATGGTTGCATCCGGGTCTTCTGGTTTCCAAATAAAGACAACAGGGCTTGGTGATCTGTAATGAAGGTACATTGTCATCCTATCACAAAGTAATGGAATTGCATGCAGGCCCACACGGCTGGTAGGGTCTTCTTCTCTGCCTGTGAGTATGCTGTCTCGGTGTCCGATTGGGGTCTGTTAGTGTAGTCCATGATGCGTCTTTCCGGGTGAGTTTCGGATTCACTCCATGCCAAGATGGCTCCTAATTGAATGGGGCTAGTGTACACCATCACATCGCTATAAAAGTTAGGGTCAAAGTAAGATAGTTGAAGACTGTTAATGAGATCTCCTGGAAAGCTGTTTTGCAGTCGTTGTCCCACAGGAACAGAATGTCTTTCTTCAGCAGTTTCCTAAGGGGGTCTCTGAGGGTAACATAGTTTGGGAGGTAATGTGCACAATAACCCTCTATTCCGAGAAATGATCTAAGTTCCACCATATTTTCAGGAGGTGCTTTTTTAACCATACCTATTCTCTACTACATCTGTCAATCAGGCTATAGTACATTTCTGGGAGGTTGGCTTGTTCTTGGTATGATGCTGGATTGTCATATTGATCTCTGGGTTATTGTGACTTGTATTCATTTGTGTCTCTCAGGACTTCATGGTATTCTATGTCTTCCCAGTATTCCTGTAGCATTTGTAAACTAATGTCTTTCATGACTCAGATTGTTTTTCACTGGGGTGTGAATGGTATATTACTCTGCAGTGGTTGTGTTCTTGAATAGTTTTGCATTTGCTGTTTCTGGTTGTTGGCCACTATGTGGGGGTCCTGGCATCCATCAGCTACTCGTGGCAGGGTTGGTTTGTATGCTGGTGACAATGGTGGTCTTTTGCGGCTCATCGATTGGAAGTGGTTTTTTGGACTGCCTCAGTAGTCCACTATGACTTCTGAGGTTGGGTGCATGTGTTCCTTGAATTGTTGCTACACTCTGTGTCTTTATTGGGTTTTCTACCATGGCTGCTTGAACATCCACCCTCTCATAGATTCAAGCTAGTTCTATTTCCGGTAGTGCGATGGGTTTTTTCAGTGTTTTCAGAAAGTTGAAGAGGGACATACCTCTATAATTTCCATCCTTATGGTTTCATCATCCCAGAAATGTACGAACTCACAGTACGTAATTTTTCTTTGGAGTCGAATTATGAATTTGTCAATTGTCTCATGGGGCATTTGAATGCATTGATTAAAAGAGTATCTCTAATAGTCTTGGTTTGTGTGGATTATTCGTTTTTTGTTGCGAGTGTGATGCTATAAATGCATTGGAGTGACAAGGCTTCCATGTCCTTGTCCTGTACAGACTTATCATGTGTGTTCTGTGTTGTTTTCTGCACAAGAGTGCAGTTGGAACACCTGGCAGTACAGCTCTTCCTCTTTTTGGTCATGGTGATCCTTTGGATACACTTATGCTACCCATGGGTGGGGTTACAATCCTGTACCCATAGTGTATGTTTTTGGGCACCTGTGTGTTACCCACAGAGCAAGGTATGGACTGGTGGCAGCTCCATTCTGATTTGACAGGTGCTCTGAGTATCCTCTATTTTGGCATATCCAGGCCCTGCCAGAGGAATCAGTGGATTCCTGATCGGAGACAAGATGTCCCCTGGGCTTCTTGCTTTCTTTTGCCTGTTACCTCATTTTCCCAAATTTCTTGGAAGCCCTGAATCTGTCCCTTCCCCTGACTAACTGTTGGGTGGAAGAACCCTATATGGTATTGTGGGGAAGTCCAGACCAGACAGGCTATAGTCTTCCCAGTGACTGTATGCTGTGAGTACACCCTTTGGGTGGATCTGTGTGAATAGAGTGCATGACACAATGAATGAGACAGCCCTGCCTCAAACTGACATGAATGCACTGTGGTGTGCTGAAAAGCTGGGTGCTTGCCCCAATCCACATTCCTTCTTATGGGTGTCTGGGTGGAAGTGAATAGTTTGAATTCCTGTGTGCCTGATTGGCTGACTACCTGCATGAATGCCCTTCTGTGAAATTGGCTTACTGAGCCTGGCTCAGCCAGAGTGAATGGTGGATAGATGTGTATATCTGGGGACATCTCACTTACCAATTTGTTCAGAAGCTGAATTTAAAACTTGAAGCTCATCCTTGAGGCCCAGCTGAAAGAAGAAGAATTTCTGCTGCAATTAGATGAAATCAAAAAGCTGTTGAGTCTGTCGAGGACTGATCCGGGGGAGGTCCTGGCTAGGAGACCTCTTTCCAAGCTAGAAGGGACCATCGTGCAAAACTGCTGCTCTTCATCGAAGCACCCTGGAAGCCAGTCGCGAAAAGGCTGTCGACCGGAGAAGGGGTCTGCCGAGAATCTTGATGTAAAGCGCTAGGACTTCGATGCCATCGAATTCCATTCCATCGACCGGGGTTTCGAGGATTCCATAACCGATGTAAGCCAGTCGAGTCGTGTCACCCTGAAGCAGGGACAGCTTGCTGCTGTGCTGCTCGACGACTGGTGCTGCAATGCTCCACCAATGCCTAAGAACAATTGAACAAATGGTTCCCTTGCCATCACGCCAACCACTTTGTCCCGCCAGAGAAAACCAAGGTCGTCAGCTACTGAGGAAAGTCCGCCGGTGGGATTCCCTCCACCCGAAGAGGACAAAGATGTCCCAAGAACAATGATAAAGTGAAGATCCGAGGTCCAGTCCATGGTCGAGTCCCGATCGCCGAAGCTATCCGGAAGTACATGCTGCGGCTGCAGCGCTGGCAGACCAGAGGACCGCCGAAGCAACTCCCGACACTCGACTCCAGCTGCTGGGCCTACATCCATCACTGAGTCTTCTTTGTGGCACTGAACACTTTGCATCTTGGTGGACTGCATGATTCATCTTCTCAGGACTTCCTTTAACGATCGCTGAAGAGCACCATGAAGATGCTGTCTCAATGCCATTATTCCACTTTTCTTAGAGGAATTTCAATGCCATGTGGCTCCTGCTTTAAAGGGAGTCCATCCCCGAGGGATACATCGACGAACCATAAAATAAACTATTCTATCTCAGGTACATTGGGGTGGTTGAACTTTTGACCAGGAAACAAGACTGATTAAATACGAATGGACTGGGCTTGATAATACTTTTATTGCAGGTTGCCCAGGTGGGGGGATCTTCACTCAGAGTTGTGTTTTAGTAGCAAAAGAAGCATTCTGCCATTGTTTAACCTAACTTGCATTCCTTCCTATGATCTATGCTGTTATACCTTCCTGCATGATGTGTATGTTATCTTACAACTGTCATCAGTTGGTGCATTTTAAAGGAATATAAAGCTAAGTGCGGTACCACATAGACATTGTATATATTTGCCATATTAGAATTGCCAGAGTACAAAAAGTGTTTTAATTGTGTATATTTTAGAACCTTTTTATATAAAAAACTGTGTTAGCACGTAACATAGTGTGTGGACATTCCTTTGTTGGGGCTTGGGGACTCACTGTATTTAAGAACCAGTCTGCATCACCTCCTGAGAGCTTAAGCCTTGGTAGCTCGTCCATAGTTATCATATAGAGATCATTGGCTGGGGTGCACTATGTCTCTGCTCTGCCACATAGAGGGCAGAAGTACATATACGCCCACCAGTCTTTACACAGGTGGCAGCGGAGGGATGCTAATAGTTTTAAGACTCAGTGTGTAACCTTGCCACCTACAAAATATCCACACTTTGTTAACTTGAAGTTTTAGTTGTGTATACTACGATAGCTGCATAACAAGCAATGGAATCTATTGCAAATGGCAAATTGACTAGGATGAGCTTAGAGGCTCTCCAGAGTGCTTGTGAAACCAGGGAGTTAGACTGATTGTGATGCTCTTGATGAAGGGGGGATGGAACCACTGATGACCCTACCCTTGGGGCTATTACTGAATCTGTTTCTGGGATTGTCACCTATCCTGCCGCCTCTATTTCTAAACCTTGCACTGCTCTTTACGGGGAGACCCTGAAGATTGAACTTTTAAAATTGGAGCTACAAAGGCAACAGGTAGCCTTTCAATACAAAAAGTTGGAAACAGAAGCAGAGTTGAAGGAAGAGGAGCTGGCACAACAAGTAGCAATCGAATATAGAGACACTGAAAATCAAAAACTCCAGCTAGAAAAGGTAAGGTGGAGACTTCAGCTAGACCAGTTGGGGGTGTCAGGTCTCACAACACTACATTTATCATAGATTTGGTGAATGTGTATGTGGAGAGTTCAGATATTCTCCAATGTTTGGAAGCATTTGAGATGGCTTGTGAAATCAATTATGTTGACCGACAAGGTTGAGCTAAGTGTTTGTTTAGTAGAGTACCTCAGACTGGTTATGACTATATTCTGAAACTGAGTGTGCAAGAAAGGGATCAGTATGAGGTGCATGAAAACTGATTTAATTGCCAAAGTTTGTCAGGACACATACACAATACCTCAAAAGGTTCGGGGAATATAAAAAGAGAGAGAATGTATCTTGGGGTGACTGAGTGCTGCGCATATGAACATGATCGGGTTGATTGATGGAAACAAGGTGAACACTTTTGTTGAATTGTCCCACCTTTTGTTTTTTGAGCATTTCTCTGAAGCCTGTTCACCAGAGCTGCACCAGTACATTGCTGACCAGAATATTTTGGATCCCTTTAAACTAGCCAGGTTGGCTGACAAGTGGGTCTCCCACCAGGTGTTCCCTATTGAACCCAGTGGGGAGGACACAGACAAAGAAAAAGTGACCACTCAGAAGTCTGAGGAGTCCTATAACAAACACAGTCCAGTAAACCTAAACAGCCCTCTCATAAGACCCAAACATCTAGTGGGGATACATCTGATGGGGGTTAGAGCAAGAGTAGCAGTTCTCCTGCTGTAAATAAGGTTCCTAGTGGATCCAGTACAGTACATCTCATTCCTGGCACTTGTTGGTACTGTGTGGCTCTGGACCACAAGAAGGGTGACCCCAAGTATAAAAGAAAGGCACTTGGAGTCCAGGCTGTCAGCCTGACGTACCCTTGCTTCATGCCTGAGGTGGAGGCCACTTTCCTCCCCTCCTCCACAGGAATCACCTTTGGTGCTCCTGCAGAGATTTGCCAAGTGTCCCTTGTGGCCTGGGACCAGTACGCAGAAGTACTGGCTACTATCCCACAGAATACCCATAGATGTTTGAGAAGTGTAATCCTGAATGGCCAGCCTTCTACTGGTTTGAGAGACACTGGGGCAAATATGACAGTGGTGCATAGGTAACTACTCATGCCAGAGGACTATGTAGGTGCTTTTCTGAGAACTACCAGATTAGCTGATGGGCCTTCCTAAATTATTTTCTGTAGCCCTAGTCACTATCACAATTGTGGAGAAGACTTCCTGTCCTGGTATAGGAGAATGTGCCAGCCCACATATTGTTGGAGAATGATCTAGTAGAGTTGGGGTTGATCTAATGGACTACCATAACTGCTTCTGCAGTCACTAGGTCTCGGGTCACTCAGGGTCTGACTGCTAATCAGGTACCCATGCCAAAGGGAGACCCAAGGCAACACGGAAGGGCAAGAGGACTACCTCTGTGAAGAGAGCTCCTTCTCTTCCTGCTGTTTCAGCAACACCCATTGGGATCCAGGCTCTGGATGGGCTGGGTCCAGTGGTAACCCGAGACTCAACTCCTAAGGGAGAAGATCCAGAAGATTCTCCTCAGGGAGAGGTGCTCAATGCAGAGGATCACCATGGCCTTCCATGCCTGGTCGTTGAAGGGGGGCCCTCTATGGGAGACTTCTTTAAGGATCAGAGAGAGTGCCAGTCTGTTGAGAGTCTAGAAAAACAGTCCCAGGCACAAGGTGAAGTGCCTAAGTCATTCAGGATTTATTGGGAGGGTGAGCTCCTTCATAGTGAACCCACTAAGCATGAACCGGGTGCCCTCAAGAGGTTGGTGGTACCCAAGATTTACAGCTTCTTCCTACTGCAGCTGGCATATGAAGTGCCCTTGGGTGGTCATCTTGATACTAAGAAGTCCAAGCAAAGGCTCTCTGCACATTTTATTGGCCCAGGATAAGAGTAGAGGTAGAGTCCCATTGCCGGACCTGTCCCACTTGTCAGTTGTCTGGCAAGACTGGAGGCAGTGTCATTGCCCCACTGCAGCCTTTGTCCAGTGGTTGGCACACCATTTAAGAGGATAGGCATCGACATTGTTGGTCCCTTGGACCCTCCCTCATCAGGTGGACATCAGTTCATTCTGGTCCTGGTTGATCATGCCACCAGGTACCTTGGGGCTATACCCCTTTGGATCATTACTGCCAAGGCAGTTGCCAGGGCTCACCTAGGAATTTTTACCAGAGTTGGTTTCCCTAAAGAGGTGATCTCTGACAGAGGATCCAACGTTATGCCTAGTTACATGCAAGAGATGTGGAATGAATGTGGGGTAACATATACGTTCTCCACCTCCTACCATCCTCAGACCAACAGTCTGATTGAGAGGTGCAATAAGATTCTCAATGGCATGCTGGGTGCTTTGGAAGAGCCCCTAAGGAGAACATGGCATCTCCTCCTATAATGCCTGCTGTTTGCCTATAGAGAAGTGCCTGAAGAGGGTGTTGGTTTCAGCCCCTTCTCTTTGGACATCCTGTGAGGGAGCCCCTCATCTCAATCAGAGAAGGTCTAGAAGCCAGCCCTCCAGGGCCTGCTGCGTAAATGGGGGAATATATGTGAGGGAGGATGGCAGAGATGATAGGCCAAGCATCAGCGAATATTAGGACAAGCCAAGAATTAAACAAGAACTGGCATGACTTGAAGGCCTTGAACTCCAGGACAGGAGATCCTTGTGATAGAGCCTAACACGCCTTAAGCTTTGGCAAATAAGTGGACTGGACCCTTCAGGATAATCTCCAGGATGGGTGAGGTCAATTATCTGGTTGACATGGGAGTCCCTGGGGTAGCCCATCAGGTATTCCACACTAACAGGCTCAGGCCTTTCCACAGGAGAGAGGATGTCTCATGTCTTCTGCTAGCTTCAGAGCAAGAGGAGGATGAGAGTAAGCCCCTTCTGATTTGCTGCATAACAACCCTCAGGATGGCTCAGTGGAGGTAGTGCATCTCTTTCCAGATCTGACAGCAGAGCAGCAGAGGGCCGGCAGGGCTTTGCTCTGAAAGCATGCCCTTCTTTTTTCACTAACACCAGCCCTCACCCTGTGGTGCAGGAACAAAATTGATACTGGTGACAGTGTACCTGTCAAAAGCAGATGCTATCGGATGTCAGATACTGTTAAGAACCACATCCGCACAGAGGTCACCAAGATGATGGATCTGGATGTAATTGGACCCTCAACTGGTGCCTGGTCCAGCCCTGTGGTCCTTGTCCTCAAGGCAAGTTCCAAGGCAGGTACCAAGGCTTGGAGGTTCTGTGTGGACTACCGTGGATTCAATTGTGTCACCAAGACTGACGCACACCCATTGCCCAGGCTGATGAGCTAGTGGACACCATAGGAGCTGCCAAATTTGTAAGCATCTTTGACATCACCTCAGGCTATTGGCAAATAGCTCTGTTGGACTAGGTCAAAGAGAAAACTTTGTTTTCAACACCTGAGGGGCTCTACCAGTTTAGAGCCATGCCTTTTAGGTTGATGAATGCACCTGCCACCTTCCAAAGGTTGTTCAATAATACACTCATTGGGCTGGAGGCCTTTTGTGTGGCCTATCTGGATGACATTGCTGTCTTCAGTTCCAACTGGCAAAAGCATTTGACTCATTTGGATCGGCTGTTGCAGGCTTTGAAAAGGGCTAACCTCACTATCAAGGACACCAAGTACTAGATAGCTCACGGGAAATTCACTTACCTTGTCATGAGTTAGGAGGGGGTTGAATCCAACCTTTCCCCAGTAAGGTACAGGATGTACATGACTGGGAGACTCCCACTACTGAAACCCAGGTGAGAGCTTGTTTGGGGCCTTACTGGGTATTACCAGGTATTATGGTGGACTACATCACCATAGCTTCCCCTCTAATAGCTGTGACATTGCCCAAGCAACCGAGGAAGGTTAATTGAACTGAAGACTGCCAGAGGGCCTTTGTTGGCTTGAAGCAAAGTTTGTGTAGTACACCTGTGTTGTGTGTTCCTGACTACAGCAAACCCTTTATTGTTCAAACTGATCCCTGTGACACTGGAATTGGATCTGTCTTGTCCCAGTTAGATGACAAAGGGAGGGAACATCCTATCATCTCCATCAGGAGGCAACTCAAAGGTAGAAAACTTAGATGGGCTACTGTTGAAAAGGAATGTTTCAGTATAGTTTGGCGCCTTAGGCATTTTAGGCCTTACCTTACTGGGTCTACCTTCCAGTTCCAAACTGACCATAAGTCCTTAAAGTGGCTTATGTAGATGAAAGTTGAAAACCCTAAAATGCTCAGGTGGTCCATTAGCCTGCAATGGCTATACTTCACTATTGAGCATAGACCAGGGAAGAGTCATGATAATGCAGATGGCCTTTCCATAAGGTATGTTGACCCTCTGGATGAGGGTGTCAATCTCGTGGGGGATTAGACCACATTAACTTCAGTCTGGGGGGGTGACTGTGATGCTGGAAATGCATTGGAGGGACAGGTTGTCCATGTCCTTGTCATGTGTGTTCCTCTTTTTGGTCATGGTGAACAGAGACCCTGGGGATACCCTTATGAAACCCATGGGTGGGGGTATAACCCTGTACCCCTAGTTTATGTTTTTGAGCACCTGTGTATTGCCCACAGAGCAGGGTATAGGCTGGTGGCAGCTCCATGATGAAATGACAGGTGCACAGAGTATCCTCCGTTTTGGGATACCCAGGCCTGCCATAGGAATCATTGGATTCCTGATATGAGACCGTGGGGCCTCTTGCTTTCCTTTGCTTGTTACCATGTTTTCCCAAAGTCCTGGGAAACCCTGACTCTGTTCCTACCCCTGACTTGCTGTTGGGTGGAATAACCATATATGGTATTGTGGTGAGGTCTGGGTCAACTGGGTGGAGCCTTCCAATAGACTGTTGTTGTGGGTACACCCTTGGAGTGGGACCTATGTGATTAGAGTGTGTGATACAATGAATGAGACAGCATTGCCTTAAACTGACATGAATGCAGTGTGTTGTGCTGAAAGGCTGGGTGCTTGCCCCAATTCACATTCCTTGTTATGGGTGTCTGCGTGGAAGTGATTAGACTGAATGCCTGTGATCCTGATTGGCTGCCTGCCTGCATGAATGCCCTTCTGTGTGATTGGCTGACTGAGCGTGGCTCAGTCAGAGTGAATGAGGGACAGATGTGTATATCTGGGGACCTCTCATACACCAATTTGTTCAGAATCCGAAGTTGAAACTTGAAGCTCATCCTTGAAGCCCAGCTGGAAGAAGAATTGCTGCTGCATTTCCTTTGATGAAATCTAAAAACTGTCGAGTATGTCGAGGACTGATCAAAGAGAGGACATGGCTAGGAGACCTCTTCCCGTGCTACAAGGGACCATCTTGTAAAACTTCTGCTCTTCATCTAGGCACCCTGGAAGCCAGTCCTGAAAGGCTGACGACCAGCGAATGGGTCCGCTGAGAATCTTGAAGTAAGGTGTTGGGACATGAGGTGGACCGCACACCTCATCTTCTCAGGATTTCCTCTGATTATCATCAAAGAGAACCGCGAAGATCGAAGCTGCTGTCTTGACACCAGTGTTCCATGTTTCTTCAAGGAATATCCATGCCCTATGGCTCCTGCTTTCAAGGTCCACCCTTGAGGGATCCATCAATGAACCATCGAAGAAAATCTTCTACCTAAGGTACATTGGGGTGGTTGAACTTTTTGACCAATAAACACGACTGATATAACATTAATGGAGTGGGCTTGTTAATACTTTTATTACAGGTTTCCCAGGTGGGGGGACCCTCACTTAGAATTGTGTCTTAGTAGCAAAAGAAGCATTCTGCCATTGTTTAACCTAACTTGCCTTCCTTCCTATGATCTATGCTGTTACACCTTGCTGCATGATTTGTATGTTATCTTATAACTGTCAGCAGTTGGTGCATTTTAAAGGAATCCATATTAGAATTGCCAGAGTACAACATGTGTTATTAATTGTGTTTTTCTCTTAACCTTATTTTTATATAAAGAACTGTGTTAGCACATACCATAGTATGGACATTCGTTTGTGGGAGTTTGGGGACTCACTGTACTTAATAACCAGCCTGCATCACCACCTGAGAGATTAAGCCTTGGATGCTCGTCCATAGCTACAATATAGAGAACCTTGGGTGGGGTGCTCTGTGTCTCTGCTCTGTCATACATATAGAGGACAGAAGTACAGATACCCCCTCCAGTCTTTACAGATAGCATCAATGGTTATGGAATGTGTGGCCTTATCTTTCTCCGGTATTGCTTTGAGAATGCTTTTCATCTTTTTTCCTGCAAGGTTGGTAAATATATCGATAAGGTTAGGTGAGTCACCATCATCTACCGCTTTGATGAAGTTGTTAAACTCCTTCAGCTATTCCTCCCATCTGTCCTGCTGAGTTTGTGGGGGAAATGACTGTGGTCTCCTCAGGAAAACAGCTCTGGAGATTGTATTGGCCATTGCCATTGCTTGCACCGCTGGATTATCAGACTCTTTGGCATTGTCTGCCATGGTGGCAGCGGTGGTAAATCAGGCATAGGGCTTGTTAGTGTCTTTCATCTCCGGTCTGAAGGATGCTCGCCTTCTGTTAGTTTTGGGCAAAGTTGTGCTTGCTTGGCACCTTATTTTTCAGGAACTGAATATTTTGCACCCAGTATTTATCTCTAGTGCACTTCTGTGGCTTCACTATTTAGGGTCTGTCAACTTCTTTCTTCTTGGGTTTTCTTCCCCTTTCCTTATTGTGCTGGTGTGCTCTTTTGGCATCTCTGTAGCTTGGACTTTACAATTGGTACCCTTGTAGAGGAGGTCCCAGATAAGACCTGCACCCCTGCCCCCATTGCGAGTTGCCAGTAAGGTACTCACCAAGGTATGTGACGTACAAGGAGCAGCTGAACCAACAAAGGGCTGGAATGGGCCTCTGCCCTGTGTACATTAGAAGATCAATACCTGTTGAAATGCCCATAACCAGGCAACCCAATCAGACAACCGTACCTGCCATTGGTACGAAACAACAAGTATTTACAGACTGTCCACGAGGAGACCTCAAAGGCCTTAATGGAAGGCCAATGGAAATAGACTAAGGGCCTAGGCAGCCCGGAGAACAACCAGAAGTGGCTACTGAAAGCTATGCATACCTGCACCGACAACTGCGTGGAGAATTGTAATGGACGAAGGGGAGAGACACTGTGAAAACGTACGAGAATGGTGCCATGAGACAAGATGGAAGCAACCGCCTTATTGAACATGTGTAAATAATCTTGAAACGCAAGATGCTAAGTAATCGATACCGCCTGCAACGCTTAAGTAGAAGAATAGAGCGGCATGCACCAACTATATATGTCTACCTCAATACAGCACAATGTACACGTGCGACTCCATTTTGTTTGAGCAGAAGGATGCCCAGGCGGCCCAGGCCCAACTGGCTGAGTTTCACATGTAGGTCCAAGCTGAGGAAAAGAGCGGGATTGAAACTTAACAAAGGATGTCTCATGCCGGGGAAATCGAGGTCAACCGGAGAAGGGGAGGTGAGCATGAGCTCACGAGGCTCCAACTTCAGAGTATGCCAGCCCGCCCTTGAAGGTCAAGATAAGAGAGGCCCATGCAGGTGGCCAAGCGAACACAGAATCAAATGCACGAAAAGACTGAGAACTGAAGCAGATTCACGGTGGACCAACACATGACCAGACAGGCGCGAAGATGTACCACCGCCTGATGTCATCCAGAACCAGAGGGTGCCATAACTTTTCCTGATAAGAGACTGCAGATCCGAGGCCATACCCAGCCAACTAATTGACACAGAGCCCTAAACCACTGATTGATGGAAGGGAGGCAGGGTGAATCTTGGGACACCAGGCACCAGGGTGTCTATTCTGCATGCTGCTAATTAAAGTGGAGATTTATGTTTAGGGGTGTAACTTGCCCAATCACAATGGACCATGTAATCTAGGGTCCTATAGAGACTGTAACCAATAGGATGTCATGCTTTTAGTGACGTCAATCACGTGTGTTGTAGAGGGATAGGCGTAGATGCCCACCCGGTAAGAGTTATCCAATCCGTATGCCTTATTTTCATATACAGATATAACACCTATACTTAAGTTACCTTTCCCAAGCAATTATATTGCATGATGATTTTTTATAGAAGTGTACATCGATGATGACGAAGTTTTCCCATAAAAGAGGCTATTGTACTGAAGTTCAGGGAAGTCGGGGCGAGACAGGTGTTCGTGATGCAGCAAATTTCCACAAGCTGATGTATGTATCATTAAACAGACTTCCCTTTGCCAACTTACTGAGTCCCTAGTATTGATTTATGCTGGAGTATGTAAGTCCTGCACCCTGACCTCACACGGTGCAGCTATCTTGTATTACAAGTTTTCGAGGGTGAGTGCTGACCAATGGGCCCATCAGTAATTACCTCTCTTCGTCAACACCCTCTATTGGTATCTCTGATGTTATCCTTATCGTCTCCCTCTCCTTGGGGTTTTATTATTATTTTAGAAGAGGATAGAAGTGGAGCAGTCTGTAGTTTGCAGTACGCCGGGGAGCCGCAGTGCCTACCTCAACGGGAGAAGGTAATACTCTCCTTGTGAGTATCGCCATACCTGATCTCCTGGGACTGCGGATTACATTGACGAATTTAGGGTAAGATCAAGAACTTATCGGCAAGATCCGACACCTGCATTACATACCACTAAGCCATAACCTACATGGAGGCGCGAGGTGCTGTGGCTATATCTACCAGCAGCACTGCACTTACTTTCAGCGCCAGGGACCCATGCTGCATGTGTGCCTCGAACTACTCTTCTTTTTCCATTACATCTGTAGCCTTGGAGATCGCGAGGTGTTTGCCCTTGCTCCCCGCCACCTTGACTAGTGCTACGCCATGAAAAAAAAGACCAAAAATTGATACAGTGACTGAAGCGGTTACTGCACTGTAGACTAATGCTAGCAACAATCATGTACAAGGAGTCCAAGTGAGGAAGGAAGACCGCGGGCATGTTGGGTATCCCATCAATGTCAGGGTTGAAATTACTGCAAAAACAGCTGCACCCTGCAACACGTTGGAAAGGCCTGCAGACGGTCTATGCTTATAGGATTGCCTTGAACCGATAGCTGTCTGTGAAAAGCACGCAGCTTCTGAAGCTCCAATGGAGGATGATATTATACGTTGCTTGGGCCAGCCGGAAACTATGGATGATTCTCCTATGATGGGTAGAACTATCATTCCCGTGGAGACTGCTAGTGGGCCATCCTTGCCTACTGGTTCAACGGCAGTATACACATTTGGGAAACTCACAAATACAGGCCTAATGTAAAAACAACTGCAACCTATCATAAAATCTGTATGGAAGCCCAGGGGCCTTACCCCGGTAAATCTACTATCAAAATATTGATTCTTCTATGGCAAACCGGACAAAAGAACAGATCTTAACGGTGTTGGGGACTGGCCAAAGGTGGTCTGACTAGTGATGTTTCAGTATCTAATCTTGGTAAGGAGATCTCCGATGACATACTGGTGGAGGCCACGTCGGAGGAGGTGTGAGTGCAGGACCCCTTGAGGGAGAATACTCAGTGTCCCCTAGACGGCTGCAACACATCAATCAAACACCCCCAGAGGGGACAGTGAGGGAGGGTGGACTGCCTGAGGGATCACAGACCTATTTCCAGTCGGGCACACCCGGGCATACCCCAGGTATTTAAATCCTGGGCTTTGGATCTAGAAACTGCCCGTAGAAGACCATTGGTGGAAGGGAACTCCCAGAGCTGGGTACAATCTACGTGTAATAAAAAGGCCAGGTTGTCACATGAAAAAAGTCCTCAAGGGAGATTACCTAGCAATGAGTCCAACAATAAGAGGGCAAGGTCATTCTCATCTCTAGGAGGCATTTACATGTCTCCTGATAAACTAATCTCAGATGAAGATCTTCTATTAGACATGGCAGCTGCCCAAGTGGAGGATCAATCGCCAACGAAACCAACAATTGACGGTGGACTGATAGCTGCCATTTCAATTATGATGGGGCCCTTCATGAAGCTCTACAAAAACATTAGTTAGCATGTTAAAGAACAAACAACTGTTAAAGTGATTCTGCACTCAAAGGTGCTATTTGTTGATGGATTCATTACTGCGATCCAAGGTAACTTGGACAAACACGCTGAACAAATTAGCAATAATTTGCACAGCATTATTGACCCAATTATAAATGATAAGAACAAAAGAAGATCAGACCAGCGAAAAGCAACTAAAGAACCCGGTAGAGAACCCAACAAAATTGGGTCCAACCAATCTTAACAAATCTACCTAAATCGCCCTCTTAATTTGGTACAGGTTGTGTCGCTGCTGGAGATCACACGGAAAAACGATCAAGAGCCACAGGTGAGGTCTGTGACAACTGCACCTCTTGAGATATCTGAGGGTGACGCCAATGAAGGATGCAGGCATTATCATTGGGAAAAAGATTTTACGACGGCCTCCATTGACCGAAGTACATCAAGCAAAACCACCAAGGGCTAGGACCTCTATCTATACCTAAGGAGACGACTCCAGTCGTACACCCAAAACAATATGAGATATTTTCTAAACTGGTGGATGGGAGGAAGACCAACCAGGTACACAAAGAGTCACCATGCAGCAAGAGAAAGACTCTAAAGTCTATCCTTGATAAAAACAAAAAACAGGCAACAACAACGCAGAAGCTTATCCAGTCCTCAAGAGCACTCAGGCCCTCGCCACTCCAGAAGGAAAAGGCCCTACTCAGAAACCAAGCCTCTCCAAGAAACAGTAGGGACTCTAGGGAGTCTGAGAATAGGAAGAACAAAATAACGGCTGAAAAAGAAGTCACAACTACTGGCTCGGGGTATCAACTGGTGGACCAGACTAGGACCATCCGAGAGTTGAAGGACATAGAGGTTTAAGAGGCGAACTTGGATCTAATAAATCTGTCGACATAGATATCTGAGGAAGGTGAGGGCAGTCCTCTAGCAAGGGCCATCGAGACGTGAAATGCACTGCAGAGGGAGAGCAGAATGGACCTCTAAGAAGGTGGTAGTTAATAGTGGGGTAGACTTGGAGGATGAAGCAGAGAACAAAATATCTGATGACGAGCAGGAGGACTGTGAAGGCGCTAGTTCACCCACCAACGGGGGCATGCAGCTAGGGTCTGAGAGCGGTGTGGCCCATATGGGGAGCGAGGAGTACCTTCATGTCGCTCATTGCAACTTTTACCCTTTGAGGGGGGATAAAAAAAGGAACTTGGACAAAGTGGTATTCTTTAAGACACTGGAGCAGAGGAGGCTCGACGTGGTTTATCAAACAGAGAGTGAAAATCCTAATTACCCCTCGATAAGACAAAAAGTGGACAAGGGGGTGAGAAAAGACACCAGCAGGAACACAAAGAGAAATTGTGATACGTTCAGAATTCTATTGGAGAGAGTCCTCTACATAAATGATGATGTAATCCTCAATAGAGCTAATGTTCTGCATTTACCCCACTGCTTACCCTAATTAAGGGAGATTAAGTACAAGGACCTCTACCTGATTGAATTCCCTGAAGAGACCTGATAAATAAAGTGGTGCTCTATCTATCGTCAACAGCGAAAAATTATATTGAAGAACTTAGAACTTCAAGAAGATTCCACATCAGTAGGAGCAAGAAATAAATTGTTAAATAGATCAGAAAGAACATGGAGGAAAATCGCCTTGCATGACGCTGTGGAAGCAGTGAAATAACTGAAACAGTAGCATAAGAATTGAATGAAGCAGCACAAATTAAATCTTTTACAGCAAGACGTGGAATCAATGTTAAAGATCATGGCTTCTAAAAATACCTCAGAAATGTGGAAGATCTTGAACGAGATGACTGCACCCCATTACTCACTGCTATCAAATCCAGTGCCAGCAGGAGCTTGGGTGGATCACTATGGGCGGCTATTTGCGGCCCCACGCGAGCAAGTGGTGATAGACGATGAAATAACTTTGAGGCCCTGGTCCTTTCAGATTGATAAAGACGACATACTCACTTTAATAAGGAACTCAAGCAATTCAAGGGCAGCGGGCCCTGATTTCTTAACAAACCTGTCACTGAAACGGAACCCAGAGCAATGGGCAACCTTTATGAAGGAACTGTTTGACCAAATTCAAAAGACTAAAAGAATCCCATCCTCATGGACTCAATCCATAATAGTGCTGATTTTCTGAACATCATCGGGAAGATCTTCTTAGCTCTAATCCTGAAGGAGTTAACCAACTGGACCCTGCACACTAAGCACTATGACCAATGGCAGGCTGGATTGTAAAGGGGATTGGAACTGCATTGAATCTCTTCCTTTTAACGTCTTAAAATCCAGGGCCAAGATCAAGAGTAACAGCAAAATATATCTTGCATCCATCGACTTGGCACAAGCATTTGACACAGTTGACATATTTAGCCTGTGGTCCAAGTTAAAGGCATGGGACTGCCCAAAAGACTTAAGAGAGATTATCAAGGCCCTATACTCGACACAACCCTTAGAGTAAGGCTAGACAATTTGGGAAATCTGTCTGAACCCATTCGACGTCGGACGTCGAGAAAGCATTTATTGACAGCAGATGCTTCCCACCACGCTTAGCTGGCGTACCGCTAAGTAAGCTACTATATGCAGATGATCAGATCCTTTTGGTCAGACCCAGGTGGGCGTCCAATGGCAACTGCACGCAATGGCCTTATAGGTTGAATCCAACAGGCTGAAGATCCGGGGTGGACTGGGACAAGAAATAGGCCCAGACACCCAAAGAAAGTGGACCACCTCACACTGCAAAAAAGTAGCCCACCCCTCGCCTCACGACCCTTGACCTCTGATGACAACACCGGAAGTGATGTTTTTTGACCCCACCCCAAAGTGACATCCCAGGAAGCCATGAAACACGACTCTTTACCCCTTGACAAAACAGGAAGTGACATCAAGTAGCATTGTTCCTAAGTACACTAAATTACTGTGAATACAAGCAGATGTCCAAGGCCAAATGATAATACGGTATTGTATAGCACTTACGCTTAAGCTCTTTTTTATAGAACAAATATGCATACAATATCACCCAACCTGTGTTGGTACTCATTTATTGACCTAAGAAGGATGAAAGGCTTTTCAAACCAGCCTAGGCCTGGCCAGAAACGGGCCCCCACTCTCGAGGGGCGATTTCGGCCCAGCCACAGCCCGAAAGGCCGAGGGGCCAATCCGACCCTGCTCAAGATTAACATGAAAAAATCAAAAATCCTTACCCTGGGAGGTAAACAGGCGGAAAGGGCAAAATCTAAAGCCTGGTATCTAAGGGGAAAGAAGATAACGGAAATAACCTCCCTTATATACTTCGGAATGTGCTTGAGTGACAGTATCAATGACTCACACAGAGAGGCCACACTGCAAAGTAAAGTGTGGACTCTCGCTGCACAGGTGAGATTGATACTTGAACGGCACTGTAAATGTACACTTCTCCCAATCATCACATTTTATCGGTCAAAAGTCATACCGATTCTGACCTATGTGGCTGAAAACTCTTTTGCCTTATCTTTAGAAACATGGTCCAAATTAGAAGGCATATTCTGGAGGCAGGTATTAGCTCTACCAAAATGCATACTGGTCCAAGTGATGAGAATAGAGTTTGGACTTACTTCAATGTACGCTCTAACGGTCTGGAAATCCCTGTCCCACTATCGTAAATGCATTATGGCGTCTAAAGAGGGAGGCTTCAGTGTTTTAAAGATAGCCCTGTTAATCAACAATGAGCAGACACTGTTGGAATGGAAAAACTCATGCAGGACAATTTTGGGGAGTTTGAATCAGTCAACAAAGACTCTCACCGACAACCCCTTGCTAATGAAGCGGAAACTGTATGATCTGGACTGGATAGAAACACAAGAATCCAGAAGCTTGCTCAAGGTCTACGGTAAAAGCTTCTTAGACCATAGAGTGCAAGGGACTGAACCTAGGTACTTGAAAAAAATTCCTAGTAGCTATCTATGTGGGAAGTTTATGCGATCCCGCTTCAACTTGTTCCCTGCAAAGGAAGTGATGGAAGTACGCTGGATAAAAATAAGCGAGATCTCTCCTGTAGACTGTGCAACCTCACTCTTGAGTCACATTCCACCTCACGTTTCTTTGCCCAGCCTTAAAAGATGTTACATCAAAGTTAATGGGCACATTTTTTAATGAATCAGGTACTCTATTGGCCAAAGAGTGGTGGGTACAACTGACTCAAGGGGCCTCATTACGACCCAGGCGGTAAGTTACCGCCTGGGCCGTGACTTTACCACCATGGCGTAAACTACGTTTACGCCATGATGGTAGGCGGACTTACCGCCCCATTCCAACCTTGGCAGGGCGGTAAATCCCCATTTTCCCATTTTCCCTTCCCCATTCCCATTTTGCCCCATAGGGCAAAATGGGAAGGCGTTAATTACGCCACCGTAAATTACTGTGGCGTAATTAACTCCATGGTCCCTTAGCGCCATGGATTTTAACACCTGCTAAAAGCGCTAAGGGACCTCGTACTCAGGCGGTAAGGGTTGGCGCTGTTTACGCCGCCGTAAAACCCTTACCGCCTGAGTTCTAATGAGGCCCAAGGTAGTCGGATTTCTTTGACCTTGGCACTGGTTGCTTATTTTGAGGGCGGTATTCTCGGTAATTGAGGCATCCAATCATAGGTCCTAATGAATATATTTTAAGGTGTTTCTTTTCAACTGGACTCAGCAGGAGTAATGACTTAGGTAAAGGTTTTCTGTTTGTAGTCATCATAGACAATGTAAACATGGAAAGGCTATGTTCCTGTTTGTTGTAAACTAGAACCAGGGATTTAATTTGGTAAACGAATCACTTTTTTATTTTTCTTCCTTTTTTTGTTACTCCTTTATCTTTGTTCTCTTGTTCGAGTTTTAGTGAAAAGTTTTAATTTGTAAACCATGTGCTAAATTAAAAAAATAATATGTATATACATTATTTTATTTCCTGCCGCAGCCCTGGTTGGTGGGTTTGCTCGGCACTTCAAATGCGTGTTGTCTGTGGGTGTCTGTTACCCTTGTCTGGGCTCACCAGGGCATACGTCATGCAACAAGCTGTTATTGGGGCTGCTCTGGCCGTGAACTGTCTTCCGCGCTGCTTAGTTGCGGCTGTGTCGCACGCGGGCAGAGCTCTTTCTTTCCTACCAGTGCCGGTGTGATTCACTTCCTTTGGGTCACCTCGCTGGCTTCCGGATGCTGTCAGCCTGCAGTGGATACGAGCAGGGAGCTAGTATCAGGATCTCTTGGGCCTGTTTTCCAGCTCGCAAGGTGCTGCTGGTATGTGGTAGATGTGAGCACTGGATCCCCCCATCTGCGCGGTTTACTGTGTACCCCTGCGTCGGTAACCTCCCTGGATGTATCTCGGGTGTCTCGCTCTCGTGAGGGCTGTCCCTTTTTCGACAGTTGTGTTGCTCGTGTTACAAAGGACACTCAAAGGAGGGTAAAAAAAATCTATTAAGGGTATGCCACATCTTGAACGTTTTATAACACAAAGGTTGGGCAAGAAACCCTAAAATGCTGTTTATTTGCAACCTCGCATGCAATCATTCTAGTGGGAAGTGATGGTTTGCATCTCATTCAAGACACTCAGGGTGAAAAAGAAGGGGAAAGGGAACAGATACTATCTAGCGCTGCCTTTACCCTGATTTCCCTAGTGGACGCTGATGTGATGCCTATCTAAAAGTGGATAGGTAAAAAAACGTCGGCAAGCAATATATAGTAGCAGGATGCAGAGTGCGACAGCAAATGTACAACATCACTTCACCTCACATGAGCCTCACCTCCACATCTCAAAGCAAAAACTGCATGCGGGACCCAGAAACCTTTCTTTGGCAAACTGACTTTACTGGCCAATAGTCCAGATTCACAAGCTTTAAAAACCAAACAAATTAAAAACTTAAAGGCCAACTAAATCAATTTAGGAGGTCTAAAGATCAAGCGTAATGTAGCTTGTGGCAATTAGTAAAGGGCCATCTCTACATATGTCAACTGGTTTCAGAGAGGCGCAATCTCTCCAGCCCACTCCCCTCAGGACGGTCTTACTGCAGTCAGAGTGATATATGCGAGAAACACATATTGCGGGCAGCTGTCGATTGAAATTGTTTGCAGGATTTGTCCCTAGTCTTTACTTCCTATACTATTAAGGTTCTACTTAATTCTATGGACATGCATACTATCTAGCGTTTGAGACTCATCGATAGTATCCGAAGCTCATCCGTATTATCTACATTCCATTAATGGGCACATCATTTGGATCCCACAAGGGAAACCAGAATACTGATAAAAAGCACGTTTTCATGTGAATGGCACTACAATGGCCTCTTCTTTCCTTTCAACCACTTTGCACTGCCATCCAACCTTCCATGTGAGATTCCAAGCAAAATGGAAAACTAAAGTAGTCCCTAAAGCAACTTGCACATGGAAGGAATCCTGGAAGCGTGTCAGATATTGCACTCATGTGATCTTGGAGGGCAGGGAATGTATCACACTTAAAATGAGCTTTGGGAAACTCACGCTGATCATTCTGACGGACTTTCAGGAATCTCGGGCCCCTTGCTTGTGGCTATTCATGGAACTTCAAAGCACAGGAGGGTGGGCCATGCCGTTGCATGTAATCATGTGAAGGAAAATGTGTTTTCACACTAGAATGGCCTAGGGATGGCAATTTCTCACTCTAAGAACCAGGGCCGGTCTTGCAACAGATTGCACCCCAGGCGGGAAGCATCATTGGCGCCCCCCGACCTGTGATCTCATGCATGTGTCATGGGCTGAGCAGCGGGAGTGGGGACTATGAGTTAACAAAATTGTCAATGCTGGCATCTGCTGAATTTCATGAACCTCAGAAAATAGCAATACGAGGGTCAAACCCGAACAGGCCTGAGTATGTTAGTCTGCTTTTGCTCTTCATTTTTAGTAAAAATGACCAGTTTGCTGCTGTGACTCATGTCAGAGAATCAACAATTTCAGATCTACACTAATGTCATTCGTATGACCTCATTCATTTAGCCACTCTTAAGAGGTGATGAACTGGTCTTGAAAAGTGTTACTCAAACCTCCAAGAACAAGCACCACCAACATATGCAGAGAGTTAACATGCATGTACAAATCAACATAGCTCCCAATGTTAATGTTGGAGAGGTGGCATTCTAAAATTATGACATTACAATGTGGACTTTACAGTGAAACACAATGCAGTGCATTACCGCGGAAGAGAAATGGCAGTTCGAGTATTGGGGTTTGTTTCGCTCATGCTCGTGAACTCTCAAAATTCTTAAATGTTTCCTTCGTGATCACTCATTTTAGCTCCCGACAGCACCATGAAACTGTAAGATCACAAAGAAAAATGATGTCTACCATCCCAACATAAAAACAAAAACAATAAAATTCTTATAGGGTGCAAGGCAACCTTTTCTTGGGACTCGTTAAGTTTACTTTTTGCAAATTACTAGTCGCGTGCTACTTGAATAACAGCAGCCCTTGCACATTGTGCAGTGTATAGATGAATTTCATTTCAAGGCACTTGGAGTACTACGGGTATCAGGGGAAGCATCTCCAGTGTACCCCAAGCGTAATGAGCTTTTCCCTCCATCCCCAGCCATGCAGCCCTGCCCTTTTTCACATTCTCCATTATGGTAAAGAACATTGTCCCGAGCTTGGGAGAGAAATGGACTATGCAGAATTACCTGCCTCCCCAGGGTGTTTAGCTGCTGGTGTATCAAATGCAGAAATGGGTGGCATCAAGAGCCCCACGCTCTGAAACATCTTTTGTGCACTGGTTGGCCACACAACAGAAAGTGTGAGCATTTGATTGCCCAACACTTGAACCATTCTTTAGAGACCTGGCTTTGATTAATGTGGCCTTAGCTAGTCATGGCCATTTCCCCAGCGTTTGTGTTAAAGGAGATCGGAAGCTGCACTGTGCAAGGATTTTTAAAATCCATGAATTGATGCTACAGCATGTCATCCCCAATGGAACAAAGAAAGTGAAGCATGCTTCCTGTTAGTCTGGGTATTTGCATTATACGGAAGACGGGCCTTACGTCCACGGAGACAGTTTCTACTGTAGTTGCTGATCGCTTTCCCAAGCCAGCTGCTGAGCAGACTTCGCTCAGCTTTTGGTCCGGCGCCTGCATCCATCCTTCACACCATCATTCACAAGGCACGTTCGTGTAGGTGTTTGTTTATCTGGTTAGACTAGCGTGATTGCTATTCCAATCAAAAGAAGCACAACGACAAAGAAGAGTATAAGATAAGTCTGAGCAAACAGTGAAATGTATGAAACTCTTGCACTAAAATAAAGTCAGCAGTGCATGCCCAGGAAAGAGGGAACGACTAACAATATCCTCGGGAGCGGGAACTAGAGGGGGCATAGTAACCCCCAAACCGGCCCAAGCGTGGTACCGGCTGCCAGGGCCTCGCCCTCGAAGTGATTTTGGCCCAGCCAACAGACTGACCAATCCAACCCCGCTGGAATGTGCAACTGTCTAAGATCTGCTGACGGTGGCACTCTGCCCAGGTCTTCCGAGAAATGGCCTTTTGATCTCCTGAGGAGAGTCCACCACCAGTGCTCGCTTCCTTTTTCATGACTGCTTGAGCCTTGACAAAAATGCCTAACTTTGTGGCTTCCAGAGGCTGTTCTTGGATGGCCCAGTCATCTTTGCAGTACCATTTTAAAATAAATAAAACACCTATGCAGCAATAGGCCTTACCTGCGAGGACGGGAGCAGGAGGAAAGAAGTGTGCTTGCCTCGGCAGGCTGTAGTTACTGCCGGGTGTCCTGAAACACGGCCATTCAGCGAGGGAAGGATGCAGCAACGGTTTGTATTTGCTGATTCTGTTGCTGCTGCTTGGCAGTGTGTGCTTGTGATGGGAACAACTTCTGTATTTAGTGGCCCACTTGCTCCTCTTTTCTGTACTGGCCGGGGCCGACAACACCAGCCAGCCCCAATCGATCCACACTTCAGTGTCAGTGCGCGCCCATAGCCTGGAGGAGGGCATACTGCACGTACACCCATGTGCCTGGCTGGCGCCAGCAGCACCGGCGGCACCCGGGGCCGGGGGAAGGTAATAAGGCAACAAATGTTGCTAATTGATTTGCCAATTGCCCTGCCCTGGCTGAGTGCCGAGGCCAGGCCCTTTCTTGGCCTGGACGAGGCAGGCAACTGCCCAGGGCGCAATAGCCCCGGGGGACGCAATTGCCCCGGTCCCTGGAGCCTCTGGAGGGGATGGAATTCCCCATTTGTGGGGCTGCACATTGACGTGGAGAAAGTTCCGCAGGTCATTTGCTGGCGCTGCCCCTTCTGACTGTAATTTCACGTAGTACAAATGTACTACGTGACATTACAGAAGTCAGAGGCTCCCTCTGACCACTTTCGCGCCACTTGTGGTGGGGGGTATAAGCACACCAATAAAAACACTTTAGGTCCCCCTGCAGCTAAGACCAGCCCCTTCCATCACAATGCCGGCAGGAAACTCCTAATGGTGGCCCATTCATCACTAAATGGTTTCGTGCTAGCATTGAGATGGGAGGGGAGGTGCGGTGGGCTGTGGGGAGTGGGCATGCCTTGCAGGGACGCACCATGGGCCCCAACACAGTACAAACGGAGACCAGTTTGGGCCCATGGTGTGTCCCTGCAAGCCCAGAAAATGGCCAAAAATAATAGTTTAAAGCAGCGCTATTTCTTTCATGCCGCTTCTTTTCCAAACTATATATCAATTACACTTTAAACCACTTCCATGGCACTAGTGATGAGTTACTTCACTATGCGGATAATAGTTTTGACCAGTGTTGCTGAGTAAATATTCTTTAAGCTACAAACCGGTTTATTTGTTCGCCGGGTACATGGAGACGGATAATGTATTTATTTATGCAATGTTATACCTGTATACGACACACATTGCATAAATAAATAAATAAATAATCCGGGTCCATGTATCCTTATAACAAGTCAACAGACTTTACTGTTTCAAAGCATACACTTGATTCCCATTCAAAGAAGGTTAAAGTGATTGTTTATTGGGTTCAGGTGTCTCCTTGTCATTGCCCTTTTGGCTTAGGTTGCCTCCAACCCCCCTTCAGCATCTTGAGTTATTTGTTGGTTGTATGTACTGCATCTTGTGCCATATTCATGGTCTCTTGGTTGGTGTGCCCAGTCCTCATTATCTGCAGCCTAAGTGGGACTGGGGCATAAAATTGTCTTGGGCACCAGTGAAAAAGTGGGCCACCGTTGCAAATGGCAAATCATTCCTTGTGTGACGGACTGTTTGACTTTGGGTAGGACTTCCTTAACGGTGTTGTTTGGGAATGGCGTGCAGGGTGCAGTGGGAGTGGTGCGCGGGGTGCGGTGGAAGCTGTGCGCGGGGTGCGGCAGGAGTGGAGCGCGAGGTGCTGTGGGAGTGGCGCATGGGATGGAGTCCGGGGGGGGGCATTCCTAGTGTTTCGCCCTGGGCACTACATGGACTAGAAACTGCCCTGGCCGAGGCCACAGCCTGCAGCAGTACCAGTGTTAGAATACACATCTAACACATTTGTTTCCTAACATTATAAAAATGAACAGGTTACACGTGTATTCTAGCACTGTGGACTGCTGGTGCAGTGCCCCCTAGAGGCTGACTGACGTCAGGCAGCCACCTGGGCTTCCTAACGCAAAGACCGGCCCTGCTAAGAACCTCTCAGAGGGTGTATATATGCTGCTAAGAACCTCTCAGAGGGTGTATATATGCACTCATCTAGCACTTAGATCACCTGCGAAATGTAGCTCAGCTCTGTGTACACAGATGCAACCCAGGAAATAGACATTTTTGTTTTTACAGATATCCTATTTCTCCTCTCGCACAACGCTCCTGCGCAACTTAGCGGTAGGCACCGTCTCACTCTACACACCCTGCACTCACATATAACACAAATACTCATGCACATCACCTCTGCCATAATAATCAAGGTACTGTAACTTCCCACATAACTCTATGGGCCTCATTACAAGGTTGGAGGAAGCCATGGAGCTATTAGCTCCATGGCTGCCTCCAAAACCCTACCGACTCCGCCCTGGTGGATGGAACAATTACCGGTCCATTCCAAGGTTGGCGGGACCGGTGATTCCCCATTCACCAGGGCCCTTCCCCATTCCCATTTGAGCCCCCAACAGGAACCTTCTGTGGCACAGCAAAACCATCAATCTCCAGCTGGCCGCCATCTCACAAATTTTGGGCTCACTGTACAGGAAACTGTTCTCCCTGTACAGCTTGAACACCCTACCTGGGCTTGCTTCTCTGTCTGTTCACACAGAGCTGCCAAAGTTGGACAGTCGCACTGTACCTGGCAAAAGTCAGCCTGGCTCGGGCCCTAAGATAAGGAGAAGTCACTTAGCTCGGGGAGACCCGTGAATCTACTATGTCCTCCACCTCAGGTTCAGGTTCTATGCCTGTAGGCAAACCTACAGGTCACGGAGTCGGGGGGCCGCCTCAGCAGGGTCCTCAGTGGCTTCTAGACCCTCTTCGACAGGAGCAGGTGTCTCTGTGGACTCTTGATCTGGACTGGGCTGTAACGAATGAGCGGGTGTTATGCCATCATCAGCAGGATGATCTCCTGGACTCATGGCCACCAGGGCTGCTACCCAACCGGCTTCTTTGGCTCTTGATTGTGTGACTGCGGCATTTATTTCGGCATCAGGGCTATTGTTTCCTAGCAGACAGTCTACAGGAATGGCATCTCTCAAAGCAACGCAAAGTTGGGAGGTTCCCCCCCACCAACTGAACTCCATGATAGACAGCTGGCATCAGGTGAGATCATTGAATTCCCTGACTAATCTATGAGGACCAGGGATGCTCTAGTCATCTCGCACCCACTGTTATTGAACATCAGTGATACTCGCAGCAGTATCACAAAGTGCTGGGGCTTTGCTCCTATTAATGAACTTGTGGTCCAAAATATCTCTGTATTAGTGGGAACAGGGTCCTCGGTGGGAGACCCAGTACATTTCCCACTCATTGATACTAGGGTGCATTCAGCCAACCCCAGGCCCAGTGGGAATTCATTGTCTAAGATGATCACGCTGACTATCAATTCCACTTCTCCTTCCTTCAAGAACATAGCGTTAACTATGGCAGGTTTGGGTCTACCCTTGCAGGTGGGATCTCCCTTCCTATGTTTCCAGTCTCCACAAGTAAAGCAGCATTGAGGGGCTGTGAGTGCAGATGCCCCAGTGCTAGCGGTGCCCTCATTCCTCCTTTCCGCTGGACCAGAAAATGGATGTAACAGGGTTCTCCCCTATGACTTTTGGGGCCCTTTCTTGGCAAGAGGGTGCAAACCTTTGTTCTTACCCTTTTGTGGTTTATGTTTCTCAATTCTTTTGTCATCTGGTTTGGTGCTCTAACCAGTGCCTTTTTCTGGACATGAGTAGCAACAAACCGATCGGCCCTCTTTACAAGCTCCCGACGGTCTGTGATAGTCTTAAATGATGGTGTAACTCCATCTTACGTTCTTTAAGCATACTCTCACATGGAATAAGACTAAACATGTCCATGAATGTGTGACCCAACCACTTGGATATTTCAGGGATTGATGCATCAATGCCTCAAAGGTTTGACTCGCCTTTTTGGAGAGCTCTCTAAATCTCTTGACATTTTGTTCTGGGGTCTTGCAGAACTTCCGGAGGACCACAGCCTTCATCTTGGTATAGATAAGCTTCTCTGCCAGAGTCAACTAAATCGTAACATCAGTACATCAGTTAGAATTGGTAGTAGATGCCGCACAAGGGCTGTACCCCACAACTCCTCCTACACCTGGTGGCATAAAGCCATCTTCAGATTTTTGAACCAGTCGACACTGTTGAAAATACCTTTGCCCTCCTCATACAGCTGGATTAAAGGTTCATTGAGGAATTCTGCTGAATAGGTGCAAGATTCATTCTTTTAAGGACACAAGTCCTCAGGTGATTGGTCTAAAGCTAGCCAGCCTTAGGGGCAAATCCCTGATCCTTTCTGGAGAGGATTTTCCTGTTGATCTTTCACCCAAAGGTCTTTGCTCCAGAGGAGACAGAAAAGGGAAAGAGAGACAGTGCACTCCTGTCTATCTTACTCCCAACCCTTCCCTCCTACTGACAACAAAAGACCTTTGGATATCCAGCACCCTGGTGTGAGGCTACTCCTCCTGAATGGGTGTGCTCCTTTGATGCCTGATGTGCGGCCGTCTCTGAGGGAGGAGATTACTGGCTCTCCCAAAGGTAGACTGGGTCCTGTGCTTTTCTGCTCTGCCCTGTAGCAGTATCGACCTCTCTGACCCGAATACACATTCCCTTCCACAGCAGACCAGACTCACACGAGCTGACATATGTGTAATATCAATTGGCATGTGCTGGCCATGATCATAAGTATCGCCATGTACTATGCCTAAACTCAGGCATAGTTTATTCTTAGATATTACCCTGACACCAGCATGGAGTACTCATGATCATTGTATGTGGGGAACAGGGGGCATATCTTAAATGTCACCCATGTGCTGCAGTGACTTTGCTGTCACTGTGACAGTCGAGTGGGCATTATGTGACCTTTGCAACTCCCCTGCGCCATGAGCAGAGTGGTGGCTGTAGATCTGGCTACTGATGCATGCAGCAGGGCCCCAGTGCACTATGTGTTTGGCAGTAAGTTGTGACAAAGGGGGCTTTGATTAGCAGATTACCCCTTTGCAGAAGGAAACACTGCATCACTTTATGTACTAATAAAACATATTAAAAAACAGGGCTTTGCACCGTGACCAGATGTTAATTCTTCTCACGGCGTAATTGACTTTCTGCTTTAGTTTTACTCTATGCTTTGCAAAAAGTAAACTCCTTCTGCAAATTGTATAGAATCCGGCTGCTCATTAGAAGGCACTCATGTGAGGTGGATGCTATTGGAATCCATTTGGTGCACGCAGCAAATTACTGCATGAACATCTTATGTAGATGTAAAATGAACTGCTGGCACAAGTCCGAGGAGGAAATTGTGGCGGAAATGTTATCTCTGCTCCGTGCCACTCCTCCAACTTGCAGGAAAATGGGTTGGATCATAAAATGAAGTTGTAAAAGCATTGTGGCTTGCTTTAATGCTTTCATTTTATGTACCAATACATTTTCTCTTCAGACTCTTTCATCACAACCGAGCGTTGTCAAGAGGTTAAGCCACATTGGCCAACTCCCAGATATCAGTTCAGTCAGGGTTTACAAGACCCTAATACTACATCTAGCATAGGAAGGACATTCGTGCACAACTGTGAAAGAATCTCCCCACTATCCAAGAAGAGCCCATTTTATGTATCTCCAATTATTCGCAATAAATACGGGGATTCTTCCCCCCACTTCTTTATTGTTATTAACAACAAGAGCTAAAGTCCAGAGAGCTGGGTTGTGATTGCTTTCCAACCTAGAAAGAATAGAACATATTTCCATATGCATCCACTAATTTACACAAAGTGGAATGTAATTGATAAGACTACACTTATCACCCCGTTTATGCATGAGATTTGCAGAGATATCCCCTGCTGCTTTACCATTTCCGGCTTAACGGCCTGCTTTCATGCAAAACCTGAGCAATTTCATAAGCATTTTGGTGTTGCCCCTTAGGCTGTTTGCACCAGTAGTATCGTCCTCCTTCATCAAACCATTCTGTGTGGTTACTAGCTCAAAATGAGGGTTTAAAGTAGCCAATGCAAATTATATCAGCCAACATTTACCCATAACTGTTTATGCCAGTCATCCCAAAACATCTCCACCTTATGTCACAGAGCTAAATCATCTTTTCCCTAAACCCTGCTGTAAATGTTCACCACAAGTGATAAGAAAATGCCACTGATATTATTTTTGAGTGCTGGTCGAACATGTCCAAAAATAACATTCAAATCAACCTTCTCTGGGTCATCCTTTAGGAGGGAGTTTATTATGGCTGGCACTGAGTAATTTCCATACCCGTCCATGCAGATTTCATCTACAGCCCAGGTTTCCTGCAGACAGAATATCATTCTCTTTGATGAAGAGATCCCAATCTTTATCTTTTTCAACAATCACGCAAAAGTCCATGCCATAATTCTTATTTTCCCAGGACTAGCAATGGGTAACCATTATTTTTTTAATTTTTATTTTTTTATTTTGTTCAAGACATACAGTTTACCATAAACCTTTTGTTTATACAGAATCCACAATCAAAGTTTTAGCTTCATTGTTCATCATTGCAGATGTATTTAGTAAAAGAACCATCCATAGAATTGGAAACTTCTCGTTTGGTTCTTGTGAGTTTCAAAAGCTACTGTCAAAAATGCTATCAAACAGAATGTCGCTGAAGTATTTCCTCCACAAAGAATGAAACGCCACAATTCCTCAGCTTCTTCCAATAGAAATTGGCAATCAGTTTGTCCAAATGGTGTGTTCTTGAGTCAGTTAGACCAGTGCAGAACAGGGTTATGTGCTTTAGTGTTTTTCACTTTCCTCTTTAAGCACAGAATCGGCATACCATATGGGTTGCTTGCTTAAATATAAACAAGATTGATTCAGTCGGATAAAGATTCAATCTGAAATGCATACGTTGAGAGCAAATCCGCCATTTGAGAAACTTGATCAGATATTTCAGTAGAATGCCACATTTTTTGTTTTCCTATTTTAGGGCGGTGTGCAGCTTGTAGTCGTTCTTATAAATTTGGGTCTTAATCCAATCCATTAGGCAATTTATTTTTAATCTTGTTCGAGTTGTCAATAAGATCTTCTTGGGCCAAAGATAGGGATTTCAGGTAGGGGCTGCAACTTTCTTTCCATTGAGTCTGTACATAATGATTTCCCTTGTTTAAGGTTCCATTTAGTGCCTGAAATGGTTTGGCTGGATTAGGTAACACACACTTCCGAAACAAAGTCAAAGTTTTCCACACTGTCCTAGCCTGGAGGGAAATCAGACATAGTTCAAATCTAATAATGAAAGTTGAGCTGAGATTGGGTAATGTTAAAACTTTCCTCCAAAATGATTCCTCTAATGTTGACTATAGCTTCCAGGGAGTAGAAAGAAAGACTGCCGCTCCATACGTCAATATGGGGGTTGCATTCTGAATTTATTTATATCAATGTCGCTTGGCTCACATTTTTGTTTTTAATAGCACTAGGGGAAGGAGATCAATCTGACTGTTCATATTAAATGTAACCTCACTTTCTTATTGAGATGGGTTCCATTAAAAAACATTTGTAAGCTGAGACTTTAGAAGAGGGCTTTGGGCCCATAATCATAATACTCATTTTGGATGCATTCACATTTAGGCCATTGTCAAGCACCTTAAGACTTCTCTGGAGGCCAACCAGTGTTTTGTCAATCAAGACTAAATCATTGGTAAAAAGCATTCTTGACAGAAATTTGTCCCCGATCTTAGAGGGATAGGCTTTAGACTTATCCAAGTAGTTTGCCACATCCAAGAGAAATAGATTAAATAAGGTTGGTGCCAAAGGACATCCTTGCTTCAGGCCATTGAATGTGTCGATAGGTTTGGTCAAATGGCCCTGAGCATTTAGTCAGAATTGTACCATTATAGATTTATATAGAGATTTGATAACAAACAGCAGATGAGATGAACAAATCCAGGCCTCCATTTTGGACCATAGGAAGTGGCAGACTATGCTATCAGAAGCACTGCACAAGTCAATAAATGCTATATAGATCCTAGTGTTATCGATACAAGCAGTTCCTTTCAGTAGACTTAGGAGTAGGAAATTCAAATCTGTCCCTACTCCTATAGTGAATCCCATTTGTCTGCAATCTTCTTTTCCCATCTGTGCAATCCAAATTTTGAGTTGTGTTAGAAGTAAAGCCCCAAAAAGTTTCCCTAAGGAATCAAGTAAAGCAATTGGATGGTAGTTCACCAGATCAGATCGTATGCCTTGCTTGAAGATAGGAATGACTATTGCAGATTTTCAGGAAGGTTGAATTTCACAAGTTAGCATTATTTGATGGAATAAGGAAAGATGAGTGGAGCCCATAACCCAATACCGTCCGTGATCATGGTATTGGAAATCCCATCCGGACCTGGGGCTCTGGACTGACTAGATTTCTTGATTAGAAATGGAATGTCTGTCAGGTCAAGAGGGAAATTCCAATGGGTACTAGTCTGAGAAATAAGAGTGGATGTTGCTGGTTGTCTACGACCAAAGACTTTTCTCTAAAATCTCAATCATGACTCAATTTTGTATTTACGAGGTCTTTCCACATGTGTTCGGTGTCTTGTTGTAGCATCGCCTCTTTTTGGCACTTCAGCCAGCTTTTATATTTTTGCTTACATTTTTCCTTTGCTTACTATGGTCCGGATCTGATTATTTATCTACACCCCTTCAGTCTCAACGAAGAACTGTCTTTGTTAGGTTGAGTTCTTTGTCGTAAGCATGTTTATGGGGTGTAGTCAGGTTACCAAGACCTGTTTCAGTCGTATTCGACTGGCTCTGCGGTGGGTGTAATGACAATAGGACCCACATTTAGATGTTGGTCAGAAGGATCTCTCCATAAAAGCTGCAAAAAGTGAATAATCGTTTGAGGGTTTAGAGATGATTTCGAAGGAGATGATTTCAGATTGTATATGACTAGAGACAAAAATATAGTCCACAGTTTTAGTTGTTCTGCCATTGGACTAGGTAGATCTAGGGGGACGGTCTTCACATTTTTGTCCATTTAGAATATGAAGATCATATGAGATCATCTTTATTGTCTCGGGAGGATAGCTCAGGGCAATGTGTTCGCCTTGGAATCAAGACAACATAAAGCACCACAGGTTTGATCCCCGGGTCCGTGCTTAGAAACCTCTGGGTATTGAGCGTGTTATAAATAACCTATCATATCATATAATTTCTAGCTATGCTGCCACTCTTAGTTGGACTTTGTCTCCTTTGTTGAAATAGATCTACGGTCCTATTTTTGACACAGCCACAATTCAAATCACCCCCCCCCCCCACAATAATGAAGTGTGGGCTATATTGGGGGGCAGAATCATCAATTGATTCTCTCACAAGATTGATGAAAGCTTGAGTAGAAATCCCCCTCGGATTACAATACACATTGAGGAAAAATCTTTGCTGTGATTTGCCATCTGGTGGGGTAAGCTTATACCGTATACTTTAAGATTTGTTTTATTTGTTTTTATTATTTATATTGCGCACCAGACCCAGGGGTATTCGGGCGCGAAGGCAGAAAGAGGGTTCTTCAGCTTAGGTTGCAGATAGGGACTGGAATTATTAGCTTTAAGCCCCTTTCTGTTTCTCACAAGTGTCAATAAACCAGCTTCTGGGCGACCTCTCACACCTTTATAATTCTGTGTAATAAGTAGAAGGAATCCGAGTGGAGGAAACACCCTGTCAATCAATTGTCTCCAGTGGAGCCACAATTTCATCTGCCTCAGTAATCAGTGTATAGGTTATATTATGTTTTCTTGTATTTATAAAGCTACTCATGCCATATGTTGTTGAAGCAGAGGAGGTGGGATGGCCCTTCAGCAGACTGTATTCTAAGGAGACGGGGAGAATTATTATAGAATTCCATGAAGCAGTAGATGTTATTAATCAGCTGCACAGGACAGTTAAAAACTGTTAAGGTCAATTTGTCTTCATTACTCTATTTGGAGCAAGCATAAGCTAGGCCTCTTGTGATGAGTCAAAGTTCTATGCAAATATATATACTTTAATTAAAACACCATGTACAATAATAACTAACTAGGAAACACTGTAAAAACCCACCACTGTAGAAAGAACACAGAATAGGCAAAAATCGAATATGATACAGAACTCTGGGTAATGAGATAGGGGGAGAAAAGGCAATAAATAACACAATGTTCAAAAAATATATTATTGGGCTGCAAAAAGGGATTAATATGACACAACCAGTGTCTAGGGACCAAAATGGACAAAAGGACTGGGGCAGATATAAGTCAATAATACATTTGCAGTGTCTTAGCAGTTTGACAACAGCAAACCCGGCTTTTGGACCCAGTTTAGCAGTTCCATGTGGTTCGATTGCAGCATTTGGGGAGGTCCAATATCAAGCAAGTGTCGAAGTAAGGGCGAACTGAAGAAGACTGCAGTTCCAAATTTAGCTCTAGCAATGTGGATTAGTTGGTCATCAGGTTCAGTGCACAGCCAAGGTTCGACGGCGGACGGACTGATGACGGGATGCACAGGTGAGTCATTTAAATGTGAAGGTACAAAGGGCACAGCCACGAGGGTTGGTTCAATCAGTTACTCATTCAGTTATGAAGTGATGGCGGTTCAAGCAGCGATTCGAGCAGTGCAGATGCAGCGGTACTTCTTGGCTCAAGCCACGGCAAAATTGCAGTTTCAGATAGGGCGATGCGGCAGCGAACGGGTTCGAATGTATGGGACAGTGGTTCAAAGTTCAGCGAGTGCAAAAAGCAGCTCTGGACAGTCCTTGAGACTTGATCTGATCAATTATGTAGATCACTGCACTGGAATAGAGGAAGGAGTACTAGTCCACTCAAAACATCTAGTTATCTATCATGATGAGACTTCATAGCTTATTTGATTTTTGATTTTCTTGTAATTTATAACACGCACAGAGCAGAATAAACTGTATAATGGTGCAGATGACACCCATGAGATAGGAGATATAACAAGTCATACCAAACCCTCATCCTATGGACAGATATCCAATTGAACAGGGAGGTCTTTAGTGCTCAACGAAACAAAGGGGCAAGCTCATAATCCTCAATTCAAGTGCCAAAGAATTCCACAGCTTTGGGCCGAAGACAGCTGACAGTCACTGGATCAGAGTTGCCTTGCTGGATGATAAAACTGAATTAGCTCCCTCAAATATGAAGGGACAATACCATTTAACCAATACCATTTAACGCTTGAAGATGATACAGGTAGTCTTAAACCTGATACGGTCCTCAATTAAAAGCCAATGCAACTCACAGCGAAATGGGGATACATGAGCCGTTTTTTTCAACTTAAATATCAGTCTGACTGCTGCATTCTGTGCCTTCTGAAGTCATTGAAGCTGTTTAGCAGAGATGCCCAATAGTTGACAATTGCAAGAGTCTAAATGGGCGCTGGTTAAAGCTCCCACCACAGCTGCCTGATCTTCCATGTGTAAATAGGAAAGCACTTTACACAGCAATCTCAGAACAAAATGTACTGCTTTGATCTTGGCTCCAACCTGGGCTTCAACCCCAAGGTCCTCCTGCCAGATGCAGCCAGATCTTTCACTTTAAACGTAAATTTAACATCTTTTCCCAAAAGCAAAGGAATAGGTAGGTTCTCTGCAATGTTCAGCAAATGCCTTGGCCCAAACAGAATGAGCTCAGTCTTTGAGGCATTGAGCTGTAAATGGTTTCTAGACATCCAGCCACTCACTTCCTCCAAGCACTGGCCTAGTCAATTAAGTGCATCCTCAAAGTTGGTAACTCGAAGGGAAAAATCGGTGCATCATCCGCGTATGAGTGAACATTCAGCCCATAATGCTTCAGAATTTCCAGAAGGGGTCGGATGTAAAAGTTGAACAGTAGCGCGGACAGGTAGGATCCCTGCAGGACTCCACAATTTAATTTAATGAGTTCCGACAGGAACTCTCCCAATCTCACTCGCTGTTGATGGTCAGTCAAAAAAGACCTAATCCAGCTCAATGCCGGATCAGAGACTCTTCCTACTTCCTGCAACCTTTCCAAAAGAATGTCATGATTCACTGTGTTAAAGGCTGTGGACAGGTCCAATTTCATCAAAAGTGAAAGTTCCCCTTGATCCGCAGCCTTTAACAATTCAACCAGTACAGCCAGGAGTGCGGTTTCGGTACCATACTTTGGCCGAAAACCAGACTGAAATTTGCACGAATTCCTGCAACTGGTTGATAACAACGTTTTCAAGTATTTTAGATGGCCAAGGTAGCCCTGCAATCGGGCGATAATTCTGAAGGGTCTCCACATCTAAAGATGGCTTTTTCAGCAAAGGCGAGACAATGGATAGCTTCAAATCTTCTGGAACAATTCCACTAGTCAATAATTTGTTGAAAAAAGTTGTGACAAATGGAGTAAGTTCTTGCACCATTCTCTTAACTAAGTAGGCTGGCAACGACGATAAAGAGTCAATAGTGGGTTTAAGAGACCCAATACGTTTAATTAGTACCTGGCGAGGGCGCAATCAGAATGAGAGAACCATTTTGATTGGCCCTCGCCAGGGCATTACCCGGCCGGGAATCCCTCAGCTGGGATTCCACGGCCACAGTTCCCAGCAGAGGGCGTGGCAGCCTCTCAGCCAATGAGGAGGCTGGAAGCAGGGCCATCCCCGCTCAGAGCCTCCATGGCTGAGAAGTTGCCTTCGCTCCTGGCAGGGACTCGGGTAAGTTCTTTTTTTTGTTTCTCTCTCCCCCCACTTACCTTTAGCCTGTTTTGGCCCCGGCGGGGGTCAATGGAAGCCTCCAGCCGTGTGGAGACTCGGAGCAGGGCCATCCCCGCTCCGAGTCTCAACATGGCTGGAGGCTGCCATTGTCCCCCTGCTGGGGAGCCAGGTCATTTTTTTTCCTTTTTTTTCTCCCTCCCTCACTCCCTCTCCACTTACCATCAGTGTGCTTTGTCCCGGCGTGGGATGATGGAAGCCTCCAGCCGTGTGGAGACTCAGAGCAGGGTCATCCAATGGTCCCCCACCAGGGACCCAGGTATGTGTGTTTTTTTTTTCTCCCTTCCCCCAGCCCACTTATCTTATTTTTCGGGAGCAGACGTGCAGGGACCAGAAGAGTTCCCAGTGCGTCCACTCCCGATGGTCACCATGGAAAGGGAAAACGGACTCCGTTTTCCCTTCCCCGGCAGCGATTTTCTTGGTCATTTTTTTTTGTCCCAGAAAAAAATGCTTTTAGTGCCCCGGTCATGCAGATCTTGCGGGCCAGGGTACTAAAAGCAATATGACCCTCACGGCTGGGCTCGGGCCTATAACTATGGGCCCCGGGGCATTACCTGAGTCGGTAATGGCCCTGCCGCTCAGGACATATTGCTTAAATATATCAGCTTCAACCACTGGATGAAATTCAAACATGTGTAGTGATAACTGATTCTGTAAATCATCCATGTTGCTTGAAGGTTGATTATGCGGGGACACAGGTGGATAAGTGGAGATATCAAGTTCAATATTGGCCCTAATCCGTTCAATCTTGCCCACAAAGAAAGAGTTACAACGATTAGTCTGTACTAGTGAAGCATCCAACACTGCCACTTTGCAGTTAGGATATGATGGAAAACAATTCCATTGATTGATTTTTAGCAGTTTTCAATTTCTCACCCAAAAAGTAATTCTTTCCGAAAAAATGGCTGTTTTATCATTCCAAAGTGTTTTTTTCGGCTTGAATTTTATTTTCCAATAAAGAATGGAGGTTTTGTAATTAAGGTGGTCCTTATTTCATCAGATCTATTTTGGTCTAGATTTTGGAAGTTAATCAAGTTTCTCGGATTTTAGCCTTGACTGGATACTTTGTTTTAAATGTATACACTGTTAGAACAACATTTAGGTAATTAATTGCCTGTATGATGTTTTATAAATGAATTGTGAGAAAGTCTATGTTATATATTTTTGTGGAACATTTCTACGTTAAGCCATATCACTAAATAAATAGGAACAGACAGTGGTTGTAACTGTGGGGGGATGCTCCTTTCTCTGAGTCTACTTATGTCTAAACAAAGTGTAGTGCTACAGACCACAAGGTCAACATACTTCTAAAATCCAACAACACCTTTATGTTGGGGCCTCTGTTGTAGTACAGCAACCACTAATAACCATCTTCATGGACCTGAATGTTTGCATCAATGATCCTGCTGAACACATGCTTGTGGCTTTCATTTATAAATTCTCAAGGTGTTTGAAGTGAGTTTTATGAAGTAATAAAACAGGGATTTCTTTAGCATATGAACTAACATCAGCTTAATAATGCTGACTGGTGGCCTAATGGACAGAACATATAATTTCCTCTGCAAGGCAGAACTTGCCTTCCAAGAGATGTGGGATGAATATGTCACATGAGCACCTTGATTGCTATTTGAAGCAATTGAAAGAGGAAAAGGTACAGCCCTGGTGGGTGCTGTGCAAACTCTGTCATTTGCTTTATAAACAAAAGAGTCATGTTGTATTTTTTAGAAAATGTAAGTTAGCTATTTACCTTAAACCCTACTCTCACAGACATTGCTTCGAAGCAGTAAAAGTGGTTTGGCACCTGCTAATGGGCCAGTGAATTAGGGGAACCTGAATGTTAAATATTGCCCTACAAAGACACATTAGTGACATGCCAGCATGCAACCTACCCATGGAACATCCTTACGAACATCTGGAAGTGCCAGGTCTTGGAGATTTATTTACAGTGAAAATATACTCTTCACCACAAGCTCTTGCAATTTCTGTTGAAACCTTTGGAACCCTGGCCAATCAGTTTCTTCGACCAGCACCCGTTGAAGAGGACTAACCTCTGAAAACTGTGGACCATATTCTGAAAACAGTTTTTATGGAAATATTTGGATGCATATAGACACTTAAATATGCCCAATTCAGATACCCGCCACCCGCATTGCACAATTGTGCAATGCAGGGACTAAAGGTGGAATTTCTTTGTATAGTAATATGTATTTCAAATTGACAAACAATTTGTGCTTTGTAATAGGCCAAACACACACACATACCTTTGTGAATAAGGTCACCTGCACATTAAATCAAGCTGGCAAATAAGTGCAGCCTGCATGGTTTTTTAATGCTTTTTTTCCTTTCATGCCCTGTGACATCATGGGGGACGAGTGAAAGATGCAGCAAGTCACTCCAGCATTCAGGTGTCGAACATTACCTATTAGTGAGACGTTGAGATGCCTCAAGCCCAGGGATTGGATCTCTCCAACACTGAAATCTCTGCATTAGCTCCCAGTGGTGGCATGGATTAAGTTCAAGACCCTCTGCATTATCCACAAGACCTTCTAGGGCCTGGGTCCTCAATACCTCCAACTCTCTCTTCGTAAATACCTTTGTACTTGAGCTCTTTGCTCCTCCTCCTCCGACTCCCTCAGGGTCAGTCGCTTCTCCAAGCAACAAGTGGGTGGTAGATCTCTTTCTTCATCTGGGGCTTCCCTCTGGAACAGCCTCCCTGCCTCTCAGAAACTTGAGGAGAACCATCTCTGGTTCCGGAAGCACCTCAAGACCTTCCTCTTTGCTTCTGCCTTCTCTCTTCCTCTCCACTGCTGATTTCCTGTCTGATATTGCACTGGTCACCAGCCTACCCTCTGATTTTGGGCCCAGGTCCCTACCCGCCCAGTTGCACACCCGCACAGCCTCCCGGCAAACCTTGCACTAGGGTCTGTATCTTTAACTGTACATTCCGCCTACCTGCACTTGTGGACACCTGCTGTCTGCACTTACCCTTGCACCTGCCACCTGCTGGCCGCACTTCTTGTTATTGTTTTGATCTCATGTACAGCACTGCCCCCTCCCCTTTCCCCAGGCAATTTCCCCCTCCCCTGCACTTGCCCGAGCGCAATGTCACTTGCTCTAGTAAAATCGTTGTCTATGTCCTCTCTCTGTTTCCCCCTCCCTTGCCTTGTCGCGCCTTCAAACACTTGTGTATAGGTACGTTACAAATGCCATATCATATCATATCAAATCATCAGAAGACTGTAATATGGAAATGCAGGTATTTATGATTTGCCCCAGTTCACAGACTTTTGGCGAATCTTGCTTTATACCGCTGGCAGAATAAAAATACCTCTTTAGTTTTGTGCCTGTCTATATGCCATCACAAGTAATAAGAACACACTGTAAATAAACCAAAGCTGATCTAATTCTTTTCATTCACTTCATAAGCAATAGTTCATTATGACATTATACAGAAATTAAAGCGCACATCTTAAACTCTTGTTTCGCTTTTGCAGTGATAACAGATTATATTCTTCAGGCTAAAACATAACCACAAGCACAATTCATGGTAACTATTTCCCTGCGATGAAAGCTTTTCCACATATGTTGTATTTCAAAACTGTGTTATCTAATGACCTTGAAACTATATCGTTCACTTTAGCAGAGCCTTGAGATTTCAGTTTATATATGTGAGGTCTGCTTCTTGAATGGAGCAGAAAGCACCTGAAAATAGCTGTCTACTTTGTAACTGTAAAACTACTCACACCTTACTTGTACTTTTATGCTCACCTAAAGAATGCTCGAAATATTCACAGCAACAAAGTCAGCGGAGCATCGGTTCAGTCTGCCTTTGGTCTCAGCACGGCTGTCTCCCCCTCAGTGCACTCTCCTTTCTCCTCTGCTTCTCTCCCTTCCGGCAGGAAACTCAGCCAACAGCCACAGTCAGCCAAGACAGTTCAATGCTCGAGAGACCATCCTCTCCCTCTTTCTCTCACACTTCCCTTTTTTAGGCCTCTCTGTGATCTGAAAGATTATGAATCACCTGCCCCTGACCTGACTGTGATGTCACCTGCCACTCAGACACCCCCTTTGAGTAGTCAAACCTCCTGAAACTTCCAGAAAACACATGTTTTGCTGGGCACAGAGATTCTGGGCTGCAAACAGAAAAAAGTTACATTCCTCTATGCTGGCTTCCTGTGGCTTCCTGTGGGCGAACATGAACATGAGCAATTTACCGTTTCATATTCCGCATCCACAGCTTGTCACGTCTTCACTGCAAAACAGCTTTAATTCTGCACATTTATTTCTTACATTTTCTAAACGACATTGCACAGCATGTGCTTGCCATCTCATAACATGAGCCGGCTTTTATCCCTGATCTGAACCAATGTTTTGCACCAATAAACTAGGAGAGCTGTATATAGTAGCACGTGATTAGAAATTAGTAGGTTAGGGGTTAGTGGTTATTCATTATTAGTCTGATGCTTCAATACAGTTTGGTCCATAGCTATAACATGGTGTGGTGTACTATGCTACGGTATGGCTACCATGCAAAGCTAGGTTCACATTTTTCTTTTTGCTATGTTGAATTCACAGTACTGACTTGAAACAAATTCACATCATAGTCTCACCAGAGTCTCACACCCTTTACTGTCAAAGTCTGTGTTTTTGTTAAAATGCTGTCCTGGCTGAAATTCCACTTTTGTTTCTTTTGAGACCTGGCCTACCTATGGGCTCCAACAGAAACAACATCTCAGCGATATTTAAAATACATGTGTGATCTTGTGCATGTCATAAGAAAATAAATAATTATCATGCTTTGACTTCAAAATATCGTACAGCAAGTGATTCATGAAATTTCTTGTTAGCAAATATCACCCTATTTGTACCCACAATCTTGAAACAGCATATGTTTTTGAATATATATGTCTATATATATTAAATGAAAAACCGTTGTTAAAAGGACGTTATGGTTAAGTTGCACTAATAAAAACCTATGAAATTCAATGAAAACACTTTGCTAAAGTGTTGGTATGGTTACAAGTAAAACCATTCCAAACCAGTTACAAGTAAAACCGAAAAACCTCAGAAATTTGCGAGTTATGGTAAGCTAAGCAACCATAATTCGCACCACCCCCGTGCACTGCCTAACATCCAGGACATCAAAGATGAAATCACAAATGTCATTGATGACATCACAGATGACATCACATGTGAAATTAATTTTGATGAAAAGTCCTTACAAAGGGTTGTGTTTATAATGTTGGTAACAAGATGTCAGGGGTGATCGGGAGAACTATTGTGAACTACTTAATTGATTAAAGAATGTACATATCTAAACAACATTTTTTTTGAGTGTTGTTAATACAGGAACCTAATCATATATAAACATAGGCAATGGCTGCAGCATGCATCATAGACTTTCAATATTTATAATCTTGTAATTTTGGAAAATACAATAGTGAATGCTACCTTATGTGAGTTTTGAGTAATATTAAACATGTACTAACTAGCTAACAATTCAAGATTTACTACACTTTTGCTAGTACAAACAATACATATGACTTTCCATCTGGACGCCTCGAGGTGAGTGCAGCATTCTCAAGACACTCTGGGCCCTGTTTTGGTCCCCTTCCAGCCACTGTATAGGCTCCGTGCACCTGCGTGCACCGTCGTTTTTTTTGCTGACCCCTCTCGCTCTCTCTTTCCCCTTCCCGACCCTCCTCCCGCCTCCCAGCCCGCCCCCTCCCCTGATAGGCCACCGAACTCCTGTGTAGGAAGTAGCCTCCTGCAACTCACCTCGAGCGCCCCTTTCCATCTGGATGCCTCAAGGTGAGTGCAGCATTCTCAAGACCCTCTGGGCCCTGTTTTGGTCCCCTTCCAGCCCCTGTATAGGCTCCGTGCACCTGCGTGCACCGTCGTTTTTTTTGCCAGCCCATCTCGCTCGCTCTTTCCCCTTCCCGACCCTCCTCTTACCTCCCAGCCCGCCCCCTCCCCTGATAGGCCACCGAACTCCTGTGTAGGAAGTTGCTACCTGCAACTCACCTCCAGCGTCCCTTTCCATCTGTACGCATCGTGAGCAGACCCACCCACCGTGCCCTGATTGGTGCCCTGATTGGTGCCCTGATTGGCTAGCAGGCCCTGAGTCAACAGCCATTACAGACCTTCCCAGGGCAGCCCTCTGCCCGGCAGCCCCCTGCGACTAAGGACCCTGGGACAAAGGACAGCTCATACAGAGACAGCTCCTGACCGTATCTGCAGGTATCCGCAGGAGAAGCAAGAAGCCAACAATAAGTAAGTGTGGGAAGGGCAGGGCCTGAGGCAATCACTTCACGCCATACTACCCAACCACGCATCTAACAAAGCATTACCACTGTAAACCAGTCATAGCTGTAGCATATTTGCACTTGGAAACTCTAATCTATACATGTATGAGTAGATTTAAATGTGCACCCAATAGCCTCTCTGATAAAAGTTGAATTTAGAAGTGTACCCAATTGCATTTAGAAGTGTAACCAATTGCATTTAGAAGTGTACCCAATTGCATTTAGAAGTATACCAAATTGCATTTAGAAGTGTAACCAATTGTATTTAGAAGTGTACCCAATTGTTATTAGAAGTTGCGCCCAATAGCCTCTCTGAGAAAAGTTGAATCTAGAAGTGTTCCCAATTGCATTTAGAAGTGTACCCAATTGCATTTAGAAGCTGTGACCATTTGCATTGAAGTATACCCAATTTCATTTAGAAGTTGCGCCCAATAGCCTCTCTGAGAAAAGTTGAATATAGAAGTGTACCCAATTGCATTTAGAAGTGTACCCAATTGCATTTAGAAGCTGTGACCATTTGCATTGAAGTGTACCCAATTGCATTTAGAAGTTGCGCCCAATAGCCTCTCTGAGAACAGTTGAATCTAGAAGTGTTCCCAATTGCATTTAGAAGTGTACCCAATTGCATTTAGAAGCTGTGACCATTTGCATTGAAGTATACCCAATTGCATTTAGAAGTTGCGCCCAATAGCCTCTCTGAGAAAAGTTGAATATAGAAGTGTACCCAATTGCATTTAGAAGTGTACCCAATTGCATTTAGAAGCTGTGACCATTTTCATTGAAGTGTACCCAATTGCATTTAGAAGTTGTGCCCAATAGCCTCTCTGAGAAAAATTGAATCTAGAAGTGTTCCCAATTGCATTTAGAAGTTGCACCCAATAGCCTCTCTGAGAAAAGTTGAATCTAGAAGTGTTCCCAACTGCATTTAGAAGTTTCGTCCAATAGCCTCTCTGAGAAAAGTTGAATCTAGAATTGTTCCCAATTGCATTTATAAGTTGCACCCAATAGCCTCTCTGAGAAAAGTTGAATCTAGAAGTGTTCCCATTTGCATTAGAAGTTGCACCCAATAGCCTGAGAAAAGTTGAATCTAGAAGTGTTCGCAATTGCATTTAGAAGTTGCGCCCAATAGCCTCTCTGAGAAAAGTTGAATCTAGAAGTGTTCCCAATTGCATTTAGAAGTTGCGCCCGATAGCCTCTCTGAGGAAGTTGAATCAAGAACTGTTCCCAATTGCATTTAGAAGTTGTGCCCGATAGCCTCTCTGAGAAAGTTGAATCAAGAAGTGTACCCAATTGCATTAGAAGTGCACCCAATTGCATTATAGAAGTTGCTCCCAACAGCCTTTCTGAGAAAACTTGAACTTAGAAGTGTACCCAATTGCATTTAGAAGCTGCACCCAATAGCCTCTCTGAGGAAAGTTGAATTTAGAAGTGAACCCAATTGCATTTAGAAGTGTACCCAATTTTATTAGAAGTGTACCCAATTGCATTTAGAAGCTCTGACCATTCGCATTGAAGTGTACCCAATTGCATTTAGAAGTTGCGCCCAATAGACGTTGTTTGCATGTCCACACTTAGTTAGAACTGTGAAAGTTAGCATGTCCACTCTTAGATGGAATTGTGAAAGTTAGCATGTCCACTCTTAGATGGAATTGTGAAAGTTAGCATGTCCACTCTTAGATGGAATCGTGAAAGTTAGCATGTCCACTCTTAGATGGAATTGTGAATATTATCATGCCCACACTTAATTAGAACTTTGAAAGTTAGCATGTCCACTCTTAGATGGAATTATGAATGTTAGCATGTCCCCTCTTAGATGGAATTGTGAATATTAGCAAGCTCACACTTAGTTAGAACTGTGAAAATTAGCATGTCCACTCTTAGATGGAATTGTGAACATTATCATGCCCACACTTAGTTAGAACTTTGAAAGTTAGCATGTCCACTCTTAGATGGAATAATGAATGTTAGCATGTCCACTCTTAGATGGAATTGTGAAAGTTAGCATGTCCACTCTTAGATGGAATTGTGAATATTAGCATGCCCACACTTAGTTAGAACTGTGAAAATTAGCATGTCCACCCTTAGATGGAATTGTGAAAATTAGCATGTCCACTCATAGATGGAACTGTGAAAGTTAGCATGTCCACTCTTAGATGGAATTGTGAAAGTTAGCATGTCCACTCTTAGATGGAATTGTGAAAGTTAGCATGTCCACTCTTAGATGGAATCGTGAAAGTTAGCATGTCCACTCTTAGATGGAATTGTGAATATTATCATGCCCACACTTAATTAGAACTTTGAAAGTTAGCATGTCCACTCTTAGATGGAATTATGAATGTTAGCATGTCCCCTCTTAGATGGAATTGTGAATATTAGCAAGCTCACACTTAGTTAGAACTGTGAAAATTAGCATGTCCACTCTTAGATGGAATTGTGAACATTATCATGCCCACACTTAGTTAGAACTTTGAAAGTTAGCATGTCCACTCATAGATGGAATTGTGAAAATTAGCATGTCCACTCTTAGGTGGAACTGTGAAAGTTAGCATGTCCACTCTTAGATGGAATTGTGAAAGTTAGCATGTCCACTCTTAGATGGAATTGTGAATATTAGCATGCCCACACTTAGTTAGAACTGTGAAAATTAGCATGTCCACCCTTAGATGGAATTGTGAAAATTAGCATGTCCACTCATAGATGGAACTGTGAAAGTTAGCATGTCCACTCTTAGATGGAATCGTGAAAGTTAGCATGTCGACTCTTAGATGGAATTGTGAATATTAGCATGCCCACACTTAGTTAGAACTGTGAAAACTAGCATGTCCACTCTTAGATGGAATTGTGAAAATTAGCATGTCCACTCTTAGATGGAACTGTGAAAGTTAGAATGTCCACTCTTAGATGGAATCGTGAAAGTTAGCATGTCCACTCTTAGATGGAATTGTGAATCTTAGCATGTCCACTCTTAGATGGAATTGTGAATATTATCATGCCCACACTTAGTTAGAACTTTGAAAGTTAGCATGTCCACTCTTAGATGGAATTATGAATGTTAGCATGTCCACACTTAGTTTGAACTGTGAAAATTACCATGTCCACTCTTAGATGGAATTATGAAAGTTAGCATGTCCACTCTTAGATGGAATTATGAATGTTAACATGTCCACTCTTAGATGGAATTGTGAATATGTGCATGCCCACACTTAGTTAGAACTATGAAAATTAGCATGTCCACTCTTAGATGGAATTGTGAAAGTTAGCATGTCCACTCTTAGATGGCATTGTGAATATTAGCATGCCCACAATTAGTTAGAACTGTGAAAGGTAGCATGTCCACTCTTAGATGGAATTGTGAAAGTTAACATGTCCCCCCTTAGATGGAATTGTGAAAGTTAGCTTGTCCACACTTGGATGGAATTGTGAAAGATATCATGCCCACTCTTAGATGGAATTATGAATATCAGCATGCCCACACTTAGATAGAACTGTGAATAGTGAATTTAGAAGTATACCCAATTGCCTTTCTGTGAAAAGGGAATTAGAAGTGTACCCAACAGCCTCTCTTTGAAAGTTAAATTTAGAAGCGTACCCACTCTGTGAAAGTTGAAATTAGAATTGCATTTAGAAGTTGCATTAAGAAGTGTGCCCAATAGCCTCTCTGTAAAAGTGAATTTAGAAGTGTACCCAATAGCCTCTCTGTGGAAAGTGAATTTAGAAGCATACCGAATAGCCTCTCCGTGAAAGTGAATTTAGAAGTGTACCCAACAGCCTCTCTGTGAAAAGCTGAATTTAGAAGAGTACCCACTCTGTGATAAGTTGAATATAGAATTGTATTTAAAAGTGTGCCCAATAGCCTCTCTGTGGAGAGTTAATTTAGAAGTACATTTAGAAAGTTGAATTTAGATGTGCGTCCAATAGCCTCTCTGTGATTCTAGAAATGTGCCCCACAGCCCAGCTGAATTTAGAAGTGTGCCCTGTAGCCTCCCGTGGGAAGTTGAATATAGAAGTGTACCCAATAACCTCTCTGTGAATTTAGAAGTCTCTGAAAGGGCATGTAACCAACACGCTTACCCTCTCCTTACATCACCACTCAAATAGAACACAGAGATACTATGACACCATTCGGTATAACTGTTCTCATATCAACATTTGCCGCTCACCCCACATCACTCTAAGTAATCACTGATGGTTACGCACCCCCCAGCTAGGCGTTATCCTCAGGCCTAACGCAGCCACATCCGATCGGGATAAATCCTGCCAGAACGAACACATACTACTGACCTCTCAACCACCACACCTACCGCTAGAATGCAGCTATTACACCGATACCGCACAAACTGTACACATACCCGGTGCGCAGACGCACCTTTTTGACTCTCTCTACTATCTCTACTGATATGAACTTCGGTTCCCAAGGGTGTTCAACCTACCAGCGCCTTCAGACCATACCAATGGTATATAAGACGCTATATAAGTGGAAAATAACATAACATAACATGCATACAAATCAGAGGCACATACAGGGAAACTAAAGTAAGGAAGAAAGAAACAGCATCATCAGAAAATGTTAATAACATTAAAGTTTATCTTCATGTATACAGATGAAATATGTGTTTTTTTTAGGACTGCTTATTTCTGCATGTATGTGCACCAGCAGCTGAGTCTAAACGATATGGACCGTACTTTAAGAACATATGACAAGGTTAACGCCTAGATACAAAACCACCTGGCCTAGATAGGTCAGTGAACAAAAACAAGTGGCCCAGATATGTGATGTCATCAGTGATGTCATCAGTGACATTTATGATGTCATTTTTGATGTCCTGGGTGTTAGTCTTAGCAGTGCAGGGTGGTGGCGCGAGTTATGGTTGCTTAGCTTACCATAACTCGCAAATTTCTGAAGTTTTTCGGTTTTACTTGTAACCATAATGTACATTTAACAAAGTTTTTTCATTGAATTTCATGGGTTTTTACCAGTGCGTGCTATTTTCCTACAATTTACTAATATCATACTTACCCCAATATAGCAACACTTCTGTCCAATTTACAATGTGTCACCTTAAAACTCTGCCATTTCCCACCTTCTAGCATAATTTTTAACTCTTCTATAACTTTTTGCAACTTTCTCCACTGTTTTTGCATCTGTCGATGCCCGCAAATGTCTGATATCATCACAGACCTATCCGGAGAGTGCCATGTGACCATGCACTCGCACGCAGCATGGTGACGTGTCTGCAAAGGCATTCACACTTTGTAATCGGGCCCATGCTTGGAAGCCTGCTTGGAACTGCATTTTTCGACTGATCTAGGAACTTTGAAGCTCAAAATGTACCCTTACACAGCTCCTACACCTGTACTTACTAATTATCCATTAACAATCTACTTTCAAGAATATTAGTAAAACTACTATTTCTCTTAAAAATGGCATCAGATATTGACCTCCCTCCCCCCCAAGAGCCACCACCACCAGCTGGAGGACCTACACAACAGAAAAAGCTCAGTACTTCCAAAGACAATGAAGAGGACCAAGAAGATGAGGGTGAGACGTGCCTACCTCTAGCACCCAGAGAGAATCATGGGTGTGGCAGTTCCTTTTCCAAGATGGCCACCATGGAAAGACAAGGCGTGGCTCTGTACAGAGCCCCTCTTCCCTTTCTATGGCAGCCTGCAGAACCCTATGAACATATTACAACACAAGCACATTTTTTTCCCTTTCAAACCTATCCTACCTCTGAATAACTTTACCACACAGGCGGTCCCAGGTGGACATGGCAACTTTAACACCATTTTACGTCCCTCACGGTCATGGCAAGCAGCCAGATTGTCTGCGTCATGATCTTATGCCATGACCCAGACAATCTGGCTACTGCCCATGGCCACAAGCTATTCCTCAGTCATCAAAGGTATATGACAATATTTTTTTGCCTACATTATGACACTTGTCAAAAAATAAAACACGGGCACATTTGCAAAACCATGCTTTAATGTCCTTTCCAATGATCCTCATGTTTTTTTTTTTCAAAAGTGTCTTTACACAAAAATTGAAGGTCGGGTCTATAATCTTTCTCAAAACTTTTGTCCACGTTCATCAAATGGCAACAAAGTTATAAGCCATCTAAAAATGTTGAAACCCCCCCTCTAATTTCCCCCTCTTGAGAAAATCCCACCAAACTTTAGAAAACCATTTATATCTAAATCCAAAATCGTTTTGCCAAATGTTGTGAAGATTCGTCAAATGACACCACATTTATATGCCTTTACAATATTTTGGGACCTGCCCTCTAATTTTGCCCCCTCTTGACAGAATCCCACAAAACTTTGCAAAGGTTCGGTCTAGGATAAAATTGTAAAGTTACATGCAGTTTCATCGAGAGGTGCTAAAGTTATAAGCCATCCAAAAACTGCTTTTCTCCAACCCTGCTATGCAGAAATAGGTACAGATGTCCTAGGACATCTGAAGTGTCCGCCAACACCACAGGACTGCCCCAGGACATCTGGAGTGTTCGCGGACTGTCGGGGGTGAAACAACCCGTTTTTTGGCTTTTTATGGCAATATCCCATCCCATCCTCATCCCCCACCTCCCCAGAGATTGTTTGTTGAGCTTGACAAGTGCAATGTTGCTTTTTTTAAATACTTTCGCTGTGCTGTCCACGGACCCCAAAAAAGTCTCTGAATTGAACACAGTGGGCATTTTGCGGAAACCGACGCATTTCACGTTTTCTCACCACCCAATCAGCAGCTGCGGCCCGATGTCCGTGGAGCACGCAAAAGTCAGTGAATTTTCTGGACCAATCAGAGGCAAGTCCGCGGACCGAACAGGGAAGTGAGTCCGCGGACCGGACACAGATATCACTAATTTATTTGCGTTACGTTTTGGTCATTTAAAAAAAAAAGATGACAGGACGGATTTACACCAAATTAACAAAAGCACGCTTTCGGGACCAAGCCCCCGCTCCTGTCGCAAATCTGGTGAAAATCCGTCCAGCTGTTTGGGCTGTAGGCATGAGCAACATGTTTTCCCATTATGTCTATGGGACAAAAAGACATTTTGGGAGCCCCCCTATAACTTTGCCCCCCCTTGACCAAACATCACCAAACTATGCAAAATAATTCAGAGCCATATACTCTTTTTTGAGGATTCATCCAGGGGGAACAAAGTTATAAGCCACCCAAAAAGTGCCCTTCCTATGAGTTTAGCAATTTAACCATGAGTACACGGCCACTACCACGGACCGTGTAATATATTACACAGCCACAATAGTGGCTGTTTAGTTATGGTTAAGTTGCTGTTTCCATAGGAAGAGCCGTTTTTGGGTGGCTTATGACTTCGCTCTCCCTGGACGAATCCTCACCAAACTTTGCAGAAAAAGTAAATGGGTCACTGTTAATTGTTGTGCAAAGTTTGGTGAGGTTTGGTCCAGGGGGGATAAAGTTATAAGGGGGTGTCCCAAAACTTCTTTTTTTCCCATAGACTGAATGGGGAAAAAACTTTGCTCACGCCTACAGTCCAAACCGGTGGACAGATTTTCACCAAATTTGGACCAGGAGCAGCGGCTTGGTCCCGAAAGCGCGATTTTGCAAATTTGGTGAAAATCCGTCAAGTGTTTTTTTTAATAAAATTAGCAAAACATAGGTAAAAAAAATAGTGATATCTATGTTCGGTCCGAGGACACACTCCCTGTTCGCTCCGCGGACAGTGTCCTGATTGGCCAACCGGCTTCCATCATGTCCGCGGACATGCAACTTGTTTGCTGATTGGACGGTGAAGAGCGTGAAGCACATCAGATTGTCGGGAACGCCCGACATCTTGAATTTGCGGACTTCCGCGGACAGCGCAGTGAAACTTGGTGGAGAAATGCTATTTATTAGAGTGTGTTGGTGTGTAGGCCTGTTTGGGGAGGGTGGTGGGCTAAGAGATGGGTTAAATGTTGTATTTATTTAGGTGGTAGATCTCCTTGTTGTGTTCAATTTGTCCGCGGACAACAAAGATGTCTTGAAATGTTCTAAATAAATGAACTGGGGGTGTTCTGAGGACACTATGTCCGTACGTATGGTTCGAAGGCAAGTTGAAACTGTGCTAAGAACACTCGTGGTGTCCTGAAATGTTCGTAAATAAAGAAATGGGAGTGTCCTGAGGACGCTGTCCATATTGTTCGCTGGCAAGTTGAAATTGTTCTAATAACACATGATGTGTCCTGGGATGTTCGTAAATAAACAAAATGGGGGTGCCCTGAGTACGGTATGCCTGTCTGTTTTGTGTGCAGGCAAGTTGAAACTGTTCTAAGAAGACCTGCGGTGTCCTGAAATGTTCATAAATGGACAAAATGGGGGTGTCCTAAGGACGGTATGTCTGTCTGTTTCGTTCGCAGGCAAGTTGAAACTGTTCTAAGAATGCATCATGTGTCCTGGGATGTTCGTCAATAAACAAAATGGGGGTGTCATGAGGAAAGTGGAGGTTTGTCAATAAACAAAATGGGGGTGTCCTGAGTACGGTATGAATGTTCGTACTGTTCGCAAGCAAGCTGAAACTGTTTTAAGAACTCTCACGGTGTCCTGAAATGTTCGTAAATAAACAAAATGGGAGTGTCCCAAGGACGCTGTCCGTATTGTTAGCTGGCAAGTTGAAATTATTCTAATAACATATGATGTATCCTGGGACGTTCATAAATAAACAAAATGGGGGTGTCCTGAGGACGGTATGCCTGTCCGTTTTGTTCGCAGGCAAGTTGAAACTGTTCTAGGAAGACCTGCGGTGTCCTGAAATGTTCATAAATGGACAAAATGGGGGTGTCCTAAGGACGGTATGTCTGTCTGTTTCGTTCGCAGGCAAGTTGAAACTGTTCTAAGAATGCATCATGTGTCCTGGGATGTTCGTCAATAAACAAAATGGGGGTGTCATGAGGATGGTGGAGGTTTGTCAATAAACAAAATGGGGGTGTCCTGAGTACGGTATGAATGTTCGTACTGTTTGCAAGCAAGCTGAAACTGTTTTAAGAACTCTCACAGTGTCCTGAAATGTTCGTAAATAAACAAAATGGGAGTGTCCCAAGGACGCTGTCCGTATTGTTAGCTGGCAAGTTGAAATTATTCTAATAACATATGATGTATCCTGGGACGTTCGTAAATAAACAAAATGGGGGTGTCCTGAGGACGGTATGCCTGTCCGTTTTGTTCGCAGGCAAGTTGAAACTGTTTGAGGAAGACCTGCGGTGTCCTGAAATGTTCATAAATGGACAAAATGGGGGTGTCCTGACGACGTGGTCCGTATTGTTCGCTGGCAAGTTGAAAGTGTTCTAAGAACAATCATCATGTCCGCGGACATTAAAAGTGCCCATATGGCATAGTCAAAATGTTTGACTCTATGGGCGTGATATAGCCATATGGCCATGCTCCCAAGACTCTATGCCCTGGCCACATCCACCGCAGCATATTACACCCATAGTGGCTTATAACTTTGGGATCCAAGAACACATTTATAAGCATCACAGTTGTAAGCCACTATGGGTGTGATATGCTGTGGTGGTTGTGGGCAGGGCCTATAGTCTTGGGTGCATGGACAACACCAAATTTATAAGCACCGAAGTTATAAGTCACTATGGGTGTGATTTGCTGCAATGGTTGTACTTATTATAATATACTTACTGTTTGGTTTAGTAACTGAAGTACATGTATTTCTTGTTCATTTCTGGGAGGTAATTTTGCTGTTTTAGGTTGAAGGCCTTTTAACGCCTGAAAGGGGTGCACTGTTTGAATTATGAATCATGTAAATTGAGTTGTTGTAGGGGTTTTGGTAGTGGAAATAATTCCAAATTATTTGTGATAGTACGTGAAGGAGTTTGGTTGTTGTCAAGTTTTGTAGTGCAGTAACTGCAAAGTATTAAGGGGTCAGTTATTTCATATTTGTTTTCTGCTATAAGGTAAAGAGCTAATTCAAACAATTTAGAATCTTCATTGTCTTCTATTTTGTATGTTAGGTCTACAGTTTTTGTGTTACTTTTATAAAAAGTTCTAGGGGAACATACACACACATGGTTTGGTACTTCAGCAGATGTACTTTTAAATTTCAGTATTTCTTTTTTGTATGTGTGTAGTAGAAGGTTGCCATGCATAGAATGGTTGCTAATTTGCTTTAAAGCTATTTCATTTTGTAAGTGGCTTTCACTTCCAAAATATTTTTTCTGGATATAGTCGATTTCTTCAAGTAGGTCTTTTGCTGTACCATGTAGAAGAATCTATTTAAATTGGCTAGTGCTAAAGCAGGACTTTTAGCATAGTACAGATATAGTCTAGATTTCTTATAGTTGAATGATATGTTGATATCATTTTGATATAATGGAAGGTGGTTTTGCAAGTAGGTCCTGAAATGCAGGCCAATGCATGTCCTTGTAGTCCTGTGTACTTGCGCACTGGACAGGTATCCATATTTTGCAGTAGTTTAATTTTGATTTTGTCTTTGCCTTTCACATATTGATTGAGGAATTGGCGTAAAGACTTGAAAGATTCTTTGGGAATGTTACACACTGACGTGCATGGCCATTTGTATACTAGACGTTCTGATTCAGTTGAATGGAGAGGTAATTCTAAGTTTTCTGGGGATATTTTTGTAAGCAGTATTTCTTGTTCCATTATGGTATTATTAACTTTTTCATAACCTCGTCCACTGCTATGTATGGCAATTGTATTTATTTGCATTTGTTTGTATGCTTCTTCATTAAAGTATGGTTCTGTGCTCGTAGTATGACTCCACTCACCTCCACAGATACTTAAGAAGTTATTTCTGTTGACATTTTGTTTATTGAGAAGTCTTTTTTGTAATTTAGTCATTAGTTTTGTTAGTGGTTTCATTTTGTTTAACATTAAAATAAATAACTTTCTTTTGAGAAGGATTGCACTGTCTATCAACGCTTCTAAGATTAATTTCCTACGATAGTTTTTAAGAGTTGAGCCTGATTTCTCTACTGTTTTTATAACATTTTGAAGGACTCTGTGACAGAACATTTTTGCTAAAATACTTTTTTTGGAATGCTTACTTTAAACTATATCAAGAATTATAGGAGCAGTTTTATCTGTAGTGGTAGCTGATTTTTTGTTAATTGTTTTGTGGTTTGTTTTACATTTTGATAGAGGATGCAAAGTTTCTGTACTTGAAGCTTGCTTTGTTTCCCTAAATGACTGTATTAGCTGTTTTGTTTTAACCTTTTTTTTTATAAATTCTGCTACAGATGGATACTTGTTTTGGACAATTCTATTTTCATTTGCTCTGCTTTTCTGTTGCTTTCTATGGATTTTTGGTAGGCATTCTTTAGGGTCTGTTGAAAAAAATAAAGAAGGTATGGGTTGGGGTGTTCTTAATGTATGTGTGCTGTGTGCATGAGTGTCTGAGTAAGATGATAAAGATGTATGTAATGGTGTGTGATTGTGTATTGGGCAACTACAACTAGTTGGGATGGGTACACTTGAATTCATGTGTTACTAAACTGGGGTTCAGATGACAGTAGAAAGTAAGCTAGTAGTGTGGAGAAGTACAAATAGTAAATCTAATGGTATACAATTAAAACAGTTGTTTGTTCTATAATATCAAAATTCTAGGTGTCGAGTTGGGTCCTTTGTGTGTCGAAAAATAGGAAATTGAGCGCCATTCTGCCTGTAAATCTCTGTTTAAGAAATGGGGATTTGTAGACAGAATGGTGCACAATCTCTATTTTTAGGCACAAAAATAGCATGAATTAACCTTCCAGTGTGTTTGAATAATAGTACAAATAATATGGTGGTATTCAACCTACGTTTTTTTCATGAAATGAGCAGGTTTCTTCTTAGTTGTTCTTTGTGCTTCAAATTCCGCTGCTCTTTTCAGGAGAATGGTCTTCAATGCAATTGTAAAGGAAACAAATTAGTAATTTTGTTTGTATATAGCACTGTTTTTAATTTAGACATTGATTTTTTTAATTGACGTTGACCCTCAGCGCCTTTCTTAAAACCATGAAAACTTATAAGATGCGTCGCACCAGTTGAATACTTATCATACGTTCTTTATGCATAAACTGTATTGTAATGACTAACTGTACCAACCAAACTATTAATTCTATGCCTTGTGAAATTCATAATGTACCACTGAATACCACTATTTCTGTAACTAAGCTCTTGTAGTTAACAGCGCCTCAATGCCATGGGCTGCTTGCGCGCTATATAAATATAACTAAACAAATAAATACATTAATACGTTTTTATGTTTTTGTACAAGTATTGTTGTTTGATATTTGAACATACTGTGTCCATGCAATTTTGTTTGAGTATGTTAACTCTTCATATTGTACTTTAAATTTGTTAGTTCAACATGCTTAGAAAATGTGTGTGTAAAAAGAAATTAAATAGTGTGGAAGTGACAGTTGATTTTAGGAGATGGAAAAAATGACAGTAAATTCATTTTATAGATTATATAAGCTAAAAGTCATTTAATCTGTTTATATGAATCTATAAGAATTGTACATGTACAATACAGAAAATATGCATACCTGTAGTTTGTGTTCATGTATATGGATATGCATGCAGCTGCAAGTAGAAATCTTGGAGACTTGTAAAGTATTTCTTGTAGAAAGTGATTTCCAATGATATGACACTTTTACTCAGAGAGATTAACAGTACATTTGAAGTGCTGATCTATGATGATGCAGTTAGATGTAGATGTCTTGGATGTGATTGGTGGATGGTCATGTGACTTCTTAGCTATATCCAATGAGGGAATGGCACAGAAAGTGAAATGGAAATGGTAGAAGGACTGTCCATGTAACGATATGCCCGCGGACATGGCGGTAGTCCGCGGACATTGGGTGTTACATCTGGGGATTTTGGGTTGGGGAGCCATGCAAATGAGAATGAGCAGAGAAAGGGATTGGTCAGGAAGGTTTAGTGGGTGTGTTGTGCCAGGAGAGAGTTTTTCAGATACTCTTTTTGCTGAGAGAAGAACCTATAGCTATGGCTGTGTGTTTCAGAAAACAGATTGTTTGGATTTTGGGAGACTCGTGGATACATTGGTTAAATGTGCATGCAGAAAGCTGTGGAGTAGCTGTAGATCTTGGATTCCCACATGTGGAAGTGCACTGGCATGGAGTACGTGGAATGAAAAGGTTGGACTTGCTACCTCTCTGTGCTACTTTGGAGACAGAGCAACATCCAGACATAATTGTAATTCATTGTGGAGGGAACAGTTTAGGACATGTGTCTGGAATTTCTTTACCTTTTTGCAATATGCAATGAAATGTCATGGACATGTTTCCAAATTCTCAAGTAATTTTTACACAGATTGCACAGAGACAAATGTGGCTTTGTTCTTCTTCATTTGGTCCACAAATGGAGAAAGCAAGGCGCAATGTCAATAAGGCTGTTTGTGCCTTTCTAAGAGATTTTGGCATGTCCTCTTTTCACAAGGAAAATATTCTGTTTCGTAGTACATACATTTTTCTCAGAGATGGAGTCCATCTTACTTATGCTGGCAATCAGATTTTTCTGAGAAATGTACAAAATGCATTGCAACCTTTTTTGGAATTACAACATCCATTTTGTAGTAGGTGTTTTGCATTTTAAATTGTTCAAACACAAACAAACACCACCAAAAGGCTCTTTTCAGAGCCACCACTTCCTCCCAGATAAAACTGCAATGGTTATGATAGGGCAGCACTCCAAAATTTTAGATGTTCGCAGACTGTCCACAGACTTCTAGAAAATACACAGGGCCCTGCTTCATTTATTTTCACTTCTATTTTTTAACTTGAAAGGCGGCTCTGAAAAGAGCCATTTTTTATTTTTGTTGTTTTATATATTTTTTGGGTTTTTGATACACAACACACTAGGAGAGGAGGGGAAAGGAGGGTAAGGGGGGACACCAACCACGGGAAGAAGAAAGAGTGAGTGGAGAGAGGAAGATGGAGAGTGGTTTTTACTTGGGTATTGATCAGATCTTCTCGTGTTCTGAGACGAGAGCCTCAAAAGCACTACGAAGCTCCCCCCTGCACAGTACTGCGTCGCAGTACATACACACAACTGTGACCCTCGAAATGTAAGGGTCATCAGTATTGCGTATGGCCTGTGAGGCAGCTTGAGGAATATGCTGTCCCACAGGAGTGTTCCTTGTGGTGAGAGGATCGGAAACGGAGGATGAAGTAGAGGAAGTCAACCTACTACGCTCCTCGCAAGGTACAACCTTGCGAATGGCCTCAGTGTGGAATTACCCTATGTGTCGCTTCATGGTAGTTGTCCCAAAGCTGCATGAACCAGGCCTCCCGCGACTGAGTACCATTTTGCACTCGTTGCAGGTGACTTTGTTTGCACGCACCTTACGACCATTAGCACAAATGGTAAATAACTGTCACCCCCAAGACTCACGCCGAGTGCTGGTAGTAGGGACTTCCACTACCTCATTCTCGTCATCCTCTTCATCCTCCTCTGCATCCTCACTCCTGTTCCCCTCTTCATGCCCTTGGGGAGGTGGTGGTTGTGGAGGGGGTAGGAGTGGTGCTGAAGCAGATGCAGCACCAGGTGGCAGTAGTGGAGGCATGGATACCATCAGGTTCGAGATGAAAATCTGCAAAGTTGGCAGCAAAATTCACTGTGTTCTGTAGGATAGCCAGAAACACAATGAGAATGAGCTCTAGGTGTGGCCTTTTATAGGGGTGTTTGTGCGCAGTTCGCGGACATGTGTGCTGTCCGCGGACAGATTGAACAGAAAAAAGGGTTAAAAAAGTCACAAAAAGTATGTAGAAACTCAGGATTACTATATGGGACTTGTGCTATGGTGAGTTTTTATCGAAAAATATTGTGGATTGCTTGAAAATGTAGAGACACGAACAGTGTTCACAATCAGAACACACGCTCAGCGTGGGCATGGTCACATGATAGCTTCGCGAACAGTATGTTCAAAAATCAAACAACAATACTAAACTTTTATTAACTTATATTTATATACTACACAAGCAGTCCATGGCATTGAGGCTCTGTTACTTACAAGAGCTTAGTTACAGAAATAGTGTATTCAGTGGTACATTATGATTTCCACAAGGCATACAAATGATATTTTGGTTGCTACAGTTAGTCTTTACAATACAGTTTATGCATTAAGAACATATGATATGTATTCAACTGGTTCAACGCATCTCATGTGAATAGGATAGTTTTCATGAATTTGAGGAAGGCGCTGAGGATCAATGTCAATTAAAAAAAATAAATGTCTAAATTAAAAACAGTGCTATATTCAAACAAAATTCCTTGTTTGTTTCCTTTACAATTGCAGTGAAGACCATTCTCCTGAAAAGAAGCAGCAAATTTGAAGTACAAAGAACAACTAAGAAGAAACCTGCTCATTTCAGAAAAAAAGTAAGTTCAATACCACCATATTATTTGTACTGTTATTCAAACACACTGTAAGGTTAATTCATGCTATTTATGTGTCTAAAAATAGAGATTGTGCACCATTCTGTCTACAAATCCCCATTTCTTAAACAAAGATTTACAGGCAGAATGACACACAATTTCTTAGTTTTCGACACACAAATAAATCAACTCAACCCCTAGAATGTTGATATTATAGAACAAACAACTGTTTTTATTGTATACCATTAGATTTACTATTTCTACTTCTCCACACCAGCGCTTGTTTTCTACTATCATCTGAACCCCAGTTTAGTAGCACATAAATTCAAGAATAGCCATCCCAACTAGTTGTAGTTGCCCAATGCACAAACACACACCATTACATACATCTTTGTTATCTTACTCACACACTCATGCAAACAGCGCACATACATTAAGAACACCCTAACCCGTACCTTCTTTATTTTTTTCAACAGACCCTAAAGAATGCCTACCAAAAATCAAGTCTGTAGAAAGCAACGCAGAAACAGAGCAAATGAAAATAGAAGTGTCCAAAACAAGTATCCATCTCTAGCAGAATTTGTAAAAAAAAGTTAAAATAAAACAGCTAATACATTCATTTAGTGAAACAAAACAAGCTTCAAGTACAGAAACTTCGCCTCCTCTATCAAAATGTAAAACAAACCACAAAACAATTAACAAAAGATCAGCTACCAGTACAGATAAAACTGCTCCTATAAATCTTGATATAGTGCAAACTAAGCATACCAAAAAAAGTAGTTTAGCAAAAATGTTCTGTCACAGAGTCCTGCAAAATATTATAAAAACAGGAGAGAAATCAAACTCAACCCTTAAAACCTATTGTAGGAAATTAATCTTAGAAGCGTTGATAGACAGTGCAATCCTTCTCAAAAGAAAGTTATTTATTTTAGTGTTAAACAAAATGAAACCACTAACAAAACTAATGATTAAATTACAAAAAAGACTTCTCAATAAACAAAATGTCAACAGAAATAACTTCTTAAGTATCTGTGGAGGGGAATGGAGTCACACTACGAGCACAGAACCATACTTTAATGAAGAAGCATACAAACAAAAGCAAACAAATACAATTGCCATACATAGCAGTGGACGAGGTTATGAAAAAGTTAATAATACCATATTAGAACAAGAAATACTGCTTACAAAAATATCCCCAGAAAACTTAGAATTACCTCTCCATTCAACTGAATCAGAATGTCTAGTATACAAATGGCCATGCACGTCAATGTGTAACATTCCCAAAGAATCTTTCAAGTCTTTACGCCAATTCCTCAATCAATATGTGAAAGGCAAAGACAAAATGAAAATTAAACTACTTCAAAATATGGATACCTGTCCAGTGTACAAGTACACAGGACTACAAGGACATTCATCGGCCTGCATTTCAGGACCTACTTGCAAAACCACCTTTCATTATATCAAAATGATATCAACACATCATTCAACTATAAGAAATCTAGTCTGTAAACTGTACTATGCTAAAAGTCCTGCTTTAGCACTAGCCAATTTAAATAACATTCTTCTACATGGTACAGCAAAAGACCTACTTGAAGAAATCGACTATATCCAGAAAAAAATATATTGCAAGTGAAAGCCACTTACAGAATGAAATAGCTTTAAAGCAAATTAGCAACAATTCTATGCATGGCAACCTTCCACTACACACATACAAAAAAGAAATACTAAAATGTAAAAGTTCATCTGCTGAAGTACCAAACCATGTGTGTGTATGTTGCCGTAGAACTTTCTATAAAAGTAACACACAAACTGTAGACCTAACATATAAAATAGAAGACAATGAAGATTCTAAATGGTTTGAATTAGCTCTCTAACGTATAGCAAAAAACAAATATGAAATAACTGACCCCTTAATACTTTGCAGTTACTGCACTACAAAACTTGACAACAACCAAACTCCTTCACGTGCTATCACAAATATTTTGGAATTATTTCCACTACCAAAACCCCTACAACAACTCAATTTATATGAGAGCATCGTAATTCAAACAGTGCACCCCTTTCAAGCAATAACACACTTTCAACGAAAACAGCAAAATTACCCCCCTCTGAATTAGTGAAAGGTATTTGTGGAAAAGTAGTGTATTTACCATTAAGTCTAAAAGAAAATGTGCACACTCTAGGAGTGCACCGTCCAATGGAGCAATCTTTAATTATCTTAGTAAATGGTGTACCTACAAAAGACAACAACAACTGGTAGATTTACATAAAGTTAGACACGTTTTGCAATATCTAAAAGACAATAATTAATACTAAAAAGACATTAATATTGAAGAAAACTTGAAGGATACCACTGAAATAATTCACGAGACACAAGAAGCTGGTCAATTTGAGCTCCTAGATCCTGCTACAATATCCAATATTTTAGACCATTATACAATTCACCCATTGCATTCTAATGACACAGTAGAAGATGTACTAGAAACGTACCATATAAGTCAAAGAATCAGCAAATGGGAAAAAAGTATAGAAGCACATGCTTTTCCTCTACTTTTTCCTACTGGCAAAGGAGGAAGGTACGATGATAGACCTATTCAAATAACAGCATCAGAATATCGCTCGTTACGGTTGTATTCTGAAGATCCCAGATTTAGACAAAATGTGGAATACATTTCCACCTACTCTTTGAAAGTGAACTAGCAACTTTATGTTACGGAGTTGCACACACATTAAAATCAGGATCCCACTTTCAAAATATGTCAGGTACACAATTATTAGAAAAAGTGCAACAAAAAGATGAAGTTTTACAATCAAATGTTACAAATCTTTTAGTAAATGTGCGTGGTAGTAAATAATACTGGTTTCAACGTCACGAAGATGTACGTTGTATGATAAGAAACCTTGGCCCTCCCACTTGGTTTGTTACATTAAGTTGTGCAGAATATGCATGGGAAGATTTACATGATTTCCTACGCATATAAAAAAAAAACAAAACAAACATAGATATACTAACACCTGGAGGACTTTGTTCTCTAGATCCTGTTAGTGTTTCAAGATATTTTCACCATCGCTTCATTGCTATGCTACACTTTATTTGTAATAAAACTTCTCCTCCCCTTGCAGAAGTGCAACACTTCTTTTGGAGAAAAGAATACCAAGCTAGAGGAGCACCACATATCCACATGCTTTTATGGATTAAAGATGCTCCTAAATTTGGTCAAGATACTGATGACACTGTTTTACAGTTTATTGAAAAAATGTCACTTGTCAAATTCCAAAAGTATTGGAGTTGGTATATTATCTCAAGAAGCACAAGCAATATTGAAAACCCGGCACATTCATGCACTTTATGGCCATAATGCATGTGCTACGCATGATACGGAAAAATTAGCCCAAAAAATGTCAATTGTATGGCCTTAATGCCAACTCTTGCAAGCTGTTTCAAATTCAATGAAACAATGTTAAAAAAGAAATGCAACCAATAATTGAAATTAGCGCCACATACAAACTAGACATGCATGGTATGACACTACCCATGTGTGAACAAGCCACAACGAGACTAAATAGTTTAGAAAATTCAATATCCAACACAGCTGAATTGGAAAAAAATATTAAAATTATCCTTAAATTGCAGAGTAATGCTTAAACGTAACCTTGACGTGGATCAAGGACTAGTTAATGGAGAACTGGGTACAGTTGTTGGATTTCAAACATACCCACATAACAACAACATTCAGTTTGTCAAAATTCTCTTTGACAAACTTTCAGAAGTGAAAAGGATAGGACGCTCAATAGCTTGATTCCTTCTCTTCAAAGACATGTATGTACGAAGCGAACAGTTTTCTCTAACTCTTGCATACGAAGTCACCATTCATAAATCACAAGGTCTTACCCTAGACAAAGCATTGATAGACATTGGTAACGCAGTCTTTAAAGAAGGCATGAGCTACGTATCAATATCATGCTTACGTACACTTGATGGTCTATTTCTAATCAACTTTGATGCAAGTAAAGTAAATGCTGATATTCCTTGCATTTCAGAATACAATAGATTTCGTTCACTATACACCCCCATCTAAAAACATATCCTATTCCACAAAAAGTAAAATGTTCTAAAAGAAAACTAAATCAAACAGAAATGCAACAGGATGTCACTGCAAATCCTCCAACGAGATTAAAAGAATCTAATACTTCATCAAGTACCACAATCAAAAAAGAACCAATTAGTGAAAGTAAACCAGGTACTTCTTCAAAGAAGGAAGACAAACTCCAAAAAAAGCACTCAGATACAGAACTACCTGGTCCATTTAAACTTTCAAATGTAAAGGGTGTAAGTTGCTACGCAAATGTAGCAATGAATATTCTATTTCAATTACCACCAATAGTTGACATGATTTACTTACACAGTACAGACCAATTGTGTTTGCAAATGTTAGTACGTCATAGAAACGCAGCAAACAATCCTGACAACGCGTATAGTGTTTATGGAATAATACAACAATTGGACTACTGTGCTGGAATGGTGAAATTCACTGTAAACTCACAGGAAGCTCCACAAGAATTTCTAATGTACTTACTACAAGTACTGGAAAACAAAAACATACCTATAAATGAAATCTTCCAGATTTCATACATGTGGAAACATACATGCATTCTGTGCAACAATGTGATACAAGAACAAATCCCCAATGAGCGCTTTGTGTATGTATCAATATCTAATTATGAATCTGTTACATTTCAGCAACTTGTACAAGATGCAAACCATGGTAGATTATGTACTACCTGCAATTCGGATAATCGCTCCACCTTACTAATACAAACACATAGTAAATACATAATACGAATGCTTCTACGTTACAATGCAGATGGTACCAAAAACAACTGCAAGCTGACTGGATTCACACATGGTCAAGTATCACTTGGTAAGAAAACCTTCACAACAATAGGTATAATATACCACACAGGAGCCACAACCAATGCAGGTCACTATACTGCATATATAAAACAGAATTGTGGATGGTTCGAATGTAATGATAGTACCATTACTCTAAAGCAGAGATTGCCTGCAAATCTTACAAACACTTTTTTAATCTTCTTAAAACCAAAATGTATTAACTAAACTGCACTTAAAGATTAACTAAACTTTTATTAGAAAACTATAAACTGTTACAACTTGCCAACAGCTATATAACTGCCCCAAGATTCTACAACAACTAAACAGATAAATGAATACAACTAAATTATATAAAAAAAATAAACAGTTAGAATATGCCAACTAACTACCAACTATCTAACTACCCCAAGATTGTCAATAACCAAACAGATACATCAATACCACTACATTATAACAAAAAGTAGACAGTTAGAATACGCCAAATGGTATCTAACTAACCCAAAATTTTACAATATCCAAATAGATAAATCAATACCGCTTCATTATAACACAAAATAGACTGTTAGAATATGTCAACAGGTATCTAACTGCTCCAAAAATCTGCAACATGCCAATATGCATAGCATTAGACAGAATCAACAAGTGAACACTGAAAACAAACAAACAAATAGACTGTAGCATAACAAAAAAAGGTTTTTTTTTTTAATCCAACATGGATTTTTTTTTCTCCCATATGGCCATGCTCCCAAGACTCTATGCCCTAGCCACAACCATCGCAGCATATCACACCCATAGAGTCAAACATTTTAACTATGCCATATGGACACTTTTAATGTCCGCGGACATCATGAGTGTCCTTACAACACTTTCAACTTGCCTACGAACAGTACAGACAGGCATACCGTCCTCAGGACACCCCCATTTTATTTATTGACGAACATCCCAGGACACATGATGTGTTCTTAGAACAGATTCAACTTGCTTGCGAACAAAACGAACAGGCTTACCGTCCTCAGAACACACCCATTTCGTTTATTAACGAACATCCCAGGACACATAATATGTTCTAAAAGACTTTGAACGTGCTTGCGAACATGTGTTTTTAGAACAATTTGAAATTGCTTGCGAACAGAATGGACAGGCATACCGTCCTCAGGACAACCCCATTTTATTTATTGACGAACATCCCAGGACACATGATGTGTTCTTAGAACAGATTGAACTTGCCTGCAAACAAAACAAACAGGCTTACCGTCCTCAGAACACACCCATTTCGTTTATTTTTGAACATTTTAGGACACCGCCAGTGTTCTTAGAACACTTTCAGCTTGCTTGTGAACAATACGGACAGGCATAGTGTTCTCAGAACACCCCCATTTCGTTTATTTAGAACATTTTAGAACATCTGCATTGTCTGCGGACAAAGTGAAAACAACAGGGGGGTCTACCACCTAAATAAATAAAACATTTAACCCATCTCTTACTCCCACACACTCCCCAAACACTTTCACACAACAACACAATCTACTAAATAGTATTTTTCAACAAAGTTTCACTGCGCTGTCCGCGGACGTCCGCAAATCCAAGATGGTGGGCGTTCCCGAAAATGTGACGTGCTTCACGCTCTTCACCGTCCAATCAACGAACACGTTGCATGTCTGCGGACATGACGGAAGTTGGTTGGCCAATCAGGACACTATCTGCGGAGCGAACAGGGAAATGTGTCCGCGGACCGAACATAGACATCACTAATTTGTTTTTTACCTATTTTTTGCTAATTTTATAAAAAACTACTGGACCAATTTTTGGCAAATTTGCAAAAGCACGCTTTCGGGACCAAGCCGCTGCTCCTGGTCCAAATTTGGTGAAAATCCATCCAGCGGTTTGGGCTGTAGACGTGAGCAAAGTTTTTTCCCCATTCAGTCTATGGGAAAAAAGAAGTTTTGGGACCCCCCTTATAACTTTGTCACCCCTGAACCAAACCTCACCAAACTTTGCAAAAACATTCAGAGTTACCCAGATACTTTTTTTTGCAAAGTTTGGTGAGGATTCGTCCAGGGAGAGCAAAGTTATAAGCCACCCAAAAAGGGCTCTTCCTATGGAAACAGCAACTTATATATTTCTTTTCTTTTAGATATGTTTTTAGACACTTTTTTCTTTTTTGTTTAGTTTCTATATCTTTTGGTCTTTTCATTTGATCACCTTTTTCTTATTTTTTTTCTTTTCTGTGAACTTTACTATCTTTTTTTAATTTTTATTTAACTGTTTTTATCAGTGATTTGATTCTTTTTTATCTCTTTTTTTGTTTTGTTTTTACCAATAATTCATCAACACGCTACAAATACCAAGTCTTTTCCTGTAAAGAAAATGAAGGATATTAGAAAAAATAATGTGATATTGTCCATATTGTCCATTGTGCCTATTCTATGATGGACGGCTGCATCAGTCCAACCCCAGAAATGAATCAATTGAAATCAATGCTTCTGTTGAAAACAACTTACTCGCAAAATTAGTGTTCAATCATTAACCGCTTGTAAACGCATGGGTGAATTATGTAGGGACAACTAGGATGCGTCATATCCAATACCAAATTATAGCTCCTTTCATCCAGTGATGGCACATTTATCACCAGGTCCAATGTTGAACTTTTAATCAGGCCCCTCTTGCTTTAATGTGAAGTAAGCTTCTATCCTCAGCAAGTGGTCTTCCTTCAGCGGTCTCCATCTTCTCCAGTGGGTTTTCATTCATCCAGGGGATTCCCTTTCATCCGGCTGACTCTAGGGATCTGGCTGCCATCTCCCGATGCATTGGAGGGGAAAAACGTTATTTTCTAAATGAAAAGAAAACAAGAAAGATTAAGAACCAACAACACCAAATGCATTAATTTCCGTTTACCTCTGAGCTGTATCCTGAGCTGTATCTGAAATAAAATTGAGGATTAAGCAATATAACATATAAAATATATACCAGGATGGTATTTGACTTTCACCACGACCACCTGTAAATAACACATGGATTAAGTACAAAAATACAACATGCCACCTCTTTTCATCTCTGGCTGTAAATAAACATGTGGGTTAAACATAACAACATTCAACACATAATTTTCAATCCAGAAACAATAGAAACAAGTTAAACATTGCTTCAAAGTATCAACATCCATTCAAAACACCTGAAAATCTAATCATACATAACCCTGTGACACTTACCAAACTAAACCAACACCAATCTGGAACTCTTGGCTCATTTCCACACACATTGTATACATTACAGGACCTGCAGTAGCAGACTGTTGTTATGGTTAAGTTGCTCAACCCATAGGAAGAGCACTTTTCAAGAGGCTTAAAACGTCACCCACTCCTGCACCAATCCTCATGAAAAAAGGTGTATGGCCCTGTCAGATCGGTCCTGCAAAGTTTGGTGGTTTCATCAAGAAGGGGGCAAAGTTATACAGGGGTCCCAATGTGTGTGGTTTTTCCCATAGACGCAATGTCTACAGAACAAACCGCTGGACACATGTCTACAGAACAAACCGCTGGACACATTTTTACCAGATTGCGGCAGGAGCAGGGCCTTTGTCCCGAAAGCATGCTTTTGTATGCGTCCAGTTGTTTTTTCGTAAAACAAGCAAAGGTAGGTAAAAAAAAGAGTTTTATAAGGGTTTCAGTCTGCAGGAATTAACTCCTTGTTCGGTCTGTGGATGGGCCTTGGATTGGTCCAAGGGGTGATGTGAAGTCTGCAGACATCGGGTGCGCCTGCTTATTGGATGGTGAAAAGCATGAAGTGTGTCAGATTTTTGGAAACGCCCGCCATGTTGGATTCGCGGACAGCGGTGCGTGCAGTGAACATCGCGGTAAAAGCATATTAAAAACAACATTGCACTTGTCAAACTTTTCAAACAATCTCTGGGGATGTGAGGGGTGATGAGGATGGAATGGGATATGTCCTCAAAAGCCAGAAAAACGGTTGTGTTTCTTCTCAGAAGTCTGCGAACAGTCTGGGACAGTCCTGTGATGTCTGCAAACATCATCAGGGTAATTCATGGAATAAATGTGCGCCGAAAAAAGGGGAACACAAGCGTGAAAAACGCAGCGCATGTGTGCAAAAGCCACTCACGCAGCCGCTCGTCGATTCATGGAATGCGCTGCATGTGTAAACTTTGGGATGTGTGCCAAATCCGTGGGTGGCGCACGTGGGCGCAAACATCACCAAACGCTGTGCGCGAAGCACACAGGGAAAGCGCACAACGTGTAGCACACACAAGAAAAGTGGGCGGAACACTGGGCATAACACGCGGAATGGGGAACAACGCGTGAAAATGTGGGCATAATGGGGGAAGTAAGGGAGGAAATCCGTGCGCCAAAAAATAAACGCACAGGCCTAAACACATCCACCACACGAAGGCAGGCGGTAGCGTCCCTGCACATAACAAAAGTGTGCACAAACAACAAACACGTACATACAGCTGCGATGAATGTCCCATTCTGGGGCCCCCTAGGAGAAATGACGTGTCACGCAACACACAAGCATCCCATAAAAGCAAGAAAAAGAGAGAAGTGACCCCTGTAGCCCACATGCACGTCAAAAACACACGCAGTACGCTGTGGCAGCCAGGAACCCCAAAAATACATACGTGATCAACACGCAGGCTAGTATGGGTGGGAAAAAAGGGGTTCGCGACAAACAGGGACACCCGCAGTGGGAAAAATAGCGTATGCGACTCACCGTCTGCCTTGTGTGTAGAAGAAGAACATGTAGCCAACACCCACCCCTGTGAAGTAATTGCGTGTGAACCCCAATGCCTGGAAAACCCACGCATGTCTTTCAACGAAAACCACGTACAGAGTGATGGAAACCCACGTGGGACCCTCAACCCATTGCAGGGAAACGCCTGCGCTTGTTACATCACATACATGCTTACGCACTAAGGGCCTTTCCTCGAATTACACATTGACGTGCAGTTTTTCATGTACAAATAACTCCGTATCAAGTTGGCCACTCAACAACACACGGAAGACCACGCTCCTGCCCAGTAACCTGATTTACTGCCCCCTAGAGACCCGAGCAGCCTCGCACAAGCCAACTGCTGCTGCCTTCCTGCCTGCTGCCACCGTGCCCTGCCATTTGGTGCCTGCACATCTGCCACCTGCAGGGGTCCAGTTGCTGTGACCACCCCTTCTGGAACAGAAGACTCCCGACTGGTGTTCCATCACTCCACAGCCCATCCCCAGGACCCAGTTGCCCACCCACACCTGCCTTGGAGGTCACCATGTTGGGGCAAACACTATCAGAGATCACTGGCGACCCCCAGCCAGAGAGGCAGAGGGCTACCAGCTTCAGTGAAAAGAAAGTTGGTATCCTTGTGGAGCAAGATCTGGGGCATTATGATGCCCTCTTCACACCATTGCGCGCCAACAAGTAAGGACGGGAGAGGATCTGGGAGGACATAGTCCGTGCCATCAACGCAGAGGGGGTGGAACCCCGCGACATAAAACACGTCCGGAAGAGCTGGGAGGACTACAAAACCAGGACCCTCAAGAAGGCCCGGTGTCTTTTGGAGGCAGCGGATGCAGTGGGGAACCGGACCCATCTTACCACCCAGCAGATGAGGGTCCTGGAGCGCATTCGCCCAGTGCTTCACCACCAGATTCTCAGAAGTATTACATGCTATAGGGCTGGCGTGAGCTGGGTACGTGTATTCTGAGGGGTACGTGGGGAGTTTTACACGCTATTGCGCGAGCGGGGTACGTGTATTCCGAGGGGTGCGTCTGTACATTTTCATGTTTTTGGGTGTCGTGATCGGGATACGTGTGTTTTTTTCATATGATTACAGTGTACCGGCCCTGTAAGCTGGTGCAGGGTTAGCGCGGCCCTTTGCGCTGCATTGGGAATTTCAATGCCTTTTCCTTGTGCAAGGGGCGTTCTTGGGGGTGTAACTGGCGCTGCGGGAAATTCTCTGTGCCAGCGCACAAAATGGCTTAGGAATTCCATGAAGACGCGGTGCACCAGAATGCTATTTAGCGCACACGGCTGGCGCACGCTCCCTCTCTGCGCTGCTCGCATGCACCGCCTCTGCACTGAAATCTATGAATTACCCCCCTTACATGTGCATTACAGGGTTGTTGAAAAGCAGTTTGTGGATGGCTTATAACTTTGGCACCATTCAAACAAAACGGCATTTTTGTATTTCATTGAAGATTTGATTTGGAATGGTTTGGAAAGTGTGGTGCTGTTTTGTCAAGAGGGGACAAAATTAGAGGGGGATACCAAAATATTGTAAAGGTTTATACATGTGGTGCCATTTGACGATTGTGTACAAAGGTTTGCAAAAAGATTTTAGATCTAGATATAAATCTGTTTGCAAAGTTTGTTGGAGTCTTGTTAAGAGGGGGCTAAATTAGGGGGTCTCAACATTTTTGGATGGCTTATACCTTTCTTGCCATTTACGAAGGTAGACAAACGTTTTCAGAAAGATCAGAGACCCAACCTTGAATGTTTGTGCAAAGCCTGAATGGATTTGGCAATTGGGGGCTAAGTTATGTGACTATTGTATGTATGTACATTTTGATGCTTTTGCAAAAATGGACAGATTTCCTGCAAATTTGTGTAAGGAGAATTGGCAAGCACCTGAAAGCATGGTTTTGCAAATGTGTCCAAATTTTTTTTTTTTTCGACAAGTGTATTAATGTAGGTGCAAACAATTGTGATATAGCTTTGATAACTGAGATAAGCCCGTGGCCCTGGGCAGTGGCCTGATAGTTCCTGGTCAATGCATAAGGTCATGACCCGGACAATCTGGTTACTGGTCATGACCACGAGGGACAACCAATCGGGATAAAGAGCCATGTCCACCAGGGACCGGCTATGTGGTAAAGTTTTTGGAAATTTGGGATAGATTTGCAAGGGAAAATAGAATGTGCCCATGGTCATAGGGTTCTCTCTTTGTCTTCTGCAGGCCGCCATTGAAAGAGAAGAGCGGTTCTGTACAGAGCCCTGTCTTCCCTTTCCATTGTGGCCATCTTCGAAAAGGATTCTCCTTCGTACAGCAGAAGGTTTTGTCCAGAGGGGGTTAAATTAGAAGGGGGGTCTCAACATTTTAGGATGGCTTATAACTTTGTTGCCATTTGACGAATGTAGACAAATGCTCTTAGAAAGATTAGTGACACAACCTTGTTTATGCAAAGTCTGAATGGATTTTGTCGAGTGGGGGCTGAGTTAAATGATTATTGTATGTAGGTACATTTTGACACTTTTGAAAAAATAAAACATGGACAGATTTCCAGCAAATGTGTGTATAGAGCATTGGCAACGACTTGAAAGCATGGTTTTGCAAATATATCTGAGTTTTTCCTTCCTATAGCGGGATTCAGTGTGTGCCCCGGTGTAGGAAGAAAAATCCTTTTTTTTGCACCCTGGGTTACCTCTATGGTAATGGCCTATATCCCCATAGTAGGGGCTGGAACAGGGGTTAACGGTCCAGCGCCATTGTTATCTGCCCTCATTTCGCTTCGTAACTCCTGACAACGGGGGATGAATTTCACATTATTCCGATCAGCATAACACAAAATGCTAATGGTAATGTTGGGAAATCGTATTGAGTCTATGTACTTTACTACGAAATTTACAGTTCATAGAGTCTATGAGATTTTGTTTTTGTTCTATCTTCTTTGGTTCTATATTTTAACTGTGAAAGGTGGTTCCTAAAGGAACCTTATTTGTGTTTTGTTTTTGTTTGCAGAAGAGGTTAAAGCGTAAGGTGGGAAGGTAAATGAGGTAAGAGGCCCCAAGCATTAATATGGAGAGGCAGGTGGACAGAGGAAGAAATTGTGTGTTACAGGAGACAGGAGGCAGTGTTTCTCATGCCCTTGATTAAAGGTTCAAAAACACTTTGAAATTGATCCCCTCGGGAGTGGTGTGTTGCAGTATATACAGAGGACTGTTGTCTTCCAAAGATATGGATCAACAGCCTCTTTTATTGCTTACAAAGTAGCTTGTGGGATTTTGAGTCCAACAGAAGTAGTAGGCTGTGTGGTACAGTATTGGTTGAGGAAGACAACCTACTACTTGCTAAGAAAGGAACAGCCTATTTGAGAGCCTTGCAGTGGTCATAATGGGTGTTGGGGCGCATGGAAGTGGACCCGTAGGAGTACTGTTCAGGTAGTCCACCACTGAGCACTCAGCACATTTCACTTTGGTAGTTTTAGCCTTTGGTACATTCCCAGCAGTGGTAAAGAACTGCCACACCCATGATTGTCTCCTGGTGCTAGAGGTAGGCACTTCCTCTATCTTATCTTCTTGGTTGTCTTTGGAAGTACTGTGCTTTTTTGTTATGTAGGTCCTCCAACTGGTACTGATAGTGGCACTTGGGGAGGAGGGATGCCTATAGCTGATGCCGTGTTTAAGATAAATAGCAGTTTTGCTAATATTCGTCCAAGTATGTGCTATGTACGAGATTGTTAATGGATAATGAGTAAGAATAGGTGTAGGAGCTGTGCAAGTGGAACATTTTGAACTTGAAAGTTCCTAGATCAACAGAAAATGCAGTTCCAAACTGTCTGTGAAGCACAGACTCGATCGCGAAGTGCGCCCGCATTCGAAAGCACGTCATCATGCTGCATGCGTGCAGGTGGTCACGTGACACTGTCTGAAAAGTCTGTGATGACGTCAGATGTTCGCGGATGACCACAAATGCAAACACAGTGGAAAAAGTTGCAAGAAGTGTTATAAATGATGCTGGAAGTTGGGAAATGGCACAGTTTTAAGGTGAAACTTTGTAAATTGGACATTTAAGTTATGCTATATTGGGGTAAGTATGATATTAGTAAGTTGTAGGAAATTAGCATGCACTGGTAACAGCCCTTGAAATTCACTGAAAAAAACTTTATTAATGGGACAATATGGTTAAGTTGAACTAATAAAAACCTATGAAATTCACTGAAAAAACGTTATATAAGGGACGTAATGGTTAAGTTGCACTAACAAAAAACCCATACAATTCAATGAAAAAAAATGTTGTTAAAGGAACGTTATGGTTACAAGTAAAACAGAAAAACCCTTGAAATTTGCCAGTTATGGTAAGCTAAGCAAACATAACTCGCACCACCATTATTCACTGCTAAGACTTACACCCAGGACATCGAAGAGGACATCCCACAGCGGTAGTTTTCAGACAGCGCCATGAACAGACAGCTTGCAAAAGACATTTGGGGTTATTCTATGGCTGAAACAGGGCATAGAAATGGTACGTAAGTGGAATGAAGGTAATGTAGAGCTGTTTAGGGGTGAAAAAGGGGTTTCAAAATGGTGGGTCTGCGGTCAATTTCAGTGTCCGCAAACATCTTTTCAATTACGTGGGGGTGAGTTTTATTAGTTTACCGTTCAATGCATACTTGTTATACAATTAATTGTGTTGTGGTCAGTGGCCAGATTCTGGGGGGCAATATGTGCACTGGGCACAATCACCACAGTAGTAAGATGTGTATTATACTTATAAGAAATTTAGTAGGAGTATGGCCAGAATAACCATAGTAGGAATATGTGTAAAGTAATTGTACATAATGTAGTGGTAGTACACAGTGTTTGCAATATGGAGCAATTATGTAATTGAATTGTATACAGTACTTATGATTGTAGTACAATTGAGGATAGTGCTCACAGAATATGTGGTTGATTAATATTGCTGTGGCTACTTAGTGATGTAGCGTCATGAAGTTGCAATCTCTGGTTTCTTTTCTGTGGAAAAGAAACGGAACCATTTTTTAAGCATGCTAGTTGAAAAGCTGTAGTGGTATACAGTTTTCAGCATACATTTCCTAAACAGTACATTTTAAGTACTATGTTTGGTACAACGTTAGTGTATGACACACTGCTGTTGTTTTGCCACTACATAATCATTGTTCATTGGCAAAACAAATCTGTACTGGTTAAAAAAGAAATCTGATTACAGTTACGTGAGTATAAGAGTGATAGTATGTTTGTTTACCTTCTGCTGTGAAGTTATTTTTCATACCATTTGCATTGTACCTTATAAGCATTAGTATGACATATTGGCTATGTGAGTTTAGTTGCATGGCGGAACAATTGTCTGAATATTAAAAAAGGGCATAATTTGCCATATTTTGCATTGTGCAGAAGCTGGTGAAATGGAATAGATTCACAATTTGGTATGGATACATATAGAAATTGTTAATTAGGGATGTGGACTTGTGAAACATGGTTGCAGTGAGTACATGTTTGCTGTCATGTGTATGCAATCTGGAAGAATTTATTTATAGGGATGTTTTTGGTTTCCAGTACTTGTAGTAAGTACATTAGGAATTTGTGTGGATCTTCTTGTGTGTTAATAGTAAATGTTACCTTTCCTGCACAGTAGTCCAATTCTTGCCTTATTCCTGAGACACTGTAAGTGTTGTCAGGATTATTTGTGGCATTTCTGTGAAGGACGAGCATTTGCAAGCACAGCTGGTTGGAGCCGTTTAAGTAAATATTGTGAACAATTGGTGGCAATTGAAAGAGAAGATTCATTGTCACATTAGCAGAACTATTTATGCCAGTTGGGGTTCTTAGTTTAAATGGACGAGAGAGTTCTGTTTGTGGATTGTTAGCAGGAGATATGTACTCTGAGAGTTTAAGTGCACATCTGACGAGTTGAAGTGAGATGACAGGGTTAGGTGTAGAGGTTTTGGATGTGGTTGGTGGATGGATGTATCACTCTTCGAAAACAGCCAATGAGGGATTGTTAAGAACATGGACATGAAAGGGTAGAAGGGCATCCCTCTGTAGGTGTGTCCAGAGACACCGTGGTAGTCTGTGGATGGCACATGCCACATGCAGGTCTTTTGTCAATGCCTAGCATGGAAAGGGGACTGTGGGGAAGAGCCAATCAGGTTTGCTTGGGTGTGGTGTACAGTAAGAGAGGATAGTAGGAGTGTTGTGTGCAGGAGTTGTGATAGCAGTGAGCATGGCTATGGATTTGAGATGGCTATAGATTTGAGAAAAAAAACATAAAAGAAAAAAAAAGAAAAAAGGTGTTTGTTAACAACCCCCCCCCGAGAAAGGTTCTTTTCAGAGCCACCATTAAAGATTAAATAACTTACATTGGGCCTCATTACGAGGTAGGTGGGCAGGGATTACCGGCACTGGTAAGGACACCGGTGCCGGTAATCCCTTACCACCCTATTCAGAGGTCCCTTAGTGGGACCATTCCTTAACGCCTGGTTTTATTAGCTTGATCCCCATTCCCATTGAGCCCTATGGGGGCTCGAATTGGAATGGGGAATGGTTCCCGGAATGGGAACTTACCGGGTCCTCCAAGGTTGGAATGACCAGGTAAGTCCCTATTTCGGGAACCCGGACCCAGAATGCGGTAAGGGGGTAGCCATGGTGCTAATAGCACCATGTCTACCTCCTACCTCCTAATGAGGCCCATTGTGTTTAATTTCCCTCCCCAGCCCCTTCAATTGGACAATCTGTGCATGCAGACCACGGTAGTCCGCGGACGGCATGTGCCACATCCGGATCTTTTGAGGTTGCCTGTCATGGAAAAGGGACTGGGCAGGCTGCAGACAGCCGTGGTGTCTGCGTATATTGGGGCATCAGCCAATCAGGATTGCTGGGTGTGGTGTACAGGAAGAGAGGGTAGCAGGACTTTTTTTAGTAGGAGTTGTGAGAGGATTGAAAATGTCAATGTCTTTTAGCAGGCCGAGTATTTGAATTTTGGGTGGACTCTTGGGTCCACTGAGTGTAGTTCTATGCTGAACATTGGGGAATAGCCAAAAATCATGGATTCCCTGAATTGGACGTGTTCCAATATGGAGTGTGTGGCATGAAGTGGGTGGACTTGCTCCCATTTTGTGCAAATATGGTTCAATTGAATCATCCAAACATTATTATTATTGTCATGATGCCTACCTCCAAGGAGCCAGGCCCAGCCCAGCAACCCCAGAGGCAGACATCATTTTCCCCAAGGACGTCTCACCGGGCCCAAGTTGGGGCCTTTTGGAAGCAGTCCTGGCGCCTTTGGCGCCAGGCTCATTCTGGACCCCAGTCCTGGCACCTTAGGCGCCAGGCTCATAAAGCAAGACATGTGTGTAAGTGTTTTAATGTGCACTTACCTGAAGCAGACTGTGCTGCTACATCCAGGCCCTCTTGAGGACTGAATGGGACTACTTTATCTTTTGGACTACTTTATCACTCGGGTGTGGCCTGAGGAAGAATACATACCTGAGTGGAAGGATACATACCTGGAACGACTTTACAGGCTATTTAAACCACACCCGAAGAGCAGCACATGCTTCGCATTGTTCTGCATCTAGCAGCTGGACGCTCACCGTGTTTGCTCCTGCATTCGGACTTCTGCCACGCCTGCCAGCATCCTGATCACCTACAAAGGAAGAGAAAGAGAGAATAGGAGAAGGAAAAGACTTTACCTGCAAGATCTGCATTCCGGAGTCAGCTCGCCGACGATCCTGCAAAGGAAGACACTTAATTTAAAAGCACATCGCATCGACCGCCGCATTGCACTCACCTTCACAGGGCGCCTCCATGTTCAGCAGCGATCACCCGGGTTCGCAGCACGCTTCCACGCCTAGGGAGAAAAAGACAAGAGCAAAGGTGAGTGAGAGAAGGGAATGAGGAAACCTAAACCTCCATGTTAAGACTTACCTGTTGGTTCATTCCCTCTTCATTTCGGGTCCGCGCCGCATCCAGGTGTTTCCAGACCCCGGCCCCTATGGGGAAAAAGACATTAGCGTCAATGAGCGAATGAAAAGACATTACCCAAAAACGCTCATCAAGACTTACCTGATTTCTACAAGGATTGTATCTCGGGTCGGTGCCTTTTCCCCGGCATTCCATACCCCGGCCCCTATGGGGAAAAAGACATTGACATTAGCATATTGATGCAAGGACAAAAGGGGAACCTTTCAAGGAACTTACCTGGAAGCCAAGCAAGTTTAGTTCTCATAAAACCAAGAATCCAGTGAAGTAACTGGAATACCAACGCGCCCCTGCATCAGAAGCAGGAAGGAGAGCTAGCCCTTCAAGACCCTAAGGTGAGACGCCACGGGAAGCACTGAAGGGTTTCGAGGAGGGTGCGAGTGGAAAGGGGGAGGCTGGTAGCATTCCCCGCAGACAGTTAATCCCTTATTCTCGCCTACAGAAGGATACTTTTGCAAGCCGGACAAGCAGGAGTTGGGTGTCCGGTCCAGTCCATCTTCTGAGCCCCGCGCAACACCTTAGAAGAGGTCCCATAGCACGATCCTGGCCAGCGCCTCCGTGGGAGTCAGGTGAGCGTAACAATTATTCATTGTGGTGGGAAAAGTTAGGGGAACGTGACTGGAATCTCATTGCAATTTGCAATGAAGGAGACAGTGGGAAAGTTGAAGGAAATGTTCCATAATTCCCAAATATTTTTTTTCTGAATTGCCCAAAGACACATGTGGATGCGTTCCAGTTCATTTGGTCCACAAAAGGAAAAAGTGAGACACAACGTCAATAAAGCTGTGTGTGCTTTTGTTGGAATGACATACATTGCCATAATGAGTACATGGAAATCGACAGGGCCAGCATTCTCGTTGAAATGTAGTCCATCTAAATGATGTGGGTAAACTGATTTTTGTGGGAAACATTCAAAATAGTTTGAAGCAGTTTCTGTGAAAGTGAGAAGAAATTATGAAAATCAGTGACATGTATTCTTAGTTCAGTTTGTAAAATGAACATTTAAAAAATATATATAAAATCCCCCAAAAAACGGTTCTTTTAAGAGCCACCTTTTTTGAGCGCAAAACAATTGCAATTGCCCCACGCTCGGAATTCTTTAGATGTCTGCGGATTGCCACACTGACCGCGTGCTATGCAGGATGCGCAGGTGCCAATGATTTATTTTCTCACTTCTACTTTTTTTGGATTTTTTTTAATTTTGTATTTTTTTGGGCATTTTATCTCAGGAGAGGCAAGGTAGGGGAGGGAAGGGGTACCAACCACGGCAACAAAGGTGCAGGTGGAGAGAGGAAGATGCTGGGCAGGCCTTAATCAGATAGGTGGCTGTGTTTTTCCTGCTCCTTGACAGCAGCCGCAAAATCACTTTGAAACTTCTAGCCCCTACAGATCAGCGCTTCACAGTACATTCATAGCACAGTGTCCCTCGAAAGGTAAGGGTCAACAGCATTCTGTATGGCTTGTGAAGCCGCCGCTGGGATCCTATGCCCCAAAGGAGTATCCTTTGTGGTGACAGCATCAGATGAATATGATGGGGTGGAGGAAGTCAACCTGGCCTTTCCTGAGAGCCGATTTGGTGTGGCGTTTCACGGAAGTAGTCCCAGAGGAATACAAGCCAGGTGTACTGAGACTGAGCACAACCTTGTACTCAGTGCATCAAACCTTGCTTGCACAAGCCTTTGGGACATTTCCAACAGTCATGAACAATTGCCACACCCAGGACTCACTCCGAGTACTTGTGATAGGGACTTCCTGCACTTCATCCTCTTCTTCTTCTTGATCCTCCTCTGGATCACCATGCCTGTTCCCCTTTCCAGGCCCTCGAGGTTGTTGAGGTGGTGGTGGTGGGGGTGGTTGGGAAGCAGAGGTGGCCATAGAAGATGCCATTGCAGCAGATTTTCAGAGATTTGCAATGCAGGTGTTCTATAAGAATGCACTCTCCTGGACAGCCAGATTGAGAATGAGGAAAAGTAATGGGAGGTTCCCTTAAGAAGAACCGTCCGCAGATAGTCATACTGTCTGCAGACTACCAAGTTGAAAATAGACCTTGGAAAGTTGTAAAAAGTTGCTAGATCAACGTAGAATGGGCCTGTAAAGTTTCTGCTTGAAACACCCAAAATTGGCTGAGATTGGCTGGGAAAAAGCACTTTTAAACTGTCCACAACCAAAAATACTGTAGCAATGTTTTTTTCCATTGAAGTTCAGAGGTTTTTTAGTAGTGCAGTTTAACCATAATTTCCATTTAACAATATTTTTTTGTTGGTTTATTTCATAGGTTTTTAGTAGGGGAGAGTTGAACCAGAAAGTTCATTCAGCATCAATTTTGCAGTGAAGGTGGTAGGTTTTTAGTAGTGCAACTTAAACGCAACGTCCCTTTAACAATGTTTTGTATTGGTTTATTTCATAGGTTTTTAGTAGGGCAGTGGATCCAGAAAGTTCCTTCAGTATAGATTTTTCATTGATGGTGATCATTTTTTAGTAGCGCAACTTAACCATAAAGTCCCTTTAACAATATTTTTTGTTGGTTAATTTCATAGGTTTTTAGTAGGGCAGTGTATCCAGAAAGTTCCTTTAGCATCGTTTTTTCAGTGTAGGGGATATGTTTTTAGAAGCGCAACGTAACCATAACATCCCGTTAACTGTGTTTTTTGTTAGTGATCTGATAGGTTTTTAGTAGGGCACTGTAACCAGAATGTTGCTTTAACATAGTGTTTTCTGTGAAGGTGAAATGTTTGTGGTAGAGCAACTGAACCATAACGTGCCGTTAACAACATTTGTGCATGGAATCCTTGGCTGCCCTCATGATGAACTTGTTGAAAGGGCAAATTCCCCCGTGTTTGTATCCATTTGTGCCACTCCTTGTCTTTGCTAATTGTGTCTGTGTATCTTAGAAATTGAATGTGTACATGGTAAATGTTGGGGAGTGTGTGAGGGATTTTTCTTTTTTTGTTAACAGTGCATGGTGAGCCTTTGGTGCACAGCACTATATCAGATGGCTGGATGGGAGCAATATGGAGGTTTCCTAGGGATACCGCACCTGGCTGGCGTATATGCAATCACAATGCAAGTTTCCGTAGGACTCCAGTACTGGCCGCATCTTCCAATGTACGTTTCAGTAGTTGTGGGAGCGCACATCTGTCTGTTGCACAGTTATTCATATGTGTAGGGCCTCCTCTGTGTGCTGGTAACACTGCCCCTGTTGCCAGGCCTACAGATTCATATGGTAGGCTACAGCATTTCAAGCAGTCATGACGACTGCATGGGTTACTGTGCAGACCTACCAATGTATGGCTGCAGCTTGCCTGGCTCTGTAAGGCCACTGGAAAACAATGAAAAGCAACCTCCAATGTACGGTGGGTATGTTAAATGTCACATTAATTAGATTGATGTACTGCTTGCCTTTCCATGACCCGTGAAACAGACATACTGGGCCTCATTACGAGTCTGGCGTTAACCGAGGCGGTAAAACCGCCTGGTTAACGCCGGACTCGTATTACCATTCCGCCTCCGTGATTCCCGGAATTACCGGGGCATCACAACCCCGGCTTTCCGGGAATCACGGAGGCGGAATGGTGTAAATCCCCATTCCCATTGAGTCCTATGGGACTCAATGGGAATCGGGATCATGGAAACACCGGCAGCATCTTGTAATGCTGCCGGTGTTTCCTCGTCCGCCTGCAGGCGGGCGGTGTTAAACCCGCCAGGTCAGACCTGGCGGGAACATCACCTCCCGCCTGCAGGGGTCGGGATCAGGTGGTCCGGAAACAACGGTGGCGGCGGGTTTACCGCCACCGTTATTTCCGGACCGCAAGGGTCGTCATGAGGCCCACTGTCTCTGCAGTGTGCACTGTGACAGAAAGTGTCAGGGGTTTGCCTGCGGGTCGAACAGTTGGAGTAAACATTTTATTGCAGGTGTAACAGCCTGCAGCGAGTCGGCAAAATGGCAAAGCTGGTGCGCCTTGGTCACTCACATACAAGTGCATGTAAAGAGAAGAAAACAAATAAAACATACTTCAGAGCGCAAAGAATATCAGTGGTGGTTAGAAAGGTAGTGTAGCTTCATGGGTCTCGCTGAATACTTCTTTTCCTGCTCCACGTAATGAAGCTGCGTTTCACCTTGTTGCAAGCATTCCTTTATTTATGAATGTATTCATGTTCATGAATACTGGTCCTACGGCTAATGGTGTACCATGAAGTGTCTGCACTGCATGTGAGGAGAACTGAAATCGAAGCATAAGGCACCAGTGGTCAGGGCACTGCCCTTCCAACAGTGCATGAGGATAATTTTATGTACAGCATTCTGCACAGCTGCTCCGGCCACGAACAGGAACAGTTGTGTATGGCAGCGGGTCCTTAAAACATCCTTGCCCACCATAGGCTGAACTGCCGAACCTTACCTGGCAAAGGGCATTGTATAGTGGATGTACTGGGACGCACAACTCTACAAAAAGGAAAGTACTTTGAAGTGCTTGGGAAGGGTCGGTCATGCATGACAATGTATGACGGCTATTTAAGTGACGTCCATCCAACATTTCCCTCTCTTTGTGCACATCGATAGAATGGATGAAGCGCGCTGAGTGGATGAGTGTGTAGAGCGTATGAGTGTGTAGAGCGGATGCAGCAGGTGAAGTATGTGTATGGAATGGGGACGTATGTGGATGTGGTGCATAAAACAACTTAGAATTCACAGAAATGATTGGAGTGGGTGGAGCGGATCGGAGTGTGTGGAGTGGATCGGAGTGATTGGAGCGGATCGGAGTGTGTAGAGCGGATCAGAGTGCGTGGAGCAGACTGGAGTGCGTGGAGCAGACTGGACTGCGTGGAGCGGACTGGAGTGCGTGGAGCCGACTGGAGTGCATGGAGGTGCGCGAATTACATGGGATGGTTTGGAGTGCATGTAACATTTGAAAAACCATCATATCACATCACCATGCTTACTCTCTTCTTTACACCACCATTCAACTAAAACACAGAGATACTATGACACCATTCGGTATAGCTGTTCTCATACCAACATCTGCCTCATACTCTGCATCACTCTAACTAAACACTGCTGGTTTCACACCCTCCAGCCAGGAGTTCTCCTCAAACCTAACGCAGCCAGAACCGGTCTGGATAAAACCTGCCAGAACGAACACATACACTTGATCTCTCACCCACCACACCTACCGCTATGAAGCAGCTATTACACGAATTCCACACCAGCTGCACAAATATCCGGTGCTCACAAGCACCTTTGACTCCCTCTACTCTCTCTATTGACTTGAACTTTGGTGCCCAAGGGCATTCAACCAACCATCGCCTTGAGACCATACTAATGGTACATAAGGTGCTATATAAATGCAAAGTAACATAACATAACTTCCCCTATGTTATCCCTGTAGGTGGTGCCCCTTCCACACCGTGCTTTGCCTTCCTTTCCTTCTATGTGGTATGTTACAAGATCAAAATAAATGGAAACCAACTGGAAGAGGACAAAAAGTTCAATGAAAAAGCTGCTTTCAGAGATGGAAAGGCACGAATAGACGTCTTCACAAAGTACTGTACTTTCTCCATTCCCGGATGAAATGAAAAGTAATGCAGCCACATCCATGGCTGCGCAATGCGATAAAAATGTATGCATTAGATCGGAAACATACACATGATATAGGCAAATGCCTCCTGCATCGCAAACAGTATGGAAACTCCGGTAACATATTGTGCACTTTTCCCTCCACAATGAAGAACAATAATGGTGACATGATTGCGTGTCACCAAAGTCTCACAAACACAAACCAAAAGAGCATTGCAGGTACTCCACAGCAGTTCAAATCAACATAGTAGAATCCAGAATGAGCAACCAATGCACAGTGTGTTCCATTCACTTTCAATCAATGTATTCCGATCTACCCCAAGACCCATACACTGTGGCACATCAAGCACACAGTCATAACCACAACTTTCACATTTGTATCAACAAATACACCATGTATCACAGTTTGTGCATAGAAACCACACCCAGAAACCTTACTCAGCAATGCCATAGCATAGGTGCTGTAGATTGGAAAACAAAATGTCATTGCCACTGGGCGACAAAGAATCACCATTTCCATTGAGAAGGTGTACATATCGATAACCAATGTTGTCATTCTCACAGGAGTACATCCCAGCAGCACGCAAGAAGTTACACATGCTTCTGTTGATAAGACTCCTCTCAACCTCTGGCTGACGACAACAATCATTGGAAAAGTTATATACTGGACTTTGTGGTATACATGAGAAAAGCACTGTTACAATGGGAAAACTATGCTTCACTGCTTTCATCATCTTTTTGAGTTGACAGCACACACGTGAACAAGCCATGAAAACCAAAAGTAAGCCTCCATAGTGCACGACCACAACGTGTACAGTTGTGCAAGTGGCCACTCATCGACATTCTGCAAGCAAGTTTCTGAACCTATGCACATCGACACCACACCACAAAGCCCCCACGTCCTCCAAATTCAAATTGCCATTTAAACCTCTTTCCATGACATACTGGAGCAGATCTAGCACAAAGTGATCACCCACTATGAAAACTGTGCATCTCGTCATCTCTGCCAGGCTCACTACACAGATTAATGAAACAAAATCTGGACGCCCTTTCCTGTGATGCACAGCCTGACCACCTGATTGGCTGTGCACAATTTCCACAGTCGCATTTCCATTGGCTAACATGGTGAGAAGCACAGATTGTGGCACGTGCACTCTCCATGTAACACTAGCAGTTCTGTACAAAAGTCCTCTGCATACATACCACACCCAGAAATGTTGTTGTGCAATCCCACAGCCTCCACAGTCCCATTTCCATAGCATTTCCATAGCGGCTTTCGTGCTGTGTGTGGGCGTGGGGGAAGAAATGTCAACCAGGTTAAGGGCTTTCAGCTGTAGGGGTGACTCTGAAAAGAGCCATTGTGTTTTTTTTTTTAATTTTATTTTTTTATTATTTGCTTCCTCAGAAAGAGCTTGTTTTCGGTTTCATAGAGTAGTGTGTTTTCTGTTCGTCCTCAGATTCTTACAGGAACATTTTGAATGCATCTTGGAGATGAGCAAACAAAACACCATTACCAATGGACGACAACGAAATGCCATTTGATAGCAACACCTCTGCATTTACAGAACTAATGATGTCACTGTTACAGAAAAACAAGCCACGAGTGCACATAAATTCAGACATGCTTCTGTTACTCAGACACTTTCCAGCCTCTGGCAGGTTAGAGCAGACAATATAAGTGGTTCATACTGTTCTTGGTGGTATGGCGAAGAAAAAAAGCCTATACACTGCATTCATCAGCTTCTAGAGTCGACGGAGCAAACATATACAAGACACGTAACCCAAATGCAAGCAACCATAATGCATGACGACAACAAGCACAGTAGTGGAACTGACCACGTCTCTGCAAAGTGCATGCATACTGGCTGAATGTAGGTCATCCACAGCGCACAGCAATGCGTCTACTGCTTCCAAACCGAAATTGCCATGAAAGTGTCTTTCCTGGGCATACTTGTGCAGATCTATCACAAAGGCATCACCCAAAGTGAACACAATGTAATTCTCCATGTCCGTCCGCGTCACTACACACAGTAATGAATACCAGTATAAGCGCCCCTTCCTGTGACCCACACCCTCAGTACTTGATTGGATAATCCACGCACTGACATTTCCATAGGCCAGCATTGTGAGAAGCGCAGATTGTGGCAGATGCACTTCCCAAAGTACTGCGAGGGCAGCGCCCGAGTAAAGCACAAACAGTCCTTCTTCCCTTTCCACTATCCTCCTTCCACCACACCCTCATTGGGTATTGTTAAGTAGTCACACACGCATACACCAATGCAATCCAAGATGTCAGCATCTAACACTGTCAGTTCTCCACAAGACGTCATATGGACCGTTACAAATTCAGCCTGCAAGTGTGCTGTTATTGGAAAGCACGTCTAGTGGAAAGTTCAGTTCATATGAAGATTTTTTTGCCAGTATATTTACAACTCTGTCATAAGTGCCTCTGCCCACAATATCTGCCACTAAGCATCCATTATGTTTTTGAAAAGCATAGTGGTTTTTCCCCCATCTCTTACCATGAAGTGGCACTTCAATGGTATCGGCTTGCAACGTTTTCATTTAGTCATATCATACAGTGTATAAGCGAAACAGGAACTCTCTTCTTTCCTTCCGATAATGCCACAAATTGTGTTCACCACTAACCCATCTCCTACATAAATCGTAAAAATATGGCACCAAAGCCACCAACGAATGTGTTTTTACCAACCTAAAGGTATTTCCCAAAAGGTCAGTGTGTGCATGGCTGTGGTTCTTTGTACGCTGCACTATTGCCACAGACTTTTTTACAATCTGCCAACTTCTACTCTCTGCCCTCAGGAACTCATCCATAAGAGGACTGTGCGACTTGCCCTTGGTCTGAAGGGCAGGAATCATAGACTAAAATGTCTGCAATAGCCCCCAGTGGCTGTGAAGAATAAAATAAAAACCCTGTGCATTATGCACAAGGCCTTCTGGTCCCTCGGACCTCAATAACTTCCAATCTCACTTCCTAAATTTCTCCTTGCTCAAGCTCTTCCTTCATCTGCCTCCTACACCCTCAGGGTCAGTTGCTTCTGCACAAAAGCAGTTGGTGGTGCATGTCTTTCTTCTGCTGGGGCCTCCCTCTGGAACAGGCTCTCTGCCTCCCTGGAACTTGCGGAGAACCATCTTAGGATCTGGAAGCACCTCAAAACCTTTCCGTGCGCTTCTTCTTTTTTCCCTCCTCTCCCCTGCTCACTTCCTGCCTAAAACTGCTTGTGCACTAATTTCCTACCCACCCCCTAATCTGTGCCCCAGCCCACCTCCCACCCGATAGTTCCACCACGCACTTGTTTTTCTGTAATTTTAACAGTCCAACCACCACTTGATGTCTACACTTATCATTGCACTTGCCAGCACCGGCCGTGGTGACTCTTATTGCTATTTGTTGTTGTTCCCATGTACTCCACTGTTCCCTTCCCCTTCCCATTCACATGTGCACTCTCAGTGTCACCTGGCCTAGTGGGATCAATGTCTCTGTGTGGCCTCTGTACCGCCTCCCTTTCCTTGTCACGCCTTCACACACTTATGTGTAGGCGCGGTACAAATGCCACAGCATACCATATGACAGCATATCATATGATACACACGCTGCATTCATAACAACAAGATGCCTCCCACATACCTTGTAGACTTCACAGAATGGTCTTTCCACTGTAATCCATGAACTACAAATGTTGGAAAAGTGGTGCCACAAAAGCAGCACGGAATGTATGTTAGCAACGTTAAGCAAGTATGTGCAGTGCATGCATACAGACAGGATGCTTGCCACTACCCTTGCACACTTTAGCCATAGCCTCCTTCATTTCTCAATACAAACAGACCTTCTGCCACAGTGTTTGTGTACACACTACAACCAGCAATCACATTGCGCAATGCCTTAGCCTAAACAAGTGCCAATGCCATAGCTGCCTTCCTGAAATGAGCCGGATGTGGCATGTTTAGTCCTAAAAGTACAGCAGTATCTGTGGAGTTACCATGCTAGGAACAGGATGGGGAGGGAGTAGTGTGGAGGGGGTGTGTGTAAAACAGGGTAGGGGAGTGTGTCTTTAGTATTGTCCCTGAAAAGACATTTTTTCTTTTTTTCTTTCGTGTTTTTATTATGTACATGCGTGCATACATCTTTTTGTGTTTTCTCTCTTTTGCTGACTGTTTGCTCCTCTTGACATTTCTATCAACTGAAGGTCAATGCTTCTCTTACATTTCTACAAGATTCTATGCAACGCTTCGTGCAGGCAGAGAGGCAAACAAAACAGCATTGCAAATGGAGGTAAAAAAAATGCCATTTCATTGGAACCACTGGAAATCTTGCTGGTTATTAATGTGTTTATAGGTGGTGCAGAACATCCAAGCACTGCACATAAAGTCACACATGGTTCTGTTTATCCCACACCTCTTGACCTCTGGCTGTGGACTAATCACACTGGCATGGTCCCATGCTCCTCTTGGTGTTATCGATGAGAAAATCTCCTTGGCAGTGGGAAACATCTGCATCACTGCTGTAGTCAACCTCTTTAGGTGAGTGAGCAAACGTGAGCACAACATGTACCCACATTTAGTGCTCCAAAATGCATGAACACCACATCAACAGTACTGACAGACGCCACACATGTGCAAAGGAGATCCATGCACCTCAAATCCCACTCATAGACTGTGCCCCAAAAAGCCTCCACTCCTTCCAACTGAAAGTTAGCAGCAAAGCCTCTTTCCACGGCATACATGTGCAGATCTTGCACAAAGGTATCACCCACGATTAGCACTCTGCATCACGCCATCTCTGCCAATGTCACTGCATTGAGTTTTAGGTGAAAATGTTACCGCCCCTTCCTGTGAACCACACCCTGATTGGATAATCCTCACAGTTCCATTTGCAAGGCAACCATGCTCAGAAGGGCGGATTGTACCACATGCCTCTTCCCAGCTACAGTGAGGGGTGCACCCCAGAAAAGCAGACAGTCCTTCTTCCGTTTCCACTATTACATTTGCAACACTCCCTCATTAGATAGTATGACAGGCAAACAAGCATGTAGCTATCACATGCAAAACCGCTGGATTGAACACTATAATTTCTTTTCAGCACTCCAGACATACAGTTACACACTCACAAACACGTGCACTTAGTTCTTATCATGGCGCAATGTATTAAGATACTTCTTCAAGCAAGTGTTCTGTACTGGGCAAACCATAGCAAACAGAAATATTAAGAAATCTTCCCTAATGTACAACTTGTTCACTGACCTACACCATGTGCTAGCGAACGCATTTTGCCTCCCTTTGATTTTTCCACCAAGTGTAAAATGTTCTCGACAACCACTCTGGGTCCAAATCCTCGGAGAGATGCAGAGTTAACCCTGTATGGAGGCTTTATGTGGTGCTGGGTGTGCCCAAGGCCTACACACTACCCAAAAGTGTACGCCTTGCCCAGACCCCGCACAACATATTGGTGCCAGGAATGGGAACATTTGACACTTGCCACAATCCACAAATTTACCATACGATGGGTGGTATAAAGGACAACCCATACCAAAGGTAAATGGTGACATGCGGCTACCTACTGTGCAATACGTGCAATAATGTACACCATATTGTACTGTATGCATATCAGTTTACTTGTGCTCTTCTACCACGTTTACAATTTCCTGCCCCACCATTCTTTAAACGTCACCTCCCTCGGAGACATGCATACTTTAAACTGCATACCTGGATTATGGTGCTGTGGCTACTGTGCAGGCCTAGGCTCTTCAGTGCCTGGCCTACGGCCTTTCACCATGCACCCACCATTGTAGGTCTTGACCACACCCAGCAGAAGATAACAGAGTCATGCAGGTGAACAAGTGGCCAGGTACATACCGTGCAACCCTACCACTTCTAAGCACCCAGTATGTCACCACTGCACCCAGTGGACACACTACATGACGGGTCACTCCATGAGGTCCAGGCATGCAGTACACACTCAATGTGCTACCAATCCCCACACCCATGGAACCAACATTGTATACATTGCAGTGCCATCAGTGACCACGGAAATAGGTCACCTCACCAGCTACGGTGCTGTAACGCAGACTGCCTGCAGTCCCCACACAAGGTAGTCACCTGTGGAGGCAGCCGTGAATTGGCACAAAACTCACTGATACTGCAGACACACGACCATCTACTTCCACCTACTGACGTATATCACATGAACCTCTTCTCATTCCCCCACCTTCTCCTTCCCTTCTTCCCACCACCACATGGCGTAAAGTATGTTTGTCAGTCCCTGGTGGCGCTGCACTGTCCTCTGATTACACCATGGCAGCATTTACAAAAACTTTGACGCAAAGCACGCTTCCCTCCAGCCAACCCCCGGCCACGTCCAATGTTCGCCGACATCACGGCGTACCGCAGGCCAATGAGACTTCGGTCCGCGGAGCGAACAAGGAAATCCGCGGACCCCGATATCAGTAATTTTTTGGAACATACATTTAAGTTCTTTGAAACAAAAGTACTGGTCGGATTTCCACCAAACACACAAAAGCACGCTTTCTGACACAAGCCACCGCTCCTGCCGCACATTTCCCCATTCAGTCTATGGAGAAAAAAAATGTTGGACACCCGCTATAACTTTTCCCCTCCTGCACAAAACCTCACCCAATTTGGTGAAGAAATTCAGTTATAAGCCGCCCAAAAATTGCTCTTCCTATGAGTTTAGCAACTTAACCATAACCCATAGAAAGAGCACTTTTTGGCCAGCTTAGAACTTTGCCCCTCCTGAACGAATCCTCACGAAACTCAGCATACGAAGTGTATGTCCTTGTCACATTGATTCGGAGAAGGTTTTTGAGGTTTAGTGCAGGGAGAGCAAAGTTACAGGGGGCGGGGCCCAAAATGTGTGTTTTTTCCTATCGGCGCAATGGAAAAAAAACTCACTAATGCCTATATACCAAACCGCTGGACGCATTTTCCCCAAATTTGTGGCTGAAGTGGCGGCTTGGTCCCGAAAGTGTGCTTTTGTAAATTTGGTGTAAATCCGTTGAGTAGTTTTTTTTTTTTAACAGGCAAAAAGTAGGTACAATGAACTAGTGAAATCTAGATTCGGTCTCCGGACTCATTTCACTGTCTGGTCTGCGGACAGGACTCCGTTTGAGCCAGAGGGCCGCATTAGGTCCACGGACAACGTGCATGCCCGCGGTTTGGATGGAGAAAAGCGTGAGATGCATCAGATTTTTGGAAATGCCTGCCATGTTGGATTCAAGGACATCCGCCGATGTCTGCAAACATCTCAATAAAAACATATTAAAAAAAACAACATTGCATTTACCAAACTAATGAAACCATCTCTGGAGAGGTGAGGGGTTAAGAGGAAGGGATGGTATATGGTCTTAAAAATTCCCCAAAACAGGTGATTTTTTAACTCCAATGTCCGAGAACAGTCTGGATGTCCAGGGCAGTCCTGTGACATTTGCAAACATCTGAGATGTTCAGGGACATCTATGCCTACTTCTGCATTACAGGCTTGGTGAAAAGCAGTTTTTGGATGGCTTATAACTTTGGTGCCACTTAATGAAACTGCATGATATTTTGGAATTACATTCTAGACCTGACTCTGATTGGTGCAAAGTGTGGTGCTGTTTTGTCAAGAGGGACCAAAATTAGAGGGAGGACTCAGAATATTTTAAAGGCTTATAAATGTGGTACCAATTGATGATTCTGCACAGAAGTTTGGAGAACGATTTTAGACCTAGATATGAATGTTATTGCAAAGTTTGGTGGGGTTTTGTCAAGAGGGGGCAAAATTAGAGGAGGGGTGTCAACATTTTCAGATGGCTTATAACTTTGTTTCCTTTTGACAAATGTGGACAAATGCTTTTCTTAAAGAGTGTAAACCTAACCATGAATGTTTGGGCAAAGTCGGAATTGAGTGGGGGTCTTGATTATATAACTATTTTATGTACATACATTTTGAAATTTTCCAAAAAATATAACATTGGCTGATTTTCAGCAATCTCATGTAAGGAGCAAGGGAAAGGACCTGAAAGCATGGTTTTGCAAATCTGTCTGTGTTTTATTTTTTGAAAAGTGTCATAATATAGGTACAAAAAATAGTGATTTACTTTTGGGGACTGAGATATAGCCTGTGGCCATGGGCAGTGGGCAGATTGTCCAGGTCCCGGAATGACCCAGACGATCTGACCACGATGGACCAGCAATGGGATTAACATGGGCACGTACACCAGGGACCGGCTACATGTAATGTTTTTCAAAATTGGGGTAGGTTTTATGAGAAACGAAAATACTCTTGTGGGTATGGTTGAAGTTCTAGATGGGATTGCAGCAAATATGTCCTGTGTTTTATTTTGTTGAAAGTGTGAAAATATATGTACACAACACAGTGATACCACATTGGTGTCTGGGCAATGGGCCTGGCCATCAGAAAGGAGAAATGTGTACTGTAATTTTCTTATTGGGGCATGCAACATGGCCGAAGAGGTAGGTTTGAATGGGAAAAGATATTCTGTTTGAGGTTACAGCCTGAAGTGATGGTCTAGATTACCACATACTTGCACAACGAGCATTATCAAGGACCTGAAAGCTTTTATTTTTTTAAATATGTCGTTTGTTTTATTTTTCCAAAGTGTAAGAATGTAAGTAGAAAAACTACTGATATACATTTGGTGTCTGGGTAGTGGGCCTGGCCCTCGGCAAATGCAAATGTACTCTGATAGGTTTGTGTTGCAAAACATATGTTTCTTAAAGTAGGTTTATAGTTCTTTCATATATATATATGAAAAGACAAACTATTAATAACTTATATACAGTGATGTAACACCATATTTCCCTCCTGGGTTCTCATGAGCACTTTCTCATCCATACTGCCCCTTCTATTTATGCACTTCTCCCACTGTACAATACATATGTGTATTTATAGGAGCACTGTGTACAATGTAAGTAAGGGAAATGCAGATACAAAAGATTTGTGGATGATTGTTAAGTGGCAGTTGGTGTGTGGAGGCTTAATATGGTCATAGGGTTAAATGTACCGTTTTGGTAAGTGATTGGTGGATGAATGTGTGACTGTTTGAAAGCAGGCATTGAAGGAGAGCTACACATATCAAATTAAAAAGGGTAGAAGAGCTGCACTGTAAAGGTGACTGTGGATACCGCGTATAGTTATAAAGGTCCATCGATTATGGTCTTTATTTATGCTAGAGAAATTTATTTGGGACAGAAAATAGTTTCTCTCCTTTTATATTTTTCTTAAGTATACAATTGTCCATTATTTCCATTAGCATAAAACAAATAGCCAATGGAAATGTTGTAGAATCTTATTGAGTCTAACCACTTTACTGAGAAATGTAAAGTAGATGAAGTATATAAGATAATTTGTTAAGTTCTATTTTTTAACTTTGAAAGGTGTTTCTTGCACAAGAGGTCTGAAGGTAAGGTCAGAAAGTAAGGTGTGGAAGGATATGAGGGAAGAGGCACCAACCAAAATCGGCACCAACCACAAATATGGAGGGACAGGTGGACATGGGAAGATGTTGTGCGTGTGTTACATCTAAGTTAGGGGGCAGTGTTTCTCATTCTCCTTGATTACAGCTTCAAAAGCATTTCAAAATTGCCCCCCACTGCAGACTGGTGTGTTGCAGTATATGCAGAGTACTGTTAACTTCCAAATATATGCATCAAGAGCCTCTTTTATCACTTGCAAGGTAGCTGGTAGGATTTTGTGTCCCACCGAAGCAGGCTGTGCAGTTACAGTGTTGGTTGCGGAAGATGAGGTTGAGGAAGACAGCCTACTGCTTGGTAAGAAAGGAACAACCACTGCATTGAAGTGGTTGGATTTGGTGTGGTGGCGCATGGAGGTGGTTCCGCAGGAGTACTGTCCGCAGCTGACTCCATGCATTCCACTTTGGTAGCTTTAGCGTTTGGTACATTCCCAACAGTGGTAAAGAACTGCCAAACCCATGATTCTCTCTGGGTGCTAGAGGTAGGCACTTTCTCTACCTCATTGTCTTGGTACTCTTCATTGTCTTTTGAAGTACTGTGCTTTTTATTTGCTGCATGGCTCCTCCAGCTGGTGGTGGTGGCTCTTGGGGAGAAGGGGTGCCAATAGCTGATGCCATGTTTAAGAAAAATAGCAGTTTTGCTAATATTCTTCCAAGTATGTTCTGTGTGCTAGATTGTTAAAGGATAATGAGTAAAAATAGGTGTAGGAGCTGTTCAAGGGTAAATGTTGAGCTTCAAAGTTCCTAGATGAGCTGAAAAATGCAGTTCCAAACTGTTCACGAACTGTTCACGAAGCATGGACCCATTCGCAAAGCGCAATCCTGTGACACCGTCCGGAAAGTCTGCCATGACTTCAGATGGACATAAAAACAGTGGAAGTGGAAAAAGTTGCAAAAAGTGTATAGAAGTGTTAAAAATAATGTGAGAAGGTGGGCAGAGTGGACAAAAATGTTGCTATATTGGGGAGAGTATGATATTAGTAAATTGTAAGAAAATAGTGTGCACTGGTAAAAGCCCATGGAATTCACTGAAAAAATGTTGTTAAAAGGATGTTATGGTTAAGTTGCACTAATCAAAACCTATGAAATTCACTGAAAACACTTTGTTAAAGGGACATAATGTTGATTGGCCTCCATGATGTGTCTCTTGAAAATGATTGGCTAAAGTGTAAGCATAGTCTTTATTGTTTATCGCTCAGATGTGTTGCAGGATGTGTATTTTGGCTATATGGTTTGTGTTCCCTACCTATCGCTTCTCACAACCACATTGTATGACATACATGGAGAACTGGCTTTCACATGTTAGGTATTTTTTGATTGATATATTTTTCTTTGTTCCTTGATTCACATATTGTTTGACATTTAAGCCGTATCTACATGGTTTACACTTGCTGCATTTGAAGAATTATCTTATGGGTCCCATCAGCAACTGTTTTGTCATTATTTTTTTATTGTCTCTTTGGAATAATTAAGAGACTATTTTTGATCGTATAGATGGTAGTTTTCGAAATGTTATTTGAGCTTTATCTTTCAAATAGTGAGAGATCTCTAGGTCATTTTTAAGAATTCTCCAATGAGTGTTCAAGATCTTCCTAGCTCCCTTAGCTTGCACATGGTATGTTGTGATGAACATTGTTGTGTTACTCATTTCATCCCCTTGTTGTTTGTGTTGTAGAAGAGTCTCCTTTTTCTTCACTTTGGCCTTGTCAAATGCCCGTCCGATTGTTGTTTTCTGATATGTTCTTTTTTAAAAAATGTTGGCTGTTGATTTGGCGTGTTTCTGAAACTCTGTCTCTGTTGAACAGATTCTACGTGTCCTGATCATCTCACCATATGGTATGCTGCTTATACATTTTTTAGGAAGGCAACTGCTTGCATGTAACAACAAATTGGTACTAGTTAATTTTATATACATTGGTGCTTTCCAGAGGTTCATTTTCCACGTAGATTAGTACATCTAAATAGATGATTTGTTGTGTGTTATGATGTTCTGTGAATCGTACGTTTTGATGATTCTGTTTAATTGCTCTGACAAAGTCTAGCCATTCTCACACGCTACCATTCCAAATTATGAAGAGGTCATCTATATAGCGGTTCCAGGAGATTATTCTGTTACTGTATTTGCCAAATTCATAACTGTGCAATATTTCTTGTTCCCACATTCCCATTGCCAAATTGGCATATAAAGGAGCGAAAGTTGTACCCATTGTCATACCGCAATTTGTAGGAAAAATGTTCCATCAGACAGGAATGCATTGTGTTCAAGGCAAAACATCAGCATTTCTAAGAGTATGCTGGAGTAGTCTCTATAGCTCACAGACTTGATATGATGATATGGCATTAATAACGTGGCTGTACACAATTTTGTTGAGGTGCGACATGACAAGGAAGGGGGACACAGTGGGAGAATGAATGAACGATCTTACTAGGCCTTGTGTCATTCAGATTGTGCAAGTGCAGGGAGAGGAAAGGGAGAAGTGCCGAGGGGGGAGAGGAGAAACGCAGGTAACTCAAAAAGTGCAGCCAGCAAGTGGCTCATAAGCGCAGGGAGATGGGACTGTAGGGTTGCAGATACAGACTGTAAGTGCTGGGGAACCCGGGAGGCAGTGTGAGGGCAACTGGACATGCAGGAGCCTAGGCCTGGGTTCAGAGGGTAGCCATGTGACCAGTGTGTGAAGCAGTTGGGAAATCAGCAGCAGAGAGGAAGAGAGAATGCAGATGCAAAAATGAAGGTCTTGAGTTGCTTCCAGAACCAGTGGTGGTTCTGCTCAAGCATGAGAGAGGCAGGGAGGCTGTCCCAGAGAGAGGCCCCAGCCGAAGACAGAGAAATCCACCCCCAACTCTCTGCTTAGAAAAGCCTCTGACCCTCAGAGAGTTGGAATTGGATGAGTGGAGAGCTGGAGAAGGGAGATGTTTATGAGGAGAGAGTTGTATGTAATGCAGTCCCAGGCCCCAGAAAGCCGTGTGGAAGATGCAAAGGGTCTTGAACTTGATACTTGCTGCCAAAGTGAGCTTTCAGAGCTGGAGGGATATGATCCCTGGGCTTGAGGCCAAGGACAAATCTCACAGTCCTGTTCTGAGTAAGTTGGGGCAGGCAGGTTTAGAAAGAGGCTGTTGCAGTAGTCCAGCCTACAGAGAATCAGAGCTCTGGAGACAGTGAGCTTCTGCAGGAAAGTGAGGAAAGGAAGAATACCTCTGAGGGGGTGCAGCTGATAGTTTGACTTCTTAGAGATGTCAGAGATGTGAGGAGAGAAGGAGAAAGTGGAGTTGAAGATGACACCAAGGTTCTCAGCCTCACAGGTGGGAGCAGGAAGAGGGCCCAGAGTGGGCATCCAGAGAGAGAGAGGGGGGAGGGAGCTGGTGTTCCGATGAGGAGGATCTCAGTCTTACTGGCATTAAGGCAGAGATCATTAGCGGCACACCATTCCTAAATTGCAGCTAGGCAGTCTGGATGAGCGAAGGGGAAGAGGCAGATGAGGGGAGCCTGAAAGAGAGCTGGGTGTCATCCGTGTAACACTGAAAGTTAAACTCAGTTGATAGGTATAGTTTGATTGCCTTAATTCCAATCTTGTGCTCTGTGCTGGTGTACAACAAAACGACATCCAGAGTGGTGAGTTGGAAAGTTTCTTCCCATGGTGTATTCACTACTTTGCATAAGAAGTCGGTTCTATGTGTACATACAATGGTAAGATCTGTACACATGGGAACAAGAATGTATCAGTAAAGCATGACATGTTTTCCAAGAGTGATCCTATGGGGCTACAATTGGCTACAATTGGTCTACATGGGGGTTTGTTCAATCTTTTGTGTACCTTTGCCACAAAATATATTGTTGGATTGACTGGGTATTTGACCGTGAGATATATATTTTTTAAACTTTATTTTTAGTTTTAAAAGGAAAAGCATACATATCAAAAATACAGTAAATTAACTTATATACACTAAATAAACCCTAAGTTGATCATAATAAAATTGTGATAAGTCAAACAAAAGCAGAAAAACATATACAAACCATGCCCAATCCCTCCCACCCTCCCGTCCCCAAACAGCAACTTCCTCATGAAACTAATACATATTTAGAAATGTCCCCCATATTTTATCATAAATCTTCACTTTCTGCTCTCTCCTGTAAATTGAATTTTCCATATCTGCCAGTTTATACATTTCCTCAAACCAATCTTCGAATTGTGGAGCAACTCGAGACTTCCAACCTCGTAAAATCATTTTGTTACAAATCATTGATCCTTTAAGGAGCAATATTTTCTGAGAAATCACCAAATCATCAAACATTTCATCACATCCAAGTATCATAGTGTTGAAATCAAGGTCAATGTGTACTCCAAGTACTCTCAAACAAATACAACACACTTCAGACCATAAGTTACGTACACGTGCACAGTCACAGAGCATATGCTCCAGTGTTCAGACCTCACCTGAACAACCCCAACATTCGCTCAAATCTGACATGCCTCTTTTCTCCAAACGTTCTGGGCTCCAGTAGACCCAATTAAGTGTTTTAATTTTCCTGGATCTCTCACAAAGATTTAAAAAACACAGATTCACATTTGTACACATATTCTGCCATATCTCTGACACAATAACAATGCCCAATCTCTTACTCCATTCCTCTTGTAAGATGACATTTTCCTTGTATTTCACTACAATTTGTTTATACAATCAGCTACCAGACTCTCTCTTGGCAACAAAGATATTTAGATTCACGCAATCAGACCCCTCATCTTTTCCAATGATTTATATTTATCTCCTATAATCCGTTGCAGACAAATTCAGAATGCACCATCTCGCCTTCAGTTCCGACCCAAAAATCCAACCTCCATCTTTCCAAACATCTCCAATCCAATTCACCCCACTCATAAACCATTCTGACCAAAACTACATTTTCACTCTTTCCTTGATTTTGGGATTGAATCAAATAGAAGCATTGGGGGATTTAAGCACATCCACACCCAATTTAACAAATACATTCTGCCAAGAATCACGCAAGAAATCTGTCAACAGAGCGTTCTTTCCACTTGAATTCTTCGTTTTCAAGAACGCTCTTGGAGTTAGTGGGTCAACAAGAGTCGCTTCGACCATTGTCCAGTCATCCAGTGAGTCTTTCAGGAAAGGCACAATAAACTGACAAGAGAACGCTAAATGGTATGCATTGAAATTAGGGACACCTAGCCCCCCTTTGTTCAGTGGAATTTGGAGCTTCCACAATTTATGCCTTGGTGGTTTCTGATCACAAATGAACAATTGAATCAGGCCGTCTAGAGAGAGACAAGTTCAATAAAGACCACCTGTCCAAAGTTATCTTAAATGTCACTCACCAGTGTTGTCAACCATAAACCCCATACTGTGATAATAGCCTTATTACATGCGCAATTTAAAGGCATTACCTCAGACTTGGACCTATTAATTTTGTAGCCAGCAGCCTTATAGAAATCCCCCAAAATATCCATCAACAAGGTAGTGAACCCTAAAGATGACGTAAAACCAACAAGAGATCGTCTGCATAAAACCAAATTTTCATTTCGACACCATGAAAGCCAATCTCTTTCAATCTTTGATCCAACCTCAGTGCAATTGCCAAAGGCTCAATTGCTAATACAAATAATAGCAGAGATAAAGGGCAGCCTTGCCTAGTACCTCTCTCTAACTTAAATGGATCTGAGCTTTATCCATTTGTTCTAACATCTGTCATTGGAAGGGCATACAAAAGAGCTATCCATGAGACGTAACCTTCTCCCAAATTAATTCCGCGCAAGACTGAAAAAAGATATATCCAGTTCACCCTATCAAATGCCTTCTCGGCATCTAGAGAGAAGATCGCTGTACCTTCCACATACTCTTGTGCATGCGATATTGTTAGAATCAATTTGCGTATATTACTTGTGGGCATTATATTCATGTACACTATCACCAACCAAACATTTGCTTACAACAATCCACATCCCACAAAACTTTCCAGTGTACGGTGGGGGTCACAAGTAGGAAAAGGCATGGCCTTCGGAAGGGCCGAAATCAGTCACATCTTGTTAAAGTCTTACTCCAGGTCAGTTTCCGCATATATGGGCAGGTGAAACAAGCCTTCTGTCCTTATCCTGCACACTTTCTCCTTCTTCTCGCCATAGCTACTGTAAACCTCAATGGTGACATATTGAAGTATCCTCTGAAGTTATCTGTAGTTATAGAGTTACGTATCTAATAGTCTTCCCTACCTGCACCCGTGCTGTGCCGTGGATGATGGCTGGTGACCCACATAAAACTGAGGGAGAATGTTTCAGTACCTTTAATGCTACCTGGCCTCTCACAGCCAGTTATGCCAGCCCCCAAGTGGCTTGTAGCATGAGTGAGGGTACTTTGCTACCTTAAGCCTCTTCTGGCCTCACATGCTTTCCTTCCGCTTTCTTTTTGCGTCAGCTGCTGCCACATCTCTGTTACCTTCAGTTTCATTACAGGGCTGCATTCGCCAGCGTAACAGAGCCATCAGATAGGTTCCCACGTATATGCTCATCAGCTGACACGTTACAAATGCAAGGTCCTTTATTCCAAGGCGAGCCATCTCCTTGTCAATAGTGAAAATGAAGCAGGGAAGAAGGCAAGAAATGTTTACATTCGAATTCAAGACGGTTAACTGAATTAATGAACGGGCACCATCTTAGATGGTATTAAAAGGACATAAATGCAAAATATGGGAAAGAACATAATAGATGTGTCCCAAAAAAAAAACTGATTCAAAAAATTTAAAATTGTATAAAAAAAAACTCCACATAAATCAAAAAATTGGATTTTCACAAAGTTTTTCTAGCCAAAGTGTGGCTTCCTTTGGGTCAGAGGTGACCTTATCTCCATCTGTTAAAGCAAGAGTCATACAGTTGTATTTATTTAAAAATGCATTGATCTGCAAACTCTTTGCAAAGTCTTTTGCAACTTTGAATGGTTTCTGGACTGTTAGAAATTCTTTTGGGTAATCTGGGTAAAAAAATCGGTTTCCCTCTGAAATTAGTTGAGTCTTTAATCCTTGAAGCATTCAAAATAAGCTCTCCTGACCTGGAGAGCACAAAAGTAACCAAAATTTGTCTGGGCTTGGAATTAGTAACCTTACCAACCCGGTACATATGATCAATATCAGCTTCACCAAAGGAGTCAATAGCATAGCATTATTTGAATATTCACAGGATCAAGGGTAGCAATTTCTCATTACCAGGATCAGAATGTTCTTCAATCCCAATCAGTCTGATATTCTTGCTTCTCAGTTTCAAATCCATCTCCATACGTCTCTCCTTCTCCCTATGCTGATCACACTTCAAATTGTTGTAAGCTCTAAAACTCCCAGATATTTCAGAGCCCATGCTGACTGATGTTTTCTCCAAATCAGTGACTCTAATGTCCAAATGAGACACTTTAGAGTTTAGTTCAGCCATAGTAATCTTGACCTCATTGACATCCTGTGAAGCTAGCAGTAGTAATTTATAAACATCCTGTGTGCTGGGGTTATCTTCCATCTCAAAGAGCTGCTTCAATTCCTTTGGAATTGTATTATCTGGTTCCTGAATTTTCTTCTTAGGGTTCATAATCTGTAATGAAATATCTTCCGGGAGAAGGCCCAGGAGCTGCAGGATCAGGCTGCTGCTTCAGAGACCAACATTCCGGAATCCGACTGTGAGATATTGGGTCTCATTACGAGTCAGTCAAATATATTTGCAGGCATAGGCAAGTGCGATGTGAACCAAAACATAAGCAATGGTGTACAGTTGTACAGAATCCCCACAGTTCGATGGCTGTTGTGTATGACACTAGAATCTAGATGGTATTAACACAGGGGCTCCTGAATTCAAACATCGTGGTGCCCCAGTGAAATTATATGGGATATCCCGCACATTGGGGTAGCAAGTGTAGACTGCATGTTTTGCAGCTTCCTCTGTCCATTTACTACACACGCATTGACCAATGCTATGACCACGCAGCAGTGTAGAGCGGCCCCCCGGACACCCCCATGCCAACAGTCTCTCCGATATACACACAGAGGCAAAGCACAATAAAGTGCTGTTTTTTATAGCTCTCAAGCTTTATGTGGGATGTTGGAACCGAGCATGCAAACATATTTTAGCTTTTCCTTCTTTCTACTCCTATATGGGGTTCCTTTTGATAGATATTATTTTGCATTCGTCCTGACAGCAAGAGATTGCTATTTTTCACATCAGAGTGTTCTCCCCTTAGAATGATTTTCTGTAGTAAGATCCTATGAGTACAAGCAGTGGCGGCGAGAGTGAGCTTAGGAGAGATTGCCTTTTTAATAAAATAATACCATTAGCTGAATGCAGCCGAGCACAACACCAGCCGAAAGCTGCAAATGCAATATAAAATAAACGCAGAAATAGCTTTGCAAAATCAGCTTATTGGAATGTGCTTAGAAATATGAAGAATGCAACAGAAAATAATACACGGTTGGAATAACACGGCGGCCATCTCAGAAGAGACTCGGATGCTTTTGAATTCTTTGTTGGTTAGGAACTCAATGTCAGCATGCAAGGACGTTTTACCTTTCTTCTGTAAAGCATATTGAGGGATATTTTTTGAGTAGACTATGTGTATGAGTAGTCTATTCGACAACGACAGACTAAGAGTACCGTTTGCTTAATATTGCCATTTCCTCTTGTTTGCAATACTTCTGCAATACTCAATATTGAACACAATTGAGGTATTGTTATATTAGTTGCGTGTCACTTGGCTCATTGCTCACACAATGCAATGTTTTCTGGCAATTCAATGTTTGAAGATGGAGAGAAAGCATTTTGATGAGAAATTGCACTCCACGTGTTTCATTCGGTGTTTCGGAATTATTGGAAGTAAAAGTGAAATGAACCATCACAGACTTCAGTGCCTTACTTCTTTACAGTAAACAATATGTTTGTATAGATATAGATAGATGTGTCAATAATATATATATAATGCTAAAGACAAATCTCGTTTTCATGTTGGCTCTTGGTGTGCTTTTGTTGAGGTGTGTACACAGTATGTGCATGTATCTAGTGCATAGTTAAAGTAGATACAACAAAAAGAAAAACAACAGTCATGCAAAGGCAACACCCTCCAAGAGTTCCCCCAAACAGTGTTTATGGCCACAGATGAAGCACTACCATCCACGTGCCTAAGGTGACACCCATAGCGCCTCGTACCCATGACGGTCAGATTAGCCCCTGAAAGGGGGCTATTTCTGGCACAGGAGCAGGGACGGAGAGTGGACTGACTGTAATGCTACTTTTCCTTGTCCGCCATAGGCCATTGCATTTTTTCAAAATGTTCCTAGCCACAAAGGTGTCCCTGGAAAACAGTTTAACCGTGTCCGTTTTAGCTGGAAAATTGGGCAATCTGGTGCACTCCAGCAGAGAGACCCAAGACACAAACCCACACTCCCCAACAGTCCGTAACCAGTGATAACATTTGTTCCTGAGGGCGTCCCTTGGTTCTCTTGTAACTGGCAGTACTTTTGGAACACCATGGAGAAACATCGAACTGCTGTAGCCTTGGTGTGTCTTGTGCCCCGATGGAGGTCTCCCCTAACCAGGGATTGGAGCACTGACTCCCCTCCCTGCTGAACGCGTGTTGCCCTGGGCTCTCCCCTCTGAGTTCTACCAGGAAAGGTGCTCGGCCCCCGGGACTAGGGACCCGGTGTGCTCCCTCAGATGTGGGGTGAGTAAGGGGGAACCGCCTCTAGACGGCTCCTTGTGGGTCGGAGAGTCATGACCTCAGAGGCAGGAGACAAACAGGTGTGCACGTTCTGAATCCCTTTGCTGGTCACTAACTTGGGGCCTTCTGACCCCCATGGGCCAGCCCCTGCTAAACCCTCACCACCTCTCCCCACACCAGCTTCCCCCTGAACCCCAACACCCCTTTGATCAAAACGAATAAAAGATTTTTGATCTCAGCCATCTCAGTGAGCAGGAGATGACAAGGACAGCTTGACAGTTTCGCAGGTTCGGAGGAAGGCGGGGCTGATGGACACTGTTCTCCTTTTGAGGGGGGTTTGGATGCCCAAAGAGGGCTGAGACGAAGGAAGGAACTAGCCCCTTAGGAGGCATCAATCGTGAACTCACTCCCGATGCTGGACGGAACATTGGACTTCTCCCCCCACCCAGGCCACCCAAACCCTTGCCCCCAGAATCCAGAGACATGGACACAGAAGAAACAGGGGAGTGTGCTTCAGCTACTGGGCCAACCAATGACGGCTGCGGGACTGTGGTACCAGAATTTGGGCAAGTAGATGGACAGAGAGGGGCCAGTTCCAGGGAAGCCAAAGGTGGGACCAAAGATGGGGCCCACGACACATTCTTACAAGTCAGCTTCGAAATGCCCATAGAAATAATCTCGCACCCGATGGCCAAAGTGTCCAGGGGAGTGGCAGTGGCCACACAGTCAGGGCCCCCTCCAGGGGTTAACAGATTGACAAGGGGCATGGATCCATCCAGGAAGGGACTTTCCAGACCAAAGGTGGGGAGAGGAGTAAGAGCTTGACCATAAGTGGGCACATAGGGCCGTGTTAGAGGCCCGACCTGTCGACCGGCAGTGCAGGGTAGCTTGAAAGTAGGGTCCACAGAGTCTCCCTCTTTAGCACACACAGAGGCCGAGTACAGATGGACAGGGGCTCCATTCATGCAGACGCTCCCAGTATGAGCTCCCATTCCCTGCATGACACCCGGAGCTTTAAGCGACATGCCCCCCTCAGTCTTCTGCTCATGATTTGATTCCGTTGCCCCAGGGGGGAAAGGGGGAAGAGATATCTCTACATCCAAGGCTCCGCAGCCAACATCCAGTGGGGGGCCAACCATCATATAGCCTTGTTAGGGAGAAGTTACTTCCAGAGAGGGGTCTCACCTCCCCCCACACCACACAGAGATCACACTGTTCTGGGCTGCAACACAGAGCACTGTGTGCGCCTGCTATGTAAAGAGTTCCAGGTTCCCCCCTCACAGTGCATTCTGGCAGTAACTGGATCAGGCTCACCTCATAGTCGGGATTTTGGGCTCAGACACTTCCTTGAACCCCCACCATCCTCATGGTACACAAGAACACTCTGTTCAAGCTGCAGTGGTTTTGAGCCTCTCCTTCCAAGCACTGAACACCCTATGGGTGAGCAACAGCCGCGGCCTTGATCCCCGTGGGCTTCAGGCCCTGCAGGATGATGCTGGCGAAATTATGAGGAGGGGGAGTGGCCTCCCCTCCGAGCTATGGTGCCCCTCCTGGGCTTTGAAAATGGTGGGAAAATGGATTGCAACACCCGTACCATTGATCCCTGTGGGCTTCAGGCCCAGCAGGATGATGCCAGTGAAATTATGAGCAGGGGGCGTGGCCTCCCCTCCGAGCTACGGTGGCCCTCCTGGGCTTGTAAAATGGCGGGAAAACAGGCCCCAATACCCGCACCCTTGATCCACGTGGGCTTCAGGCATTGAGATTAAGGATGTGTTACTTCATGAACAGCATTACATACAACAATACATATTCAATTTGTTAATGACGGTCATGGTTAATGAATCACAATATCACCAGCCATGCCCTACTGGGTGTTAAAAAAGAATAGTGTTTTTCTGGGTGAACTTACAAGTTAGATACCACTTTAATTGTAGTCTCTTTTCTCAAACCTTTTCACTGACTTTAGAACTAAAAAAGGTACTGTGATTTTTTTCAATAAATGTCAATAGATTGATTTGGCATATTAGATTTTGGATTTTAAAACAGGAGTGTTCCTATATATCACACGGCCTGCGGTAGCGGCTGTGTAGTTATGGTTAAGTTGATCGACCCATAGGAAGAGCACTATTTGGGAGGCTTATAACTTTGCCTCTCTGGATGAAACCTCATGACACTTTGCAAAATAAGCATATGCCCCGGTCAGTTGAGTCTGCAAAGTTTGGTGAGGTTGCGTGCAAGGGGGTCAAAGTTATACGAGGGTCCCAAAATGTGTGTTTTTCCCATAGACGGAATCGAATACAAATGTTGCTCACACCTGAAGCCCAAACCGCTTGACGGATTTTCATGTTTGCGCCAGGATCGGCAGATTGGTCTCAAAAGTGTTATTTGTAAATTTGGTGTAAATCTGTTCAGTATTTTCATTTTTAAAAGGCCAAAAAGTAGGTAAAAAAAATTAGTGTTAGCTAATTCGGTTCGGTCCGCGGACTCGCTTCCCTGTTCGGTCCGCGGACGGCCCTCTGATTGGTCCAGAGGATTGCATGATATCCACGGACATTGGACACACCTGCTGATTGGTCAATAAAAACATGAGATCTGTCATATTTTTTAAACAGCCGCCATGTTGGAAACGTGGACATCCGCTGGTGCCCGCGGGGAGCGCAGTAAAAACATATGTAAAAACACAACATTGCACTTGTTAAACTGGGGAGGTGAGGAGTGATGAGGATGGGATATGACTATAAAAAGCCCAAAAAAACAGGTGTTTTGCCCTCTCTGAAGTTCGAGGAGAGTTCGGCTGTCCGGGCAAGCCCTGCAATGCCCAGGGACATCTCAGATGCTAGGAGGCATCTATACATAATACTGCATTGCAGAGTTGGTGAAAAACTGTTTTATTTTTCAAAAGTATCAAAATATAACTATAAAAAATAGTTATATAACTTTAGTGCATGCAAAAGAGAATGGGTAGGGAAGCCCCTAATACCTCATCCAAAGGGCTAATGGAACTCAATACTGTGCAAAATAGAATGAGGATGCCATTTTAATACAAAAATAGTATTTATTCCAACATTATTTTTCTTTTTTAACAGCCGCCATAGCTTGCTTATAATTTATTGGTAAAACATTGTTCACACACTAAAAGAATTGAAGATACATCACAATAGACATACCACATACGTGGCCTCCCCTCCGAGCTACGGTGGCCCTCCTGGGCTTGTAAAATGGCGGGAAAACAGGCCCCAATACCCGCACCCTTGATCCACGTGGGCTTCAGGCATTGAGATTAAGGATGTGTTACTTCATGAACAGCATTACATACAACAATACATATTCAATTTGTTAATGACGGTCATGGTTAATGAATCACAATATCACCAGCCATGCCCTACTGGGTGTTAAAAAAGAATAGTGTTTTTCTGGGTGAACTTACAAGTTAGATACCACTTTAATTGTAGTCTCTTTTCTCAAACCTTTTCACTGACTTTAGAACTAAAAAAGGTACTGTGATTTTTTTCAATAAATGTCAATAGATTGATTTGGCATATTAGATTTTGGATTTTAAAACAGGAGTGTTCCTATATATCACACGGCCTGCGGTAGCGGCTGTGTAGTTATGGTTAAGTTGATCGACCCATAGGAAGAGCACTATTTGGGAGGCTTATAACTTTGCCTCTCTGGATGAAACCTCATGACACTTTGCAAAATAAGCATATGCCCCGGTCAGTTGAGTCTGCAAAGTTTGGTGAGGTTGCGTGCAAGGGGGTCAAAGTTATACGAGGGTCCCAAAATGTGTGTTTTTCCCATAGACGGAATCGAATACAAATGTTGCTCACACCTGAAGCCCAAACCGCTTGACGGATTTTCATGTTTGCGCCAGGATCGGCAGATTGGTCTCAAAAGTGTTATTTGTAAATTTGGTGTAAATCTGTTCAGTATTTTCATTTTTAAAAGGCCAAAAAGTAGGTAAAAAAAATTAGTGTTAGCTAATTCGGTTCGGTCCGCGGACTCGCTTCCCTGTTCGGTCCGCGGACGGCCCTCTGATTGGTCCAGAGGATTGCATGATATCCACGGACATTGGACACACCTGCTGATTGGTCAATAAAAACATGAGATCTGTCATATTTTTTAAACAGCCGCCATGTTGGAAACGTGGACATCCGCTGGTGCCCGCGGGGAGCGCAGTAAAAACATATGTAAAAACACAACATTGCACTTGTTAAACTGGGGAGGTGAGGAGTGATGAGGATGGGATATGACTATAAAAAGCCCAAAAAAACAGGTGTTTTGCCCTCTCTGAAGTTCGAGGAGAGTTCGGCTGTCCGGGCAAGCCCTGCAATGCCCAGGGACATCTCAGATGCTAGGAGGCATCTATACATAATACTGCATTGCAGAGTTGGTGAAAAACTGTTTTATTTTTCAAAAGTATCAAAATATAACTATAAAAAATAGTTATATAACTTTAGTGCATGCAAAAGAGAATGGGTAGGGAAGCCCCTAATACCTCATCCAAAGGGCTAATGGAACTCAATACTGTGCAAAATAGAATGAGGATGCCATTTTAATACAAAAATAGTATTTATTCCAACATTATTTTTCTTTTTTAACAGCCGCCATAGCTTGCTTATAATTTATTGGTAAAACATTGTTCACACACTAAAAGAATTGAAGATACATCACAATAGACATACCACATACGTGGCCTCCCCTCCGAGCTACGGTGGCCCTCCTGGGCTTGTAAAATGGCGGGAAAACAGGCCCCAATACCCGCACCCTTGATCCACGTGGGCTTCAGGCATTGAGATTAAGGATGTGTTACTTCATGAACAGCATTACATACAACAATACATATTCAATTTGTTAATGACGGTCATGGTTAATGAATCACAATATCACCAGCCATGCCCTACTGGGTGTTAAAAAAGAATAGTGTTTTTCTGGGTGAACTTACAAGTTAGATACCACTTTAATTGTAGTCTCTTTTCTCAAACCTTTTCACTGACTTTAGAACTAAAAAAGGTACTGTGATTTTTTTCAATAAATGTCAATAGATTGATTTGGCATATTAGATTTTGGATTTTAAAACAGGAGTGTTCCTATATATCACACGGCCTGCGGTAGCGGCTGTGTAGTTATGGTTAAGTTGATCGACCCATAGGAAGAGCACTATTTGGGAGGCTTATAACTTTGCCTCTCTGGATGAAACCTCATGACACTTTGCAAAATAAGCATATGCCCCGGTCAGTTGAGTCTGCAAAGTTTGGTGAGGTTGCGTGCAAGGGGGTCAAAGTTATACGAGGGTCCCAAAATGTGTGTTTTTCCCATAGACGGAATCGAATACAAATGTTGCTCACACCTGAAGCCCAAACCGCTTGACGGATTTTCATGTTTGCGCCAGGATCGGCAGATTGGTCTCAAAAGTGTTATTTGTAAATTTGGTGTAAATCTGTTCAGTATTTTCATTTTTAAAAGGCCAAAAAGTAGGTAAAAAAAATTAGTGTTAGCTAATTCGGTTCGGTCCGCGGACTCGCTTCCCTGTTCGGTCCGCGGACGGCCCTCTGATTGGTCCAGAGGATTGCATGATATCCACGGACATTGGACACACCTGCTGATTGGTCAATAAAAACATGAGATCTGTCATATTTTTTAAACAGCCGCCATGTTGGAAACGTGGACATCCGCTGGTGCCCGCGGGGAGCGCAGTAAAAACATATGTAAAAACACAACATTGCACTTGTTAAACTGGGGAGGTGAGGAGTGATGAGGATGGGATATGACTATAAAAAGCCCAAAAAAACAGGTGTTTTGCCCTCTCTGAAGTTCGAGGAGAGTTCGGCTGTCCGGGCAAGCCCTGCAATGCCCAGGGACATCTCAGATGCTAGGAGGCATCTATACATAATACTGCATTGCAGAGTTGGTGAAAAACTGTTTTATTTTTCAAAAGTATCAAAATATAACTATAAAAAATAGTTATATAACTTTAGTGCATGCAAAAGAGAATGGGTAGGGAAGCCCCTAATACCTCATCCAAAGGGCTAATGGAACTCAATACTGTGCAAAATAGAATGAGGATGCCATTTTAATACAAAAATAGTATTTATTCCAACATTATTTTTCTTTTTTAACAGCCGCCATAGCTTGCTTATAATTTATTGGTAAAACATTGTTCACACACTAAAAGAATTGAAGATACATCACAATAGACATACATACACAGAAAATCCTTGCAAAGTGCAGTGTGCAATAAAGTGCTAATAACCACCATAATTCGCTCAGGGAAGAATGTGTAAAAAAGGGGGGCATATATCTGTGCCGGCCTTAGGTGTAGGTCAACAATACAATATCACTGTGAGTCAAAACACCTATACATAAGTGTAACATGTAATAAAAAAAACTAAAGTCTACTAGGTGAGACAGCTGGTGAAGCCACCGTCTTCCAAATTCTGATGGAGCTCTCTGAAGGGTATTAATAGATTCCCCTTCCTCTTAGTTTCAAAATCTCTCCTATTTAGGGAATGTTTTCTTCAGGACAGGTTATCCTTATTTGAAAAGGGAAGAGAAATGACATTGTTTGTTTGTTTGTTTATTTATTTATAGGGCGCCCTAAACCCTTAGGTAGCTGGGCCGCAACATGACAAGAATACTTAGAGCTTGGTTACAGATTTGCTTAGATACAGGTATAGACAGGTACAGAGAATATTTACAGGCACAGTTGCAAAGGTTAACAGATACAGGCAAGAAATGAAAACAAACACCTATGGTCTAGTGGTCGTTGTGGCGAAGCCAGATACGGGTGTTACGTCTAAAACTGTCATAAGTCTGGTCCTTTCTTAGTTCCACTGGTAATGCATTCCATTGCTGAGCTGCTTTTACAGGGAAACTGTTGGACTGGACAGTTTGAAGTGGCTACCCAGTCTAATGTCCTGCCTTTATTGTGGGTAGTGGTGAGGACTTTTTGGGTATGGCCATGTTCATCAAACATGGTAGCTATCACTTGAGCTTGTTTGTCATCCGGGTCGTTAAGGCCTAAATTGAGGTCACCTAGGATCATTATATGTGATAGCTCTTTTGTATTGATAGCTAGGGAGCTGAATATGTCCTCTTCAAATGAGCCTAAGGGCCCTGGTGGCCTATATAACATACATATAAGGTAAATGGTTAGAATACGACATGGGGATATGGGCAGTTTCGCTGATAGTAGTTCACAGGATTTTAGAGGTGGTAGCATGGATAGTCTTAAGTCTAGATTCGTTTTAGCAATGATAGCTAAGCCACCTCCTCTAGTGTTAGGTCTGTCCATTCTTAGGAGTTGGTAGTCTTTAGGTATTGCTAATGAAAGCGCTGGACCTGCTGCATCATGTAGCCAGGTTTCTGTGACCGCTAGAAGGTTGAGGTTGTCTGATATTAGGATATCGGCTATTTCAGTGGCATGGGCCACGATGGATCTGGCATTGATCAGTGCTCCCGCTATTGTAGTTATTTTAGGTGGGCTTTGGTTATTTGAGGTTGCTAGTTTAGGTTCTTTCAATTTGGGATCTACCTGTGTGTGTAGATATGCTTGTGCCAAGTTCTGAGTGGTATTTTTAGGGTTGGTACAGCGGTTTAAGTGGGTATTGCTGGACAGTTTAGGTTCATAAAGGGAGGAGTGTCCAGCACAAAGCCTATTATTTCTATGCATAGTATGACAAGGTGCATATTTGATTTCGTCCATGGTTATCAGTATTAACTGTAAAAACAGCAAGGGTACAGGTCTGAACTGGCAGAATGAAAAGCACCTGCGAGCACAGCTTGCCTGTAGCACAGGCACCATAATGTTTGGTGCCGGTGCTACAGGCACCCCCATTCCCATTAAGCCCTATGGGGTTCAAATGGGAATGGGGATCACCCAATTCTGGCACCCATGAAAGGGCAATTAACGGGTCCAGCGGGGCCGGAATACCCTCGTAATTGTCCTTACGTGGGTGCGGCTTTTTTCGCAAGTTTGGAGGTAGCCTGCCTGTTTCACAGTCAGGCTACCACCAAACTTGTAATGAGGCCCAATGTGTAGGAGATGTGTATGCATTGGGCCTCATTATGACTCAGTGGCAGCCTTGCTGGAAAAACACGGCTGCCGCCGGAGTAATTTTTTCTTTGGTGCCCGGGAATGGGCAATTACCGGGGCATTACAACCCTGGCAGACCAGGTAATTGCCCATTCCCGGGCGCTGGAAAAAAATGATTCCCCATTCCCATTTGAGTCCCATTCGACTCAATGGGAATGAGGAGGTCTGATGCACCGGCACCATTTGTGAATGGTGCCGGTGCATCCAACACAGTCTGCTGGCGTGTGCCGGTCCGCCTGTGGGCGAAAAGGTACCCATGAGCAGACCTCGTATTTTGCCAGCCGGTAACAGCGTTGTTACCGGATTGGAAAGCTTATAATGAGGACCATTATCTGTTATATATGGATACATTTGTATTTTCCATGAATGGTGAACAACCTGATTGGATATTATATTGTATTTCCGAATCCAACATCATTTTTGCTTTATAATATTAATTTTAAATAGGTTCCCTCAATATATGGTTTGCCAGTTAAAATTGTCTGTCCTTTTTCATCCTCCATGAGAACAGATGCGATAAATATGATGGGTTTGCCCCCCTTCTCATTTCTTCCATTGTGGAGCCGTAGTGGACGCTACACTGTCTTATTTCTATGATTTCCTCGTCTGGAATATGGGATACATGATGGGCAAGGGATACTTTTCTCTTGCAGCACATGATAAATGAAACGTCACACAGGGGCCGAGCTATATAATACAGTTAGTAAATCAGCCCTTCAGACATTAGCTCCCGCCAGTGCTTGTACGTGATCCATCAACATCATGGGATGGTTGTTAGGGGCGACAGCCATTGACGCTCCACCAGGGACCGGAAGTAACCACAGAACACTCTGTGTCATTGACTACCACCAGGCAGTGTTCTTCATAAAGTAGGTTCTTTCTCTGATGCTTTTATCACACTGGAAGTTTCCCTTATCCCCAAGTGCATTTGGAATCCCCTTTCATAGGCGAAACAGCAGATTTATTCATGGCCCACATGGTGTAGTCAAGGGAATCCTCGACACGGCATGCATGTTTTTGGAATCTGAGGGAATTTATTATTGTGTATTTCAATGTTTGTGGGTTCGAGGGAGATTGATTTTTCATGAGCCATAGTCCTTCGATGGACTGTCAGACTGGTCTCCTCCCATATTTTCCCTCCTGTTTTCTGGTTTAGTGCCGGCTGACACTGTATGCAATGAGAAGCCCTTGAAATGATGAGTACACATTCACAATGTGTTGGAGATACTGTAAGTGGCTCCTTTGTTCCTTTTTATCCCACACTGTGTGTACGCGCACTGCAGTTAAACTGACGAGTAATGGGTCATTAATGTCTTGGTGTTTGGCAATGGATCTTCTATTGTCATGCTCCTAATTACATTTAAAAGGTGTATAGTTGACTGTATTCATTTTTCATTCACAGTACATGCACAACTGTTATGAATCCATATAAACAGAGTAATGGCACTATACCTGTATAGCCTATACATATATGCCAACCCTCCGGATTTATGCAAGAGACTCCCTATTTTTAATTGAAAAAACACACTATGTTTTACTGTCTCCCGCATAACCTATACATACATGCCAACCCTCCCAATTTAGTCGCGAGACTCCCAATTTTTCATTGGAAAATCACACTATTTTTTACTGTCTCCCATCTAAATGAATGCTAATCCCAATGCAATCCTGTGGGAAAAATAAATGTTCCCAATTGCTGTGGTGAAATCTCCCTCTCAGGGGCTCCCAATTGTTGCCATGCCTACCAATAAAATGAACTTATTGAAATGTTTCCGATCCACTATAATCAACTGTCACTTCCAAACCTGTCTGCTATCTACAACACAGCTTTAAAAAACCAAGTGAATTTCATGCACTTAAAATTTTATACATTTGCAAAGCATGTTGAACTAACATATTGTAAATAAAACATAAACACTGCACATAGTCAAATGAAATGCATGCATACGCTATGTTCAGATATCAAACAAGAATACTACCACAAAAACATAAAAATCAACATCTACATTAACATCAGTGCTATAAACACACAAAATTACTAACTTCTTTCTTTTACAATAGCAGTGAAGACCACTCTCCTGAAAATCAGCAGCATCTGAACTAAAAACAACATATCCGAAGAAACCTGCTGATTCCACAAAGAAAGACTAAGTACAATACTACCTTAACATTCTTACAGTTCCTTAAACACACTGTGTGGTTCATTCATGTAATTTGCGGACCAAAAACAAACAGCGATTTCTGAACCATCTGAAGAATGGCACACAAATCCCCGTATTTTAGAACACAAATGACATACTCAACCCTTAGAATGTTAGTACTACAAAACAAAGAAATGTTTTAATTTTATACCATTAGGTTTACTATTAATGCTTCTCCTCACCACTAGCTCACTTTCTATTCTCATCTGAACCGCATTTTAGTAACACACAAATAGAAGAATAGCCTTCCCAACTAATTGTAACTGCCCAATGCACAATCACACACCACCACATACATCTTTCCCATCATACTCAGACACTCATGCACACAGCACACATACATTGCAGAACGGCCCAACCCATACAGTCCATAGAGAGCAACGCAGAAATAGAGCAAATGAAACTAAAAGTGTCCAAAATAAGCATCCATCTCTACCAGAGTTTGTACAAAACGTTCAAACAAAACAGCTAATACTGTCATTTAGCAAAACAAAACAAGCTTCTAGTACAGAAACTCTGCCTCCTCTAAGCATACCAAAAAAAGTATTTTAGCAAAAATGTTCCGCCACAGAGTCCTTCAGAATCTTATAAAAACAGGAGACAAATCATGCACAACCCTTCAAACCTACCGTAGAAAATTCTTCTTAGAAGCTTTAATAGACAGTGCAATCCTTCTCAAAAGAAAGTTATTCATTTTAGTGTTAAACAGAATGAAAGCACTAACAAAACTAACTACTAAATTACCAAAAAACTTCTCAATGAACGGAATGTCAACAAAAATAACTTCTTAAATATCTGTGGAGGTGAATGGAGTCACACCACAAGCACAGAATCATATTTTAATGAAGAAGCATACAAACAAAACCAAACAAACACAATTGCCATCCATAGCAGTGCACGTGGTTATGAAAACATTAATAATACCATAATGGAACAAGAAATGCTGCTAACAAAAATATCCCCAGATTACTCAGAATTACCTCTCCATTCGACTGAACCAGAACGTCTAGTATACAAATGGCCAGGCACGTCAATGTGTAACATTCCAAAAAAATCTTTGAAACCTTTACGCCAGTTCCTCAATCAGTATGTGAAAGGCAAAGACAAAATCAAAATATGGATACCTGCTCAGTGCGAAATTACACAGGACTACAAGGACATTCATTAGCCTGCATTTCAGGACCTATTTGCAAAAGCACCTTCCATCATAGCAAATGATATCAACACATCATTCAACTATAATAAATCTAGTCTATAAACTGCACTATGCTAAAACTCCTGCTTTAGCACTAGCCAATTTAAATAACACTCTTCTACATGGTACACCCAAAGACCTACTCGAAGAAATCAACCATATCCAGAGAAAATATTGTGTAAGTGAAAGCCACGTACAAAATGCAATAGCTTTACAACAGACTAGCAACAATTCTGCACATGGCAACCTTCTACTACACACATACAAAAAGAAATACTAAAATGTAAAATGTAAAGTTCATCCGCTGAAGTACCAAACCATGTGTAGACGTAACATACAAAATAGAAGACAATGAAGATTCAAAATGGTTTGAATTAGCTCTCTACCTTATAGCAGAAAACAAATACGAAATAACTGACCCCTTAATACTTTGCAGTTACTGCACTACAAAACTTGACAACAACCAAACTGCTTCACGTGCTATCACAAATAACTTTGAATATTCCCACTACCAAAACCCCTGCAACAACTCAATTTATATGAGAGCATCAGAATGCAAACAGTGCACCCATTTCAAGCAATAATATGCCTTCAACCAAAAACAGCAAACTTACCTCCATCTGAATTGGTGAAAGGCATTCATGGCAAAGTAGTTTACCATTAGATCTGAAAGAAAATGTGCACACCCTGGGAGTAGAACGTCCAATAGAGCAATATGTAATTGTCTTAGTAAATGGTGTACCAACAAAAGACAAAAAAAATTGCCAGCAACTCGTAGATTACATAAAGTTAGACAAGCCTTGCAATATCTAAAAGACAATAATGAATACTACAAAGAAATGAATATTGACAAAACCTTAAGGGAAACAACTGAAATATTTCAAGAGTCACCAGAAACTGGTAAATTTGAACTTGTAGATCCTGTTACAGTATCCAATAAATTAGACCATTACACAATTCATCCATTACACCCTAATGACACCATAGATGATGTACTAGAAACATACCAAATGTGACAGACCAAAGGATCACCAATCAGCATATGGGAAAAAAGAATAGAAGCATGTGCTTTTCCTCTACTCTTTCCTACTGGCAAAGGAGGAAGGTACGATGATAGACCTATTCAGATAACAGCATCGGAATACCGCTCCTTATGAATGTAGTCTGAAGATCCCAGATTTAGACAAAATGTGGAATACATATTCCACCTACTCTTTGAAAGTGAACTAGCAACTCTATGCTATGGAGTTGCACACATATTGAAATCAGGAACCCACTTTCAAAATATGTCAGCTACGCAATTAATACAAAAAGTGCAAGAAAAAGATGAGGTTTTATAATCAAGCATTACAAATCTGTTAGCAAACATACGTGGTATGAAAGAATACTGGTTTCCGATGTCACAGAGATGTATGTTGTATGATAAGATAACTTGGCCCACCCACTTGGTTTGTTACATTAAGTTGTACAGAATATGCATGGGAAGATTTATGTGATTTCCTACGCAAACAAAACAAACATAGATATACTAACACCTGGAGAACTTTGCTCTCAAGATCCTGTTGATGTTTCAAGATATTTCCATCATTGTTTCATTGCTATGCTAAACTTTATTTGTAATAAAACTGTTCCTCCCCTCGGAGAAGTGCAACACTTCATTTGGAGAAAAGAATACCAAGCCAGAGGAGCACCACATATCCGCATGCTTTTATGGATTAAAGATGCACTTAAATTTGGTCAAGACAGTGATTCCACTGTTTTACTTCACTTGTGAAATCCATCGTCGAAAGCAACAAATAGTGATCTTCATGCACAAATTGTACAATTTCAAAGACACAAATGTGGCAAATATTGTCGTCGCAAATACAAAAACAAAGGGAAATACTACACCAAATGCCACTTTGGTTTCCCTAGACCAGTTACAGAAACAGGTGAACTTAACAACTTCATGCCTTCAGTTAGACATAGTGTTAAAGGTAAATCACCTAAGAACACGTATTACATAAAAAGAACAGAAGAATCAAAATATATCAATGATTACAATGCAATAATTGGAATGCAAACATAGATGTGCAGTACATTGCAGACAATTCCACTGCAGTTACATGATATGTTACAGCTTACTTAACAAAAGTAGAAAGAAACAGAGCTTCAAGACCTCTGGAATGACCTATCATCAGAATAAAAACTATCTCAGAAATTGTACAGTTTAGGCATAAAAATGCTCTCTCATAGAAAATGTGGCTACTATGAAGCTGCAGATCGTTTAACCGGTACTGCTTTGTATGGAAAATCTGAAAATATAGTAATGCTAAGTCTTGGTCGTGCTAAATCTAGAAAAAGAGTTCTCAAATTATATGAGGACTTAGAAACAATAGCCTAAAATGACCCCAACAGCCAAGACATGTTGATAAACAATTTACTAGACACATACTACCCGAACAGGAGTACCACTTTGGAAATCATGTGTCTATACCACATAGCCCAAAACTTCAAATACAAAAATAATATAAATCCCAATGAAAAAAAGGTAAATATAGAGTGACAGATTGTGAAGACAGCTTAGTGAAACTTACCAAACGAAGCTTAATTAATCATATCAAATTGTCATTAAAAACTCCTCAACAAAAACAACTATATTACATGTCCCTGCTACAACTTTTTAAACCATGGAGAAAAGAAGATACTAGAAAACTATGACTCCTATGAAGACGCTTTCAAATCAAATGAAAGCACTATCACGGATATAAACTTTACACAGTACAAAACAATGTTGCACAATGAACAGCAAAACGAAGAAGAACTCCAGGCCCAACTAGATAAGGAAGCTCCTGACAGTAGTCAACCTTCTGTAACAGGAAGTCAAGAACCACTGGGACAGCCACTAATAGAAAATGAGATAGAATTAGCTATGACAGAGGTAGAGAACACCATGTGTCACTATGAAGAAGGTGTAGAATACTTAACTGTACTACAATCAAAACTGAAAAAGGAGCAGCACACCATTTTTCAAGAAGTAACAAAAGAAATTGCACATGATGTACAACATGAAAATAAAGAATGCACCTAACACAATTACAAACCTATATTACTATACGTAAGTGGTGAAGTTGGTTCAGGCAAAACATTCATAATCAAAATCATCAGCAAGTTCCTTCAACAATTGACAAACAACACACTGTCGGCTGTTGTAACTGCCCCTACATGTTTAGCTGCCTACAACAGGCAGGGTCACTTTACACCGATTACTGCTCCTTCCTGTAGAGCACCAAAACACATTTGAATATTACAAACTTTCTACAGAAGCTACAATGGAACTACACAGAGTTTTAAAACAAATGAAAATGTTACTAATAGATGAAGTGAGCATGGTCTCCAACCTAATGTTGGATCACCTCACATTGCAAGAAGTACACATTATTGTTTTTAGAGATCTTCTTCAATTGACACCAGTGAAAGGTGAACCTATTTTTAAAACCTTAGGACAAAAGCTCTGCCATAAAACTGTTGGCAGCATAGGAAATGTCAACCATTGGCAACATTTCCAATACAGCGAAATAACAGAAAACATGTGCCAATCTGCAGACCTCACTTATGCCAACATTTTAAAAAGTATTAGAGTTGGTACACTATCACAAGAAGCACAAGCAATATTAAAAACCCGGCACATCCATGCACTTTATGGCCATAACTCATGTGCTGCTGATGTTATGGAACAATGAGCGCGCACAAATGTCAATTCTATGTCCTTAATGCCAACTCTTGCAAGCTGTTCCAAATTCAATGAACAATGTTGAATAAAGAAATGCAACCAATAATTGAAATTTACTCCACAGACAAACTGGATGTACATGGTATGACACTACCCATGTGTCAACAAGCCACAACAAGACTAAATACTTTAGAAAATTCTGTCTCCAAAACAGCTGGTTTGGAGAAAATATTAAAATTATCCTTAAACTGTAGAGTAATGCTTAAACGTAACCTTTATGTGGAGCAAGGACTAGTTAATGGAGCACTTGGTACAGTTGTTGGCTTTCAAACATACTCACATGACAAAAACATTCAGTTTGTCAATATTCTCTTTGACAAACTTTCAGAAGTAAAAAGAATAGGGCGCTCAACAGCTCGATTCCTTCTCTTCAGAGGCATGTATGTACGCAAAGAACAATTTTCTCTAACTCTAGCATACGCTGTCACCATTTATAAATCACAAGGTCTTACGCTATACACAGCATTGATAGATATTGGTAACACAGTCTTTAAAGAAGGCATGAGCTACGTAGCACTATCATGTTTGCGTACACTTGACGGTCTATTTCTAATCAACTTTGATGCAAGTAAAGTAAACACTGATATTCCTTGCATTTTAGAATACAATAGACTATGTTCACTATACACCCCCATCTAAAAACATATCCTGTTCCACAAAAAGAAAAACGTTGTGAAAGAAAACTAATTCAAACAGAAATGCAACAGGATCTGACTGCAAATCCTCCAAAGAGAGTATAGGAAGCTACTACTTCATCAATTACCACAACAACACACACTATCAGGCCGATTCATGGAATAATTAGCACAGCGCAAGTGGCCAAAAACGTGCGATTCGCAGTGGAATAGCGAAAATCGCAGTGCAAGTGCGAAAATCGCACGAAAAGCAGCGCACATCGATTCATGGAAGGCCGTGCGCGAGAAAACCATCGGAAGTGCGCTAAAAAAGTGCGCGGCGCACGTTGGCGCACAGGCCATCTAACGGCGTGTGCCAGGTCACAGCGAAAATCGCACAGTCCACAGCGAAAATCGCACATAGCGCAGCGCACACAACAAAAGTAGGCGAAACACGGGGCGTAACACTCGGAATGGGGAACAACTTGCCAAAATGTGGGCGTCACGGGGGAAGTACAGGGTGCAAGTGCGCGGAACGCCCACACGCTCGCCTACAACCGGTATTCATGGAATCGAATAGGGCAAAAAAGTGCACGGTCAAACCAGCGCACAGGCACAAACACGACCGCCACAAGAAAGCAGGCGGTAGCGTCTCTGCGCCTGCAATAAATGTGCGCCAAAAGATGCGCCAACAAATAGCACCTATATACAGCCATGATGAAAGTCCTATACTGTGGCCCTCTACGACAAATGACGTGCAAAGGGGTACCCACAAACACGGACACCCGCTGACTTAAAAATAACGTGTGCGTGTATTCCGGGGTGCGCGGGAAGTTCCACACGCGATTTGGCTGGGTACGTGCGTGGGAATTTCCACATGCGATTTGTCTGGGTACATAGATCTCAGGGGTGCAGGGAAGTCACACACGCGATTTGGCAGGGTACGTGGATTTCAGGGGTGCGCGGGAAGTTCCACACGCGATTTGGGTGGGTACTTTCCACACGCGATTTGTCTGGGTACGTGGACCTCAGGGGTACGCGGGAAGTCTCACACGCGATTTGGCAGGGTATGTGGATTTCAGGGGTGCGCGGGAAGTTCCACACGCGATTTGGCCGCGTACGTGCGCAGGAATTTCCACACGCGATTTGTCTGGGTACGTGGATCTCAGGGGTGCGCGGGAAGTGTCACACGCGATTTGGCAGGGTACGTGGATTTCAGGGGTGCGCGGGAAGTTCCACACGCGATTTGGCCGGGTACGTGCACGGGAATTTCCACACGCAATTTGTCTGGGTACGTGGATCTCAGGGGTGCGCGGGAAGTCTCACACGCGATTTGGCAGGGTACGTGGATTTCAGGGGTGCGCGGGAAGAACCACACGCGATTTGGCCGGGTACGTGCGCGGGAATTCCTCACACGACTTGGCTGGGTACGTGGATCTCAGGGGTGCGCGGGAAGTCCCACAAGCGATTTGGCAGGGTATGTGCGCGTGAATTTCCACACGCGATTTGGCTGGGTACGTGTATGACAGGGGTACGCGGGAAATTCTACACGCGATTTGGCTGTGTGCTCCCAGGTATTCCCTGTACACCCTCCTCGGCCCCTGCAGGCAGCCGACACCACAGGGGACTACCCTGCACACCTGCTCATGTCACCCAGCACCCCCACCCCCCAGCAGTGCAGGGGCAGCCTCCACCAGGCCCCCACTCATGTCTCCCACCACCCCCACCGCCCAGCTTCCAGGGGCAGCCTCCACCAGGCCCCCACTCATGTCTCCCATCACCCCCACACCCCAACATCCAGGGGCAGCCTCCACCAGGCCCCCACTCATGTCCCCCTGCACCCCCACCCCCCAGCAGTGCAGGGGCACCCTCCACCAGGCCCCCACTCATGTCTATGCACCCCCCCCCACCCCCCAGCAGTGTGGGGCACCCTCCACCAGGCTCTCACTCATGTCTACCACCACCCCCACCCCCCAGCAGTGCAGGGGCAGCCTCCACCAGGCCCCCACTCATGTCTCCCACCACCCCCAACCCCCAGCATCCAGGGGCAAACTCCACCAGGCCCCCACTCATGTCCCCCTGCACCCCACACCCCAGCAGTACAGGGGCACCCTCCACCAGGCCCCCACTCATGTCTCCCACCACCCCCACCCCCCAGCATCCAGGGGCACCCTCCACCTGGCCCCCACTCATGTCTCCCACCCCCCCCCCACCCCCCAGCAGTGCAGGGGCAGCCTCCACCAGGCCCCCACTCATGTTTCCCACCACTCCCACCCCCCAGCCACCAGGGGCAGCCTCCACCAGGCCCCCACTCATGTCCAACTCATGTCTCCCACCACCCCCACCCCCCAGCATCCAGGGGCACCCTCCACCAGGCCCCCACTCATGTCCCCCTGCACCCCCACCCCCCAGCATCCAGGGGCTTCCTCTACCAGACCCCCACTCATGTCTCCCACCACCCCCACCCCCAGCATCCAGGGGCACCCTCCACCAGGCCCCCACTCATGTCTCCCACCACCCCCACCCCCCAGCGTCCAGGGGCATCCTCCACCAGGCCCCCACTCATGTCCCCCAGCACACCGACCCCCAGCCACCAGGGGCACCCTCAACCAGGCCCCCACTCATGTCTCCCACCACCCCCACCCCCCAGCCACCAGGGGCACCCTCCACCAGGCCCCCACTCATGTCCAACTCATGTCTCCCACCACCACCACCCCCCAGCAGTGCAGGGGCACCCTCCACCAGGCCCCCAATCATGTCCCCCTGCACCCCCACCCCCCAGCATCCAGGGGCACCCTCCATCAGGCCCCCACTCATGTCTCCCACCACCCCCACCCCCAGGATCCAGGGGCACCCTCCACCAGGCCCCCACTCATGACTCCCACCACCCCCACCCCCCAGCATCCAGGGACACCCTCCACCAGGCCCCCATTCATGTCTCCCGCCACCCCCACCCCCCAGCATCCAGTGGCACCCTCCACCAGGCCCCCACGCATGCCTGTCACCCACCCCCACCACCCCAGCAGTGTGGGGCACCCTCCACCAGGCTCCCACCCATGTCTACCACCACCCCCACCCCCCAGCCACCATGGGCAGCCCCCACCAGGCCCCCACTCATGTCCAACTCATGTCTCCCACCACCCCCACCCCCCAGCAGTGCAGGGGCAGCCTCCACCAGGCCCCCACTCATGTCTCCCAACACCCCCACCCCCCAGCATCCAGGGGCAGCCTCCACCAGGCCACCACTCATGTCCCCCTGCACCCCCACCCCCCAGCAGTGCAGGGGCACCCTCCACCAGGCCCCCATGCATGTCTCCCACCACCCTCACCCCCCAGCCACCAGGGGCAGCCTCCACCAGGCCCCCACTCATGTCTCCCACCACCCCCACGCCCCAGCATCCAGGGGCACCCTCCACCAGGCCCCCACTCATGTCTCCCACCGCCCCCACCCCCCAGCATCTAGGGGCACCCTCCACCAGGCCCCTACTCATGTCCCCCTGTACCCCCACCCCCTCAGCAGTGCAGGGGCACCCTCCACCAGGCCCCCACTCATGTCTCCCACCACCCTCACCCCCCAGCCACCAGGGGCAGCCTCCACCAGGCCCCCACTCATGTCTCCCACCACCCCACCCCCCAGCAGTGCAGGGGCAGCCTCCACCAGGCCCCCACTCATGTCTCCCACCACCCCCACCCCCCAGCATCCAGGGGCACCCTCCACCAGGTCCCCACTCATGTCCCCCTGCACCCCAACCACCCAGCAGTGAAGGGGCACCCTCCACCAGGCCCCCACTCATGTCTCCCACCACCCCCACCCCCCAGCCACCAGGGGCAGCCTTCACCAGGCCCCCACTCATGTCTCCCACCACCCCCACCCCCCAGCATCCAGGGGCACCCTCCACCAGGCCCCCACTCATGTCCCCCTGCACCCCCACCCCCCAGCAGTGCAGGGGCACCCTCCACCAGGCCCCCACTCATGTCTCCCACCACCCCCACCCCCCAGTCACCAGGGGCAGCCTCCACCAGGCCCCCACTCATGTCCAACTCATGTCTCCCACCACCCCCAGCCCCCAGCAGTGTGGGGAACCATCCACCAGGCTCCCACCAAAGTCTACCACCACCCCCACACCCCAGCCACCATGGGCAGCCCCCACCAGGCCCCCACTCATGTCCAACTCATGTCTCCCACCACCCCCACCCCCCAGCATCCAGGGGCACCCTCCACCAGGCCCCCACTCATGTCCCCCTGCACCCCCATCCCCCAGCCACCAGGGGCACCCTCCACCAGGCCCCCAATCATGTCTCCCACCACCCCCACCCCTCAGCCACCAGGGGCAGCCTCCACCAGGCCCCCACTCATGTCCAACTCATGTCTCCCACCACCCCCACCCCCCAGCAGTGTGGGGCACCCTCCACCAGGCCCCCACTCATGTCTCCCACCACCCCCCCAGCATCCAGGGGCACCCTCCACCAGGCCACCACTCATGTCTCCCACCCACCCCACCCCCCCAGAAGCGTGGGGCACCCTCCACCAGGCTCCCACCCATGTCTACCACCACCCCCCACCCCCCAGCCACCATGGGCAGCCCCCACCAGGCCCCCACTCATGTCCAACTCATGTCTCCCACCACCCCCACCCCTCAGCAGTGCAGGGGCACCCTCCACCAGGCCCCCACTCATTTCTCCCACCACCCCCACCCCCCAGCATCCAGGGGCAGCCTCCACCAGGCCCCCACTCATGTCTCCCTCCACCACCACCCCCCAGCATCCAGGGGCAGCCTCCACCAGGCCCCCAATCATGTCTCCCACCACCCCCAACCCCCAGCCACCAGGGGCAGCCTCCACCAGGCCCCCACTCATGTCTCCCACCACCCCCACCCCCCAGCAGTGCAGGGGCAGCCTCCACCAGGCCCCCACTCATGTCTCCCACCACCCCCACCCCCCAGCATCCAGGGGCACCCTCCACCAGGCCCCCACTCATGTCTCCCACCCACCCCCACCCCCCCAGCAGTGTGGGGCACCCTCCACCATGCTCCCACCCATGTCTCCCACCACCCCCCAGCAGTGTGGGGCACCCTCCACCAGGCTCCCACCCAAGTCTACCACCACCCCCACCCCCAGCCACCATGGGCAGCACCCACCAGGCCCCCACTCATGTCCAACTCATGTCCCCCACCACCCCACCCCCCAGCAGTGCAGGGGCACCCTCCACCAGGCCCCCACTCATGTCCCCCTGAACCCCCACCCCCCAGCATCCAGGGGCACCCTCCACCAGGCCCCCACTCATGTCTCCCACCACCCCCAGCCCCCAGCATCCAGGGGCACCCTCAACCAGGCCCCCACTCATGTCCCCCTGCACCCCCACCCCCCAGCCACCACCAGGGGCACCCTCCACCAGGCCCCCACTCATGTCTCCCACCACCCCCACCCCCCAGCCACCAGTGGCAGCCTCCACCAGGTCAACACTCATGTCCCCCTGCAACCCCACTCCCCAGCCACCAGGGGCACCCTCCACCAGGCCCCCACTCATGCCTCCCACCACCCCCACCACCCAGCATCCAGGGGGACCCTCCACCAGGCCCCCACTCATGTCTCCCACCACCCCCACCCCCCAGCATCCAGCGGCACCATCCACCAGGCCCCGACTCATGTCTCCCACCCACCCCCACCCCCCCAGCAGTGTGGGGCACCCTCCACCAGGCTCCCACCCATGTCTACCACCACCACACCCCCCAGCCACCATGGGCAGCCCCCACCAGGCCCCCACTCATGTCCAACTCATGTCTCCCACCACCCCCACCCCCCAGCAGTGCAGGGGCACCCTCCACCAGGCCCCCACTCATGTCTCCCACCACCCCCACCCCCCAGCATCCAGGGGCAGCCTCCACCAGGCCCCCACTCATGTCTCCCACCACAACCACCCCCCAGCATCCAGGGGCAGCCTCCACCAGGCCCCCACTCATTTCTCCCACCACCCCCACCCCCCAGCCACCAGGGGCAGCCTCCACCAGGCCCTCACTCATGTCTCCCACCACCCCCACCCCCCAGCAGTGCAGGGGCAGCCTCCACCAGGCCCCCACTCATGTCTCCCACCACCCCCACCCCCCAGCATCCAGGGGCAGCCTCCACCAGGCCCCCACTCATGTCCCCCTGCACCCCCAACCCCCAGCAGTGCAGGGGCACCCTCCACCAGGCCCCCACTCATGTCTCCCACCACCCCACCCCCCCAGCCACCAGGGGCAGCCTCCACCAGGCCCCCACTCATGTCTCCCACCACCCCCACCCCCCAGCAGTGCAGGGGCAGCCTCCACCAGGCCCCCACTCATGTCTCCCACCACCCCCATCCCCCAGCATCCAGGGGCACCCTCCACCAGGCCCCCACTCATATCCCCCTGCACCACCACCCCCCAGCAGTGCAGGGGCACCCTCCACCAGGCCCCCACTCATGTCCCCCTGCACCCAGGTCCTCACAATCCCCAATCATGTGCGTTATGGTCAGCCTCCACAGCCAAAAGGCCCTACCAAGTAACCCATTCACCCACATGGAAATGGAAATTACATGTTACACCCCCAATGTACATAAAGCAAATTAACCCATGTCCGTCACACACAATGGTTGCAAATGAATGGAAAACACCCAACATTACATGCATGAAACCAATGAGATGATACCACACAGTGAAGTATGAAAACAAAATTTAATTAAAAAAAATTGCATGTCCGTCCAAAAAAATCAAAACTACAAATCCAAATCCAAAAAAATGTTGTTCAAAGTCACATTAAAAATAAAATCAATCCGAGAGATAAAAATAAATGCAAAGACCATTGCTCCATGGAGAATAAATCAAAAATAAAAAAATAAAACAATCCAATGAAGAACTATGTACAAAACATTCAAGGGTCCATGAGCCCAACTGAACAAAGGAAACCTACAAAAAACCCTAACTAAAATGCAACTATATACAAAAAGTAGAGCAGTGTCCGTTGACTCCAAATCATAAAAAGAAACAAATGAAACCTAAAACTAAAGTACTATATACAAAGGCGGCGGGAAAGTCCAGCGGCTCACTCCATGGTGTTCCGGGCCAGGGCATCATCAAACTCTTCGTCTATGTCCCGGAGGCGGTCCTGTTCCATGGCCCATAGGGTCCGCAGGGACAACGCCATCTGCTCCTCCAACCCCCTGCGGATTGCCTCGAGGCACTCGGGCCGCCTCAGGGCCCTCCGCATGGAGTTCTCCGCCCTGACCATCGTGAGCCGCGCCTCTGCTGGCCCAACCGCAGCCACACGGAAGACAATTCCTGTCCTGGGTCCTCCTGCCCTCCGGCCGATGCCTGCCCCTCCGATGTCGATGGCCCCGAGCCATGATGCCTCCCACGTTCACTCTGCTGCTGCCTCCGACGCAACTGCCTCTGCCAGCACGACGGCATCCAGGCTGATGGAATCCACTGACGCCGTCGTGCACGTGCCCTGCCTGATGATGCCGGCACATCCTCCATCTGCTGGGGTACATTTGCTGTGGTGTCCACCCCTGCTGGACCTCCGACTCCCGACTGTGGCAGGGATGGGATCCCCACTGAGCTGGCTGCATTGGTCAGGGCAGGTCCACAGGGGGCCCTGGTGGCATCTGGGCCGGAAGACGGCAAGGAGAACGACCGGCGTATAGCCTCCACAGAGGAGGAGAGGGCCGCCAGATTGGCCGACACATGCAGGAAACCCCGAACATGGAAGATCCCTATTGGGCTACGTCGGCACGGTGCTCTTCGTGATGATGTGCACGTCATCACGAATTGCACCCGCGCGCAATCGCGACCCCAATCAGGACCTTCTCCATACGGACATGGGACCCCTTGTCCGCAGGTGGAGGGGAGTCAGGTGACATGGACATCCCCTCTACCTGCGGACGGACCTGGGACGGGGCATCCCTGCTGGTGCATGGTGGTGCACTCACAGGGTCAGGGACAGCGACATGCACAGGCCCCTCCACGGTGACCTGTGCTGCCTCCTGCCCCTGCCCCTGGACTGCACCACTTGCACCAGCTGGGATGCCCCACCAGGCCCCATGTGTGCCTCAGTGGCGGCCTCCTCCTCCTCTGTGGAAACCACCAACCTGGATGGCACCTCACCGTCTTCCGCCGTAGTGGGGCCCCTGTGGGAGCTCACCCACCCCTTCCGCTGCAGCCGTGGGGGCATCCCTGCCGCCTTGCTCCACAGCGCCGTCTCCGCCCTCTTCTTCACTAGCCACTGCGTAGAGGAAGACATAGAACACAAGCATCAGGGTACTGTTCAATGGGCCCCTAGACAGGAAGCAATAGCAGATGACTACCACTGTCAAAGTACACTTCCATCATGTCCCTCCACAACACATGGGTCAGTCCAGGCAAAACACACACAGTAACAGGCATGGTGCATGCCATGGACATTTCCATACATGTCCAATGGACTCTTGAAACATACAATGATATGGAACTCACATGCATCATGGTCATGCCTATCACATGCACACACTTCACCTCAGTCACATCCATCTGGCCTCATACACCCCAAACACAGCGGATACAAGGGTAACTAGGCTGCATCAGTGAATCTGTGCATTGTCACACATATGTGTCATGCATCCATGGCATTCAAAAGTCACAGACACGCAGGTCAGGCACACAGACATGGCTACCATATATGTACCTGGCATCAGCACCCATCCCTCACTCCCACCCATGTCCAGGAACAGAGACTGGCATGCTCTCATGTGTAAAATCTGCATAGGGCTCCCCATGTGGCATTTAAACACATGCAACAACCATGTGGTTCACACATCACTGGTCGTACATGCATTACCATGATGTCCCTGCACACATACATGCCCGACATGGCAACCCCAGAGGCAGGAGTGGGTGGGCAACTGGGTCCTGGGGCTAGGCTGTGGAGCGATGTTATCCCAGTCGGGAGTCTTCAGTTCCAGCAGGGCTGGACAAAGCAACTGGACCCCTGCAAATGGCTGATGTGCAGGCACCAAATGGCAGGGCACGGTGGGAGCAGGCAGACAGGCAGGCAGGCAGCATCAGCAGATGGCACGTGGGAGGCTGCTTGGGGCACTGGGGGGCAGTAATTCGGCCTTCTGGGCAGGAGCATGGTCTTCTGCGTGTTTTCGCGTGGCCAGCTTGATACGGAGTGATTTGGCACGTGAAAATCCTGCACGTCAGCATGAAATTCGAGGAAAGGCCCTTAGCGCGTAAGCGCGTCAGCACGCATACGCGATTCTATTGGACCAAAGGCCCTCAGCGCGTAAGCGCGTCTGTGACGTGACCCGCACGGGTGTTTCCCTCATAGCACGTGATGACGGAGCACACGTGGAAAGACTGCACGTCAGAGTGTCATCGCGTGTAATTGGACAAAAGTGCGCGTACACGCGATTGGCCTATGTACGTGTATTTCAGGGGTGCGTGGGCACTTACACACGCGAGTACATCAGCGCACGTGTATACCGGGGTGCGCGGGAATTTCCACACGCTATTGGCCTGGGTACTGGATTTCAGGGGTGCGCGGGAAGTTTCACACGCGAGTACATCAGCGCACATGTATACCGGGGTGTGCGGGAATTTCCACACGCTATTGGCCTGGGTACTGGATTTCAGGGGTGCGCGGGAAGTTTCACACGCTCGCCTACAACACGCGCAAAGAAATACGTACACCAGTAGGAAGCAGGCATACGTCGACCCGCGACGCATAAATTTGCGCGCAAACAATATAACAAGCTCAGACGCCAGGATGAATATACCGTTCCTAGCAGCAGTGACCGTGGGCTACCAAAGGAGGAGGAGGAGGATAGTCAGGGCCAGAACCAGCCTTTTCGGGATGCCTGATGACCAGGTGTATGGGAGGTACAGGTTTCCACCACACATAATACTGGACCTGGTAAGTGAGTGGGAGGATGGCCTCACATCACCCACCCTGTGCTCCCAAGCACTCAGCCCCCTGGAGAAGGTCCTCAATGCACTGCACTTCTTAGCCACTGGATCATTTCAGCGGACAAGTGCCATAGTGGGTGGGGTGTCACAGGCCACGCAGTCACGCTGCCTACACCAGGTCTTGAACATCATCACTGCACGCCCATCAGTCCGCAGGCACATATACCTGCCCAGAACACCTGCAGAAAGGCATGCTGCCGCCCTGGATTTTTAAGGTGTGGCACGATTCCCCAAAGTGCTAGGTGCCATCGACTGCACCCATGTGGCTCTACGTCCCCCCAGGGCATCTGAGCACATCTATAGGAACCGCAAGCACTGGCATTCCATCAACGTGCAGGTTGTATGTAATGCCAAGGGTATCATCACCTCAGTATATGCCAACTATCCCGGGTCCACCCACGACAGCTTAATTTACCGAATGTCCACCCTAAGCCGGGACCTAGAAGCTGGGCGGCATGGCGATACATGGCTGATTGGTGAGTATGAATGCCACTGCACATGCATGCATGTCAGATACTGAGCAAGGTCACAACCCCACCAATGATACCAATCACCACCTCCACACGGGACAGTGCCTACCCTCTTAGCCCCCACATGATGACGCCAATTCGGAACCCCACCATGCCACCCGAGGTAAGATATAACACAGCCCACATTGCAACCCGGGGCATAGTGGAGCGCACATTCGGAGTGCTTAAGTCACGCTTTCGCTCCCTTGACCGTTCTGGCGGGCAGCTGTTATACGCTCCCCCAGTAGTGTGCAGGATCATAGTGGCAGCATGTGTCCTGCACAACGTTGCAACACGCCGGGGCCTGGCCGTGGACATGGTGGTGGCCCCACATCCCCAACCACATGCACGGCCGCTGCGCATGGGAGGGGAAAGGGCACGGGGGAGGCAGCCCGTACACAGCTAGTGGCTAATTACTTCACCTAGAAATCACACCCCTGTGGAGTGCACACTGCCCTGGCACATACCATCTGACAATCAATGATGACTCAACCTGACACTGATCCTGAATGTCTGGAGAATCAACCGTAAAAACCATATCAGCCTGAGATTGTTCACCTGGAAGTGTTACAATGTGCGCATCCCTACCTACACAGACACCACCAATGCAGTTTTGTGAAAAAACACATTCTAGCAGCTAAAATGAATACCCACTTGCAAAATGCAACATGAGGACAGTGCCATGTCACCCAACCCATCCCCAGCACCGCCACACGACACACCGTGCCATGTCATGCTATGTGCAGGTAAACAAAGTAATCCCCACAACATGACACAAGTGTCACAATGTACAATGTCCCTAATTGAAACTCGCGACACCTGAAATGCTCACAGTAATGCAGGATCAACAACACACTTGAGCAGGTATTTAGCAATAACACTTATCAGCCACTGACCCTCAAAACTACCATTAACATGACATTACGAATGTAAGGAATTAGTAGTCTCACCACCTGGAAATGCCTGCACTCCCACCACTTCCAACTGTACAGTGTTGCTGCCATGTAGAGTTGTAGGTGCACTGCTGCCAACATGGACCCCATCTCCAAACTAGAGGGCCTTGTGTAGACATGAGGAAAGGACCTGCAAATTAGGAGGTAGACACGGATGATGAGTTACACATCAATGCAACATGCAGTGTACAACACAACCGCAATATGCACTAGGAATGTATACACAGTATTGACTAGACTACCCACACATGTAGTGGGAGTCCAATGTCACCATGTACGTCAATGTCACTTAGCCACACCCTTTGCAAGCCCATGGAAACGGGAAGCAGGAGGGGTGTGTGTGACAAAAACCCAAGCATCTGAACCAAATACATGACAAACCTGCATGTGCCCAGCCACAATGCAGCGTATGCCCACAGGAGCCACGGAAGGCAACACATTGTCCCAAAAAAAAAATAAAAAAACATAAAAAATAAAAAAAAATAAAAAATGGCCATTAATGGGCCCGGGGGGGTTGGGGAGGCCACCCAGGAGGTCCGAGGACAGGGTGCACACCAAAACCCACCTGTGTGGATCTTGGGGAAAAAAAACACCTCCATGGGCTCATGGCCCACACGGCTACCCTATTGTGGGAGTATCACTGCTGTCGCTATTATCACCCTGTGCAGCTGCATCCGGAGGTGGTTGCACTATGGGAGGCAGCCCATGCAAAGCCCTAGTCTGTTCCTCCATGGCTGCAAGCATGCGGGTGTGGTAGGTCTCGTTCTGGAGGATGAGTGTGCGGAGGTCCCCATGCAACAACTCACGGAATGCCCGGACCTCCGCCCTAGTTGCCTGCATCTCAGCTGAGAGCGTACGGGTGAGACTCTCCAGCTGCTGTTCTGTCCTTCGGTTTGTTGAAGCCTCAAGCTCAACAAGAGTCGTCCTGAGGTGAAGGAGCTCCTGCCTCAGGGCTTCCCTGTGGCCCTGGGACTCTATGGAGATGGCTTCCTGCAGATTCGCCAGTGCCGCCCGCCTGTCCCTGTTGGACGCCAACATGTCCTCCCTGTGTGACTGGCAGATGGAGTTGGTTGCCTGATGTAGGTGCTCCATCAGCCTTTCGGGGGGGACAATGGAAGTGGCCACCCTATCCATGGCCTGAGCCATCATCTCTGATGATGCTGCCTGTTGGGTTGCCATACCGTAAATGGATTGCTCCCATGTGGTATTGCCAGGTGGCGTACGGCCACCACGTCGGCGGGCACCACACCTGTCTGGGGCAGGGCGAACTGCGCCTTGCTGTGCTGGCACTGCCTGAGGCTGCAGGACTGCATTCCCCCTCTGATCTGCTGGCCCAGGAACAGGATCAGATGTCGCGGAGTGCGACCCTGCATCCGTAACCACCAAAGGCATAGCTGCCAACACTGACATCCCCATTGAGGGTTCTGACCCTGGTGCAGGTGGGTGGGACAGAACAGAATCCCTCCCAGGAACACTCACCTGCGACGGCATGTAGGTCTCATCATCCGAATCAACATCTGAGTACAGCTCGGGGGAGGTGCAGCCAGAGACACCCCTTGAGAGCATGACCTGCAGCAGTTGTGGGTTCTCACCCACCACCACACCACGTCCCTCACTGGTGGTCGGTCGGCCCTCGGACCCCTCCTGGGTCTGCACCATCTCCACAACCCCAGCAGTATCAGGTGCGTCTTCCCCTGTAAAGACATAAAAGAAAACAAATGGAAACAGGCATTAGCACCATGGCACACAATGAGGGCTGAGAAGCAAGAGAACCAGTACTTGATTGACACATGTCCCACATGACTAAAACCCTCCCATGCATGCACCCTCACTGCGTATGAAGGGCAGGCAAATGGCACACACTGATGACACCAAGATGGAAGATGAACACATTTTCTGCATGCTGCCTGGCAGTGGCATCACACATTGGCCTGTGATTGCCAGGTGAAATACACATGCCATCACACAGATGGCATGTACCATTGCTATTGAGTGAAGATGGAGAGGAGGGCAGCACTTATTCATTCAGTCCAGTTCCCGCATGTAATAGCTTTTCTAATTCAAACAGGTCTGATTTTTCACCTGGAGCTGCCAGTCCAAAATGGTCCGATTGCACAGGGACATGTGTGAACAAATGATATCCAGGTAACAAAGTCACTCCACTTTACCATAGCCATGTCAGACATGTGACTACAGGACTGAGAAATGCCTAGTAAAAGTGGGGGAATGCAAACAATCTGCCTGAATGAACAGAGAAAAATAAGCAGCAATATTGTGGCAAGGTGACACTTCAGGGGCAACTGGCGTGCTGTTGGCCTAGATGTCTACTGTTGGCAGAAGGGCTACTGCTATGGCCAAATGCTGCTGCGCAGAATGTATTGCATGAAGCACATGGGTGACCCAAACGACTCAGGCGCACACACCCTCACCTGGCACACAAACAGAAGCCCTCACACACACACCATGCACATGGATGACACACACATGCATGTGCACTCACCGGACAATGTCTCATAATCAGGCAGATCTCCCACGCCTTGGATCTGTTCCTCCGTGACGTAGGTCCCAGCGACTGACTCATGTGGAGTGAGTTCCATGTCTTCTACTGGAGACCCACCTCCAGTCACTAGAGTTGCGGCATGACCTGAGGCCAGTTTATTCTTTGCCCTGCGCTTTAGGTCATTCCAGCGCTTATAGCAATCATTGGCTGTGCGCCTCACGATGCCAAGGGCACTTACGATGTCCGCAACGGTCTGCCAGTGTGCCTGGCGTTGTGCAGGTGTGGTCTTGGATCCTGCAACAATGACCATCCCGTTATCATGTCCGGACACATACTCGACAAGTGCATTCAGTTCGGCATCCGTGAAGCTGGGCTTCCTTGACGGGCCGGATAGTGTAGCCGTGTCTGTGGCATCAGCCTGTGCCAGACGAGCACTCTTCCTCTTCCGCTTGGAAGGTGGTGGTGATCCTGAGTGTCCTGCGCTGCTCTGGACACTAGGGCCAGGAGCCCTGGTGGACTCTGTATCAGGAGTGTGGGATTGCACACTCAGCATGGGAGTTGGTGCAGGCATTGGCTCAAGTGTAATGGTGTCAGGGGGAATGTCAGCAGGATGGACTAGGACCAACACTGTCCTGGCTGGGTGTGTGAGAGCTGGGGTGGATGGAGCCGCAGCTGCCCCTGCAGCCTCTCCACCCTGCCTACTTGGGGCAGCAGATGACCTTGCTGCCCCAGATCCACGTGGCCTGATGGCATCAACGTGCATCAGCGCACGTGTCATAGGCCTGCTGACCTGGAAGTCAGCCATGGAGTCAGCCAGGTCTGGTGCCTCAATGGGCTGGTCCAACAAGGGCTGAGCATGGATGGTGTCAGCCACATAAGCCTCAACCAGGGGGGGGATTATGGGTGCCCTTGACTGGTCCTCCACACATGGGGGGACAGGGTCACCCTGCAAGTAACGACCACGTCCCCTACCGGATCCACCACGGCCACCACTTGTGGCTCGTCCACCTTTGCCACCCTTACGGAATCCTCGCCTCCCAACCATGGCACTGATGTTAATGTGCGTATGGGAGTGGCTGTAAACTATTGTCCTGGGCAATTGGGGGTCAAAGGGGTTGGGTACCAGATGGTAATTGTACCCTAGTGCTCTAGCAAGGCTGAATGTGACCCCTGGGGAAAGATGACGGGTCACGCAACGCACAGGAAGCCCAAAAAAGGGAGATGACGTGCACGCAACCCCTCCTAGACCACGTGTGCGGAAAAAAAAAACCTGCACTACGCTTTGGCACCCAGTAACACAAGAATGAATGTATGCGTGTCACACGCAGACTAGAATGACCTCTGAAGGGGTAGGCTACACACGGGGCAAGCACAGATGTTAGATACGTGCGTGACTCACCGTCTGCCAGGAAAAAGAGCGTGAAAAAGAAGCACGTTTGGTTGGCAACACCCCCACCAAAAGAAGATTTGTACGCTGTTTTAGGAGACAGTAGAAGGGAACACTGTTTGAGGGAACAGGCCCAGGAAAACCAGAAAAAGAGAAAAAAGAGAAAAAGCTGTCAGAGGTAACAGGGAGTACGAACTTGAAACGCTGTGAAGTAAATCACGTGTGAAACGACAAGAAGTACAGAATTCACCCACTCGCTCGCCACGAAAAGCACGTACAAGGAAATGGTGTTCTACACGTACCTTTTATGCAGGCCCACACGTCCAGCGTCACTTACGCGGCGTGTACGCGCTAGGGCCATTTCCACCAATTACACGCTTTGTCACTTCTGCGTGTAGGGCCATTTCCACCAATTACACGCTTTGTCACTTCTGCGTGTAGGGCCATTTCCACCAATTACACGCTTTGTCACTTCCGCGTGTACGCGCTAAGGCCATTTCCACCAATTACACGCTTTGTCACTTCTGCGTGTAGGGCCATTTCCACCAATTACACGCTTTGTCACTTCCGCGTGTACGCGCTAAGGCCATTTCCACCAATTACAGCTTTGACACTCGGACGTGTCCTTCATTTGTTTAACACGCAACATTTCCAACGTGTGCCCTATTCAACGTGCACGTGACTTCATAGACGCGCATACGCTGGTGGCCTTTGGGCCAATGAATGTACAGTGTGCTAATGCGTTTACGCGCTAAGGGCCTTTCCTCGAATTACACGCAGACGTGTTGGAATTTCACGTGCAAAATCACTCCGTATCAAGCTGGCCACGCGTTCACACACGGAAGAACGCGCTCCTGCCCAGAAGGCCGAATTACTGCCCCCCCAGAGCCCTGAGCATGCTCCCACCTGCCATCTGCTGCTGCCTCACTGCCTGCTGCCCACGTGCCCTGCCATTTGCTGCCTGCACATCAGCCAGGAGTGCTGTTGCTGTGACCACCCCTGCTGGAACCGAAGACTCCCGACTGCTTTTCCATCGCCCCACAGCCCAGCCCCAGGACCCAGTTGCCCACCCACTCCTGCCTCTGGGGTTGCCATGTCGGGCAAGGAGGCAGAGGGGCACCAGCTTAACTGCCACCAAAGTTGGTGTCCTGGTGGAGCATGTCCTGGGGCAGTATGATGCCCTCTTCGGAAGGTTGCGCGCCGACAAGGAAGGACGGACTCGGATCTGGATGGACATCGTGACTGCCATCAACGCGGAGGAGGTGGCAGTCTGCGACTACGAACGTGTCAGGAAGCACTGGGAGGACTTCAGGTCCAGGACCCTCAACAAGGCCCGGCGCCTCCTGAAGGAAGCGGATGCTAAGGGGCTCCGGGGCCACTTGTCGGAAGATCAGATGAGGGTCCTGGAACGCATATCCCCAGCGCTCCACATCCAGGTCCTTGAGAAGCAGACCCGTCTGGAGTCAAGCGGTAAGTGTACATGCATACTGATTGTAAGCTGTGCGTGTGGTGGTGTGCCAGGAGTGTGCAGGTTGAACATGTATTTTTATGTGGCCAAGTAGGGGGGGGTGTGCAGGGCCATGAGGGTGACACATGCGAGGGGTCTCATGTGTGACACATGGATGGTGCTTGTGTGTGTGGGCTTGCATGGCACAGGATGTGGAGGAATGATTGTCAGGTGTGACATGGATGTCGATCAAAACACAGCGACAGTTGGCGGGGGTGTACACATGCATGCAAGTTTGGTGTTGTGTGTGCATGTGTAGTGTACTCCCTATGTTGCATGTGATTTGTGGATGACCTTTGGCTGCTCATGCTGTTGTATCTGAATGGATGGTGCTGGCTTTTGCAATATGGCTGTGGTATGACTCATGTGTGCAAGTTGAAATGACATGTGTGTTGGGGATTGTGATGCCATGTCTGAGGTTTACCAATGCCACTCATGTATAACTGTCATGTGTGTATGAGTCCATTTTACAGTGCCCTGATGCCTGTGTTTTCTTTCTCCCTGTCTGCAGCGTCAACTGATGAAGAGGGCGGAGAAGGTGCTCTGGAGCACAGCGGCAGGGGTCGCACCACCAGCCGGAGACGCAAGGCCCGGATCCCCTCCCAGGTTGTGATCTCGTCGGGGAGTGAGGAGTCCGGTGCCGTGTCCCAGGCCGCAGCTGCCGAGGGGAGGTCCAAGAGGCGGAGGTTGGAGTTGGACTCCTCGGCAGCAGAAGGGGCAGCTGGGACCCCATAGGGCCCAACGGAGGAAGATGGCACGGAGTCATCCAGGTTGGTGGGGGTTTTGGTGGAGGAGGAGGCCGTGCAAGCAACAGTGGCGGGGTCTGGAGGTGGGGATTCCACTGGTGCTAGTGGTGCAGTGCAGGATCAGGGACAGGAGGCAGCACAGGCCGCCGCGGAGGTGCCTGTGTGCAATCCTGTCCCTGCTCCTGTCACTGCATCATCTTGCACCAGCGGGGATGCCTACCTCCAGACCCGTTCTCAGGGAGGGGATTGGCTTACAACACCTGGCCTTCCTCTCCCTGCGGATGTGGCTATCCTGCACCAGGTTGTGCCTGTCCAGGGTGGGGTGGCGTTGCGTCAACGGGCCATGTGAGTTGACCTGCAGTATTTTCATGATGAGTCTGCACGTCTTCTCGCATGGCTCGTTGACCGCGTTGACCCACTGGGACAGCTCACCAGGGCTGGATTCCTCCGTTTCCTGGACCTTGTTCCGACCCCCTTCTCCACAGAACCCCCTATGCCCCAGTCGTCCTCCATGTCATCTTCCCACCCATGTGTCACCTGGGTGCCCTGTGGAGCTGCCTCCGACCGTGCGGCCAGGCTGGTGGACAACAGATCCCTGCCACAGTCGGGAGTCGGACGTCCAGCAGGGGTGGCCACATCAACGACTGCACCCCAGCTGGAGGAGGATGTGCAGGCACCATCGAACAGGGCACATGGACAGCAGCAGCTGCAGCAGCAGGAGGCTGTAGGTGGGAGCCACGATAGCTCGGGCCCTTCAACATCGGAGGGGCAGGCATCGGCCGGAGGGCAGGAGGACACTGGACGGGAAGTGTCTTCCGTGTGGCAGCGGTTGGGCCACGCCATAGATGCGGAGCGGCGGCGGGCGGAGGAGGCGCGGCTCACGATGGTCAGGGAGGAGAACTCCATGTGGAGGGCCCTGAGGCGGGCCGAGTGCCACGAGGCAATCCGCAGGGAGTTGGAGGTGAACATGTCGGCGTCCCTGCGGACCCTCGGGGCCATGGAACAGGACCACCTCCGGGACATAGACGAGGAGTTCGATGATGCCCTGGCCCGGAACACCACTAAGTGAGCCGCTGGACTGGCCCGCCGCCATTGTATATAGTTATTTAGTGATAGGTTTCCTTTATAGTTTATTTTTATTTGGAGTCGACGGACACTGCTCCACCTTTTGTATATAGTTCCATTTAGGTTTCATTTCTTCTCTTGGGATGATGGACCCTGAATACTTTGTACATAGTTGGACTTTGGATTTGGATATTTTTTTTACTATGAATATTTTTTCCCATGGAGCAATGGTTTTCTATTTCTTTTTTCCCTTCATTTCCTTTTCATGACTTGAACTTTTTTTTGGATTATCATTTATTAATTTTAATTTGAAAAGGGACAGCCAGCTTGATTTTGTTATTATTTTACTTGTGTATTTTGGTTAATTTTGATTGCCATTGCTGTTGTTTTTAATACATTATTTGGATTTTTTCATTCTTCAATGTGTGGTTTCATCTCATTGTTTTCATGCAGGTCATGATATGGGTTTTCAGGTTCACTTGCAACCATTGTGTGTGTGTGAGACACATGTGTTGATTTACATTGTTTCCCTTGGAGTAGTATCATGGGCACATGTAATACTTGGTTGTGTCTTTGGGCTGTGGTGGCTGGCCATGAGGCACATGCTTGAGGATTGTCAGGGTCTGTGGGCAGGGGGACATGAGTGGGGGCCTGGTGGAAGGTGCCCCTGGATGCTGGGGGGTGGGGGTGGTGGGAGACATGAGTGGGGGCCTGGCGGAGGCTGCCCATGGTGGCTGGGGGGTGGGGGTGGTGGGAGACATGGGTGGGGGCCTGGTGGAGGGTGCCCCACACTGCTGGGGGGGGTGGGGGTGGTGGGAGACATGAGTGGGGGCCTGGCGGGGGCTGCCCATGGTGGCTGGGGGGTGGAGGGGTGGTAGACATGGGTGGGAGCCTGGTGGGGGCTGCCCCTGCACTGCTGGGGGGTGGGGGTGGGTGGGAGACATGGGTGGGGGCCTGGTGGGGGCTGCCCATGGTGGCTGGGGGGTGGGGGTGGTGGTAGACATGGGTGGGAGCCTGGTGAGGGTGCCCCACACTGCTGGGGGGGTGGGGGTGGTGGGAGACATGAGTGGGGGCCTGGCGGAGGCTGCCCATGGTGGGTGGGGGGTGGGGGTGGTGGCAGACATGAGTGGGAGCCTGGTGGGGGCTGCCCCTGCACTGCTGGGGGTGGGGGTAGGTGGGAGACATGAGTGGGGGCCTGGTGGAGGCTGCCCCTGCACTGCTGGGGGTGGGGGTGGGTGGGAGACAGGAGTGGGGGCCTGGTGAGGGCTGCCCATGGTGGCTGGGGGGTGGGGGTGGTGGTAGACATGGGTGCGAGCCTGGTGGAGGGTGCCCCACACTGCTGGGGGGGGTGGGGGTGGGTGGGAGACATGAGTGGGGGCCTGGTGGAGGCTGCCCCTGGTCGCTGGGGGGTGGGGGTGGTGGGAGACATGAGTGGGGTCTGGTGGAGGGTGCCCCTGCACTGCTGGGGGGTGGGGGTGCAGGGGGACATGAGTCGGGGCCTGGTGGAGGGTGCCCCTGGATGCTGGGGGGTGGGGGTGCAGGGGGACATGAGTGGGGGCCTGGTGGAGGGTACCCCTGGATGCTGGGGGGTGGGGGTGGTGGGAGACATGAGTGGGGGCCTGGTGGAGGGTGCCCCACACTGCTGGCGGGGTGGCGGGTGGTGGGAGACATGAGTGGGGGCCTGGCGGAGGCTGCCCATGGTGGCTGGGGGGTGGGGGTGATGGGAGACATGGGTGGGGGCCTGGTGGAGGGTGCCCCTGCACTGCTGGGGGGTGGGGGTGGTGGGAGACATGAGTGGGGGCCTGGTGGAGGGTGCCCCACACTGCTGGGGGGGTGGGGGTGGTGGGAGACATGTGTGGGGGGCTGGCGGGGGCTGCCCATGGTGGCTGGGGGGTGGGGGGGTGGTAGACATGGGTGGGAGCCTGGTGGGGGCTGCCCCTGCACTGCTGGGGGGTGGGGATGGGTGAGAGACATAAGTGGGGGCCTGGTGGGGGCTGCCCATGGTGGCTGGGGGGTGGGGGTGGTGGTAGACATGGGTGGGAGCCTGGTGGAGGGTGCCCCACACTGCTTGGGGGGGTGGGGGTGGTGGGAGACATGAGTAGGGGCCTGGCGGAGGCTGCCCATGGTGGGTGGGAGGTGGGGGTGGTGGGAGACATGAGTGGGAGCCTGGTGGGGGCTGCCCCTGCACTGCTGGGGGTGGTGGTGGGTGGGAGATATGAGTGGGGGCCTAGTGGGGGCTGTGCATGGTGGCTGGGGGGTGGGGGTGGTGGTAGACATGGGTGGGAGCCTGGTGGAGGGTGCCCCACACTGCTGGGGGGGTGGGGGTGGTGGGAGTCATGAGTGGGGGCCTGGCGGAGGCTGCCCATGGTGGGTGGGGGGTGGGGGTGGTGGGAGACATGGGTGGGGGCCTGGTGGAGGGTGCCCCACACTGCTGGGGGGGTGGGGTGGTGGGAGACATGAGTGGGGGCCTGGTGGGGGCTTCCCATGGTGGCTGGGGTGGGGGGGTGGTAGACACGGGTGGGAGCTTGGTGGAGGGTGCCCCTGCACTGCTGGGGGGTGGAGGTGGGTGGGAGACATGAGTGGGGGCCTGTTGGGGGCTGCCCATGGTGGCTGGGGGGTGGGGATGGTGGGAGACATGAGTGGGGGCCTGGTGGAGGCTGCCCCTGGTGGCTGGGGGGTGGGGGTGGTGGGAGACATGAGTGGGGGCCTAGTGGAGGGTGCCCCTGCACTGCTGGGGGGTGGGGGTGCAGGGGGACATGAGTTTGGGCCTGGTGGAGGGTGCCCCTGGATGCTGGGGGGTGGGGGTGGTGGGATACATGAGTGGGGGCCTGGTGGAGGGTGCCCCACACTGCTGGGGGGATCGGGGTGCAGTGGGGCATGAGTGGGGGCCTGGTGGAGGGTGCCCCTGGATGCTGGGGGGTGGGGGTGGTGGGAGACATGAGTGGGGGCCTGGTGGAGGCTGCCCCTGCACTGCTGGGTGGTGGGGGCGGTGGGAGACATGAGTGGGGGCCTGGTGGAGGGTGCCCCTGGATGCTGGGGGGTGGGGGTGGTAGGAGACATGAGTGGGGGCCTGGTGGAGGGTGCCCCTGGATGCTGGGGGGTGGGGGTGCAGGGGGACATGAGTGGGGGCCTGGTGGAGGGTGCCCCTGGATGCTGGGGGGTGGGGGTGGTGGGAGACATGAGTGGGGGCCTGGTGGAGGGTGCCCCACACTGCTGGGGGGGTGGGGGTAGGTGGGAGACATGAGTGGGGGCCTGGCGGAGGCTGCCCATGGTGGCTGGGGGGTGGGGGTGGTGGGAGACATGAGTGGGGGCCTGGTGGAGGGTGCCCCACACTGCTGGGGGGGTGGGGGTGGTGGGAGACATGAGTGGGGGCCTGACGGAGGCTGCCCATGGTGGGTGGGGGGTGGGGGTGGTGGGAGACATGGGTGGGGGCCTGGTGGAGGGTGCACTACACTGCTGGGGGGGTGGGGGTGGTGGGAGACATGAGTGGGGGCCTGGTGGGGGCTGCCCATGGTAGCTGGGGGGTGGGGGGTGGTAGGCACGGGTGGGAGCCTGGTGGAGGGTGCCCCTGCACTGCTGGGGGGTGGGGGTGGGTGGGAGATATGGGTGGGGGCCTGGTGGAGGGTGCCCCACACTGCTGGGGGGGTGGGTGGGAGACATGAGTGGGGGCCTGGCAGGGGCTGCCCATGGTGGCTGGGGGGTGGGGGTTTGGTAGACATGGGTGGGAGCCTGGTGGGGGCTGCCCCTGCACTGCTGGGGGGTGGGGGTGGGTGTGAGACATGAGTGGGGGCCTGGTGGGGGCTGCCCATGGTGGCTGGGGGGTGGGGGTGGTGGGAGACATGAGTGGGGGCCTGGCAGAGGCTGCCCATGGTGGGTGGGGGGTGGGGGTGGTGGGAGACATGGGTGGGGGCCTGGTGGAGGGTGCCCCACACTGCTGGGGGGTGGGGGTGTTGGGAGACATGAGTGGGGGCCTGGCGGAGGCTGCCCATGGTGGGTGGGGGGTGGGGGTGGTGGTAGACATGGGTGGGAGCCTGGTTGGGGCTGCCCATGGTGGCTGGGGGTGGGTTTGATAGGGGACATGAGTGGGGGCCTGGTGGAGGGTGCCCAACAATTTCCTGGGGGGTTGGGGGTGGGAGACATGAGCAGGTGTGCAGGGTAGTCCCCTGTTTTGTGGGCTGCCTGCAGGGGCCGTGGAGGGTGTACAGGAAACACCTGTGAGGACCCACCCAGCCTAATTGCGTGTGTAACTTCCCGCACACCCCTGTAATACACGTACCCAGCCAAATCGCATGTGATGATTCCCGCGCACCCCTGTAATACACGTACCCTGGCTAATCGCATGTAATACTTCCCACGTGCCCCTGATATGAACGTTACCCGCTTTGCGTTCCTTGTTTGGCAGCCCTGTAAACTGGTCCAGGGTTGGCGCTGCCCTTTGCGATGATTTAGCGATTTTGATGGCTTTTCCTTGCGCGAGGGCGTTCTTGGGGGCGTTACTGGCGCTGCTACAGGGTCGCTGCGATACTCTGCGCCACGGCTGGTTTGGGTGCCTGAAATCCATGAATACGCTGTGCGTGGAATTCGGTTTTGGCGCACGCGCCTGGCGCAGACAATCGCACGCGGACACTCTGCGCCAGCCGCTTGCGACACTTTTCTGTGAAATTCTATGAATTACCCTGTATATATATATATATATATATATATATATATATATATATATATATATATATATATATATATTTTTTTTTTTTTTTTTTCTTCAGTGATCAGTGATGTCATCAATGACATTTGTGATGTCATCTTTGATGTCCTGGGTGTTAGTCTTAGCAGTGCACGGCAGCGGCACGAGTTATGGTTGCTTAGTTTACCACAACTGGCGAATTTCAAGGGTTTTTCTGTTTTACTTGGAACCATAACGTCCCTTTAACAAAGTTTTTTCACTGAATTCCATAGTTCTTTAGCAGCGCAACTTAACCATAACGTCCCTTTAACAAAGTTTTTTCACTGAATTTCATAGTTTTTTAGTAGCACAACTTAACAATAATGACTTTGACTTTATATACATGTCATATGGAACTGACTAGATCTCTTCTTATGAACTTGATATCCGCAAACTTATTTAATGTTCACGGACATGTTCGGAGAACAGTACCACTACCTAAAAACTGTGTGTGGGGGGGGGTATGTTTGATTGTTATATCATAATATAGGAACATTTAACAAATTCAAAAAGCAGCACACAGACACATTATATATAGTAATACAAAAGAAATGTAACCCATATATGTAAAACACTAACCATTCATTTAAATACAATATGTTCTGACATGGAATATACCACAAGAAGATAAATTGGTTTCCAACATAATTACCTCACAGACACAACAGAGCTGAGAACAAGACCAGACCCACTGAATACATAGGACTTATCTTACCAGAAATAGTAAGTGTACTTCATTTTACTCATATATTTATAAACTTTCTGTATTAGATTAAAAAATATATTATCTTTTTTTTTTTTCTCACAGAAATGTCTAGTACTCTGGAATGGCTAGAGAACAATTTCCCACATGAAGAAATGTCACAAGATAGTGAAACTAATGGTAAACACTTTATAATATAAACCATTTATTTATTATTTTTTTTATATACATTTAACATATATATTATTTTTTTGTACAGAGCATACCAAAATAGAAAAAATTTCAGAAAACCCAGTTATGGATAACAGTCTTCACAATATAGAAGAAAAAATGGATGTATTGTTGGCTAATTTTAATAATTTAAAAACTTGTGTAGAAAATCATTTCAAATCAAAAACCTCGTACCATTGCTCCACATGTACTTGTCCCTCCTCACCATATCCCAGTCAATTATCCCCGAACCATCTCCATAATCCAAAACGTTTTGATGAGACTTCCATCCCTTCTTCACCTAATACCAATCATGTTGAAACCCCAAATTCTCCTGTTTTTGTTTCTGTTTCTGCCTCACCTTCTCTGTCATAAATTATTAATATATGTTAAATAAAGTTTAATTTTTATATTGTATTGTGAATAGATTCCGTTTTTTTTTTTAAAACAATAAAAGTGTCCGCGGACAGTGCGAGTGTTCTGAAATGTTCGTACATAAACGAAAATGGAGGTGTCCTGAAGAACACCACACCTGTTCGTACTGTTCGCTAGCAAGTTGAAACTGTTCTAAGAACACACGTGGTGTCCTGAAATGTTCGTAAATAAACAAAAATTATGTGTCCTGAACAACAGTACAACTGTTCGTAGTGTTCGCTAGCAACATGAAACTGCACTAAGAACACACGCGGTGTCCTGAATTGTTCGTAAACAAACAAAAATTAAAGTGTCCTAAAGAACACTATATCTGTCCAGTACTGTTCGCTAGTAAGTTCAAACTGTTCTCAGAAAGCTATCGGTGTCCTGAAATGTTCATACGTAAACGAAAATGGAGGTGTCCTGAAGAACACTATACCTGTTCGTAGTGTTCGCTACCCAATTGAAACTGTTATAAGAACACAATTGGTATCCTGCAATGTTCGTACATAAACAAAATTACACGTGTCCTGAAGAACACTATATCTGTCCTTACTGTTCACTACCAAGTTTAAACTGTTCTAAGAACACACGCGGTGTCCTGAAATGTTAGTTTCACGTGTGACGCAATTTTAATTACTTCAGAACCCGAACAGTGTCCGTAGGACATCAATGCGCATGCGCTAACCAATCTCTGTGCACTTTAAAGTACATTTTCAGTTAATCCATAATATTATTCAATAAAATCTCACCATGGCACAAGTCCCACATAGCAATCTTGAGTTTCTATATACCTTTTGAAACTTTCCGATCCTTTTTTTGTGTTCGATCTGTCCGCGGACAGTGCGCATGTCTGTGAACCGCGCACAAGCACCCCTATAAAAGACCACGCCCAAGAGCTTATTCCCATTGTGTTTCTGGCTATTCTTCAGAACACAGTGATTTTTGCTGCCACCTGCAGACTACACCATCATCGAGATGGCATCCTTGGCTGCTGAACTGCCACTTGGTGCTGCACCTGCTTCAGCACCACCCCCACCCCCTCCACCACCACCACCTCCCCAAGGGCCTGAAGAGGGGAACAGGAGTGAGGATGCAGAGGAGGACGAAGAGGATGATGAGTATGAGGTAGAGGAAAACCCTACTACCCGCACTAGGCGTGAGTCTTGGGTGTGGTGGTAATTTACCATTCATGGTAATGTTCCTAAGGCTCGTGCAAACCGTGTTACCTGCAATGAGTGCAAAATGATACTCAGTCGCGGGAAGCATGGTAAGTACAGCTTTGGGACCACTACTATGAAGCGACACCTGAGGTCATTTCACTCTGGGGCTATTCGCAGGGTTGTACCTTGCGAAGAACGTAGCAGGTTGATTGCCTCTATTTCATCTTCTGTGTAAGATCCTTACACCGCAAGGACCACCTCTGTGGGACAGCGTCTTCCTCAAGTTGCCTCACAGGCCATACAGAATGCTGATGACCCTTATCTTTCGAGGGTCACAGTTGTATGTATGTACTGTGACACAGTACTCTGCAGGGGGGAGCGACTACGGAGTGCTTTTGAGACTATTGTCTCAGAGCACGAGAAGACCTGCTCACTACCCAAATAAAACCCACTCTACATCTTCCTCTCTCAGCTCGCCCTTTCTTATCCCTGTGGTTGGTGTCCCCCCTTTACCCTCCTTTACCCTCCTCTCCTAGTGTGTCGTGTCTGAAAAACCAAAAAAAAATACAAAATTAAAAAAATCAAAAAGAAATAAGGCTCTTTTCAGAGCCGCCTTTCCCAGTTAAAAAATAGAAGTGAAAATAAATGAAGCAGGGCTCTTTGTATTTTTTAGAAGTCTGCGGACAGTTCGCGAACATTAAAAAAATTGGGTTGCTACTCCATCACAAACATTGTAATTTTCTCTGGAAAGAAGTGGTGGCTCTGAAAAGAGCCTTTGGGTGGTGTTTGTAAGTCAAAAATTGTAAATGCTTAACATCTACTTCAAAATCGTTGTTGTAATTCCAAAAAAGGTCGCAATGCATTTTGTACATTTCTCAGAAAAATCTGATTGCCAGTATAAGTAAGATGGACTCCATCTCTGCGAAAAATGTATGTACTACAAAACATAATATTTTCATTGTGAAAAGAAGACATGCCAAAATCTCTTAGAAAGGCACAAACAGCCTTATTAACATTGTGCCTTGCTTTTTCCATTTGTGGACCAAATGAAGAAGAACGAAGTCACATTTGTCTCTGCACAATCCGTGAAAATATCACTTGAGAATTAGGAAACATGTCCATAACCTTCCTAAGTCCTTCTTTCATAGCAAATTGCAAAAAAATTCTAGTCACATGTCCTAAACTGTTCCCTCCACAATGAATTACAATTATGTCTGGATGTTGCTCTGTCTCCAAAGTAGCACAGAGAGGTAGCAAGTCCAACCACTTCATTCCACGTACTCCATGCCAGTGTACTTCCACATGTGGGAATCCAAGATCTACAGCTATTCCACAGCTTTCTGCATGCACCTTCAACCAATGTATCCACGAATCTCCTAAAATCCAAACATTCTGTTTTCTGAAACACACAGCCATAGCTATCTTTTGTTCTCACAGCAAAAAGAGTATCTGAGAAAATCTCTCCTGGCACAACACACCCACCAAACTTTCCTGACCAATCCCTTTCAGTGCTTATTCTCATTTGCATGACTTCTGAACCCAAAAATCCCCGGATGTAACTCCCGATGTCCGCAAACTACCGCCATGTCCGCGGACATATCGTAACATGAACAGCCCTTCTACCATTTCCACTACACTCTCTCTGCCATTCCCTCATTGGATGTACCTAAAAAATCACATGACCATGCACCAATCACATTCAAGACCTCTACATCTAACTGCATCATCATAGATCAGCACTGCAAATGTACTCTAAATCTCTCTGAGTACAAGTGTCATATCATTGGCAGCAGCATCTACCAGAAATACTGTACAAGTCTTCAAGATTTCTACTTGCAGCTCCATGCATATCCATATGCATGAACACAAACTTCAGGTATGCATATTTTCTGTATAGTAGATGAACACATTTTCAAACAGACTTTTACCTTGTAAAATCTGTAAAATGAATTTACTGTACTTTTTTCAATTTCCTAAAATCAGCTATCACTTATAAACCGTTATACTATTTACTTTCTTTATACACACACACTCAAATCATGTTAAACTAACATTTTTTAAATGAAATATATAGACTACATATATTCAAACAAAATTGCATGCAAACACAATCTATGTTTAAACCTTTATAAACATACTTATACAATTTCATATTTTTTGTTTTTATTTATTTATTTACTTAATTACTTTAAATTAGACATGACATTGAGGCGCTATTACCTAGAACAGTTTACTTACAGAAATAGTGGTATTCACTAATATATTATAAATTTCACAAGACATAGGGCCTCATTACGACCCAGGCGGTAAGTTACCGCCTGGGCCGTGACTTTACCACCATGGCGTAAACTACGTTTACGCCATGGTGGTTGGCGGACTTACCGCCCCATTCCGAGGTCGGCGGGGCGGTAAGTCCCCAATCCCCATTTACCCTTCCCCATTCCCATTTTTGCCCCATAGGGCATAATGGGAGTGGGGAAGGCGTTAATTACGCCACCGTAAATTACGGTGGCGTAATTAACTCCATGGTCCCTTAGCGCCATGGATTTTAACACCTGCTAAAAGCAGGTGTTAAAAGCGCCATGGCGCTAAGGGACCTCGTAATTGGCGGTAAGGGGTCGGCGCAGCTAACGCTGGCGTTAACCCCTTACCGCCAGGGTCGTAATGAGGCCCACAGTAAAGATATTTTTTTTTGCTACAGTTAGTCATTCAATACAATTTGTTCATTAAGAACATATCATATGTACTGAACTGATGCAATGTATCTTATGTAAATAAATTAGTTTAAATTGTTTTAAAGAAGGCACTGAAGATTTCAATTAATAAAATCAATATCTAAATTAAAAACAGTGCTATATACAAACAAAGTTACTAATTTGAAGCTTTTACAATTGCAGTGAAGACCAGTTTCCTGAAAAGAAGCAGCCGAATTCCGAGAAGAAAGAAAAACTAAGAAGTTACCTGTTAATTTAAAAAAAAAAAGTAAGTAAAATATCACCATAATATTTGTATTATTAATCAAGTATAGTATAACGTTAATACGAGCTATTTCGGTTTCTAAAAATAGAGATTTTGTACCATTTTGTCCAAAAATGTCCATGTCTTAAACAGCGATTTACAGCCAGAATGGCCCACAAATTTCTATTTTTGGACACACAAATTACCCAACTGAACCACTTTAATTTTCATATTATAGAACAAACAACTGTTTTGTATACATTAGATTTACTATTTGTACTTTTCCACACCACTAGCTTACTTTTTTTTGTCATCTGAACCCCAGTTTAGTAACACATAAATTCAAGAATACCTATCCCTACTAGTTGTAGTTCCTAATGCACAATCACAAACCATTACATACATCTTTATCATCTTACTCAAACACTCATGCACACAGCACACATACATTCCAGAACACCCCAACCCATATCTTCTTTATTTTTTTCAACAGACCCTAAAGAATACCTACCAAAATTCAAGTCCATAGAAACCAACGCATAAGTAGAGCAAATGAAAATAAAGGTGTCCAACATAAGCATTCATCTCTAGCAGAATTTGTAAAAAAAAGTTGAAACAAAACAGCTATTACAATCATTTAGTGAAACGCAAGATGTTTCAAGTACAACAACTTCGCTTCCTCTATCAAAATGTAAAACAAACCAAAAAACAATTAACAGAAAATCAGCTATAAGTACAGATAAAACTACTTCTTCAAATGTTAATATAGTGCAAAGTAAGCATACCAAGAAAAGTATTTTAGCCAAAATATACCGTCACAAAGTCCTTCAAAATCTTATAAAAACAGGAGAGAAATCAGGTTCAAAGCTTAAAACCTATCGTAGGAAATTAATCTGAGAAGCATTGATGGACAGTGCAATTCTTCTCAAAAGAAATGTATTTATTTTACTGTTAAACAAAATGAAACCACTAACAAAACCAATAACTAAATTACAAAAAAGACTTCTCAATAAGCGAAATATCAACAGAAAGAACTTCTTAAGTATCAGCGGAGGTGAATGGAATCACACTACAAGCACAGAACCATATTTTAATGAAGAAGCGTACAAACAAAAGCAAACGAATACAATTGCCATACATAGCAGTGGTCGAGGTTATGACAACGTGAATAATACCATAATGGAACAAGAAGTACTTCTTACAAAAATATGCCCTGAAATCTTAGAATTACCCCTCCATTCAACTGAATCGGAACGTCTAGTGTACAAATGGCCATGCACGTCAATGTGTAACATTCCCAAACAATGTTTCAAATCTTTACGCCAATTCCTCAATAAATATGTAAAAAGCAAAGACAAAATCAAAATTAAATTACTGTACCTGTCCAGTGCGCAAGTACACAGGACTACAAGGACATTCATTGGCCTGCATTACAGGACCTACTTGTAAAACCACTTTCCATGATATCAAAAGGATATCAACACATCATTCAACTATAAGAAATCTAGTCTATAAACTGTACTATGCTAAAAGTCCTGCTTTAGCACTAGCAAAGTTAAATAACATCCTTCTACATGGTACAGCAAAAGACCTATTTGAAGAAATTCACTATACCCAGAAAAAATATTTTGGAAGTGAAAGCCATTTACAGAATGAAATAGCTTTAAACCAATTAAGCAACAATTCTACACATGGCAACCTTTTGCTAAACACATACAAAAAAGAAATACTAAAATTTAAAAGTACATCAGCTGAAGTACCAAACCATGTATGTGTATGTTGCCGTAGAATTTTTTATAAAAGTAACACAAAAAGTGTGGACCTACCATACAAAATAGAAGACAATGAAGATTCTAAATGGTTTGAATTAGCTCTCTACCTTGTAGCAGAAAACAAATATGAAAAAACTGAGCCCTTAATACTTTGAAGTTATTGCACTACAAAACTTGACAACAACCAAACTCCTTCACGTTCTATCACAAATAATTTGGAATTATACCCAGTACCAAAACCTCTACAACAACTTAATTTATATGAGAGCATCATAATTCAAACAGTACACCCATTTCAAGCAATAATACGCCTTCAACCAAAAACAGCAAAATTACCTCCCTCTGAATTGGTAAAAGGCATTCGTGGAAAAGTAGTTTATTTACCATTAAATCTAGAAGAAAATTTGCATACTCTAGGAGTGCAACGTCCAATGCAGCAATCTTTAATTATATTAGTAAATGGAGTACCTACAAAAGACAAAAAAAAATATGGCAACAGCTGGTAGATTTATATAAAGTTAGACAAGCCTTCCAATATCTTAAAGAGAATAATGAATATTACAAAGAAATTAATATTGAAGAAAACTTGAGAGATACAACTAAAATAATTCAAGAAGCACAAGAAGCTGGTCAATTTGAGCTACTAGATCCTGCTACAATATCAAATACTTTAGACCATTATACAATTCATCCTTTGCACTGTAATGACACCGTACAAGATGTACTGGAAACTTACCAAATGCGTCAAACAATAGGATCGCCAATCAGTAAATGGGAAAAAAGTATAGAAGCACATGCTTTTCCTCTACTCTTTCCTACTGGCAAAGGAGGAAGGTATGATGATAGACCTATTCAAATATCAGCTTCAGAATACCGCTCATTACGAATGTATTCTGAAGATCCCAGATTTAGACAAAATGTGGAATACATATTCCACCTACTATTTGAAAGTGAACTAGCAACTTTATGTTACGGAGTTGCACACATATTAAAATCAGGATCACACTTTCAAAATATGACAGGATGAGGTTTTACAATCAAATATTACAAATATATTAGCAAATATGCGTGGTACTAAAGAGTGCTGGTTTCGACGTCATGGAGATATACGTTGTATGATCAGAAACCTTGGCCCACATTAAGTTGTGCAGAATATGCATGGGAAGATTTACATGATTTCCTACGCATATCAAATAAAATCAAAACAAACATAGATATTCTAACACCTGGAGAAATTTGTTCTTTGGATCCTGTTAATGTTTTAAGATATTTTCACAATCGCTTCATTGCTATGCTACATTTTATTTGTAATAAAACTGTTCCTCCCCTTGGAGAAGTGCAACACTTCCTTTGGAGAAAAGAATACCAAGCCAGAGGAGCACCACATATCCACATGCTTTTATGGATTAAAGATACTCCTAAATTTGGTCAAGACAGTGATGCCACTGTTTTACAGTTTATTGAAAAATCTGTCACTTGTGAAATTCCATCAGAAGCCACAAATAGTGATCTTCATGCACAAATTTTACAATTTCAAAGACACAAATGTGGAAAATATTGTCGTCGCAAATATAAAGCAAATACTACACCAAATGCCGATTTGGTTTCCCTAGACCAGTTACAAATACAGGTCAAGTAAACAACCTCATGTCTTCAGTTAGACATAGTGTTAAAGGTTAGTCACCTAAAAATACATATTACATAAAAAGAAAAGAAGAAGAAAAAATATATCAATGATTATAATGCAATCATTGCCCACTTATGGAATGCAAACATAGATGTGCAGTACATTGCAGACAATTCTACTGCAGTTGCACGATATGTCACAGCATACTTAACTAAAGCAGAAAAGACAGATCTCCAAGACCTCTGGAATGACCTGTCATCAGATAAAACAGTATCTCAGAAATTATACAGCTTGGGCATAAAAATGCTCACCCATAGAGAATGTGGATCTTATGAAGCAGCTGATCGTTTAGCTGGTACTTCATTGTATGGTAAATCTGAAAATATAGTATGGCTAAGTCTTGGTCCAGCTAAATCTAGAAAAAGAGTTCTAAAATCATATGAAGATATAGAAACAATAGCCAAACATGATCCCAACAGCCAAGACATTTTAAAAAACAACATACTACCCAAACAGAAGTAATACTTTGGAAAACATGTGTCTATACCAAATAGCCCAAAACTACCCATACAAAAATAATATGAAACCTGATGAAAAAAAAGGTAAATATAGAGTGACAGACTGTGAAGGAGCTTAGTTAAACTCACTAAACCAAATTTAATTAATCATATCAAATTGTCATTGAAGACTCCTCAACATAAAGAAGTATATTACATGTCCCTGCTACAACTCTTCAAACCATGGAGAAAAGAAGAACAATTACTAGATAACTATGACTCATATGAGGATGCTTTCAAAGCAAATGAAAGCACTATAACTGATGTAAACTTTACACAGTACAAAACAATGTTGCACAATGAACAGCAACATGAAGAAGAACTCCAAGCCCAACTAGATAAGGATACTCCTGACAGTAGTCAACCTTCTGTAACAGGAAGCCAAGACCACTGGGAGAACCACTAATAACAAATGAGGCAGAATTAGCTATGATAGAAGTAGAAAACACCATGTGTCAGTATGAAGATAAGGAAGACTTAACTATACTACAATCAAACTAAACAATGAGCAAAGTAGCATTTTTTCAAGAAGTAACAAAACAAATTGCATATGGTGTAAAACATGAAAATAAAGAATGTTCCTGCCATAATTATAAACCTATACTACCGTACGTCAGTGGTGAAGCTGGTTCTGGCAAAACAATCCTAATCACAATCATTAGTAAGTTCCTTCAACAATTGACAAACAACAAACTGTCAGCTGTTGTCACTGCCCCCACATGTTTAGCTGCCTACAACATAGGTGGTGTTACATTACACTGATTACTACTATTACCAGTAGAACACCAGAACAAATTAGACTATTACAAACTTTCTGCAGAAGCTGCAATGGAATTACGCAGAGTATTGAAACAAATTAAAATGCTACTAATAGATGAAGTGAGCATGGTCTCCAACCTGATGTTAGCTTTGATTCACCTCAGATTACAAGAAGTACACAAAACAGACTATGAAGAGCTCTTTGCAGGAAAACACATTATTGTTTTCGGAGATCTGCTTCAATTAACACCAGTAAAAGGTGAACCTATTTTTAAAACATTAGGGCACAAACTCTGCCGTAAAACTGTTGGCAGCATTGGAAATGTCAACCTTTGGCAACATTTCCAATACAGAGAATTAACAGAAAACATGCGCCAATCTGCAGATCTAACTTATGCCAACATTTTAAAAGGTTTGAGAGTTGGTATACTTTCTAAAGAAGCAGAAGCAACATTGAAAACCCGGCACATTAATGCACTTTGTGGCGATAATGCATGTGCTACAGATGTTATGGAACAATTAGCCCACAAAATTGTCAATTGTATGGCCTTAATGCCAACTCTTGCAAGCTGTCTCAAATTCAATTAAATAATGTTAAGTAAAGAAATGCAACCAATAATCGAAATTAGCGCCACAGACAAACTAGATGTACATGGTATGACACTACCCATGTGTGACCAAGCCACAACAAGACTAAATAATTTAGAAAAATCAATCTCAAACAAAGCAGGCTTAGAAAAGATGTTAAAATTATCCTTAAATTGCAGAGTAATGCTTAAACGTAACCTTGACGTGGACCAAGGACTAGTTAATGGAGCACTGGGTACAGTTGTTGGCTTTCAAACATACCCACGTGACAACAAAATTCAGTTTGTCAATATACTCTTTGACAAAATTTCAGAAGTAAAACGGATAGGACGCTCAACAGCTAGATTCCTTCTCTTCAAAGATATGTATGTACGCAGAGAACAATTTTCTCTAACTCCTGCATACGCAGTCACGATTCATAAATCACAATGTCTTACCCTAGACAAAGCAATGATAGACATTGGTAACACAGTCTTTTAAGAAGGCATGAGCTACGTAGCACTATCACGCTTACGTACACTAGTCGGTCTATTTCTAATCAACTTTGATGCAAGTAAAGTAAACGCTGATATTCCTTGCATTTTAGAATATAATAGACTTCACTCACTATACACTCCCCATCTAAACACATATTCTGTTCCACAAAAACTAAAACGTTGTAAAAGAAAACTAAATCAAGCAGAAATGCAACAGGACGTCACTGCAAATCCTCCAAAGAGAGTAAAAGAAACTAATACTTCATCAAGTACCACAAACTAAAAAGAATCAATTAGAGAAAGTAAACCAGGTACTTCTTTAAATAAGGAAGACAAACTCCAAAAAAAGCAGTTAGATAGAGAACTACCTGGACCATTTAAATTCTCAAATATAGTTGGTGTAAGTTGCTATGCAAATGTAGCAATGAATATTCTATTTCTATTACCACCAATTGTTGACAACATTTACTTACACTTTAGAGACCCATTGTGTATGCAAATGTTAGTACTTCATAGAAACGCAAAAAACAATCCTGACAACACATATAGTGTTTATGGAATAAGACAAGAATTGGACTACTGTGCTGGAATGGTAAAATTCACTATAAACTCACAGGAAGATCCACAAGAATTTTTAATGTACTTACTACAAGTACTGGAAAACAAAAACATACCTATAAAGGAAATCTTCCAGATTTCATACATGTGGAAACATACATGCACTCTGTGCACCAATGTGACACAAGAAGAAATTCCCAATGAACACTTCATATATATATCAATACCAAATTGTGAATCCATTCCATTTCAGCAACTTGTACAAAATGCAAACCATGGTAGATTATGCTCTACCTGCAATTCAGATAATCGCTCCACGTTAGTAATACAAACACATAGTAAATACGTAATACTAATGCTTCTACGTTACAATGCAGATGGTACCAAAAACAACTGCAAGCTGACTGGATTCACACATAGTCAAATATCACTTGGTAAGAAAATCTTCACAACAATAGGTATAATCTACCACGCAGGAGCCACAACAAATTCAGGGCACTACACGGCATATATAAAAAAGAAATGTGGATGGTTTGAATGTAATGATAGTACCATTACTCTAAAGCAGAGATTACCAGCAGATCTTACAAACTCTTATTTGATGTTCTTAAAACCAAAATTTGATAAATAAACTGTATTTAAACCTTTAAGTAAATTTGTGTTAAAAAAATATAAACTGTTAGAATACTCCAAAGGCTATCTAACTGCTCAAAGATTCTACAACAACTAATCAGATAAATGAATACCACTAAATTAGACCAAAAAATATACAGTTAGAATACGCCAATTGGTATCTAACTGTCCCAAAATTATAAATTTGTGTTCAAATAATATAAACTGTTAGAATACTCCAAAAGCTATCTAACAGCTCAAAGATTCTACAACAACTAATCAGATAAATGAATACCACTAAATTAGGCCAAAACATACACAGTTAGAATACAACAAATTGGTATCTAACTGTCCCAAAATTTAACAATATCCAAATAGATAAATCAAACCCAGTAAAATATATTAAAAGAAATAGACAGTTAGAATATGCCAATTGGTATCTAACTGCTCCAAAATTTTATAATATCAAAACAAATGAAGAATCAGTTACTGCTCCAAACAAAATACAACAAAGCAAAGTATAAAACATTTGCCAAAAACAACAAGTGAACACTGAAAACAAACAAACAAACTGTAGCATAACAGAAAAAGGTTTTTTTTTTTAATCCAACATGGATTTTTTTTTCTCCCACAGGCCCAATGATTTTAGCAACACATACAGAAACTGAGCAAATTGCACAGTACTCTGATTTGTACTCTACTAAATATGAGGGTCGAAAAAAAATAAAAGTATATTGCTTATACAATGTAATAAGTCATTACAAAATACTAATACTAACATGCTATTTTCTTTTATCACAGAAATGAAGAAGAAACACATGGACTCCCATTACTAGACCAAACAGTAAGTATACAATAATAAGGACAACCATAGCAGCATATCACATCCATAGTATCTAATACCTTTGTTCCTTATACATTTGTTTTTCACCCAAAGTTATAAGCAAATATGAATGTGATATGCTGCGGTGGTTGTTGCTAGGGCATAGAGTCTTGGGTGCATGGCCAAGCACCCAAGACTCTATGCCCTGGCAACAACCACCGCAGCATATCACATCCATAGAGTCAAACATTTCAACTATGATCTATGGGAATCTTTTAATGTCCGCGAAAATGTGAACTTGCCAGCGAACAATACGGACACCGTTTTCAGGACACCCCCTACGAACATTTCAGAACAACGCGATAGTTCTTAGAACACTTTCAACTTAACAACGAACAATACGGACAATACGGACAGCGTCCTAAGGACACCCCCTACGAACATTCCAGGACACCGGGAGTGTTCTCAAAAACGTATTTAGAACACCCCCATTTTGTTTATTTGCGAACATTTCAGGACACCGCAGGTTTTCTTAGAACACATTCAACTTGACAGAGAACAATACGACTGCGTACTCAGGACACCCCCTACGAACACTCCCCGGACACCGCGAATGTTCTTAAAAGCGTCTTGAGAACACCACCATCTTGTTTATTTGCGAACATTTCAGGACACCGCGAGTGTTCTTAGGACACATTTAACTTGACAGAGAACAATACGGACAGCGTCCTCAGGACACCCCCTACGAACATTCCAGGACACCGGGAGTGTTCTAAAAAGCTTCTTCAGAACACCACCATCTTGTTTATTTGCGAACATTTCAGGACACCGCGAGTGTTCTTAGGACACATTCAACTTGACAGAGAACAATACGGACAGCGTTCTCAGGACACCCTCTACGAACACTCCCTGGACACCGCAAGTGTTCTTAGAAGCGTCTTCATAACACCACCGTCTTGTTTATTTGCAAACATTTCAGGACACCGCAAGTGTTCTTAGGACACATTCAACTTGACAGAGAACCATACATTTGTTTTTCACCCAAAGTTATAAGGAAATATGAATGTGATATGCTGCGGTGGTTGTTGCCAGGGCATAGAGTCTTGGGTGCATGGCCAAATGGCCATGCACCCAAGACTCTATGCCCTGGCAACAACCACCGCAGCATATCACATCCATAGAGTCAAACATTTCAACTATGATCTATGGGAAACTTTTAATGTCCGCGAACAATGTGAGTGTTCTTAGAACACTTTCAACTTGCCAGCGAACAATACGGACACCATTTTCAGGACACCCCCTACGAACATTTCAGAACAATGCGATAGTTCTTAGAACACTTTCAACTTAACAACGAACAATACTGACAGCGTCCTAAGGACACCCCCTACGAACATTCCAGGACACCGGGAGTGTTCTCAAAAACGTCTTCAGAACACCCCCATTTTGTTTATTTGCGAACATTTCAGGACACCGCGGGTGATCTTAGAACATATTCCACTTGACAGAGAACAATACTGACAGCGTCCTCAGGGCTCCCCCTACGAACACTCCCCGGACACCGCGAGTGTTCTTAGAAGCGTCTTCAGAACACCACCATCTTGTTTATTTGCGAACATTTCAGGACACCGTGAGTGTTCTTAGCACACATTCAACTTGACAGAGAACAATACGGACAGCGTCCTCAGGACACCCCCTACGAACATTCCAGGACACCGGGAGTGTTCTTAGAAGCTTCTTCAGAACACCCCCATCTTGTTTATTTGCGAACATTTCAGGACACCGCGAGTGTTCTTAGGACACATTCAACTTGACAGAGAATAATACGGACAGCGTCCTCAGGACACCCCCTACGAACACTCCCCGGACACCGCGAGTGTTCTTAGAAGCGTCTTCAGAACACCCCCATTTTGTTTATTTGCGAACATTTCAGGACACCGCGGGTGTTCTTAGAACACATTTAACTTGACAGAGAACAATACGGACAGAGTCCTCAGGACACCCCCTACGAACATTCCAGGACACAGGGAGTGTTCTTAGAAGCGTCTTCAGAACACCACCATCTTGTTTATTTGCGAACATTTCAGGACACCGCGAGTGTTCTTAGGACACATTCAACTTGACAGAGAACAATACTGACAGTGTCCTCAGGACACCCCCAACGAACACACCCCGGACACCGCGAGTGTTCTTAGAAGCGTCTTGAGAAGACCACCATCTTGTTTATTTGCGAACATTTCAGGACACCGTGAGTGTTCTTAGGACACATTCAACTTGACAGAGAACAATACGGACAGCGTCCTCAGGACACCCCCTACGAACACTCCAGGACACCGGGAGTGTTCTTAGAAGCTTCATGAGAACACCACCATCTTGTTTATTTGAGAACATTTCAGGACACCGCAAGTGTTCTTAGGACACATTCAACTTGACAGAGAACCTTACGGACAGCGTCCTCAGGACACTCCCTACGAACACTCCCCGGACACCGCGAGTGTTCTTAGAAGCATCTTCAGAACACCACCATCTTGTTTATTTGCGAACATTTCAGGACACCACGAGTGTTCTTAGGACACATTCAACTTGACAGAGAACAATACGGACAGCATCCTCAGGACACCCCCTACGAACACTCCCCGGACACCGCGAGTGTTCTTAGAAGCGTCTTCAGAACACCCCCATTTTGTTTATTTGCGAACATTTCAGGACACCGCGCGTGTTCTTAGAACACATTCAACTTGACAGAGAACAATACAGACAGCATCCTCAGGACAGCCCCTACGAACATTCCAGGACACAGGGAGTGTTCTTAGAAGCGTCTTCAAAACACCACCATCTTGTTTATTTGCGAACATTTCAGGACACTGTGAGTGTTCTTAGGACACATTCAACTTGACAGAGAACAATATGGACAGCGTCCTCAGGACACCCCCTACGAACACTCCCCGGACACCGCGAGTGTTCTTAGAAGCGTCTTCAGAACACCCCCATTTTGTTTATTTGCGAACATTTCAGGACACCGCGAGTGTTCTTAGGACACATTCAACTTGACAGAGAACAATACGGACAGCGTCCTCAGGACACCCCCTATGAACACTCCCCGGACACTGCGAGTGATCTTAGAAGCGTCTTCAGAACACCCCCATTTTGTTTATTTGCGAATGTTTCAGGACACCGCGGGTCTTCTTAGAACACATTCAACTTGACAGAGAACAATACGGACAGCGTCCTCAGGACACCCCCTACGAACATTCCAGGACACCAGGAGTGTTCTTAGAAGCTTCTTCAGAACACCACCACCTTGTTTATTTGCGAATATTTCAGGACACCGCGAGTGTTCTTAGAACACATTCAACTTGACAGAGAACAATACGGACAGCGTCCTCAGGACACCCCCTACGAACACTCCCCGGACTCCGCGAGTGTTCTTAGAAGCGTCTTCAGAACACCACCATCTTGTTTATTTGCGAACATTTCAGGACACCGTGAGTGTTCTTAGGACACATTCAACTTGACAGAGAACAATACGGACAGCGTCTTCAGGACACCCCCTACGAACACTCCCCGGACACCGCAAGTGTTCTTAGAAGCATCTTCAGAACACCCCCATTTTGTTTATTTGCGAACATTTCAGGACACCGCGGGTGTTCTTAGAACACATTTAACTTGACAGAGAACAATACGGACAGCGTCCTCAGGACACCCCCTATGAACATTCCAGAACACCGGGAGTGTTCTTAGAAGCGTCTTCAGAACACCACCATCTTGTTTATTTGCGAACATTTCAGGACACTGCGAGTGTTCTTAGGACACATTCAACTTGACAGAGAACAATACGGACAGCGTCCTCAGGACACCCCCTATGAACACTCCCCGGACACCGCAAGTGTTCTTAGAAGCGTCTTCAGAACACCCCCATTTTGTTTATTTGCGAACATTTCAGGACACTGTGAGTGTTCTTAGGACACATTCAACTTGAGAGAGAACAATACGGACAGCGTCCTCAGGACACCCACTACGAACACTCCCCGGACACCGCGAGTGTTCTTAGAAGCGTCTTCAGAACACCCCCATTTTCTTTATTTGCGAACATTTCAGGACACCGCGAGTGTTCTTAGGACACATTCAACTTGACAGAGAACAATACGGACAGCGTTCTCAGGACACCCTCTACGAACACTCCCTGGACACCGCAAGTGTTCTTAGAAGCGTCTTCAGAACACCACCATCTTGTTTATTTGCAAACATTTCAGGACACCGCAAGTGTTCTTAGGACACATTCAACTTGACAGAGAACCATACATTTGTTTTTCACCCAAAGTTATAAGCAAATATGAATGTGATATGCTGCGGTGGTTGTTGCCAGGGCATAGAGTCTTGGGTGCATGGCCAAATGGCCATGCACCCAAGACTCTATGCCCTGGCAACAACCACCGCAGCATATCACATCCATAGAGTCAAACATTTCAACTATGATCTATGGGAAACTTTTAATGTCCGCGAACAATGTGAGTGTTCTTAGAACACTTTCAACTTGCAAGCGAACAATACGGACACCATTTTCAGGACACCCCCTACGAACATTTCAGAACAATGCGATAGTTCTTAGAACACTTTCAACTTAACAACGAACAATACTGACAGTGTCCTAAGGACACCCCCTACGAACATTCCAGGACACCGGGAGTGTTCTCAAAAACGTCTTCAGAACACCCCCATTTTGTTTATTTGCGAACATTTCAGGACACCGCGGGTGATCTTAGAACACATTCCACTTGACAGAGAACAATACTGACAGCGTCCTCAGGGCACCCCCTACGAACACTCCCCGGACACCGCGAGTGTTCTTAGAAGCGTCTTCAGAACACCACCATCTTGTTTATTTGCGAACATTTCAGGACACCGTGAGTGTTCTTAGGACACATTCAACTTGACAGAGAACAATACAGACAGCGTCCTCAGGACACCCCCTACGAACATTCCAGGACACCGGGAGTGTTCTTAGAAGCTTCTTCAGAACACCCCCATCTTGTTTATTTGCGAACATTTCAGGACACCGCGAGTGTTCTTAGGACACATTCAACTTGACAGAGAACAATACGGACAGCGTCCTCAGGACACCCCCTACGAACACTCCCCGGACACCGCAAGTGTTCTTAGAAGCGTCTTCAGAACACCCCCATTTTGTTTATTTGCGAACATTTCAGGACACCGCGGGTGTTCTTAGAACACATTTAACTTGACAGAGAACAATACGGACAGAGTCCTCAGGACACCCCCTACGAACATTCCAGGACACAGGGAGTGTTCTTAGAAGCGTCTTCAGAACACCACCATCTTTTTTATTTGCGAACATTTCAGGACACCGCGAGTGTTCTTAGGACACATTCAACTTGACAGAGAACAATACTGACAGTGTCCTCAGGACACCCCCAACGAACACACCCCGGACACCGCGAGTGTTCTTAGAAGCGTCTTGAGAAGACCACCATCTTGTTTATTTGCGAACATTTCAGGACACCGTGAGTGTTCTTAGGACACATTCAACTTGACAGAGAACAATACGGACAGCGTCCTCAGGACACCCCCTACGAACACTCCAGGACACCGGGAGTGTTCTTAGAAGCTTCATCAGAACACCACCATCTTGTTTATTTGCGAACATTTCAGGACACCGCAAGTGTTCTCAGGACACATTCAACTTGACAGAGAACCTTACGGACAGCGTCCTCAGGACACTCCCTACGAACACTCCCCGGACACCGCGAGTGTTCTTAGAAGCATCTTCAGAACACCACCATCTTGTTTATTTGCGAACATTTCAGGACACCACGAGTGTTCTTAGGACACATTCAACTTGACAGAGAACAATACGGACAGCATCCTCAGGACACGCCCTACGAACACTCCCCGGACACCGCGAGTGTTCTTAGAAGCGTCTTCAGAACACCCCCATTTTGTTTATTTGCGAACATTTCAGGACACCGCGCGTGTTCTTAGAACACATTCAACTTGACAGAGAACAATACAGACAGCGTCCTCAGGACAGCCCCTACGAACATTCCAGGACACAGGGAGTGTTCTTAGAAGCGTCTTCAGAACACCACCATCTTGTTTATTTGCGAACATTTCAGGACACTGTGAGTGTTCTTAGGACACATTCAACTTGACAGAGAACAATATGGACAGCGTCCTCAGGACACCCCCTACGAACACTCCCCGGACACCGCGAGTGTTCTTAGAAGCGTCTTCAGAACACCCCAATTTTGTTTATTTGCGAACATTTCAGGACACCGCGAGTGTTCTTAGGACACATTCAACTTGACAGAGAACAATACGGACAGCGTCCTCAGGACACCCCCTATGAACACTCCCCGGACACTGTGAGTGATCTTAGAAGCGTCTTCAGAACACCCCCATTTTGTTTATTTGCGAATATTTCAGGACACCGCGGGTCTTCTTAGAACACATTCAACTTGACAGAGAACCATACGGACAGCGTCCTCAGGACACCCCCTACGAACATTCCAGGACACCAGGAGTGTTCTTAGAAGCTTCTTCAGAACACCACCACCTTGTTTATTTGCGAACATTTCAGGACACCGCGAGTGTTCTTAGAACACATTCAACTTGACAGAGAACAATACGGACAGCGTCCTCAGGACACCCCCTACGAACACTCCCCGGACTCCGCGAGTGTTCTTAGAAGCGTCTTCAGAACACCACCATCTTGTTTATTTGCGAACATTTCAGGACACCGTGAGTGTTCTTAGGACACATTCAACTTGACAGAGAACAATACGGACAGCGTCTTCAGGACACCCCCTACGAACACTCCCCGGACACCGCAAGTGTTCTTAGAAGCATCTTCAGAACACCCCCATTTTGTTTATTTGCGAACATTTCAGGACACCGCGGGTGTTCTTAGAACACATTTAACTTGACAGAGAACAATACGGACAGCGTCCTCAGGACACCCCCTATGAACATTCCAGAACACCGGGAGTGTTCTTAGAAGCGTCTTCAGAACACCACCATCTTGTTTATTTGCGAACATTTCAGGACACTGCGAGTGTTCTTAGGACACATTCAACTTGACAGAGAACAATACGGACAGCGTCCTCAGGACACCCCCTATGAACACTCCCCGGACACCGCGAGTGTTCTTAGAAGCGTCTTCAGAACACCCCCATTTTGTTTATTTGCGAACATTTCAGGACACTGTGAGTGTTCTTAGGACACATTCAACTTGAGAGAGAACAATACGGACAGCGTCCTCAGGACACCCACTACGAACACTCCCCGGACACCGCGAGTGTTCTTAGAAGCGTCTTCAGAACACCCCCATTTTCTTTATTTGCGAACATTTCAGGGCACCGCGGGTGTTCTTAGAACACATTCAACTTGACAGAGAACAATATGGACAGCGTCCTCAGGACACCCCCTACGAACATTTCAGGACACCGCGAGTGTTCTCAAAAACGTCTTCAGAACACCCCCATTTTGTTTATTTGCGAACATTTTAGGACACCGGGGGTGTTCTTAGAACACATTCAACTTGACAGAGAACAATACGGACAGCGTCCTCAGGACACCCCCTACGAACATTTCAGGACACCGGGAGTGTTCTCAAAACGTCTTCAGAACACCCCCATTTTGTTTATTTGCAAACATTTTAGGACACCGCGGGTGTTCTTAGAACACATTCAACTTGACAGAGAACCATACATTTGTTTTTCACCCAAAGTTATAAGAAAATATGAATGTGATATGCTGTGGTGGTTGTTGCCAGGGCATACAGTCTTGGGTGCATGGCCAAATGGCCATGCATCCAAGACTCTATGCCCTGGCAACAACCACCGCAGCATATCACATCCATAGAGTCAAACATTTCAACTATGATCTATGGGAAACTTTTAATGTCCGCGAACAACGCGATAGTTCTTAGAACACTTTCAACTTAACAACGAACAATACGGACAGCGTCCTAAGGACACCCCCTACGAACATTCCAGGACACCGGGAGTGTTCTCAAAAACGTCTTCAGAACACCCCCTTTTTGTTTATTTGCAAACATTTCAGAACACCGCGGGTGTTATTAGAACACATTCCACTTGACAGAGAACAATACTGACAGCGTCCTCAGGACACCCCCTACGAACACTCCCTGGACACCGCGATTGTTCTTAGAAGTGTCTTCAGAACACCACCATCTTGTTTATTTGCGAACATTTCAGGACACCGTGAGTGTTCTTAGGACATTTTTCAACTTGACAGAGAACAATACGGACAGCGTCCTCAGGACACCCCCTACGAACATTCCAGGACACCGGGAGTGTTCTTAGAAGCTTCATCAGAACACCACCATCTTGTTTATTTGCGAACATTTCAGGACACCGCGAATATTCTTAGGACACATTCAACTTGACAGAGAACAACACGGACAGCGTCCTCAGGACACTCCCTACGAACACTCCCCAGACACCGCGAGTGTTCTTAGAAGCGTCTTCAGAACACCCCATTTTGTTTATTTGCGAACATTTCAGGACACCGCGGGTGTTCTTAGAACACATTCAACTTGACAGAGAACAATACGGACAGCGTCCTCAGGACACCCCCTATGAACATTCCAGGACACCGGGAGTGTTCTTAGAAGCTTCTTCAGAACACCACCATCTTGTTTATTTGCGAACATTTCAGGACACCGCGAGTGTTCTTAGAACACATTCAACTTGACAGAGATCAATACGGACAGCGTCCTCAGGACACCCTCTACAAACACTCCCCGGACACCGCGAGTGTTCTTAGAAGCGTCTTCAGAACACCACCATCTTGTTTATTTGCGATCATTTCAGGACACCGCGAGTGTTCTTAGGACACATTCAACTTGACAGAGAACAATACGGACAGCGTCTTCAGGACACCCCCTACGAACACTCCCCGGACACCGCGAGTGTTCTTAGAAGCGTCTTCAGAACACCCCCATTTTGTTTATTTGCGAACATTTCAGGACACTGCGAGTGTTCTTAGGACACATTCAACTTGACAGAGAACAATACGGACAGCGTCCACAGGACACCCCCTACGAACACTCCCCGGACACCGCAAGTGTTCTTAGAAGCGTCTTCAGAACACCCCCATTTTGTTTATTTGCGAACATTTCAGGACACCGCGGGTGTTCTTAGAACACATTCAACTTGACAGAGAACAATACGGACAGCGTCCTCAGGACACCCCCTATGAACACTCCCCGGACACTGTGAGTGATCTTAGAAGCGTCTTCAGAACACCCCCATTTTGTTTATTTGCGAATATTTCAGGACACCGCGGGTCTTCTTAGAACACATTCAACTTGACAGAGAACCATACGGACAGCGTCCTCAGGACACCCCCTACGAATATTCCAGGACACCAGGAGTGTTCTTAGAAGCTTCTTCAGAACACCACCACCTTGTTTATTTGCGAACATTTCAGGACACCGCGAGTGTTCTTAGAACACATTCAACTTGACAGAGAACAATACGGACAGCGTCCTCAGGACACCCCCTACGAACACTCCCCGGACTCCGCGAGTGTTCTTAGAAGCGTCTTCAGAACACCACCATCTTGTTTATTTGCGAACATTTCAGGACACCGTGAGTGTTCTTAGGACACATTCAACTTGACAGAGAACAATACGGACAGCGTCTTCAGGACACCCCCTACGAACACTCCCCGGACACCGCAAGTGTTCTTAGAAGCATCTTCAGAACACCCCCATTTTGTTTATTTGCGAACATTTCAGGACACCGCGGGTGTTCTTAGAACACATTTAACTTGACAGAGAACAATACGGACAGCGTCCTCAGGACACCCCCTATGAACATTCCAGAACACCGGGAGTGTTCTTAGAAGCGTCTTCAGAACACCACCATCTTGTTTATTTGCGAACATTTCAGGACACTGCGAGTGTTCTTAGGACACATTCAACTTGACAGAGAACAATACGGACAGCGTCCTCAGGACACCCCCTATGAACACTCCCCGGACACCGCGAGTGTTCTTAGAAGCGTCTTCAGAACACCCCCATTTTGTTTATTTGCGAACATTTCAGGACACTGTGAGTGTTCTTAGGACACATTCAACTTGAGAGAGAACAATACGGACAGCGTCCTCAGGACACCCACTACGAACACTCCCCGGACACCGCGAGTGTTCTTAGAAGCATCTTCAGAACACCCCCATTTTCTTTATTTGCGAACATTTCAGGGCACCGCGGGTGTTCTTAGAACACATTCAACTTGACAGAGAACAATATGGACAGCGTCCTCAGGACACCCCCTACGAACATTTCAGGACACCGCGAGTGTTCTCAAAAACGTCTTCAGAACACCCCCATTTTGTTTATTTGCGAACATTTTAGGACACCGGGGGTGTTCTTAGAACACATTCAACTTGACAGAGAACAATACGGACAGCGTCCTCAGGACACCCCCTACGAACATTTCAGGACACCGGGAGTGTTCTCAAAACGTCTTCAGAACACCCCCATTTTGTTTATTTGCAAACATTTTAGGACACCGCGGGTGTTCTTAGAACACATTCAACTTGACAGAGAACCATACATTTGTTTTTCACCCAAAGTTATAAGAAAATATGAATGTGATATGCTGTGGTGGTTGTTGCCAGGGCATACAGTCTTGGGTGCATGGCCAAATGGCCATGCATCCAAGACTCTATGCCCTGGCAACAACCACCGCAACATATCACATCCATAGAGTCAAACATTTCAACTATGATCTATGGGAAACTTTTAATGTCCGCGAACAACGCGATAGTTCTTAGAACACTTTCAACTTAACAACGAACAATACGGACAGCGTCCTAAGGACACCCCCTACGAACATTCCAGGACACCGGGAGTGTTCTCAAAAACGTCTTCAGAACACCCCCATTTTGTTTATTTGCAAACATTTCAGAACACCGCGGGTGTTATTAGAACACATTCCACTTGACAGAGAACAATACTGACAGCGTCCTCAGGACACCCCCTACGAACACTCCCTGGACACCGCGATTGTTCTTAGAAGTGTCTTCAGAACACCACCATCTTGTTTATTTGCGAACATTTCAGGACACCGTGAGTGTTCTTAGGACATTTTTCAACTTGACAGAGAACAATACGGACAGCGTCCTCAGGACACCCCCTACGAACATTCCAGGACACCGGGAGTGTTCTTAGAAGCTTCATCAGAACACCACCATCTTGTTTATTTGCGAACATTTCAGGACACCGCGAATATTCTTAGGACACATTCAACTTGACAGAGAACAACACGGACATCGTCCTCAGGACACTCCCTACGAACACTCCCCAGACAGCGCGAGTGTTCTTAGAAGCGTCTTCAGAACACCCCCATTTTGTTTATTTGCGAACATTTCAGGACACCGCGGGTGTTCTTAGAACACATTCAACTTGACAGAGAACAATACGGACAGCGTCCTCAGGACACCCCCTACGAACATTCCAGGACACCGGGAGTGTTCTTAGAAGCTTCTTCAGAACACCACCATCTTGTTTATTTGCGAACATTTCAGGACACCGCGAGTGTTCTTAGAACACATTCAACTTGACAGAGAACAATACGGACAGCGTCCTCAGGACACCCCCTACGAACATTTCAGGACACCGGGAGTGTTCTCAAAACGTCTTCAGAACACCCCCATTTTGTTTATTTGCAAACATTTTAGGACACCGCGGGTGTTCTTAGAACACATTCAACTTGACAGAGAACCATACATTTGTTTTTCACCCAAAGTTATAAGAAAATATGAATGTGATATGCTGTGGTGGTTGTTGCCAGGGCATACAGTCTTGGGTGCATGGCCAAATGGCCATGCATCCAAGACTCTATGCCCTGGCAACAACCACCGCAGCATATCACATCCATAGAGTCAAACATTTCAACTATGATCTATGGGAAACTTTTAATGTCCGCGAACAACGCGATAGTTCTTAGAACACTTTCAACTTAACAACGAACAATACGGACAGCGTCCTAAGGACACCCCCTACGAACATTCCAGGACACCGGGAGTGTTCTCAAAAACGTCTTCAGAACACCCCCTTTTTGTTTATTTGCAAACATTTCAGAACACCGCGGGTGTTATTAGAACACATTCCACTTGACAGAGAACAATACTGACAGCGTCCTCAGGACACCCCCTACGAACACTCCCTGGACACCGCGATTGTTCTTAGAAGTGTCTTCAGAACACCACCATCTTGTTTATTTGCGAACATTTCAGGACACCGTGAGTGTTCTTAGGACATTTTTTAACTTGACAGAGAACAATACGGACAGCGTCCTCAGGACACCCCATACGAACATTCCAGGACACCGGGAGTGTTCTTAGAAGATTCATCAGAACACCACCATCTTGTTTATTTGCGAACATTTCAGGACAACGCGAATATTCTTAGGACACATTCAACTTGACAGAGAACAACACGGACAGCGTCCTCAGGACACTCCCTACGAACACTCCCCAGACACCGCGAGTGTTCTTAGAAGCTTCTTCAGAACACCACCATCTTGTTTATTTGTGAACATTTCAGGACACCGCGAGTGTTCTTAGAACACATTCAACTTGACAGAGATCAATACGGACAGCGTCCTCAGGACACCCTCTACAAACACTCCCCGGACACCGCGAGTGTTCTTAGAAGCGTCTTCAGAACACCACCATCTTGTTTATTTGCGATCATTTCAGGACACCGCGAGTGTTCTTAGGACACATTCAACTTGACAGAGAACAATACGGACAGCGTCTTCAGGACACCCCCTACGAACACTCCCCGGACACCGCGAGTGTTCTTAGAAGCGTCTTCAGAACACCCCCATTTTGTTTATTTGCGAACATTTCAGGACACTGCGAGTGTTCTTAGGACACATTCAACTTGACAGAGAACAATACGGACAGCGTCCACAGGACACCCCCTACGAACACTCCCCGGACACCGCAAGTGTTCTTAGAAGCGTCTTCAGAACACCCCCATTTTGTTTATTTGCGAACATTTCAGGACACCGCGGGTGTTCTTAGAACACATTCAACTTGACAGAGAACAATACGGACAGCGTCCTCAGGACACCCCCTATGAACACTCCCCGGACACTGTGAGTGATCTTAGAAGCGTCTTCAGAACACCCCCATTTTGTTTATTTGCGAATATTTCAGGACACCGCGGGTCTTCTTAGAACACATTCAACTTGACAGAGAACCATACGGAGAGCGTCCTCAGGACACCCCCTACGAACATTCCAGGACACCAGGAGTGTTCTTAGAAGCTTCTTCAGAACACCACCACCTTGTTTATTTGCGAACATTTCAGGACACCGCGAGTGTTCTTAGAACACATTCAACTTGACAGAGAACAATACGGACAGCGTCCTCAGGACACCCCCTACGAACACTCCCCGGACTCCGCGAGTGTTCTTAGAAGCGTCTTCAGAACACCACCATCTTGTTTATTTGCGAACATTTCAGGACACCGTGAGTGTTCTTAGGACACATTCAACTTGACAGAGAACAATACGGACAGCGTCTTCAGGACACCCCCTACGAACACTCCCCGGACACCGCAAGTGTTCTTAGAAGCATCTTCAGAACACCCCCATTTTGTTTATTTGCGAACATTTCAGGACACCGCGGGTGTTCTTAGAACACATTTAACTTGACAGAGAACAATACGGACAGCGTCCTCAGGACACCCCCTATGAACATTCCAGAACACCGGGAGTGTTCTTAGAAGCGTCTTCAGAACACCACCATCTTGTTTATTTGCGAACATTTCAGGACACTGCGAGTGTTCTTAGGACACATTCAACTTGACAGAGAACAATACGGACAGCGTCCTCAGGACACCCCCTATGAACACTCCCCGGACACCGCGAGTGTTCTTAGAAGCGTCTTCAGAACACACCCATTTTGTTTATTTGCGAACATTTCAGGACACTGTGAGTGTTCTTAGGACACATTCAACTTGACAGAGAACAATACGGACAGCGTCCTCAGGACACCCACTACGAACACTCCCCGGACACCGCGAGTGTTCTTAGAAGCGTCTTCAGAACACCCCCATTTTCTTTATTTGCGAACATTTCAGGGCACCGCGGGTGTTCTTAGAACACATTCAACTTGACAGAGAACAATATGGACAGCTTCCTCAGGACACCCCCTACGAACATTTCAGGACACCGCGAGTGTTCTCAAAAACGTCTTCAGAACACCCCCATTTTGTTTATTTGCGAACATTTTAGGACACCGGGGGTGTTCTTAGAACACATTCAACTTGACAGAGAACAATACGGACAGCGTCCTCAGGACACCCCCTACGAACATTTCAGGACACCGGGAGTGTTCTCAAAACGTCTTCAGAACACCCCCATTTTGTTTATTTGCAAACATTTTAGGACACCGCGGGTGTTCTTAGAACACATTCAACTTGACAGAGAACCATACATTTGTTTTTCACCCAAAGTTATAAGAAAATATGAATGTGATATGCTGTGGTGGTTGTTGCCAGGGCATACAGTCTTGGGTGCATGGCCAAATGGCCATGCATCCAAGACTCTATGCCCTGGCAACAACCACCGCAGCATATCACATCCATAGAGTCAAACATTTCAACTATGATCTATGGGAAACTTTTATTGTCCGCGAACAACGCGATAGTTCTTAGAACACTTTCAACTTAACAACGAACAATACGGACAGCGTCCTAAGGACACCCCCTACGAACATTCCAGGACACCGGGAGTGTTCTCAAAAACGTCTTCAGAACACCCCCATTTTGTTTATTTGCAAACATTTCAGAACACCGCGGGTGTTATTAGAACACATTCCACTTGACAGAGAACAATACTGACAGCGTCCTCAGGACACCCCCTACGAACACTCCCTGGACACCGCGATTGTTCTTAGAAGTGTCTTCAGAACACCACCATCTTGTTTATTTGCGAACATTTCAGGACACCGTGAGTGTTCTTAGGACATTTTTCAACTTGACAGAGAACAATACGGACAGCGTCCTCAGGACACCCCCTACGAACATTCCAGGACACCGGGAGTGTTCTTAGAAGCTTCATCAGAACACCACCATCTTGTTTATTTGCGAACATTTCAGGACACCGCGAATATTCTTGGGACACATTCAACTTGACAGAGAACAACACGGACAGCGTCCTCAGGACACTCCCTACGAACACTCCCCAGACAGCGCGAGTGTTCTTAGAAGCGTCTTCAGAACACCCCCATTTTGTTTATTTGCGAACATTTCAGGACACCGCGGGTGTTCTTAGAACACATTCAACTTGACAGAGAACAATACGGACAGCGTCCTCAGGACACCCCCTACGAACATTCCAGGACACCGGGAGTGTTCTTAGAAGCTTCTTCAGAACACCACCATCTTGTTTATTTGCGAACATTTCAGGACACCGCGAGTGTTCTTAGAACACATTCAACTTGACAGAGAACAATACGGACAGCGTCCTCAGGACACCCCCTACGAACATTTCAGGACACCGGGAGTGTTCTCAAAACGTCTTCAGAACACCCCCATTTTGTTTATTTGCAAACATTTTAGGACACCGCGGGTGTTCTTAGAACACATTCAACTTGACAGAGAACCATACATTTGTTTTTCACCCAAAGTTATAAGAAAATATGAATGTGATATGCTGTGGTGGTTGTTGCCAGGGCATACAGTCTTGGGTGCATGGCCAAATGGCCATGCATCCAAGACTCTATGCCCTGGCAACAACCACCGCAGCATATCACATCCATAGAGTCAAACATTTCAACTATGATCTATGGGAAACTTTTAATGTCCGCGAACAACGCGATAGTTCTTAGAACACTTTCAACTTAACAACGAACAATACGGACAGCGTCCTAAGGACACCCCCTACGAACATTCCAGGACACCGGGAGTGTTCTCAAAAACGTCTTCAGAACACCCCCTTTTTGTTTATTTGCAAACATTTCAGAACACCGCGGGTGTTATTAGAACACATTCCACTTGACAGAGAACAATACTGACAGCGTCCTCAGGACACCCCCTACGAACACTCCCTGGACACCGCGATTGTTCTTAGAAGTGTCTTCAGAACACCACCATCTTGTTTATTTGCGAACATTTCAGGACACCGTGAGTGTTCTTAGGACATTTTTCAACTTGACAGAGAACAATACGGACAGCGTCCTCAGGACACCCCCTACGAACATTCCAGGACACCGGGAGTGTTCTTAGAAGCTTCATCAGAACACCACCATCTTGTTTATTTGCGAACATTTCAGGACACCGCGAATATTCTTAGGACACATTCAACTTGACAGAGAACAACACGGACAGCGTCCTCAGGACACTCCCTACGAACACTCCCCAGACACCGCGAGTGTTCTTAGAAGCGTCTTCAGAACACCCCCATTTTGTTTATTTGCGAACATTTCAGGACACCGCGGGTGTTCTTAGAACACATTCAACTTGACAGAGAACAATACGGACAGCGTCCTCAGGACACCCCCTACGAACATTCCAGGACACCGGCAGTGTTCTTAGAAGCGTCTTCAGAACACCACCATCTTGTTTATTTGCGAACATTTCAGGACACCGTGAGTGTTCTTAGGACACATTCAACTTGACAGAGAACAATACGGACAGCGTCTTCAGGACACCCCCTACGAACACTCCCCGGACACCGCGAGTGTTCTTAGAAGCGTCTTCAGAACACCCCCATTTTGTTTATTTGCGAACATTTCAGGACACTGCGAGTGTTCTTAGGACACATTCAACTTGACAGAGAACAATACGGACAGCGTCCACAGGACACCCCCTACGAACACTCCCCGGACACCGCAAGTGTTCTTAGAAGCGTCTTCAGAACACCCCCATTTTGTTTATTTGCGAACATTTCAGGACACCGCGGGTGTTCTTAGAACACATTCAACTTGACAGAGAACAATACGGACAGCGTCCTCAGGACACCCCCTATGAACACTCCCCGGACACTGTGAGTGATCTTAGAAGCGTCTTCAGAACACCCCCATTTTGTTTATTTGCGAATATTTCAGGACACCGCGGGTCTTCTTAGAACACATTCAACTTGACAGAGAACCATACGGAGAGCGTCCTCAGGACACCCCCTACGAACATTCCAGGACACCAGGAGTGTTCTTAGAAGCTTCTTCAGAACACCACCACCTTGTTTATTTGCGAACATTTCAGGACACCGCGAGTGTTCTTAGAACACATTCAACTTGACAGAGAACAATACGGACAGCGTCCTCAGGACACCCCCTACGAACACTCCCCGGACTCCGCGAGTGTTCTTAGAAGCGTCTTCAGAACACCACCATCTTGTTTATTTGCGAACATTTCAGGACACCGTGAGTGTTCTTAGGACACATTCAACTTGACAGAGAACAATACGGACAGCGTCTTCAGGACACCCCCTACGAACACTCCCCGGACACCGCAAGTGTTCTTAGAAGCATCTTCAGAACACCCCCATTTTGTTTATTTGCGAACATTTCAGGACACCGCGGGTGTTCTTAGAACACATTTAACTTGACAGAGAACAATACGGACAGCGTCCTCAGGACACCCCCTATGAACATTCCAGAACACCGGGAGTGTTCTTAGAAGCGTCTTCAGAACACCACCATCTTGTTTATTTGCGAACATTTCAGGACACTGCGAGTGTTCTTAGGACACATTCAACTTGACAGAGAACAATACGGACAGCGTCCTCAGGACACCCCCTATGAACACTCCCCGGACACCGCGAGTGTTCTTAGAAGCGTCTTCAGAACACACCCATTTTGTTTATTTGCGAACATTTCAGGACACTGTGAGTGTTCTTAGGACACATTCAACTTGACAGAGAACAATACGGACAGCGTCCTCAGGACACCCACTACGAACACTCCCCGGACACCGCGAGTGTTCTTAGAAGCGTCTTCAGAACACCCCCATTTTCTTTATTTGCGAACATTTCAGGGCACCGCGGGTGTTCTTAGAACACATTCAACTTGACAGAGAACAATATGGACAGCTTCCTCAGGACACCCCCTACGAACATTTCAGGACACCGCGAGTGTTCTCAAAAACGTCTTCAGAACACCCCCATTTTGTTTATTTGCGAACATTTTAGGACACCGGGGGTGTTCTTAGAACACATTCAACTTGACAGAGAACAATACGGACAGCGTCCTCAGGACACCCCCTACGAACATTTCAGGACACCGGGAGTGTTCTCAAAACGTCTTCAGAACACCCCCATTTTGTTTATTTGCAAACATTTTAGGACACCGCGGGTGTTCTTAGAACACATTCAACTTGACAGAGAACCATACATTTGTTTTTCACCCAAAGTTATAAGAAAATATGAATGTGATATGCTGTGGTGGTTGTTGCCAGGGCATACAGTCTTGGGTGCATGGCCAAATGGCCATGCATCCAAGACTCTATGCCCTGGCAACAACCACCGCAGCATATCACATCCATAGAGTCAAACATTTCAACTATGATCTATGGGAAACTTTTATTGTCCGCGAACAACGCGATAGTTCTTAGAACACTTTCAACTTAACAACGAACAATACGGACAGCGTCCTAAGGACACCCCCTACGAACATTCCAGGACACCGGGAGTGTTCTCAAAAACGTCTTCAGAACACCCCCATTTTGTTTATTTGCAAACATTTCAGAACACCGCGGGTGTTATTAGAACACATTCCACTTGACAGAGAACAATACTGACAGCGTCCTCAGGACACCCCCTACGAACACTCCCTGGACACCGCGATTGTTCTTAGAAGTGTCTTCAGAACACCACCATCTTGTTTATTTGCGAACATTTCAGGACACCGTGAGTGTTCTTAGGACATTTTTCAACTTGACAGAGAACAATACGGACAGCGTCCTCAGGACACCCCCTACGAACATTCCAGGACACCGGGAGTGTTCTTAGAAGCTTCATCAGAACACCACCATCTTGTTTATTTGCGAACATTTCAGGACACCGCGAATATTCTTAGGACACATTCAACTTGACAGAGAACAACACGGACAGCGTCCTCAGGACACTCCCTACGAACACTCCCCAGACAGCGCGAGTGTTCTTAGAAGCGTCTTCAGAACACCCCCATTTTGTTTATTTGCGAACATTTCAGGACACCGCGGGTGTTCTTAGAACACATTCAACTTGACAGAGAACAATACGGACAGCGTCCTCAGGACACCCCCTACGAACATTCCAGGACACCGGGAGTGTTCTTAGAAGCTTCTTCAGAACACCACCATCTTGTTTATTTGCGAACATTTCAGGACACCGCGAGTGTTCTTAGAACACATTCAACTTGACAGAGAACAATACGGACAGCGTCCTCAGGACACCCCCTACGAACATTTCAGGACACCGGGAGTGTTCTCAAAACGTCTTCAGAACACCCCCATTTTGTTTATTTGCAAACATTTTAGGACACCGCGGGTGTTCTTAGAACACATTCAACTTGACAGAGAACCATACATTTGTTTTTCACCCAAAGTTATAAGAAAATATGAATGTGATATGCTGTGGTGGTTGTTGCCAGGGCATACAGTCTTGGGTGCATGGCCAAATGGCCATGCATCCAAGACTCTATGCCCTGGCAACAACCACCGCAGCATATCACATCCATAGAGTCAAACATTTCAACTATGATCTATGGGAAACTTTTAATGTCCGCGAACAACGCGATAGTTCTTAGAACACTTTCAACTTAACAACGAACAATACGGACAGCGTCCTAAGGACACCCCCTACGAACATTCCAGGACACCGGGAGTGTTCTCAAAAACGTCTTCAGAACACCCCCTTTTTGTTTATTTGCAAACATTTCAGAACACCGCGGGTGTTATTAGAACACATTCCACTTGACAGAGAACAATACTGACAGCGTCCTCAGGACACCCCCTACGAACACTCCCTGGACACCGCGATTGTTCTTAGAAGTGTCTTCAGAACACCACCATCTTGTTTATTTGCGAACATTTCAGGACACCGTGAGTGTTCTTAGGACATTTTTCAACTTGACAGAGAACAATACGGACAGCGTCCTCAGGACACCCCCTACGAACATTCCAGGACACCGGGAGTGTTCTTAGAAGCTTCATCAGAACACCACCATCTTGTTTATTTGCGAACATTTCAGGACACCGCGAATATTCTTAGGACACATTCAACTTGACAGAGAACAACACGGACAGCGTCCTCAGGACACTCCCTACGAACACTCCCCAGACACCGCGAGTGTTCTTAGAAGCGTCTTCAGAACACCCCCATTTTGTTTATTTGCGAACATTTCAGGACACCGCGGGTGTTCTTAGAACACATTCAACTTGACAGAGAACAATACGGACAGCGTCCTCAGGACACCCCCTACGAACATTCCAGGACACTGGGAGTGTTCTTAGAAGCTTCTTCAGAACATCACCATCTTGTTTATTTGCGAACATTTCAGGACACCGCGAGTGTTCTTAGAACACATTCAACTTGACAGAGATCAATACGGACAGCGTCCTCAGGACACCCTCTACAAACACTCCCCGGACACCGCGAATGTTCTTAGAAGCGTCTTCAGAACACCACCATCTTGTTTATTTGCGATCATTTCAGGACACCGCGAGTGTTCTTAGGACACATTCAACTTGACAGAGAACAATACGGACAGCGTCTTCAGGACACCCCCTACGAACACTCCCCGGACACCGCGAGTGTTCTTAGAAGCGTCTTCAGAACACCCCCATTTTGTTTATTTGCGAACATTTCAGGACACTGCGAGTGTTCTTAGGACACATTCAACTTGACAGAGAACAATACGGACAGCGTCCACAGGACACCCCCTACGAACACTCCCCGGACACCGCAAGTGTTCTTAGAAGCGTCTTCAGAACACCCCCATTTTGTTTATTTGCGAACATTTCAGGACACCGCGGGTGTTCTTAGAACACATTCAACTTGACAGAGAACAATACGGACAGCCTCCTCAGGACACCCCCTTCGAACATTTCAGGACACCGGGAGTGTTCTCAAAAACGTCTTCAGAGCACCCCCATTTTGTTTATTTGCGAACATTTCAGGACACCGCGGGTGTTCTTAGAACACATTCAACTTGACAGAGAACAATACAGACAGCGTCCTCAGGACACCCCCTAGGAACACTCCCCGGACACCGCAAGTGTTCTTAGAACAGTTTCACTTTGTTTGCGAACAAAACGGACACATATTGAGTCCTTAGAACACCCCCAGTCAGTTTATTTAGAACATTTCAGAACACCCGTGATGTCCGCAAACAAATCAAACACAAAAAGAACGTCTAACACATAAAAAACACAACTTTCATCCTATCTCATACACTCCCACCCTCCCCAAACACTCCTACACACCAACACACTCTACTAAATACACATTTTGAACAAAGTTTCACCGCGCTGTCCGCGGACGGCCGCAAATCCAAGATGGCGGGCACTACCGAAAAATCTGACGCGCTTCACGCTCCATGCCGTCCAATCAGTGAACACGTTGCATGTCCGCGAACATCACGCAAGACGATTGGCCAATCAGGACACTGTCCGCGGAGCAAACAGGGAAGTGTGTCCGCGAACCGAACACAGATATCACTATTTTTTTTTTACCTACTTTTTGGTCATTTTTAAAAAAACTACGGATTTTTACCAAATTTGCAAAAGCACGCTTTTGGGACCAAGCCGCTGCTCCTGGTCCAAATTTGGTGGAAATCCGTTCAGCGGTTTGGGCTGTAGGCGGCGAGCACATTTATTTTCCCATTCAGTCTATGGGAAAAAAACATTTTGAGACCCCCCTATAACTTTGCCCCCCCTGGACGAATCCTCACCAAACTTTGCAAAAAAATTCAGAGTGACCCAAATACTTTTTCTGCAACGTTTGGTGAGGATCCGTCCAGGGAGAGCAAAGTTATAAGCCACCCAAAAAGTGCTCTTCCTATGGAAACAGCAACTTAACTATAACTACATGGCCACTACTGTGGCCATGTAATGACACGGTAGCATCCATGTAGTTATGGTTAAGTTGGTGTTTCCATAGAATTAGCACTTTTTGGGTGGCTTATAACTTCGCTCCCTCTGGACGAATCCTCACCAAACTTGTAAAAATAGTATATGGCCCACTCTGAATTGTTTTGCAGAGTTTGGAGAGGTTTGGTCCAGGGGGGGCAAAGTTAAAGGGGGGGTCCCAAAACTTTTGTTTTTTCCTAAAGACATAATGGGAAAAAACGTTGTGCACGGCTACAGCCAGAACCGCTGGACGGATTTACACCAAATTTGTGGCAGGAGCGGCGGCTTGGTCCAGAAAGCGTGCTTTCACAAATTTGGTGTAAATCCGTCCAGTAGTTTTTTAAAAAATGACCAAAATGTAAGGCAAAAAAATGAGTGATATCTGTGTTCGCTTCGCGGACGGACTTCCCTGTTCGCTCCGTGGACAGCACCCCAATTGGCCCATGGGCTTGCGTCATGTCCGCGGACATGCAGTGTGTTTTCTGATGGGGCGGCGTGGGGCGTGATGCGCGTCGGATTTTCTGTCGCGCCCACCATCTTGTATTCGTCGTCAACCGCGTACAGTGCGGTGAAACTTGGATTAAAAATTGTATTTAGTGGAGTGTGTTGGTGTGTAAGAGTTTTTGGGGAGGGTGGGGGAGTATGAGATAGGTTCAATGTTTTGTTTTTTTATGTGCTATACGCTTTTGTTGTGTTCGATTTGTCTGCGGAGAACACAGCTGTTCTGTCATTTTGTAAATAAACTAAATGGTGGGATGTTCAGAGGACGGAGTATGTGTCCTTTTTGTTCGCAAGGAAGGTAAAATTGAGCTAAAAACACTAGCAGTGTATTTAAATGTTCGTAAATACACAAACTGGGGGTGTCCTGAGTATTGTAATTTGTCAAGTTGAATGTGTTCTAAGAACACTCGCGGTGTCCCGAAATGGTTGCTATTACACAAAATGGGGGTGTTCTGAGAACGTTGTTTGTATTGTTCGTTGTCAGGTTGAAAGTGTTCTACGAACCCTCCTTTTGTCCGCTGATAGTACAATTTCCTATGGGCCTCACCCGACTTTTTGTCCACTAAAGAAATGATAAATCAGGCTGGTGTGCGCTGACATTATGTGATAATCCTATGACTGGCGCTATTGACCTGGCTGACTTGCTTTTGCAACACTAAATCATATCTCCCGCCTCTAAACCTGACATTATGAAAGCATTCATATTCCCCGCCTCTCTCCGTGATGTTACAGGGAGCGTCATCAAACGCGCCCAGTCGTCTCCAGTCCTACGCGACTTTACACAGAACCCGGAAGACAAAACAACACACATTATGTCACAACACAGCGCACCACAATTCAAAATATGAAACTGTGATTTAAAAGCAAACAGCAAGATTGTAAATTTTGTAAAGTACATTTATTTGACATCAAATGTTTAGAGAATATTCAGCGATTTGCATTTGTCTTTGTTGTCGATCCGCAAAAGTTCATGTTGAGCCACGCGATGTTCATTTGCGGTACAGAGAGTGTTAGATCAGCTTAGAACACAGTGCGCCACAATTCGGAATATGAAACTGGGGTTTAAAAGTAAACAGCAGGATTGTACATTTGGTAAAGTACATTTATTTCACATGAAATGTTTAGTGAATATTCAGCGATTTGCAATTGTCTCTGCTGTCGATCAGCAAAAGTTTTTTTGAGCCACACGCTGTTCCTTTGCGGTAGATAGGCTGTTGGTTTATGATAAAAGCAGTAAATGGTCGCACTGATAATCGGAAGGTTGCTCCAACAACGACGCATTAGACCACCATAGTGATTGGTATGTTGCTTCTAGCCGCTAGTACTGCGTAAGGGCATATTGGTCCTTGGCGATTGTCCCATAAAATGGTGAAGGTCATGAAGTTGCTTACATGGAGCTGCACCTGGCAGTTGAAAAATCCATCCGCTGGAGTCTGAAAATCGTGACTTTGGCAAAATGGGGCAACATACCTGTTTTAAAAAACATAAATTAGTCTCACCAGCCGATCTTTATTAAAAATATTCATTTTATTTATTAGGGCGTGAAACTATTTGCTAGCGAAGATAGTGCAACGGAGTATGTTAATAATAAAATAATAATATTTTCGCATTTATATAGCGCTAAGAACCGTCAGGTATCTCAGCGCTGCTTATTATTACCCACGGTGTGTGGTGCTCATTTATCGACCACGGAAGGATGAAAGGCTGAGTTTGGCCGTGCCGGGATTCGACATGCTTTAGCAAGCTGTGCACGGATCTCAAAGCGAGTGCTCTACTCGCTGTGCCACTTGACCGGCTACAGTTAAGTGGCACAGCGAGTAGAGCGCTTGCCCGGCTACAGACAAGTTACATTATTTCTATTAACCCACCCTGTGTCGTCTGCCTTTTTCAGAGCCCTCTAAACGACAGGGGATCAATTTGGCGGTAATAGTGCACGGTAGAAAACAATATGCCACATTGAACGAACAAGTACAACTTGACCAGGTTTTAATGCCATGCTATTATTATTATATTCCGGTATAGAATAATCTAAAGGGTTACTTACATTATAATTGCATTTTGCATTGTCCAAGTGTAGTGCAGTCCCAAAATACGACTCTGCGTGTGCCAACGATCTTTCTCAAAGTGATATAATATACAAAAGTGCTTTCGTTTCAGAAATGTCATCTTTATCGTGTCTTACGTTTTTGCTACACTTCTTCAAAAGACGTCTTTCAGCACAATCTCTGTCTGTCAAAGTAAAAAAAAATAGAACCTTATACTCTCCGGGCCGCGAGAAAAAAATGGAAGTAGCTGACCTTGACTGTGAACGAGCATAAATGCTTACCTTGCAACATTCTGTGTAAAGCCATCTGTGAGACTTGCTGTTTAAACTACATCTTTATATATTGTTTGCGTGCTAATAAAAAAAGTTTGTTTAAGGGACGTTATGGTTCCAAGTAAAGCCGAAAAACCCCTGAAATTCGCCAGTTATGGTAAGCTAAGCAACCATAACTCGCGCCACCACCGTGCACTGCTAAGACTAACACCCAGGACATCAAAGATGACATCGCAAATGTCATTGATGACATCACTGATGACTTCACATGTGCATTTACTTATCATGAAATTTGTGTACTAGGGATTTTTATTATAATGTTGCGAAAAAAGTGTCAAGGATCATTGCAATAAATATCATACCGTAATTAGTGCTTTGAATGATGCATTGATATAAATAGCATTGTATTATGGGGTTCTATCTAGTATACTGAGCTACTCATGGAAAAACATAGCATTGTGTGCAGCGTACAAGATGAAAGTATAATATTTGTAATGTTAATATGTTGAATAATGAAATGATAATTGTCCTGAAATGTTCAAAAATAAACAAAATGGGGGTGTTCTGAGGACTTTCTTCGTATTGTGTGACTGCTTAGCTGTATGCAATGAGGGAATGGCACAGAGAGTAAAGTGGAAATGTTAGAAGGGGTGTAGAAGTGTTATGCGTGCCGCGGACACCGCAGCTGTCCGTGGACAGGGCGTGCTACATCCAGGGTTTTCCAGCAAATCCAACATGGAAAGAAGACTGTACGGATTAGCCAACCGGATGTCGAGGTTGTGGATTTGTGTTGAAAGAGACTGTTTGTGGTGAAGATGGCAGAAGTAGAGAAAGTCTGGGTGTTGGTGCTTGGAGATATGCTTGTGCATGGTTTACAACAGTACGCTTGATGCAGGCATGTTGAAAAGAACTTTAATGTGAAAGGAGTGGAGGTGGTGTGGAGCACTGTGCCTGATTGCAATGTACAGGGAATTGTACAAGTTTGTGAGGATATGGCCACTATGAACAGTCTGCATGTGGTAGTTTTTCACTATGGTGCTTTCCATTTGGGCAACGTCAGTGCCCCTACTTTGTTGGCTGATTTGGAACGCTTGGTTCAAGCCGTAATGAAGATCCTTCCAAATGCGAAAGTAATTTTTTCTGAATTACTACCTAGGGCAATATGGGACAATAGTTTAGTTTTTTGTCCTCAGCAAAACATTGCTAGGTGTGTCATCAACCGCGGCATGTGTGCCTTCATGCTTAGAGCTGGTATGTTCTTCTGTAATAATGAGAATAACCCCTTACATTCGGCAGTTATGGTAAAATAAGCAACCATAACTCGCGCCACCGTGCACTGCTAACGCTAACACCCAGGACATCAAAGATGACATCACAAATGTCATTGATGACATCACTGATGACATCACATGTGCATTTACTTTTCATGAAAACTCTGTACAAGGGATTCTTATAATGCTGACCAAAAACTGTCAAGGATCATTGGGATAAATATCATGAGCTAATTAGTGCATTAAGCAATGCATTGATATAAATAGCATTCTGTTATGAAGTTCTATACAGTATACTAAGCTACTCATGCAGAAACATAGGCAGTGTGTGCAGCATACATGATGAAGGTGCAATATTCATAATCTTGTCATGTTGAATAGTGAAATGATAACTGCTTTCTTATTAGAGTTTTGCGTACTGTGAAACATGTAATAAGTAGATAATAAAACCCACTTAATACATAATTAATACAGACAAAACACAAAGAGACAACAACACATACAAATATGAGTATATACAGGGACAGTGAAGTAAACAAAAAAGCAGAAGTAGTAGCAGAAAGAGTTCATAACCTAACTGATTGTCTTTATGCAGAGAAACTATTGCTGTTTTTCAAAGCTGCTACTTACTATATGTATGTGTATCACTTGATGTGACTGCACCCAAAGGAAAGGAGAGTGAGTACAATGTATACAAATATGAGCATATACAGGGAAGGTAGAGTAATAAAAATAAAACTATGAGAAAGTGCTGATAACCCTAATGATTATCTTCATGCACAGAAAGGATTGCTCTCTTTAAAGCATGTGTCTTCCGCTATGTATATGTTTCATATGATGTGACTTGACCCTAAGTCTACAAATTTCGTACCTTTTCAATTTTTACTTACTGACTGTTACTGAAGAAAACTATGTGGCCTAGATATGTCAGTAAAGGGAAAAAAGGGAGAGCCAGACATGTGATGTCATCAGTGATGTCATCAATGACATTTGTGATGTCATCTTTGATGTCCTGGGTGTCAGTGTTAGCAGTGCACGGTGGCGCGAGTTATGGCTGCTTATCTTACCATAACTGCCGAATTTCAGGGTTTTTTCGGTTTTACTTTAAACCATAACGTCCCTTTAACAATGTTTTTTACTGAATTTCATAGGTTTTTCGTAGTGCAACTTAACCATAATGTCCCTTTAACAAAGTTTTTTCACTGAATATATATATATATCATATGCCAGCACCTAGACGCCCTTTTGATCCATAGTTAGCGCTTTATAAATCTTAAATTGATAGGTTGCCGCCCTATAGTTAAGATGAGTCGGATTCCCATAGGAACCCCTCAGAATACTATTGTTAGTAACTTTTGATTTGAGTAACAAATTATACTATGGTTAAAACCCCTTTGCCTCCTTAAGCATCATAAAGTGCAGCCTACTTCTGATTTATTTTCCCATAGAGAAACAAGGTACATTTTTGCCAAAGCACACAGCCCAAACCACTGGACAGATTTGGACCAGGTTCAAAACAATTTGGGCACAAAGCGTTGACTCGTGATCCTTTTGTAGTTTGGGGTTAGTCTATGCAGTTGTTTTTTAAATATTTGATGGAGAAGGGGTGATCCCTTCCCAAAAATAGAGATATTTTGGGATTTACCCCAAACCGTTTTTTTTATTCTCGACATAAAATGATTGCCATCTTGTTTTTCTCTCTCTCAGTGCGAGCGATATTGCCGGCTATAGCAGAGGATACAGGGAAATGAAATGCAGGTAAAAGCCTATTTTCAGGTCCAAAAATATGCAAATGCCCTCTGGCTATATGGCTAGAGGGCACCAAGTGAAAGGTGGGAGTTGGAGGGGGGTCTAGGGACTGAGTTTGCAACACAAAGTTATCTGTACGTTGGCTATATGACCTCTGAAAGCAAACTGCGTCACAGAAACAGTGTCTGTTGTAGGGGGCAAGGGAGAGGGCAATGGAGGTGAGGATGCCATCTGGGTAGTGAGGGGAGTTGGCACAGATGAGATGAGGTGAACACTCTGTGAGGGCCTCAGGGATAGGAACACATTTTTCTCTCTGCTGTTTTTCCGATATTCGCGGCTATGTCCGAGGCTATGAAGGACTACAGATATCCGCGGGTAGGAGTAGTTCTGTGCCCGTGGTAATATTTATTGGGGTGTCAGTGTTTATTTTTTAAGTTATTTATTATAGGTATTGTGATGTCAGGGGTGGAAAATCACTGGCCGACTTGGTAGGTATTTGTGAGTCTTTTTTGTTTTGGGTGTGTGTTTTTATATGTGAGACTTTGAAGAAAAAGAGAAGAAAATAGTTTGACAAAATGAATATAAAAATGTATTTTAGGTTTTGTATTCTCACTCATGGTATTATATTGTGTGGCTGTGAAATGTTTGCCTATCAGTTTACTGTTGTGAATCCGTCTCTGCTTTCTTTATCTTTAGCTACTTTACATAAGTGCATGAATAGTTTTGTATCATATTTATTGTTTAAATTGTATTGTAATATGAAACCTAAAGTGAGCCCCTGTTTTAACCATTTTATGTAACCGCAGTTATGATAAAAGTCAATGAACTGTAACTGCGGGTATACTACAAATGAACATTTTGTTTATTTTATTGCATTTGTGTATTTATATGTCATAAGTAGTCCTTAAAAGGATGGTTTTGGAGTACACTGAGTGTTGTATTTTAGCACAGCTGGAGTACTCTGTTGATGTTTTGAAGGAACACTGCATTTCCTTCATAAGTTAGGTGTACTCGTCATGTCTATAGAAATTAGCCATGTGAAACTGGATGTTGTTGTACGAAATCCCTAATTGGTTGTGGTCTCTCATGAATGCTGTAACTGCTTTATTAACATTTGTCCGGGATTTCTTAATTTTACCATTAAATCTGGTGGTCCATCTCCATTTTTGCCTCTGAGTCAGATTGGAAAAGTTAAAGATGGTGTGAGGAAATAGTTCCATTCGTTTTTCAAAATCTTGTTTGATCATTAAAGTAAGGGACACCCCTTGTACATTCTCCAAATCATTGCCTCCACAGTGAATTAGTATGAAGTCTGGGTGCCGTGTACTTCTCAGATTTAGCAATTTTTGAAAAACTTGGAACCAACGCATTCCCCACAACCCAAACCATTTTATTGTAAAATCTCTCAAAGGTCTTTGTTAATATTTAGTTTCTCACAAAGACAGCAACCAAAACAGCCAACTGTCTCTAATTAGCCAGACTGTTTTCAAACCAGCCATGATATCTGCAGTCTTTCTCTGTTTCCAAGAAAATTATTCCTAGTTTGAATTTCTAGTAGTGTGTATGAGCAGGGTATGTATGATGCGTGTGTTTTTGAGATTGTAATTGTTTTATGCTACTGTTGCAATTATCTGCGGCTATCCAGCAGCCACACAGTACGCAGAGCTGCTACCCGCGAGTAGATGTGGTACCATGTGGAGCTTGGGCAATATTGTGGCAAATGGCACTTCTTGAGTTTGTGGACATGTGGTATCCATGGCTATCAGACATTTTGGGTGCAGTAGCATCATAGATGCAGTGAGTGTTTCGGGGGATTTGGAGAGATCAGGGGTGTGGAGGAGAAGCATGGGGAGTGGGCGGAGGCTGAAAGGTTTGTTAGGGACACTTGTTTGGAGTTTGGAGGAGTGGAAATACATTTCTTTAAGTCACCGTTTTTCGCAAATAGCCATGGCTAACAGTAAAATGCTCATGTATGGGTTTGCTATAACCGCGTGTATAAAAACGCTTTTCGTATTTGTATTGGTTCTTTTGGAATACACGGTTATATTTATAGCTGCATATATAAAAATACATTTTCTGTGCAATTATCGTATTATCATGTGAATGATGTAGCACAGAATTGTATCTCTGTATGTTATTTTGTGCACTTAGGCATTGCCTTATTTATTTTGAAGTTGAAGGCCAGCTTAGTTTGATTTTGAGTTTGAAAAAAATTGACGTGTACAAAGCAGTCTCTTTAGCCACGTTGAATAGCCGAAGGTATGAAAGATGTTGGGTGGGAAAAAATACATTTCTTTGAGTCTAATTCTTTGTTATTGGTTGCTGGTACTTTGCTTTTTCTGTAGCTGCCTGTGATAGGTTGTGGGGAAAATGTGTCATCGATGTATGTAGTTTTATTAGTATATAGTCCTCTATCTTTGGTCTTCATTGTGAAAAGTAAAAACGCCACTATATTCTGCAGTTCTATCCTTTTGTTTCTAGAATTCTCACTGTGGAGATGGCAGGAGTGTGGCTGATGGCAAAGTAAGTGTGAATTCATGTTTACATTTTTGAAGGTTTATTTACAATGTTGTTTGTTTGTTTATTAATTTGTAAGGCGCACCGAACCTGTGGGTAACTGGGTGCAACAAGTACAAGAATACTTAAAATTATGTTACACAGAGAGATAAGGTTACAGGGTGAGGCAGGAAGGCCTCATAAAATATACATGATGGTGCAGAGGATATCATAAAATACAAAAAGATAATCCAGAAGGAATCATAAAATATACAGTGGAAGTACAGCAAGATGGCACATAGCCGGAAAATAGGACATTGACAAGGAATCAGGTAGTGTGTGTGTTAGTTGTGTTTACTAGTGCTATCAGTTGGTCATTATTATTGTTTTCATCTGCTTTGATTGTGTGGCAAGTATTTGATATATTTTGAAGTTTTAGAAATATTGACCTATCAAATTAAATTAGTCAATGATTGACATGTTCATGCAGGCATTTAGCTTTTGTATCTATGTCATTGAGATTGAAGGTTTATTTGATTTGTTGTAATTTTAATCCAAGTTCAGGTATGCAGTAGTGTTAGGTCTTTTGTGGGTTTTGTGATGTAGTTGAATTGACAGTGGTTTGCAAGTTAATTTTAGTATTTTTGTTTTGGTGTATATTATTGTAGCTCTATTGATCTCATCATGCCACTGGACTTTCACTATATGTTGCACAGTATACTACTGTGAAAGGTCAACCTATATTCAGAACACAGTGGTACTGTTGGACATGGGAGCAGCTGGTTAAATTGAAAAAGTTCAGTGCACACAGCTGCAGAAGTTGTGGCTTGGTTCAGAGTCGGTGATGACTTTTGTATGCAGGTGCTGGAGTGGTGCTGATTCCTGTGCATGTAATGCATGAGCTCCATGCATTTTTATTAGTGGTGCTCGTGTGATTTTTGATAGTCATCATCTACATGTTTGCAGTGCATTCACATCAGATGTTTTCTCATTATTGATGTTCCTAGGTTTTGTGATGGAACATAAGAAGGGCCCTGCCATAGAGCAGTATTGTGCAATGTGCATAGTAAGTCTTTGCCTCTTTTTTGAACAGTCTTGTTTTACTTTTACAACCAATTGGGAAATTTTGATGTCCATGTTCAATTTGATATTTTTTTGTAACTTAAAAGGTAGGCTTTAAAAGAGCCATTTGGGAACCGGTAAAACAAGAGTCTGCACATTTGAGACTGCTGCTGAAGTTGAGGGTTTATTTGTTTATTCAATTTGTGATTGTGTTGCACTGGTAGATGCATGCGCTACAGACGGAATATTGGAAAGCCTATGGTGCAGAGTTTTGTTGCAGTTTATTTCAAACTACCTCCTCTGTTTCTTTTTTCAAACAGTGTTCTTTGAGCTTAAAGAAGTGCCGACTGTCAGCAGTGGTTTTCATCTCAGTTGCCTTTTTCCTCGGTGGTGATGGATTTGGAACCAAAATTATAATGTCATTACTGCTGTTACTATTATAGTTGGACATGTGTGAATGTTCAATGGGGAGGAATATGTAACACAATAAAAATTACAGCACAAAAAAGACAATTCCTCAATATTGATCTTATTTTTTTTTTAGAAAAGTATAGTACTCTCTCTTCTTCTCCAAGTTTACTTAACCTTCCCATCCTTTGTTCTGCCAACACCTAGTATAATATTATTTGTTTATTTTCACCCAGTTTATATATCTCTGTTTGTTTTTTGTACTGGTCATTTATATTGTTGTATGTTTGTTTTATTTAATCCAATTTGGATTTTCTTTCCCAATGTCCCAATGATTATCATGTGAAAAGAAAACAACAATGTTTTATGCACAAATGTTGTATGATATATAGTGCATGTGATGCACTGCATACAAAATATGAGGGTCATAAAACATGTGCATTAAATTGTGTTTATCAAAGTGTGTGTGTGTCCTTGAACTAATTATGTTGTCATTTATTTCAGGTAGAAGGACATTACTATTGTTTAAACAACAGATGAGTTACCACAGCTACAATGTAGGCCAATTAGCAGTTGGATTCTGGAGGTGCAGGTAACCGCAGCAATGACTGGGGGTCTCCTGGCCACGGGTTAGCTGAATTATATTTGTGGCTTTAGCTGTGATGTGCAAAAAGGTCACTCTGTGAACTCTTTTTTATTGTTTCTTCTGGTTATTAATATTATATGATAGGTTTAATAGGAGAAACACACACGGCTATAAGACTCGGGGTATCATAGGGTTATTTTGTAACTGCGGCTATACAGAATTTGCTTAAAAGAAATTAATTGTGGAACTTTTTTTGTGGTGTTTGTAAATAGTTATTGTAACATTTTAAGCACTATTAATGCATTCATAATTCATATAGGTGTACACATTTTAAAAAGCTAAATAATTATGTAAACAAGGCTGTTATGATATGATAGGTTATTCATAACGTGCTTAATGCCCAGATGTTTCTAAGCACGGACCCAGGGATCGAACCTGTGTTGCTCCATGTCGTCTTGCTTCCAAGGCAAGCACATTGCCTCTGAGCTAACCTCACTGGACAAAACAGGTTTATGTGGGTGGGGATGTGGTTTTGGGTTTTCATTTAATTTTAGGTGGAACACATGATACATCTTCTCCTTCCTAACTATCTGAATTTCTACTGTCCATGATTTGTTTTAAATTTTGAATGTCCTTTTTCATTTATTGTATTTCGTGTTGAATATTAAGTAATAATTCTTTTAGTTCTGTTAAGGAATCCATAAATATATTTGTGTCACTTGTTGTGGTGCATTCTGCTTGAATATTTTTGAGACTTGAATCACTTCTTCATCTATTTGAAAATATTTGAAACATGTTTAAGCAATTGAAGATATAATACACTTTAAAAATATTTGTGTTTGGGTTGTATAAACATTTGATAGTTTGATAGAAAGTAGATACATTATGTGGATCATAGTTCCTTTAAATATAATTGTTAGTCTCATTTTAAATGAATATATAGATTGTACTTACAAAATCCTGATTGTGCTGCATGTTCCTCTAATGCATTGTCTAAGGCATAATCTTTTTTAATGTCTTCCTCTTTAGGATAATAACCTCCAGCCCTTGCATGTAGTTTTCCATTTTAATGTGGTAGATAGAAATACTGCTTGTTACTCCAGATATTAGAATGAGCATTGGAGGAAGAGTACATGAGGCGAGTAGGTGGAATGTTTGTATGAACTTTCTGATTGGTTGTTGATTGTCTGTGTGGTGGGTGGCTGCCAATAGGATATTATGTTATGTTACAGTTATTTTTAGAGCGCACGATCGCCCAAGGGCATCTTGGCGCCAAGAGTAGAGGAGGATCATTGGCAGAAATGAGCCTAAAAAGGAAATGTTTTTTGCGAGCGTCGGAAAGAGAGATGGTCAGAAATAGCTTGCAAAATGAGCAGGCGTTTATTCCAGGACCTTGCAGCTGCCACAGAGAAAGCACAAGCTCCCATCCTAGACAGCCTGATCCGCATAACCAAGAGCAGTAGAGCAGACTGAGACCGGAGAGTGCGTGAGGGAACGTATTGGGTGAACTTTTCCTGGAGATATTCAGCACACTGTTTATAGAAGGCACGGTGAACGATGCAGAGAGAGTTGAACAGAATCTGCTTCTCCACAGGAAGCCAATGCAATTGTCTGAGCATGGGAGACATATGAGCCTGTGGAGGAGGACGAGAGACTACACTAGCTGCAGCATTTTGGAGCAGTTGAAGTCTGTTTATAAGATAAACAGGTTGGCCAAAATAGAGAGAATTGCAGTAGTCGACTGCGCTGATGTGAAGTATCTCAGATGCTGTGGAATTTTCGAAACTATGAGAGAATGCTTTTTTTTGTGATGTTTATATATGCCAATACAACTGTATATTGTATTGTATGATTGTATTAAAACTTTTTCTACATAAAAAATTCAATTGCTTGAGAGTGAGGTGTAGTTTTAGGAGATTGTGTTATTTTTGGGGTATATGTATTGTTTGATTAGATATTGTGAAAATGCAGCCAGTTTTTAGAATGGGAAATTTTAGAATTTTGAGAATGGTGTTAATAGTGATGTTGAGAATATGTTCTCAAAGGATTGGTTTACAAAGTTTGCTTGGTTCTATAATATTATTGTAGATGGAGTGTTTGAAATGAGAGGTTCATGCTGCCATTGTGGAGAAATATCTTTGACTAGAAGTACCAGAATTTCTGTTCGGGAAAAGAACATTAATTATTCATCTAAATTAAGTGCAAGGAGAAATGTTCCAAGATTATTGTTTTGTAATAAAGGTGAAGAGTATTTGTCTGAATGAAAATATATGTGTTTGGTTGTACATTGGTAAAATAACTCAAAGGTTCATTTAAGAGCCACCCAAAGTACTTTTTTAGTATATTGGAAAAGGAAAACACTTTTTTATTTTTTAAATAACCAGGGTTACAACAGCAGCCAATGAAATGGTGTGCCCTGTCATGAGCATTATACCTGGGGGTACCACTCTGGCGGATGGATTATGGGCATGGGTAGTACTAAGCTAAAGTGACATTGGGTATTTTTGGTGGGTGTAGCTACGTATATGACTAACATGGGTGCATTGCTCATGTTGTTTCATTAATTTTATACTACACAATATCACATGAGTTTCTAATTCCATGCCCACATCTGTACCTTTATGTTGTTTGAATTTTTAAAACCTGTTAGTGTGTCTTTTTAAATCTGTAAAGCTAATACTGTTAGGCGGTTGGAATGTATCCATGGCTGTGAACACTCCAATTGTACTTTGTACTTTGTGGCAAGCTTTGATAGCTGCATATATAAATCCATAGGTTGTACCCGAGTTCATAGCTGTTTATATTTTGGTGCCGTGACCATATTATATTGTTGGTGTTTTAGCACAGATTTGTACATGTGTTTCTGTTTGGATGTTCTCATTTGAAGGCTAGTGTGAATTCATTCATTTTGAAACCTTTGTAATATGTGTTTTCACCGCATTTGAAAAATGTACGTGTTACCATGTCTATATGTGGGTTTTCGTTGTTTATCTGGGGTAATAACCACAGATATGTAAATTGGCAAATTAAGGGAAACATTTTCTTTTTTTATTTAGTGTGCAAATGTTGGATAAAGTATTCTTTGGAAGAATTGTGTTTTTTTTTTGATTGATGTAGGTTGTAATAAACACGTATTGGCATTTTACTTGTTTGCTTTCCACAATCCTCTTTTTGTGCTATTGATTTATGTGACCTTTTGCTGAACATGTCACATTCTGCTATCAGAAGTGAGAGTGTGGACATGTTCTGTGTTTGGCTATTGTCAAGATCTATTTATTAATTGAAGCAGCTGAAGGTGAGTGTGTTTTATAATGGTATGTATATTTTGAATTGTTGTATTTCTAAGATAAATTAAGTATGCTTGGGTGTCTCATTTAGTCGAGTTTATAAGTATTTTTTGAAAAATGGGGTTTTCTATATATTCCTTCAGTGTTTTTAGGAGATTGATGAAGCAGTATGACATGCTATGCTATGCTTATGGGTGACAAAAACGTATTTCCATATAAAGATTTTTTCTCACTGACATTGGAAGATGTGGTATGCATGTGGGTGCATAGGAAACTTTACTTTGAAGCAGGTAGTATAGGTCTCCCCTTGATAAATATTGTTGCTGTGTGTGTGCTTTGTAATTGGATATTCAGCTGTTTTTGTATGACCTTATATTGATGATGTGGTATTGTCTTAGAATGTTCTCTGGTTATGTATGTTATATGAGTTGTTTAATATAATTCCACATCAGTCAAGCACTTAAAAGTGAGATATACATGGGGCCTCTTTTTATACTGCAGAATTTCCACTCTCATTTAATTGTTGGTAGTAATTTAAAAATAATCAAAAAAACATATTTGGCAGTTTTACAATTTGTTTTGAAATGGTGTGCTTTGGAAGGGCAGGAATCTATTTGTGCTTCATGGTATGTAATGCAATATGGTGTCACGCATAGGGAGATGTGAAATAAATAAGGGTGCATATTGGATTGGGAGAAATATTATGATAGATGAGGTTTGCTAAAATAGCTTTCTCTGGCTGCCCAGTGCACTTGGCTATTAAAACCTTATTGTAGTGGGGATGTGCAGTGATGGGAGTACATGCATGCTGATATGTTTTGTTGAGTAGTAATAGTGATTAGTTTGTAGGTGAAATTTATGATAGTGGGTCAGGCCGTTGGCTGTATGATAGTTGTGTGGGTCAAAATAGTTGAGGCACTTTACAAGCTATTTCATTTAGATGACTAAGAAGGACTGATTAAATGGGTGGTAGGAGAAGGAAGGCTGTGACAGGGCGCAGTTATGGGACTAGCAGTAGACTGAATGCTCTGCGTCTGAAGATGGCACACTTCCTAAAGAAAGGCTTTTAACGTGTGAAAACTGGAGGTGGATGCAGCAACTAAGTGGCAGTGATGCATGCAAGGTTGGTTGCTACATGAAAGCAAAGATGTGTTGAAAATTATTCTGTATCAACTTTATGAATGTGAATGAAGAAATTATGGAAATGTATATCATGTTGATTCAAGTGAGCATTTCTTTTCTTTAGAAGTTGTTTGGAAAATGTAGTCTACAATTATGGTTAGAGTATGTGAGGTATTACTGAAGAAATGTATTGTGGGATGGGGTAACACTATTATTCATGAGGTTTGCTAGGATAGCTTTTTAGGGTTGACCAGGGCACTTATCCATTAAAACTCGACTGAAAGTGAGGATAGGCAGTGGAGGGAGGACTTGCATGCTGATATGTTTTGTTGAGTAGCAGTAGTATCAATTAGTTTGTAGGTGAAATGCAGGTTAGTGGGTCAGGCTATTGTCTTAATATGCTGAAATAGTTGGAAACAGTTGATTTGGTCAATTTGCATGTTTTCTGATGAGGATGGCTAAGGAGGACTAATTAAATGGGTCCTGGAAGAAGCAAGGGTGTGTAGGGCCCGGTAATGTGAGCAGCAGTATACTCAATGCTGTGTGTCTGGAGTTGGTGTACAGTTGTTGAGTAGATGCTTCTAAGGTGTGAAAACTGGAGCTGGGTAAAGTAACTAAGTGGCAGCGCGTGACCTTGGTGCTATGTTCTCTTATCACGCTACTTATCAATTGAGAACATGCCGGTGATGAATGAATAGTTGGCTGGTATATGAAAGCAAAGATGTGTTGCATATACTTTTTTAACACCTTTATGAATGTGAATGAAGAAATTACAGCCAGTTTTGTTATGTTCGTTCCAGTGTACATTTGTTTATTTTTAAATTGGGAATTGTAGGCTGAAGTTACGTGTAGAGTATGTGAGGTATTATTTAAAACGTGTATTGTGGCATGGGATTATGGTATTATTGATTAGGTTTTGGAAGGATAGCTTTATGGGGCTGCCCAGGGGACTTGTCTTTTGCTGGATATACATGCTGATAAGTTTTGTTGAGTAGCAGTAGTAATGATTCGTTTGAAGGTCCCTTTTTGAATCGCAGCAGCCAATTTGTAACAGTTGTTCATGGTCGCTGTCATCTGAAAAAGGGACTTAATCTCTTTTTGATTTAAATGGCAGTGACAATACTTGAGCATATCTCCTGTCAGGAGAAAAAAAAGAAAATTATCCACAACCCAGACAAATCCTGGGGTGTGAATAATTATTATGTCTGGGCTGATGGGAGGATTTACGTCCTGCACCCTTGACTGTCTGCACCCTTGACTGTGGCCCTTGCTTTGCTTGGCACTACAATGCCCAGGTTGGCAGGAAGTTTAATCCTGTCTTGGCCCATCAGCCTGGCAATGAAAATGATGTATATAATAGAAATATAAAGAAACTCAATGCGTGACTTTACCATTTTAATATTTTTTATACAGCTTTTTCGTAAGATGCCATCAAGAAAGCAAGAACAATGAGCAGGAAGTAAATGTATAGGGTATAATATTTCAAACAAAAATTAGTGTTTTTAGATCTGTAAATATAAATCCTGTAGACAATACATCAATGCCTATTGTCAATAATACTTTTGAAAATGTGCAATTTCAGATAGGAGATGTGGCACCAAAATCTAGATATGTTGTAATGTGTTTTTTTGCAAAAGAAAAAAATAGAAATAATAATTAAGAAAGATTTTGATATGAAAAGAAAATTGGTTATTTTCGTATTGAATACACATAAGAAATGACTTGAGGTGACTACACCATTATATACAAATATACAAACAGTTCATGTACTTACATGTGACAACCTTTGTGACGTGTTTGTTGGAGAGTGGTAACACACTTCTCATACAGAAAGAGTTTTTAATGAGGAGAGTTAATCTCAAGGAAAGAATGTTCCCCTAGCTATTGATGAGAGTGGACATAAGTCCAAAATTGAGTGATTTCTAAAAAAAAGAAGAAATCATACAGTGTGATAATTCAGAAATGGAAAGTTTAGATCAGTCAAAAATAAAACCAATGAATGATTGTGATGTAGGGACATGCAATTATTTATGCAATATTGATGCGTTATCATGTAAAGTCTTAAAGAGATTTTTGCAAGTTTTGCACTAAATGATAATGTGCAAAGACAGATCAAGCTACTACAAAGCATAGATGACTGTGAAGTTTGTGAAAAAACAGGACTTTAGGGTCACTCTGTAGCTTGTCTTAATAAAAGTAGATGTAAGAGTCAGTTTCATGGTTGCACATCATACTAAAATGAAATGCCTTCTAGTTAAACTGTATGAGTGCAGTGTGAGTGCAAAACACCAAATATGTCTCTTGCTGTTTTAAATGAAATACTTTTGACTGAAACTGTGGAAGGTTTAGGGGGTAATTCATAGAATTTGGCGCACAAGTGACACACACGGCTGGCACACAGAGTGCGCGTGCAGCAGTCTGTGCCAGCCGCATGCACCAAAACCCTTTTAGGCGCATAGCGTATTCATGGATTTATACATCCATTAGCAGCCATGGCGCACAGTGGTGCAGCAACCCTGCAGCAGCGCCAGTTTTGCCCCAACCCTGCCCCGTGCGCCAAAAACATTGCACAAATCCAGTACATGGCACAAATGCCAGTGGACCAGCATACAGCCCCCCAACCATGAAAACGTGTGTAAAACACCCACCGCACCTCTCGTAATGCACGTACCCCGCTTGTGCCAGCGAAAACGCATGTAAAAACCTCACCGCACCCCTCAGAATACACGTACCCCGCTCGCGCCAGCTAAATCACATGTAAAACTCCCTGTGCACCCCTCCGAATACACATACCCTGCTTTTTTTATCTTGACATCATCACATGTGGGAGTTGAGGTGCACGCTGTACCTCCCCCCTCCTGGCTGCCTCCCCCCCGGGTCGTATGTGGCCATTTTTGATTTTTATAGTTAGTTTAATTAGTTAATATAGTTTAAAATTGCTTCTCTATTGTGCATTTATGTGACTGTGTGGTGCTTTGTGGCTTTTGAAAGCATCCACTGTCTGTTCCAGCGGAGACTTTCAAGCTTGTCTCGTGTATGTTTTTGCAGCTTGGGGTCCTAACTCACATAGGCCACTCCTGCTTCCCCTATCCATGGGCTTGCAAGGATGGTTTGGTGTTACAACCATTTACACAAGGGCATTGGACTTTTGTCATATCTGTGGGCTGTCTGCTGCTGTACTACTTGTGTTAACACCCCTAGTGTGGATTTTGTATGCTTTCTCCACAGCATTTATGCAATCAATTTTGGTGAGTAGATTATTGATATGTCCATTTATTGACATTGTATGACCCATCATGGGGGCAAGCAAAAGTATACGTACAAAGCAGCAGACAAGAGTGTTTCTTTGGGGAGGAGTCACTAAGTTTGAGGCATGAATGTTGTTGTATGTGTGGTGAAAACACACACAGAATAGTAACTCACACTCTCTTTGTAGCATTGAACTGCTCCTTTTACCGGAGAGCACGTAGGTAGAAGGCCAGCACTCACCCCAGAGATAAGTCTCTCTTTGACTTGCATTTGACCCATTTTGTACAATGTGTGTGAAGAACATGGTTTCTCTGATTGAGTATGTGTTATTGTCAATAGTTGTATTTTGTCTTTGGCCTACTTTCCCTTGCCCATCTACCTCCCCTCTCCTGACCCTCTTTCTGGTTATCCTGAATACTGATGCCTATCCAAAGAACAGATCCCTAACCCTCTTTCCCCGCTGGGGTCTCGGAGGCCTGTGTAAGTTTTACCTTGCAGGCGCCCAGACCGCGGTGGGGGTGGTTGGTTTGTGCCACTCCTGCGCCTGGAGACCAGAGCTGTGACACTACCCATCAGTTGTTGCATTCTCATGGATTATTGTGTACTGAAAATGCTACCAATCCTGTTGAACCATTGTTGAACTGTGCTACCTGAGTTGTACTTCTATCATTCTGCTTGGACTTGTACTTGACAATTTTCTGTGACTTCTATTCATCTACTGGAGACTCTTCCAGGGATGTTGTGTGGCTACATGCTTCTTCCCTGGTTTGGGGGTTTGGCTCCCTGGAGTTCTCTGTGATTTGGTATTTTTACTAGTCAATGTGGCTTCTGAGGGGGCTGGACCCTGTTTACACGCAAGGTAGAACATGATGGAAACCAAGGGGTTGGGGGATCCTGAATCCAGGTAGACTAGAAGGAAGAAGGCAACAGTCCCCAGACACAGTTCTTCAGAAGGTCATGGTGATGTGTCAATGAGGGAGGGCCTTTTGTTGTGGGACAGTACGCTTAGGCTACAGTGTTCTGACATTCCAATTGTTGGGTACTATGTGCATGATGTGTTCTGCTGGCCAATGGCTGTTCCTGTGTTGTGTTTACTTTTCAGGTGTCAGGGGATTGTTGTGGTTTGACATGCTGGGGTGTACACATGGGCAATGTTCACATGTGATGTGTACAGGACACTGAGGGTCACTTGATTTCACATGCATGTATTGAGTGCATGTCATTACTGACACACACACTTACACAATGCTCCACCACACATACAACCACCCTTCCATGCCCACACATGCACACCGATTGCCTTCTCTGGCATGATGTGTCCCTCCAGCGCATGATCACTTACCATTTGGGGATTGTGTACATGCGTCAGTAGGTTATTTTTGTTGCTTGGCCTTTTCATATGATGCTCAAGGTGTATCTCCAACACAATGGCTACTCACTGTGCTGTATGCTGAGCAGTGTGTTGCAGGAGACATACACAGCACACGGGTTAGGGATTAGCGAATTTGGCTTGGCCAATGTGCATGACAACAGGCATTCAGTGTTTTGTTGATGGTACCACTAGTGGCATGCATTTGCGTATGACTTTGTATGTGTGGGAGGTTGTTGGTCAGTCATTTCATCTGATTCTATGTCAGGTCTGATTGTCTCGGGCCTCTTTCCATTTATCACATGTCACATCATATCTAATTGGTCATGTGTTGGGCTTTTTCTGTTGCATGCCATGTCGTGGTGTGGCTGACAAGGGTTATGTGGGTTGGGAGGGTTTGGGTGACATATGAGTGATTGTCATGGCCTGTTTTGCAGGGGGGTGGTGTGATACACACCTTGCATGTGTTCCCTTTGGTCAAACAGGATTGGTTATGTGTAAGTAGCTAAGGATGCACACAATGTAGCACTTCCGTGGCAACATTCTCAGGGTGGTAAGGTTGTGACAGTTGACTGTCTCTTTGTCATCATCAATTGTCATCTGGTATGTGCCAGGCCTGTTTGCACTCCGCAGGGGTGGGAGTTTAGGTGAAAAATGTGGCCACAAGCTGGGTCCGGGCTGCCTCGCCACACGCCCTTTCCCCTCCCATGGGCAGTGCCTGTGGTTGGGGCTGTGGGGGCACCACCATGTCCACCAGTACATCCCGCCGTGTTGCAACATTGTGCAGGACACATGCTGCCACAATGATCCTGCACACTACTGGGGGTGCATATAGTAGCTGGCCGTCAGATAGGTCAAGGGAGCGGAAGTGTGACTTGAGCTCTCCGATTGTGCACTCCACTTTGCCCCTGGTTGCAATATGGACAGCATTGTATCTTTTCTGGTGTGGTGTGCTGGGGTTCCGTATTGGCGTCATCATGTGGTTGCTTATAGGGTAGGCACTATCCCCTGGGGAGGTGATAATGGTTGTGATTACTTGGGATTGTGTATTTGTCTGTGTGTGACATTCATGCATGTGCACAGACATTTGTACTCACCTAGGAGCCATGTGTCGCCATGCTTCCCAGCTTCCAGCGCCCGGCTCAGACGGACATTCTGTATATGAAACTGTCATTGGTAGACCCATGGTAGTTTGCATAGACAGAGGTGATGATTCCCTTGACATTGCATACAATCTGCACGCTGATGGCATGCCAGTGCTTGCGGTTTCAATAGATGTGCTCAGTGGTCCTAGGTGGACGTAGGGACACATGGGTGCAATCTATGGCACCAAGCACTTTGGGGAAGTGTGCCACCCTGTAAAAGTCTTGGACCATGGCCTGCCTTTCTACGGGTGTTCTGGGCATGTATATGTGGCTGCAGACTGAGGGGCGCGCATTCATTATTGCCAACACCTGGTGTAGGCAGCGTGACTGCGTGGCCTGTGAAACACCGCCAACTATGGCAGTTGCCTGCTGAAATGACACAGTGGCCAAAAAATGCAGGACATTGAGCACCTTCCCCAAGGGGCTCAATGCTTGGGAGCACAGGGTGGGTGAAGTAAGGTAATCTTCCCACTCCCTGACCAGGTCTAGGATGATACGAGGTGGAAACCTATACCTGCCATAGACCTGATCGTCAGGCATCCCAAAAAGGCTGGTCTAGGGCAAAGAAATGCAGGGCCTGGCTATTCTCCTCCTCCTTTGGTGTCCCACGATCAGTGCTGCGACAAATGGGGTATTCATCGTGGCTATATATACGTGTTTGTTGTTTGCGCGCACTTTTATACTGCGCGGGGATGCTTCCGTCTGTCTTCGTGTGGCGGACGTGTTGACGCATGTGCGCGTCTTTTGGCGTGTGCAGTTTTCCCTTATTCGATTCCATGAATATGTGTAGTTTGCTTGCGTGTGGGGGTTCTGTGTATTTCCCAGCAGTACTTCCCCAGTTACGCCCTCATTTTCATGTGTTGTTCCCCATTCCGTGTGTTCCGCCCCATGTTCCGCCCCCTTTTGGTGTGCGCACTACATGTTGTGCACTTTAGCTGTCCGCGTCCGCGCACAGCGTTCGGGATGTTGCAATGACGTGTGTGCACCACCCGCGGATTTGCCGCACGTCCCTGGGTAAACAAGCACAGGGCCTTTCATCAATCGTCCCCTTAGTTTCTAAAATGCAAATGATAAATATGATGCATTTAAAAGAGTATCTATATGTAGATGAAACACTTACAGGAAGTGGAAATGATGATCCTATTCTTTGAAATGATCAGATTTTTCAACAGTATAAAAGAGGTTTTGCTATGTTTGTGTTTTCTTCTACTGAAAGACCTGACATTGTTTGCGTATCTTGTTGAAGCATGTTTTATAAGTCTCAAGTGCAACTAGTGTGCATTGAGGATAACATTAAACGCAGTGTGTTAGATGTTTGGAAAGAACCATATTTGTATTTGTTTGTATTTGTTGAAGAACGATTTGTTGACACTGTGTCGGGTCTTATAATTAAAGAAGTAATCCTCCAAGTAGTGTTTTGAATGTATATGTGCCTGCAGACTGGGGGCGCGATGTACCTGATATCCATTCTGTGCTTCAAAAATTGAACATGTTTGAAGTGATTGCATTGCAAACTGTTCATCCTTTCCATGTTATTGTTAGATTGCAAATAAAGCTGTGAAATATGCCTAAGAAATTATTAGTGCAAGGTATGAGAGGCAAAGTTGTGTATTTATCTCTCAATTTGGAAGAAAATGTGAATACTCTAAGAGTAAAGCATGCCATTGGAGATTCTTTGTTTGTTGTAGTAAATGGTAATGCCACTAAACATACGAGCATTTGGCAGCATCTTATATTTATTGTATTTATTTATTTAGACATTTGTTAAGTGCACTTAGCCCAGGGGCATTTAGGCGCTGCTATCAAGCATGGTGGTTACAAATAATTTCATAACTTGCTTATGGTTACATACAGTGTTCAATTGATTTAAAGTGGATATCATATGGTATATTATTACATTGGATGTACAAAGGGTTACATATGTTGCTAATGGTTACTTTCATACCATGATTGGCAGTGGATCTCTTAGGGTGCATTGTAGCATCAGTCGTGCAGAAGGATATCTGGTGCATGAGCACACAGTGCGTTACATGGTTAAGTTATATATTAATGCTGAGTATCTAATTCTCTTGATGAAAAGCCATATTTTGAGTTCTTTACGAAATGACCAGAGGGAGGGGTCAGATCTCAATTCTAGAGGCATTACATTCCAATGTTTAGCTGCGACCACTGGGAAGCTGCTGCCTCCCGCTTTTTGTCTCTTGAAGCAAGGGATGTCCAAGCAGAAGGAGTAAGCAGCTCTGGTAGGCCTAGAAGACTGGGTCTTGGTCACCAGGCTTTACAGATAGCTGAGGGCGCTATTAACTAGGCATTTGTGTGTAAGGGATAGTATTTTAAATGTTACGCACTCCCATTTTGGCAGCCAGTGGAGATTGCGTCTAGCTGCAGAGATGTGATCCCTTCTTGGAATGTTGAGCACTGCTCTTATTGCATTATTTTGAATTGTTTGGAGTTTTTTATGTTTTTGGTATTGGAGCCTGCAAATAGGGAGTTGCCGTAGTCAATCCTAGATAATAATGCTCTGGCGAGTGTAACACAGTTATAAGTAGTCAGGAATGGTCTGCTGGAATTAATCAATTTGGGGGTGTAAACTGCTGCCATTGCAATGGCATTGGCCTGCCTAGTCATAGTGAGAGGAGAGTCTAGGTACACTGTAAGTGTTTTAATCTCTTTGGAGGTGGAAATGGTATTGCCGTCAATAATGAAGGCTTTGTATTTGTTAGATAGGTTGTTGATCTGAGATTGGTTGCCAATGAGGAGTATCTCGATTTTATTGTAGTTCAGCCAAAGATCGTTAATATCCATCCAGGCCTGTATGGTTAATTAGATTTTGTTTAGGATGTAGAAGTCATGGGTGTGATTGCCTGTGATAGGCAGGAGTATCTGAGTATCATCTGCATAGGTGGTTTAGTTTCCTCCCAGTTTGTCTAGTAGGTCAAGCAATTGTTTGGCAAAGAAATTGTTAAGGTTGGGGGAGACACAAGACCCTTGGGGAACTCTGCACATGACTGGGGAAGTCAGCGTGACTGCTGAGGTGGAGAATACCCTCATAGTTATAGATATTGGGAAAGTGAAACATGTATTGGCATTTCTATTGGAGCACAATGCTTTATACAAAGGCATTCTAACTGTACCAGACTTATCTATACTTGAAGTTGAGTCAACAAACTAAAGCAGTGAAGGTCAGTTTCAGCGTCTATCTGTTGCAGAAGGTAATAGTTTGTATGAACGTTACAATATTCATTGTTTACACTCACATGAAGTCATAGTCAACAGTTTCAAATTGTACCAAATGAAAGCAACAAAATATGCACCAATCAATATATGGGAAAATACATTAGAAGCCTATTGTTTACCTGTGCTTTTTCCAACTTGTACAGTAGGGAAATTGGCTGATCTGAAGCTGTGATTCGCTGCTGCAGAATATAGTTGTACAAGAAAGTATTCAGAATATTCATGATTCCGCACGAATGTTGAATATATTTTTCACTTATTTCATGAAAGTGAATTTCCAACATTTTGTTATGCTGTTTTCATACCCTTCAGACTGGAACGAGATTTCAAAATCTTTCTGCGTGGCGAGATGCTGCAACAGGTAAAAGAAAAACATTAAGTTTTAGAGGGTAAAGTGACAAATATTCTTTCTATAATGAGATGAACAAAAGAATATTGGAATAGGAGACACTCCGAGGTTAGATGCATGATCAGAAACTTGGGCTCTCCAACTTGGTTTGTGTCTTTAGGTTGCACTGAGTATGGTTGGGATGATCTTGCAGAGTGGATATGTGAAACTAATCCACTGAAAGAAAACATAGAACACAGAACACATGACACCAGGAGAATTGTGTTCTATGGACCTTGTAAGAGTATTGTGGTTCTTTCCTCACCAATTTTTTGAAATGTTATACTTTAATCTAATAAAGAAAATGGTCTATTGGAACATTGATTTTGGAGGACAGAGTATCAGACACATAGGGCACCACATAAACATATGCTGTTGTGGATTAAAGATGCTCCTCAGTTTGGTAAGGAAAGTGATGGCTGTGTTTTGGCGTTCATTGAAAAATATGTTACTTGTTCCATTCCAGCTCAGAACATGAATGCTGATCTATGGAACAAAGTGGAAAGGATTCAATAGCACTCCTGTGGGAAGTACTGTCAGAGGAAATACAAAAGTAAAGACAAGTACTACGCTAAGTGCAGATTCGGCTATCGAAGGCCTGTTACACCAATTGGTTTAATATCATATTTTCGACAACATGTTACAGGTAGGTCACCAAGAAAACAATATCATTTAAAAAGTAAGGAATACCAATTCATTAGTGATTACGATCCTGTCATTTCTCAGCTATGGAATGCAAATACTAATGTACAGTTTATTGCTGATGATACAACAGCTGTTGTGCCATATCTTACAGTATACATGTCAAAAGCTGAAAAAAGTAATGCAGCTGACATATGGGCAGATTTAGCAGCAGATAAAAGTCTTAGGGCCTCATTACACAGTATGCGGTAACCATGGCGCTATTAGCGCCATGGTTGCCACCGGTATTTTACCGTGTCTGCCTTGGTGTATGGCGGAATTACCGCCCTACTCCAAGGTGAGCGGGGTGGTAATTCCCCATTCACCAAGGTACTTCCCCATTCCCATTTTGCCCCCATAGGGCTCAATGGGAATGGGGAAGGAGCTAATTACGGTACCACAAATTGCGGTAGCGTAATTAGCACCAAGGTCCCTTTGCGGGCCCGTTCCTTAACGGCTGGTAAAACCAGCCATTGAGGTCGGGTCCCGCAAAGGGACCTCGTAGTAAGGCGGTAAGCGTTTACCGGTACCGGTGCCCTTACCGGTACCGGTAAACACTTACCGCATTCCGTGTAATGAGGCCCTTAGTCAGAAACGTTTAAGTTTTGGTCTGAAGATGCTTTCACATATAGAGTGTGATAGATATGAAGCTGCAGATAAACTAAATTCTTTGCCTCTGTATGGACATAGCATTAATGTAGTTTGGTTGAGTCTTGGACCAGCTGGTACTAGAAATCAGGAACTGAAGCCTTTGAGTGAAATTGAGTAGCTCGCTGAAGCAGTACCTGACAGTACAAAGATTTTGAAAACCAACTTGATTGATATATATTATCCAAATCAATCTGAAATGTTGGAAAATATTTGTTTATATGAAGTAGCCCAATGCAACTCATATCGAATTATTGAAGCAATCAGTGACAGAGGACAGCTTATAGTACATGGATGTAGTGGTTGTCTAGTGCGACATGAGACGCCACGTCTCATTAACAACATGAATCTTCCTTACCAAACTGCAGAGAAAAAGGAATGAATACATGTTTGTCTTTTGCAGTTGTTCTTCACATGGCGTGCAGAAAGTGATTTGTTTGGAAGTTTTGAAACATTTGAAGAATCATTTTTTGCTAGAAAAAAGCTTTATTGCATATCCACAATTCGAACAGTACTTGGAGTTACTGGAGAAAGAACTACGTCAATATGAACTTTTGGCAGCTGAAGTGGCAAAAGGGACTCCTGAGGGAAGCCAAGATTCTGCAGTAGGAAGTCAAAATGTGCTTGGTGAGCCAAGTATTCAAACTGATGTTGAACATGCCGTGGAGGAAGTAGAAAGTGCAATGAAACAAAGTCAAGTTGCTGATGTGAATTGTGATGAAATTGGTATTAAACTTAATGTAGAGCAAAAAGAAGTATATTATAAAATGAAAGATGGGTTCTTACATGCTTTACTGCATGACAAGTGTGAATGTTCTTGTGTGAGATACAAACCTGTATTGTTTTATGTTAGTGGACAAGCAGGAACAGGTACATCTTTTTAATTCATGCAATAAGAGCTATTATCCAACATACAATGGATTCCTCTTTGTCATGTAGTGTAACGGCTCCAACAGGTTTAGAAGCATTTAGGGTAGGAGGTGTTATTTTACATTGTCTGTTGATGTTACCAGTGCAGCATGACAACAAACTAGAGTATCAAAAGCTTGTAGGAAGTGCAGTATGAGAAAAGGGAAAGTAGGAAAGGTTCTTGGAAAATTAAATACTTTGTTGATGAAGTAAGTATGGGTCTAGTGAATGCAAGAGGTTTTGAAGACTGACTACAATTTCTTTTGTGAGATAAACATGTACTTGTTATTGTAGACTTGTTACAATTAACTCCTGTGAAACGTCAACCAGTTTTCAAAATGCTGCAATCTAGGTATACTCCAAAAAGTATAGGAAGTATTAGTCATTTTAACCTTTGGAATTGTTTTGAATTCCAGGAACTTACCATTAATATGAGGCCATCGGCAGAATTAGAGTATGCAGAAATGCTTAATAAGAGTTGTATACATGTTCTTGAGAAAAATGTGAAAGCAGTCTTAAAAGGAAGATTGATTTCTAATATGTTTCATAAAGATAGTAGTCCATCTGACACCATGTTGAGAAAGAAAGAAACATTTCTCGTGTTTAACTCTACAATGCTACTGTCAGAGAAGAGAGATGCTGTGGAGATGAAATTGTGCAATGTTTTATATGGTCATGTTATGCCTTTATAGTTGGATAAGAAAGTAAAACTTGATTAGGTCAACTAGAGAACTCATTTTCTAAAACAGCAGGTCTGGAAGGAGTTTTAAAACTGCATCAATGCGCATGTAATGTTAAAGAGGGACTTGTATGTAGGAATTGGTCTAGTCAATGGAGCGATGGGAGGAGTGTTTGCATTTCACACTTCTTCACAGTACAAATATTGAACATGTTGAAGTTAAGTTTCATAGTGTAGAAGGAAGTCATTTCATTTCTAGGACCTCTGCACGTTTCATGCTTTTTAAGGATGCCTTTGTGAAAAGAGCACAGTTTCCATTGTGCTGTGCTTATGCAATAAGTATTCATAAATCACACGGGTGACTTTAGAAGCATCACTTATTTAAATTGGTCATACAGTGTTTAAAGAAGGAATGTGACATGTAGCGTTGTCATGTGTAAAACATATAGAAGGTTTATTTTTTATAAACTTTGATGAAAGAAATGTGACAGCTGACATTGCTTGCAGTGAAGAATAAAATAGATTGTGTGTACTGTATGCTCCTTATCTGAACCCTATACCTGTACCCGCAAAGTAATCATCCAGGAAACATAAGGAGTCAATGAAAGCACATTCATATGAAATCAGTCCTTGTAAGACAAAAAAACAACAGAATGTAACAAAGTTGAAGAGTTGTTCAAGTATAACATGCTGCCATTGCAGATCCAGTAATGAACTGGATTTTAATGCTGTTGTAATGCAGCTTTGTGTATGTTGTTTCAACTAACTCGATTGATGCAAGAAATAGCTTCCACAGCAGTTAAGCACCTATGTGTGGACATTTTATTTCTCTAAATATCTGTAGATGAAAATTCACACAGTTTACATTTGGAAATGTCAATCTGAAATGTAGTAGCTGTTCCGAGTGGAAATCAAAAATGTTCTCAAAATACACAGGAAGATAGTCAATCATTTTTAATGACTGTCTTCAATTTATTAGTGAAAGAAACTGTTAGTGTACATAGATATGTAGGAATTAGTTACAAGTGGTATCATATGTGTCCACAATGTAAGAAAGGTTATTCTACTCCAGATTTGTGTGAAAGATGTGTGTATGTGCCGATCCCAGATCTATTTCTGATCGTGTAACTAAAGCATTCCGTGGCATGTAATGCAGTGACTGTGCTTATCATTTACAATCAACACTGCAAAATATAGTTTTTAATAAGAATGTTTTGATTATTTTTCAAAGATATAGGGCCTCATTATAAGGCTGGCGCTCCTGGAATGAAGGGGTCCGGTACGGGACCGGCCCCCTTCATTCCGTGAGTGCCGATTATGAGCTTCCCATCGCGGGACCCATATTGCACACCTGGTAAAACCAGGCGTGCTTTCTGGGTCCCGCGAGGGGAAGAGGGAGGTAATAACGGGCCAGATGTAATCTGCGCATTATTACCTCCCGCCCCATTCACATTGAGCCCTATGGGGGGTCACATGGGAATGGGGATGGGTTCCTGCAAGGAGGAATTACCGGGTCCTCCTATGTCGGAGTAACCTGGTAAGTCCCCATTGCAGGAACCCGGTAATGGAGCCCGTAACTGAGGCATCCATGGAGCTAACAGCTCCATGGCTACCTCCATTCTCGTAATGAGGCCCATAGTGTAGCTGTAGGAACATAAACATGTCAATAATTCATTTTAAATTTGGTAAAGCTTCTGTTAGTAGGAACACTTTCAAGATGTGTGCCATTATTTTTCATGAAGAGGCATCTATTGAATGTGGACATTTCACGAAATGGGTGCGTACAGTAATAGATTGGCTTGTTGTTAATGCCTCTATAGTCACACACCAAGCTAGATTTCCAAAGGTTTTACAGAATTATTACTTAATGTTGTTAGAACCAAAGTAAAATATATGTGAATATAAACATGTAAAAACAAGTGTATAATGGAAGAATCAGGTAATAAGTGTTTTATAGAAAGTAGGATATGGATTGTTATTAGGATGTACTTTAAAAACAGTATGAAATACATGTAGAGGTAATATTCTGAAGAGTATATACATTAGAAGAGATAACAGAATTCTGCCATCTTCTACTTGTGCTGTATTGTGTAAAACACTATGGGCCTCATCACAAGTTGGGCCTTAGCCCTTAAAAGCTGTGGTAGCACTATTACTACCACATTTAAGGGTCCACCAAATCTCTGGATGACAGCATTTACCTCCAGATGTAAGCTGGAGGTTGTCTCCCCCATGTGATCCTCCCTCATGTAGCTGCCCCAAGGATCAGGATCAGTTAGCGGCTGCTAATATTTGTTTTTGTAGCCATGGCTACAGCCTCAGCCAATGGATTGTGGGATTTTGCTTGCATGGGAGAGTCAAGCAACGACTGGGGTGCTTTTGTTTGTGGCTAAACTGCTTTCCTTGTTAATAATATAACTGCAGATATAAATAAAGAATTGGGGGATATTCCTTAATGAAACTGCATAAAATAATTTACGACAGATGTTGATATATATTTTTGCAGTTTGTCTATAATTTTACATTTATAACGTTAAAGGTGGCCCTTAGAAGGGCCATTTTGGGGAATGGTTAGAGGGGGTGGAATAGGGGAGGAAAACACATAGTGATGAGACATATAACAAAGGGAATCAAAATAAAAAGTAAACTTTTTTTGTATATTCAAAAAAATAAGTTTAGAAAAAAGGGGGGCATAAAATTGCCACTTAAAAAAAAACAAACAGGTTATCTGATGTTCAGCGATTTTCTTCTGCCATTGCTCAATTGTGGCAACTTCTTTGGCTACCCATTTGAGTAATTTTTTACACATGACGCGCATCATGGAAAGATTGGGAGTCAGTAAAACAAGAGTCTGTGCAGGTGACACCGCTGTTGAAGTTGAGGATTCATTTCCAGTTGGTGATGTTGTTGCACTGGTTGATGATGGTGCTGCAGGTGGTGCTGGTGTCCATCAATGCAAGGAATGGGACCCATGCATTTTTCTTTTATGATGTTCGTGTGCTCTTTAATAGTCATCATCAACATCATCCCAGTGGACTTGCACTAGATGATTTATCATAATCGATGGTCCCAGGCTTTGAGAAGAAACATTGGATGGCCCACAGCGTAGAGTTTTGTTGCAAATTGTGCAAAGTACCTCCTCTACCTTGTTTCGGGAGCCGCATTTATTTACTTGAAAGAAGCGCCAACTTTCCGCAGTGGTTTTCATTCCAGTTGCCTTCTTCCTCAGTGGCGATGGATTTTTAACCCAAATGATAATGTCATCATCATTGCTGCTACTCTCGTGGTCGGACATCTTGGAATGGCCAACTAGGGAGAAATATGTAAAATAATAAAAATGACAACACAAATAATAAAGAAAAAGATGTTTTTTTAAGAAAAAAAGTAAAACAAAAAATAGACAAACAGAGCATATCACAAGACAAAGGAAAATAGGATTAGGGGAAAACTGGGTAAAAAGGATTAAGAATTTAAGAGTTAAAGTGCCAAATGGGCTTGCAGTTACTCAGAAACCCTTTCACAAGCAAATTCAAAAAGCAATGATATATGTAAACTTCTTTTTTGGGGGTGTGATGATAATTCACAGCTAGGGACTACTGCACCCTCTGATTGGACAGTCTTGTACACGCAGATGTCATGATACAGCATTACATGGACGTTGCTGTGTCAATACATCTCAGCTTGCAATTGGATGATCTTTGGATTCGGCTAACAAAGATGCGTGGGCGCAAAGCTGCAGCTCATAGTATGATTGGATGTAGGATGACTGACGTGGATACACGCTTCGATGTAATTCAACATGCTTTTGGTTCATTTTGCACAATGGGATGTAGCGCAACATCGTGGACGTAGTCGCGTCAATGCTTCTCGGTGTGCCATTGGCTAGTTTGTTAACATGGCTACACAAAAAAGAAGCTTGGCATGCAATTGGCCAGTAGAAAGAGGTGCAAAGCCGCGTAGCCACTTCAACGGAACCACCTCTGTAGACACAGCTACAAAAATATGTTTTACAAGAAAATATATACATATACAGGCAGTTGTGTTGTAAACATTTGTTTTAAGTTATATTGAGTGGACTCTTTGTCCACAGTTACTGTAACACTTTAATACGTTTCTATTCGTAAATAGTACATATAATTGCAAACACTTTTAAAAGTTAACTTAATATGGAAAGATACATTTTTAAGAATAGAGTTATTGGGGGAATATAGGTACACAATTGCTTTTTATTTTACTTTGTACGCATCGTTTGCATTAGCACAATTTTTTTATTATTAATTTCAATTATGTATAGAATAACAAAACCCTTGAAATTCAAGGAAAACACTTTAGTTGCAGGGACGTTAAGGTGAGAACTTAAAGCAACAATCCCTTTGAAATTCAGCTAAAGCCACCTTAACTTTGCGTCCCTGTTGCACATCCTATGACCACTATAATGACATCACAGATCACATCAAAGAAGGGACCACTAGTTACACTATAACGTTAACTGGCATTAAGCATGACCCTCAGCCAAGGTCAGTGGGCATGGCAAATTTATTTGTAACACACAAATGGGTACTAGTCATGGCTTTCAGTTATGGACAGTGGTCACAATCTTCACCCATGTGCACATGCCATGGATTTTGGCCTTTACCAGTGGATATGGCTTTCAACTGTGTCCACTGTACATTATATGCACTGGTCAGGCACTAGCCATGGACTTTAACACAATACTGGCCAGTGGCCACAATCTTTGCCTGTGCCCACTATATATTCTAACATATAAATGGTCAAGTAGCCATGGCCTTTGACCTTGGGTAGTTTGTACATCTTTTGGCCATTTCCACTGTATATTTTGCAATAATAAAATGCAATAAGCGATGGCCTTCGCCTGCGCCCACTGTGTATTATAGAACACTAACCAGCCACTAGCTATGGCCTCCGGCCATGCCTACTGTATATTATATACACTAACCAGCCTCTAGCATGGTCTTCAACAGAGCACTAGTCAGTGGCCACAGTCTTTGACGGTGCTGATTGTATTTTCTGACATACTTAGTATTATTAGTTCAACTTAACCATAACATCCCTTTAACAACGTTTTTTCATTGAATTTCATAGGTTTTTATTAGTTCAACTTAACCATAATGTCCCTTTAACAAAGTTTTTTCATTTAATATATATATATATTACATTGCCTGCGGTAGCGGCCATGTAGTTATGGTTAAGTTGTTAAACCCATAGGAAGAGCACTTTTTGGGTGGCTTATAACTTCGCTCCCCCTGGATGAATCCTTACCAACCTTTGTAAAAAAAAAGTATACGGCCCACTCTGAATTTTTCTGCAAAGTTTGGTGAGGTTTGGTCAAAGGGGGCAAAGTTATAGGGGGGGTCCTACATTTTTTTTTCTCCCATAGACATAATAGGAACAATCTTTGCTCACGCCTACAGCCCAAACCGCTGGATGGATTTTCACCAAATTTGTGGCAGGAGCGGCGACTTGGACCCGAAAGCGTGCTTTTGTTAATTTGGTGTAAATCCATGCAGTAGTTTATTTTTAAATGACCAAAACGTAAGGCAAAAAAATGTGTGATATCTATGTCCGCTCTGCAGACACACTTCCCTGTTCGCTCCGCGGACAGGACACCGATTGGCTAATAGACTTGCGTCATGTCCACAAACACACAATGTGTTCGTTGATTGGTTGGCGTGAAGCGTAAAATGGGTCCGATTTTTGGAAACGCCCGGCATCTTGGATTTGCTGACATCGGCTGGTGTCCACGGACATCGTTGTAAAAACAGATTAAAAAACGACGATGGGATGGATTATGGCTGCAAGAAGCAAAAAAAGGGGTGGTTTTTGCTGCGAAAGTCCGCGAACAGTTTGGATGTTCGCAAACAGTCCTGAGAAGTTCGGGGACACTTCAGATGTTTGTGGCCAGTTTTTGAATGGCTTATAACGTGGGCGCTACTTAATGAAAATGCATGGAATTTTGCAATTATATTCCTCACCTGATCCTGAATGAGTTTGGTGGGATTCTGTCAAGAGGGGGCAAAACTAGAGGGGGGGTCCCAAAATTATGTAAAGGCTTTTAAATGAGGTGCCATATGTCGAATCTACACTTAATTTGGCAAACTGATAATAGATCTAGATATAAATGTTTGTTGCAAAGTTTGGTAGGATTTCGTCAAGAGGGAGCACAATTAGAGGCGGGGTCCCAAAATATTGTAAAGGCTTATAAATGTGGTGCCATTTGACAAATCAATAGAAAGGTTTGCAAAAAGATGATAGATCTAGATATAAATGTTTTCATAAAGTCTGAATGGATTTTGTCAGGTGGGGGCTAGGTTATATGACAATTGTATGTGGATACATTTGACACTTTGAAAAAATAAAACATGTGTGGATTTCCATCAAACTTGTGTAAGGAGCATTGGCAAGGACCTGAAAGCATGGTTTTGCAAATGTGCCCGTGTTTTATTTTTTGACAAGTGTCATAATATAGGTACAAAAATAGTGATATATCTTTGGTGACTGAGGTGTAGCCTGTGGCTATGGGCAGTGGCCAGATTGCCCAGGTCATGGAATAAGGTCATGACCCGGACAATCTGGCTACTGGCCATGACCACGAGGGACAACATATGGGGTTAAAGTGGCCATGTCCACCTGGGACTGGCTTTGTGGTGAAGTTATTCAAAATCGGGATAGATTTGAAAGGTTAGAAAAATTTGCTCATGGTAATAAGGTCATAGGGTTCTCTTTTCGCCTTCTACAGGCTTCCATGGAAAGCGAAGAGGGGCCCTGTATGGAACCCCACCTTCCCTTTCCATATGATCCATATTGGAAACAGGCTTCCATGGAAAGCGAAGAGGGGTCCTGTACGGAACCCCGCCTTCCCTTTCAATGGTGGCCATCTTGGAAAAGGATTTTCCTTCCTACACCGGGACGACACAGGCATCCCGGTGTAGGAAGAAAAATCCTTTTTTCAGCACCCCAGGTTCCCGCTTTGAGAACCTAGGGTGCTAATGGCTTTCATTCCACATTACAGGGGCTGGAATGGGGGATAATGGTCCAGAGACCTCATTATCCACCCTTGCTCTGCTTGGGCTGATAACTTGGGCTGCCAGGCCAGTATACACTGTTCAAGCCCTGGAATGGAGGTTAAACCCCACAATATTCCCATTAGCATAACACAAAATGCAAATGGAAATGTTGGAAAATCTTATTGAGTCTATGTACTTTATTGAGAAATATAAAGTAGATGCAGTCTATACGTTTTTATTTATTTTTTTTGTTCTATTTTTTAACTGTGAAAGGTGGTTCCGAAAGGAACATTTCTTTTGTTGTTTTTGGATGTTTTTGTTTTTTTGGCAGGAGAGCTAAGAACGAAATGTGGGGAGGAAATGAGGGAAGAGGCACCAAACACTAATATGGAGGGGTAGGTGGACAGGGGAAAATGTTGAGCGTGTGTTATTTCTAAGGTAGGGGCAGTGTTTCTCATGTTCCTTGATTAAAGCAGTGGTGGCAGCTCTTGGGGAGGAGGAATGGCAACAGCTAATGCAATTTTAAGATAAGCAGCAGTTTTGCTAAAAGTATGCACTATGTACTAGATTATTAATGGATAATGAGTAGGAATAGGTGTTGGAGCTGTGCAAGGGAAATTTTGAAGAAAAGGTCCTAGATCAGTAGAAAATGATATTTGTGATGTCATCTTTGATGTCCTGGGTGTTAGTCTTAGCAGTGCACGGTGGTGGCACCAGTTATGGTTGCATACTTACCATAACTGGCGAATTTCAGGCGTTTTTCGATTTTACTTGTAACCATAACGTCCTTTTAACACATTTTTTTTAATGAATTTCATAGGTTTTTAGTAGCGCAACTTAATCATAACATCCCTTTAACAACGTTTTTTCATTTAATTTATTATGTTTATATTAGTGCAACTTAACCATAACGTCCATTTAACAAAGTTTGATCATTGAATATATATATTTATATATAAATATAAATATATATCAAGTTTACAATTTAAACGGGCACTTCATCTTTAATAAACCAACTATTTAAAATCTGTCTCATGTTTTTCCAACTAGAATGATATATCCATAATGGCCGCTAGTCAATGCCTTAATAGACTGAAATGGCTACATGTGGGGCAGGCACACAGTGCGCATGTCTGTGTAATAGTGCAGGATAGTGTTCTGATTGTCTAACATGTGGAGCAGGCACAAAGCAAGCTTGTCTTTGCAATAGTTCTAGCTAGTGCTCTGACTCTCTAACATGAGGGGCAGGCACACAGTGTACTTTCCTGTGCAATAGTGCTCTGATTCCCTAACATGAGGGGCAGGCACACAGTGGGTGTGTCTGTGTAATAGTGCTGGCTAGTGCTCTGATTCCCTAACATGAAGGGCAGGCATACAGTGAGTTTTTTTCTCCTTTTCACAGGCCACAAACACTCACTCTGCAATAGTAACACATTTCTTGAGATTAGAGTGACCCTTTTTTCAGATGAGACGATGGTACACAATGCAAAGACAGCAATAGGCAACTTCAAGATCAAACCTTAACCTCAACAAATCAGTAGACTGCTTTTGTGAGTTTGAAGTCCTTGTGTGGTTTGTTGGTCCTTGGCACAACAATAAACTCCCATCTTCAGCTCAATCATGCCCTTATATCTTCTGAAGAGATCATTTGCCATGGAAACCGATTGCCTTTTCTGGAGTAACATGTTAATTGGTCCCAGATATCTGCGAAATCAAAGTTGGCACACAGCAGTGTGTACATTAATCTTTCATAGAAGGCCACCATGAGCAACGTTTTTATTTAAAAAAAAATTATTTGAAGCACAGACCTAATTTGAGAGCAACTGGAGTACTATGCAGGGTGTTGATAGCCAGAATTTGGGCTTGTTTCTTTTAACATTTGTATAATACTGTAAGTTGCGGTCTCTGCATCAATTGGTATTAGTACTTGGTCATATGTTGGTGAAAAAGCCACATTTTGAGAGTTGTGGAATTGGAGAATTGTGAGAGCATTCTGATTGATAGCAGGATCAAGTTTAATACAATGTTTTTGAAGAAATTGCATTATTGCCAGTTGTGCCTGAAACTGTAACCTTCTACACCACTCTCACCCTACCTTCCTTTCTTTGAAAATCAAATGCTCAAAAATGTCATGTCTTATTCTCAACTTTAAAAAAAGGTTTTAGATGGAAGGTCTTTTCATTATTCCTAACAACTGGCAGTGCTCTGGGCAACCTTCCTCACCACTTCTGGTTTTGCGTGTATGTGCCCCTGCAAAAGGGGACAAGCCATATGCAAATCAGTATGCACGACCACCAATAGGAGTAGTAAAACATACCTTCTTCATAGAAACACAAGCAGCCACATAGATTTATCAGGCTTTCTGGCCTTCATCAAGTAGAGCTGCTTGGTCCCAGTGGGGTTTAATGCCAGCCCTAGGATCAAATGAAATGAAGGGCCATATTAGGCCCAAAATGTGCAGAAATACTGTCTTGTTATGGGAAGACACACTAAAAATAAAGCGTCACAAATTTTAACAGTGCCAATGTGCCTAGTGAATTCAAAGGTATGTACCTCTGCAGCTGAAGCAAGAAACATGTGACAAATGAAACTAGGCTGCAGAAGGGAATTGGAAAAGCAAAGTTTTAACTGACAGAAAAAAGGCAGCATTTCACTTGCAAGTGCCACACATCAAAATGATGTGTACATTGAAAAATCAAGAGTACAAAATGGGACCTGCATGCAATTTTCAAAGCTCAAAACCGGAGGCCTACTTTCCATTATAGATGATGGCATGTTTTAAGTATAATCTTGCTGACACTGAGAGCAAATACTAAAAGGTAAATCTGAAAACCCATAAACAGTTAACATGGAAAGGAGTGCGTTTGCAGCTTAAGAACAATGGACAGATGAGAAAACAAATCTTCATTGCCAAAATCCAGTGAAATATCTATCATAATGTAAAATGGATTTTGATGCCATGATGAAAGATATTAAAAGGCCTCATGTGAAAAAGGAATAGCAACATTTGAAAAGATCTGTTTCTGTTTACTTTCCCCAACAGATCTAAAGGGCGAGCTCTGCCTTTCCGTTATCTGGAAATCTCTTTGGAAGAGCCAACTTATGCTGGGCTGAGGAATTTATTGGGGTGGAATCATGAAATCAGGGTAAATAATGGCAGTTCTTAATGAGTTTTGTAAAATCCCCAAAATTCAAGAAATTGTGTGGTCCTTCTCTGGGCTGACTGGGGGGGGGGCTTGGCCTGCAATCAAGCATGCCACATGATACTAAAAACCCATCTGGCCAGAGAGAAGATTGCTTCTCTATCCATTACTCATTGCCTTTGACTGTGCAAGAATATTGATAGGCTGTATGGCCAACAGAGTAAACAGAGGAAGCAGATGACCAGTGCTCATGCTGAGTGGGGGAATAAAACTTAATGTGCAATTTAAGTCAGAATATGCATTTATGGTTAGCGTTTGCATAGAGTTGTATTAAGAATCATCATGTGTTCATTTTCTCAGGAACAATACATCAGTCGGTAATCGTTCAAGTATCAATAAAAAGCTGAAAAACAGGCCTACTTGATTTACCAAAAATCGACCTTGGGGAAAAGAGATACAACCTAAATTGTGTTTTCAGATCCCCAGAAAATGTCACAAAGAGGAGATTCGGGGAGGTGATAGATTAATAAATTAGATGGCTTTATAGAACATTTCATATTGATAAATGTTATAATTTTTGAATTAATAATGAAAAGAAAAACAGTGTTGAGACACAATTCATCAGAACTGGTATGGGTAGACCATTTAAGTCATCTAAACATTTGTATGCTTATGTATAAATTTGGAATAGCTGCCATGTAATAACTTTTAAAGTGAACAAATTGAAATGTGTAAAAGAAATGGTTGAACTAATCCCCTCCCAATTTAGCACTGGGAAACTGAAGAGGCAAATCACACAAAAGAGGCCATTGCCTTGAAGAAGGGGCTGGGAAATATTTTTTTTCGAATCACAACTGATGACCAATAATTGGATAATTTCGACATTCTTGGAGGTATGGTAAAAGATCCATCAGGAGATGCAAAATGGAACCCACGGGGAGAACTGTTGGAGAAATTAATGAGAAGGATTGACTGAAATAATCTCTGTGGAACTGCTAAGCACAAAAAGGGACAGAGGTTGGGGATCTTTGACCAAAGAAGGCAGGAGAAGGAAGGGAGACTGGAGAATATCCATGACTGATGTTGGAATTTTCACCAGGTTCCTGTCCTCTACCTGAATGATTACCTCGCTGTCCTTTCCTATGCACAAATCCAAAGATAAGTATTGCTAAACCTAGTCTTGTGGGGGATCTCCTTGAGTTCATACCATTCCCTTAATTAGTGGGTAGGGTCTGGCAGTAGACACTTAGCAATTCTATTAAACAAAAATTTAATTTATTACATATAGCTCAATTACACAGAGTCATTTGGTTGATGTTCAAAATCAACAACGTTATAAAGTCCCTGATTTTAAAAGTGCACATTCTGCAGAGAGCGGTAAAGTGTTCCCTGAAAGAAGGGAGATTTTGCATTGCAGAATGGGGATGAAAAAGGTTTTCTTCAAAATTATATAAAAGTGTTTATTTTAAAAGTGTGTTGTGCTATAATATTCTGAACATTTAAAAGTGGGCTGGGTGATTAAAACTAAGAGCGCTGAGCATGTCAAATTTCATTTCTGCCAATAAGAAATAGTGGCATTTTATTTAAATTAAAGTTTGTGAAAAGTGAACCTCATGCAAAGTGTATGGTGTAGTTAAATGATTGTGTTATGTTTTAAGGAGCTGCATCATTTTGGCTTAAAGGGATTTTTGTGTGTAACAGAAGGTGTGAAATGTTCATTTGGCCTGTATCCTATATACTGGAGACTGAAAAGCAAAAACAAACAGATGTTTTGTTATCGTTTATCCTCAAAAGGTGGATTATTTGTACTGAATCTTTGTTTTGGTGCCACAGCGAATGTGGCATTTCATGTGAATTTTTCAAATATTAAATCTTCCAGAATAATTATTAAAAATGTATTTTTTTCCATACACTGGACTGGTTCTTGGATTTAGAGTGCTAAAGGGGGAGAAATTAACTAATTCTAGATGAGTCACAGACAGGGCTAGATAGAACGTACAATTGTCTCGTTGTGGCACTTTTGATTTGGGGGGACTCCTGTATTATCAGGGCCCATAAATATATCTCATATTCCATATGTCGCAGTGAACAAGGAACCCACGTCTGATCATATACTCTCCTACATTAATGAGACAAACTGTAGCTAAAATACTTGAGGCTAAAGTATATATGGGCTTGCTTGTGATCTCATGCAAAAGTGCTGTAACCAAACACTGTAAGCTGTACTGCCCTTTTGTGGTAGAGCCAATACTTATATAAATACGGTATTTTGTCTTCTTTGATGGCATGACAGGCTAAAAAGCAGTGGTCTGCATGTATTCTAAGAACAATGCAAATGGTTTTTGATCAATTGTTTTTGATTAGTTGAAAACCTTCCAGATATTAACATTCAGCTTTGCTCCATCTCTCCCTAATCCTTTCAAAAGACTAGGCAACATAATTCATGAAATCTCTTCACTTTACTCTACAAGTTTACCACATTGAACACACAAAACTGCTGACTTAATCCAGAACGCTGCAGTGAACAAGCAAGAACCAAAGTATTGGAACCCCACATCACAAGGAAATGTTAATGTCCATGCCATATTCATGGTTTGCACAATCATTCTTAGTAGTAGCCTTTAGATAATTCAGTGAAAACATAAGAGACTAAGCCATCCTACATCTGGTCCTCATATGCAGGAAGCAAGGTAGCAGAATTAAGGGATCAAGGTGATTCTACTTGCTTATCTCACTTATTATCTACCTCTTCTCCGGTATAGGGTCAGTCACTTCACGGTGTGGTATTATACATATTTCCTATTTATCCACTAACTCCCTCACAAGAATCACATTGTAATTGCAATATCATATTAAAAAGTTTGAATTCAGTAATGTATGTATGTACCATATATGGAGTTTTATTTAAAAAAAGCTGCAGGTGTTTAAGGTTTCCAAGAATTAGGAATATGATTTTATTAACTCATAAATTCAAACTAAACATAAGTTCTCACTTATTTAATGCATTTTTATTGCGATTGACAGCTCTATTCATATATGGTTGCAGTTTGTAACATGAATAGGCAAATTGTGAGGGTCACACAGAAGACCACCCACATTCTCCCAGTCACTTCCAGGGTAGTCACAAGAGAAAAACAGGAAGTGGAAGTTGAACATAGTGCATGGCATCCGTGCCTTTGTCATCCTTTCGACCTGGGAGTTATTGGTTTTTGAGAAAGAATTTCAGCAAACAGTGTTTGATGGGAATATTTATCCATATCCACTTCCTTGGTTCAGTGGATATAAATTAGCAGGATTAGTTCCTGGGTTACAGTGATATGTGAAAGAATAAATGCAGGCCCTCCAGAGCCCCATTTATCACATTAAATTAAGTAAGTAACGGCGATCTTGTGTAGTGTCCTTCCACCATTTTCCTTGTTCTTGCTGCTCATGGCTCTGCAATGAAAGTTGGGGAGGAAGCCATTAGATGGGAAGTAGGGAAGATAAATGCAAAGCATGCCATGTTGATGAGTGCACGTTGGACGTAATTGGGTCCTGTGTCTCCTGTTGTATGGTTCTAGGTGTTTTACAGAGACACTTGGGAACATGTTATCAAAACGGAAGAACCCAAGGTCTAGACTGAAGTGCTTTCAGCAAGGTGTCTGTACATGTAGGGAAGTGTAATAGTTCTAAAGGTGACAGCTTAATCATTGCTTGATTAATATTCAACTGATACCAGCTTAGCCAGTGGCCACTGTTTGTGCATAGTGTAAGTTGGTAGATTCAGAGGGGACACAATAGGAAAGGGGTGGAGCTTTGAAACTGGGGTACAAGTAATGGAAGAGGAGAGAAGATGTTTAGTGCCCTTTGTGTGTGAGGTTGTATCTGCCAGTTGGAGGAGAAAAAGCAATGTTACTGTTTGTTCAGATGGTATTTGTTTTATTCATTTTCAGTTATCTTGTAGTCTGGCTTGTCTATTGCTATTCTTTGAGTTAGTAGATTGCATGTGGGTACCAGGTATCTCTATAGTTTAAGGAGTGCCTTCCAATAAGCCAGGATGAAGCAAGTAGGTGCATAATTGGATGGGATCTTGTGTGGGTCTTGTTCAGGAATAATTCAAATAGGCAGGTTTTTAACTGTGACATGAAGGTTAGGTGATCTTCATTATGGAGGTGTTTGGGTAAATATTTCATGGGTTTGGTTACTAGGCAGGAGAAGGGGATACTGCATGCTTTGAAGTTTGATACTATTACTAAACTGACATTGCTGGATTGCAGTGTTCCTGAAGGTACATAATGTGAGAATGTCCTTGTGACTTGGTAGACAAAGGTAGTGATGCATAGAGCTTTTAGGGGGAGCTAGAGACATGTGTGGTATTCACAAGTTATCTGGTCTGATATTTTCAACTTTAAGAGTTATCTGGCAGCCTCATCTTGTTATGTAATGTTATCTTATGTTAGGAAATCTTCTAAAGTGGAGCTTACACCCAAGGGCAACATGGCGCTGGGAGGGAGGGACCTAAAAGAAAAAAGAACAACCACCACAAATGGGCCATGTCAGAATGGAACCTTTAAAACAAATACATTTTAAGACAGTGACGGGAAGATAGATGATCAGTGGTCATTGGACTCTTTCTAGACTGCAAAGTAGATAGTCTCGAAGTCCAGGTTAGAGCTTGTTGACATAGTCATGTCTTGAACATAGAAGAGAGATACATTCCATGTTCCTGTGTGTGAACATCAGGTATTACATGATGCATCATAAACTGTGGAGTTGGTTGTAGTATAACATCACTGTCCATTGTAATTTTAAGGTTTCTGCAAGTAGAAGACATCATTGATTGAGAGCTCATTACTTCTGATCAGGTATTGCTGTTGGCAAGGAGACAATGCATTGCAGATCATGAGTTATATTTTGGTTATGTTAGTATTACCTCTATATGAGGTTTGCATTGAGGTTCAACAGGTCAATTGTTGGGTCATTAGTGAGTTTACAGATGATTTGCATGTCATCTGCGTGAATCGAGCCTGTGAGGCGCATGTTCTTTATGAGTCCCAGTAGGGGGATCATGTACCTCATGAAGGGAAGAGGCTGAAAACCTGGGGTCGCCCATGTCTGTTCATGAGGACATTACTCAATGGGTCCTTCAGTGATGTGTCCAGTGTCTTTGCCAGAAAGGAGCAGCTCCCTTTACCTCAATGTCCTGTAATCTCCTTAATAGGATTTCATTATCATCCACTGTGGCAGAAATGTCCAATATGAGGTATCACTAGATAATATCCCCAACATAAATATCACCGTAGATACGGCCGCTTAGTTCGCCATAGGCAATATTTTTGTTGGGGATATTATGTGGGAGCGGGGGTTGTGCGGGTGTCCCCCGCACATTAAAAACTGATGCGGGATTGCGGGGGTGTCCCCCGCAGGGTCCATGTGTGAATTTTGCAAGAAAAATATGGTGATATTTTTGCATCACAATATATGTGCGGCTGAATTAACACATGGAACCCAATAGGATGAGTGAACCAAGTGATTCATTGTTTGTGGTGTTCTTCAACTTGTCCCCCTTTCAGAAAAAAGTGATTCTCTTCCTCTCACTGGCCCGCAGGCAGGTTGTGACTCGTGTAGAAGGTTATTGATCTCAATGTATTCCTGCAGGGGTTAGGCAATGGATTTTTCATGATTTTTCCAATGAACAGTATAGTGAATATTATGTCATAATCAAATGGGTTGTTTGCCTCATTCAAAGGCTGTTTTGAGGGCAAATATCACAGTCCCCTTGTTCAATGGAGGCATTGAGAAGTGATAGCAATTGAGGTGTTAGTTATATTTGCTCCGTTATAGTTTTCCGATGGTGGCTGGGCATGAGTGTTATGTAATGCCTTCAGTTGGTTCTGGAACATGAAGATACAGTCGTGTGAGGTAAATGGATGTAGGTTGGTTAATGACGGGATAGAGGATTCTGTCCGTATTGTTTTTATATTTGGGTATGCCACATATGGTCCTTTCTTGACCAGGTGGTCATGGATGTTTTGAATTGTGTTACGGAAGTTTGTAGGGATGGAGTCAAAGGGAATCATTATAAGTTTGCCGGTCCAGGAACTATGGTACCGGTAAGCTTGCCGGTACCATAGTTCCCAGACCGGCAAACTACGAGTTCTGATCATGGGTGCCTTTACGCTGCCGGCACCTGCGAGCAGAGCATGTCGGATGTACCGGCACCATTCTGAATGTACCAGCACCATCCCAATGGGCTCAATGGGAATGGGGAGTAAAAGTTCCAGCCCCTGGCAATGGGGATATACAGGGTCCACCGGGATCGTAATGGCCCTGTATTTCCCCATTGCCAGGGGCCAGAAAAATGTTCAAGTTTGGTGGGAGCCTGACGGTTTTACTTGTAATGAGACCCAAAGACTTCTTATTTTATTTTATTGTTTAAAAAGTGTGTGGGAAGCCAGTGTTTGGTCTAGCATCTTTTGACAAAAGCACAGTACTGTGAGTTGGGGGTCTGTGCATCAATGTGTGCATCCATTGGAATTATTCCTTGGTCAAGTTTTCATGTGTAGATGTTGGAGGTTTGTTTCAATTGGCAGTATTCTAGAATTGTTGGATGACTTTGAATAATTCTTTCTGGCTGAGTTGCACTGATTCTGTACAATTGAAGCAATTGGCCCTATTGCTTTGATAGTACCTACTCCGTTGTACAACAGTTGCCAAGGATATGAAGGTTTGGCTGTCAGAATGTTGCTTCTTCATTATATTTTCTCAAAATGTTCTTGTATGATGCAATAAAAACAAATCATTTGGTGATTTGTTTATTTTGTATGGTTTACATGGCTGTTTTGGTGCTGTGCTGCCCAGGCTGCTGTTTATCCAGATGCAAATGTTGATGTGATGCTCCTTCTGTTTTCTCTTCTGTGTTTTAGCTGTAGTATAGAATTCAATTGCTTTGAGTATTTCCAAGAGGATTGCTAGTTGTATCTCTTTCCAATGCCTGTTTAACATTGGGACTGCTTTCAATGGTTTCACAAATACAGGCACTTTGAGGTACAAAGCTGGTCACCCCAGAGTAAGTCAACGAGGGAGGAAATGGTAGGGAATTTATCTTTGCAGAAGTCACCTGGGGTGTGTCCGGCCCTGTTGCTGGGTCCTTTAATCAGTTATTTTAGGTGTAGCGCACAGATATCTGTGAAGGATGCCTTTGTATCTAAAAGCTGCATTACTTCCCTTATTAGGGTAGATGTTGAATTCTCACAAGAGAGTGACATGGTGATGGTCTACATACAAGTTAACAACTGCATCATCCAGGCTGTCTCTGAAGATGGTTTGTAGGATGGATGACTATATATGAAAAGTAAGGTTACTGTTAATTTAACTAGCAGATTAAGACAAGTGATTTGCATTCAAGGATGTTATCAATGATTGGAGTTGTGTTTTGAATTGGGTCTCTTTGAGCAAGTGAGTACAAATCCTCCTCATCTTCTGGTTGTTCGGTTGGAAAAATGATTTTGCAGCAGTCTCGAATGGTTTCATGTGTAACTTCAGATCAGATCTTCTGCTAAAAGCCAGGTTTCTGTGATGAAGAATAGGTAAATATTATCTTTGCAAAAAGATCATAACTATCACATGAATTATTGGTGTGAGAGTGGGCAAGGAAGTGTAACTAGTCATTTAGTAACACTTCCTTGTGTTGACTAGAGGGAAACTGGCATCGTTTTCATTGTTTGGATTGTGATCAACCATATTCTCTTATTTAAAGCTGTTAACATCACAATGAGGTTATTTGAACATTTTTGTGGGTTCAGTTTCTATCTACACTGAGTTCCTGGATTCAAGGATTCATCATTTGACGTTGACACAGGTAGTCCTTTGAGGAGGTATCTGGAGTTGAAGGCTATCAGGGGTCCTTTGGCAGCGATAATGGGGTTGCCGCCAGTGTCTCCTGTTTTCTGGTATCTAGGTGATGTGAAAGCTGACTACTTCTCACATCTGATCTGATCCTGCTTTGTTTCATTCTACTAGGCAATATGCAGTCTTGCTGTGTGAGGAGCACTGAGGGTAGGAGGAGTTTGTAAGACAATTGTTGTGAGGCTCCCGAACCAGGAGTTTGCACTGATCTTCTAGAGATACTTTAGGTGGGTACCACAACATTAAGGAGGGCTGGCAATGTGTTAGAACAGGCTAGGGGAGAGATGGTTGGTCTGGAGCTCGTAGAGGTGTACTGATGGGTGTTGTAATAAGGTAGATGAGGCTGAAGATCCTTGCTACAAAAATGGTTTAGCTAGGCAACAACATTTTAAGAAATATGATACATGTGGCTATGCAAAGAGGGTTTGGCTTTGCACCAACTAATCGAAGTAGACCATGAACATTGATTCTGTGCCTAAAGGAGAATCTTTATCTGAGCAAGCAATAAATAAAACTGGTATGATAAGTGTGGCTGTGCAGCAATTCATTTGATTAGGTCATTGAAATAAATCTGGCTGTTGTCACATGGCCAAAGAAACACAGCTTGTGACACCGGAATAAAGTTAAAGGGTTTTATTAAGCAAATAAAAACATAATTGTATTGCACTGGAATTTCAGAACTGCTGGAACATAAAGGTTCTTTGGGAAACACAGTCCTTAAAAGCAGGTTTTTTATGTTAAGGACGGCAAATAAAAGAGCATACAGAACGTTTCAGACAGGATGATCTCTTGCTTAGTGATTTATAGAGCTTGGTTCTTCGCTGGGGACCACAAGGCCTCTCCGTCTCCCTCAGAACTTTAGGTCTTCCTCCCTTTGCCAAGTATCCCAAAAGTCCTCCCCTTCTCTGGGTTCTACTTCTCTCTGTTTCTTACTCCCTTCTTTCGGGCCAAATAGCTCTCCTCCTTTTTTATCGCTTGCTCAGATAAAGGACACACCCTTCCTCTGGGGTTCAAAGTCAGTATCTCTCTTACTTCTTTTCACCCCTTTCTCTTGAATCAGGCATCTCTTTTTTTGTTCTAAAGGGACCCTCCTCCCCCTCACTAGAGCACACTCCTCTTCTGGCGTTAAAAGGGATCTTCTCCCCTTAAGTAGAGAACACACCCCTGTGCACAATTCATTTTCCTTTGGGAAGGGGGAAGAAAGTATTTCTCTCCTTAAATGTTGCAGGGGAGGGAGACAAATGTTTTCCTTCACAAACCCTGTCACTGGAAGGCAGCAGGTAGGTTTTTCCCTTCGAGGATCCAAACCTGTTGAATAATGAGTTTTGCTGGAGGTGCTAGTGTTTCCCCAGAGCATATCTTTTTTCTGAATCACTGGAAGATATTCCAGATTTCGCTGCCAGGTTTGGATTTCTAACCCTGATGCATCTTGGGAAAATTCAGTCCCAAATGTGATCTGATAGTGCCTAACTAGTTCCTTTCTCAGGGGGTTTGGGAATAGTTCAGGGCTGAGCCTATCAGTCCTACTCTCAGACGGACAGTGGGCAGAATGTAATGCTGGCATGTGATTTTGTCACAGTTTGCAGAGAGAGAATGGCTGCGCTGCAATAGAACATGGCTGAGTAACAGTATGAATCCATCTATACAAAGGGAGCTCCGCCATTTGACAATTAGTATGACTATTAGTCTAATTAGGTAATAGATTAAACCTGATTCTGCAAAATATGTCTGGCTATGCAGCAGGTAATGTGCGGATACAATGAAAGATACATTTGCCTCTGCAAAATACACCTGACTGCAACAATTTATCTGAGTAATCAATAAAAGTAATGACCCCCACAGTATAATTTCTTACTACATGCATTCGCAGTAGCGTAGCACAGCATTTTGGGAGGCCCCTGCCGGACGTGGTGAGGAGGCTCGGGCCCACACTTAGCAACAAATCACAGGTTGCGCCACACTCAGGGATGGCCTAGACAACCACCCCAACTGGCAAAATCATCTCGGCCCAGTTACCTCCATGTCCCTCTTCCACGTCCCCATACTTACCTATGAGGCCCCTTTCCTATAGTTAAGTACTGGGAAGGGGACGCGCGGGATTAGGAGTAATGAAGACTACGGGTAACTAAGCCAGGCATTACATCCACGTCCCTCTACCTCGGCCCAGTACGTGCCTCATACACAATGTACTGAAGATTAACAGAAAGTAAACAGAGCTTTCACCATACACTCACAAACGCACACCCAGTCACCCATACCTTTACATGTTCATCCTTTCACCATGTACTCACACACACACACCCAGGCAGCAACCCATACATCATTCACTCACTCACACATTCACAAATACACACTTACATGCACGCACACACATTTAAACAAAGTACATTTCCTTACCTTTGAATCTTTTGATCCACGAAAGGGAACAAGGCCTGCAGTGCGGCAGGAATGCTTGATCCTGTCATGCAGTTGGAGGCCTCCATGTCACGGTGTGCATGGGACACCTAAGGCTTCAAAAATAAATGGTTTCTTTTTGAAGTCACTCTGCCTTCATAAAGAAATGCTTTCCATCACGGCACCAATTGCCATAACGGAAATAATTTCTTTATGAAGGCAGAAGGACTTTAAAAAGAAACAATTTTTTTTTGTTAAATCATTGGCTCGTCTCACCCCGTGACATGGAGACCTCCAACCTGGAATCCTCCATGTCATCGGGTGGGGGAGGCTTATGACTTCAAAAATAAATAGTTTCTTTTTGAATTCCTTCTGCCTTCACTAAGAAATTATTTCCGTTACAGAACCGTATTGGAAATAATGTCTTTATGAAGTCAAAGTGGCTTGAAAAATTATTTCAAAATTCCAAGCCCCCCTCCCGCGAGGCCATATGGCAGCAAGGCACCACGGGGCCTGTGGGGGCCTCCACTATGCTACTCTGCATTAGTTAGTGTCTTAACATTTTTTTTGCATTTAGGATGACTCCTTTTGCCGCTTTTGGATGTACCCATTTTTCTTATTTCCTTTCCTTTTCCTCAAGCGACCCCGAGCATTCATCCTTGTATCTGGAGTACAAACCTTGAAAGCATTCGATTTTACTAGTACAGGGCTTCCACTACCAGACCATGCAGAAGTTTTAAAAAAAATATATATTTCTTAACAGGGCTACATTTGAATCCACACTCAATTTTATACACATTCTCTATGTGCATACCCAGACCTTTGTTCTCATGGCTCCCCATGTATTGCACTGTGGAGGATGAAAAATGTTGTACTGCTTCTGCTTGGGGTAAAACAATGCCCTGACAGAGGGACCTCTACTTAAGCTTCTTCATCCAAGCTCTTTTCCTTCTCTCAGTCTTTCTTGTTAGCTTTAATCAACATGCCCCATTGAGGTTTTATTATATCTCCATATGGTGTTCTAGATGTGAGGAATTGCCATCTTACAAGAGTGCAAAGCCCTGAATATTTAGATTTATATTCATTAAGAAAATGATGCATGCAATCCCATCTCTGAAAGGGTAATCTACTGACCAGATTCACCTTTCATAAACTCCAAGCCAATAAAATAGTATGTATCTGTGACCTGATGCATCAGTTTCCTGAATTGCAGTGCCTGCTCTGCCAGTGGCCGAGAGCAGGTTCAGAGGTCACAGTGGGCAATTTGACAGTGACAGTGAAGTCTCTGCAGCCCTGGAGCTGCATTTAAGATATGCCCCATATACCAACACGACCATGATAATAAGTAACCCATGCTTTAGACATATTGCATGATACTACTCATGATCATTGCCACCACATCCACATTTATACTACGCATGAGTCATCTACTGTGAGCGAGCTACGTTGTGGAAGGCGATGTATATTCAGGCAATAAGGGTTAAGGCTGTCAAATGGCAGGGCAGGAACCTGAATGGCCATGCCTCTTCTTTGATCTCTTTGTGAGGGGTGGGGACACCCTCCATCAGAGACAGATACACAGCAACCTGCTCTTCTGGGCCTAGCTATCAAAAGATTAGACCCATTCAAAAGGAGTAGCCTCACTCAAGGGTTCTGCATCTCTAAATGCCTTTGTTCCTAGTGGTAAGAGATGGGGGTGGCATTACAATAGGAGGGAAGGTTATGGTCATAGGAAGGAAACTTCCACCATTTTGTTTCTCCATGCTTCTCTCTCATCTTCCTGCCCCCCTTCCTCACTTCCTCTGGAGCAAAATGTTTTGGGTGTGATGTCAGAAGGGCAAAGCCCACTTAATTGAAGAGCAGGGATTGGACAACTGTGGCAAGCTAGCTATAGTGCTATCTTTGGCTTCAAAAGAACGACGACTGAGAAGAACTCACTGAAGCAGTGAAGAAGGAGCCATCCAAGGCAGATGATAACTCTGCCCCGACCCTCTCCCAGTACACATTGGGGTGATCTTTGCTGTGGATAAGGACCTCCCACTCTGCACCAGTATCTCCTGAAGCTGGAGGAGCAGACCCTGAAAAGAGCTATCTTCTCCCCAAGTCCCTCTGAGTTGGCCACATAGCATCCGGTAGACCAGACCAGCAGAGGCTCCCTGTTCTGCTGCACTGAAAAAGTCACCCCATTTTCACTGCACCCTGAACAATAGGGAAGGTGCCGGTGCTGACCTTTGAGCTCTGCCACTATCCAAACTATTGCACCTATTTCGAACCAGCTTGGTTCTGTATTGTACCCTATTCATGCCCGAATCAATTGCTCAAAATCGGGACCTGATCCAAATCACTGGAGAGTCACATGCCAACTCTGGCACGGGTATATAACCATGGCTCACCCCAACCAGCTCTCAAACGGCTGCTTCACTGACCTGCACATCACAGCACTGAGGTAACCAGTTTGATGACCGTCGCCCACCGATTTGACCCGCTGAAATCATGCATCAACCCCTCGCAGTGACTAAAGCCTGACTCGACCTAGCCCAAACTAGCCCAGCCTGGAGATCCTGGAGAACTCCCTGACTTGCATCACTGAAATTCCCCCCTTTGAACACACATAGAAATCGCATTGGTCCTGTTTGTAGTTGATATATCAGCCCTGTAATCACGCTCAGTGTTGCTTTCTTCAGTCTGTTGCATTTCTCTGTCCTTCCACAGCTGTGTTTTTTTTTGTACAGGGTTTTCTAGTAGTTATATTTCAGGTGAGGTGTTTAATTAAAATATATCTATTTTACAGAACCTTAATTGGACATTCCCTTTATTTTGGACTGTGTTGCTGTCTCGTTTGGGTCACTAATGAAACACATTTACGCCCAGCTTAAGAACATAGCCTTCACTCTGCCCACATTATCACAAAAGGTGAAGGAGGTATATCTATTAACTGCTCCTGTTTTATCTTTATGATAGCATTGGCTTTTGGGCTGTAGAGGTGTAAGGGCTGAGTGGGCCATTTTACCCCTTCTCATTCTTGTACTCTGGTGAAGCAGAATCCGATTTGTCACACTACCTTGATTGCCATTTCATCATATAATTTTACAAGTTATTTAAATGAAATACTCTAAGATATGTGGGTGCTGAAGTCGAGGTAAAAAAGACATTTCTTTAATTCAAAGAACTCGTAAGTAATGTGCAGATGAGAAGTGTCAGCGGAGGAGGATGCTTTTTAGCTTCACTCATTTGTTCTGGGTTAATGGTTGGCATAGTCTCAAGCCCAATTTGATTTTCAGGCATCAGTTTACCTCTGTGGAGGTACACTTCTGTTTAGTTATCTTAACTTTCAGGACCTCCAAAGCTTCTATTTCAGCTTCTAAGGTAGCACGTGTTTACAAAAAGTCATAATCATCTGTGAGGGCTTATAATATTAGCAGTTTCCACCACCCTTACTGCTGAAGCTGAGTTATGCATGTTACTGTTTGTTCAGGCAGTACCTGTTTCCTCGGTCGATGCCCTAATTTCATTAGTAGCTGAGATTGGGGAATGTATAATTCCTGTGTCAATGTATTGGTAATAAACTGTAATTTCCTATCCTTTACACTTACAGTTAATTGACCATTATTTGTCAAAACTAATTTCACGGTGTTAATGTGAGGAATGGCCATCTGGTAAGGGTGCAAAGACCCGGCTTTTAACATATACATAAAATGATGCAGGTAAGTCTTTCTCCAAACTGATAATCTTTTAACCAAACCCCCCTTTGCGAAAAGCATAGTACCCTTGTGCCATGCTGCATCAGTCGCCTGATCCCCAGCACCCGCTCTGCTTGTGGAGCAGAGCAGGTTCAAAGGTCACAAGATGCCCGCTTGGCGGGGCAGCGATAGCTGCGACACCAGGGTGACATTTTAAGATTTGCCCCGGGTACCAAAATCACAATGATCATGAGTAGCCCATGGTAGTGACATGGTCATCTCTAAGAATAAGGTATGACTGAGTTTAGGAATGCATGGTGATTCCAATGATCATTGCCACCACATTCACATTGATATTGCACATGTTAGTGTATGTAGATGTTGAATTTTGAACACTGCACCTACCCAGAGATTCAAGTTCAAAATATTTGTGTTTTCCAGAAGATAGTCACCCACATGAACTCTTCTATTGAACCCAGAATAGGCTAGAAAATCTACAATCGTGTCACTGCATTCCTTTCGACCAGGTCAAAAGCACATTGAAGACTCTGCAGAATCTAACCTTCCATATGCTGGAGCATCTGTGATAACAGTGAAACTCGATGACCTACTACTGCAATCGCCAGAGCCAGCAACTGGAGGGTACCTTCGAAAAAACCTACATAGTGGCATATGAAGGATCATATTTGTTTTTAAGCCTTTTTAAGAGGCAAGCTAATGTGTTAAACTGTATGCTATGCCACTAAGCAAGATTCTTCCACTGGTGTATTGGTTGGAATTGGAGCTATCCAACATAATACATGAACATGAACTATAGGACAATGCAGAAGCACTCTATTCTTTTGCATGCTTTGTTGGGATTAATAGGAATATGGCAAACCATCTGGCATATTGTTTTTACCCGCAGTTCAAAGTTTAGGTGGCAACTTAAAAAAAAAAGAAATCGTGTGCATGAGTACGAGAAAAATAAAGGGAGTTGTCATTCACAAGAGGAGGTTATAGCCATTCATAAGGATGAACCAAAGAGACATTTAATAGTCAACATGGAATAAGAAGAAAAAGGCAAATGTCAAAGGTCATCAACACAGGGCAGGGTTCAACCACAACTAAAATGTTTATTGCTTCTGATACTAATTCAGACAGCAACATGGCAAACTCTGGAAGTTTGGAAAATGTATTTTATTTCATTGTGTGTTATAATTTTGTAGCAAACTTTTAACAGCATCCTTATAAGAGAAAAGTGACAATGCATGAAAAAATGCATGAAGAAAAATAATGTAATGTAATTCAATGCATTCTTTAAACCAGATTTTCCACATAGTTCCTATAAAGACCTGATCAAGTCTGGCGGTATCCGGCCAGAAATACAACTACGATATTGCCTATGGCAATAGTGCTACCACTCCTCAGTCCAGCGATATCAGGGTCAGATATACGAGAAGCGGTTGGGTGGTTATTGCCCATTCCCCATTGGTTCCATTGGACCCAATGGGGTTTTCATGGCGCTATTAGCGCTGGGCTAATAGCACCCAAAACCGATGGAAAGCAGGATTCTTACCTCGAGCAAAAAGCTGGAGGTAAAACTCCACACTTTCTGCCCAACCCATAATAGGGCCATCCCTTAAATATGGCAGTAATAGCGTTACTACCTCATTTAAGAGCTACCACCCAACTCATGATCAGGCCCTAGTCTACAATACCTTAACTCACATCATATTTTTCCTCTACTTCCTATGATTTCATGATTACACATTACATTTGATGTAATCTTCATACATATTTTTTTTCAAATGCTGCTAGAAGAAAGTCTTGCTAAGTAGACCAGTACAGAATTTATTTTCTTCTGTTCTGCTTCCAGATTATGGAATACTCTGAAACAAATCAATGAATCTCTGGAAGTGCACCATTCATAGTCCCAAAGAGTATTCCTCAGTGCAAAGGTTTAAGGATCGACAACTCGTTGTCATCTTTATGTCACACAAAGTGTGGTCAGAAAAATGTACCCATGTTAATGAGAACTTTGGAGTCATTACCATGTACTACGGATTTCAGAGAAGGAAATAATGAATTGGGAGGACATTTCCAAATCTTCTGAAACAAAATATTTTTTTTTCACCTAATCCCGGTCCCAATGGATCTCAGCCCAAATTCCTTTCTTATCTCAGTGGAAGGCAACTCCTTAGAGAGGGCTAAAACATTCCTCCATAGAAGGCCTTCAAAACGCTGTCGTAGATCTGCTTCAAAGGTAAAAATTCAGCACCCTATAGCAAAGAGGTTAACTCTTTAGTTTATAAAATTTAATAACAGGCAAACATGAAAAACAACCATATTTAAAATCATATTTGACCATCTGAGCAACAAATACCATAACTCTCTGTCGCATATTGTTATACAAATGTTTTTTTGTGTGTATTAAACAAAACACGAAAACACAAATACGTAAAATCATTCACTATATCAAGACTTTTTGGTCCAAGTATCCAATCGAAAGTATTAGTTTTCCAAGATGAGATAACCTAAGCATTTTAGATTAATTGAGTTCATAACTAAGTCATTTAACACCATGTATTTGTCAGGAGCATCCATGGTTTTCTGAAGCCGAATTGGGGTCTTATCAAAGAGACCAGAACATCTGCATAGGTCATCCACAAAAATGGGGGTGGCACCTCATTTGCGAGGATAGGAGTTCACTGTGCAATAGTGAGCATGGAGATCAGAAATGTATAATATTATGATATATGTATTTGTCATGTTTCTCTGGATACCTATAGGGGTCTTATCAAAGAGACCAGAACATCTGCATAGAGGGTGGCATCTTATTTGGGAGGATAGGAGTTCACCTTGCAATAGTGAACATTGAGGTCAGAAATATATACATTTTAAGAGAGTGGAAGCCAGCACATCACCTTGTCGAAGACCTTGAGTGTTCAATATTTTCTTTGACATTTTGCCTTCCATATCCAACTTAACTTCTAAAGAAGAGTTAGAATACAAATTATCAAGTATATTGGTATTTATATAGTATGGAAAATCATACCCTTCCCCAATTTTTCTTGCTGTATCGATAGAGGTCAGCTCAATAATGCAAGCGGTCCAGTACAATCTACATGAATGGTGCCTACCTTGCGGCCGCAATGGCACCTGCGAGCAGAACTCCTAGTTTGCCGGTCCGAGAACTACGGTACCGCCATGCTTACCAATTGGGCCTCATTATGAGGCTGGCAGCAGCCATGCCTGTAATACAGACACAGCTGTCACTGGTATTCTTTTTTTTCTGGCACCCAGAAATGGGCAATTACCAGGTCATTACGGCCTTGCAGACCCAGTATTTGCCCATTCCAGGGCGCCGGAAAAATTCTTCCCCATTCCCATAAGAGCACCATAGGGCTCAATGGGAATGGGGAGGACGGATGCACCGGCACCATTCAGAATGGTGGCGGTGCACCTGACATGCTCTGCTCGCAGGTGCCGTTATGGCTCCAGGTCAGACCTGGCAGACACAATGGCACCTGCAAGCAGAACTCGTAGTTTGCTGATCCGGGAACTACGGTACTGGCATGCTTACCGGTACGGTAGTTCCCGGACCGGCAAACTTATAATGAAGCCCATTGTCTATCTTTGTTTGCCCCGTTTCTGCCTGATGATGCACCCATCTGCCATCCACTTGCTCCTTTTCCCACTTATCTTTTACACACTATTTTTCATGCCTTGCCCTATTACATCTAGGATAACCCACCGTTCTTTTCATCAGGGAGTCTCTGCTCGTTCTTGCCACCATTCCAATTTATGTTCCCCTCCGATTTCTACAGCGGCCTTGCCTTTTTTCACTTTGGTCTTCTCAATGCCCCTTCAGTCTGAAGTAAGTTTCACTCAATTCTTGACCTGTTTTTCGGTTCTAATTTGCACTTTGTGTGTCTTACCAAAATGTATACCAGCTTAATTTCATACTGCTTGTACCCTATTCTCTCAGTTCACACCCTCTCAGACCTGACAGGGGTACTGGGCTTCTCTATAATTCCTCCTGGACTCTTGTACCATCTTGTTCTCGCCTTCCCACCTTTAATTCTTTTAAATATATTTTTTTCTTTCTTTTCTGGCCCCTTTCCAGTCTCGTGTCTTGTTGTACATTGTCCCCCAGGCCAAGCCAGTGATTTTCTGGACCATCTTGATCTCCTTCTATCCTTTCTTCTTCCTTCTTCATCACCTTTTTTCCTTTAGAGTGACTTTAAAATCCCTTTTTCTAATTTTTCCTGCTCTCAGTAGATCTCACCTACTGACACATATTATCTTCAGTTGTTCCCATCTACGCCCTCCCATCAGTCCAACTCTTCTCTTGACCTAATCTTTTCCTCGATGCCTTCAGACGAGCCTGTGGCCACTTGTCCATTCTATGCCTCTGATCACTTTTTACTTTCCTTTTCTCTCTCTCCCATTAGTCCTCCTTCTTCACCTACTCTTACTCATAATATTTGCTCCTTTGACTCTGCATCTTTTCTCTCTTCGCTACACTCTTCTCTTCCATCTATTACTACTTTCTCTTCTTTGTCACCTGATGTGGCTTAAAGTACCCTTCATTCTACTTTTCTGTCTTTACTTGATTCTGTCTCTCTATTTGTTCTTTTACTCTCACTCGTAAAACTCCTCAGCCTTGGCTTGCTTCTGATCTTATCTCTCTCCACTGCCATCTGTGTAAAACCGAGCAGCACAGGAAAGAATATAGGTCAAGGTCTGATCTTGCTGCATTTTCATCTTTACACTCCCCTTCTGACTCTGCCTTACATGTAGTAAAGAATTTGTACTTTTTGGCCACATAGCATCTGGAAGACCTGTTTCTTTCTCACCACCTTCATCGTATTTTCCAACTTCTCCACAGCATCCTGTCTCCTAAATCCCCCCTTTTATCTCCTTCTTCCTCTGACTTTGCTAGATACTTCATATCTAAAGCTAATCCTTGTTAAGCTTTTGCTTCTTCTCCCGCTCATCCTCATTCCTCCTCTTCCAGTTTACCATCATACTCTTCATCTTCATTCTCTCCTCTTACCGGTTCTGGTACTTCTGCCCTTCTTACCTGTGCTTATCCAAAGGTACTCATTTTGATCCTCTTTCCTCTTCTCTTATTCCACATGTCTAGCTCCATCTTCTTCCTTATCTTTCTTCACTCAGTAATTCTTCTCTTTCTATCTCATGTTTCCCTGCTACCTTTAAGCAAGCTCTTATTCTCCTTGTTCTAAAAAAACCAACTCTTGACCCTTCCACTCCTGCTAATTTCTGTCCAATTTCACTTCCCTTACTCTCTAAACCTTTGAGTGGGCTTCCTGTGCTCAGGTTGCTAGTTACCTAAATATTAATTCTCTTCTACCACCACTTAAATCTGTATTCCATCCTTCTCACTACACCGAGGCTGCTCTTTTGCATGTCTCGAACTCTCTTTTCTCTGCTTGTCATTCTAAGTTCTCCTCTCTACTTATTCTCCCCAGTCTATCTGCGACATTCAATACTGTTGATCACACTGTTGAATGGTTCCACTCCTATCTTTCTCAGCTGTCATATTCTGTAACTTGGGCCAGAAACACCCCTCCCTTACTTCCTCTTCTCTATGGTGTCCCGCAAGGTTCTGTACTCGGTCCTCTCCATTTCTCACTTTACACTGCTCCACTCTCTGCTCACATTTCTTTATTTAATCTTTCCTTTCATTTGGACACAGATGATACACAAATCTTTCTCTCTTTTTCTTCTTTTGACTCTATTCTGCACTCCATTGTATCAACTTGCCTATCTGCTGTCCAAAACTGCATGCCTTCTAATTTGCTACACGTCAATCCTTCTAAGGCTGAGGTTCTGTTTTTCCCGGCTTCAACTTTTCTGTCTACTCCTCCTCCTCCATCTCTCTTTTTTCCTCCTTCCTCTCTGCCCTTTTCCTCTTCTTCATGAAATTTGGGGTTAGCTTTGATCCCCTTGCTTTACTTTATACTGCATATATCTTCTATCGCACGCTCCTGCTGCTATGCCCTTTTTACCATCTGTAGAGCGTGCCCTTATCTCTAATTTCATGCTACCAAACTTCTTCTGTTCTGCCTGGTCTTTTATCATATTGTCCACTGCTCTTCCTTTCTTCTTGGCCTTTCTGCCTCACATATTCTTCCTCTCTGATCTGTTCATAATTTTTCAGTACCTCCTCTCTTCTCTTTACTTTTTCGCTCCTCTATCACATCTTCTTTACTGTCTATTTCTCTGCTTTCCATTGAATCTCTGCTTTCTATTGTTTTTAAAAGTACTCACGGCTTTGCTCCACCTTATCTTTATTCGCTAGTTTCGTTCTAATCTCCCTCTTCGGCTCTCCGATCACAAAATCTACTTCTTCCCACTGTCCCCAAATCCCCCCTCTGCTTGTTCTAGTTGTTTATATCCTTTGCTATTTTAGCCCCTAAACACTGGAATTGTCTCCTCTAAATCTGCTCTGTTTCATCTGTTTGTATTTTTCAGTCTAACCTGAAAGCTCATCTTCTCTCCCTTCTTTCTACTTACTGGCTTTCTATTTTGCTCCCCCCTCCTTCTGTTTTTAGCATTTTTTGCATTATCATGTACATTGTACTGTTGTTCTAATATGTTGTAATGGTGCTTTTGGAGAAAGGTGCTTTATACATTCAATAAATGAAATGGAAGATTGGCTCCTTATGGAGCCCTGACTTCCAGATCCATGGTGGCCACTTTGTGGCAGTATATTAATTCAATGAACGGGAAGCCACGCGCGTCCCATTCATTGAATGAAAATACATTTGTCTTAACATCCTAGGTTTTTGGATAGGAAACCCGGCAAGCTAATAGTGTTAAAACCCTCTTTGGTGGGCCGGAACAGCTGCTTTTCGGCCCGGGGACCCCTGTTAAATGCCCTCCGGCCCCAGGCCGATACCGGATCAGGTCTTGAACTCAATTAAGCATCAGCTGCCACTTTGAGTTAATCATACTATCATACTTTGTAGTAGGACATCCCACATTAGGATGGATTTTTAACATTTGTTTCTTGTCTCATGCCAACATATAAGCTTTAGGATCAAAATGTCATGTAATAGAGTGGGGTACAATTAAGTTCTCCGGTTTTTGAACAGCACTAACAGAGCTGATCTGCTCAGCATATAGCATAATCCCAGTGTAGCATTTTATAGAGAATCATTTCAGCAAGTTCTGCATTAAAAGGCTGTAATTAAGTTCTTTACAGAAAATAGGTCTACTTTTGAAGTATAATGGAGAAAATAATGCAGCCTTCAAATTTTGCAAAGCTGTAATTTATGCATCAAGCTAGAAATGTAAATCTTTAGAACGTGTGTACAGTAGAAGCCAGAAAATCTTGTTTTTCATACAAAGTGGGAATAATGACATTAGGAAATGTTGCTCATTTGTTTCTTACCAAGAACCATATAAAATAAAATATGTAATAGCTGTTAGCATCAATTGGCGCAGTATTTACAAAGGCAAGTTGTACTTTTCCCGAGAGGTAGCAAGTGACTGCTCTAGGCACTGCGTTTATACCTTTTCAACCACGGCCATCGATTGGGCAAGGCAAGTCTAGGTACCCACCAACCAGATACGCCTGATCACCTAACAAGCAGCAAGTGGTGCAGAGTATTTTCTAATCCCTATTGTATGGTTTGCATTGCATTTATTTACCACCGTTGGTCTTAGTGCGAAGAATAAAGGGCTCAAAATGCCTAAAAAGATGTCTAGTAATTATAGGCTAATCAATCATCTATAATTGCCAAAGCTCTATCAGTGAGTTATTGACTTAATTACAGTGACTACATTCTCAAGAATTCGTTGGTCAGTAGGTCCATTGACGTGGTCAGATTCCCTGCACTGGATGGTCACATTGATGCATTCATCATACTGTTTTAGTGCACCTGAACTGGTTCACCTGATTGATTTGTGTTCTTTGGGTCATACTATTGAATGTGTGGCCTCTGCAAAAACTAAACAATTTGCCTAGCCCATGTGCCCTCACAAGCCTTGCACCAAGAAAACGTAGGAATCCATATTTTTCATGTTGCATATTTTAATGAAAAAAGCAAGCACATGGACGGCAGGCAGCTGCTAAGAAAACGTGTCTTTTGAGGGAGAGGGAGCAGGGTGGATGAAAGAACTTCAGGATTTTTCCTGAGCGGTCCTACAATATCCAACTGAACCCCCTTTGATGAGTGTGTTGTTCCCCTTTCAAAGGTTTGGTTGTGCATTCCCAGAAAACAGTACAGCATGGGCCACACTGTCACACTTAGCCAATATGTACCTGCAAGAGGTAAGCGCAATTGTTGGCAAGTAGTGGCAAGCAGTGGATAGCTGTGCTGGAGTACCAAGCCTTCTGATTGGTGTGGTGAGGAGGCGGGCATGGCGGCCTAAAAGCCCTCAGAATCTTTCACAATGTAAGCGCAGTTGATGGCAAGTAGGGCTATCAATGGATACTTGTAGTGGAGTACAGACCCTTCTGATTGGTGCAGAGTAGGAGGTGGACCCAGTGGCCTGAAAGCTCTCTGAACTTTTTGCGAGGTAAGCATAGTTGGGCATCAGCTGAAGGCCTTGGCGGACAGTCTAGTGAAGTGTAACAAATGCATTTGGGGAGTGCACTTGACTGTTTCCTTTATATACTACCACGAAATGTACAATATAAGAAGTTGAGGGCAACATGGCTCTGCTCAATTAGAAGAATGCATTACCATGACAGATATTGTAAACCAATGTGAAACAACCCCAAGAAGAGCAACTTGCCAAGCAGAGCAGATCTAGAGAAACTTCTAAATCCTGCAATGGGAATATTATGTTCACCACATGGGAGAACTCGGCTACAATTACTGTGGGAATCCAGGGCACGCGCATGGTTGATAACAGAGGATATAGACCCTGTGCAAGGTAAAGTATGACCAGTAATGAAGCCCCCGGGATGCCAAGGAGGGCCACATTATTTCTCCATGTGGTACCAAAATTACTTTCCAGCCAGCGAGAAACACTGGATGCTCCCTTTAATCAATGTTTACATTGGCTCTGTACTGTGAGGGGTTGTGCCTTTGCTACCAGGGAAGCTATAGCGAGCTGCCATAGAGTGTGGAATGAGGGTGTCAATTCCTGTGAATCTGTTGAACTGCAAATCTGGGACCAAAGAGTGGCCAATGATATTTTGGGCAGGGCTCAGAACTTGGGTTTGACAGTGAACAGCAGAATTACAATTAGTCCTTTTTCTCATCTGAACTCTGTTGGTCAATTTGGTAATTCCTCACACAACTCAATCCTATCCAGTGCACACTTAATACAATTGGGGAAACAGCCAAATGGCAACCATTGTGGCTTTATGATGGAGGGATCTTGACTTGCCTTGTGAAAAATGAAAAGGGGAATCTCCCATTACTGTGTCCTATAAGGAGCAGTAGGCTCTGGGGGCCATCACTAAAGTAACGTTGATTAATTTGCTTTTTTTACCTCTTTTGTGTGGCATAATGTATTGTTCAAACCAAATTGTTCTGCTGCATTAGGATGTACTTTGATGGACTGACGGCGGAAGAAAGTTTTGGGGATGATGGAAATCTATGCTTTCCTTTTGAGCATCTTCACTGCTGCTGCTTAGTTGCATAGAAACCCCATAAGAGTTTCAAGCAGGGAACTGCATTGGGTCCTTTCCTATGGACTGTACTTTAACTTTAACAATGAAGACTCGTAGTGCGAGTGAGGGAGACAAATGATGTGTGTTGGGTTATGTTCCACACAAGTTAAATCATTAACCGAGTTCTTAGTGGTAGGTCCTCCCTCTGCCTCCTCTTTCAGGACCCCTGCATTCTGATCTCCCTACCAGTTTTGCACACTTCTGCAGCTAGAGCTACATCGGGAGCTTCTTATCTTGAGCATGTTTCCCCACATTCTGCACAGGCTGCATTGGCTACCACCCTCAGCAGAATAAAGTTTAAGTCACTGTGCATTTTCCACCGTGCATTTTATGATAAAGGGGCTGAATATTTTAGGGGAAAGTTTTTTCCTTATGTTCCATCACAATCTCTTTGTTCTGCCAATGCGATTCTTGTCCAGGTCCCATGCTTTCCCTGCTCCAGAGTGAGTGGTCACGCATTCTCTGTAGCAGCCGTTGCACTGTCGAATCAGCTGCCTCACACTATCAATGCTATCCATGCTATTGATAGTCATCTTCTGTTTCGTTGTCTAAGACAAAGAAGAAAGGCGAGAGGAGTCTCTGCCAAATTCATTAACTACTACGCCAGCTATATTTCAATTCCCCCACAGAGAGTGTGCTACAGGAGCCAGTTGATATCTCTATGACTTCAATCATTATAGCACCACCACCGAGCCCGGAGACTGAACTCATTAGCCGCCTTAAGTTTTGTACTGAAATCATAGGTGCAGGTATTTGAACTTGTTTGTGAGCAGGTAAAGGCCCACACTTTTCAAATGGCAGAGGTAAAATATAATTTGGAGCTGTTAGTGATTCAAACTTAGAAACCTGATTGTGATCTATTGCTCCTTGATGGGGTGGCTGTTGAGAAATAGCTGGATCACTGACAGACCTTGAGTGTTACTCAGATCAAAGAACCACTTCTGCAAGACCTTAATAAGGGAAATTCTTCCCCCCTTGCATTTCTGTGATCATTTCGACAGGGTGGTCCATCAACAACCTGATATTGCTTTTCATAGTGACTCAGTGAATCGCACTGATTTAGCAGTAATTTCATTACATGATGATACTCCTTACACGTAGGAGTCTTTTGAGGAATTTGATAGATTAGGTTCAATAATTTGCATTACGGTAGTAGTAGTGAGCATCCCAATCCGCATGGCTGCTGTGGGGTAATGAGGATTTGGTATCACCTTCTAATAATCCCACCTCTCCAATTAGCCAAGCGACAATCGGGGGAGGCAAGAAAAGGCACCCCAAAGGCCAATCCTGGCAACAGAAAAAAAACAAAAACAAAGAATCAGCAAATTAAAAAGAATAAACATAGTTACACACAACAATGTGTGAGATCAATAAAACCCCTAGAGAAATCACAGAGTGATAACAATAAGCCAAAAAACACTGACATATTTATTTCTGAGTCATCTCACACCAATATTTAATAAAAACAATCTCAAATGAACCAGCAGTCACCATTCAGCCATGAGAAGAGGCTAATAGCCATTGGTGCAACTCAAACGTGATTGAAAACAGACTTATCAACTTCAGAGATGGGGGATAAAGTCCAGAATCCCACTAAGAGTGTGGGCCAGGTAATTGGGAACCAGATTTCGCAGACAGAGGATCCCAAAAAACTAGTTCCAAGGTCAACTTAGTACAACGATCCACGGTCCGAGGTTCAAGGTCCAATTAAGGGTTTGGTTCCAAATTACCAATCTCAGCTTATGCAATACCTCACTTCTCAAGTTCCACAATTGTGGACGATCAATGAACCATGGAGTGAAGTGGTATCTAGAGCCACAACATCTGAGGAATTGGCTTTGCCAGTGGTTTCTTCCAGTAATGATCAAGTGGTTCAAAAAAGAAATCCCAGTTTATTAACTGGATGATTAAGTCAACAACTTGCCTTAAATCTATTACAGAACCAGGCACAAGGACCCTTACATGTTTCCAATTGTCACAGAAATGGCTCAGTGGAAGAGGATAGGTTGTGTCTTGGCTTCGACTTGTTCTATAAAAACGACCTAAAGATTCTGGCTACTGACGAAAGGTCTGTCGAAAAACGCCCACTGACAATATCATGTCCGTTCGGGCCAAATGCTGCCAGTTGCTGCAGTTGCTTATCCAACATCAGCAACTACAGATCGAGTATTAAATGAGAAGTAGACCTGGTTTATTTTTTATTATTATTTATTTATATATATATATATTCATATAGCGCTGTAGCCCGCAGGCATCATAACATAAAAACAAACAACAACAAAAAAGAGGCTCATAATGAAGGTGTTCTGAACAAAAGAAGAAAATGTAATGGAAGCCCAATCTAATTAACTATAAGATTTAAGGTCGAGGAGCCTTTGGGCAGATAGCGACACTTACCGCGTAAGAAAGGTAAATTATTATTCCCACATCCTCCCAACACACAGTCCTTCTTTTCTTGTGAACACCAGTCATTAATCTCGAGCCTACACAGGATTTATAGATCGGAACTGCTGACCACTCCTGGCCCAGTTATTTGCCGAAGGCATGCCAGGGCTTTATTCCGCAGGGCTTCTCTTGGTTCATTCCCACAAGGCTTCTCGATGTTAGTTATAATAAAGTTCCTCTGGTCCATAACAACGTTCCTAATGGTTTTCTCTATAGGCACCAGCAGGGAAGAATTTCTGATACGCAGACTTCTGGGTAATGGACACCAACATTCAGGTACTCACTTCAAGGAGTCTACAGTTACTGTGCTAATAGGGGGAGACACCATGTCCAGGTCCAAACCATCACAAGCATTTCCACTTGTGAATACAGGTTGGTTATTCCTAGTTGATTATCTGTCTGGCAACAACTATCCACTTCATTCAAATGTCTTGGTTCCCCAGGCAGAAGTAAAGAGCCTTTTTGGCAGGGGGAGTCTGTTTTACCCAGACGGCAGATTTCCGTTCATTTATCCAAGATGTCAATCCATTTGCAAAAGTCCGAAAAGCTATTACACAGGTTCAGCTCTTTTGACATATTGCGCCTCATTAATGGTCCGGCGGTAACCCTGCTGGTAAATCCAGCAGGTTGCCTTCGGACCCAAAAAATGAAAACCGGCACCTGACTTCCCAGTGCAAACAGGTTATTCTGAGTTTGGTGGCCGGAAAGTCAGGTGCCTGTAATTTTATTAGTCCCCATCTCCATGGAGTCCGGTAGGACTCCATGGAATGGGGACACAGGAGCACTGGCACCATTAACAACAGTGCCGGTGCTTCCATGAGAACTCTGCAAGCGGGTGCCGTCCCGCCCGGCTGGTCTTACCCTGGTGGGTGGGACAGCACCCGCCTGCAGATTTATACTGTGCCGGTCCAGAAACAACGGTGACGGTAGGCTTACTGGCACTGTTGTTTCTGGACCGGCACAGTTGTAATGAGGCCCATTGTCCTTTATTTGTGACCATTGCTCAGAAGAGTGATATGGCTGTGGGTCATCCCCAACAGCACACAGCAACGGTACTGGAATAGGCACCAAATTAGCCTTATTCCCCATTTCCCCTGCAGACAATATAGTAGTAGGAGGGAAATTCATAATATCCTTCTCACTGTTTGACAATGATTCGGGATTATATGCTCCTAAATTTTCAAGACAAAGCCGTGGGCAAATCAGCTCATGGCAGCTATATTGCACATTTACTACATCTGCAGCTTCAAGAGGATAAAATAACTTCCCTAAGAGTGGAGTTGCTGCCTCTTACGTCAGCCCAGAGCCAGGACCTCCAAAACCATATCACTATTAGAGGCTAGGGAGGTCAAGAAATTAGTCACTGAGGAAAAGTCAGAGACTTCAGGGTTGGGAACATAGTTATGATTTTTTTTCGAGAGGTCAATTATTTAATATGCCCAGCTTTCTTTTTAGTGGCAGGCATGGTACAGTAACGTCACACGCTGTTTGTGATACAAAAATAGTAAAACAAGGCAGGGGTAGGGTAATAAGTAGTGGTTCACAAATGATTATACCTGAGGGCACAGTTCCCTCTCAGCTAGCAGGATCCATTTGAGAATGTGTAGCCCATAAGTCGAGGGGGCATAGCTCACCTCAAGCATCAGACAGCCCGGCCGCTGCCCAACGTGGCATGAAACACCCAAGGGAGCAAGCTACTGCGGACACGGCCACAGCGGATGATGCTAACTCCCCCGTCCGTCAGCCTCCATCAAGCTCTGGCATCATCAGACTAGAGGAAATGAATTACCGGACAAGCCAGGAAGCTCTCAGCCGTCAACCCGCGCTGCCCATTAGCAGCCGCTTTCAACGCCTTTAGGTCTGGGACTATGCCTGGGGCATAGGCTCATGTAAAAACCGGAGCGAAGGAGGGAGTAAAGAGACCTGGTTCTTAACATATGTACATGGAACATCAGGGGATTTTATCACCTAGTGGAGGATTCAGAATCTTCTTCAAAGAACATAATAACACCTTTTTGCAGGAAACCCATCACAAGGGGCAATTAGAGGTGCCAGTGGAAGACCCAAAGGGGGTTTAATGAGAGCAGTAAAATACACCTTTGCCCAGGAAATGATAATTCGAAATAATGATCTGCAGGGACTCCTGGCAGTTCAAATTAATTAAAAAAAATAGCCAGAAACTGCGATTATTGATTAACATATATTGTAATTATCTGGAGTTTACCTGCAATACAATGCAAGACAAATTGGCGGAACTCCCTTTATGTTGGTTTGAAGGTGGGCCCCAGGGAGAGCTCATTTTAGCGGGAGATGTTAACACTGATTGTGTTGGTAAAATAGGAAAGCTTTGCCCAGCAATGGTCCCAGGATTAGAAGTGCAAGATAACCATCGCACTTTGTTTATTGCCCGCGATCACAATGACCTTTCTGGAGGAACAGCTAATTACCTGGTACCAAAGGATTGACTTTTCATTGTAACTGATTATCTATGGCATCATTTGGTGCAGTTTAAAATAATCCATGGTTCTCCCAGCGACCATCATCGAGTTACATCTGAATTTAGTGTGTAAGGGCAAACTAGGACTGTATCGATGAAGAGAGATTGTTTGGTTTCTCGGGGTAACAATAGTTTAAAATTGATTTTCAATTTAATTTCTAATTTTAATAGGTCTGTTTATGATAGTATAGGGCAGTATGGTAATGATTTTGCTGCTGCCATTTGCTCACCGCAAGCCTTCCCGATCTTTATAAAGGACAATTTAGTTCATAACATGGCAGTAAGGAAGACTAGGCATTGGGGTGTACTGAATAGTAAATTTACTATTTGGCTGAATACTGAATAGCAGGACTAAGTATTCGGCCGCAGCCGAATAGTGAACCGAATAGTCATTTTGGCTTTTGTGTAGGTAAGGGAAAGGCACTTGCCAGGCACTGCTGTGATGTTATTAACTGGCTATTGATTGTTGCAGGTGTAAAATGGTGTGAGTACCTATGCATATAAAGACAGAGCATAACAAACCAAAATTGTTGGCTTTGCCAATGCTTGTTTAAACAGGACTTCAGTGAAGGGCATGCACAGTGCTTATAAATTGTCCCAATGAGACCTTTCATTCAAAGGCCCATCGTTCTGAGCTAACTGCAACAAACTCTTCATTCAAGCTTTACATGGATGACTTGCCATTCCTTTGCATTCAAATATATTATAATCTTCTATGTATATATTTTCACATCTAGTCATGAGTCTGTTAGGAAGATGGCAAGGAAACAAATTGTTATTTCATGAGCTCGAATTGTACCCAACTTGTCCATTTAAATCTCATGCCATCTGAGTTATTGAACAGATGAAAGAGAAATGCCCCTAGTCACTTGGGACATGAGATGGGCGCCAGCCCCAAGCTCTGAAGTTGTTTAACTTAGACTTGATGGTACCTGTTTTGTGTGCTGGGGCTGGGAGGGGGCCTGGGATTCAATGTGGTCCTTTTGCATTTGTTTAACTTTCTGGAGCACTTTGTAACTATAGTATCCATTTAAAAACGGATGTGCTTATCTCTGTAAGTGGTCGAACAATTAGGGGGCAGGCAAGTACATTGTGCATATTGAGGCCTGGCAAATATCCACTTTTGTGCGGCATTGTTTCCTTTTATGTCTCCCAAGTTCCCCGATCCCATGGCCAGGAGCTTTTCTTTCCAATCCGTTGACAATAGTGTCTCCGGAAGAACCAAAAATAGAAAATAAAAATAAACAAGTGCATTAAAACACTGCATTCTCCAATGCAGCCAAGCCACCACTTCTTTCAAAGAGCCCCCAGCCGCACTGTCATGGTGAACAAACTCATCTGGTAAGTGGCAGGTGTTATGTCCGGTTTGCGTCCCGCTACGTGGTGATGCAAGGCATCCAATAAAAGCCCCGCCCCCGCTCCACGGAGACAGTTCCGGGGCAGAGCACCCAGCCGAGCGTGTCCATGTGTTTAATGCTCCCGCCAGAGCTGTTCAAGCGAGGCCTTCCCGCGCTGGCCCATTATCCCTGTCTCCCGCTGACGCCTCAGCCGGGACAGGACTCAACACTGGCGACGAGAGACGTGAACCCAACGGCACGCGTGCCGATGCATAACAGCTGATCACAACATCAAGCGACAGCAGAATTTTTAGAAACACGGTGGGCGGGGCACACAAACCCCCGCCCACCCAAAAAAAAAAAAATCTTTTCTACAGCTGCGTAGTGTTTCAAGTATTCGTAAAACTTTATTCTGTGTGGTGGAATAACTACTTTTAACATTGCATACTTTTTATGTGGTGTAAATGTATTTTTATAAATGTTTTTTGATACTTGTGTGATTAAGCAAATGAATTAAAGTATGATATTTTAGTGAATTTATTGTCATATGTCATTAATACACACAGCCCACATTTGCTAAGTGGCTGTATGGAAGGTTTCAGATTTTAGAGGGTAACATGTTGTGTTATTAAGTATGTATATGTCCCTTCTTTTTGATGAAATAGATATTATATCCTCACTTAGTAGGAGGGATTTTCACCATAGTGTGGGGCAACCCGTGAATGAAATAATGGTTAAATCTGCAACATTTGTTTTCTTGGAAAAATTCAGAAAGCTTTTTACCAATTCTTGCTAAGACTAAACTTACTTTTTGAGATAGTTTCAAGTAGTGGTTTTATAAGATAAATAATTAATGAATGTTTTAGTTATTGTACAAAATGACCTAGATGATTTTAGCTATGGATATTTTTTAGCAATTGTAGAATGATGTGTTTTGTACTGTTATAATAATTATGGAATTATTTAATGTATTGTGTATCAATTTGTGTAAGGTTTCAAAGTGTAAACCAAGTGCACAATAAATACAAAAAATAAAAATAGGTAGCAGCTCAACCACACCTGCCAGGGCTATATATGCAATAGACAGCACACCAGAGTGTTGATTGGCTTTAGGGCCCTCAACTTGCATTTGTTTTGACAATTTTATGACTGTTTTCAAGATGTTTGTTTTGAGGGACATAGACAGGGTGTAGCCTGAGGCACAAATCCCACCTGCAGTTCCCCAGGGCGCCAACATCTTCCATTCTTGCCACCTCTCACCGTGTTCAGACCTATATATCCCAACTGCAGAAGGTGCAGTGCTCACTAAAGCCTTAGTAGAATCCTGCAGTCACTTAAACTCCAAATGGGGCTCTGCACTGGTGATTGATTCTTTGATATTAGTTACTGTGGGATGTATTGACCCACTCCACTATGCTATGCGGCATCACCCTGATAGTATGGTACAAGGAACTGCAACAATGGCGGCAAAACTCTTGTGCACACCAAAAACCTACAACAACCTACACAAACTATTTGCTTCAGCACACAAAAGAGGGATGCACAACCTGCCACCCATGGTGCATGTGTGGTGGAATGGAGCACGCACAGCAGAAAATGTGCCAGTGGGCTCCATGGCCAGCAAACAGAGGGCAGAGAAAGAAGCAGAACTTTGCATATGAAACTTCAAAAGGTGCCTATGATGACATGTGCTTTGTGCTAAAAACTCCAAAATGCCTATAACACAACACTTCTTAACATCCAAAATATTGGCTGGCGCTAAAGTTCATGTAATCTAATGAAGCATTGCAAACATACAAAGTCCTAATGTGAAGAGCAAAACATTCTTCAGAAAAACTGTATTTGTCTGTAAACTGACAGCCCTTGTCAGAATCTGGCTGCAGTACCCTGGGCTACCTGAATGACAGCTGCCAGATGAGTTACTGATGAAACTTTAAAGTTATCTAAACTAAAAAAAAGTCTGCCAGATCAGCAAACATAAAAAGGAGTGTGGTAAAAAGAATACAGATCTCAGTTGCTTTTTATCCCACAGAGTAAAGCTAAGAAAGTAATGTATTTATGTTTGATGCAACAATTTTGGTTTTTCCTGGATCTTTAATTAAGAATAAATTGACTTGGCTGAACTGAAACCCTTGGGAAGTGGACAAACAGGTTTCTCCCAGGGGGAGGGATATCCTCTCAGGTGAAACTCACGGGGAGGTTATAATTGTGGGGACTCTTGTCTACAGAAAGAGAATGAACAATAGCAGGCCCTTCAGCCCAGGAAACAGAGGTGTGAGAGGGTCGTAAATGGCTCCTGGAAAGAACAAACAGGCAGGGGGATGCTCCTGGATGCAAGGGAGAGAGAAAAAGGGGCGTACCATTTGCCGTTAAGCATGAACAAAGAACAATTTCTAAAGACTCATAACTTTCGATTCAAAATGGTGAAAAATATACCAAGGACATTTCTGTTAGTCTAATTTTTGGCTGCACATTTTAAGAGGTGGCAGAACCGTGTAACATGTTCTGGACAGGAATGGCAATATATGTGTTTTTATGTGAAATGTATTAATCCTAGAATTGTGAAAATGTACACACACATTTCTATGTTGTATAAAGTTTGGAAATTGTGTTCATAGCAAAAAGGACAGAATTCTGTAGAAAGTTGAAACAAGACCCCACAGCTGCAGGATTTTGAGGAACAGATGCTACACAAAATATGGCATCTTTGTGTGTGATTTGTGTAAAAGTGACCAATTTAGAAATGGGCATTTAGTATAAAATCCGATTTTGAGACCGGTAGAAAAAGGGAGGCTTCTAAGAACTGTAAAGCAAATCATAAATGTGACATCTTCCGGCCTTGATCCAATCACTCAAATGCAAGTCCGAGATGAGGTTTTGACCCAATCCCAGCTCAAAGGGGCAAGCTTAGCTAAGCCGGCCCATACACCCACTTTGTGACTTTTGTAAATAGAGACAGCGGACAAAACACAAGGACTCACAAATCCAATCACTTTCCTTATTCCGGCGAAGCACTCTGATCCAGCATTTTACATCCAGCTTTAACATCCTTCCAGATCCAGATGGCAAGACTCTTGTAAGCAGTAGAGAACTATTGACTTTCTGCAAGGCCTAAATCTTCAAACTTATTCTTGCAACCTAGTGAAGTGATGTGGTATGAGAAGGCCTTTTGAACTAAGATCCTAAAATTCTCTGGCATGCTACCACTAGGCATGCCTGAAGAACTCACTTTCCAGCTGATTGAAACATCCACAAATAAGAAGGACAGATCCTGTGAAATCCGGTGACCGGCCTAGCTGACCCAATCCTGTACCTGATGTGCTGTTCTTCCTAGACCAGATCCAATCCATGACCAGAACTGATGGTCCAATTTAATAACATATCCTGCGAGTAATAATAGGAAGCACTGTGCCCCATGGTATATTTGCATTGTCTTATCCCTATCTCAAACCCATCCTATCTTTCATTCAGAACCATAGTGTTGCTAGAACTATCTTTGCGCTGACTCTTTTCTCATCTGAAGAAGTAGAGTATCCACAACAGGCGGGTTACGCTGATCACGTGACTGTAAGATCCATCTGTGGCATTCACTTTTTCATAGTCATAATCTATTGTCTCAACCCATCTGTCATTTCAAAGTGCATTTCTGTTTTCCATTCTTGCGCCTATTTTACAAAAACGACCTTTATTAAGGCACAAATCAGTGAAACGCCTGCACTCTGATAACCTTTTCCAAGGTGAACACCTTCACCTTGTTGCCCCAAAGGTACTGGTGTCCTACTTGGCTTGTAGCTATCCTAGACTCCCACATGAAGGACATAGGAGGGTATGTTAGCCACCCTGAATCAACATTAGTACGCACCATACTCATGGTCCATAGTGCAGGCGTACTGTACACAGTGCATTATCTGCCAGCAAAATAATGTTGGATACTAATGCAGCAAAACCAGGGGCATATTCACAGCCTTTTGGACCATTCATGAACATTCAGATTGCCTTCATCCAAATACAACCATGCAACACTTACTAGTAGATACTGGTACTGGTAGATACCTTCTCAGGCTGTGTGGAAGCCTATCCATGTCTATCCTTGATGTAAAGTGGACGGAAACTATCACAGTGGTTACACATATGATTAAAGACTGTTCGTTTCACCAGAGTAAACTGTGATAGAGGCACCCAATCGACTCAGCAGATGGTGAAGGAACTGTTTGTGGCACTCCAAATACAGCAGAGGTTGGAGAGAGAAAATTGATGTATACCAAATAATCAGCTCTGAGATAAATCTGAAGTGGCCAGATGCCCTGACTCGGTATGTGTAGTATAGCCAGTAGTTTCTGCAGAAGTGTTAAAGGGGGGGGGTTAAGTGCACTGCGCGATGGCAGCATAAAGCGCAATAAACTTACCTGTTTCTGTCTGCTGAGGACAACTCGCCTCCCCATTTGGGATGAGGAAGGTCCTGGCAAGTGTTATGGGTGAAAGGATCAAATACAAAGGATCGAAATGCAATACATTCGAGTCAAAAGGACCGGGAAAAAAAGACCGCATTTTTAGTATTTTATTTTTTTTGGGGGGAGTCCCACCCCAAACCCATGTTTTTAGGCCAAAAACCATTAATTTTACCTATACCAAAACCCAAAAAAATATACATAAAAAAAAGGCATTCAGTCTTTTTTTTCTGGTCCTTTTGACTCAAATGTATTGCATTCAATCCTTTTGTTTTCGAATGAATGACTGGACACCCCTGGCAACCCATTCCCTCTGACTTGCCGACAACAACCAACAGCATGGCCTCTCATAAACATTGCACCGCACTTCCTGTCAGAGACTCTGGATCGCGTCTGACATTTCGACGGGCTTTCGCCCGCGTTTTTCCTCAGGGTAAGACTTTTCTTAACAACACCAGCAAAAAAAACACATACGCCTTTATTCTACACAGTGTTTCTCACCTGATCAATATTATATTACACCATTCACAATGAAACTATAATGAATCCTCACTTGCAAAGTGGCCTCATTGTAGTGGCTTATCTCAACTAAGCTGGAACTATTTATGTGAGCAAATGGACTCTTTAGGAAACTTTATATGAGCTCCAGCCAACTGTTTTCAAGCTTGCAGATGAGTACCCCTATTTATAGGTTCATTACAGCAAATTAATGTCTGTGAGGGCCTGCCACTTAAAACTTGTATTCATTCAACAGAATTGGCTTTCAATATGGCCTCACAAAAAGCTGTATCTAAATCTTCTACCAATAAAGAATCTCTGCGCAAGATGCAGCCACACTTAACAGGCGAAAAAGTGCCTCCCCTCCTCCAGCCTAAACACTGTTGGAGGCTAATATGGAATCCATTCTGATGGAAATAAGAGCACTTAAACCATTTATGGAATCCATGAATGCTAAACTTCAACAGATGGCAAGTATTGGGTCAATTTTGAAAACAGGATTAAGGAGGTTGAAAGAAGAATAAGCAACACCTAAGATATTGTCAATAGAGTTGCTCAGATGGAAGGATCTATTCTTACACTACAAAAACAAAACAAAGATTTTGAAAATAGAAATCGGAGAAATGATCTCTGTGTCTTTAGCTTTCTAGAAGTAATAGAGGGAGACGATGTTGTCCTCTTCATGAAAAAGATTCTTCCTAGCATCCTCAATTTGCACCCATCTATTGTTTTTAATATCCAAAGGGCACACAGAATTGGACCTAAGAAAGCAGTTCCTTTCAAGAAAAATACACCTAGAACTATAATATTTCTGCTACTTTAATATACACAACTTCAGTTAATATTTCAGAAGGCCAAAGCAATGAACCACCAGGTGTGGAATAGACATAGGATTTTCATCTCGCAGAATGTGTCTAAAATTACAGCATGAGAAAGGAAGGAATTACTCTCTGATCGCCCTGTGCTTAAGTAAATGAATTCAAGGTGTGGATTAATTCACCCTTGTACCTTCAAAGTCACCATTAATGACACAATGTCTACTTTCCAAAATCCAACGACTTAGAGAACTTCATACGGCTTCAGAAAATAGAATCAATGAATACTGGATCTCCTAGCCACACATAATGTATTACTTTTCTTCTTCGGACTTTCACCTTGGGTCCGGTCTCTTTGACCTTTCACCCTAAACCATCTCCCTTTCAGAACTCACAAGTACATTGATTCCTTTGGAGCGGGCAATCTCTCCTGTTTTGGCGTGCCTTCTTGCCCACTTGTGCATGTGCCTTTACACGCCTCTTACACTTGACATTGTGTATCTGAACTCCTAACTTTTGTCTTTCTTGAGTGAATCTCCTTTTTTCTTGCTGGTTGGGTGGACTATGATTGGTCATCATAGTCCTCTGATCTTTGTTTGGCATTGCATCCTGGGGTTTGATGATGCAGTGACACTTTTTAAACATTTGTTTTTTTTTTATCCTTTATGCTTTTTGGTTTTTCTTTTTTCTCTGCCTTTCTAATTCTTACTTACAAGTTAATGGTGAAGGTTTTATCATGGAAAGTTTTTTATAGTTCATTCACTATTGCGACTAACACTATTACTTAAGCTTAAAATATGACCTGAAATATTAAGGGTCTCAATAACCCGATTAAGAGACTAAAGGTTTTAGCTTAGTGAGACTTTGCAAATATATTGAAAATGATTTAATGCAGTATGACATGCAATGATGGCCTACTTGCAATTCATGGTTCTTTTGTTTTATGTATCTTTGTTTCATGTGTTTTGTTTTAAATATTTCTGAAATTTGGTGATTATGACGAAAATCTCTGCTATGTGTTGATTTGTTTATGTTCGTTTATTTTTTAATGTTGACTAACTGTATTTTGTAAAGGTTCAATTTTGAATCACAGAAAAATAAAAATAAAGGTTTTAGCTATTTTTAATAGATTGAAGCCTACTAGTGCATGCTTGCAGGAGACTCATTTATCACTACAAGAATCTATGAAAAGATTTTGGGTAGGTAATAGCCAGTCCGGCAGATTGCAAACTTGATCAGAAAAGGGACTCAATATCAAATTCTTCATAAAGAAGCTGACAACAAAGGTAAATGAGTATTAGCTAAATTGACAACCGGATCCCAGATTACCTCTAATCTTAATGTATATGGACCTACTATCCCTGATTACACATTTTGGCTAGACTTGAAAAGTATGATATTATAAGTGAACCTTCCAAATCTGATACTCTGTGGTGATTTCAACAATATTATTGACCCTTTCCTTGATAAGTATCCTTGTCAATTTAAAAGTAATAAAGCACACACACAATTTATAAGCTGTCTATCAGAAACAGGCGTTATAGACTCATGGAGATTTGTACACCCCACAGATATGGATTTTACTTTTCACTCACTACCACATAATTCTTTTTCTCGTATTGATTATATTTGAGTTGTTAAAAAGTTGACATCCTCAATAATTGACTACACTATCAAATGCTTAGCAATTTCGGATCACTCCCCGTAATAACCAATGTTGAATTGGGAGGTACCACAAAACTTCATAATAAATGGAGATTCAATATTTCATTTCACCAAGACCCTTTGCAAAATCTCTCCTGGACTTTCATATTTTTTTTCTTCCAAATCAAAAAAGAGGATGACAACTCTCCTGCCAATAATTGTGATGCATTTAAAGCAGTCTTAGATGACCATTTTATTTTTTTTACTGCCAAAAAGAAGAAGGGAAACCCAGTTGCGTAACTTGCGTAAACAATACTATGCCTCGCCTTCTGTTACTCCCAATAGACAAATTCTTACCTTTCGCTTTTCTATTAACACAAAATGAACTGAACTAGCATCTGGTGCCCTTTTAAAATTCAAGTAAAATTTGTTTTCAATCATCCAATAAAGCAGGCAAAGCTCTTACCTCATATCTCAAAATCAAAAAAGAAAGAACTAGGATTGTTACCATTAAAAATGAGTAAGGAGACGAGGTAACTTCCAATGCTGATATTTTACATGTGTTCACCAGATTCTATGAGAAACTATATACTTGTGATCATTTACATTCCAACATTAATTTTGATGTCTTCTTCGATTGCCTAAAGAAAAATCACACTGTTCACATTAATCTTACCTTCACAGATACGCCAATCCATGTAAGCAAAATTACTAGAGCCATGGACAAGCTTTAAAAAGGTAAAGCCCTGGGACCTGATGGATTTTCCATGGATTTCTTCTCGCATTTTTCTCCAACTCTCTCCCCAAAACTAGAAATACTAAATAGAACTTTTGTTGCGATGGGTAAATCATCAGGTACCTTTATTGAGGCTCTTCTTGTCATTTTGCCCAAGCATAATAAAGATGATAGGCTTCCCCAGAACTGTAGACCCTCCTCTTTCATAAACTCGGACTACAACATTTTAACTAACACTTTAACCAATAGAATAGAATCCGTTATGTACAAATTAGTTCAGGTGGGTTTTCTTAAAGAAAGATACATTTCAGCTAACACTAGTCTCGTTATGAACTTGGTTCATTGTATTAATAAACAATCTCACTCATCAGACTCTGTTGTGGTGATCACACTTGATGCAAAAAAAACTTTTGATCAAGTCGAACGGGACTTCCTTTTCAGTGCTTTAAAATGGCACGTAATGGGAGAAAAATGTATTCAATTGGTCAAGCTATTATATTCTGAACCCAAAACATCAATATGTATGAACTGCCATTCCTCTCAATTTTCATCCCTACATAGAGGTACCTAGAGGTAAGGCTGTCCCCTCTCACCCATGCTTTTTGTCCTTGCTCTTCAACTCCTATTGGAATTAATTTGCAGGAATACGAAATATTGTTGGGATTGGATGTGGTAGCCCCAATTTTAAGCTTGCAGCATATGCTGACGATATATTAATCCTTCTCAAAGACCCAAAAGCTTCTCTTCCCCATTTATTGGATACAATTGGATACAATTGACATATTCTCATACTTTAATGCAGGATATGAACTGAATAAAGACTAAACTGAAATGCTCCCACTTAGTGTTTATTGTTTGAAAGAAGACATTGCCCAATTTGGTTCTAGCTGGAATCCAATCCCTATCAAGTACCTAGGTATTTCAATGACATCCTCACTTGGCCACATTTTTAAAATAAATCTTCAAAAGTTACAATCAAAATTGAATTAATTAATTACATCCTGGTCCCCATTATTCCTAACATGGTGGTGCAGACTAGAGGTAATTAAGGTGATGCTCTCACCGGTCATCTTATATTACTAGCAAATGCTTCATGTCCCACTCCAAGCCACTTTTTTAAAAAGGTCAACAGGATACTTATCAATTTCATTTGGGGCACTAAGAAAAAGAAAATAATTGCCTGGAATAAACTCAAGCTCTCATGCAGTGGGGTAGGGGTTGGATTCCCACGTTTTAGAAATTATCGCAAAGCCTTTGTTCTTAAACTGGCCAAGGAATAGTAACTTTCAATGGATCCAGATTGGGCTTTTCTAAAACTATAACACTCACTAGTCTCTTCTTAAAGGATTTTTTTTTTTCGCCAAACAAATAAGCCTGCGAAAGATTTCTCTTCTTTTATCTGGTGCAACACAAATATAGCCATAAATAATAAACCCATCTTTCAGAATTCAGGATTGGTAAAGGTCTCAAATGTATTTATCACATTTATCACAAATAGCCACATTCTGAAAATAAATACATTCAGAATGGAATTCTCACTTCCCAAATACTCTCTTAATCAATACGTCAATCTCGTAAATGCTTCTCTTGATGCTAGAAATAGTAATGATCTAAATGTACTTGCTCCTGATCCCAAAAGACTTCGTCTCATGGAAATTCCAGATATTATGCAGGTCTCTGACTTGTACAAAATATTGAGAGGAGAAAGATCCACCAACTCCAAGTGCGTTTCAGAACTACAATGGGAAGAAGACTGCGGCCTTCAATTTGATGATCAACTAAGGCATAACATTTGAACTAAAATTAAACATGTATCTGTCTCTGCGAATCTTACTCAAATGCTATACTTCTTGAGCCATAGAGCTTTTATTACACCTGAAAAACTCTTTTTGTCTAAAATATCTAATGATGATCGCTGTTGGTCCTGTAAATCAGTTCCTTGAACCTTTTGTCATATGTCTTTTGACTGTGCACCTATAAATGCCTTTTGGAACCAAGTCTGGAACATATTTTATTGGGAAGTTTAGTAATTAAGGATGGAAAATTTGATCTATTTATTCTTCTTGCTATTCCAAAATTGGAAAGTTTTCAAAACTTTCTATCAAAGTGTGGTGGAATAATATTTGTGATGTTCATAGAATTGAGAAGTGTAATGCCCATTCACCCTCACTTTCAGTTAAATATGATATGAAATGGGACATTTTTGGTAAGGATTTAAATGATGTGCATTCTTAATCCAGTTACATATTGTATTTACCCAGTTGCTCTTTGTATCAACATGTTTATCTTTGGAAATTGCCGTGAATATGCTTTACCTTTTTGCGTCACACCGTAAATGTATCAGTTATTTTCTATTTTTTTCCTCCCCTTATTTTTTCTCTTTTTCACCCAATATCAATCTCCAGTGACTTGCCTTTTTTGTTATTCACTAATGATCGATTATCTCCATTATGTCCCCAATATTTTCTTATAATATTTCTTGTTTCATGCATTGTCACTGAGATTGTTCATATTTTCTGTTTTATGTATATTTTCAAAATAATAAATCTTATTAAACTTTAAAAAAAAGAAGTGTTGATGGGATGCCTTATGCATCTTCCTTAAAAGCCACCATCAAGCAGTGCCCTATTCAAATAACCATATGGTTGATGACGTACTAATGACCACTGGAGGCGTCTGCTATTTTCTATAACATCTTTACATATGCAGGAACAAGGGGGACTGCAAAAGGAGCCAGAGGAAGCCTGCCACTCGGCTAAACCAGAGGATTACATATTTGTTACGGTACTGAAGGCATGCACCTGCACGCTCACACCAGAAAAAAATACAACTTGCTGGGGAAAAAAGTCAATGGTAGGATGTCCTTTCATCGACAGGTGTTTTTTGGACAGGTTTATTTATGAAATGCTTGTGCTGAAAAAACCCTAAAAAAATATAGGGGGGTGGGAAATGGCATATAAGGGTTTGGAGAGTTGGGAACAGTTAAAAAACAACAGGGTAGGACGGTCTTGGAGGGAATCCCCCCAAAATTAAATAAAACATGTTTCAATGTTTCAATTAATTAGCTTCTCTGACACACAATGTTAACAATGCACCTGGCTGATACAGGGATGGGCTGAGGGAGAACTGAGGTCACACTAACTCACACACACACTTCACTCGCTCCCAGACAGATCAGCAACTCCCAAGGTCCTCCACCTCAGTTTTAGGCTATAATTCTAATGTCACCCTGCACTTCGTTGCACAAATCACGTGATCCATTTTTGAAGGCGCGATAGACTTGCCTTCTGATTTTAGTGATCAATCGAGGGGTGTAAATGTTTTATGGTCGGTGGTCTGGGTTTGGATGATCCCATGGCATGAGGGGGGTCAAGGTATGAAAGCATGGCAAAGCTGTATTTCTCATGTCAGGATCGTTGAGGACAGGAGGGCCTTGCTACCTGCTTCATGGGATGGTACTGCCAAAAGACGCTCGGCTCCCTCCTCATGACCTTGCAGGGTGCATTCTTTTCAGGGCACGAGTGCCTGTACCTTTCTGAACAATGGAGGAGGTTGTGGATCTCTCACACCTGGCCAGGTTAGGGGTGGAGTTCGTGCTCATGCAAGGGGCCTAATACTAATGCACAAAATACTGTTCGCTGCAATTGTGCCTAACGTCTAAGATGGCGGCCGCTTGCCAAGATGGCGTTCACACACTCATCGACCATATAGCTTATAATGCATGCACCAAGGCGATAGTGCACTCCCCTCTATGTGCACATCCCTGCCCCGTGGTCCCTGAATGTTCTCCAACAGCGTCTAGTTCTCATTCGGTAGCACCCAGGGGGGGTGGAAAGCCCCTCTCTCCTTCCCAACATTACATCAGCGGAAGTCTGTGCTGGACCCCAGAGGCAAAGGGACCTTTCAGGTACTACTCACCGCTGATACAGCTATTAAGGTTGGGGAAGTGCCATTGTGGATTCATGCAGCACATTGATTGTGTTGCACCAAAAGACACATAACATATTGATTATAGTTATGCTTAGTTACAGTTAGGCCTTTATTTCATGACTGTGGTCAACTACTTTAGAAGCATTTCAGCTTTTAAGCTGAACAATCCATAGCTTGTTGTCTTACAGGCATTCATTATTGGGAACTTGACGATTTGTTGGTGATTATTCTCAATAAGAGGAATAGATAGACCAATAAGCTGATTATTCTGCCTGGTTGGACATAAGAAAGGCTACCTTGGCACTTTCATTTACAGTGGCTTGAGGATGGCAAACAAAATGGAGATGGCATTGGTTAATGAATGAGGTAAACTTCATGGAGTTGTTAAAACAATCAGAAGTGGCCAATGGAACACTAACTGAGGTGACGACTTGAATGGTGTGTGGTGCTGCAGTTGGACACCATTCCCCATCTCCATTTGAACTAGCATGAGCAGACCATACTAACCTGACTTGCAGTGCATTTACTCTGACCTATAGCACATTTGTGGCACCCTACCTCTTTACCACCTACTGCCTTAGGGCATTGCTCTCCTCCCTCAGTTCCTGTGATAATACTCCTAATTTGTCCGGGACTCGCTTTCCTGAGTTGGCTGTAAAACATGGGATTGATATTCTGTAATGCATTACCTCAGACTTCTTGTCTCCCAGGTAACACAGCGAGCATGTCTTGCCCTGCACTCGGATGATGTCCCAAATATTCAAGTGAGACTGTCTGGGCCTCCTAATAGTTACTGGGTAATCTGGACAGTCCACCAAAGGGATGGGGTATTTTCTTGGAGAGACTCCCCTTTGTGCTATTGGGTCTTGACGCCAAACCTTCTTCAAATATACCCCTGAGCAAGGTGAGAATAAGCTACAAGTGTCTACTATTTTCTTTCTCTTCCCAACCCGTGTCTTATTCTCACCTCTGGTGTTCATGTTACCTAACTGCTGTTCCACTTCTTGCTCTTGATGGAATCCAAGTTTCATATGTGAATAATCTCTCTGTTCACTGGTGTTTTGTGAGTTTCTTTCACTCACTGAGATTCTCAAGTGGCATAACTAAATTCCCCCTTGTACATTGATAGTTCTGCAACTAGTACTTAGGTTAACTTCAACCAATGTCTCTATAATTTCAGAAGAGGCTTGTGTCATACCCTTATCAAATATAATTCTAATTACTTTAACTGCTTAAGCATTCCACCAAAATCAATGCAGGTTGTACCTTTGCCCGCAATGAGCTGTGTGCCTGCTGCAGGTTTCTATTCTTCTGGACTTGCCTTGTTTTGTCTTCTTGTGCAGGTATTCATGAAATTCCCAGAAGCTCCTCCATAGACTTTGGGGCTGGAGATGAAATGGAATGAAGAAAACCATTGCAAAGATGGAGCAATTACTTTCCAGGTGAATAACTAGAAGGCCAAGCACAAGATCTTTGAGGGTGTGGTCTTATATAGCATTGTATTCAAGATGGTGGCTGGGAAGTCAGTGTTCACGCTGGAGTTCAGAGTCTTTCAACACTTCTGATGTTCTGCAAATAGTGATGGCCTCATGGTTGTGGTTGTTATTGCAGAATAATGTCTTTCTTGCCCTCAGTGGACTGCTACAGGCCATGAGGCCTTTAGACCTTTGGGGTATTTGGAACCTGAATATAGATCCCGTTAGGTAACCAAGGTGTCTTTGGATGAGCTTGTTCCTGCCATGTTGGTCCCTAAATAAGTTAGTTAGGCACATGCAATGGGTGTGATTATTGACTCTTATAGTAAAGGTCTTGACAGAGAATGGGGAAAGTAAAGCCAAAGAGATGGGTGAGATCGTTGATGCCTCTGACTGCAATATGAGAAGTGCCAAAAGAGATGAAGAAGGTGACCAAAGGGGCAATGTAGGTGAGAAAGTTACAAGAGAGTTGGAGAACCTTATGTATTATGAGTGAGGGTATCAAAGGGCTGAAGAAGGGTCTCAAAAGGGTGAAGGAGAGTTAGAAGTCACAAGTTGAAGGAGTAAGTAAAGAATATATCTGTGCACCACTGTGAAGAGAATCATCTGTGTTAAGTTCATATAAGTAAAGACAACATTTCCTGTTTGCAGATACCTAACTGGGACTGATATTCACTAGTCAGTCAGAAAAAGCATTGGCTGTGGGTAGCAGTTAGGTAAGTGTGTGTGCCAGTGTTCAATAAGTCAAATGTTATCCAAAGTAAACACTATATTTTTATTGTTACTTTCCTTTGTCATTAGACTCCTAGGGTGTGATCCTAGGCCATTAATTAGCCTTCCTAAGCCAACATCATGGAGGCACATGCTAATGGTTCTCCTGTACCCAGGTTTTTTTAAGGCACAGTGACACACAAAACAATTTAAAACCAAGTATCATTTGCAGATATATCTGTAACATGTAAAAACATTTAACACCAAGTATCCTTTGCAAATACATCTGCAAAGGATACTTGGTTTTTAATTGTTTTGCCTGTTACTGCTCAAAGACATCATATTTTGCGATGATTTTGTATGAGCACTTTCTACTGCCCCAAGATACCTCTGCTTTTGTCCCAGGGGGTCCCATATCACTATACCATTCTGGCTAATAACCTGTTTTGTAGTTTTGGCCTCCACTTGTGCACATCTATTATATAAACCTGAGTTAAATAAATGCTCATGACTGGACAATTTGTTGATCAACGCCTTCTACATGACATGTGGTGTCTGAATTGAAATTGACAGGCATAGACAGGGTAGGCGGCCGGCCATGCAGCTCCAGATTTTATCCAGGCCGTTTTGGGCAATACCAAATCTGGGGTACCATGTGAAAAGGTAGGGAGCCATTAGAAAAACTTCTCTATCCCGCCCCTGGCCACCATGTAAGATCCAAGGAGAGGGAGCATCGAAGAAATACTTTCATCCCATTATACTTTTATACTTTTGCCACCATCTGAGATCCAGTGGATCCAAACACAGGTTTTACTTTGCTGGCCAGTCATCATCAGATAAGATTATGGGAGACAATTGGAATGACTGTTTCGGACCTTGCCCTAAAATCATCTGTGCCATGGCCCCATCAAGCACCCTAGAAACCTGTTAGCCATACTTGTGAACTATCCAGACAAGCTTGTCTAAATGCTTTTCAGGGCATTGGTCATGTTTTCTGTGAACATATGTGCCTTACTGAAGGAGACAGAGACTCAAATAAAGCCAGGAAAGCAGAAGACAGAAATTACTGCTTCCCAGAGACACACTGGAAGCAGCAGCCACAATGTTGAAAATTGGAGGTACTCTTTAACACGTTACTGCCCGCTTGAGGAACCATGTCATCCTTACCCTGATCAGGGCAACTTCCCACACTGTGGCAGAGGTGATCTTGAAGCACTAGGAAAAATCAAGAGAACCACAGAATGCCCAGATTGCTCAGAATAGAGGCTGCGCTGATGGTGTTGGGTAACATAGCCCTCGAGAAGCTAAACCTCACTGATAACTCCCAATCAGATGGAAAGGTGTCTGGGGTTGTTTGTGGTTGTGCTGAAGAAATGTCACTGAACAGTTTCGGGTGGACTGCCCCCATTAATGTGAACCACTGGGAAAGCTAGGGGGGGGCAACAGGAGTGAACTGGGATCATGGCATGGATCAAGCCTGATTTTCATATGGTATTTCCCTTTCTGTAAATACTTGGCGGTCTGAAAAACAATGGCCTGGTGGATTGCCCAGAACAATGCCTGTGGTTCTTAGTAATTGAAAACCTTCCACCCTTGAACCTTGTGTCTTGATTAAGTCACCCTAAGTGGGACACCTATGCCCAAACATGGATCCAAAGCCTGCTGGGCCCGGATACCAAAGCTACACCTCAGTGAAATTGCCCAATGGAAACAAAACTTACTTGTGATTGTTTGGGGTCTTGTGTGATCTAGCAGTTTGGGCTACCCTGGCTTCTTTGCGCTTGGATGAAGTCCGACTTGTATATGATCATTCCTTTCTGTAATGGCTTGGCAGTAAAAAAACTATGGTCTGGAGGATAGCCAAAATCATTGCTCAACATTGCAAAACTTCAGTTCTTCCTCTACTAATTGCCCCAAGTCAGTTATCACATAGATTTCTGGAACCTTACTTTAATACAGCTTTTCTTTTTTCCAGTGGTACTAACAAGTACTATATCGCCATCTCACAGAAATAGGGGCTACTAAAAGAAAGTATACTATCATTAGCGTCCCTAGTTTTCCTTAGTCTACATTTTTCCACAGAACATTTATGATAAAGTGTTAGGATTCCTACTCTGCTCCACAAGGACACCTTAGGCCAATCTGTCTACCTACCAAACTATGTTTTTATGGAAAGTTGACAGAATGTAAGTCTGGCAAAGATACCTATATGCCTTTTAGTGGTAATCCAATCAAGATAGCCTGTCAGCAAGGGCAAAGCTGATCAAAGGTTAAGAGTAGTTATCAAAGCAGGTGATTTCAGTCTGAAGTTGGAAGGAGAAACGGACCTACCGTGGATGTTGCAGAAGGTCTAAAGTCTAATATTAACATGATTTCTTTTATAGATAAAAGGTTATCTAACATGGATATAGTGCTATGGTCACTGAGTATCTATTAGGTCTATTAATGGGGAAGTAACATCTGATATACCCACAAATCATACTCTCAATTATGAACACTTTGTTTGATTATATTCTGATGTATGTAGAAGATTGACACCTAAAAGACTAATTTGAGATATGTAAATGCTTAGATAGTGATCTTGATGCATTTATCTTGTGGATGAAAAGGAACGTGAACTTGAATGCTCTTGTTACCACAGGAAACTGCTAAGATGTCATAGATATAGCTGACTGTCAATTAGCTTAAACTGGGGGGGGTGCTGTTCTCTGCTCAATCATGGCAGCTATCTGATTTCAGAGCTCCATGCTACATTAGACACCAGAAGGTATCCTAGTGGTGTGATACTAAATATTGTTCCATCTGGCAAGGAGGGCAGATTGGCAGTGTGCGGAAGCACTCCATGTCGTCTAGTAAACCCACGAGGTGGCAGGACTCGCCAGATAGCTAACTGGGCCTGCTTTGCACTGCTTGGGCCCTGGGTGGGGACCCAACTGGAATGTTGACATGCTCTGTGCCATTGTGGTGCAGCTGCAAGGGGGTGCCAGTGTGGGCTGGGCCCCGGACAGACTGGGTTATCTGCTGTGTGGTCTCTAGAGGTTGGAGAAGGTGCTGACTGAGACAGTTGCCCGTGGGATCTGCAAATGCTTTGGTAGATGTGGCCTAATGCAATGCAGGGCATAGGAGGATGCTCCTCTACTGTGACCCATTTGTGGTAGGCTGTAGCTGGCAGTTTAGGCAAGCCTGAGTGGGTCTGGGTCCAAGGTGCCATACCACAGTCACAGGCCGAAGGATTGGACTCATGGCAGGTGACATGGCAGGCTTTAGAGGATCTTACATCTTGGGGCCTACAGATACTTGTCAATCCATCTTACATGGACTGTCTAGCTAACGGGTTACTGCTCTGTAGTCTGTGTGCTGGGTGTGCAATGGAAGACTCTTTGTATCCTGGTGAATGGTGCTCTGCACTATGCTGGTCCTTATCTGGAGATACTGTGAAGCCTGGTGAAGGATTGAGGCAAAAGGCAAGAAAGTCTAGAAGCATTTCCAACTGCTACCCCTTGTGAGAGGCCTCCTCAACAATTGGCTGGTGTGGAAATGGAAGGGGTTTCAGCGTCACAGGGGGCTCTCACCCCAGCCTTGAAGCAAATATTTCCCAGTATGCCATAGGGGTATGAATCAGTCACCACCTAATTTAGATGATATTAATGCCAGTGTGAACAAGCTCCCTGCCAAAAAGGAGAAGGAGAACGCTCCTATAACTGAGGCTGAGTCGAGAAATGGGCACAGAGAAGATGATGTTAATGGTATGCAGACGACGATTCCTACCTTGTGCAAGGATCTAAAGGTGGCCCAGGCAGAATGTGATGATTTGGAGGCGCACTCAGTTATAATATATGCACTGTGGGGATCCAGGAGAACAGAAGGCAAGGCAACATGGAGCAGTTCATAGAGGAGCTCCTGAATAAGATTCTGTACACCCCTGCTCTCTCACCACACTTTTTTGTGGAAAAGACGCATAGTTTGCTTGCACTCAAACCAAGGCCTGGTGCTTCCACAAGACCGATCATCACCTGGATCTTGAGTTAGAGGGATTTCGACTTGCTTTTAAAGTATGCTTGAGAGAAAGGAGAGCTGCATTATGAATCTAATAGGGTGTTTTTATATCCTGACTTCTCCTTGGCAGCTACAACAACACTGCTTTCTAAGTGTCATTCTTAGTTCTGATGTTTGTAAGAACTTCAACTGGCACCGTTGTTCTTTTAGAGTTTGGGATATAAACTGCAGGTGTTGGGGCTGTGGTGTGGTTGGAGTGGGGTTGGCGTGGATGTTCTTTGTTTTGTTTTGAAATTAAATTCAACTATTCCAATGTTGATTAATCTATGCAGGATAGTGCTATCTGCAGCTGCATGTTGGTTCAGAAACAGGAATGGGTGAAAACGGTTCTAGGGGGCTGGTAGGAATTACGCTAATGTTATGGAATATTAGCGACCCGAATAACCCGATAAAAGCATGCAAGATCCTGTCGCTTTTTGATAGACATGGGCCCTCATTACAACACCGGCGGTAACCAATGGCGCTATTAGCACCATGGTTGCTGCTGGTATTGTAACGAGTCTGCAATGGTGCAATGGGGAATTACCACCCCATTCCAAGGTTGGCGGGGCGGTAATTCCCCATGCACCATTGGCCCTACCCCGTTCCCATTTTTGCCCCATAGGGCTCAATGGGAATGGGGAAGGCAGTAATTACGGTACCGCAAATTGCGGCACCGTAATTACCTCCAAGGTCCCTTTGCGGGTCCCTACTTTAACGGCTGGTCCAGACCAGCCGTTAAGGTCGGGAGCTGCAAAGGGACCTCGTAATTAGGTGCCAAGGGATTAACGGCGCTGCAACCTTTTACGGTGCCGTTAACCCCTTAGCGCCAGGGTCATAATGTGGCCAATGGTGTGAAGAATATGCTCCAACAAGAAGCATGCACCATGAAATGGATGCACAAATCATTTGATAACATGTGTGGGGCCCCATAGAATTTACACTGATTACTTCACGAAGTACAGAAGAGTTCTAACACTAATTCACAAGTCTCGAAAATGTCAATGGATAGCCTCCACGAGTGACCCTTTGGGGAGGTAAGTAATTGTGCATGAGGGGATAGATGGAGCACCGTTACTGATTGTGAATGTGTAGTGCCCCAATATCGGAGAGTCTTAGCGGTTCATACTACACATATGGGATGAAACTCCTGAGGTCCCCGTTATATGGGTTGGAGACCTTAATACAATTGCGAACACCTTGCTAGACCCCTCTAGCTCTGCACACCAGTCTCTGACCACTCGGCTCTGGAAATCATAAATGACATGGCTGGGAGAGATGAAGTGGAGGTGTGGAGATGCATGAACCGTACCTGGAAAGAATTCACATTATTCTTCTCGGTTCACAATATGGCCTCCCCCATTGATTATTGGATAATGTCCCATTCCTGCTAGGGCAAGTGAGAACATGCAATATTTTGACAAGCACCTTTTCTGATCATTCGCCATTGGTACTGGCCATTATTGTAGGGCGGTAGGCACTGGGTACCCTGCTGCTGCTTTCGAAGTCAACATATAAGAGCACATACACATTTTCTTTGACACAGATATGGGATCTGTCTCTACCATGTGGTCTCTGTGGCAGGTATGACCAGGTATATATGCGCAGCTTTGCCATGGGTGTTTGAGGTGCTTTGCTAAACTCGTAGAGAGCCTGTAGAATCTGAGGGACGATTGAAAAAACTGGAGCAGACATATGCCCTAACACTTATTACTAATTCACCCTTCACTGCAGCGGATTAAAATTGAACTAGTCGTCTTTTATGGGCAGAAGGTTGGATTAGTCAGACCGACCTGGCAGGCCTCTAGACTGATAAGAAGTCCGGTGGCAGAGGTGAATGCACTAGCGGTGCCAACCGTCATGCTGATATATACGTATGTTGTGAGGCCATAATTGACGAGTTCCTGCTTTTCTACCAAGTGCTATATTTGCAGAAAGACAAGACAAATCAAGTGCAGAAACTAGAGGGTTTGTGCGCTCCCTTCCATCCTCGTTATTATAACCGGAAGTGGTGACTAAGCTGGATGTTCCATTCACACTAGAGGATATGCGTTAGCTATTGATACGCTGCCTAATGGTAAAGCGCCGGGTTCAGACGCTCCCTACGCTGCATTCTGTAAGAAGTACAGAGAATTCTGTTAGAAGTACAGAGAATGTCTGTGTCCTTTTCTTTTACAGCTATAGAAATCCCTGGAGATTGGTTATTTGCCAGATTCACTAAGGGGAGAATTACACTCCTATTGAAATCTGTTAGCCCGCTGACTAGTGCGGTTCATACCGCCCGCTGTCGCTTTTAAATGTCGACACAAAAATATTAGTGAAAATTCTATCCTTGCACTGACAGCACCTGTGTAACGGGGCCCCTCAGCACCCACGATGCAGGGATTGCCCCGCCAGCACATGTCCTGCGAGGGGGCCCCACTTGGAGAAAAAGTAATGAAAAAAATATTTTTTCAAATTTTTTTTTTATGTTTCTTTTTGAATTCACTCTTCATTCATAAAGATGTCTTTATGAAGGCAGAGTGATTACAAAAATAAACTTTCTTTATGGAGTCGGAGGGCTCTCCCCACCCCATGACATGGAAGACCCCAGACTGGAGGCCTTCATGTCATGGGGAGAGGGAGCACTATGACTTCAAAAAGAAATGATTTCCGTTATGAATCGGTCCTTAACGGAAAACATTTCTTTATGAAGTCAGAGTGACTTCAAAAAGAAACCATTTATTTTTTAAGTAATAGGGCTCCCCTCAACCTCATGACGCGTGAGTGGGTGAGTGAATTTTGAAAGGGTGTACACTTAAATGTGTATGTGGCTCCCTGTGTGAGTGTATGGTGAAAGGGTGCACAAAAATATATGGGTGGCTCGGTGTTCGTGTGTGCGTGTAATGCACACTTAAATGTATGGGTGGCTGTCTGAGTGTGCCTGCCTGTTGAAAGTGTGCACATTTAAATGTATAAGTGGCTGCCTCTGTGAGTGTATCTTGAAAGGGTGCACACTTAAATGTATGGGTTGCTGCTTGGGTGTGCCTGTATGGTGAAAGGGTGCACACTTAAATGTATGGGTTGCTGCTTGGGTGTGCCTGTATGGTGAAAGGGTGCACACTTAAATGTATGGGTTGCTGCTTGGGTGTGCCTGTATGGTGAAAGGGTGTACACTTACATGTATGGGTGGCTGCTTGGGTATGCCTGTATGGTGAAAGAGTATACACTTAAATGTATGGATGGCTGTGTGTGCGTGTGTAAATATAGTGAATGTTTTGTGTGCTTGTGTTCAGGGGCGCAACAAAACCTACATTTTGGGAGGGCTAATCCTTCTAATGTTGGGAGAGGCGCTAACCTCACGGGTGGTGGAGGAGGGTCAAACTTATTTGTGTGGGGCATCAAGCTTCTTTAGGCATTTTAATGAGACATTCTAGTGCAGCTTCAATTTTACAAGCAGTTAACTCTCTCCTTTAAATCTGAAAGCACCCACTTAGGACTGCTGTGAGACTGAGCGGTCTCCTGTTTCCTCTATATCCTTCCAATCACTCCCCTGGAATGCAAGTACTAAACCCACATCACGATTTAAATTGCCAAAACAATTTGGCATTTGAATGCAGGTACTAACAGTGAAATGCTTTACGTTAGTAATTGCTGAGCCCTTGCTAACAGTGAAACACAGGTGACGTTTAACATCTGTGTCCTTTTCTGTCCCGGAACTGCTCTGAAGGTCAGCCAGGTTGTGTCAACATAGCCCAAAATTTCAGGGGGGGAGTGCTGAAGCCCAGTCAACTCAATGGTGTTACGCTGCTACTTGTGTTGAATGCCTTGATTACTTATTGGTACTCATCATTACTCCTAGTCCTATTATTCCTCGTCCCTGTACTTGTGTATGAGGCAGTACTTGTGTATGAGGCACTGTTAGGGAGAATTCTCAAGAATGTACTAATTTCCCTTACCTTTTGAGACCCCCAGCAACTTTGCTGGATTTCTAGGATTTGTTTTTTTTTTTACCTGGGAAGAGTGTGAGCCTTTTTTCCCACTCTTCCATGTATTTTGATGTGTGTTTTACTTTTATGTTCTTTGGTTACAGAGTTTTAAAACAACTCCATAGGCATCATCTTTTTATGTCAGTCACACAGCACAATCAGTACAGTGGCACGGGGGTGTCTTTTAGACTCCCCACGGTTTAAATACCTTCTCTGGGACTGACTACTGTCTCCCAGAGCATGTAAAGTTAAATTGACTTTACTAGTCTTTTTAAATTTAAAGACCCAGCACCCACTATCTTTTTTTTTTTTTATTTGGTTAGTTGTTAAAACAACTTTTCAAATGTTTAACATTTTGTTCACATCCAGATAAAAATAACAATATAGAAACCATCATTATCTAACGATTTGTCACTATAAATACATTTTTCCTTAAAACAAAAGCATAGTCATAACCACAGTCATAACATGAGTAATTCAAACATTAGTCATGTAGCCTCAACCTCAGTTGATAGCTGTTATATGCATTTTTCCTTAAAACCAAAGCATGGTCAAAACCACAGTCATAACATGAGTAATTCAAACATTAGCCACGTAGCCTCAACCTCAGTTGATAGCTATTAGATAGCTGAAATAAAACATTGTTATGAAAATGAATAAATGCCATCTGTTGCAAATGCTTTTCTCTTACCTAGACACATTTTTCTCTCATTAACAACTCATCTTTTACGTACATGCAAATTCTGGAACAATGGCCTCGAGGAAGTGTACCTTTAGAACCAATCTTGGACTTGTGAAAAGGAGTTTCCAAAGTGTGCCCTCATCCAACTCAGAGAACAACAACAATGCATTTTGAAATAGTTTCATGCGCATCGACTTTAAACAAGGACATGCAACAACCAAATGTTGAAGAGTTTCTGTTTGTTGTTGATTTAAACAATATTGACAGAAATTCTCATTTGGGGCAATTAGGTTTCTCCTCTGTAATACATCGCGGGTGTGCCATAGATTAAATCTAACTTTCATATATTGTCTTCGTATATGAGGCGAAGGGCACCTAATTAGATATTCCACCAGGACTTTGTATTTTTTTAAGCCAAAAACTGCAGTGTCGAAGTCCTTATAAGTCCGACACGCTGCTAAATTCCTAATCCAGTCATATTCAAAAAGGTTTTTTTGTGCTAAATCTGGATTGGAGACCAGTATCTCAATGCTTATCGCAGCCTCAGCCATTTCGTTGTACAGTAGTGCACACCACTTATTAGAGAATCCAATTGAGCTTGAGAGCATGTACTGTGCTACTATGCCCAATACATTCGGTGCATTAAGGCTTAACAGACACTTCCGCAAAAAGGCACACATTTTCCACAATATCTGTGAATACAGGGATAATACACCCAACTCAAAACATATCATAGGTAGTGGAGTACAGTTGGGTAGTTGTAACACTTGTCTCCAATATTTACCCTCTATTCTGTCCCAGTATAAATGATTTCGTAGATTTCCTGCTTCAACTCCATATAATAGTATTGGTACTACCTTCATTTGGTAAAAGGATAATGCGTGTTTAAATGAAAATTTACCAAATCTAGCAACAAGGATCCTCGTCTGAGAGGTCAAGGTTTGCAGTTTGTTTCGTAGTTCTCAAGTCTCAGTCTTTGACGCGACAGAATTAGTAAAGGTGACACCCAAGTCTTTATATTGTTCCACCACAACAAGTTCCTTGCCCTGAATTGTCCAAGCATAGTTCTTTTTCTTATGTTTAAGAGTGTTGTGAGAGACTAATACTTGGGATTTGGTTGCGTTTGTTTGCAAATGATTGATTATTGTGTACTGATTTAGCTTATTTACCATGTGTTGTAGTCCATATGGTGTTTGCGAGAGAAATACTAAATCATCTGCGTAAAGAAGATAGCTGACTTTGTCAATACCTAATTTTGGAGGATCGCAACAGATGGTACCAAAGATGTCTCCCATATCAAAGATGAAGACGTTACATAAACTTGAGGCCAACGGGCAACCCTGTTTTAGACCTCTCATAGTCTCAATAGTTGCAGATAATATGCCTTCAAGCATCAGGCATACCTGCATCGTAGTATTTGAATGTAGTAACATCAACAGAATTAAACAGGAATTTGGGCAATTATACCTTTTGAGTTTCTTATAGAGCAGCGCCCGATCAATAGAATGAAAGGACCCAGCATTAAGTTTCTTCAGTAACAATCTACCAAAAATGTTTCCTGGAACATCAAGAAGGGAGATCGGACGATAGCTACTAGGCGCCTGCCGATCACCCTTCTTGAATATCGGAACAGTGATGGAATGTGTCCATGTTCTTGGAATGGCTTGGGCTGCATTGATTGCTGTAAATATAGAGTGCAATATCGATGCCCACAATTCTGGCTGCAACTTTAAGGTGTAATTTGAGAGTCTGTCAGGTCCAGCTGCTTTGGAGTTGGATGCTGTTTTAATTAGTAGCACAATATTGTCATGATCAAACTCAAGATTAAATTGGCCATTCAGGTCAGAGGCATCAAAAGCTGTGGCACCTTGTGGAACTGAGTATAGGTCAGAAAAATGCTGTACCCAAGTTTGTTCAGACCCGCATTTGATTGGGCTGCCAATTGTTTCATCCCTGTGGCACAGTTGATAATAGACCACATATTTGCGGTATTCTTAGTTGCTAATGTGTTCAACATAACTGCACCATCGTGTTGACACAACTTTGCGCAATGATTTTTTACCCAGTTTGTATATTTCAGCTTAATTTTCCTAACCAGTAGGGCTCTGATGACCGGAGGATACTTAGAAGCAAGCCTCAATTCAGCACGCTTTTCGGTTTTCCTTGATTTCATAACAAAGTCAAAGGTATGTGGATGTTTAATTTTAGGTCGTGCATTCGATCTTGGGTTCTGAAAGAGTTGCATAGTGTTACTGTACTGAATGCACAAATTATTGACATCAGTAGAGTTTTGTTGAATTGATTTTAATAAATATTGATTAAATTGATATAAGGTATCCTCCGACCATCATAGTCTGTTAAGCCCCGAATTCACAATTAGCGCACCTTGGGATTGGCCACTTTGATCAATTTTTCTAAGGTCTTTCTGCCACCATTTCATTGCTAAGATGTTATGATCACTTTTTTTAGTATCAACAATTGCAAAACTCTTAATCATGGGCAGTAAGGAAAGACTAACAAAGATATAATCCATCACTGATTCCATTTGGCCATTGCGCCAAGTTGCCCTAGCAGGTGTGTCGTCTTTAAATGTGCCATTAAGCATATGTAAGTCACGAGATTTAGTTAGCATGTGCCATCTGTGGGCTCTGCCTCTACCCAATGAATTTTTCTTACTAAGGAGATTGATGTTTAAATCACCAGCAATAATCAAATGAGTGACTGACTTATCTAGAGCAACCAAATCCAACAGCATTATGACATCATCAAAGAAAACCTCATCACCTATGGCAGCAGTGTTCCAATATACATTGAGGACAGCGTATTGTGTGCCCTCTGCCCTAACCTTTACCAAAAGCATGTGTTTGTTTGGACGGGCCCATAGCTCCGATGACACTCCCTTTTGGATTTTGATGGCTGTGAGAAGGCCAGCAGATGGTCTACCAACAGAGGGCCTGTAAGCAGGATTAATATGAATAACAAAACCATTCCAGACTGGAGGATCAATAAGCCAGGTCTCTTGTAGAAGAATTAGGTTGTGCATTCCAAGCTGATTTGGATCATTGTTAAGAAGATGAGTGTACCCTCTAGTGTGCCAACTCAGCAATGAGATTTGTTCTTGTGTATGGACAAGGTCTAGTTACATTTGTTCCTGGGAACATCTACAGAGACAAGTGTTGATGCACACGCTATCATACTATAGAGTGCTGGAGGGGTTGCCTGGTTTCCCCTGAGTCTAAACACTCATGTAACAGATAAATGTTACCCTTTCCCACTTGAAATGGATGGTGGCAGTGGTTTTAAACAAACTACCATGATTATTCTCGATCGGGTCAGCAATGTTTTCCAATATGGTGCCCCAGATCTATCTGTAAAAACAGACTCTGGTCATCTTTTTTCGCCATTTCTTGTTGGAAAGGTCCTTCTTGTGTTTGTCTCTGCGCGCCAAACCAGGTTTGGTCCCTTTGCTCGTTGGCCATTGGCAGGCTTCAGTGGTGAAGCCCTCCTCTGGTGCCTGAGTGTCTGGGGTGGACAGGATGTGAGGGAGGTGCCCAAAACTCCTTCTGCTTAGTCTCCTAGGAGACCTGAATGCAATCTGGCATGATTGGCTGGCTGGCTGTCCGGCAAGGACAGCCACCCTACTGTGTAAGTGACAGCCAGGCTGGAATGAATGGGGGAAAACTGTTTAAAACAGGCCTCTGGGACTTGGAAAGCAGAGTCGACCATTGGAACGAAAGAACCGAAGACGAGCTGAAGGAAGATGACTGCTGCAACTCCTGGTCCACTGGTGAAGCCCTGCTGCAGGTCCGAATTGCCTGAAATTCCCTCGACAGAGAAGCCCTTCAAGGTTATCTTCTACCCTTGAGTTTGGTGGGAACAACCATCTCGTAAGCCGCCTGGACACCGTCCCCATACTGGTCGAATTTCCTGCAGAGTGCTGTAGAAACCCGGATAGCCAGTGGGAAGGATACCAGTTTGTGGTCTTTAAGGCACTCACACCTTAAACTGACATTTTTCCAAGCTTGTGGCCTCTTCCCTGGGCAGTGCTGCAACCTCCCGATGTCCTCCTTTATGTCCCCATGACTGAAGCTCAGGAACTGCGAGATCTGCAGGAACTGCCAGGAACAACTGTCTCAGCTACAGCTTTTCTTCACTTTCAAGGTACTGTGCAAGTGCGGTGCAGAACTCCGTTCGGTCGCAGTGAAACTTTGTGAAACTTTCCTGACTTGGAAGGCTTGTCCTTCCCCAAACCAACATCTAACTTTTCGTCTGACCAAATTCTTGTAAAATCCGTGGCAAAGACTTAACCGTTTACTACCAGAACGGTGCTATCCTATACAAGACTCTGAACCATTGACTTTGGCCCGTGCCTATTGAATTGAATTGCTGGTTTAGTGAACTGAAACCCTTTTCCCTGCCTATGAAAGTATTTATGCTGTGGATTCTTATAGTCTTGTTTTTTATCCCTTTTTAAAGTATCTGAAATGCCATTTGCTCTGACTTCAGGGTCGCTGAACTTGTTCAGAAACTGATTGGTTGTGTATTGTACATATATAGCCTCATACGTAAGCTCTGGGACAAGGAAGAGGGACATGAAGGTAATTCTGGACCAAGGAACTGATTTTGGAGGTGGTGGTAGGTGGTGGGAGGGAGAGGGGATGTGTGTGTAGCAGAATTGTGTGATACCTCATAATGGTTGTCAATGTCCAGGCTAAGCAGGCATGATATGTGGTATTAGTGGCTAGAGAGGCATTTTGGTTCAGCCAGTCCAGTCATTCCTCAGTTTGGTATGAATTGTTTTAACTGTGCATTTCTGATGAAGCAGTTCTGCTAAGTGTAATTACCTGGCTAGAATGGCATTTGGGTGCTGCCAGTCTAGCCGTTTCTTACTGCGGCATTGTATACTTTTCTGGGCATCTGTGATAAAATGATATGATATGATATAAGTAATTCATAACACGCCTGTACACAAGTGTTTCTGGGCGCGACAAGACAAGAGTGGGAAGATAGAGGGAGGACAAGACAAACAATCTTACTAGGCCTTGTGTCATTCAAATCGTGCAAGTGCAAGAATGAGAAATGCAAGAGGAAAGGAAGCGGGGGGGTGCAAGGAAGAGGGGAGGGGAAAACAGGGCAGTAATGGTCTGAGTAAGTGCATCCTGGGCAGCTCAGCTCTGGATAGTGCAAGGAGAATGGGGACTGTAGGGTTACAGTTACAGCCCCTAAGTGCATGGTAGGCCCAGAGGCAGTGCAAGGGTGACTGATCAAGAAAGAGCCTGGACTCAGTGAGATTCTGAGGGTAGCCAAACAACCAGTTGGGGCAGAAGACAGGCAGGTTAGGTAGGTCGGCAGGGGAGGGAGAGAGAGAAAACAGAGGAGAAGAGGAAGATTTTGAGCTGCTTCCAGAACATCAGGTGGTCTGCTCAAGTTTGAGAGGGGCAGGGAGGCCATTCCAGCAGGAGGCACCTGCAGAGGAGAGAGATCTACCCCACACTCTCTGCCTGAAAATGAGTCTAACCCTCAGAGAGTTGGAGGTAGCTGGGGATGGGCTTGATAAGGAAGGTATTTGGGAAGAGAGAATTGGATGTAGTGCGGGCCCCGACCCCAGAAAGCCGTGTGGACAATGCAAAGGGTCTTGAACTTGATCCTTGCAGCCACCGGGAACCAGTGGAGAGATTTCAGGGCTGTAGAGATACAATCCATGGGCTTGAGGCCAAGGATATGTCGTGTAGTCCTGTTCTGGATTAGTTGCAGAGGGCAGAGAGTAGAGGAAGGCAGTTTGAGAAACAGGTTGTTGCAGTAGTCCAGCCTAGTGAGGAACAGGGTTCTGGAGACAGTGAGCTTCCAGGGCAAGTGAGAAAGGGAACAGTCCCTTTGAGGAGGAGCAGCTGGTAGTGGGACTTCTTGGTGATGTAAGTGATGTGAGGCGAGAAAGAGAGAGTGGAGTCGAAGATGGCACCAAGTTTCTTTGCCTCACAGAAAGGCGAAGGAAGAGGGCCCAAGGGGGGCAGCCAAAGTGAGAGAGGGAAAGCAGGTGCAGGGGTCTCAATGAGAATGATCTCAGTCTTACTGGCATTAAGGCAGCGATCGTTGGAGGCACATCAATCCTGAACAGCAGATAGACAGTCAGGAATGAGCGAGAGAGGAGTCTGAAGGAAAGCTGAGTGTCATTGCATAACACTGAAAGTTAGAGGAGAAGGTAGAGATCAGGTGGGTTGAAGGTGCCAAGTAGAGGTTGAAAAACCAGGGTGAGAGGAAAGAGCCCTGGGAAATGCCACAGGTAGAGAGAGAGGTGATGGAGAGAGAGGGACTACGTTGGACCTCGGATGGGCAGTCTAAGAGGAAAGAGGTCAGCTACTCCAAGGCCTGATCCGTGATGCCCAGGTTCTCATGTAGTCAATTTATCAGGATGGTGTGTTTAACTGTGTTGAAAGTAGAGGAAAGATCAAGGACAATTAGGACAGAAGGAATGCTGGAATCACAGTTATGGAGCAGATCTTCACGGGTGTTCAGGAGAGCAGTTTCCGTGCCTCTGGCAGCTCTGAAGCCAGACTGATGGTCATGGAGACAGCCAACAGATTCAGTGTGTAGATTAAGCTGGGAGATGGCAAGCTTTTCCAAGAGTCTGCCCATGAAAGGGGTGATGGAGATTGGGTGATAGTTTTCCGGGCAGGTAGGATCAGCAAAGAGCTTCTTGAGGAGTGGGTGCACAGGGGAGTGCTTAAGGGGGCAGGGGAACGTTCCTGTGGCGAAAGAGTGATTACAGAAATCGCCCAACGCTGGAGTGAGGGTGTCAATATGGTCCTTGATGGTTATGAAGGAGCAGGGGAGCACCTGTTTGGATTACACTTTAATAGATCAGACTTTTTCTAGAAACCTTGTCAGGTGTTGGCAGAGAGAAAGAGGAGAAAGGAGGAGCAGAGGTAGAGATGGGCAAAGTGGTCCCAGAGAGGAAGAGTGAGAGTAAGAGGAAATGGAGGACAGGATGTCTTGAGTTTTAGCTGAGAAGTGAGAGGCCAGAGCCATACAGAGGGCTTGGGAGGGAACAGGAGCGGTAAAGACTGCAACAGGGTTGACCAGTTCCTTGTGGATTTTAAAGAGTTTGGCCGTGTTGTTAGAGGCCGCAGAGACCCGGGCTTGCATGTGTGCTCTCTTCTTGATGAGTGTTATTGCTTCAACTGACATTTTGGTTCAACCAGTCTAGGTATGTCTAAATGTGGCCTGGCATGCTTTACTGTAATGTTATTACGTGTCTACCCTGTTTTACATTGTACAGCCAGTGGGACATGTTTTCAATGTGGCATGGAATTTTTAATAGCAAAGCATTAATGTTCCTGTGCACTGCTGGTGACTTGCATGTATAGGATTGGTGTTACCGTACTTTTTAGAGAATTTTTGTCAGAAAGTGTGTTTTGTATTGCATTAAAGCACATATTTTTATTTTTCTACAAGTACAGGGTGCAGCATACCCCTTCAGCACCACGACCGTGCATATTGTGCATGCGTGATAATCTAGACCAGGCCAGAGTGTGGCACGACCAATGATTTGTTGCCAACTTGGGGGGGGGTCTCAGCATGCCTTGCAGGGGGGCCCCCACCATTTGTGTTATGCCAATGACCTACAGCCGATCATGCCATGCTGATACACCAGGAAAAATCCTGGTTTATACCCAGATGCTCCGCTGCGTTAAATCTTAGGTATCTTTTCAATATTATGGCTCAAGTTAATGTAGCTGTAGCAGCTGTCACTTGTAAGCCTAAAAGGCTTTCAACTCAGAGAGCTGTTGATTTTTAATCGATGTACTAGAGAAATATGGGATTGACCCTTATTGCTTTTTAAAAAGTGTAAGTGCATTTTGGCTTTATAACTATAACATTGCAATAAAGCACACACCTTTACATATGCACATCCACCATAAAATATCAAATAGAGATCTATAAAACATCAAATACAAATATTAGAACCCAATCATTAAAACATTTCCAAAATGGTAAATAAGAAACAGATCATCAATTATCAATTATAAAAATCACATCAATAAGAACCATCTTCACAGACATAAAATGTAACTTAAGCTTCACTCAAGAGTAAAAGAGCTACCTTCCAAATATTAAAGGCAGCATCAATTGGCTCTTACACACTGCCTTGCATTACATTATTATACAGTTGCCCAATGGCTGGGATCATGGTAGGGCTGGGTCTTTCATAAGATTTACCTTTAGGAATTGGCACCATGCAGTGTTGTCTGCTCCTCCCCTCTCCTTCTCCCCCTAGCAGTGGAACCACTAGCAGACTTGTTGAGGAATAAACATTCACAAAGGGGGTGGGGGGTTAGACTGAAGGGAACTCCAGAGATCGTGTTTGCTGTATGAGGATGATATTTGAATATTTGTCAGAGACTCAGCCACTAATCGCTAGCCGATAATGTCAGCTTTTATAAACTTTGGTAAGCACTTAGGGCTGGGTTTTAACAGGGCCAAATTGGATATATTTCCCCATACAAATGGTACAACCCGTCCCAAGGACAGCTTGAATCTTAGGTGGTCGCCTCATGAGATCAAGTACCTGGGGGTGGTGGTATCCAGGGATGCCAATCAATTGCACGTGATTAATGTCACAGCATACATGAAGTTACTCCAGACTAAGAATGTGGAATGGAAGAGATTTCCCATGAAAATAGCACTGGTAAAAATGGTTGTCCTGCCAAAATTCTTATACTATTTCCTCAATGTTCCCATTAAATTGAAGAAAATAGTTTTTGCTGAATTGAATGGCCTAATCACCCAATTCATATGGGACCCTGGTAAGTGTGGATGAATAATACAGATATGTGCAATCCATATGATAGCGGGGGATTGCAAGTACAGGATTTTGAATTGTTCTACCTAACAGCGCAAGCAAGTTTCATTACCTTCTGGGGGACACGCAGCACCACTCTTTCACATGTGAAGATTTAGAATAAGGAAATGCATCTTGGGGCGGCCATGGTTAGCAGTGGCTATGTTGACCCATGTCCCTTTGATCCGCTGGCCACCACACTGGGAGCCTGGGAAAGGATACTGAAATGACTAGGTATATTGCATATCCTTACAGCCAAAAGTCACCAATATGGGGCATATTAGATGCACAACCAAGTCTGGATAAGGGCCTCATGGTGGCAGAGTTACTGGTGCTTGAGTGATCTCTTTTAAAATGGTGTATTCCTGATCTTACTGGAACTGCAGGGGAGGCTGGGGCCTGGTGCCACCACGGTTTAAGTAGCCGTGTTTCCCCACGTAACCCGAGTGGCATAAATGTGTTGAATGAATGTATTCATGTTTACCATGTCAACACTTTGTATCTACTTTCTATAATTTGATACAGAATGAACCCTAGAAACTGTTCACAAGATCCTGTGCTAAATGGTCCATGGCTCTAGGCACGGAGCTTAATGATAGAATGCGGCAAAGGGGTTGTTGCCTTATTAAAGAAGTGTCACTCAATTCCAGTTTTCAGCGGATACATTTTAAAATATTGCCTGAAGTTCACTGCACACGATGTTGCAGAAATTCTGTAGTGATGCAGAGGAGTGCTGCCCCAAATGCAGTTCCCCTGATCAGATCACTACCATATGTTATGGATCTGCCCCACACTTGCCACATATTGGACATCAATCTGTTTAGAGTTGCCTATAATGGTGGGGGTTACAGTGCCTGTTGATCCTCAGTGGTGTTGATTAGCCTGCTATGACAAGATGGACAGGATTACGCATAGATTCAGGAATACTGCTTGCCCCCTGGCAAAAAGAGTCATCATGCTGCAGGGGTAAGAACCCCACATCCGGAACACTAGCTGTGAAATTTTAACAAAGAATGTATGGTTCCATGCAAAGGTTAAATTGAAGAAGATTTACAAAATAAAGAGCATATCTATTGCAAATTACAGTGTTGCTTTTTACGGAATCCAATAGGGAACTATGAACAACATACTGTGATGAATTGAGGTAAATCAATCCTTCTCCCCAAGGGGGAGCATCCCACTTTGAGCTGGGAAGGTGAGCACACTTCGCAAGGTCCGCCCTAGGGGATTGGGAGAGTGGGACCACACTGGGAGAGACTCCCCCTTAGAGGAAAAGGATTCCCATTCTACTGAGGAACTCCCTCCGCCATTCCCCAAGATGGCATACATGGGACTGTCAGATGTGCAAACCATATTAAATTACGCAACTTGCCTAAAGAGAAAACTAACTTGTACCATTATAAGCCAGAAACAGAATCTTTCTCTTTAAAGAAAAACACTCAAATAACCGCAAGAAGGAGATTGAAGAAGAAGTACACACCAAACAAAAGAAAGCAAGAGGAATGCATTCGCAGTCAGGGGGAGCCCCCTGAAAGCGTAACACCTGAAGGAGACCTAGGTAGAGCGACACACAGAACCTACAACATTCAGAACTGTTCTGAAAGCGAGAAGCAAACACTGGAGAGCCGGCGGGTGTAGAGCCTGAGAAGCCAAGGAAACATGAAGCTAATACCCGGCGGTGGCCTGATCACGAGAACATTGTTGTGGGGAGGCTACCTGCATAAGGAAGCCAATACCACAAAGCTGAAGGGTCAGCTAAAGGTCTGGTTATGAGAACGTAAAGAAGAAGACTCTAGCAAGAACAAACTGATAGAGAAAATGGAAGAGAAGGTCCCAGGTAACTATATGCCCCGGAGATGTTCCCCTGCAATGTTGAAGGTAACAGGGAGGACAGAAGGACTGGGAGGTGGACAAGGACTTGTTATGTAATCTGAGATACTCGTCCCAGTATAAAAGATGAAACCTTGAAAGAAAAGTTGATGACGTTGAACTGTAGTAATCTAAGAAAGAGAACCACAACTAACACTGAGAGGACGATGAGTAAATGTTGGGTAACATTACACTGGGAAGAGGGAACGTACCCCATTATTCAAGAAGCACAGAGTGGAACATTTCCGAGATAGATTACTAGGAAACAAAGGCATGAGGAGTCTGAGGAGTCCATAAAACAAAATGGTCACAAGAGACACCAAACCAGAAGAGGGCAAACTATAATCACACAGAAAGCAACACACATTTTGGAAATAGTACTTTACAAGACTAACCAGGTCAGGTTCTCCTGGATCAAAGTATACAACAAAGCTCAAGAAGGGAAGTATTGAAAGCAATCCCTAATGAAGAGGGAAATGCCAAAAATTCTATGAGAGAGTTAGAAGAATTGATACAGAGGGTGACCAGAGACTAAAATAGTATATTAAGAAGAAATTAAAAGAAGACGAATATTAGAAACAACCATCAGGATAAGGGAGCTATTCGCCTGATGTTAGTTTGTAGAATAGTGGTAGGCTCAGTTAGTATTAAATTTGGACAGCAAACTTAATAAAATGGGCATTTCTTCATGACTGACAAGCACCTTTGTTATTTACTTAGGTAAGGCAAGTTCCACCTATGGATGGGGAAAGAGAGGCCATATTCATGATCTTTATTAATTTCATCATCGTGTCTGCATTCTTTTTCCTGAAGATCAATAGGTTACCTTTTCTATGCAGTAGAGGTGGAAAACATTTTCATTGATGGCATCCAGCGTGGTGAAGGAGCAGTCTTCTAGTTTGTCTTTTTTTATAGCTTGAAGTAGTTATGTATCTATCTGAATTTGATCTTAAGAATCGATTCAGAGTATGTAGTTGCAATTTACATAAAGGAATGGTTTTTTGTAGCTGATTTAGACGAAGACCATGCACATACTTTTGTGGATAATCAGATTGTTTAATCATTACTCCTAAAAGTTGCCTGTGGGAATATCTCAGTTTCTAAAATACCCTGGCAGACCAATGTTTTTAGGGTTCTCGAAAAAACGGTTTACCTGCTCTGGAGAAATCATGTCAGAGGCAAAGTCAATGCTGAAAGTGTATGTACATTCCTATACACCTTTAAATGGTATGCAGGCTACTCTGATAAGAAAACACAATGGTCTGGAGGCTTGGCCAGCTCAATACCCATGGTTATGATTATTGAAAACTTTCCAGCCACCAACCCTATGCTTTGTTTATGTCATACATGGAAAGACTGCCAGAATTACCTGTGCCCATGGACAGACAACTTAAGTTCCTTCCATGGTGAACCAGCTGATGGAGGCGGCCAGCTGCATGAGCGCACTCGATTCCATTTATCGCTCTGGTTTGGCTTGTCAACTTGGCGGCTGGTAGCAGATGGCAGCTGTGTGGATTCCTCTCCTTGTAGGCTCGAAGGCTGGAAGTTGGTGTGCCCTTTCTGCATCGTGCAAAGTGGTTTGGCAGCGTTCAGACTACCTCGCTGTGCCCCTGCTCTCTCTGGCGAGTCCTGGCTTCATAGGTTTTCTTCTACCTGAGTGGGTTGCTGCAGCGTTCGTTTGCCGGTACCTACTTGTTTTTGCATCGGCGCATTGTCGGCTGGTTGGTCCGCCTCTGCCAACCCCTTGGGTGAGTCTAGGTGGATTCTAATATATTAATGAGCATTCTGGGGCTGGGCTTGGGTTGGCCTTTATAAGAGTGTTTCATTCCTGTTCTTAGATCCCTATTGAACTGTAACTGCTATTTATTCTTAATGTTTTTGAGTATGCCTATCACTAAAGCTAAAGCTATTAAAGTCCCCATCTTACTGGGTATGTACGACCCCCTTGCCCAAAAACAGGCACCTAACCGAAGTTACAAAGTTATGGAACTGAGTTCCCAAAGGAAACAAAGACTGCAGGATATGAGCTCATGGGTTCCTATTAATAAGGATGATTCTGGATGATGAAAAGATCGGGGTGTCTCTCTAAAGAGCATTCTTTTGCATGCTCTGCTCATGGGTCCAAGGTATACAGATTTGTGTATTCTCCATGTACCCCTTGTTCCCCAACTGTCTCAAACACATTTCTCTGAAAACCTCTGTGTATATATGTACCTGCATGAATGTTCAAGCCTACCGCATCCCCTCACAGTGACTTCTCCATTCACGAATCTCCTTTCTCCGTTGTGCATATGAAGCTCTTCACTTCCCATTTTGAGACGCTATGTTGCATGACACACAACTACATTGTGTTCACATTGTGTCGACAGACTTGTCACTATGTTGCTATGCGCGTGCAAATCTAATATGTATCAACTATACACAAAGTAATCTAATAGTAACACTCATCCCATTCATATTAACTACACTGGAAACATGCTAAATCTCAACATCGCACTAATATCACATCTACCCCAGCCACCAATATGGCAGCACAAAGTAAAACCTTCATTCTCATTGGCAGATCAGCATCTGACAAGTATAAATGAAATTGAGCAAAAAGACAAAACATGGCATGAGGATTTTCACAGCTATGCTCATCCAAGAAGGCACCCAAGAGACGATGACACTCCATTTCCTTCCCCCAATCAAGGGAGAGAGGATAACTTGTCCAATGATAATTTATGAGGGGCATGCTTAGTTATGCCCACGCACACACCCATTTTCAAAAGACATAAAAATGAACACTGAAACCCAGGGAGGAAATTCACTTTCCACTTTCTTGCGAAGCATTTTGCCGGACGACTTCAAAATCCAGACAATCTCCAGAGATCCAGAACTCAACTCCAGATAGATCCAGAACCAAGCCAGAACTTAAAGCAGAAAGGCCTAGTCCACAAGCTGAATCCTTTTCAGAAGCCTCAGAATCCAGAAACCTAACCAAACTATTCAACAGCCGGGCGAGCTGTTGGATTCTTTGCCAAGAACTTTTGCCAGAACCGGTAGCAGACCCAGAAAGCAGTGCTCTATCCAGAGAGACCAGACCAGAACCAGAGAACCTGAACTGCAGACCAGACCCAGACCAGATCGCTGTGAGCAGAACCGGTACTAAAGACATCCGTGGCGAGAGAACCACAGCCAACCTGACCAGATCTTGACGGCCTATTTCAAATTTATAGTGTGAGTACCCAGCCAGAACTGTGCAAACCAATCTCTTAGTCTAAAATAATTTCATCCTATCCAATTCAACCTTTCTAGAATTGCATAGAAATCTTGTGTCCATTCTGTCATTTTAAAGCTGGATTTTCTAAGCCCACAGCACCAAATGTTGCAGCATAATAACTTGATCGTGGATCAAGACACCCAACAACCCCCCCTGCCCGACTGCACTTTGATTTTGAGTCGAGGGGGAGTCAGGTGCAAAGGATGTTTTGATCCACACGCTGGTATGTCCGCATCATCTTCTTCCGATTCCGCAGATGGCACAGTTCAGCATCTTTTCCGATTCCGCAGATGGCACAGTTCAGCATTTTTCCTTCATCAGGGTCGATCGATCAGTTGTCCTTGCCGGTCCTGATGGGAGTATTGGGCGGTACCCCGTGCCCCTCAGATCTTTGCTCTCGGTCCCTGGGTCGTCCTCCTTGGTCAGTCTCCATGGTTTCATCTCTCCTAGGATGACAAAGCAAAGCAGCAATACCTATTCGTAGACATTTCTCCCCCACTATTGATATAGTGGGGCAGCATATACATTTTATAAATCAAGAGACATTTACATTCTTATTTTAAAAACAAGATATAATCAGGAGACATTTGCATTCTGTTACTATATTTTTGATATTTGGAATATTTTAGGGTTGGAGTTTTTATTGATCTGGGGCGGCCCCCTCTTGGATTATAGAGGGTTCCTCCTATTTTTGAAGAGTGTGCCTGGGATGGCAACACTTTAGCTGATTAATGTGGACCCACGTATCTTCCCCCTCTGCCGAACTACCTTTGGGAATGCAGATCTTGTAGGCGACTGGGGAGATCTTGTCTACAATTTCAAAAGGTCCCATCCATGTAGGCAAATAATTCCGCTGTTTGGCCTGGTTCCTTTGGAAATTGTATAGATAGACCCAGTCTCCCACATTGTATTCTTTCCTGGTAGTCTTCAGGATATAATGAGATTTCATACTCTCGGCTGATCTTTCTAGATTCCGCTGAGCATAGGCAAAAACATGTTGGAGGTGCTTCCTTAAATTCTCAACGTATTTGTGAGTTGTGAAGGCATTTATTAATGTCTGCTCGTGGGTCCTGTAGAGCAAATGCTGAGGAAGCACCATCTTGCGTCCAGTCATCAGCTCAAACAGTGACATTTTAGTTGCAGATGAAGGGGTAGATCTGATGGCCATTAGGACAAGAGGTAATCGGATATCCCAACTTGGCCCAGAATCTGCCACAATTTTTTTTAATATGCTCACAATGGTTCTGTTGTATCTCTCCACTGCACCAGAAGAGGCTGGCCAGTAAGCAATATGTAGCTTCCTTTTAACCCCCAGTATCTCCCACATCTTAGTCATTACTTCGCTGGTAAAATGGCTACCTCTGTCTGACTCAATCCTTTGGGGTAGACCAAAACGCGAAAAGATGTGGTTGATCATCAGGACAGCTGCTGTTTCTGCCTTGACATTCCACCCATTTAGTAAATAAGCATGTCACCGTCAATAGGTACTTATTTCCCCTAGAGCAGCGAATCATGAGGCCTATGAAGTCGATTTGCAAATCTGACCATGGCAGTGTCATCCCCCTCTTTTGGAGAGGCGCATGGGGTGTGAGGAATGTTGGCTGAAATTGTGCACACACAAGACACCCCTTCAAGTATTGGTCGAGGTTCTGCCCCATGTGTGGCCAGTAAGCAAGCTGTCTTAAGATCTCAAGTGTTGTATGAAACCCCCTATGACCGGCAGTGGCCGCATCATGGGCGTAACTTGACATTAGGCTTTGGAATGAGGTAGGGACCACCCACTGATCATGGCCAGCTTGGGATTTCCTTACAAACAAACCGTCTTGTATTCTGAACATTTTTGGACATTTCATCAACACTCTAAGGTCCTCTTTCCCAATGTAATCTGTATCCGTCAGGAGAAAGTTCTCAGAGTCCTCAATGTGTTGGTAAAACTTAACAATTATTGGATCCCCCTTCTGAGCTGTGATCAAATCAGCATCTGGGGTCTCCTTACTCCATTGTGCAGTTGAAAGATCATTGTGAGTATTTGTCTGGGACCTAGTGATAGAAGTGACGTGGATTTCCCCCAACAGGGACTCAATCTCTATTAGATTCCCTTAGATGGCCCCGGTTTTGGCCAGCTGATCAGCTAAGTAATTTCCATTTTTGTCTGGTCCCTCTACTTTGGAATAACCCTTGATCTTTTTCCAGTACATGGTCATCCCATTCACGGTGACCAGATCATCAATGTTTTGAATTAACTTCCTATGTTTCAAGGGTTTGTTATTAGCACATAATATGCCTCTGGTTTTCCAATTAACTATGGTGCTCCACGAACCCGTTCCGTACATAATCTGAATCTGTGATTATGACCAGTTCGTGGAGTTGATGTTGGACAGCAGTGAGGATGTCTTGATACACAGCCATCAATTCTGCCACCTGACTACTTCGGGGACCAATTTTGTATCCAGTGGAGGGTTCTGGGGACTCATTCACCCATGCATTCCCTACGCCGGCCACAAGTTCTTTTTCCCCCGTTGTTGTCAACATGGTAAGAGCATCGATCCACATAGACAGTGGGCATTCTCTCACACTTGTCTTCTTCAAAGAATTTGTGTGGGGAATTAAGGTACGCCTCCATGTTGTCCTTGATTTTTAGACTTTAGTCCTCGAGACAGTTTTCTCTGGCACAATCATGCAAGTCAGCCAGACCTTGTGCGAGGGGACTCTTCTTGTTTTGGCCGTATCTGACCTCCACAGGAAAGCTTTGCATTAACAGAATCCAGGAAGTAATTTGGGAATTACTCACATTTCCGGCCCGGATTCTGTCACTTTGGGGATATTGCAGAGGCTGGTGTGGAGTCTCCACTATGATGTGTTCCCCCTGGATAAACGGGCGGTAATTCTTCAATGCCCACACCGTTGCCAGGAGTGCCTTCTCACAATCGTTGAATTTTTCCTCCACAGAGGATAAAGTTTTACTCGCATAGGAGATTACTTTATTGACCTTGTCATGGTTTTGATATAATACTGCAGTCAAGCATGTATTAGAAAACCCTGTCTCCAAGAAAAAATCCTTGTTTCTGACAGGGTAAGCTAGGCAGGGCGCTTGTGAGAGGCTTTTTTTGAGCTGTCTTACTGCCTCAGATTGTTCTGGACCCCATTCCCACTTGACCGCCCCCCTTCAAGAGATGAATCAGGGGTCTGGTGATCTCTGCGTAGCCCTCAATGAACTTTCTGCTGTAATTAGTCAGTCCAAGGAGGTTCATTAGTTCCCGCAGAGTTGTGGGGTCTTTCAGTTTCAGAAGTGCTTCCACTTTCTTTTCCTGGGGACAGAGACCATGAGGGGTTAACTCATGCCCCAAGAAATTAACACAGGTTCTACACCACTGTGCTTTCTGAAAGGAAAGTTTTGCTCCGGCAGCCCTCAACTGTGTCAGAACATAATGGATCTCCGCTATGTGTTCCTCCACAGATGAACTTTTGATGAGGACATCATCTACATAAGACAGGTTACCCCTTGCACCCAAGTCGGGCATGGCCTTATGTAGGAAAATGTTGAATTCATTGCCGGAGTTGAGGTATCCAAAGGGAGTCCGGGTCCATGTGTACTGCTGGCCCCCAAAGGTAAAAGCCAGCTTGTATTGGTCCTCCATACTGACAGGCACAGTCCAGTATCCATTGGTCAGGTCTACTGCAGTGAATACCCATGACCCCTGGATCTGGGCCAGCCCTTGGTCAATGTAGGGAAGAGGCCATCGGGAAGTATGGACCCGTTTGTTGAGCTCCCTAAGGCCGGCGCAGAGTCTCCACTGGCCGTTTGGCTTCAATATTCCCAGCAACGGATTATTGAAGGTGCTGTGAACTGGACGGATTATCCCCCGGGACTCAAGATTCTTAATTATTTCAGTAAGGGACTCCCTGGATGCGAGAGGCAAGCAATATTGCTTCACAAACACTGGAGTCATGCCAGGGTCCATGGGAATTGTTGTTGTGTGGATGTCGGTGCGACCACAGTCATATGAGTCTACCGCAAAGAGATCTTGGAAATCCAAGAAAACTTGTTTCAACTTTTGCTTCTGTTGCAGAGTCACACAGGCATCAGCTAGGGTGACTCTCTCTTCCACCATCTGCCTGAAGCCTGGAAAGACTTCTGCTTTTGCTATCTCAGCGGCCTCCTCCAGCTGGTTGGAGAAGTCCCTGGTCAGAGTGCTGATTTGGACTGGAGGCTTCAGGTGGGAAAGGCAGCCCTCATGGACCTGGAAAATCACCTCATCCCTCCTGAAGTCACAAGTCACATCTTCCTTACCATAAGGGCAGGAAGTGTACACCAGGAAGTTCCCCCCATGCCGGGTAAAGATCCTGTCTGGTGTTGTATTGTCATCACTGTCACTGTCAAAACAGTCCTTGGGGATTGGTCCTAACAGTTCATTTCCTAAATCAATGGAGATATGTTGGTCATCAACCGCCATTCAAATAATGGTGCCTGCGGCTAGAGTAATACTCTTCAAGTCGCTGTTATCCATCTCTATTGGAATGGTGTCATGTTCTATGTTGACTAATGGTGTTGGGTTTACCCCCAACCCTTGCTGTTGGAGAGAAGCATTTAGATGAATATAAGCATCAGGGTTTTTCAATTTTTGTCCTCTTTTAACTTTCACTTCCAGGGAGAATTGTCGGGTCCTTTCTGGGATGGTGACTTCCTCTCTAACCTGAATTTCAACTGCATAAGGTAGCAATTTAGCTGACCTAAATGCTTTTTCTGGATCATCAAAGCCCATGGGATTATCCGCTAATCGGGACCAAGCTTTAAAGTTTATTAGGTCCAAACTAATGGCAAAGCGATTGAGAATGTTACTGCCTAAGTAAAAGGTGGCAGTGACGTCTCGCACGACCCAACAATTATGGACTATGCTCTTGTTGCCAATGGAGATTTCGAGCATACACCTGCTTGGCAGGAGGTGTTTGGAATTGGGTGTTTCCAGTTCCATTTCCCATTTGTCTATCAGTTTGAATGTGGGAATGGCTGGATCTTTTGGGAGTTGGCGGAACATGGCTTCGCTGATGAAACTCTTACCATTGTTCACACACAGTCGGGAGAGAACAGAGTCCTTCCCATCATTTAACTGAACAGGGATGAACAACTGCTCTCCAATTTGCTGAATATCAGCCAGGCACTGAGCTGATTTCACATCTTTCTGGACTATCGGAGTGGGAATGTCTGATTGTGGATTAGTAAAGAATTTCAGAGTGTTTCTTTCCAGTGTGGAATTCCACCTTAAACTGGAAGGAAGGTTGATTTTCAGAAATGGAGAGGACCCCCCATCACCAGTCTGTTATCCTACTGCTATTACTGTCACGTCTAGAATTTGGTTATTCTGGAAGTGAAATTCTACTTGGTCAGATTTTTGTTCAACCATGTGGCATGTGCCGTTTAAACTAACATGGTTGACGCTCTGTTTTAATTTTGTTGGTCGGCTAGTCTGGGTCCAGAGCACCTTGTTTTATGCAATCTATTAGGGGTGACAACCTTCTCAGGAGGTCATTCCCTAGTAAACAAGGGGTGCCCTCTGGAGTCACTACTATGACCGGGTGTTTTACCTTGTGTCGCCCAATTTTGATGTCCAAATCTGCAGTCCCCTCGACGGGAATTTGCTTCCTGTCAAAGTTCTGAAGTTGTCCAGGAAGAGAGGTGAGGGGAATTCGGTAATTCTCCCCCCTTCCTGCATTTAGTTCATCAAAGGCCCTTTTGGACAAAAGGGTAGCTTGGGATCCAGTGTCCACCAGTGCCAAAATTGTACCCTGCCCCTGTACTTCTACCGGGGCATAGTATCTTCCCTCCTTCTCCTCAAGGGGACACAGATAATGCACATTTTTGGACAACTGGTGGGCTACTTTCTGGTTTTGGACATTGAGAGAGAAGAGATTTGGGCATAGTTTGGCAGGGAGTTTTGGGAATATGAAAGAAAAAGTTGGCAATTGGATGTTGATGCAATTTTGGGTTCCCCTGGTTCCAATTCTGGGCCGCCCCCCCTTTTTGGAGGCAGTCACCAGGATGGTTTTGAACCAGGGGTTTTCAGTATTGTTGGTTCTGGGATAGAAGGATGGGCGGCGACAGCTCAACCCCCACATCTACCCAGTCTGGATTGGAATCCCTTGGGACCCATTTTTCCTTGGGGGGAGTTCCCCCATCTCTGAATGAGAAGATCCTTTTCCCAGGATCCCTCTCCCTCAAATTGGAAGACCTGTACCTCCTCCACAAAATGGGTCTGTTTGGGTCCTTTGTTTCTCCTACCTCCTCTCTGCTCCTCGGGTGGCAGACTTTCAGCGGTAAGAGATTTTGTTTCCAGTTCCTGGGTTTCCAGGGGCTGTTTACAAGTGGGGAAAGAAGCTTCATCCAAGGCTTTACACCCCCCGTGCCTCCTCCCTGGGAACCGTTGGGTTATCGGGGCGCTGCCCCCGTCATTGTTCTGGAGCACCAGGCCCAGAGTTTGGGGCATTCTGCGCCGGCATTCTTGTCTGAGGGTTATGTTGAGCCCTCAGCATGTGACCCAGATCCTGTACCATATTTTGGACCTGGCGCCCTAACTGGGAAACCCGCTCAGGCTTATACGGGGTTCTATTTTCTCCCCTGGGCTGATCCCGAGAAGGGTAGCTATCCCTTCTCTGGTAGTACCCCGGGTTGGGAAGATTTGGGTACCCCTTCACCCTTGGCCTCCCCTCTAATGGATTAGGTGGTCTGGGCTCAGGGAATTGGGGAAAGAAGGATGGATGATTTTGGGGCTGGAAGTTGGGTGGATACCTGGGGAAAAAGTTCTGCCCAGGGTTTGGTGAATTTCTGCCCTCCTGTGGGAAGTTAGGAGGGAAGTTCCCTGGGTTGGGTGCATGGTTGGACCCCCCCTTGGGCTGGAGGGGTCCACACATACCCCAGGATGGGTCAGTTTCCCTTGTAGCGGGGACTTACATAGTCAGGAGAGCGAGGGACCCCATTTGTGGGACTACCTCCTTGACTCCCTGTCTGTGACTGGCCTGAGGGCCTTCTGGGCTGAGAATTATTCGGTGCAGGCAGGTTTTTAGGCCCCCCCCATCTCCAAATCTAAAATGGGGGCAACCTTTACCTCTGCCACCTTGGCAGCAGCAGGGGTGCTGGTGGATTTGGGGCTTTTCTGACCGTTATTTTTATTTTCTATGGGCTTCTGCACCTCATAGATCCAGGTAGCATGTTCAATGACCCAGTCTAGTGACCTTTTCTCATGAAAATCTCTCACTAGCTGGGTCATGATGTATTTGGGCAAGGCATGGAAAAACGTATTTACAAACTCTTTACTGTCCGTGCGCACCCTTCTGGTAGTCTGCGCAAAGGCACGCTTCAATTCCTGCACAAATTCTTGTGGGGCCTGATCCTCC